>NC_141691.1:557219120-558608845 GCF_964263255.1 Lissotriton vulgaris
GGCAGATCAACAAATTCCAAGATGAAGGAAGTTGGTACTGGATGAGGACGAGTTCTGGTTTCAAGTAAATCAGAGATGATCATTAAGACTTCTGACTGAGGAATATTTGTGTCCATAGTGGGCAATATAGTGTTACATGGATCAAATGGAAAGTGTTCAATGAGATTGATAACAGAGGTAGTATCGCAAATGAATGATGGATTATTTCTGCCAAAAGAATTACTGAAAAAATAAACAAATTGAGCAAGTGGTTTTAAAACAGAACTGCATCCATAAACTATTACCTTGGTGCATACTGTAATATTTAATTTACATTTTACAGTATTTAAAAACATTTGAGATCATATGGGGTCTTTGTTACATTTCCTTAAATCTTATTGTCCTGAGGATGATCTTGTAGACTTTGTAGATATGAGGCTGAAACGTCGACGCCAAGTCCTACTCTATCCAAATACTACAACTGGATCTTTATCATCAAATTATTTCATCTTGTGTGTGTACTAGTCTTTTCTAGAGTGGACTTCTTAGACATTAATTGTTGATTGGTGTAACTATTCAATAGTGTTTTACAAGATCAATGTAATTATGGAATTTCATGACTTGTACCCTGTGCAACTTTATCCATTGAATACAAATACATTTTTCTAAACTCCTTCTAGTACGTGCCTATTTCCTTTTTCTTTCTCTCATCTTTAGAGAAAATTACTTTATCACAAATTGTGTATTTAACCTAGTTATATTTAATTCTACATGTTTACCTTTTGGGACAAGCAACTAAAGTAGAATATATAAAATATTTCCTTTACATAAGTGATTCCCTTTTTAGCTCATTACTAGTGGGCCTGCAGCACTAACTGTGCCACCCAATGAGGTGGGCTTGTAAACCTGTCTCAGATCTGGTACTACAGCCTGTAGTGAAGTTTTAAACTGCAATTTCAACCTAATAAAGTAAACCTTTTTGCTTCCTTCCTTTTTGATACTTATAGGTAGCCCCTTAGGTAGACTCTAGATGCTCAAGGGGCCGGGTACATTGCATTTCAAAACTAGGACTTGTGAACTTTAGTTTTACGTATCCTGGCAGTCAAAAACTCCTAAAGTCATTTTTCACTGTTGTTAGGCCCATCTCTCCCATTGACTAACACGGGGTTACCTTATAACATTCAATAGGTGATAATTTTGGATTGGGAGCAGATAGAGATATGCTGTTTGCACTCAGATGAATTTTAATTTTAAATCCTCTTTAACTGTAAAGTCAGATTTTAAATTACAATTCTGAAAAGGCCACTTTTAGAAACGTGGCATTTTCTTGTCCTAACCATTAGTGCCTTCTGCCAGTGCTCTGAGTCATGACTGTAAATGGCTCTGCTGTTGGGGCTTGTGTGGCGCTTTCAGTCAGTAACACAAAGGGGGCTTAGGTGTGGACAGGATCCGCCATTCTTGCAGGCTGACTAGGAGGAGCTGTACCTAGCCCCGCTTACACTTTAAAGAGCTTTGCTTTCTGCACACAGAAATGAATTTCACACCAGACTAGCCCAGTCTTTTGTGACGTCAGACAGTTTGGCGCCTTGACAGGGGAAAGGGAAGAGTTTGTCCAATTATGCTGCAGCCCTGGATTTATTGATATTAGCTGACACGGGGAACAGGATTAAATGGATAACAGACCTCTGACTGCTTTTAATAGACATAGGCCTCAGGGAGGCCTGGGTTAGCCAGGTCCTCCCGACAAAGCAAGATCTCAAACGAGTTTATTGGGATTGGGTCCAGACAAACAATATTTTGAGCCCCAAAATGGGGAAACTTACCGAGGGGTTTTCGAACATAAATTGATCTGTAGACTGGAACGCTATCTGGACTTCATACAGGTGCCTAGGGAAAGAGCACTGTCTTTGAAGTTAAGATTAGGGACTCTTTCAATTAACAGTGTAACTGCCTCTTGGAAAGGGCTTCATTCGACACCCATGCCTTGCCCAGGTTGCGATTACCATAATGAGTCAACTGCGCACCTTTTATTCACCTGCCCAGCCTATAGATCGGCTAGAGCCAAGTGGCTCAAACCGTTCTGCCAATTGATTGGCCCAATGAACCATCGTGCTGCACTCCGCATTTTGTTTACAGATACATCTTCATTGTCACTGATCTGCAGGGTGGCCAAGTTTTTAGGCTGCTGGCTGATAAGAAATAAGATCTTGGCAAAAAAGGCGGTATGCTCTATCAGTTCCGCCACCTATGAGAATAGAGCTTGGGTCTAGAGTGCTATATGGTCAATTTAACTGCTGCTACATTTTTGCTATAGTGTTTTAGCTTATAAAATGGCCTATGTCTAATTGTCTTAATTTTGTTTTTAAATTAATGGATTTTTATATGTAAATTAGAAGTGTAAAATGTAGTATGATGCATGCTGTATCTTAAAATTGCTGTATAATATTTAATTCTTTACCTTTTTTTTATCAAACTGTATACACTATTATGATATTTTATATATCGAATAAAGCTCATACTACTACTTCTGCTTTCCAGAACCAGATGTGAGAGTCCTCCCATACAAATGCTGGCACCAGCTATAAATGTTGGGCTTCTACAGCTACTCTTCAGAATACTCCTAGACCTGTGGAAGTTAAAGAAGAAGGGCTGCCTTGCTGCCAGAGGACTGCCCTGCTGCTTGAAGGACTGCTTTGCTGCCTTAGATGAAAGACTGGACCTGACCTTCATTTCCACACTAACCAGAGTGATTCAAATTGTCAGTTGTCTGACCTCCTGTGTGTGCTACAGGGATACAACAAGCTTCAGAGGCCTCAATGCAACTGCCCAGCTGACCTGTTGCACCTGGATCTGCTTGGATCTGCTGGCCTCTGCAGTAGTGAGTTCCTGATTCCCAAGAGGTGCCGTCCCAGGTCCCAGACACTGGGCTGGCATCAGAGTGCACTCCTGCTCAAGAAAAGCTGAAAATCCTGTGTGTGCTACAGGGACAGAACAATCTTGGGAGGCCTCCCTGCAACTGCCCAGCTGATCTGGTGCCCCATGATCGGCTTGGACCTGTCTGAACCCTGCTGGCCTCTGCTGTAGTGAGTTCCTGATTCCCAAGAGGTGCCACCCCCCCAGGTCCTGGACCTTGGGCTGGCATCAGAGTGCACTACTCCTCAATAAAAGCAGAAAATCCCAAAGTCAGAGCTCCTTGCGACAAAAAACAGGGCTGTCCATGCCAAGACTCTGCTACCTGTATTGCCAGCCAACGTGTAGCTCTGGTGAGACATGCTCTTTGCATCAACAGCGACCGTCAGTAATGACCAGCAATGCAATGACTGCACTTCTCACTACAGCAACAAAAGCCTGTGCTGAACGTCAACACAAAGCTGCACAAATGAGCCTCCATGATGATTGACCAGATCTTTGTGGTGATGACCGTCCACGATATTCAAATGGTCATAAGCGCTAATCAATGACTATCCTTCATGGTCAGACTCCTCCGTGCAGCCTCCTCAATATGAATGGAACTCTTCATGCCAGACTTTGAAGGTAACTTTTCAGCAGGACTTACCTGGTCCCTGTATTCGACCCGCGCTCCACTTGAGACTTCCCCCGATCAAGCACAAACCGATGACCATGAATGGGTTTTAGCGCTTTTAGGTGCTCTTTCACTAAAATTTCTTACATTTAAATATCTGGTTCTACTGATTGGATTCTTGTTGGTCTGGTAGCATTTTATTTGTCAAATTTACTTTATATTTTCCAATTGGTTTGGGAATTTTCTTGTGTTGTGTTTTGACTTTGTTATTGTTTGTGTGCTGCATAAATACTTTACATGTTGCTTCTAACTTACGCCTGACTGCTTTTGTGTAAAGCAACTAGTGGGTTAGGCAAAGGTTAATTCATGGTTCACCCTGACAGGGATTGCAGTTGTTTCTTGAGTGAGGCTCTCCCAACCAATAACCACATTTCTTACAGCAACCAAAATGAATAAAAGAGTCATGATGTCACTTACAGTCACCAAAACTCTACAGCTTCTGTATCCAGCATCTATTAGTTCATTTGGGCCTTAGCTCGCTCAGTGGTGATTTTAAAGCTCCTTTTCAGTGATGTTTTGGGATACCCATTTTTAACAGTTTCATTTCGAGACATGCTGAATGAAAAATGATGTAACACAGCAGAGATGCTAAACCTAATTGCCCTTTTCACGGTGCAATCAGATACCAGCCTAGGCATCATAACAATATGAATGATGTGGGTGTGGGTTTGATGTATAGAGTGATTGTTGGGTTGGGTTGGGTGAAGACAGGGAGATTTACTGATAAATTCCATGGTATTTCAACTATAGTAGATATCCACTATCATGTATCCACAAAGTTTAACTGGCATTACCCTTGCATCCTTACTCAACAAACCCTGTGGCAATTTAAAATATGGGGCATAGAGACATTAAGGATGGGGTTATGCAGAAATATGAAGGGAAACAAATCCTGTCTACAACTTCTCTGCATTTGGAAACAGAATCATTCATAAACACTATGAGTACAATGGAAGAAAGTCTTCCATGTGTGAGCCACTACAGTTGGGTGGATCCACACATGATGAATCATTGAAGTTCATGGAGGACAGCACCAAAGCATCTGATAATTTAATAGACACAAAAGCATGCTATGTTATATTTTTCAGTTTGGTAACTAAACTTATTATCTGTAATGTCCACCATAGAGTCAGTACTTCTTTCATCTGATCTTGTCAAGGAGATGGAAAATGAGATCTTCAGAGCCAAAATAATGTAAGTCCACATACAGTTGCAAGATATAGTAGATACAGTGGCATTAAAGCAAAAATGAAGCAGTCTGAGATTAATTCTCACCTGTCTGTCATCAGATGTAGATTTTAAGTGCAGGAAAAACAATGCACAGAGATAGAGGACCCTAATTAGAAGATCAGTGCTTAGTTTAGGGGTTTCCATGTTACCATTTAATTTCATATTCAAATGTTTTAAACAATAAGAAAAAAGAAAGGAAATTCTAGAATTTAGTTTGGAGACTTTTCACTTAAAAACAACATAACAGTCACTTTATTCAGTGCAGACTGAGATAAACACAGCCTTAAAACCAATTGTAATTCAGTTATAGTGTGACAATTTCAGAGACTTAAATCCTGCGATTAGGATTCTAGGATTGACCTGGAACCTTTATTGACTCTCGTTAAGCTTCATCAGCATCCAAAAGCATTAATTGACCTTTCTGACTTAATCATTGGTTACACGGATTCTTCGAACTACTTGCAAATTAAATACTTTTACATATTATTTGACCCTAATATCTCGGAGAACAGCAATCAACCTCCCTTGGATGTATGACAGTATATCTCTTAGTTCAAAGCCTGTGGATAGAAGATTTTCTATGACATACATCAAGAATGATTGTCCTGGTCAGCAGCACCCCAAACATTTGTTTCCTAGCTTTCAAACCAGAGAAACTCCTTGCCTCCCTCACAGAAAAAGTAGTAGCTTTTTTGGAGACTGGGCCTGGAAAGTTGGAAATGCTGACTATTAATAGTTATGAGCTTTGTGGATGTAGAGTGTGTAGTTTGGGTTGGAATATTTCTAATCAGTATGTACCATGTGCCAGCTGACCTAAAAAGCTCGCAGGGATGGAGGGACATGCAAAGATGGAGATCCCTTTTGGCTCCTAATTTATTAGGTTCAATGTGTGAGTCTGTGTGATTAGGCATTAGGTGTTAAAAGATAAAGGAATATTGGTGAGAAGGAAAGAACCTAAGATAAATACCTGATATAGTTTATGACATAATTGCACAGGGACATTTATTTCAAAGTATCTCGGAATGTTAATGGCTTACTACACAACCATAAAAATCAGGCTACAAGAATTGGAACAGATATGATATTTCAGAAGATTCATCTCCCAAATCACTAATCCAGTCTTCTTAAGGTTAATTTGGCCTGTAACCGCAATTGCTACTGAAAAGGGCACTTTTGTAGGCACAATAATACCTGTTAGAAATGCTTACCAACCTTCGCTCTTAACTTTAAAAGTAGATAGGTTAGGAAGAGGAGCTTCTGTCTCGCTAAGAGTAAGAGGCTCATTATCAGTTTGGCAGTCCGACAGCCTTAGAACTGCATCCTGGAGCTGTGCCCAACCTACAGCGGTTATCCAATGGCAGTTGACCACCATGGTATGTACCAAAAATGTTCTTTGGCAAATAGACACATCTGCAAATCACACTATAAAACCCATTCCATCCCTTACCATAATCGTTTGCTTCCAGAATGCAGCACAGCAAGACAGACAGAAAGGCATTTTCAGCATTTTTTGAAAAGGCACCCTTTTTTCATCTTCCCATTTAGCACTGTCCACCATCTGTAATATTATTTTTTCACCTTTCTTGCCTCTATCACTTGTTTGTTTGTCAATCATGTACTCACTCATATTTTTGTTATCCCCATGCCTGGGAAGAAAAAAACATGCTTCACTGAGCAAGAGTTGACAGTGATGTTGAATGAAATCATTAGAGTAGAGCCACACATGTTTCGGTCCCAAGTCCAGCAGACTCCTCTCACTAGGAAAATCTAAAAGTGGGACGGGATAGTCAACAGAGTGAAGGCTGTTGGTACGACACTGCGCACACAGGGCGGCATTAGGAAGAGGTGTTGGTACTTACCATGTACAACAGCCACCACCTGGAGGCTTCAAGGACTGTCAGTATTCCTCCCAGTGAACCATTACAACTCTTACCTTGGGAGGAGAAGGTCTTGTCATCCTGCATGGGCCTGATAGGAAATGGCGAGGGGGGGTTGAATCTTGTAAGTTACAGTGCAATAATTGCCACAATGTCCTTTTTGCTCTCGACTTTGCTTTTGATATTCTGTTCTCTATCTATTTTCCTAAGTACAACAAAGTATCTAAGATGTTTGTTTGTCTGTGGCAATGTGCATTGTCGCATATAAGACCCTGTGTATCCAACTCCATGACATGCTACATGTTGCAATTCTCTCTTGAAGTGCTTTAGCATCAACATATCGATTCAGGACCCAGGACCCATGATATGTGTGAAAATGTACATGTGTGGTCCACCCCAAATGATTGTTGCCAACAGCTATGGTATACTGATTGTTTGTCAAGTGTTGCAAATATGATACTGAAATGACTACAACTACCATGATGCCTTGTGACTACAACTCTAATCAAGATGCTAGACTCCTTTTGCCCATTCTCACTTGTCTACCATGTCACTGCTGAAGTTTACTAGTCATGCAGGTACCATTACTCAAGTGTTGGGGAAGTGTCATTTAATTGAATTCAACTACCATGATGCCTTGTCACTCCAACTATAACCAAGATGCTACATTCCTTTTGTCTCTTCTCAGTTGTCTCTCATGTCACCTCTGACGTAAACTTATTATACAGGTTACCATTGATCAAGTGTTGCTAAAGAAACATTGAAAGGACTACAACTACCATGAGGCCCTGTGACTGCAACTCTAACCAAGATGCTAGACTCCTTTTCCCCCTTTTCACTTGTCTGCCATGTCACTATTAAAGTTGACTCAAAGATTCTAGACTCCTTTTGCCCCTCTCACTTTTTTCCCATGTTACTAATGATGTCTACTCATCATCAGCTGTGCAATTTACCGACAATGTTCCACTCAGATATATAGTCGTGTATCAAGAGGGAGAGAGAGGACCAGATAGCTAGCCCGTATCCCCGTTTTATATATAATTTAATAAAAAAGAGACTAGCTGAGGTAGGGGGAGGGGTTTATTTAAACAGAATTCTAGTTTAAAGGTATTTGTGACTCAATTTTGTTTTGTCAGAAGGTTGTGGCACTGCTGTTTTAAACCACCCCACATACGATGTTCTAGTGCGATTCTCACACTAATGGTACCACCAGTACCATTACACCTTAGCCGCTTATAGCCCGCACCCCCACGCTATTAAGTCGGCTGTCATGAGCTCTCATGTATACCTTTTAAGTGACTCTTTCTTTCCTTGTATGTTTTGTCCCTGTCCGTACTTGTTACATGTACAGGTGGTCTTGAGAAGGGAATCCCCCCTCTCTAGGGCGTGTAGACACATAGTCTGTATCACACGTCCACTAGTTTTAATTACACACACTTTTTAATTGTCCTGAAGAAAGCCAGCATATTCATAAGGCACTGGCTGAAACATGTTGACCTACCAAGGACGTGGGAGGTCGTAACTCGCCTCTAACGTCCACCTGCCTTATTTTTAACCGCTGACAGAGGCCCAGGTAATAAAGTCTGCTCTACCTTCGGGTACTGGGACCCCCGCCAAGCCGTTTTAACTCACATTCTAAACATCCTTCACCGCACACACAGTGATATACCTGCTCCGCTGTCACCAGGCGTCGTAGCACACCCGGGACACGTTAGGTGTCACTGGGTGGGCCCGATGATGAAGCATGCCACCAACTAGGTTGGTGGGTGAGGGCTTCATGAGCACACCTACCAGGTGCCACAACCTTCTGACAAAACAAAATTGAGTCACTAATACCTTTAAACTAGAATTCTGTTTAAATAAACCCCTCCCCCTACCTCAGCTAGTCTCTTTTTGATTAAATTCCACTCAGATATGTGCCTGAATACTCTGCTTGATGGTGTCCTGGACCCATCAACTGAAACTTTTGATGTCATGAGTGATACCATAACAACGGTGCACCTCTAAATATGTGAGCCATGAAGGAAACTCAGCTGGTTAACTGTGCCAGGTGACCCCTTGACTTTGACTTCTCACATGATGAACAAAACTAGGCCTTGGAATAGAACAATACACATGTTAGGACAAAATTGTGTTCGTAACAGAGCTTTGGAGATGTCATGTCTATCCCTAAAGCCAAAATGCCACATATCTTCACATGGTGATGAAAACTACTACATCTATTGAATGTCAACAAATGTCTAATACCCAAGTTCAACTCCACACAAATAGATGGCAATATTAATCTCTAACTATTTTGTTCCATTTGAGGTCCCCAGTTACCTTGACACAAACAACTTGGATGTAGATACCTTACTTCCACCATTAACAATGTTCTCTATCTCTCACACGGTCGATCCACTACTGCATCTGCACATAAGTTGGAAACCGAACAGAGTTCCTCTCCATCCAAGGAAAAAGCCCTCAGTTATGTCCCTGAAGAGGTGGACATGGATGACGGTCCTGGCCCATCTGGTCAGCCTGGGTAGATGCCAACAGTGGAACTCACTGTGCCCACTACAACACCTCCCACCACCGCTGAAACATGACAGCCAACCACTGCCCCCCCAACCTATGCTCCTCGCGCCGTCAGTACCATCTTATGAATCCCAGCCCTGGATTTTTCTACTTCTAACAACACCTGTGAGAGAGGGCCCGACACAGACTCCCTTGCAGCCCACTACTTACCAGGGGTAAATCCAGTGTTCCACGGGAAAATGCAGAGTATGCAGAGAACATCACAAACCTGGAAAATAAAAGAGAAAGAGAGGGTTAAACAATTTCTTCCAGTCTCTCCCATACAGAAAGGAGCAGGAGCCTACCCATGAGAAGGTTAATCCAGGATCCCACAAGGATAAGAAAAGGTCCTCACACCGAACCAGTAATAGTTTGTGGGGAGGGTCAAGATGTAGAGCAACAAGGAGCTGGAGAACGCCGAAAAGGGAAGCCCAATAGAAGTGCCGACCGGTGGAGCGATGGAGAACCAGAGGAAGACTTAGTGGAGTGATGACTGGTGGATTCACCCGAGGAGAAGTGCAGTTGCCACCGCAACTCAGGAGAGTTGTGACACGGGTAGTGAGTGATAAGGGACATTTTCTTTTTTACCAATGGTGATGCACATTGTGGGAGCAGGGTTGGGAACAGACACTGTTGAAGCGGGGTCACACACTGTGGGAACGGGGTTGGAAGACTCCAAGATGCTGTCACAGATTTTTGACATTGTTGCCAAATAGTGTTACAAACATGTTACTGGTGGCCCAATACGAAGGGCAGATTTTGTTTAAAACTAAAAGCAGGCATATTATTTCTATTTTAGTGATTTTTCCTCCTTTGCTTTACTTGGTACTGCCAGACAACTTGTGGGGTAAAGCCCCAGGAAACCGATTGATGAGTAATATAAGGCAGATAGGGGACCTTAGTGAATCAGCCATTATGAATCATTTTATTTTCTTCCTATACGTTGTTTGTTTTTTGCTTTTTTGACTCCTCAAGTGAATTAGCATTTGTTTGGAGATTTTCACCGCTATTTATTTTACTACAAAACTGTGGAAAAAGGACAAGGGCAAGACCCTCTTTCCTCCAGTACTTCTCACTTCCTACCGATCCCTAGAGAGTGTGTAAAATCCCATTCTTGAAATTTTTGGTGTGGTGAAGGACACTATCTCAGCCCTAGTCAGACCATACAAACCTCAAGATACTCACGGTCCTTTTATCTTCTTTAAAGCCTCCTGGGGATTTCCGTCTGGAGAAAAATGACGTGAAAAAGAAAAGAAAAAGTAAAAAGAGTGTCAAACAGAGAAAATAAGCAATCCAGGAAAATACATTAAACAGTTCCTGTGTGAAAGTCATTCTGTGAATAAAGAAGCAAGAATTGAGAAGCATATTAATCCTCCTATCTCTGTTTCCGCCCGTCTATCCCACAACATCCCATTCACGGAGGAACCAGGACCTAGTGGGAGGGTGCAGCCTGCATCAAGGGCACAGGGCTGTGGGGGTAGGCATTGTGGGAGGGTAACTGTGGGCCAGCAGAGTGAGCCCACCAAGGCCATAGTCAACCAGGCTGCAATCACCCAAGTCTTGGGCATCTACAGGACTCCCAAAGTGTCATGAATCAGGTATTGGCTGATATCCATGAAATGAAGGAGCTGCAAAGGAACACATACCAGGAGGATACTGACATCCACACTGAGGTGGTCGATATCCACACTGAGGTGGCTGGAAACCACACTGAGGTGGCCAGCATCCATACTGAGGGGGACTCCCTGGTTGGGGTGCTGCAGGATTTTCAGACAACCCTCTGCAGGGCTTTTCCAACTGTATCTACCCCTTCCTGTGGTCCAAGTACATCCCCACCATCCACATCTGCCGCAGCCCCAAGAAGGGAGGCTCTGCCAGAGGATGATACACCTGCAAGCTCCCCTGTCTCAGCAGCTCCAGAGGCCCCCTCTGGCAAAAAAGAGGGGACGTCCATGGAAAAACCGAGGAGCTCAGGATGGCAACTCAACCACCACTGCCAGTAAGAGATCTCAACCCTAATTTCCTCCTGTGGTTGCTACACATTCACTTTGCTGGACTAGTTCTGCCCACTTTTCATTTTCTGATGGGAGGAGTATGTTAGACTCCGGACTGTTGACCATTTGGACTATACTGCAATGGTTTCATCCACCATGATTGAAGACTTCACTTTTTGTTTGCACTGTTGAATTTTATGTTATTTTATCTTTGGCCTTGTTCACTGCATTAAAAAAATACATACCAAAGCATTGTCTCCTGTTGTAATTCTCACATATAACAATGTGAATGCACTACCAAGTGAACTTTGCAATATCAAAACTAGGGACTTTTGGAAGCATGGATATGCTGTATGTAAACAATGTATAACTCAGGATCACTACCATGCCACAACAACGCATACATACAAGTGTCTGTGCTGAGAACATCTTTATTTCATTGTTCAAATCATACGCTGACATGATGTCAGAAACGTAGCAAATAAGACATGACAGTAATTCTGAATCAGTAATAACATAATCACTTGCGAAAATTTACAACATCTAGGTGTGTGCCACATGCTGTTAGTGCTGTGTTTGCTTTCATAGGCGGCACTTAACCATTTCCTACACATGCATTGCACTTGGTTATGCTATTGGTTGTCCCTGATATTTTTCAGTTCCCAGGTCCAGTGCACATGGACTATGTAAGACGGGTGTGAAATGTAGTGTGCTCCAGGACCCCAGCCTTGTAGAGTTCTACCTGATAGAGGCATTTCTATCCTGCAGAGAGTGTTTCCATTGTGCCCTTAGAATGTTTCTCATGCTGATTCTATGTAATCCCATTGACTGACACTGTCTTTTCATGTTGGTGATGTGTGAGAGTCAATACAGAGTTGTAGTACAGAAGCTGTGTTTCCCATTAATGACACATCCATAGAGATGTGTCAATGACATCAAAATAGGTCCTGGCATGTGTGCAATGTGAGTGTGTCACATTCATTATAACATCTTGGTTGTAGTTGGAGCGACAAGGCCTCATGGTAGTTGTAGTCACTTCAATATCACTTTAGCAACACTTGAGTAATGGTAAGCTGCAGGACTAGTGTAGACCAGTAGTGACATGGGAGACAAGTGAAAAGGAGCAAAAAGAGTCTATCATCTTAGTTAGAGCTGCAGTTGCAAGGCCCCATGCTACTTGTAGTCACTTCAATGCCAGTTTCCCTACACTTGAGTAATGGTAAGCTGCATGACTAATGAACTTCAGTAGTGACATGGGAGACACGTGAGAAGGGGCAATAGTAATGTAACATCTTGGTTAGATGTGCAATCACAAGCCCTCATTGTAGTTTTAGTCACTTCAATGTCAGTTTCCAAACACTTGAGTAATGGTAAGCTGCATGACAAGTGAACTTCAGTAGTTTCATGGGAGAAAAGTGAGAAGGGTCAAAAGGAGTGTAGCATCTTGGCCAGAGTTGCAGTCACAAGGCCTCATGGTAGTTGTAGTCACTCCAATGTCAATTTCCCAACACTTGAGAAATGGTAAACTGTATGACTAGTGAAGATCAGTAGGAACATGGCAGACAAGTGAGAAAAGGAAAACGTTAGGTGTGACAGATATTAATAGGTGTGATATTGTTGGGGAGGTGGCGTTGTTGAACACAAAATACTGCACACATCACATGTTCATTTGTGCACAGTGTTCCTATGTAGTACCAATGATTTGGCCCAGGAGGGCATCCTACTGATGTATTTTTGTTGATTGTAATGAAACAATCCCAGATAGGGTCCCTCTATATGTGTAAATGACTGAAGGACGCCACCTCCTTGCTTGGTCCATGGCGGTGCATTGTTTTGCAGCGGAGTCAATGGCAACAGGTAGTTCTATGACTCACCACCAATTTGGTCTGCAACAGACTGGGTTTTGTAGGTGGTCGAGAAGGTAGAGCAGTGGCAGGGAGTGTTTGCCTGCGATGTTGAGAAAGCCAATCCGCCAAACTCGTACGGCGGATTGCTCAACTCACTGCGGTCGGATCTCCACCTCTCGTACAGTGGTCCACGAATCGCCAAACTCATAATAAGACCTTAAGTAATTAATGCACTACATTTGCAAGCATGTATGGTTTTACCTTACACAAGAAAGGTCGAATTAGCAAAGATGAATATTGATGGATACATTAAAAAATGAAACTTTGTGACCTAAGCTGAAGTGGACGGTCTATACTGTAAAATTCATATTTATATACCTCTATGGTAAAACTGTGTTAACTATTCTAGGCCATCCCTTTTATTTAGAGAGTTATAACTTATTCTCAAGAATTTACAATTTTTTGTGTCAAAATCCCTTTTTGAAGATGTAACAAACATAGGAACCTATCTGTCAGCAAGAGAAAATGGGCAGATTCAGTGAGAAATAAAGTAAGAAAAAGCTAGGTAGCCATGAATCAAGTTAAACATAAATTGGATTCACTCAATATTCTGTCGAGAACTGGGTATTTGAGGAAGCAGTTAAAGAGGCATTTGTAAACCCACTTTGTATCATCATATTCTGAACCGCCTATCAATGATCTGCAAATGGTTGATGGTTTTTGTTCTAAAATGTCAGTCTAATCAGTGGAATAAATAGGAAAAATTAAGTTTCTCAGCTGAATTTACGGAAACAGTAATTATGCAGACTCTCCAGAATGCTGAAAAAGGCCAAATCACCAAGCCCTGATAGACACCTCACAATGTCATGAAAATGCCTGGCTAAAGAAACATCACACTCATGCAATACACTTTGCCAAGAAGTATTTCTTATTGGCTCAGCTACTTTGTTATGGCATGATATTTCTGTACTTTTGTTTTGTCAATAGAGAAAGGGCCTTTTTTGTTATTCTTACAGGTCTATATCTGTCCAAAATACTGATTGTAAAATATAGTCTAAAATTCTAGTTCTTCGACTGCAGAGGCTCCTCCCCAGTTTGATACTCACAGATCAATAAGGTTTTATCAAAGCACGAAGTTTAGGTAAAATCATTTGAGATTGTATTGACTCTGCGGGTCATTCCTCCTGTGCACTGACTACTGCTTTGTGCATATAGGAAGGATTTTGATCTTTTTCACACTATGCTTTGTGGTTAGCATTGAATGCCCTATTTAGAATTCTCCAAGTGTTTAGCTACACATTACTAAGATCCAAGCACCATTATAGTACATGGGTGGAACTAGGTAGGGCTGTTCTTTGTCACTTCTGCTGTTCTCCCTATTCTCCCTTTTCACAGAACCAGTTGCAGCATCCTAAACAAATTCCATTATATGGGGAGTTCAGCTTGGGTCCTCTTGTCAAAAGTTGAACTCTACACTGATTATTGATTGGTCCTGGCCATCAATTAGATGGCAGTTACTAGGACTGTGGATGCTATTCTATATTTCATTTAATTTCCAGATTTAAAAAAATGAATATGGCTAACTTTGTAGCTTCTGTATTAAGGTCATGGCATGCCACTGATATTCTACTGAAACCGTTTTTTACCCATTTACTAGTTTTAATGATGTATGATTTTAGTAATGGTTTCAATTACCTGAGAAATGCATTTTGATTTTATTTTATTGTCTATGACCAAAATTATGGTGTGTCATGTATGTGCGGGCATTACTAAAACATTCACTCCAAAAGTTAAAGTTATGCATCAGGTACGAATATTAGGTGTTTTAATACCTAAGAAAACTAAGAATATAAATCAACTAATTTACTTCACTTAATGGTTAGATATTAAGCAATTATTATCCATTATGTTATTTGCTAGAATTAGTTCTGTAAGTAGGGTGATCCTCCTTAAACAGTTTTTATTCTAATGCCTCCCAACACATATATATGTCAAAGATATAAGAATAAATCCTGTCTTGATAATTGAATTTGGCAAAATAAAACGCTGTAGAAATCTAAGAAATAAGTCACACTTAGATGGAGGATGCTGGAATCACAGGCCTGGCTTTTAAAAATATTGCTGGTTACCATACAATTGTTATTAGTAAAACACATTAGGTGCACAAGCCAATTTAGCTGCTTTTGTATACCATTTTACTCAAGAAAGCTATAAACATTTAACAGTTTTAATTTTTTTAAAGAATAGGAAACTTTAATGACTGTCACCTGTCACAATGTGCATGTGCTTTCAAATCCTCTTTGGGCTCCTGAAGCTGTTGATGCAATTTTTCCTAGATCCATCTGACAATTTTACTACTTCTTTCACCCAAAAAGGCTTCTTACAAAATGTGCAGATAGGTTTGGTTTATAAAGCACTAGGAAAGCTTCACACAATGGTTGCAAAGAGTTGGTGTTATTACAAATATTTGTCAAGGACAATAGGAGGGCTGGGGCACCCTGCTGGAAGACAGTCTATGCCCTATAAACCCTTATCATTATCAGGTAGAGGCAAGCATGGTCTCTGTGATGAAGAGAATGCGTTGGTTTTTATGGGAGAGAGAATTAAGATTTGCATGGACTTACTATTGTCACTCCTATAAATTTGTCGCTGAACTCTGCTGGAAATTGAGTTACTGATTGAGTGGGCTGAAACCACACACAAGCAGCAGCCATAATTTCTGTCAGGGTGAAGTCACAAACAAACTCCAAATGCACCTGTGTTTAAGCCTCCGGTAGCTTGGCACAAAGCAGTCAGGCTTAACTTAGAGGCAATGTGTAAAGTATTTATCCAGCAATTCAAACAGAAATAAAATGAAAAGACAACACAAGAAAAGTCCCACACCAATTGAGAAACAGAGAGTAAATTTTGATAAAATATTTTACACCACAATGGCAAAAATCCAATCAGTTGAACTGATGATGTCCAATTTTAAGGATTTAGGTGAAAATAGTGCTTAAAAGTACAAAACACCAACTGTGGTTGTCTGGCTGTGCTGGACCAGGACAAAGTCACACGTTCAGGCAACCACAATGGAGCGCTTACCGGATATAGGGACAAAGTTACGCCTACTGAACAAAGTACTTTAAATCCTGGTTCCGGACGATTATGAGATTCGTGTTGAAGGGGTGTCGCTCAGCAGCAGTTCCAAGGAGCTGCAAGGCTACAGATGCAGAGTCATGCTTCATCATCAAATATGCTATTTATGGGAAGCTTGTATTGAAAAGGCCTATGTCAAGGACACATTGCTCAGCGGTGGTTCCGATGAGACTGCTGACTGAGATGAGAGGTCTGGCGGTGGAGATGCGTCCCACTGGGACAGCTCCGAAGTGGCTGCAAGGAGATGTGTCATGCTTTATAGGTTATGCTCAGAGTACCACAGCTGGGCTGGCAGAGCAACTTCAGGCACATTTCCAAGCGACCAGTACTGGAGTGGCACGACCTGGGGGGGAGGACTATAAACCTGACAGAGTCCAGGTTCTGGGTTTAATGTGTTTGTCCTTTTCTGTCGCTGAGGTGCTGATCAGGCTCCACAAGGCTGGATGCCCCTTCTGCAAGGATCCACTAAAGTAGATTTATTGCTGTGGAGAAGAATGCAGTGGGAGCCTCCTCAAAGTCAGGCTGACGGTCATGCACCTTGGGTGAAATGGTGAGCAGGGAGGTTCTGTCTCCTCTTGGTTCTCAGGGCACTTTGTGGCAGACAATTTCACAAGTTTTGGATTTGCGCTACGTGGGCACCTTTAGCACTACCTCTAAGGATTTAGGTCTGAAGGGGAACCACTTAGAGGGTCAGGACTCACTCAGGCTGGTTTCAGGTGCTGGGTTCAAGAAGGCTAGAGCCTTTTCTGTCCCTGAGGATCTGGTCAGGAGGCCAACCGACTAGACCTTGGAGTCACTCTGGTGGTCCTGGATGCAAGATGCATGCCCAGTCTTTTCACTCAGGAACACCGTAGCAGTGCAGCAGGGAAGCTGCGTACCAGTCCTTCTTGCAGAGAAGCACAGTAGTCCTCCTAAGTCTTCCACAGGTCCAGGGGTGTGCTGAAGAGTAGGGTCTGAGGGTTCAAAAGTGTTACCTGCTGTCAGTTTTGAAGTAGGATAAGGTTCTGGAGGTTTCCACCACCAGAAGTGTTTGGAATTTCCTGCCTCCCTGTCCAGACCCCAGCTTGTTTGGGATCACAAAAGACTAGTGTCAAGACCTATGAGAGTGTGGCCAGGCAGAACCTTTGTGATGTGCTAGTGTGGTAGGTGGCAGCTCCTCCCCCTCATCAAGTCAGAGACAGCCCACCCTGCCAATACCCATTGCCCTTTGCCCCACTATCTGAGTGCAATACACAAATACCAACTGTCAGCTACACCTAGTCATGTGTCCCAGGATGCAGGCTGCAGACACCAAATGGTTGGGACAAGAAAATGTAAACTTTTTAAAAGTGGTATTTTCAGAATTGTGACTTGCAATCTGACTTTAGCATTAAGGAGGGCTTTGGCTGGCAATACTTTAGACACCAAACTCGACATTCCTAGCTGCTCCCAACTAAATGTTAGCACATATTAAATGCAATAAGTTAACCTAATGTTATCTTATGGCAGATGCTGTCCTTGCAGTAGAGGAAAATTAATTTAGGAGTTTTTCTGTACCATGAGATGTAATGTATATGTTCAACCTTTTAGATATACTACGCCCTGCCCTCTGGGCTACTTAGGGAATACCCTAGGGGTGATGTATATGTATTAAAAAGTTAGATTCAGGCCTGGCAAACAGTTTATTTTACCAGGTTAAAATGACAGATTAAAACTGCACACACAAACTGCAATGGCAGGCCCTAGACATGTTGCAAGGCAACTTAAGTCGGTGGCAGAATAAATACTGTAGGCCCAGCATTGCGTTTGCAGGACCTAGGGTATATGTAGTGCCACTTTACTAGGAACATAGAAGTAAAGTAAATTTGTCAATTGGGTGCAAGCTAACTTTATCATGTTTAGAGGAGAGCTCACAAAAACATTATCACTTGATAGTAGATGTAAAGTGCACAGAGTCCTAGAGCCAATAAAACAGAGGAGGAAGGCACAAAATTTGAGAGAAGATCACCCTAAGGCTGTCTGGTGTAATAAACCCACAAAGAGAAGTCTCTAGAATGCTGTGCGAGATATGGTCCTCAGGATCAATGGTAGGTCTCTAATGGTCACAGCCTAAATATAAGTAAGTTGCTAAATGGTGTGTTAACATTAACTATTACTGGGATGCCCGTCTTCCATTGGTGGTCTGCCTGTGCGTTGAATACTAATGTACACCTAAGGTTTCCTCTCAACTGCAGTAAAACAAGCGAATAATTGTTTTAATGTCATAAACTTTTTTCTTGTGATCCTCAGTTACATTTGGTGCAATGCCTTTAGTTTTTGGCTTCTACACATGTTATAGACTTCCCCTAGGTTAGACCTGTCAACCTTAGGTTGGTCTTCCTCCAAACTATTTGCCATTCCCTTAATTTTATAAGTGTAATTTCCAAATGAGGAGAGATAACCCCTTTTCATTTTGGTGTCTGTGGAAACACAATTTAAAATCATAACTTATGGTAAGTCAGACTTTCAATTAAAATTCTGAAAATACACTGTTAGAAAGATGGCATTTTCTTGACTAAGCCATTTGGCGCCTGCAGCCTGTCTCTGGTCACATGACTAGGTGTAGCTGGCAGTTGGGCTTTCTGTATTCCTCCTAGTCAGCCACACACAATAGGAGCTTAGGTGTGACTGGGTGGGCCATCACAGGCAGGAAGGGAGAGAGGAGCTGGACTCAGCCTCACCGAACAACAGAAAAGGCTGTGTTCTGTCTCCACACAAAGGGTTTAACGACCCTGTGTTGTCACTTCAGCCACCCTGGAGCCAGAGCAGGGGAGGCTGAGATTCAAAGACACTGTCTAGAAGGTTCTCCAACCTTCCAGAACCAGGACACCAGTGTACAAAAGAAGGACCTCAGACACCCCCACTTCAGTACACTTCTGGACCTGTGGATACTCTACCAGTAAGAGTGACTGCTATGCTGCTAAAGGACTTCCACTCTGCAGGGCTGCTGCTCTGAAAGAGCTGCTGCCTTGCTTTGCTGACCTGCTGCTTATGGCCCTCTTGCTTGGGGAAGAGGAATTGGGCCTGCAAGTCCATCATGAACATTGCTCCACAACAGCTCCTGGACCCATCTTCAGCAAGTTCCTGCCCCCAGAAGGCACCTCTCAGGGCCTGGGCCCTTGATATGGCTCTCGAGTTGCTTTCGGGCCCTTACGAATGCGGGCGGACCTGTTCACGCTTGAACCATGCCAATCGTATAAGAAATCAGTGTGAGCTGCTGCAACTTTGTCTCTTTGCACAGCAAGCCTCGATTGCCCACATGGACCGCCAAGGAAAGGCTCGAGCTCGCCCGCCTGCAACACCCGACCTGCTCCTCACACCATGCCACCCACCACCAGTGACGCTCTCCTTGCTCCCACTGATTTTCTTTCACACAAATAGGATTCTTGGCTCAAAACCTGATAAGGTTAACTTTCAGTAGCACTAATCAGGGATTTTATCTGACCTGCTCTCCATTGCGGTCACCTTGAACTTTTGATTTTGGCTTGGTCCAGTGTGACCAACTATCCCCGGTTGGTTTTTATGCTTTTAGGTACTATTTTACAGCTTATTCTTTAAAAATTCTAGTTCAACTGATTGATTTTTTATTTTTTTGGTCTTGTTTTATTTTTTACTTTTTTCTCTGTTGTTCAAATATGGTGCGAGAGCTTTTTTATTTGGTGTTTTCACTGTTTTAATATTTGTAGTGCTGCACAAATACTTTACACATTGCCTCTAAGTTAAACCTGACTACTATGTGCCAAGCTGCCAAGGGGTTGAGAACTGGTTAAATTGGAGTTCCCTTGTACCTTACCTTGACTAGGAAGGTTGCTGTGGTTGCTAGTGGTTGCTGCTTGACTAGGGCTCACACCCAGGTCAATCAGTAACCCAATTTCTAGCATTGGTAATCAGTGGTGAGGATAGGACTTATGTTTGTGCAGTACCATACAGTGATCTGGTGTACACTACCATCCCATACCTAAGACCAATTTGAGTTTTACATTTTAAATTCTCATTGACTGACTTATTTTTGTCTTATTCTAAATTGACCCTCATTCCTGCTAATAGACTGTCTGAAACCATACCTGCAGCAATGGAGTTTGAGGAGGCCAAACTGGAGTGCTATACAGTGGCTGAGCTTCAACAGCTTTGCCAGGAAAGGGGACTACAAATGAAGAAAGGCACCAACAGGTTAGTCCTGTAGAAAGCTCAGAGGTCCCGGACAGAGGTCCACCAGTTGATGACAGCCAAAGAGGAGCAAGAAGATAATATGTAGGATCAGGATCAAAACCAGGACATGAGCCCTGAAATGCAGCCTCCAGGGAGCAGAGAGGACTCATCCCATGAGTTGGATACCCCTGCCAGAGCAGGTAGCAGTGTTTCTTTGCATGGCCTTTCCCAGGAGGAGCTGGTGGGCAGAAAGTCAGAGAGGGAGTTTCAGCTGCAAATTACCAAATTGAAAATGTAGGAAAAGAGACTGGCCATGGAAGCAGAACAAAATAACCCTTTCATAGTGGAGGGAGTATTGAAGCTGATGTCTGCACTTGTGGTATTAAGGGCACTGATGGGGAATTGTCACCCATGTGGGATTCTCCAAAGAGATAGGGTCTGACAGAGGCACTAACTTCATGTCAGCATACATGAAGTCCATGTGGGATAAGTATAGGATAACTTATACGTTCTCCACACCTTATCAACCCCAAACCAATTGCCTGGTGGAGATATTCAACAAGACCTTAAAGGTCATGATAATGGGCCTACCTGAGCCCATGAGGCAGAACTGGGACTACCTCCTTCAATGCTTTCTCTTTGCCTACAGTGAGGTGCTACAAAATGGAGTGTGGTTTAGACCCTATGAACTCTACCCTGTTAGGGTACCTCTAAGGCTTGTGAGAGAGGGGTGGGAGTGAGATCCCAGGAAGCCCCTTCAGGGTATGGTCAGCTAGCTACATGCTGGACCTCCACAACCAGATCCACAACTTATGGAAGAACGCAAGAAGTAATCTTTGGCCAGTCAAGAAGTTATAAAACCTTGCTATGACCAGAAGGCCACTCTGGTAGAGTTTCAACCTGGCCAGAAGATGTGGGTTATGAGCCTCAGGAGCCCGGTACTCGCCTGGATCGCTGGACAGGCCCATATGAGGTGAAGGCATAGAGGGGGAGTCCACTTACTTGGTGGATATCCTGCCCCAGAAATTCCTGGTTGGCACTTTACTATTTTAGGTGCTATTTTACAGTGTATCCTTTACAAATTCCAGTTCTACCGATTTAATTTACTTTTTTTGGTTGTGTTTTCTTTATTACATTTTTCACTATTTTTTTAACCCACTGTAAGATCTTTTGTGTGATATTTTCACTGTTTTACTGTTTCAAACATTGCCTCTAAGTTAAGCCTAACTGTTCTGTGCAACACCACTAGGGGATTGAGCCTAGTCAATTTGGTGTTTTCTTATGCCTTACCCTGACTAGGAATGTAGTTCCTGCTTGACCAGGGATCACACCGGGTCAACCAGTATCTCAATTTCTAACACCCTTTGTCTGTTATATAGAGTTTGGTGGAACAAGATCTACACCTTAAGTCGTAAGTTATCTCATCTAGGCTGTCTTTGTCTTTTCCCTTCACTATTTGTTAAGTGACACATTTTGCGCAGTTGATCAGAAGGTGGGTGGCTAGGTGTTACGTCTGATCCCAGGGCCATAGCCACAGAGGGGCATTTGAGGGCCAAGCCAGCTTATAATAATCTTAGGCACCCCCTCCCAAACTACCAAGGCAGCTGGAACACTATAGAGGTGCAGGAGTTCAGAAGGTGAATGAGCAAATAAAATCCCTTTAAGTGTTGTTTTATCTTGTTACATTTGCTGTATGTTCCAATATATGTTAAACATCTTCTGACAAACTGCTAGTATTCTTTTAATGTGAAAATGTTAAAATGTTGTTTAATGTTCTTTATTTGACCTGCAAAGTGAGAGAATTTTGTAAAGTGAACTATGTGACAGGGTAGGCAGCAGTGGAGGCCTAAATTATGTGGCAGTGTTGATTAATTTATGTGGCAAAAAACACAAATTATGTGGCTTCATGTGCCACATTTTGTAATAGTATCACTTAATTATTTTGCAATTTGTATACTTTTGCACTGTCTGAGCAAAGGTTTCACTTCATTTATGAATGGTCCACATCCAATAGCATGGGTTGGAACATTTTTAGTAACTTTTGACCTGTTTGAGCTAGAAACAAAATATGTTTTTCAGTAACATCTGCAGATGACGGATTATGTTGCAAATGCAGTCAATCCATAATTATGCTGAAAAAGTCACTGCTGCAGAATTGCATCGTTCCATGGCTGCAGAATCTCACAATTCCAGTGGCCTTGCATACAGGGAGTCCATAGAGAAATACTGTAGGATGTCAATTTGTTTTCTTTTTTCTTTTAAACTTGTTTTTATATAGCAGTGGCACCACAATACACACTATGTCAACATAGCACAGATGTTGATGACTCAGAAACGATAATAATACAATCCATACAGTCATTAATCAAAAGTAGATGAATCACACAATGTTCGACCAGTTGGGGAAAGAGGATCTGTTACAGCAGTCAATTTATTTCTAATTCACAACAAATTGAAAAACTTGTAAATGAACTATACACACATTACAACATATACCAGCAGTTAAAAAAGCACAAATGAAGTACATTTTGTTTTACAATTCTGAAGTGTTATGGAAACAAAGATTTTACAAGGACCAAAACAAATCTTGGTCATGCGAGTAATAAAATTGTGTTGTATTGCTCATTTGTACAGCGCTTACTACCTCTATGTATGGCACTGAAGAGCTTACCTACATGGGCGGCATATAGGGTGGGGTGTGGTTAGAAGGATGTTATCTTAGTTTTGGGATCCAATTACGTTTCCATGTTGTGCACGATGACCACTGAGGTGCATTTATTGTTATATGGGCTGCAACATGTAGCAGTGTGGGGGATGATGAGGTGTAAGAGACACTGACAAATTGGGCCTGATTCACAAAAGGAAAACATAGATGTTTGGTTTAAAATTAGACTAAACGTCTAAGTTTATGACTTTGGGAATTTACGAGTTCGTACTCGGGGCAGAGATCTGGCCCGAGTGCGGACATAAAGATAGTACTTGCAAATGCCCTTTGTTGATTCCCAAAGTTGTAAACTTAGGCCTTTGTTCTATCTCTAGACAAATGTCTAACTTTACCTTTGTGCATAAGGCCTAATGTATTTGGTTTTTCAGCACAATGGCAGCTTTGATCAGCTCTGCAGGCACCATTATGGAATTTCCTATGACTAAAGTCTGCTTAGTTGGTTACTGCACTGGTTTGTCCAATCAGACATTTTGGGGCATATTTACTTACATTTCACCCAACGCCCAAAGGCAACTTGCTGCACTGTGTTGCATGAATGCAGACAGCAGAAATGCACCATATTTACAACATTATTGCACATTTCTGCTGTCTCTTAGTGCTGGTGCACTGTGTGTTGCCTAGCACAAACGCAGGCACTCTTGTGCCACAGTGAAAAGGTGCCTGTGTTACAGGCAGGATTGTTTGCACAGGAAGGGACAACTTCCTGCACAAAAACAATCCTTAGAGGCCTATTTCTCTTTCTATGCATGTTGCAGAATGCAGCACACATTGAATAGGTGAAATAACACGGAGAAAAAAGATATTTCTCTTCATTGTTCCACACTGGGAAAGCCATAGTATTTTGACACATTCCATGGTTTACTAGCTTTAGTAAATCTGGGAATGCACCAACATCACCTGGCGAAGCATAGGTCAGCTCTCCTTAACTTACCTAGTTATCGAAAGTAGTTTGCTGGTTGGGTTGTTTTCCTACTGTGGATTGTAAGCTCAAGATTGAGCCAGAAGGTGCAACTGTCTTTCCAGGTTCTGTGGCCGGGATGTGTGGTGATGTAGTTGTCTTAGAAATAACAAGGTTTTCAACTGTCTTCGGAAGTGTATAGACTCCATGGTGCTTCTTAGGCTGGCTGGTAGTGTGTTCCAGAGCTTGGCGGAATATTCTGAGAAAGCAGTGCCTCCTACAGATTTTTTATGGTAAGGTGGTATGATAAATGGTGCCAGCTGGAGCGCAATGTCCTGATTTGTTTATATTGCTTGTTTTCAGCTTGTAGTTGAAGTTGTTCTTTTCCTTGAAGGCTCTGTAAACAATGCAAAGTGCCTTGACATTGCCATTTGTCAATAGGTAGCTAGTAGAGTAATTGGAAGACAGGAACTGTGTTTATGTGTTTCTTGGGTGAAGGCGGAGAAGAAATATTACAGCAACATTTTGGATAAGTTGTATTTTTTTTCATATTTTTGTTATTGAGAGTTCAAATAAAACAATACAATGTAGAAAACAGGGAATAATTGCAATCCAATTGAAACAGTACGAGACAAAAGAATATTAAAAACATCTACGCAATTTATCATTTTAACATTTAAATTATAGAGTGCAAAATTTATAAAAGAGCAGTCAATCAATCGGCGAACACTGATATTCAAAAGATTTTGTTGGAATTAAAACAGTACGTACCATTTAAATACAATGAGCGTCTTCTCAGTTAATATTTCATAGCTAAGTTGTAAAGTGCAACGTGCGGAGTCAAGGCAGTCCTAATAGACTAATAAATATGTTCATGGTAGTATGGATCGGGTTGAGTAATAACAGGAAAATTAAGAATCAAACACACTCCAGTACTTATTATATTTTTTGAGAGCCCCTGATCTTAAAGCATATTTTCTTTCCCTGTCCTGAATTAAAAGTAATTTTGCCTTCCACGCCTGGAAGGATGGTACAAAGTCTGTTTTCCAGGACTGTAGTATAAGGGATTTAGCTATTAAAGAAGCTATGAAAAGGGACTCATCATGTTGGGTTTTGGTGGGAGAGCAGCCTAAGATGGGAATTAGGTCGTTGAATACAATATTAGTTTTAAGCACGATTGAGAGATATTTTTCTATTTCCTTCCATAATACCTGGATTTTTGAACACTCCCAGACAACATGTTTCCAAGTGCCTTTTTCTTCACACCGGAAGCATTTGTCGGCTACTTGGGGGAAAATATTATGTAAAAAGGACAGGGTTCTATATATTAACCATTTATTATAAAATTGCATGCGTTTAAAATTTGCTCCTCGAAAAATGGTTTTGTTGAATTTATTTTTTTTATCCCATACCTGTTGATTGATTATAATATCTTCCCTCTTTTTCCATCTCTCAATATTCCTGCTGGTCTTTGCTTTCTCTTAATATTTTAATCCAAATACTCATTTTATTTTGTGTTTTGTTATTAATAGTAGTGGAAATATTTTCTTTATTAAATTAATTTCCTATATTGAGTTCTTTAAGTTTTGGATTTATCCTGATAAAGGACAAGTTCAGAATTAAGTGTGAGTGGATTAACTGGCTATAAATTTCATCCCAAGATTTCCACCTGTTTCCCAGCAGGAAGTCTTCAATTTTCTCAAAACCATTCTCCTTCCAAAGAGTTAATATATTTTTGTCCATACAACCAGCATCTCCCAAGCTAAAATTTATTGAATTTGTCTTATTACTTAGATTGGGTAAGTCATAAAATTTAAAAAAAACGAGTTTTCACCTTAAAAATCCACTGCAGAGATTTATATCGTACTTTTTTTGGATCTTTCGTGATTCTGACCGGATCGGAGATTTTTAATTCCAACAGCATCCTTTTCATAAAAAAATTATCTGCCTCATGAGAATCTAGGAAAAAAATTATGTAACTATAATGTTCAAAAGACGCAAAATAATATTATCTGATATTTGGAAGGGACAACCCTCCTTGAGTGGATGATAAATATAAAGTGCTCAGTGCAAGTCTGGGGGATTTTTTTGCCCATAAGAAAGAGGAGATCAAAGCTTCTACTTTTTTAAAATAGGAGGCCTGGATTCCACAGGGAATTGCACTAAAAAGGAAATTAAAAAGGGGTAGCACCGACATTCGAATTAGCGATGCCCGTCCCATAAGAGATAGGGGTAGTAAATTCCAGCGATCTAAAAGTGAGCCCGGCTTTTTTAATAGAGGTAAAAAATTAAGTGTAAAAAGGTCATCTAGACTATCCGATATAAATATTCCAAGATATCTCTTTGGATCCGTGTTTTTGTCCGCCTGAATTCTGGAGCTAAAGTGTCTATAGTACAGTTAGCTAGAATAATTTCCGTTTTTTTTACGTTTATTTTATAACCCCATAGCTTTTGAAAGTCAGAGAAGATTTTTTAAATCTTCAGTTGACTTGAGGGTTTGGAGTCTATGAAAAGGGCAATATCATCCGCATATAACTTTATGTTTGTCATTCCTAATACTGGGGCAGTGTCAGCCTTGGTATTCCTGATGGCGATCGCCAGAGGTTCGATAAATAATGCGAATAAAATTGGCGACAAGGGGCATCCTTGTAGCGTGCCTCTAGTGACCTGACAGGACCCAATATTAGTATTATTGACGATGATTTGTACCCTAGAATTCATATACAATTGTCGTAAAAGAGAAATAAAAACATTTGGGAAATTAAAACTACGTAGAATTGCAAACAGGCAATCCCAAGACACTAGATCAAAGGCTTTCTCCGCATCTAAAAAACAAATTTGAGCCTTCACCTTATTAGTTTTAAAATAATCTAGTGCCTCTAATAAAAATTTAGTGTTGAAATGGAGATGCCTTCCTGCAATAAAACCACACTGATCGTGGGCTACCAGAAATCCTACTATTTTATTTAATCGGTTTGCTAAAAGTTTTGTAAAAAATGTATAATCTGTATTCAGGAGGCTAATCGGTCGGTATGAATTTATATTTTCCTTGTCCTTTCCTTTTTTTAAAATACTAACCACCACTGCTGTATGAAAGGAATCCGGTGGGGGACTTCCTTGAAGTAATTAATTAACTAATATCAAAAGTTCTTTACGTAGAGTTCTCCCAAATTTTTTTCAAAAATTCAATCGGGAGGCCATCCTCACCATTGGCCTTGCCATTGGCGAAGGACTCTATCACCTCGTCTAATTCTAATAGTGTGAAATCTTGTATAAGATAGTTCTTACCCTCAGCATCTATTTTAGGTATTTCAAGTGGCTGTAGGAATTCCATGATAGAGTCAGGTGTAGCACCCTCAGTCGCTTGATATATCCCCTCATAGTGTTTAAGGAACAGCTCACCGATGGAAGTGGTGGTCTTAACTTGTATATTAGTGATGGGGTCTGTTAACTGATCTATTCTATTGTGGACCTGCTTTTCTTTAGATTGCCAGGCCAGAATATTTCCTGTGTACTCACTATCCTCATATATCTTTTGTGCATGAAGGTTACTCTTTATCTCACCTAACTCATATTAAAAATCCTTCATCTTGCGCTTCGCCTCGGAGAATTTATGTCCAGAGATCATAGATCTGACCCTATAGTGCTCTTGGGTTGCCTGAGAGAGTTCTGTTTGGAGTTTGGTTTTCTCCTCCCTTCTTGCCTTCAGCTTGGGGATTTCTTTAGATGTAATTATTCTACGCAGAGTGGCTTTAAATGCATACCAGATTATATTTAATGGGGCTGTACCTCTATTCTGTTTAAAAAATTGCTCTATCTTTTCATCAATATCTTTACACCATTGTTGGTCAAGGAGGTTACGTTTATTAAAAAACCATCTACTTGTAGGTCTTGCTTCATAATTCCCCAAGTTGACTCTATGCAAAGAGCTGCGTGGTCTGAAAAAGCATTGGGTAGATGGACGTGGTTGTATAATTCTAGATCATGAAATGATAGAAAAAAATCTAGCCTTGACGCAGAATTTTATTTTGCTGAGTGGCATGTATAATTGCGCTTAGTAGGATTTAAATTTCGCCAATGGTCAATAACATCAGGGTCTATTTTACAACTTCGGACAGCTAAGGCAACTTGGGGTTTATTCTGTCGACGGTCTGTCTTGGAGGAGTCCAATCGAGGGTTTTGTAATAGATTAAAATCTCCCCTCCAAATTATTGGCCCAGAGAGACCAGTTAATGCCTGCTTTACCTGTAGAATAGGTTGAGGGTCGTCCAAAATTGGTGCATAGATTGTGGCAAGGATAACATTAACATTGTTTAATTTACCATGTACAACTGCCCATCTGCCTCTGGGGTCTATGAACGTCCCTTCAAGAATAAAACCTACGTGTCTCCCTATTAATATGGAAACTCCTCTCTGAGCCGTCCCGGCAACAGCAGATATGTTATAGCCCGCCCAGCTTTTGAAGAGTTTTGTTGTCTCTGCCTGATCTTTATGATGGGTTTCTTGCAAATAGATGACGTCTGGTATAAGGTTTTTCAACTAGCACTCAATAGCGTTCCTTTTACGAACGTTATTCAGGCCGTTTATATTTAAAGAGATAAACTTCACCATATTATTTGATGTTCAAGATAATACACGTAACCCTCAATTTGTGCAAATGTGCAAGTGTGCAAATGTGCAAATGGGCAATCAGCAGCAGCATATATAACTGATAAATAATGTATATATATAATAATATAGTATAATAGCAGCAGATATTCATAGAGATATTCATAAAGAGGCTGAATTTCAATGTGCAAATATGCAAGCGAGCAGCAAGAGTATAAAGTGATGTTATTTGAGTAGTCATACCATTCATTATGTATTGTAAAACATGCAGATAGTCAACACATTGTAAGATCTTAGCTTATAAAGAAAATACAAATAGACAGCATAAATATATAATATCATCAGATAGAAAAAAACTGACATTCTCTGTGCAAATATGCGATTAAGCAGCAAGACTGTACAAATAGCAGCGCAAACTTGAAGGAGTAAGTCCCCCCTAATGCAAAATAGACAAGTATACTTATAGAATCTTGTCATCTTATCATGATCCATGTGAGCTAAAGTGGCGAGTGCGAGATATTATTTTGTGCAAGATAAGAAGAAAAAAAAGGAAATAAAAGAATAACATTGCTTGTACCGTCATCATGAGTGTGAAAAAAACATATATATATTTCGCCAACCCCCTTTTTTGCATTTGAACTCTCTTTTTCCCCCTTGCGACACCCCCCTTCACCCCCCTTCCCTCCCCCCTTGAGTGGACGGAGACCCCAGTGTCCCACTTCCGTCCTTCTCTGGTGTATCTTCTTTTTGGATGCCATCTCATTGCATCCTTATGTGCTTCCTGTTTCCAGCAAGTGTCTGTCGTGAGGTAATAGTAAATTCAGCAAAATTCAGTAGCTTATTTAATTATGCCCGAGGCCGTCGAGGAATGTCTGGGCTTCGTGTAGGACGGAGAATATAACATTTTTTCCTTTAGCCAAGACTTTGAGTTTCGATTGCTGCACTATCATGGCTTGGGCTCCCTTGCTCTTAAAGGAGTCGATGAGCTTCACAAAGTCCCTGCGTCTGTGAGCAGATGCTACCGACATATCACCAAAAATGCGAACATTTTTCACCCCCTCCACGTTAAAAGTTCTTTTAGAAAATGCGGTATTTAAAAAAAATTCTTTTAACCTAAAGTCTGAAAAATTGAGCAGGATTGTACGGGGGTATTTCAAATTATTAGGTTCATGTGCAGGGACTCTGTGCGCCCTTGTAATAGTCAGGTCACCGTGCAGCTGAGGGATAGCTTTTGTCAATAGAGAATCTGACCACCTGACTACATCCTTATCTTCAAGGCCCTCTGGTATGCCTACAAGTCGTAGATTAGATCTCCTATTATAATTCTCAAGGTCCTGGAGCTTTTCCTCTAAGTGGGATTTCTCTCTATTAGCCTCCACGAGATTTTTCTGAATTGTAGTCAAGGAGTCCTCTAGAGAAGATATCCGGACTTCGGCCTCAGAGACCCTCAGAGGAATATTGCCAAGGCACTCCTCCACCTTTGTGAGCCTGCTGTGCAAGAGTGAAATTTCCTGAGCCTGAGAGGATTTAAAGTCTCTTAATTCCTGGAGGATAGTAACTAGGATATCTTCCATCGTATTTGCTTTTGTAGCACTCGGAAGAGCGAGCAAGCCGTCATCTTGGGCGATCAGGGAGGCTTCTAGACTTAGGACTTGACTTGGAACTATCGTGGTTTGCTTGTTGCTTGGGCCTGGGCTTGGGCTTATAGCCGATGGCAGCAGAGGGTGGGAGGGAAGGGCAGTATTGGAAGAGATCGCAGTTGAAACCGTTGGTATGGGTACTGCAACATCTTCTATCCTTGTTGCCCCTCCGGCACTTGGCGTCGGTGTCTTTTGCATTGTGGAGCTACTTGCTTTCCCTCCAGTGTTGGAGACATCATGTTCTAAAATGACACTTGTACCCCCCTGCTTTAACTTCCCACGTACAGGAGTGCTCGAAAATTGTCCCTGCTATAGTAGGGTTTTGAAAAGAGAGGGTATTGTTTGGGGGTAGATCGATTCTCAGGGCAAGTAGTAGGGGACATATTAACGGCCTTAACCGGAGGATGAACGGCTGACGTGGACCCACCCGCGCTGCCGCTGTGCTTCCTGTTTCCTTGTTCTGTGTAGCCACGCCCACAAGCAGCAACGCCACCGCCGCTCCTCGCTAGATGCCGGAGCCAAACACTGGGGCATTGGAGCTGCGCGCTGAAATTGAAAACTACCAGGAGAGTTTTACATGATCCAACGGGCCCCCCGGAGTGTTTCTGCTATCCTTGGAGGTTACCGCCTGTGTTTTTGCTCGGCACTCCGACCTGTGTAGCCGACATACGGAGAGACTGCAGTGACTGCAGTGACTGAAGTGCCTGCAACGCTGCTGTTTCTGCTCGACGCCCTGCCTTGTCAGCTGACACATGGAGTGACTGAAGCGCCTGCAACACTACGGACTCCGCTGATGCCTTGACGGCGAATTACTGGGAAACCGGGGGCACTGGTTGCTAGACGCTGGTCGCTGGTTTGGACGCTGGTCTGCTTTGCGAGGTAAGGCGCGCTGGGTTTTACCCTGTTCGTGCTCGCTTTGCTTGTACCGCGCCCTTTTCTGCGACTCCTCACTGTTGCGCTGACTGTGAAAGCTGATTGCGAAACTCTGAAAACTTCGAAGGGGTAAAGCTGACTTTTCCTCATATCCATGAACTTTGCTTGAACATAGCTCTACTCTACGCTTCCTCACTCATTAGCGCTCTGAAAAGCTGTGAAGGGGCAAAGCTGATTTTTACAATACCTCCTTAACCTTGCAATCCGGAGCATAGCCCAGTGTGCCTTATAAGCCAACGTTTGTAATTTACGAGGTTTCAGATGGCGGCAAGAGCGAGGGGCAAACAGTCCAAGCTAGAGCTGGGAAAGGAGGTAAAACTCCCAATTCCGATCAGATCTCCATCAACCACAAAAGTAGAGAGAAAAAAACAGAAGGAAAAATCAACAAAAGGAAGCCCTAAAACAGAAGGCAATGGAATCTACTGACTCATACAGAAGAAATAAGTATAATGTATTAAGGAAACAGGTCGAGGAAGACAGTGATGACAACGAGGAAAATGATCAAGAGTCGGGCGAAGAAGATGAAGATGTAGAGAGCCTGACCTTGTCCGAACTATCAGCAGAATTGAGCTTGCTTGCTGTTGGCGACAAAGGAGAGGAAGGTGGGAAAGATAAGGGATAAGTTGTATTTTGTATATTATGAATGAAGCTGTGCCAAGGTATAGGCTGTTGACATAGTCAAGGCTGGAGATTATGAGTGAAATAATGGCTTGAAGTTTCTGTTGCTATCCAAGGTATGGGAGGAGGCAACACAGTGCTTTCATTGTGTCAAAGTCACTCTGTTTTATTTTAACATGTGGTATCAAATATAGGTCTGAATCCATGGTTACTCCTAAGTTTCTGACTTCTCTTGAAATTGTTGGAGGGGCCTCATGTTCCTTAGGCCACATAGCAGTAGGCTGGTAATCTTGTAATTGTCCGCAGGTCAGAAGCTCTTTTTTAGGGGTATTTAGGTTTAGAAGCTTATTCATTATCCATGTGTTTATGGCCCGAAGTCACAACTTACAATATATACTATGTGCACATCTCCTTGATGAATGTGTTACTGCAGGAGTCACCAATCTTGATCAGACCAGGCAGTACAAGGACAATCCTAATAGGGTGCAACATTGTATATGAAGGTAGGTAGGACCTTACCTTTAATGTTTGTACATGTAGTATAGGTTGGAGATCCTTCTAGAGCCGTTAAGAATGCCCAAGACTAGTTCTAGCTAATAAGAGGCAGAAGCATTTTGGCAAAACTAATATTACATCTAATAGCATCTTCTGAGTATACTTTGTAGTATTTGTATTCATACCAAAGTTACCACCTAATGAAGGAAATCCCTGTGACATACCTTAAGGTTCTTTTAGATTAGAACTGGATCCCTAAAATACTATCCATAATATTATATTTTAAGAACTCCCTCCAAAAACTGTGAGGTTGAGTCCACCTTGGTAGTATTATCTCACCAGGGTTCCATGATGTGGCTGATGATGAAGCATGCCAAATCACATGGTTATGATGGAGCGTAAAAGTTAAATGGCAGTTGCCTTTATCAATTCCCACAATCAAATGAGTTTAACAAAAATAATTTTTGATAGAAAACTTGTAACATGGTTGAAAATGAAAAACATGAGATTTTCTACTGCACCGTAAAAGCATGCAGAAATGTTTTGAAACGTGGAAATGTTAAAAACGTAAATAAAGAGAGAGAAAGTTATTTGCTTATCTATATATATAAAAATGAATGTATGTCTGTTTGTCCTTTATGCATTACTACACCATTCAACCGAACGGCATGAAACTTTGGGAAATTGTTGAGTACACTCCTGTGAAGGTTTCTGTCCCAAAAAAAAATTATTCAATACAATTAAATAAAAAATAAATAAAAAATAAAAAAATGTTAAAAGTTGTTGAGTAACTCCTGCGAAGGTTTCTGTCAAAATGAAAGGAAATATTGGCCCCACGGCCCTCCAGGGCCCTCATAATCTTTCCAATACTGAACGTTTACAGTTTCCGGTGCGACTTGCCTTTGCAATGACCATTAACAAAGCACAAGGACAATCGCTGCAAGTGTGTGGACTAGATTTGGAGAATCCATGCTTCTCACATGGATAACTGTATGTGGACAGCTCACACGTTGGAAAACCTTCTGATTTAATTTGTGTACGCACCAGACGGAAAAAAAAATACTGTGTATCCACAAGCATTCGAATAAATAAACAGAATTAAAACAACCCTTTAAAAGGTTTTCCATTTTAAAATGAATAAGTTTCAATAAAAATGACACAATGTAAACTGAATGTTATCATAACAAATTTCCTTAAATTTCCTTTCTTCTGAGATCGCAGCAATGCGCGACGGGTAAGCTAGTCTATATATATAAAAACAAAAGTATGTCTGTTTGTCCTTTATGCATTACTACACCATTCATCCGATCACTATGAAACTTTGGGAAGTTGTTGAGTACGCTCCCGCGAATGTTTCTGGCCCAAAAAAATAAAAAAATAATAAATAAATAAAAATTGTTAAAAGTTGTTGAGTACACTCCCGCGAAGGTTTCTGGCAAAAAAAATGTGTTAAATATCGGCCCCCCGTCGCCCCAGGGTCCTCATAATCTTTCCAATACTGAACATTACATTTTATGGTGCGATTCGCTTTGCAATGACCATTAACAAAGCACAAGGACAATCACTGCAAGTGTGTGGACTAGATTTGGAGAATCCGTGCTTCTCACATGGACAACTGTATGTGGCCAGCTCACGCGTTGGAAAATCCTCTGATTTATTTGTGCACGCACCAGACAGAAAAACAAAAAATACTGTGTACCACAAGCACTCGAATAAATAAACAAAATTAAAACAACACTTTAAAATGTTTCCATATTAAAATGAATAAGTTTCAATAAAAATGACACAATGTAAATTGAATGTTATCATAACAAGTTTCCTTAAATTTCATTTCTTCTGAGATCGCAGCAACGCGCGACGGGTAAGCTAGTCTATATATATAAAAACGAAAGTATGTCTGTCTGTCTGTTTGTCCTTTATGCATTACTACACCATTCATCCGATCGCCATGAAACTTTGGAAAGTTGTTGAGTACAGTTCCGCGAAGGTTTCTGTCAATGTGTTTTTTAATCGGCCCCCCTGGGCCCTCATAATCTTTTGAATACTGAAATAGACAGCAAATTTGCGAGCATCGTCAACAGTTATGACCCCCAAACGATATTTGATTGGTCAATCTACATCAGAAGCATGAAAGAAAAAGGCATTATGAGCTTCAGAAACAGACGAGCAACGGGAAGCAAGATTAGAAGCTGTTTGAAAACAAACTTCTCAAGCCCGAAATGCTGTTCAAATACAAACTGCTCAAGCTCATAATTCTCAAACGAACGAGCAAAGAGAATCAAAATTGGAAGCCGATCGAGCACGCACGGCTCAAGCCCGTTCTTCTCAAACGAACAAGCAATGAGAATCAAGATTTGAAACAGATCGATTACGCACTGCTCAAGCCCACTCGAATGAAACAGGAGAGCAACGAGAATCAAGATTGGGAAACGATCAATTATGCACTGCTCAAGCCCGCTCGAATGAAACAGGAGAGCAACCAGAATCAAGATTGGAAGCCAATCGAGGACGCACTGCTCAAGCCACACTTAGAAATGTTTTCAAAAATAAAATGAATAAGTTTCAATAACAATGACACAATGTAAATGTAATGTTATCATAACGAGTTTCCTTGAATTTCCTTTCTTCTGAGATCGCAGCAACGTGCGACAGGTAAGCTAGTGCTATATAAACCAGTGTTTAAGAAACTAAACATTAGTTAGCCTAATAAATTTACTGTTAGTGACTACTAAATGTGTTGAATGAGATTAATACTTATGTAATGCATATTCAAAAACAGTTAAAATGCTTAGTATATGAATACTTGATAACATGAAGTTTTGCAGTTTTACTTTAGTATTATGTGATACAAATGTGAATAACAAAAGTGACATACACATTAATCTGTTTGAAAATTAAATAACGTGACATGTAATTTCTAAAGGAAGAATAATGAGTGAATTAACTAAGAAAACTGAATTATTCAAATGAATGTGTGTTTTATATTAATCATAACGTGATAATGATTCGGCAAGTTTTCACGCAGGCCTCAAATGCTTATTTTTCTTTATTTGAAAAGCAGAATCTAACTGATGTAGTCATTTTAGGCGCTGTGAGAACTTTTTAGAACGTTTGTTTTTTATGTTCACACACAAAAGACTCTCTTTTGATTCAGCAACACTTTTGACAGAAATGTATCAATACAATTGCAAACCAAGAGAGCGCATCTGGGAACTGACAGACAAGTGAAAAAAGTGCATTTTCTTACTTATGAGGAAAGGATGGAAATATAAAACTATTGAATTTGATGATTTTGCAAAAGGATTACTTAATGCTTCCGGGTTTCTTAGTAAGGTGTCAATCACACCATGAGCAGCCCACTGCAAACAACCAATGGAAACCATATTGTATGATAAAAGGTTACTTTGTGGGAGTAAACTGAAAACATTTGGAAGCATAATTGCCCCCTTGGAGGAGGAGTTGGGGCTGGTTGTCACTTTCAATTTTCCTGCCAGGCATGCTGTCGGGCTGACCTCTAATTTTCCTTGCTATGCCAAACCCATTTGAACTTAACTTTCTGATCTGACTCAAACTTGTCCTTTACGACTTGTAAAGTGTGCAGGTATAACTCTACAGCTGAAGAGTGTATGGACTCTTTCCTGTGACTCATTGCGCTTCAACACTGCATAATTGGTTTGTATAAACTAAATGCGGAAATTTGATTATTTCCATGTTCTCTCTTCTTCTCTTTCCTAGCTAACTAGCAAAGGTTTATCTTGTTGAAACTGTATGACATTGTGTGACTAGTTGTACTAAAGGATATCTATTAAATCTGTTTACGAAATATGATTTATGTTTTTGACCATTTAAATTGAGACTTAGAGAAATGGTTTTCATGAGCAAAAATACCCTACATGGGTAATTTTCGGGGTGAACCTTCTAGTTGATAGTCTTATTGTTTGTATGTGTTAAAGAAATAGTTATATGTTGTTAGCATGAATTTGGCACTGTCTTATTCCAGGTCCTCAAACGAATTTGCCTCACATTCCCTAAATATCCAAGACCCTGTTAGCTCACATAAAAGAACCATTGGAGGACAATGGCAGTTTAGTGATATATTATAGGCTCCAGAGAGGAAATAGATGACAGAGGAAATATATGTGATGTGAGTATAAGGAAATGTTTGCCCAGCTTTTCACTGCATCAGTTGAGACCACCTCATGCAATATCATAAGACTCTAACCTGGAGTGATCACTTAGAACAGTCACACCATTTCAGAGAGAGAGGAGTAAAAGGTCCCAATTCACTCCCAGAAAACAACCTTACAACATTTCTGTGTAGTTATTCAATTTTTGGAGGCAACGCAGTGATTGAAGCCTTCATTTCTCCCTTTGTGATAGCAGTATGACCCGAAGTGAGCCATCAACTTTTAAACTGTAAAGGTCTTCCAGACCATCCATTAAAAAATATGTTGGTATCATCTACATAGTTGTACCAGGTGACCCTGACTCAATTCATTAGATTTGGTAAGGAAGTTAGGTAAATGTTGAACAGTAGAGAGATTAGATGGAACCCTGTGGGACAACACAGTGTTGTGTGAGAGGAGCTAGTGTGATAGGTGACATCAACAGTAGCTTGCTCTCACAGCTGAGAAGCCAAGATTTCAATAGGCATTAGCTGAACTCCCTTTTCACATTTCACATATGGTATGTCAAACAAGAATTTGCTGTGTGAAGGGATTGCACATCTGTACAGGACATTAAGCCATGCTGTTCGTAAACCAGCAACTTTCATAACATTTCCTATTCCTGAACATACCAGTCATTCTGAAGCAGTGTCCAATCAGGAAACTCCAGATTCCAATATGGCATGGTGCTTTGATTATGTTATTATGCTGAGGCAGAGCTATCACAAGTCAGGTATGATTTATATTTGACTGACATTGCTCAATCCTACACTGAACTATTGGGAAATATAGCCTGGTGAGATCATGTATCTGCTCTATAGATTGTTATTTTGTTTGCAGGAGTCAGATAGTTTGTTGGGTTAATGTGCCTGCTGCAGAGTGGTGCAGATACCCTAACTAGCAGTAGTGTGAAACGGAAATGATGCAATATATCTGGACATGTCCCAAAGGGCTGCTATAAAAGGCTATCTTCAAAAACGGTTTAATATCTAGATATCCTTGCCAGGGTCAACACACTGAGGATTCATCTGCTTGAACCAAATAAGAAAAACCATAAACAGGGCATCTGAGGCCGAAAGCATTTGCATTTTAATTGACCTCTCTAGACATCTACACAGAATATTAACAAACATTTTCAGATTTTTCTATATTATAATGTAAGATCTGTGTAGTATGATCCTGCTTTTTGAAAGTTATTGACTACTTTGAAATTCTGCTTAATCTTTATTTAAATTGTGGTAATATGAAATGAATTACTGTCATGAGGTCGTATTTAATTAATGTACTAATTACATATTGTTCGATAAATATTTGGGGTAGTGGTTTTATTGGGAGAAGTGTGGGAACGCTGGATGGTATGAACTGTTGGGATCCCCACAGATTGTGGAATTTTCCTTCACAGAAATAGGAGGGTAATCTCAATTTAGCCAAAGTTTGGTGTTTGCAGGGCATTCTGGATGAGAAAAAGAATTGGGATCCAGCAAACTACACCACCCCAAACTTCACCAGGTACCTTGTTTTCAGAAATATCTGGGCCTGGCAGGTTTCCATCGGTGCAGACTGATCCCTGGCCTAAATACCACAGCTACCCACATCGCCAGAACTGGTCAATTTGCAAGGCAAAATCTTGATTTTTCCTTTTATCATAGGGAGCTTTTATTTTACAGGCGATAGCACAGACACATGAGCGGGTACTATTGATATCTGGAGAGGTTTAGGAAGGCTGTGTGATGGGACATTTATGGATTCCCATAGAATCCATTAGCGTCATCTGCTGTCACATTTGTTTCAATGTGCAACATCAGTTTGCACAGCTTACTGTGCAATGCAGCAACATAAAAAATCAAACTTGGGACTCATGGGAAGCATTTCCCTTGCATGCAGACTTTAATTTTGAAAAGGAAACGTTTCTGCTGTTTTACCGGAAACATTATTTTTCCCAGTACTGTGGATGACCCCGTTGAAGTCCACTGCACTATCAGTAGTGTAGTGGACGTCAACAGGCTGTTGTCTGCCCTAAAGCAGTTAAAACCCACCAAATCCATGCAGCCAAATTTCCTGTCCATCAAGAATTGACAACAAGCTGCAGGGATATGATGTCCACATTGAACGTCCTTGTTCCATTATTGTGGATGACTTCTCCAGTTTAGGAGGACCCCAGAATGGCAGACTTCATGGACTGGGGAACAGCAGAAGACAGAGTGGTCAAAGAAAGGTGATAGGTGCTGCTAATGACCACGCACCCCCAAGAGAAAGTTTTAGGTGTCATACATGGTCTATGTAGAAGAGGGCTAGACAGAGAATACACATTTTGAGAAATACAAAGAAGATAGAAAAGAAGATAGAGAGATATGGTTCTAGAAAAGAAGAGAAGATTAAGAAAAAAGGAGAGTAAATAGAAAAAGCAAACGAGAGCCGGAGTGACAGAAATGGGAAGATAGCGGCAACAGCAAATAGGAATGGATAGTGGGGAAGAGGTTGATAGAGGCAACTGGGGCAGAGATTGGGAGTGAATAGTGAATGTATGAGAGAGCCTGAAGGAACACAATTAGAGCTAGAAACATGTAGAAAAAGGGTGATTGGAGATTTTAAGTGGAATCTATAGCATGTCTTGTTTTGGCCAATACAACATGCCACTGCAATTTCAAAGCACAATTTTGCATTTCATTTTCTAAAAATTATTTTAGTGTAAGACCCAAAAATCATTTTGCATAGTGGTATTTAAATTCCTAATAAGGTCTACTCATTGCAACGTGATCCACTTTGCTTTTTACAAATTGTTTAACAATAAAGCCCCCTTGTTATTTGTTACTATATGCTTTTCGTGAGAGGTGCTGATACCTTTTCTTTTAACACATATGTCTACACTTACTGGTATAGTCGCTGAAAAGTACAACCCACTTGCTGAGAAGTTAAAGTTCTATTAAGGAAGGCTTTCTAGTGTACATTTAAATATGGCAATATCTTAACATAAAGCCTGGCTGTAATCTGCACATGTAGTAATGCGGGATAATCCCTCTACAAGAATACAAAATCCATTTCTAGTACATATGACAGGCTGCCATGCGTTATACATTCACCATACAGAAATGTCTATGCCCATCCAAGAAATGTTAGCCACTTTAATGATTCTATGCAAGGAGTGTACTGCATGTACTGCACGTAAAAGAGTAGAGAATACCCATAATTCTGAAAATGGAGCTCTCTGCACCATCCAAATGGGAAATACCATGCAAGCAGCATCAAACGGAGATATTACCACAAGCAAGGTCTTGCTTGTAAACCGTGAAACCACTATTCAGACCTTTAAAGGAATTACAGCTGCTAGTGTCCTTAGCCAGGCCACAGGCCTCAAATTAACCCACCCCCGACTTGTCATAGCCTGCTTCAAGTCCATGCAGTTTGGATTGGTGCTTCTTATAAAATGTAATTGAGCTATCTATCTTTTGTCACATCCTTACAGTAAAATTAATTGTGGAACCTTCTCAAATTTCCCTGGAAAAAACCATTTAAATTCCATATAGTTTTCACTATGGTTGCATCCCTCAAATGCTCAAAACACACTGTGCACCACTAATTTCTCAGCTCTCTGTAAGGCTATTTTAAATGAGTGGCAAGTTAAATTAAAACTTCACTTACAAAGTTGTTTGGAATTAGGAAACTCTATGCTTTATGAAGCAGAGGGAGTTTCCAATAAATGATACGTAAAGTTTATCCTTTTAGGCCTTCAAGGTGTGAGTATTTCCTGATGCAGAATGTCCAAGGTAAAACATCCTTCAGAAAAAATCTTTAAGTGTAGAGGTTGGACATTCATCACCTGAGGTAATGGGTTTGAGACGGAGGGTTCTGAACTGAGCCACGCTTATTTTTATTTAAAAAAGAATAAAAAAGGAACTTGATAACGTTTGCATTGCACAAAGTTTGGAACGTTTAGAAATCCCACAGAGTTGTGTCAGCCTAATTTACTGATTTAGATACTTTTACTTTATATCCTATCTAATTGGTATGATTTTAAGTTGGATTGTGAAAAGTTGATTGGGCTTGCCTTAATATGTACTTTGGAAAATCCACATATTCCTTCACACTGAATCACACAGTGTGCACCTTAATATTGAAATCAGAATATCGATGGCTCAGAATATCAAGGACTTAATATTGAATCCAAAATATTGAAAGGTAAGTATAGTTTTTCTATACCTAACTGCACATTTATGTATGTACATAATATATATATATATATATATACCTTCAAGGTATTTAGATGTGGCGTCAGGAGTGGTAAATCTATACTTCACTACAAACACTTATCTTTAAATATTCTGTCCTCGATATTCACATACATCTATATTTTGTAGATCGTTATTTAATAGTGCAACCAGTATTTGTTAAGGAATGCAGCAAGAGAGCACAGTTTTAATGGATGTACGACGTTACAACGTGTACTTTTACAACGCGTGCCGTTACTACGCAACTTTTACAATGCAAGTCGTTACAACGACTTGCGTTGAAGGGTGCTGGATAGTAAATATTTTAATTTACTATTCCAACTCCAGTCCCCGTTGATAGTAGGGAAGGAGTTGGATAGTAAATGAAACTATTTACTATCCTGGAGCGCCCCCCAGCGCAAGTCTTTGTAACGACTTGCGTTGTAAAAGTTGCGTGGTAACAGTACTGCGTTGTAAAATCTTCGTTGTAAAGGTTGTTCCCCGTTTTAATGTTTGGTCACAGCTGAGGGTCATGCCCCTCAAAAAATATACTACTGTCAATTGGCCTGGCTAATCCTACCTGGGAGTTGGATTTTGTGCTGGCCTGCTCCAGGGTTAGAGGATGCCCAGCAGGACCAGCATGTGTACATGAAACAAATGCAAAAGGGCATATCCAAACAGGAAGCTCGTGCAGGAGCCCTAGTGGAATGTTACCTATATTAGATGGGACATTTCTCTGTAACAAAACAAACAGCTTGTACTGGGTGTTGGACAGCAGCATCATTCACTGTCTCTGGCCTGCGGTCTGTGATCATCTTACATGGATAACACAGAAAAAGGAAATTAATGTTAGATCTAGCTTTTCCTAATTACTTCTTCATATAAGTTTTATTGGTGGTCTAGAATCGCATAAGGCATCTTGTTAGATGGACATTTGTCTTCCATTCTATCTAATGTCAGTAGCTTGTTGAGTCCCTGTACGCTGTCAGGAATCAAGTAACTGTCCATGCAAACCTACTACATTATAACAAATGCCCTTTTAAAGAGTAAATCTTTCTTTAAAATCATCAAAGTAGCAGATCTAACTATTTTATAACAATTCTCCCCTCATCCCACATGCATTTCATTTCTATCTTGAGATGTGTATGTTTGCAATCAAAAACAGCTTATAGCCCTGTGTATGGGGATACTAGGTATTATAAGGCACAGATTCTGTGTACTTTACGGGGCAATAGGGCGCAATAGGCTACAGATGTGACGACACCTGATAACTACTTGTAACCTGGCATTTGCTATTTACAGGGTGTAATCAATACCTCCAATTCTGAGTTCTGCATTTCAGAAATAAACATTACATGCAGATTTTATATGTATTGCCTTAAAATCCACGTTTTGCCTTTTTACAAGGCCTTTTCCCTCTATCTGTTTAATCAGGTGAAATCTGTCATTGGAAAACATTGGGGTGCAAAATTCTCTTTGTGCATATATCAGAATCTACCACCCTACTAGGAAGCAGAGCCTGAATCATACTTCTTTACACATCCATATCAATATTTCAATCAATAAATCAAAAAGCTTTATTTTGGCAACAAAACGCATCCATAAATGAACAATACAGAAATAACTCAAATGTATTCACATCATTATAAATTATGAGTATACATAAAACAAATATAAAAGGCACATCTTAAAATTATTAATACATTGGTTAAAAAACATTTAGATAAAATACCCAGGGAGATCGTCCAATAGGAATATTTTTCCTAGATTAAATGCAAGCCCAACTGACAGTCTGGCCCAAAATTACTCATTTAATGATAAAGCTTCCCTGTACAATCAAGATGATTAAAATCTAAAATAAGATTGATTTTCTTGTTGGAATTGATTAAAAAAAACAGACCATTAATACAGAGGGTAGGGGGGTTTAGCTGTTGCAAGTATAGCAAGGTCTCGCCACATCTTCTCAAACCACTCTTTCATACAATGGGAATTTAAAACATCTTAGTGTACGCATTATAAAAGTGACAAAAGAGGGTAAAATGGAACAAGCTCTTGGGGGCGAACTGGTCACGTGGGCGGATTAACACTTTGCTTGGATCAAAATGGACCACTGGGAAATCCAGGTGTCCCCTCACATATCCAAGTCAGAATCTCGTTAAAAGGACTCTGTCCCAAGTATTATCATGCCATCCTAAATATGGCTCCACTGTAAGGGTAGTCAGGAGCTTGACATAATACCTGACAGTTGACTTTAGGGTCTCAGTTTCCTCTATATGTCAGTGTTTCATATTTTTCAATGACTTCTTGACCCAGGCAAGGTCAGATTTAGACACAGCAGTGGGGTTATAGAAAAGTTAAGGCCTCACCAAGTTAGTCATTTGGGGGCATATTATCAAGAACGGCGTTAAAATTATCGCCGGTTTAGCGGCAGAAAACTGCAGCTAAAGCGGCGGTAATGGGCTTGATAATATGCTCTGGAGAATTCCAATAGAAGCCCATGTTCACACAAGAACATGGACTTCTATTGGAATTCTCAAGGGCATATTATCAAGCCCATTATCGCCGCTTTAGCCACAGTTTTCTGCTGCTAAACCGGCGATAATTTTTAACGCCGTTCTTGATAATATGCTTCTTCATTCTTAACATATTCTAGCCAAGGGATTTTCAGAACCTTATCATGAGTGACACAGTCGGATATGACCTCCATACTAAAGCCAGCATGCATATTTGACCAGATTGCATACCACAGCGCAAAGTGGGAACATTTGATGCTGTCCTTCACATTCTCAACCCCAAGCTCTTTGTGCACAATGAATGTTGAGCAAGCTGGGGGGACTCACACTTATTTCAATCAATCAGTCATTGTACTTACAAATTGCGCTACTTACCCGTGAGAGTCTCAAGGCGCTGAGAGGGGGGGGTGCCGCTACTGCTCGAAGAGCCAGGTCTTGAGGAGTCTTCTGAAGGTGGGCAGGTCTTGGGTCTGCCGTAGGTGGGTAGGGAGGGTGTTCAAGGTTTTGGTGGCAAGGAAGGAGAAGGATCTGCCGCCGGAGGTCATTCGTTGGATGCGGGGGACAGCGGCTAGGGCGAGGGTGGCCGAGCGGAGCTGGCGGGTAGGGGTGTAGAAGCTGACCATCTACATCCTACCATCTACCATCTACAGAAATCCATCACATCCTTTAAGCACCCCTACTCTCCAGGAGGTCTTCCAGACGCCCATAGGTCCAACTTGTCTTCAAACATCTTCTTTCTAGTGTGTTTTAGTCCTGCACCAATTCATGCCATTAAGGAGCTAGCGCCACAAATATTATATCTCCACATTTAGGAATTGAACTGCCCCTTTTTCATATTGTAGTTTTTGAATTTTGTGGATTTATCTATTCTTCACTTTTCCAATCTCACTTCAATACACCTAATTAATGGGTCTTTGAAAGGAAAGATTGGATGCAAACAGGAAGCCCTTAAAACAGAAACAAGGATGATGCAACTTTGTTTTTAGGGTAGTTCTCTCTGGTCCATTTGACCGAGACCAGTCAGTTCAATTAGAAACCAATGTTGCTTTTTATGACTAGTATCATAATATTCACATTAGAAGGCAACCGTTGAACTCATTCATGATGATCCTATTGTACATGGTAACTGTGCTTCCTTGCATGTGTGTTCTATTTAGGCTTCAACAGTATTATCATTTTTGTAAACACAACAGGTTTTATTCACAAAAGTAATCACGCAAAAGTAAATCTACACATGCACACTTACGCTTACACTTTTAATTAACCCTGCTACTTTTGGCTATGCACCATTTATAGAGAAAAAGTTATTGGTTTATTAAACTAACAAATAAATCAGTAAATCAATTAGTACAAATGTTTCCTTTCAATTACCAATGTCAATTAATTTAAGATATTTTGTTTTTAAGTAGACCAAAAATGCTACATCATTCTTAACTTAATTTTGAAATATATATTTATTTATTTTGTAGTAATAGAGATATATTTGGTATACATAGAATTGAGTAAAAACAATGTATTTATTTAAAAAATTAAAACTGAATTAAGGATACATTTATATTAAGGCCACTAATATATTTCATAATAAACTAGCATCCACGTTTCATTTCTTTTTTTTTAACATTAAATTACATTTGTTCATGTTTTTTTAAAAGTTAAAATATGTGAATTTAATATGAGTTCCTATGGGCTTTTATTTGAAGTCCCTGCTTTCATCTATACTACAATTATAAAGGAAGAACTTTGAACCTTTGAGGCGGGTAAACTCGGGAACCAGAGCGCCAATCCACACACCCGATACATCGTTGAAATTATCATGGTGTGCAGATGGACGTAGGCTATGTAAATTAAAAAAATATAAGTTATTTAAAAAATTTCAGAGAAAAAAAAAGTAGTCCCATGGAATTAGCGCCGGCCGCGACGTGCGTGCTGACATCAGGGGCGCGGGGAGGAGTGGCGTCCAGGAGCACGAGGAGGAGCGGCGGACATGAGCGCCGGGAGGAGCAGTGAGGAGCGGCAGACAGGCTGAGGGGAGCGGAGAGGAGCGGCGGACAGGCGGGGAGGAGCCGTGAACCAGTGAACTCTGAAGCAAGGGGAGGTGCGGCAGATGAGGTAAGGCTCCGGGGGACCCATGGACAATGTCGGGGCAGGCGGGGGCCCTGAAGCCAAGGTCGGGTGGGCTGCTACTCCGGGGGACCCGCGGACAATGTCGGGGTGGGCGGGGGCCCTGAAGCCTGATTGCTCCCGGAAGCCAAGGTCGGGACGGGCTGCTACTTCAGGGGACCCACGGACAATGTCGGGGCGGGCGGGCGGGGGCCCTGAAGCCTGATTTCTCCCAGACAAGGTCGGGACGGGCTGCTAGTTATTTTCTATAATAATCATTTACAAGATCAGTGGCTAGCCATTTGTGGTCTTGGGCTTACTCAAGCTTTGAGTTGGAGTACATTTACAACTGTTGTGGGTCTTTTTTTCACTGCACTAACTAAAAAAGTTCAGTCTGTGAGTAGGAATGGGCTTACTGTTTTGTGGGTGGATGCATGTTGCTCCCTAAAGCCCTCTCCAGCCCTTCCTTAACCCTTCCTTACTCCTCCCTAACCTCCTCCCATTTAGATTTAAATATTATAAATATTCCCCATTTTACAGCTATTTTCTCATCCCTCCCACATTTACTACTAAAATGTATACTTTTATCGGAAGTCAGGGATGCAAAGAGATCTCCACGCAAAAAATAGGAGAAGTGGAGGTGTAAACCCTGCATGGTGCATCTTGGATAACATTTTGTACTATGTTAGTAGAACTATTCTAGTACTACTAAACGTACTACAAAATGCAGTTTGTAAATAGGCTCTTTTTAGCATAGCACAAGCCTTCACTGAACAAAGCTACGCCCACAGTCTACCCACATCTATTGTGATCATGAGTATTTGTCTCTCCTTAAGCAGCTACTGGAACTGATGATTGAACAACATTGCAGAAATAAAATACTTTTTACCTGTACCTCTGAGTTGGAGGGTGGAAATTTCACGTTCTCCCATAACAAGGTTTCTTCTCTTTCACGCTCATGTGCTGTGGATTGTTGCATGTAGTGTGTGCTCTGTGCTTATGTTAAGTGATGCCTTTTTGAAAGTTCAACTGTTGTGTATAAATATTCTCTTCGAGGGGGAAATGACTGCAGTGCAAGATGTAGTTTCAACATTCCATTTTATTTACATGCAACCTGAATTTAACTTATTGCCTGAAGCTCTGAAACCCATCTGGAAAGATCAGGGCAATTCTCATTTGTATTCCGTAAAGATAGAGAACAAATGAACTGACCTAAACTAGTTTTGCTGCCTGTAACTCTGTGCCCAAATTTGCTTAGCAACAGCCTATAATGGATCGGAACATACAGACTATGGCTCTTCAAACGTACATCCCTGTGGCAATCGGTGATTGGTAGACATGGGGGTCTCTTGTTGGCAGTGGTGTGCAGGATACACAACAAAGAACCCTGTTGAATGGACGTACACAAATGTCAGTTACTCGGAGATAGACCAGTCTGACTGTACTGATAACTATTCCAATCCCTTAAAAAAATTTTGAGGGAATACTTCACTGCTTAACGTCCCAATTTAAATGTTAAAAAACAGCCCACCTTCCTTGACAGCGACACAGAACAACCAAATGCAGATTGTCTGACCCTCCACGGTCAATACCACATATCCACAACAGCAATGTTGGATCAATATATATATAGAAAAAATGTGTGAGAGAACAAGTGACACCTCACGGAAACACCACCAACGGGGAAACTGGAATGTAATTTCCAGACAAGCCCCTGTCTCATCATCAGTAGTCACTTGTTTCTCAAAGTAAGAAGCAAAAGGAGTGTCCAAAACAAACAACCAAAGGGGTGTAACAAACAGTGGGAAGCAGAGACATCTGCTAGTGACAAACAAAAAGCATAAAGTAGTGCACAAAACACAGCACCCAGATCCCAATAACCAATTTTATTCGTAGGGGAACCGGTGTGCTGAACCAATAAAAAGGCTGGTAGCTAGTCCTGCATACCATTACCTATTTAAAATGCCGACATGTTTCACTGCCACTGCAGTTTTGGCAGTTTCATCAGGGCTGCACTATATGCTGCCACTCCACTCTTGGACACTTGTTCTGTGTTAACCAGAGTCAGCCATGGTTGATCATACCGGCCGCCCCGGGGTAGGAACGAATGTTGGGGTACTCCTGGTGTGAGTCCTCACTTTCACTTGGCTTTTAAGCTCGTAGTGTCTTCCAGCGTGTCTCCTTGTCTCATCCACAAGGAGACACGCTGGAAGACACTACGAACTTAAAAGACAAGCAGTAAATGCAGGAGAGTGACTTGGGTGCTGCTACCCCTACGGACTGTCGGCAGCCATCTTGCCCCCAGTTCAAGGTTATTATATAGCAATGAGAGTGATGATAATGAATTGGTTGAGGAGGAGGAGGAGGAGGAAGAGGAGGAAGAGGAGGAGGATGAGATGGAATCATCGATCACTTCGTCTGTTGGGTCGGAGAACTTTTCATTGAGTGAATCCCAAGAGTCTGAGACTTGTTCCCTGCGTCTAGAGAAGGTGCAGAGCAGCGCGGTGAAAGAAAGTAATCCGCAACCCAAAATTAAAAGCAAAACTCATATGACTAGGGGAAGATCCCGGGTAAGAAATAGCAAGATAGGAACTCTGCCGCAAAAGGGCATATCTAAAATGCCGGATTGGGATAAGTCAGGTACAGACCCGCACAAGGATAGATTTGATCTTTTACTCTCCACAATGCAACAGATACAATGGGAAGCCCGGCTGGAAAGCCAAAGAGCCAAGCGGGCCAATAAGAAAATTCAGAGATCTCTCCACAAAGTACAGGAAATGTGTGCTGAAGCTACAGGCAGATTGACGGAGGTTGAACAGAGGACTGGCAAAATGGAGGATGAGATGGTAAAGATGCAAGAATTTAGGCAGATGCAGGAGAAAACAGAGTCTGACATACTTTGGAAGCTGGAAGACTTCGAAAATCGGCAGAGGAGAAACAATATAAGACTGCTTGGAGTGGAGGAAGGCAAGGAAGGAGGAGATATAAGAGCCTTTGTCGTAGATTTGCTGAAAGGCGCGTTTCCAGAGATGGACGCATGGGACTGGGACAAAGAGGTGCAACGTGCGCACCGTTTTCCCCTCATACAGAAAAAGGGTAGTACAGGCGCAAGAGCAAGGGCAATCCTTGTGTATGTGGGAAACTATCTATTAAGAGAGGAAGTGATAATGAAGGCTAAACCCAAGAAACGAACTTATAAAGACATAACTTTTTTTGCCCGCCCAGACTTCTGCCACACAACAGTGGAAAGAAGATAGCGTATGCGGCAACTCATAGTACCATTTCAGAATATAGGCTGTGAAGTCTACTTGCTGTTAACTTCCCGCCTCAAAGTAGGCTTTAATGGACAGTTCAGAGTCTTCTTTTCTGAAATCGTTGCGCAAGAGTATTTGACTTTTCTTCGAGAAGAGAGAACACACAGGGATCGAAATATACAAACTGATCGTATAGAGAGCTTAAAACAAGTAGCTTCTATTACAAAGAAATAACTGAGCCTTTTTTCGAATAACATGAATTAATTTTTCAAAATGACGTACTAAGGGGGAGTGGCTGGGGGAAACTCCCCGGGGGGGTGCGGCTGTCACACATAGGTCAGGATTGACCTATTTGCCAGTAAGGGAAGGGGGGGGAGGGAGGGGAGAGAGAAGGGGGAGCGGGGTGGGACTCAGGGGGGGAACAGGGCACGGCAGGACACACAATAGAGAGATGGAGCTCAAAAAGGGCATTCTCAAGACAGGGGCAACAGGTGGGGTGGCGAAAATTCAAAGGAGGCAATATAGGAAAAAACGTCAATGGAGTATTGATAATATGCTAGATAATTAGATGGATAGTGAACAGAAGAGATTGTAGGAGGGAAAAGATATGTGACAATGTGTACGATGGGCGTTAGGGCTGTAACATGGAATGTATGTGGGCTAAATGATCCCCAAAAAAGAGCAAAAATTGCGCTAGCCTTGAAACAAATGAATCTGGATTTTGCTTTTATACAGGAAACTCATATTATGATAACACAGGCACACTTCCTGACTCAGCTAGGATTTCATCTTCTAGTACACTCAAGCCAAGGGGTTAAAAAAAGAGGGGTAGCTATTTTAGCTAGGAATAATAATATTTTAACCAGGAAGAAAGCACAGGACAAATGGGAAAGATGGGCCATGGTTGAGTGCTTTATTGATGGAGAGTGGAAAACGCTTGTAACTGTTTATGGCTCAACAGAGGATGATCCTGAGATTTTTCAATTTTTAGATGTTGAGCTAGCGACATGGGCACCAAAAATTATATTGGGAGGTGATTTCAATATTAATGGAGCAGATGGATTAGGTCTGGGTTCCTTTGGAAAATATAAAGGCAGGAAAAAGAAAGTAAGCCAGGCACTACATAGTTTAGTTTTAAACAATGCTCTCTCAGATGTGTGGGGGAAAAAGAGAATGGACAATAAAGGCTTCACATATTATTCTGCTCCGCACCAAACATGTGCAAGATTAGATTATTTTTTCGTTTCAAGTACCACTATTTCAAATTCAAAGATTGAAAGGCTGCCACGGATCCTTAGTGATTATAACCCCTTAGTACTCACTATGGCAACAAAAACAAATACTAGACAATACACAAATTGGACCTTCGAAAGAGAGCTATTGAAAGACGAACAATATATAGAACATATGAATAAATGGATTATTGATTTTTTTACTTTTAATAGGGACACAGCAGAAACGGGAGTGGTATGGGATACCTTTAAAGCTGGAGTATGAGGGGAAACAAAGAGCTACAATTCTTATAAAAGGAAACAAATTCAGCTGAGGAATTCAGAGCTAGCTCAGAAGGTCCTTAAGGCAGAGGAGAACTTAGAAAATAGTGTTTTGACGGGGAGGGATTTGGAAAAGGCTTTGATAGAACTAATGAAAGTAAAAGGTGAGGCAGAGGGCGAAATTGCTAGTAAGGCAGCGAAAATTTATAATACTAAAAGAGAGAAGTGCTATGAGTTAAGTGAGTCAGTAGGCAGAATTTTGGCTACTCGGACAAGGCAACAAGAAGCTGTGGGTATAGTTAGAGAAATTAGGAATACATCGGGCATGGTTCACTCAGACTCGAATGAAATAAGGGAAGTATTTAGGACATTTTATGAGAAGTTGTACGACGATGAACTAGAGGGTCGAGATTCTCAAAGAGATAATGAGGAAATGAAGGAGTATCTCCAAGAGATCCCTATAGACATAATCGAGGAGGAGGAAGCAGACGGATTAGAGGGAGTTTTGCAGACGGAAGAAATCAAGGAGGCAATATGGAATCTGCCCTCTGGCAAAGCAGCAGGTCCCGATCAAATTCCTATAGAGTTTTACAAAGTATTTTGGGACTCCTTGATAGAAGAAATAATGAAGGTTATGCAACTGGCACAGCTGGGCAAATCACTACCTAAATCATGGGGGAGTGCTGAGGTGGTAGTAATATTAAAAAAAGGGAAAAACCCGGAAGATCCAGGATCGTATAGGCCTATTACTTTACTCAATGCGGACGTAAAAGTCTTCTCCAAGGCATTGGCATCAAGGCTTGCAAGAGTTATTGATCAAATAGTCAGTAGTTGCCAACACGGCTTTATACCAGGGAGAGGAACTACCCACCAACCCACCATATACGAAAAGTAATAACGTTATTCGATGTTACTTCAGTCACAGGAGACCCGATTGCAGTGATGTTACTTGATGCAGAAAAACCATTTGATCGGGTCCCCTGGGGCTATCTTTGGCATGCCTTAGCAAGAACAGGTATTAAACAAGGTTTTATTAAAGCCCTACAAACTCTTTATCTAAAACCGGTAGCAACTTTACGAGTGAATGGTGGAAATACGGGCCAATTCCAAATAAAAAGAGGTACCAGACAAGGGTGCCCTTGTTCACCGTTATTGTTTGCCATACATATGGACCCATTAATACGTAGAATAGAGACATCTGAGATGATTGCACCCTTAACAACACTCATCGGGCAATGTAAAATCTTAGCTTATGCAGATGACATTGCTGTAATCTCTCCAAATCCCTCTGAATCTATAGAACACCTTGAACTTGAGGCGATGAAATTTGGAAAGATATCGGGGTATAAATTAAATACATCTAAAACGCAGATAATAAAAAATGTGTTTACTCCGTGTATAGATAATCGAGTGGTGCAGGAAGGCATGTACTTAGGGGTTATCATAATGCTAGATCTGGATATCTTAGTAGAAAAGAATATCAATCCTTTGATTAAGAAAGTAGAGAAAGACTTGGATAGGTGGGACAATTTGCATATGTCAATAGTGGGGCGGACAAATATAGTAAAAATGTTGATACTCCCAAAATTTTTATATTTATTTAGAGCAATACCTTTATTAGTTGATGTTAAAATATTTAAAAAACTAGAGTGTATAATAAATAGATTCATCTGGGCAAAGGGGAAAACGAGAAGAGCCCTTAGATTCATGACACTGCCGAGAGAAAGGGGAGGTTGGGGAGTCCCAGACTTAAAATCTTATTACTGGGCGGCGGCTCTATAAAATATGATTGGTATGCTGGGAGGGGAAGAATCAGAAGAGTGGAGCAAATTTGGATCACTAGCAATCTATGGATTAACCTTGGGAATGGAAGTGAAGGATGTCTTGTTGAAATTTACAGAGGCTAGCTATTATAAGAGGACAAAGTTTAAGAAGCTTATAGCAGCATATGAAATTTGGAAAAGCTTCTCTAAAAAAATAGGTTTGGGGAAATATAATTCGTATACTAGACTCTCACATAATCTAAATCTTCCACAAGATATCTTCTCGGGACCTATATTTGCAGAGTGGGAAAACAGGGGAATTAGAACTATAGGGGATGTAAAGGGGGATCAGGGGATTCTTCAATTCTCAGATTTACAAGCTAGATTTAACCTAGAAACTAGGCATTTCTTTAAATACTTACAAGTCAGGAGTTTTCTTCTGAACAAAAAAGGAGGCGTTTCGGGATTCAGGCGCAATTCAATTATAGAGATAATTCAAGGCGGGGAAGATTGCACAATTAAAAGGCTCTATGCTGAACTGATAAAATCAAAACGGGATGTCTACCAAAAATGGAGTGAAAAATGGAAGGATAATCTTAATATTAGTTGCGAAAGTTTTGGTATCTCCCTAGAAAAGGGTTACTCTTTGTTATGTTCAGCACCATTACAGGCGCAACATTATAAAACGATATATCATTTATACTTTACACCCGCTAAAATAGCACAATGGGGAGGTACAGTGGGTATTAAGTGCTATAGGTGTGGAAGCTTGGATGCAGATTTACAACATGTGTTTGCTACGTGTCCTCATCTAGATTTATTAAAAAAAGATATTGATCGTTTCATAACCAATATTTTAGGAACTGAAATTGTGTTAACTCCCAGAACTATATTATTAGGAGTCAATTTTGAGGACGCACGACCATTCTTTGGGAGGGAATTTCTATTTGTTGCAATATCTGTTATGAGATTATGCATAGCCTCTGCATGGATTGACCCTATACCACTGACTTTCCATAAATGGCTGGCTAAGTTATTAACAACATACAATGTGGAGAAAGAGATCTATGCAAGGAAGGGAAAAAGGGGAAGGAAGCTGGGCAAGATAATATGGGATCCTATAACGCGGTGGAAAGATGATCTAATAGTTTAAAATTTGAGTTTTGTCTGAAATTTGGTTAAATGAGGTTCATATATGAGATATAAACGTGTATGTTGGTTATAATGAGAGAGCTTTATCTGACTGTATGGAAATATTAGGAAAGTGTAACTCTGTTTGATTACACTCAGGTTATACAATCTGGAATAACATTTAGGTTCAAATTAATTTATTCCTTTCTTTTAACTGGATGTTGCTTCCTTTATTATGCCTGTTGATGTTTTATTGGTTGTTTTTCCTCAATGTCATGCATTTATTTTTCTTTTTTCCATTCATATTGCCGTGCCCTGTATATAATTGTAAAACATCTCAATAAAAATATTTAAAAAAAAAAAAAAGGAATAGTTATCAGTACAGTCAGACTGGTCTATCTCCGAGTAACTGACATTTGTGTATGTCCATTCAACAGGGTACTTTGTTGTGTATCTAGTTCTGAGTGGAGGGCGACCCTGTTTGATTCCCTCTGTGCTCCCATTGATAGTTGGGCAGTGGTGTGCACCCTGTCCAAGTATGGACCCTTCCTTCTTGTCAGCGTAAGGTAATTACGCACCCAAGATAACCCCTGCATACCCCCTTGGTAGCTTAGCACGAGCAGCCAGGCCGATCTCAGAGGCAACGTGTAAAGTATTTGCGCATAAAGCACATAGTAGCACAGGGAAAAAACTACAAATGGACACCACACCTGTTTAAAAAAATGAACGATCTTTATCTAAATCAACAAAATTCCAAATAACAGAACTCAAGATATCACGTTATAAGGGTTTAAGCAATTCTGTTCATAGAATTCTATGGATTCAGTGATTTTAGTACAAAGTTAAAAAAACAGCTGCAACAAAGAGAAACCTCGGAAAACACAGCAATGTGTTGATTCTGGAGTCCCAGGGGAATGGAGGCAGCAGTTGTGCTGCACGCAGGAGAAGTGTTGAGTTGATTCCTTACTGTGAGGAGAAACAAAGCGCCAGAATCCAAAGATGGTTCTGGTCTACTGGGCGATGCATTGGAAACTTGGTGCACAGGTGGAATGCATGGAAAGATAGGCTTCATTGATTCTTTCAACCTCAAAGCAGGGTCTGCATCAGAGTCAGAGCGGATGTCTTGGATGTCGAAGACACAGTGCTCTGGACTTAGGCTATGGTGGTTTTTAAGGCCTCGGACAGGAGCTGAATCAATTTTTCAGCCGCAATGCTTTGGTTTTTTTACCGCACGGCAAGCTTGTGGTGAAAAAACAGCACTGGAAGGGCGATGCATGAATTTCCAAGTCTTGAAACAGCAGAACCACTTCCAAGGGCCTAGAACTGAAATTGGCCCCACTTGGCAGGTCAGAACTCTCAGCATTGGAGTACAGGGATGCTGCAGGGGAAGTCTATGATGGCCATGGGACTTCTTAACAGGAGGCAAGAAAACACATGCCCTTGGAAAATCTGTTCAAGCAGGATATAAAACAGTAAATTTCAGTCTTTGTACTCACCAAGGCAGAAGCAGCCACTGCAGTCCAACCCAGCAAAGCAACACAACAAGGGGTAGTACTCCCCCTGACAGCACTCTAGCTCTTCCTCTTGGTAGAGTCTTCTTTTGATCCAGAAGTGTTCTAGAAGTCTGGCATTATAGGTCCAATACTTTTAGCCTCTTCTGGCCTTTGAAGTAGGCATACTTCAAAGGACAGTCTTTGTAGTGAGCAGACCATGCTTTGTCCTGTCCTGGCTCCAGACACACTACAACGGGGTGGAGACAGCATTGTGAGAGGAAGAACACAGCCCAATTCGGGTGTCACTGACAACTCCTTCTACCACATTAGCTCAGGAAGGTCCATCAGTCTGGTGATGGGCAATCAGGATGTGCAGAACACACCTCAGCTCCCTTTGTGTGACCGTCTAGATAGAGGGCACAAACAGCCCAACTGTCAGTCTAAACCAGATGTGGATTTCCCAGGCAGGCTAAGGCACAGGATGGTAAAGAGTGAAAAAGCCTTTTTCTAAAAGTGGCATTTTCAAACTCACAATTGAAAAACCACCTTCACAGAAAGATGTCTTTTTAAATCCTGAGTTCAGGGAACCCATACTTCGAATCTCCACCTCTTCCCAATTGAAATTTACACATGTAAGGGGTTAAAAGGCAACTCCAATGATAACTTATGGGGCAAATAGTCCTTGAATTAGTGCAAAACGAAATTAGCAGTAGTTCACTATCAGGACATGTAAAACACACCAGTACATATCCTACCTTTCACATACACTGCACCCTGCCCATGGGCTACCTTGGGTCTACCTTATGGTGCCTTACATGCAGACAATGGGAAGGTTACAGCCTGGCAAGTGCACTAGCATTGCCAGGTTGACATTGCAGTTTAAAACCGCACCCACAGCCAGTGCAATGGCAGGTCAGAGACATGTTTTCAGGCCTACTCATATGGGTGGCACAACCAGTACTGCAGGCCCACTAAGAGGATTTAAATTACAGGCCCTGGGTACAGGCAGGGCAGTTTACTAGGTACTTATCAGTAAATCAAATATACCAATTAGGGACAACCAATCATAATCACAATTTCCAAAGGGAGCACTTGTACTTTAGCACAGATCAGCAGTGGTAACTTACTAACTAATCGAACTATGATCATAAAAAGGCAAATAGGCAATGGAAGGAGGGAAGGGACCCCCGGCCCAAGCGGTATACCGCCTGCGCTCTACAAAGAAGAGTCAACATTCTTGTCTCAAGCATTAGAACCACTGTTTAGGGAAATCAGATGGACAAATATTCTGCCAGAGTCATGTAGGGGATCCATCATTGCACCAATTCATAAGTCAGGGGACAGGTCAGAGCCTCAGAACTATTGGCTATTTGCACTACTGGACAATGAGGCAAAAAAATTTGCGGGAATGCTCCTGGAAGATCTCCAGGCCTGAGCAGAAGCAAAATCCATTATCCCCCTGAACCAGACCTGTTTTGCAAAGAATGTGGGGACAACCACAAATATAATAATGATGGCAATGCTCTTTGACAAGGTGGAAACGACTTTGAGCTCCCTGCATTTGTGCTTTATTGATTATAAAGCAGCCTTCGATCATGTAAAACGAAGCAGACTGTGGTCCAAACTCCAAAGCTGGGGGCTCCCCCAATCCCTCCTAAACCTCCTGATAAACCTGCACACTAACACTTGGGTCCAGATTAAGCTGGGCGACAGGTCACACTTGTCGAGATGCATTGCAACGGACAAAGGGCTCAAACAAGGGTGCGTTCTGGCCCTTACACTTTTTAACCTGTTTGTAGCTGCTCTTATACCGATATTAAACGCCTGCAACTCACACGCTTCAAAACTGGGAGACATCTTAGTGCCATGTTTCTTAGACGCAGATGGCATAGTACTGATCAGCAAAACGAGAGTAGGCCTCCAACATCTTGTAAACGCAACACATGATTATTCAAAAGAAAATGGTCTGACGATAAATCTTGATAAAACTAAAACCATCACCGTCAGAAAAAAAAAAGGAAAACCCCTCACTATGGTTCTGGGGTAACACCCGAATAGAGAGTACCACGCAATACAAATACCTGGGTGTAAAGATCGATAAAGGAGGTCAATTCACTGCACAGAGAAACAGCATCAGGCACAAAGGAATCGCCCTGGCAATCTCCCTAAAATCTTTGAACTCCAAACTAACTGGCCCGTCGATTCTGCCCATAGTTGAGGTGGTACACAGACAAAATATCGATTTTTAAATATCGATATACAAAAATATCGAAGTTTAAATATCGATGGGACAAAATATCGAAGATAAGTAATATCGACAGTCTTAATATCGATATTGGTATGATATCAGTAATATCGAAGTTGTAAATATCGATGTCAATAATATCGAAATTAATAACTTCAATGTTACTAATATCAATTTTTAAATAAATTTAGTGTATATTATATTGTATTTATTATGTTTTATTATTTATTTTTAATGTAATTTAATTAAATATTGTCTTTTACTACTGTAGCGGGTTGTGGGTTTATAGGGGAATAGGGTGGGAAGTAATTTAATTATGTTAAATTAATTATTAATTAGTAGGAATTATTAATTAATTAATTGAGAAATAATTTTTAATTATTTTTAATTAATTGATTAATTGATAAATATGTTCTGTAGCGGGTTATGGGTTTATAGGGGAATAGGGTGGGAAGTGATTTAATAATAATTATTAATTTATATATGTTTGTACATATTTTAATTAATAATTAATTGGTAATTAATTTCTATTAATTCGTTAATTAATTAATATAATTTTTTACATATTTATAATTATTAATTAGTTGGTAATTAATTAATATTAATTATTTAATTACATTATTTATAGTAATTTTTTTATATATAATTTATTGTTATTCTTAATTAATTAATTGGGAAAAATAATATTAATTATTAAATTAAATTAATTACAGCAAATGTGCTAATATATTTAATTTATTGTTATTGTTAATTAATAATTAATTGGTAATTAAATAATATTAATTAATTTTGGGTGAAGGAGTATTTTTAGGGTTCAGGGTCAGTTTTCAGTTTTTGGGTAAAGGGGTATTTTTAGGGTTCTGGGTCAGTTTTCAGTTTTTGGGTAAAGGGGTATTTTTAGGGTTCAGGGTCAGTTTTCAGTTCATGGGTAAAGGGGTATTTTTAGGGTTCAGGGTCAGTTTTCAGTTTTTGGGTAAAGGGGTATTTTTAGGGTTCAGGGTCAGTTTTCAGTTTTTGGGTAAAGGGGTATTTTTAGGGTTCTGGGTCAGTTTTCAGTTTTTGGGTAAAGGGGTATTTTTAGGGTTCTGGGTCAGTTTTCAGTTCATGGGTAAAGGGGTATTTTTAGGGTTCAGGGTTAGTTTTCAGTTTTTGGGTAAAGGGGTATTTTTAGGGTTTAGGGTCAGTTTTCAGTTTTTGGGTAAAGGGGTATTTTTAGGGTTCAGGGTCAGTTTTCAGTTTTTGGGTAAAGGGGTATTTTTAGGTTTCAGGGTCAGTTTTGGGTTTTTGGGGTACAGGGATATTTTTAGGGTTCAGGGTCAGTTTTGGGTTTTTGGGGTACAGGCGTACAGGGTAAAAACAAAAAAATATTACATTAAATCAAATAAATTACATGAAAAAAATTAAAATTACATTAAATTATTAAGTGTTTTATTTATTTTAAATGTATATGTATTAGTTTTAATTTTGTTTTAATATTTTTATTTAATAGTTGTAAAATTATATGTATTTTAAAATTATTTTTACATTAATATTAATACATTTAAAAAAACGATATTTTTGATTCCGATATTTTTGTACTACGATATTATTTTTTCGATATTTTTGCACTTACCTTAATGAAGATAGGATTCCGATATTTTTGCTGTCGATATTTTTTGCTCCGATATTTTTGCATTTCGATATTCTGTCTGTCGATATTATGTCAGTCATTCAGTTGAGGTGATACGTACAAAGTTACTACCAACAATAACTTACGGAAGTGAAGCCCAGAAAGGAAGAGACGCCAAATTACTGGACCCCACAGTTACAAGCATGTTTAGGATTATATTCGGGCTGCCCATATACACCTCCCCCTCGCAAATAAGGCTCGAGTTTGGCATCCAGAAGCAATCTCTTGCGAGACATGGGGCATACATCATATCGTGGGATAAAATACGAAAAGCCGCTTCAGGGTCTCTAAATGCACAGTTATGGAAAGAGTTAAGCGGGCACACTACCTCACCCGCAGCGAGATACCTCAAAGAAGAGCTACACAAATTGGGACTGAACCAACTGTGGGAAACTTCCACCAGCTCCGGGGTACTCAAGAAACTAGTTTGGAAACCAGTCAAGTACCTATCGTGGCTGGAGGACAAAGCCTCACTCGCTGAAAGGTCTCATGGATGGATGACTCTGAATACTTACAGTGAGCAAGCAGCCCAGAAGTACTTCAACATGGGTTATGCCAAGCACACAAATATTAGCTTCATAAAGTTTAGACTTGGCCTGATACCTGGCAGTCAGCACTCTCCACCCTGGCGTAAGGAGAAGGTGGACCCGGAAGACCTGCTGCATCTATTAAGCTCCTGCAAACAACTCTCACAAGAACGGCTACAAATATTAAAAGTACAATTCAACCAGCGCGGAATTCGAACTAGGAGGCAGGCTGTCCTGGCTTGCTTTGCTCTAAGTGATCCCCAACTAAACTGCGCTTTGGTAAAATTCTTGACAGCATGCCAAAAGAAGTTGCCGGAAATTAAAACATCGGCTGAAATCTAACTTTTTAATTTACCTGTGCATTTACAAACAAAGGAATATATCCAAGAATCACTGTGGTGCAAACAAACGTGACATGCATTTCTGGGTATAACGTGCCTAAATAAGTGACTTCTAACAGCTGAATTTTTATTGTACAGTCTTTTTAATAGAATTGTTATCCTTTTATATTTGAGGAGATTTTATATACATAAACTTGTCTGTAATGAAATATTTTTGTGTTGCAATGGTTTTAACAAACTATGCAAATAAAGTAAACTGGAAATTTGCAACTAGATCAGCAGTGGTAAAGTGCCCAGAGTACACAAACCAATAAAAAGAAGTCCAGCATACACTCAAAAATACAGTAGGTAGAGGCAAAAAAAGAGGAAACCAAGCAACGGATGCCAAGTCTAACAGTGGGTTTCCCTTTTGGTTGTGCTGGAAGATTATACAGACAGAAAAGTCCACACTCAGGCGGTTTTTAATTTAGTGCTGCTTCCTACCCTTCATTATGAGAACAACACTAGACTGCCTGGAAGTTTTGGAGGCAGACTTTTACCAGTTACACTCCCAGTCAGCCCAAGATGATCTCTTCATATACATTTTGCTGGATCCTCGGATCCCCCCTTCATTTTTGCTTCACTTTATTTTCTTCATGACATAATGATAGGTTTTATGGCTTGAATGTTGTTTCAGAATATAAACACTGTGCAAAAATCTTTTGATTTGGTTCTGAGTTCATGTGACTTACATGAATATGTTCTGATCTTTCCAATTCAAAATACAACTATGGGACTGATTCTGATATGCCTCCATTGACGTTGATGGGAATCAACCAAATCGTATCGGGAAGCATCCGAATGCATCGTACTCCGTCGGTCTGACACTCCCGATCGGAGTGGGTCGGAAACCATTTCCAAACCGATTCGGTCAGAAAGCTTTCCAACCAGCATCAGAATCAGCCCCTAAGTGTTTCCTTTCCATTTTAAATTAAGGCTAAAGATTGTCTGAAATTACTGCGTCCTTTTATTATTTAGAAAAAGAGAAACCTTATATTAGCGTACTCTCCACTTCTGATGAAAAAGCTTCTCTGTTATTGTACTTGTACAAGCTTTCTTCAGACTCCTCAGCCTTGTTTTTGGTTTATCTGCCCTGAAATTAATATTTAAAGGTTACTGCCTATAGATGTCCATATGCACATGCACACCTATGTTTTTTTTATAAATGTAAAAACCATTCCAAGATGGACATGGAAGCTTACCAACTCTGCTACTTGACTGCCTGCATGCAATGTTTGCATAATTCACTACTACGCTAATGAGGCCATCTTAAATTAAATAGTGAATTATTCCCCTGATGCGTATATAAAAAAAAACAGTTCCCGTCACTGAGGGGGGACACATTTCTTCTATAGATGTTTTCATTGTGGAGCAGCAGAACTTCCGAAATGGCCTAACCCTGTGCTCCATGCTCTATGCTGTGGTCGTTGTAACAAAAATTTAATTGACACAACAATGGACCAATTGATGAAGAGGGCTGCCTAAAAAGTGTGTGTGCATATATTTAAATTACCTACACTTTATGAGAAAGGTAGAAAATCCAGTAGCTGAGGATTAGGTTAAAGATGAAGGTAATATTGATCTTGGTTCTTAGAATGGTCGAATAAGCTCTGTAGTTAGCCCCACCAGGAGCAGCCTCCCTGCTGCTCAGCCCATACTCCAACTGAAACTCCACATCACAGGCATCCTCACATTCCATTACATAACCATGCACACAACATTCCACACATCATGCTTCTCATTGGCTGAGCAGCAGGGGCAGAGAAACAGGAAAGATGCACAATTCCATAAACCAGACATAACCCATCTTCCAGGAAAGATGCCCAATACCATAAACCAGATATAACACTACATTTATAGTTTCTGTACAACCAGCGGTCAAAAAAGGTGGTAGATATATTATCGTTTTAATGTAATGTTTTAATGCTCTTCCTAAGTGTTTTTATCTTGTTCATTGTTGGTATACAGTCTTTGTTAATCTCTTAATACCTATTTGATTTACCCTATTCACTAATTGCTCTCACTGTCGTGTTCAAGGCTACATTTACATTCCTTCTTTACCCTCTTGTGTCTATTCCAAGCTTTTTTACAGGCATGGTAGTGGGGGTTCAACCTCCATTCCTTATCTTTCTGCTCTGCCTCTCAAAATTGGTAGTGTATGAACTGATGCGCAAGCAGCTTCTCAATCTAGATCAACTTTCTGAATTGATTCGGCGTGTTTTGCATTGGTAGAAAACTGCAAATGCTTTAAGCATCGCTGTGACACTCACTGTAAATGTAAATGTAAATTTAAATGTGTGACACTCACTGTAAATATAAATGTAAATGTAAATGTAAATCGCTGTGACACTCACTGAATGCACATAAGACCATTTTTTTGTGAATTATAATAGCATATCATCATCTCTAATAGGGTCACTTGAACCCTTACAATCAATTAGTGTTAAAATGTGCAGAACAGTATTTGGAACCGTGTTACCGATACTAACAATTTAGCTGGAAAACATAAATGTGTACTTATTCACCTTTTGAGCTCGCACTGTCCAGTCTTTTTACGGTGATAAATGTGAGTCCAATGCAGTAAAAAATGTCAAAGCAACAATATGGGCGTGAAAACCTTGTATGTGTGCTAGTCCCCCATTTTTAACCAAAGTAAAAACTGACGCCTAATTCAGAAAACAGCCTGCTCAAATGTTATTTGGCGCAATTTTTAGTAAATGAGGTGGAAGATATTGGGGAAACGAAAATAAGCTCCTGGGACTTTCTATTTTGCTTCAGCACAAACGTGTGTGACCCAGGCACAAGGTACGAATGGCTTGCAGCCCATGTAATTAGCATCAGCAACAGAGCAAGCACAGCACTTTCAGAATGCAAATATTGACCTCTTTTCATGCAAACACATGGGGCTGCTAAGAGGGAATAGCAAGCCCTAAATCAGTCAGTTTGATTGGCTGATTCGGGTCTTAGTTCTGCTCAGTAGTTGCATTGGCAGTCGCTTCCTTTATGACAGCTCACTACGTGGTTTTTCATTAGCTGAATTCGGGTATCATCATTATCCTCTCAACGCAATTAAATGAGACGAGAATATCATTTAGTTTTACTGAGAACGAGGGCGTCGCTGTGCCGGCAGAAATGAAATCAGTTAATTTCTCCGTAAATTTAAGACAACTCTTGCTCAGTCCTCAGAGCTCCTAGTGATGAAAAATCGTTATGAGACCAAGACATTTTTTTGAGAAATAACTTTAATATACCTTTTTTTTCAGCACAGCCAGTTGTAATAACCCAGCAAAGTGCCAATATGAGGAGGTCACGACTCAAATCAAGCTAGTGCTGGAGAAAACAGGAATTGACACATCATTATTTAAATGCCACTCTTCTGAAATCTATTCGGCGGCTCTGCAGGAGCTGTGCGTCGGCGAACTGATACTCCGCGCTGCCCTTAAGAATGCCAGTACACATGCTTCTGGAACCTTCCACCACGCGTTATTAACGTGCTACTCAGGAGGAGGGGGTAACTGAAGTGAATTCTTCCACAGTAGTTCGTCTGTACACGCACGTGTATACTGGATTAGTTTGTCGGTCAGAATATTTTCTGTAAATGTTTAAGATATATACAGCCTGATTCATCAAGCCGAAATCGGCTCGCAAAGGGCCAGATTCTGAGAATCTGGCCCTTTGCGAGCGCTATTTTAGCATTTGGGATTCATCATCCCAAATGCAAAAATCGGTAATAGCGATTTTGCTATTTTGCGATGAATTACATTTAAGGAATCTCTATTTGAGATTCCTTAAATACAATTCATCATCCATTTAAACTTTGCGAATTCGCAATTTCGGCCCGCTATTTACTGCGAGGTCAAACCTCGTGGTAAATAGCGAAAACTCAGAAAAATGCTTTTAAAAGCATTTTTCAGAGTTGCATGTTGCACACACACATGTCCTTTGGACATGTGTATGCGCAACACATGTTTAAATTAGCATTTAAGGGGAGCTACAGGGTGTCCTCTGGACACCCCTGGCACCCTTTAAATCGCTATCTTATTTGCGATTAGCAAATTGCTAATCGCAAATAAGGAATACTCCCCATTCATTCCTATGGGCCTTTTGGCCCATAGGAATGAATGGGGAGTTATTCCTTATTTGCGATTAGCAATTTGCTAATCGCAAATAAGGAATCAGTAGGAATCGCATTTTTTTTTGCAATTCCTACATGAATCCCGTTTTGCGAGCCTGTAATAGCGATTCCTTATGAATCGCTATTATAGACTCGCAAAACGGGTCGTTGATGAATCAGGCTGAAAGCCACATGCATCATTGTAGGAATTTGCGATTCCTAAATTGCGAAAATTAACGAATCGCAATTTAGGAATTGCAAATTCCTATGCATCAAGAAATCGGAAAAGTTTTTGCGATTTCTTAATTTTCCTTATTTGCGATTCCTTAATTGCGAATCGCAAATAAGGAATTGCTTTACATTGATTCCTATGGGCCTAGAGGCCCATAGGAATCAATGGGAAGGCATTCTCATTTTGTGAATTCGCAATTAAGGAATCGCAAAATGAGAATGCAATTTCAAGGGTGCAGGGGGGATCCAAAGGACCCCCCCTGCACCCCTGAAATGTCACGTAAGTAAATTTTTTGCATTTTTGAAACTTTTCGCAAATTACCATGAAGGTTTACTTCATGGTAATTTTCCCATTCCAAATTGCGAATTCGCAAATTAAAATAAATCATGCATAGCATTTAAGAAATCGCAAAATTAGCGATTTCTTAAATGCTATCGCAATTTGAGAAATCGCAAAAAATTGCGATTTCTTAAATTGCGAAAAATGAAAATAAAATGATGCATCCCAAAAAAGGTTTTTGCATTCGCAAACGGCCGATTTTTGCAATTCGCGCCGTTTGCGAATGCAAAAACGCTTGATGCATGTGGGCCATTGCCTCTAGTGAAACGCAAAATGGTGACGCAGAATGAAATGAGGGGCCCCTGATTCGTCCATATTTCACATATTTTCATTAGCATTGGATTAAAAGGGGGCTCCTGAAGTATTTGGGCCCCCCTATGCTTCAGGGGCCTGCATTACGCCCCTGGATATGTCACAGTTTCCTTTACATCAAGGTTTATATGTAGCAGCAGAATCCCAAAACGCTTTTTTCTTTTTTTTTGTCCTCATTAGCCATATAGCCAATCCAACTGTGCTCCTAGCCGCTAAAAACACGAGGACCGACCCCTGAAGCACCAAGAAGCCTAGTACTAAGCTCCCGGTACCCAGAGAGTCAGTCCCGATGTCACCAGCAGAGCTTGGATGGACGTTCTCCCTTCGGACCGATTCGGCCAGTTGTCCAATGACTGTGCGGTACCTCCCTTTGGACGGGAGATTTTAGGCCTAATCATCGGACCCGGGAAAAAAAAAACAAAAAAAAAAAACCCCGGGTTGGCTAACTATCCCTTCTCCAATTGATCAAAATATCCCAAAATCTCAGAGATCGAGGACTACATGTTCTAGATAGGTCGACCTTCGATGCTGCATATAGTGAAGACAGACACTCTGCATGTGTTGGAGGATTTGTATTGACCCAGTTTTTGCAGATTTCTCTTCTTGCTAGTAAGATGGCAGAAAATAAAAACTCTCTCTCCAAACCCTTGATGTTATTGTTTAGTCCGAAGATAATTAAAGACCATGAGTTAGACGATCTGAGGATAGATTCGAGGGTTGTCATGACTTCTTGCCAAAAGGTGGCAATGCTCGGGCACTCACAGAACATACGAATATCTGAGGCTGCTGGAAAGGAACATTTACAGCAACACTTCCCGGGTTGGAATTTCGAAAGCCGTTTAGGAGAGTAATACGCTCTGTGAAGTATGAAGAAGTGATTACGCCTCAGCCATGCTGGCTTGATGATTTTATAGAGGAGGGTAAAAGATTCTTCCTGTATGTCCTCCGTATGTAGGTCTCCCTCTGCACCCCAAAGTTTTTCTGGGAGGTTGAAGTCACGCTCTCCATCCTCTATGATGTGCCAGTAGAAAAGTGTGACTTCCTTTCTTCCCGCAGGTCTCTCAACTAGGATGTTTTCTAGAGGACTATATTCTCCCATCATTGCTTTCTTCTTAGTTTGAGACCGAAGCCAGCTACCTAGTTGTAAGTATACGATCCAAGAGAGTGATGATGTTACCCTGCGCTTAAAAATATCCCAATCCATAATTGATCCTTCCACCAGCAGTTCCCCCCACTGTGTTATACCTGCATCTAATAGGACTCTTTTAACTGTGTTGACTTCTTGTGATGATAGCCCAGGTAAGTCCCAAATCGGAGCATGTTTGGATAGATAATCTATCCCTGCCTTGGATTTTATTTGAGACCATTCTTTTAAAATGCCCGACAGTGACTTTAGTCTAATTTTTTTAAAGAACTTCTGGTGGCCGAACTTGAAGAGAAAACCGTTCACTGGAAGGTCCGAACCCAATAACATTGCCTTGTACATAAGCCCATTTGCATTTTCCCAGGGGGTCTTGAGTAGCATCCTGGAATGGGACAAATGAAATGCCCAGGCGTAATATTCCAGGTCTGGCAGTGCAAGCCCCCCTTTTTCTCTTCTCCTTCTCAGTTTTTTCCAGGCCAGTCTGCTCGATTTATATCCCCAAACAAATGAATTGATGTTTTGCTGACATTTTATAAGCTGTTTGTTATCGAAGGATAACGGGATGGAATTAAAAATGAAAGTAAATTTCGGGAGAATACTCATTTTTATCAGGCTGGTTCTCCCGTAGATGGTAAGCTGGAGAAAAGACCAAGCTTTCATCAAGGTTTGGGATTCTCGGGAGATCCGGGCTAAGTTGTTTTGAGCCAGATGTTCTAAATCTTTGGTTATTGTGATTCCCAAGTACCTCATTGAGGATTTTACCGGGAGTTGAAGATTGTGAATGTTCCAAACCATAGTTTCTGTTTTCCCTGCATTTATTTCATATCCCGAGAATTTTCCAAAATCCTCCGCTTTCTTTATAATTATAGGGAATGCCAACGCGGGATCAGGAACGCTTTTGTGTTGTATGACGAGATGTTTGTATCATCCTGATGTTTAATTGAACATAACATATTATATATTCCAGTCCGTCTTGCATCAGAAATGAAGTGGAGGGTGAATTGATTTCTCTCTACCGTTGTGAGAATTGGAAGTGGTACCTTACTGATCCATGTCATGTTTCTAACATTCCGTCATCCTTGCTTTGGAAAGAACACAAACGCATTCTCAGCTCTCCTACTGCTCTGAAGAAACCCAAATAATAACACCCAACACTTCCAAAAGCTGACATTGAATACACATATGAACAAGTGAAAAGAAGTTCTTCTTCTGAAATGTTCTCATTGTGAGTATGACGTGTACATTGTCAAGATGAGCATTTTATTTTGAAATTAACCCAATATGAACATATGTGAGGAAGTGCACTGTCTGTAATTATGGGAAGATATAAGCAAGGATTCAGGTGGGCCGGGTCTCACTGGTGCTGAGCACCAGCAGTTTTTTAAAGGGGGGGGGGGTCGAAAAGGGTCTCTATTGGGCTATGTTTTGAGCCCTGGCACAAGCGGTTGGTTTTTTTCCGGACTGCAGTGACAGCAGGCAAATCGATGTGTGTGTCCTAACACTGCTCACATCTCACTAGTGTGGGCGTGCTCACACTGCTCACTTCTCACTAGTGTGTGCTGCTCACACTGCTTACTTCTCACTAGTGGAAAAGTTATGGCATGACCTCATGACAGGTGAGCGTTGTAGGGGAAGGGAAATCCTTTAAAGAGAGTCATTCGCTCTCTGGATTTTCCTTCTCTTTTTGAAACTCAGGAACAGCAACCTTGTCATGATGTAACCATGGCTTCAAGTGGAAGATTCTTCAGTATTATGTACAAGCCATAGTTGCTGCTTATTTATCTTATGCAACTAACAACCATTGACCAAGCCAATAGTCCTCACTTGTTGTAGGTATGATGTTACTTGTATCATATATCTGGATGCAATGACAGTAACAGCAAAATACAAGTATGCTAAGATTTTTAGCTTATGTGTTTTAAAGCCATGCCCCTGATTACATTGGCCACGCTACTGTGTGAGACCCCCAAGTTTTTTCATCCCACTTAAAGCCCTGGATACAAGGCATCATTTACACAGGTTTGTAACAGCACAACCTCCAGAAATTGGTGGTTCTCCTACCCCCCACCTCTTGTATGCCCACCTAATTTGAATTGGGTGGGATTTTTCCAGACTTCAGAGATGTTGTAAGTTCCACCTCCTAGTAAACTGTTGCAAGGAGCAGCACCATTGGAAATTATATTGTAGGCCCTTATTTGGGATGGCTCCTCAAGGTCCATGTCTGCCACCCTTTTTTCCTTACCTGATTGCCCTGGGAAGAAAACTGCTCAAAACTCCTCATTATGCTTGGGATAAATTCTTCCATTACGTCTGGGACTTTATTGTATCTTTTCCAGTCACAAAGAAAGTGAATAAGAAAAGTCTGCCATGTCTGCCATCTTGACATGGCATTTTGAAAAATTAGGGTGACCATGTATTTTTCGGGTAAGCCGGTGAAAGACTGAAAACGATCGCTCGCAGTGGCACTCATTAAAGTATTAATTAGCGTCTCTTAGATTGTTTCCCGTTTGTCAAAACTCTTCAGATGCTTAGAGCAATGCTAAAAATATATTTAACTGTATCAAAGATATTTTTTTCAACTCAAACCATGTCCCATTTAAACGAGACTCAGAAAAAAGAGGTTATATTGTAAGTATAGCCATTCAAATCAAGTAAATAAAATAGATAGATCAGAGCAACAGCGAATCCAAAACAGACTGACTTGTCTCACCTTTTTGGGCAACTACAGTTATCTCAATTACTTTATAACAGAAGTACAAACCATACATTTATTTTATTCTGAATCAATGTTTCTTGGTTGATGTTTCATTCCTCCATTGCAGTTCATGTGGAATAGTCATCTTTAGGACCAGGGCCGGCTAGTTGTATGTGATTTCATAGAAACATGATATCATGGAATACCATTACTGAGGAACCATTTTATCTAAACTTTTGAATGGAAATTTTCATGATGAATGCTGTTGAGCTTTTTGTAGAAACCAATTCATATAAAGTCATTTTGGTCAAAATTGGCTTTTGAATGCTTATTTATTATGTGTAAATGCAATGGCTGCAGGTCTTCTTTTCAGAAAATGTTTTGTTGGAGACATTTGTTTCTGTACTTTACTTCAGGGGACACCATTTCATATGTATATCACCTACAGTGTTAGACAATTACTTTGGATGCTTTTAATTCTCTGAGCCATCACCAGCTTTTAACAACATCCATCACTGTCCCCTCACAACACTCCTAAACACCATCAAATCCCTGCCTCCTAAAGCCCCTCACCATGCCTAAACAACACTCATCTCTGAACCCTAAAAAGACTCACTACCCCTAACCCGACCCATTCCTGAACTCTCAAACCTCCTTCTGCCCATCTCATACCCATTAAAAAACCCTCAGCACACCCAAACTCCACCCTTCCTTGAACTCTAAAAAATCCTCACTGCCCTTAAACACCAGCCATTCATGACCCATAAGAACTCATCACCCTAAATTACTCAACCATAAACCCTAAAAACCTCTGTCTACATCTAAACTCCACCCATCCTTGAGTCCTTAAAACCCCTCACTACCCTAAACTCCACCCCATCCTGAACCCTAAAAACTCTTCACCATCCCAGCCGCTATCCATAATTGAACCTTAAAAAGCCTCACCAGCCCTAAATTCTGCCCATCTATAAACCCTAAAATCCCGACACCCATACACCCCACCTATCAAGGAAGCCTAAAACACTTCACACACCTAAACACCACTCATCCATGAAGCCTAAAAAGCCCAACCACCCCTGCCCTCTACCCATCTCTGAAACCTAAAACCCCCATTGTATGCCCTAACACCAATTATTCCTTAGCTACAAGAACCCCATCATAACCCTACACATGATCCATCTCTGAGCCCAAAAACACCTGACGAGTACTAGACTCTAACCAAGTTTAATGCAATTTTGTATTTCGTTGAAATTATCTTTCCTTTAAAGTGCAAAATGTTTCCTTTAATTTTCAATTTTATGTATTACCTTAAACTTGTCTTTCCTTAAAATAGTTTTTCCATGATTTGACTTCTTCCATTGTGGTTTCTATGTTTTGTTTTTTCTATGAATTCACCTACTACCAGGCCAGGTACATCACTGGTGGCGCCCTGTGCACCGGTCTTTGTTGGTGCCCACTGCCCCCGTTAGCCTGCTTCACATTTGCTAGAGATTATAACTGCTGCTCTTGTTGATTTTGCTGTGTTCAGGTTGCTCTGCCTTTCGCCCACATACTCGCACTTTAAAAATTATAGGGAGTACTTCATCTCTTCTTTACACATTACCCAGATATTTCATTCTAACAATTTTTCAATAGTGTTTTAAAAGTGTTTTTAACCATCTCGCTGCTGTTTGATTACTTTGTACTTGTACTGTATTACTCTTGCGAGGTTCGCGTCTCACCAGTAGTCCTCCTTCGCTTTTTAAAGGCTCCGGGTGAGCGCCATTTTTGTTGACGTGCTAGTTGTTCTGTCCTGCTATTTAGGAGGGCAAATGCTAGTGCGCAGCGGGCACACCAATGGCGCGCCGGAGGCACGCCAGAGACAAGCCCGTCTGCGCCCGTCCGTGCCCTGCCACGCCCAGCGGCCAGAGACCCTGTTCAAAATCTTGTGAGTAACACTAAATTGATAAGCTACACTGCCACTGATTTAAAGCTACTTAGACATAGTCTTTCTCACAAGTGTAAGATATGTGTTTTTCCCATGCATGACTTCAAATGTCCTCACTGTGGGTTTTCACTAGGCGTGATGCTCAAAAGTAAGACAATTCTTGGAGCAGGTCTTCAGGGCGGAATGAGTTGTAAAATGTTACTGACTCTTGCTCGCCATTGCCTTCATTTTTGGAGCATTAACTGTAGGTCCATCCCCAAACATAACGATAACATTTTTTACTTTCTCAACGCGTAGAATCCTGACGCTCTGTTTCTCACTGAAACATGGCTGCATGCCAGTTCAGGACCCGACGTTGCTATCGCCCTCCCTCCTGACTATGTTATTGTCAGGAAGGAAAGAGATATAGGAAAAGGTGGAGGTATTGCAGTGATTTTTAAAGCTATTTATTGCTGCAAACTTGAAGCTCTGCCTCTCCAATGTTGCTAAGCCGCTTAGTTCAAACAGGCAGTTAACCCTCAGCTGACCCTATCTGGCCTCCTGAGAACCCAGGTTTATGGGCAGCTTCCTTTTCCGATTTTAGCGCCCCTCTCCTGTTGAAAGCCGCTAATTTTACCATTCTTGGGGATCTTAATTTACATTTAGAAAATTCTCAATGCAATGTCAGCAGTGTCTTCCTGTCTCATTTGGAGGCCCTGAATATCTCCCTATGTAATTTGGGGCCCACACATGTGGCAGGAAATTTACTCGACCCCATCTTTTCTAATCTTTTTTTTGACTGTAGTCTTCCTGCTCTTCCCTTAAAATAGTCGGACCATTTTGCGGTTCAATTTAATCTGGCGACCTCTGGGACTGAGAGCAGGATCTCTCCAGATTCTTATGAGAGTTTTAGAAGTTGGGGCAAACTGAATGTAGAGGCCTTTAACATCTTATTATCCAAGAACTTGCCGGACATAAATTTGCCACTGGCTTTGCTTGATCCGGCTGCATCGAATTGGCTCATCGCAGCTGTAAATACATGTTTGCCTATTGTGTCTAAACATACCCTCCCCATCGACCTCCGACTCTGTGGTTTACGGATAACCAATAAATCCATTAAATCCAAGTTTAAAGCTTTTGAGAGGAAATGGAGGCAATCCTACTCTCCTACCTGCAAAGTTGATTATAAAAAAAACCTTAAAGATTATCATAAACTATGCAAAATGGCCAGAGCCACGTACATTGCTCGGTGGTAAAGAAGTTGACAGGCTCTGACACTACTCCACCTCCACCGATCCTCGATGATGTTCAATGTGATAAAATTGCTGACTTCTTCATCGAGAAGGTTGAACTTATTTATGGTACTTTGGGTTCCTCTTCCCTCCCTGTCAGATCCATGCTGATTTCTGACCCTACTCACGAAAGTGAGCTTGATTCAGTAGCCAAATTATGTACCTGGCTACCATTTGATGAAAAGTCTTTTTATGACTGGTCTGTTAAGCATTAAATCGGGCTCTCCATGTGACCCTTTACCAACTAAAACATTACGTCAACTCCTTCCTGACTCTCTTAGCGTCCTAAAAGAGCTTCTTAATTCCTCACTGAGAGATGTCTTTGTCCCGCTTGAGTGGAAACACGCAATGGTTATTCCACTCATAAAAAAGGTTGGAGCTGACCCCTTGATACTGTCAAATTTTAGGCCAATCTCTTTACTTCCTGTGCTCTCTAAGATCCTGGAAAGACATGTCAACAATCAATTAACTCACCATGAAGAGAGATTTGGTTTTCTGCACCCGTCCCAATCGGGCTTTAGGGCCAACCACTCCACAGAAACGACTCTTCTTGGAGTCACTGAGAGATTGCATCATTGCATGGACCGCGGAGAGACAACAGCACTCATATTACTTGATTTGAGTGCTGCATTCAATACTGTGTCGCATTCCATTCTTCTTGCCTCTCTCCGGTCTTTGGGAATGGAAGGTCCCGCCTTGGCCTGGCTTGCCTCCTTCCTTAGTGGCCGCACCTTTCAAGTCTTTTCCTCTAAAGCCTCTTCTAAAATCTGTTCTTCAGTGTACGGAGTGCCCCAGGGGTCTATTTTGAGTCCCTTACTCTTTATTATCTATATTAGACCCCTGGCCACCATCGTGGAGGATGCTGGTATTTCTCTATTTTCATACGCTGACGAAACACAAATCATCTTTGCTCTTTCCGCCACCGAAGATGTTAATATCCCAGCCCTCAAACAGGGATTGTATAAAGTCTCAGAATGGATGCATAACAACTTTTTGAAGCTGAACGGGGACAAGACAGAGGTTGTCATCCTGGACAAAAGCAAGGACCTATGGAGCCCCCAACACTGGCCCCAAGAAATGGGTCCTCCCCCCCAACCCGTTGCCCAGGTCCGCAACCTTGGCTTTCTCATTGATAAAAACCTTTCTATGCGGCAGCAGGTGGTGAGGATGGCCACTACATGCTTCACCATTTTGAGATGGCTTCATAAAGTCCTCTGGGTGCTTCCTGACTCCACCAAAAGGACGGTTGTCCAGGCCCTGGTCACCTCTTGCCTGGATTATGGCAACGTTCTTTATTTGGGGGTATGTCATGAAGCTCTTAGAAAGCTTCAGGCGGTGCAGAATGCGGCTTCCCGCCTCCTATGCCATGTCCCACGCAGAGTCTCGATATCCCAGTCCCTCCTGAACCTTCATTGGCTCAGGATTGAAAGTAGAGTTAAGTTTAAGGCTCTTTGCTATATTTTTAAGATCAAACAGGGTGTTGCTCCTCTATATTTAAAGGAGCTCATTCATGCCTATTTCCCTACACATTCTCTCCGGTCTTCCTCCAAGGGTGACTGACAGCCTGATTCATCATACTCCCGTTTTGCGAGGCCCTAATAGCGATTCATAGCGAATCGCTATTAAGGACTCACAAAACGGGATTCATGTAGAAATTGCATGAAGAAATGCAATTCCTACATATTCTTTATTTGCGATTAGCAAATTGCTAATCGCAAAGAAGGAATAACTCGCCATTCATTCCTATGGGCCAAAAGGCCCATAGGAATGAATGGGGAGTATTCCTTATTTGCGATTAGCAATTTGCTAATCGCAAATAAGATAGCGATTTAAAGGGTGCCAGGGGTGTCCAAAGGACACCCTGTAGCACCCCTCAAATGAAATTTTACACAGGTGTTGCACACACACATGTAACTCAGAAAAATGCATTTAAATGCATTTTTCTGAGTTTTCGCAATTCACCACGAGGTCTGACCTCGCGGTAAATTGCGGCAAGAAATTGCGAATTCGCAAAATTAAATTGGATGTTGAATTGCGAGCGCTATTTTCTTTGATGAATCGGGCGGTTAGTGATTCCAGATTTAAGTTGGTGAGAATGGGCGGCCGCTCGTTCTCCCACTTAGGCCCTAAGATTTGGAATTCCTTGCCTACTTCATTGAAAACAGAAACCATCTATTTCAACTTTCGAATGGGCCTCAAGACATAGCTTTTTCTGCAAAAAGCTGCATTTTGTTCTCTTTTCACCCTTTTGGACTATCCCTTGGTGCCAGGAAACCCTGTATGGGTAGCTGTGCGCCTTAAAAGTTAAATAAATAATAATAATACATTTGTTTTGTGGCGCTTGTCATCCCGGTGTCGGGTGTCAGAGAGCTTTGTATCGCGCACACATGTGCTACATTGCTGATGAATCATGCAAGTGTGTGGGAAGTGTTGCATGGGACAGTGGGAGCTGTGAAGTGTGCGGATCATGTTGTCATTTATGCTATTGGGTGTTGTATGGTTGACCACTTCTTTTGGAGTGGCGTGAACTCATGACTTGATGTGTGGCACTGTGTTGGCGTAGCTATACTGGTGGCAGTTTATTGCTATCAAAATTACCATATTTTGGTGGCTTTGGATTTGCAAAAGATTAAGAAGATAAATGGTGGAGTTCTGAGCCTTTGCCTGCAATCTGTGTGCACTTGATTGATGCTGGGTTGTGGCTTATTGCTGTATTGGAAGCAAGGATTGTGAATTGTGGGATGTGGGTGGCAGGGGGATCTCTGTGGCAGAGGAGATGGCCATCTGAGTTTTCTAAAAGTAGCGCAGATCTGTGATTTGCGTGTTAAACATTGTGCTCTGCAAGTTGCACATTGACCCTCTGTGTTGCATTGTGACGGGCCAGGATTTCAACTGGATGGGGCTCTGATCTCTCTGGCAGGTGCATTGATTAACAGTGCTAATTTGACACTTTTGTTATCGCCTGGAGGTTGCTGACCACATGTGGAGTTCTGTAGCAGGTGTCTTTTTAACTCATGGGATGTTTCAGGTTGCAGCGCCTCCCCCCAAGTTTGGTGCCCAGTGTAGCCGCACCAATAACACCACCCTAAAGCTGGCACTGGCCAGAACAACTTAAAGTAGCGTGACATTTTCTAGCCAATTTATAGTCTATGAAAATGAAATGCAAAGTCTTCAAAGGAAAATGCTTAAAGAGGAATTGTCCAGCAATGAAGTATCAATAAACCATAGCTTTTCGCCAGGCATAGTCTGGAAATGTCTGCCAAAGCACTGAAGGCCATAATTATCAAGGGGTTGAGTCACTTTTGCACCTCTCAACGTGGTGTGAAAGAGATGCAATCCATAAGATGTGATTTATGAAGTTACACAAGGCCCCCTTATGTGGCTTGATAAATCTGGAGTAATGAAATACTGCACAAATGGCTGTGTTGCGGTACTCTGTCCCAGGGGAGGGATTCCATGGGCATTGCTTGGGTGTCCCCATGTAACACCCATGGAGTTTGATGTATTCCAAGATTTACCATGACTGGTAGACCTGGGAAATGTGCCAAATGCTATCCGTTCCCATGGGACAGATTTTCTATGTGTGCTGCTATGTGTGCTGCAATCCGCAGCACAAATAGAAAGAGGAATATACCTCAGAGTATTGTTTTCTGTGCAGGATGGTCTGCCTTCCTGCACAAAAACAATCCTGCTTGCAATACAGGTACCCTTTTACTATCATGCAAGGGTGCTTGCATTGGCGCTAGGCAGCACATTGTGCAGTAGCGCTGGGGAAAAGGCAGTAATGCACCTTATTGTGATAAATACGGTGCATTCCTGCACTTTTCTTGTAATGCAGCTCAGCACAGCAAGTCACGATTTGATCAATATGGCACTCATTCTGCAGTATCCAGGTTGTCTGAATGAGAGACAGTATCTTCACATGCTTTGGTTGTGATGTAACAGGATGATGACCCCCTTGCAGCAACGTCAGTTCAGTGTGTTTTCCTCCCTGCATTGTGCTCCTTTAAAATGCACATTTGGTAAGTTCATCTACTTTGTATGCCAAATGATGGAACTACGCGCTCAATGAGGCTGATCGGTTCCTGTGTATAGAAACATGCCCTAAGGGACCAGTTTACATAAAAACTACTATCTTCTTACAAGGTGCCTAGACCACACTGTTCAGATAATGATAAGGTCCTGGAATATACTAGAGTTAAAGTATGTACTAGGAGCATGAACCTTTTTTCGTTTGTGGAACTACACTTTGGTTCAGCATCTGCAGACTCTAGGCCGTAGCAAATCCACTATCCATTTAGATGAATCACGAGAACTGATTCTAAACAAAAGCATTCACTTGTCAGCGAGATGAGCACATTCAAATGTTGCATACAAAGTGCCACAAAATCAGGGCACAAGTCGAGGATAGAGGAAGGTAGACGGTGTCTACTCACTATCTTCACAGGGTGAACACCGTCACCACTGCCAAGAAGCTGGGCAACAGTTAAAGATGCAGAACCTGTCCTTGTGGAACTTTCCAAGACCGGGACACATTCAGCAGTGCCTGCACATTGTCTGCTTTCTCTTTGAAGCAGAACTATGGAGGCAGGGAATGTCCTATTACTTACCGGCAATCTTCATTACTCCGGGTCCCATTCCTTAACTAAGTGGAGATGACTATCTCCGTGACAGAAAAAAAGAAAAAGGAGCATGCTGGGATATTCAACCCACTCCCTCCCACTGGGAGTACATAAGCGGTGCCAGCCCAGCACGCAGCCTGAAAATAACAACCGGAAGGCCGGCCGCCAGGGAGGGAGGGAGGGGCGTAAGGAATGGGACGAGGACAACGGGCTTTAACAAAAAGGAGCTCAGAGGGAAAAGAAAGACCAGGGTTGCCCTCCACTCGACCTCTAGCAGCTTTCATCAGTCATACCAGCTGTCCAGGAGAAAACAGGGGGAAAATGACGTAATCCTCGTTGTCTCCATAGGTGGAGACAACGCGCTCCGTGGGCAAGTACACGATTGATTATCACAATTGTGAGGGCTAGAGTGTAAAACCTCACTGCTGGTGGATTACATCTTTTTCCCCCTGTTTTCTCCTCGATAGCTGGTATGACTGATGAAAGCTGCTAGAGGTCGCTACAGAACAAAGTGTCCAACAGTGGTGTGGTGACAAGGTGTGCTGCCCTGACGAATCTGCCGTTACTTTTGAGGCAGAGAAACATGTTGGTGATAGGTAATGGTATGCGAGGATAGTTACCAGCCTTTTTAATTCAATGGTTCACACCTAGACATTAAGAATAAAAGGTTGCGAATAGGTGTGCCTGTTGATTTTAATCATACAATATTGTCACTAGCAGTCCTAACGCTCTGCTATTATTGCACTTACACTTCTCTGTTTGGTTTTTGTTAAGACGCATTTGTTTTATTTTTTTTATTATTTTTTTAATTGAATGACGAGCAATGATGAGAAAAGGGGCCTAGTCTGATGAGGATTTGCCAGCTGGCCCACGGGTGGTGTTCCAGTGAGGTGTCATTCTTTTTGTCACACATTTTTTCTGGCAGATGATTTTCTCTCTGCAGATTTTGCTTTAACACATCTTCAGTTATTATATTTCTTTGGTGTCAGCACTGTGTGGACGATTTAGATCTACATATCTATGGCGTTCCGTGCGATTGTCAGGAGACGGTTATTAATACACCTTCTTTTCTTCCCTGTGATTTTTTATAAGAATATAATTGTGTTTAAAAATGTTTAATGCATCGCAGTAGGTATCCACTAAAATAGTAAGGCTAAGAGGATACTGCCAAGGTAAACACTAATATTAGGTTGTTTTGCTGGAAGGCACACTGACATGAATTGCATTCATAAGACAGGGTTACATTGGTACTGACGAGGACAACGGGTCCAAGAGTAATGATGATTACCGGTAAGTAATAGGACATTACCCCCAGGTCCCTCCTGTCCTCGTCCCATTCCTTAACTAAGGGGAGAATACCAAAGCAGAGCACCCGGTCTTCCGGACCCCACCAACGCCAAGGGCACCAGACCAAAAAACGGCACTGCACAGAAGCAAAAAGGAGCCCACACGAAGGAGAAAAATGCAGGCAGGAGCACACAACTAAGCAAGCCCCCAACCAAGCGGACAGAGCCGAGACCCCAAAACCAGCAGGGACGGCCAGAGAAAAACACAAACCTCCCCCCAGGCAAGCCTGAAGGGGGCCACCAACGCAGAGCCAAGCCCCAAGGGAGCAACCAGAGGGGCCAAAACCACCCCCCCCCCCGAACGACCAAAGGTAGTCCAAGAGAAGCGGGCACGTCCCAACGGAGAAACTGAACCAGAAAAGGCAACCGACCCGGGAGAAACCCCCAAGGGCGAAGCCCATGGACCCAACAGCGAAAACCCGAGGCAAGCATGCCTCCAGACAGGCACGCACCAGGCCCGAATCCACAGAAGGGCAGGAACCAACAGGCAGAAGGGCCGCAGGCAGCCAAAGGAAGTCCAAGAACTGCCAGGCACCAGAACCCGAAAAGGGCAAAACGCCTGACAAGCAGCCAGGGGCGACCAGAACAGGCAACAGCAACAGGCAAACCCAGGCGCACCCTAATTCAGGCACCAACCAGGCCCGACCAGGGACAACAGAAGCCCGCAGGACAGGACAGCCAGAGACCCAGCAGAGAACAGAGCAAAGAGGCAACAAAAAGAAGCCAACAAACCTCGGGAGAGACTGTCCAAAGTGAGCCATGGCCCAGCAAGCAGACGCCATCCCAAGGAGGAACCAGGTCCGACCCGGCCAAACCACGGGGCGGGCAGCAGGAACAACAGAAGCCAAGGCCGCAGTCCAGCAAAAGCAAGCAAGAAGCCGCCAGGCAGCAGGCGCCAATGGGACAGGCCACTGGGAGACCCACAGGAACCGACTCCCAGCCCAGACATCAACCAGCAACAAGCACCCAGCAAGCGAAAAGCCAAAAGGCTAGGAAACACACAACCAACAGAGGAAGTCCCGCAGGTCCCCGCAGAACCAGCAGAAAAAAGGCAGTGGCCCAGGGGAAACCAAGGCCAAAGACAGGACAGCGAAGGCAGGGAAGCCAATGTCGCAGGCAGCCGAAGAAGCCGAAGGACCGTCAAGTTCCTGGGAGCAGGGTGCAGCAGAGGCAGCGAACCAGGTCGGAGACACCAAGGGCCCAGGACTGAGACACCAAGCAGACCTATGCCCCATGCTACCAGAAAAGCACAGAGGGCCAGCACGCAGGAACAGGCGCCAGCAAAAACAGGAATCCACCAGCACCAGGAGAAATCAAAGCCAACTGCTTCCAACAGCACCTGAGAGAAAGCAAGGAACACAGACAGCAAGACCCAGGGAAACCAGCGGAGGCCAGTGCAAAGACAAAGGGTGCAAGAAACGCCAGCAGGAGGCCTCGGGACCAAACCCCGACACTGCCCATAAGCCCAGGCGTACGTTGCGGCAGCGACCAGAAGGCCAAGCAGGCAGCAACCCAAACACCCAAAGAGGGCAAGGGGAAGAGATACCACCCAGGGCTGCAAGCAAACCACATGGAAAGCAGAAGCCAAATGAACCTGGGAAACCCAGGCAAAAAAGAACAGAGATGCAGCAGCAGGGAGCAAAACCACAAGTGCGTGCAACAAGACACAGGAACGAAGGCAGCAGTGCTGACCCCGTCAAACAGTCCATGCCCGAACCTACAAAACCAGAAATAGTACTACGTGTCACTGCAAAGGAAGCCACACCAAAGGGACACGTATTTCAGCTCCACATAACATCCTCATAGTACAAAAACGTGGGTCACAGCACACAAGGAAGGGAACACGTATGGAGAGACAGGATGTGGAACAGAGGCCTGGCTCAAACCCACCGACACAGGCTCAAAAATTAGCAGCTCCAGCCACACGCCACAACCATGCCCACTGACAAGAATCAGGAAGAAATGGCCAGAGGAGACGCAGGCAAGGGCAGAAGCGGGGAATAAGCCCAGTGGAAGAGAGCCTGCAACGCATGCATGGGGCCGGGGTACAAAATCCGACATCTCCAGGAGACCCTGCCCCCCCAACCAGGCAGCACCGAGAAGGAGAGCCAGCCAACATATCCCCAAAACAGCAAGGAGAAAAAAGGGACCGCTACAAGGTACTCACCAAGGGGGCAGGAAGGGGGCACCACAAGCTCACTCCCCCCAATAACCAGCCCAGGCGCGCTCCAGTAAACCAGCGCCGGGAGGAGAAGCCCTCCAAAAACGACCTCCGAGGCCACAGCAAGGCCCGCCCCTACATTGACCCAACCGAGCAGCAGGGGCGGCAGGAAGAAGAGGAGGCCGGCAGGACAGCAAATGCCAGGCAGGGGGCCCAGGAGCATTGCCAAGCAGAGTACCAGGACTCTCCAAACAGCAGCAGCAGCTCGTCCCCCACACCAGCCAAGCCACAGGGAGATGCGCACTGCAACCCGGAAGAGACCTGGAGGAACGGCGCCCCAGCCGCAAAGGGCTGGTCGGCAATCAACGCGGCTCCTGGCAAGCCCAGAAGGCCAAGAGAATGCAGAAGTGGACAGCGATGACAACCCAGCAGCCCCGATGAGACGTCCAGTGAAGAATCCATCAGGTATGTCCAAACACGTCCTAATCTGTCGGAAGACAGAAAAATAGAACAGGCTGCATGCTGGGCTGGTACCGTTTTCTGCTGCGGAGATAGTCATCTCCACTTAGTTAAGGAATGGGACGAGGACAGGGGGGACCTGGGGGTAATGGTCTTTTTGAATTTATATTCCAGCTTAATGTCTGCCTTGGCCCAAAACAAAGGCCCTATTTAAGGTGCCATCAGCCCTCCTTTTGTCAGACTTGGTTCTTGGCTGGGAGCTTTTAGAGCCAGAAACCCTGATGCCAATACAATAGAAGGACACAAAGGCACACAGCTTGTTATCACTTCATCACTTAACAAGTAGTAAAGAAATAGTAACCTATGCTGGCAAGCTTTTTCCTTTGTCCCTGTATATAAGATATATGCGTGCAATGTAAGAATTTCAGATGTGTCAGTCTGTGCAAGTATTTACACAAATACCAATTTAAATACCAACATATGTTTTATTTCTTTTATGTAGATTGACAGGTCTCTAAATCAGATGCACACATTATACATTGGCAATAAATCATACATATGTGGTAAGAAATGTACATGATTTTTACATAAGGTACACAAGGCGTAAGAGTGATGATATGTCCTTCATAGCTCACTGTCTTATATTAAAAGGATTGCAATTTATGAACTGCAAGTAACAAAATTATCTCTGTGTAAATGCAGTATCCCACGTACGTATATACATAAAATAAAAACCTGCCATCTGTATGTTATGCAATGTACTTTTTAGGAGACACTTTAATCCTCTATGCTAATTTGAATCAAAACTGTGACTAGACAAAACACAGATCAATCCAGCAAATACTTTAACCAACAGTGTTATTTGATAGTTATTATTCCTGAAAATGTAGTGACACACAAAGATCTCTGCAGAAGGTGCCTTAACCCAATAAGATATTTTAGAATGCAGTCTTTGCAACCAATTAAACCAGAATAGATTTACTGTCACATTTCTCTTTGTTACCAAGTGTTCAGTGGCACAGTTTCAAAACGTAAATGTAAACCTAGAGGCTCATAGTGCTGCCTTGTGTTACCTTGTGTTAGATAGATGTTTCATGGGTGGTGTCGGCTATTCAAGTGCATCGATCCATGTATTTGGACACAAACCTACATTTACCAAGTCTTATAGACATAGGCTTGTGCCAAAATGGTGCATATACTTGAGGCTGGCTTAATGAGGAGACATATCTTTATTTCCCTTGGGTTTTTCCTCTTTGTATGTGTGCTGAATTGTGCAGTAAACATACAAAGAAGAAAAAGCCTCAAACATTAGTTTTTGTTCAGGGAGGTATGCTTCCTACACAAAAACGATCCTGAGCCAACGCAGGCACTCTTGCACCTTGATGCAATGGAGCTAGCGTTGGCACTAGACAGCTACATGTGCACCAGCGGATGAAGAGACCAGAACGGCGCCATATCTTTGAAAATATGGTCTTCCCTTGTTCCTTTCTTTCAAGCAATGCTGCACAGCAACTCCACTTGCTGTGCTGCATGAAATCTTTGCAAATCTGGTTCTCAATGTCAGACTGCTTTTCATGAATTTGTCCCTCATAACTCACCCCCTTTCATTGCCCCACCTTGACCCACAATTTATGTGTTCTCTGAGTAAAGTGTTTACAATTGCAGCACAAATTATATAAGATTTGCCTAGGATCACACAATTTGGCGAAGTAAGGAAGCCCGGATTGATCTCAGGCTTTCTGCTTCAGACTGTATTTACAGTCATTAGATGGATATCGCTTTATTTGCCTTTATTTCTCCTGTTTTCATCATATGTTAATGCTTTGTATTTAAATCTTGGTGCATCAAGGTGGAACATGGGTAGCAGACAGAACTCATATCAAGCCAATTGCCATTTGCATCTTATAAATGTCCTAGATTCTCATTATACATGGAACAATATAGTTGATTAAATCACATACCAGAGGTATTTGCCTGTCACTCATACTAAGGCCCACTTCAATTTCCCCTTCTTATTGTATGTATGTGAAAGTGCATAGACAGATGTATTTATGTCGTACATCGCAACTTAAACCTATCGTTTGATGTTTAGTTAGTAAAACAGGCTGATGCACATTTATTCGTCAATGTGTAGAAACCACTCGACAGTAAAACGTGATTTCCAAACATTTGAAATCATGTGTCTTATTTTACAGTTCCAATCAGTAAATGTTGAAGAACAGTCTTCCTTAAAAGGAAGACACGTTGTTTTTATAGCTGTGGATATTTGAGGGTGTTGGTGTTAGACCTGGCATCCTTGGCGTGGTTTCTCCTAACTTTTTTACCTTTGGACCTCCTGTTTTGCTGACATTTCTTTGCTGCCTTTAGGACTCTTGGCAGGTTACTGCTGCTAACCAGTGCTAAAGTGCATGTGCTCTCTGTTTAAAACATGGTAAGATTGGCTTATCCACAACTGACATTTATTTACTTAATTGTGCCTAGTAATTGTGAAATATTAAGGAAGGATACATTGACCATCAAATCCATTTTGTATAACTGACTCCATTTTCTGTGCACACATGCAGTTGCGATGGGGAGGATACTTTTTTGACAAATACCTGTTTTTGCTCTTCACTGTGCAGAGTAAGTTAGAACATATAGTGTGGGATGCACAATTGGTACCATTCACAGGGTTGAGATTGTTTTTGCCAGAGAAATGTGTGAAATGTACAGCTGTGCCTCAAAACAAGCAAACACGGGGGGCTTACCAGCTTCTGTGAGTGACCTCAACGCCAGCGCCTTTTTTTTGAGACAGAAGGAAGGGGGAGAGGTTTCTAGATATCTTTGGTATTTTGGCTGTCAGACAAGAGCTCGCTATGGAAAAGACGTGTTGCAAAAAGGAACTTTGGTGGTCCTGATCGAGACTTCTGACTGACTTTGAGGGCTTCCAAGTTGTGCCGGCCAGAATGTTGAAATACACTCTTTAGGTGATGTAGTCCTATTACTTATTTTGTGTATATATGCTATAAGTTTAATTGCTCTTTGCATATATTTCATATGTTTTTCTGCTTTGTATACCTGCTCTACATATTTGACTGCTTTTATTTGACATCTGGGAATGTGCATCACCTAATATATTTTAATTTGATACAGTCCCCGAGCACAATCACACAATATTATGAAGAAAAAATCAAAATATCCGTTTTTCAAGATATTCGATTTTCTCACAATTGTCCCAATTTCATCCAATGTATTATCACTCTTCACAGGGTAATTTAAAATACTCATACAGGCTCCATAAGTCGCAGTAGTTAAATAGGTAGATTATCAATGTATCGGGAGAGTGCTCCCATCGTCTCTGCTTCTAATACGTCCGGTATAAATTTATACCGGACATATTAGAAGCAGAGATGATTTAAAACTTATGGCCTGCTCTGGTCAGCTCCTATCTTGAAAGTTTCGAGGTGATTCGTCAAGGGGGGCCGAGAAAAAAGGGGGGATCTAAAACGTGTTTTCCCCATGCAATTTTCGGTAGGAAACTTTAGACACGACTACAGCCCGAACTGCTGAACGGAATTACACAAAATTTGGCAAAAAGGTAGCCCTTGGTTCAGAAAGAAACCTTTTGGTTAATTGGTGTAAATCCATTCAGTAGTTTTTTCAATGTTAATGGAAAAAGAAATATATATATCTGGTTGGGCCTAACCATACATCTCATCGTGAAATCTGATTGGATGGCAGCAATTCATCCAAGAAGTGTTGCCAGCCATCTTGGGACCAATATACATAATAGCACCTCATTAAAAAGCATTGCAGTTAATATAAGGTTTTAAGACTTTAGTTACATTATAAATAATTTGTTGATGGTACCATACTCATTTTAGGGATTGTGGTGTGTTCTAAGGTGATTTTACCATGTGAAAAAGCCTACTGCTGGGATATCATGAATCATGTTTGAGAGAAAACTATTTGCTTATGCTTTTCCCACAGAGGTTTGGAAGGTGATCTATAAGCTAAACTGAGATCATATTTTCTATAAATTCACATTATCTTTCTCAGTCATGTGAGAATGAAGTCTGACATTCTCAGTAAAACATGTACATCCAACAAGGGCAGAGACTGTCAGTTGATTCCTTTGTGTTCTACTGCAGCCTCCTAGAGTGTTCTAAAGAACAACTAGAGCGCTAACAGTCCTACTTATTACAAAGGTATGGCACACCTGAAGCCATCTTGATTGGAATAAAGAGGTAACACTTACAACATTTAATTTGCAAAGGAACAAAATGAGGGGGTTCATTTTGCCATAGAAATTATGATTAGTGCTGCAGAAAGAAAAATTAGGGCACATTTTGAGTGACTTCTCAAATCCTATTTCATTCATAAATTCTGACATGCAGACTGAAACATGCACTATGAATACCAGCAGAAGACTTCCCTGGTGAGCAGGAGCTTTACTACAGTGATCTAAAGAGCAACTAGAGTGATAACATTCAGAATTTATGGCAAATGTGTGACATATCTGAATACCTTCTTGGTGGAATCAAAGTAAAAAACTGAAAGCATTTCCTACTGAGGAGTCTGCAGTAAATGAGGAAATTAGGAAACTTCATAACAGCTAAATCTCCCAAGATGGCCACCAGAGACAAAAGAGCCCAAATGTAGCACAAATATCACCCAGATGTAGCCCACATGTAACCCAATGACAGGAGTGTGCAAACACTTTTTATTTTTTGTGTTTTTGCAGTTTTATATAGTGCAGTCTTGTCAGGTATTGGAGTGCTTTACATGAGCATTGGTTACATCACACAAGAACAAATTAATTTTGGTTGTAGACATGGGGAGATTATGTGATTTGACCAGAATTACAGAATGTCGAGCTGAAGCAGAAACTCCAACCTGGTTCCTGCAGCTCTGGAAGTAACACCAAATCCTCTCCCCTAAGTGCAACATTTAATCAAGTGGTCAACTAGATAAAAAAACATAAAGATAACAAATAATTTTAAAGTGCTTTGTCACTATTTGAAAATTCAGAAAATATGTCCTCATTTTAGTTTTTTAGAGCAGGAACCATAATTTTTAAGCAAATAAGACCCTCTAATAATTGTAATTTCAAAAGAAATGCTCTATGTATTACAGTTTTGATTACATCAAGATGACGTCAGGCGGTCCACACTATTGTAATAAATATAGAATGTTAGCAATCTAGTTGTTCATTAGGATACTGTTGAGAGGCAGAGGCCAGGGGCACGGACTCTGAAAATTGGAAGCAGGTAGGAGGGTGCAGAGGCAACAATTTGACCATACTGGCCAGGCAGGAAGGACAGTGGAAGCACAACAGACTATGGAGGGCAGTGGAAAGAGGGCAGGGGCAACAATCCAACAATACAGGACTGGCAAGAGAGGCTGTGGATATATAATAGGCCATTGTGGGCAGAAGGAAGAGGCAGTGGTAGACAACAATACATGCCAACAGACCCGAGTCAGCCAGGAAATGCCCAATGGTTTTAAGCCCAAATGAGCTTCATTTGATCTGTCTCCTGTCTACAATCTCCTCTTTTCAATGTAAGTCAAAGGGGAAAATCAATACCCCAGTTTTTTTCTAAATCTCCCTCGTACCAAGTTCAAAATGTTAGCAAGTATGGTACATTGGATCATGGAAGGCAGGAGGAATTGGGGTAGGGACATGGAGATGTGCACCAAACTGACACTACAGGGCAGGAATCAGGGTTTGCAGCAGCGCAATACACCACAAAGGGCATGCAGGACGGGAGTGCAGCACAACAATCCATAGAAAGCAATAGGGAGGGGACAAGACCATGCACATGGACAACAGAGAACAGAGGGGAAAGAGGCAGTGGTAGCTAGCTGACCATAATGGACAGACAGGAGAGAAGATGCAGCATAACGGACCATAAAGGGCAGGAGGGACAGATCAGGGGCATTACAATGAAACAGTCAAGCCAGGAGGGAGGGAATAGGGGTCTGCACATAGAAACATAGGGCTGGGGGCAAGGGGGCAGGGCAGGAGCAGCAAGATGACCATGGAGGTCAGGCAGGATGTGCACTAGAAGCAAGACACACCATGGAGAGCAACCGTGAGACTATAATTGAATACACACAGACCATGGAGGGAAGGTGGGAGGGGGTCAGGGGCCACTAGCTGACCACACAGGTAAGGTGGGAGGGGTCATGGCAGCACAGAAGGCAATGCATGGCAAGCGGGAGGGTTTGTGGCAGCACAATTGCTATGATGGGCAAGAAGGAGGGTGCAGGGGCATGCACAAAGGACCATCGAGGATAGTAGGTAGGGTCAGGACCTGGACACAGAAGAGAGAGTTCAGGGGAAGGGGCCTCACAACAGACCATGTGGGGCAGGCAGAAGGAGCAGTTGCAGCACAACAGACCAGGGAGGGCAGAAGGGTGTGGCAGTAAAATGGACCATGGAGGACAGGAGGAAGGGGATAGGGGCATGGAATGTGGATAGGCAGGGTGGAGGTGGCAGGGACAGGTTACAGTCATCTGACAATGCTAGGCAGGTGGGAGGGGAGTGGCAGCTCAACAGAACACTCAGAGTAGATAGGAGTGGCAGGTCCATGGAACATGGTGGGCAAAAAGGATGGAGCAGGGGCATGCACACAGACATCGGAGGGCAGGGTGAAGGAGAATAGGGGCAGCAAGCTAAACACAGAGGCTATTCAGGAGGATAATGATGGGGTATAGAATTCGGCAATGAGGGCAGGAGGAGTGGGCTGGTACATCATGCTAAATGGAGGGCAGTGGCAGCACATCAGACCATGCATGGCAGGAGGGAGGAGACTAGTCCATGGATTCAGACAACAGAGGATAGGGAGAAGGTGGATGGGTCAGCAAGCTAACTGTTCATAGAAGGCGGGAAGGCCAGTCGCAGAACCACGGCCACACAGGACTGTAATAAGGGAGCAGGGACATTGACTTGAAGAATGGATGGCTAGGAGGAGGGAAGGCAGGAGCAGCAAGCTTGGGTGGGGGCAGCACAATTCCAGGCCCTGCTTCCAACCCTCAACCATCCATTGTGATATGCATCTTACTTAATGTTAAAAAAAACTCGACATTTGCTGAAAAAAACAAAGATTACAGGAACTGTATAGTTAGACTCAGATTTCACTTGAACACAACAAATTAAATTCAGCAGTCATAGTTACCTGAGCTAACTATAACTTAGGCCCCTGCAATGTACTGCTAATGACCTCAGACATACATCATTCATTACATGGTCAGTTACAACACTCATGACATCTCAAATGAGCTGTGAATGGAATAGAACTATAATCGCTAGAACTTTATTTAGGGATAGTGTGTGTATATTAACACCCCTTTTTTTCTTTTCTTTCGTGTAAGAACCATTATAATACGCAACATGCCCAGATTAATATGGCCAATAGCCTTTCACTTTAAAGTAATGTGTAGTCCATTGTTTATGTTGATGTTTGCAATCCTAAGTATTTTTATTATGTATAAGTCACATTGACGAACATACAGGTATGGCGGTCACGGGGCAAGATATGCAGAAATGACATTGTGTGCATATTAACACTTGTTTTCTTTTTTTCATTGTATCAATTCCTGAATTTTCACATCGTGACCAGGCCAATATGGCCGCCAGCTTTTTGGATTAAAGTAATATGTAGTCCTTTGTTAATGTTGGCAACTGGAGACATTTGTCCATTTAAATAAGGATGCTACAATTACGTCTTGTATCGTTATCAAGGTTTGGACGAGCCGGAACGCATGGATCACTTCCTTTGCAGATTAAATACTTCCAAACTACAACCTAAGTGCTGATTCCTTCCTTGTAAGAGTGAAAGGAGATTAAATACATATATATATATATAATTCACTGAAAAAAACACAAGTTTCAGGGACATTATAGTTAGAAATTAGCATTTTAAAAACCTCAGAAATTCATTGAAAAAACGCAGGTTTCATGGACATCATAGTTAGTTGGACATTTCACTCGTACAAAACAAGAGAAATTCAGCCGTTATAGTTAGTTGTGCTAACTATAACTCGCGCCCCTGCAATGCACTGCTGATGATGTCACATATTACATCACTCATGACATGGTCACTGACATCCACGTGATCATCTGATGCACCTCCTCACAGCGTAAAATACAGACTACCGTTCTGGAAACCATAGATACCCCAATACTAGTACAGCTAAAATATTCTGTGCATGTAGACCTCTAATCAGCTATATAGCATTGATACTGTCTTTTAAATACTCAGTTATTACCTATGCAGTCTAGGAATCCTTCTGTCTGTCCCATGCAGTTCTCCATTCATCCATCCAGCACTATCTGCGTATCCTATCACTTCACCAATACCTAAGCACTTATAGATTGAGCATGCACCCTCTTTGCAGTACTGAAATTACTCCAGTTATTAGTCATATACTTAAAGAATGGCCTAGCCGTTAATACAAGTGCAGGTACAATATTTTGTACACTATGCATGCAGACCCTTAACCAGCTACGTACTATTGATGCGCTCTTCCAAATATCCAGTTAGTACATATGCAGTGTAGGAATCCTCCTGTCTGTCCCATGCATTTCTTCAATCACCATCCAGCACTGGCTACTTATCCTATTACTCCACCAATACCTAAGCACTTATAATAACTGAAAAAAATGTTTAGCATTTGTTGATACGTACTACTGTCAAGGTAAGATTAAGTAATCTAAACACTATCAATGCACAACTACATTCAGCTTTGCACTATGTATATAAAACTCTAACCAGCTACTTAGTAAAGTACTACCCATGCAACCTAGGAATCCTCCTCTCTGTCCCATGCACTTCTCCAATCACCCATCCAGCACTTTCTATGTATCCTATCACTCCACAATACCTAAGCACTTATAAATTCAACATGTACTCTCTTTGCAGCACTGAAATTATTCTAGTTACTAGTCATGTACCTAAGGAATGGCCTAGCCAGTGAAACTAGTAAAGCTACGATATTCTGTGCACTATGCATGCAGACCTTTAACCAGCTACATACCATTGATACACTCTTCTAAATACCCAGTTAGTACCTATGCAGCCTAGGAATCCTTCTGTCTGTCCCATGCACTTCTCCATTCACCCATCCAGCACTATCTGCGTATCCTATCACTCCACCAATACCAAAGCACTTATAAATTCAGCACGCACTTTCTTTGCAACACTGAAATTCCTACAGTTATTAGTCGTATACTTAAGGAATGGCATAGTCACTAACACAAGTGCAGGTACAATATTTTGTACACTGTGCATGCACACCTCTAACCAGCTACAAACTATTGATACACTCTTCTAAATATCCAGTTAGTACCTATGCAGTGTAGGAATCCTCCTGTCTGTCCCATGCATTTCTCCAAAAACCCATCCAGCACTATCTACTTTTCCTAGTACTCCACCAATACCTAAGCACTTATAAATTCACTATACACTCTGATTGTAATACTGTAATTATTATAGTTACTAGTCATGAACTTATGGAATGGCCTAGCTACTATCACAAGTACAGCTATAATATTTTGTGCACTATTCAAGCAGAACTCTAATTAGCTACATACTATTGATACACTCTTCTAAATACCCAGTTAGTACTCATGCAGTGTAGGAATCGCCCAGTCTGTCCCATGCACTTCTTTAATCACTTATCTACCACTATCTACTTATCCTATCACTCCACCCATACGAAAGCACTTATAAATTAAGTGTTCAGTCTGTTTGCAGCACTGTCATCATTCCAGTTAATAGTGGTATTCTTATAAAATGACCTAGGCACCAACACAAGAAACATATAAAATATTCTGTGCATAATCCCTCCAAATCTCTAAGCAGATACATTCTATTGGTCCACTCCATTAAATACTGAAGTAGTACCCATGCAGCGTAGGATAGCTCCTGTCAGTCTCATTCAATTCTTCAATCACCCATCCAGCACTATGTTCTTATTGCATCAGTCTGCCAATACCTAAGCACTTATGAGGCAGATTTACAAGCACCCTGCGCCACCAGTACGTCACTTTTTGTAACGTAGTGATGGCACCAGGCACTTCTTCATATTGACAAGGAGAGGAAAAGCCACCCTGTAAATACGACCCCTTCATACACAGAACTGAATACATGGGTTAGTGAGTAATGTTTGAATATGTAAATATCTGTATCAGTCTCTAAATTTGTGTATAAGTGACTGCATGGGTTGGTGAGTAACTACATGAGTATCTATATATTACTTAGTGCATAGATGCATGAATGAGTGCGTCGCTGTTTGTATGTATTGAAGACAGTATGTGTGCAGGGCTGTATGGGTGGATGAGTGTGTGTATGGGTATGTTAGTTATTTAAGAGAGTAAGTATGTTTAAGTTTCTGTAGAAGTAAGTGTGGTGGTGTGTGTATAACTGTATATATAACTAAATGGGTGTTTGATACTTCGTTTGCATGTATGACTGTGTGTGAGTAACTCTATGGATGAGTGTCAATGTGTAACAGGATCTATAGGTGTATGAGTACATATGGTGAGTGAGTACATGTATGAATGACTGTATAGGATAGTTGGTGAATGAGTGGATGTGTATGTAGATGTTGGAATTACTGAATAGGTTGTTGTAAATGGTATTGGTATCTCCATGGTTTTGAAAATGTTAGTGTCTATTTTTGAGTTTGTGTATCAAAGGTTATATTAGCAGAAAGAGGCCTTGTTGCAAAATCATCCAGTACCCTCAACTTTTTCAGATGGGTACTGGTGGTAACTGACTCTGACTAACCAGTCCTAGACACTTAGAATTTAGTTAAAACACCTACATACACTAGGGAACACTATTCATTGGGGTACCCCTGTGATTAGAAGGACCTCCTCTGTAAGCCCCTAGTACATAATAGGGCATGGGGATTAAAACTACCTCATAAAACATGCCACAGGGTGCATTTGCACACTGGATCAAGGGAGGGGGGCTGAGAAGACATGTGTGCAAACACGACCTGTGGCCTTTTTAAGTAGGGAGATTAAGTCCCGTTGAATCCAGAGGGTCCCTAGGGTCCAACTAGCCCACTAGGTACCTCCATTAAGCGCCACAGAGCTGCGTTGCATAGAGGTGTATAAAGGGCTAGTTGACCCCCAGGGGCCCTCAGGATTGAAGGGGAATTATTTCCCCAACCTAAAATGCGCTACAGGGCGTGTTTGCACACGTCACCTCAGGCCCCGCCCCTTCCCTTCACCACTGTGTAAATGCGCCCTGTGTCCATTTTAGTTTGGGAGATTAAGTCCCCTTGAATCCTGAGGGTCCCTAGGGTCCAAGTAGTCCACTAGGTACCTCCAGTAAGCGCCACAGAACTGCATTGCAGAGATGTGTAAAAAGGGGCACGTCCTAAACCACCTTTCTGAAGCGCAGCGCAGTGGCGCTTACTGGAAACACCTGGTGGGCTAGTTGGCCCCCAGGGCCCCTCACGATTGAAGGGGATTTATTTCCCCAATCTATAATGCACCACAGGGCGTGGTTGCACATGTCACCTCAGGCCCTGTGCTCTCCCTTCACCATTGTGTAAACGCGCCCCGGGCCATTTTGAGTTTGGAGATTAAGGGCCAGATGTAGGAGCCAAAATACCGGTCGGTAACGGCCGATTTCGGCCATTACCGACCGGTATTAAGTATTTGGCATGTAGGGGCCCTATTTTACCGATTCAGTATTTTTTCCGATTCGGTAATTTTCAGATGTAGGTGGGACTCTTCTGAGTCCCACAGGCCTTACCGAATCGGTATTTTACCACCCAATCCAATTGGGTGGTAAAATACCGATTCCAGGTGTGCATGCACATGTGTGCATGCACACCTATGCCATGTGACAGACAGACATGCCCTTAGGACATGTCTGTGTGCCACATGTCACACGTGCCTGAATCTGGGGTGCTAGAGGGTGTCAAAGTGACACCCCCTGCACCCTTGCAACATTCGGTATTTACCGAATCGGTAAATACCGATTCGGTAATGCCCATTGATTCCTATAGGCTTTAATGCCCATAGGAATCAATGGGCATTACCGAATCGGTATTTACCGATTCGGTAAATACCGATTCTTACAGAATCAGTAATTCAATTACCGATTCTACCTAAATCTTCCCCCTTCTATTTTAACGATTCATAAATACCGAATCGGTAAAATTCGGTATTTATGAATCGGTAAAATATACTTACCTACATCTGGCCAATGTCCCTGTGAATCCTGAGGGTCCCTATGGTCAAAGTAGCCCACTAGGTACCTCCAGTAAGCGCCACAGAGCTGTGTTGCAGGGAGGTGCAAAAAGGAGCACAGCCTGGACTACCTTCCTGCAAAGCAGTGCAGTGGTGCTTACTGGAAGCACCTGGTGGGCTAGTTTGCCCCCAGGGGCCTTCCGGATTGAAGGGGAATTATTTCCCCAACTTAAAACGCGCCACAGGGCATGTTTGCACAAGTCACCTTAGGCCCCATCCCCTCCCTTCCCCACTATGTAAACACACCCTATGCCCGTTTTAAGTTGGAAGATTAAGTCCCCCTGAATCCTGAGGGTCCCTAGGGTCCAAGTAGCCCACTAGGTACCTCCAGTAAGCGCCACAGAACTGCATTGCAGACAGGTGTAAAAAGGGGCACGTCCTAAACCACCTCTCTGAAGCGCAGCGCAGTGGCGCTTACTGGAAACACCTGGTGGGCTAGTTGGCCCCCAGGGCCCCTCACGATTGAAGGGGATTTATTTCCCCAACGTAAAATGCACCACAGGGCGTGATTGTACATGTCACTTCAGGCCCTGTGCCCTCCCTTCACCACTGTGTAAACGCGCCCTGGGCCATTTTAAGTTTGGAGAAGAAGTCCTCGTGAATCCTGAGGGTCCCTATGATCCAACTAGCCCACTAGGTACGTCCAGTAAGCGCCACAGAGCTGTGTTGCAGAGAGGTGTAAAAAGGAGCACAGCCTGGACTACCTCCCTGCAACGCAGCGCAGTGGCACTTACTGGAAGCAAATGGTGGGCTAGTTTGCCCCCAGGGGCCTTCCGGATTGAAGGGGAATTTTTTCCCCAATTTAAAGTGCACCACAGGGCGTGTTTGCACACGTCACCTTAGGCCCCATCCCCTCCCCTCCCTACTGTGTAAACACACCCTATGGCTGTTTTAAGTTGGGAGATTAAGTGCCCCTGAATCCTGAGGGTCCCTGGGGTCAAACTAGCCCACTAGGTACCTCCCAGTAAGCGCCGTTGAACAGAGGTGTAAAAAGGGGCACGGCCCGTACCACCTCTCTGCAACGCAGTACAGTGGCGCTTACTGGAAGCACCTGGTAGGCTAGTTGAACCCCAGGGACCCTCTGGATTCAAGGGGACCTAATCCCCCAACTTAAAATGCGCCACGGGGCGCGTTTGCACAGTGGTGAAGGGAGGGGACGTGGCCTTTCTGCATCTCTGACTTAGATGTAGTTTTAATCCCCCTGCCCTATTATGTATTAGGGCCTTACAGAGAAGGTCATGCTAATCACAGGGGTACCCCGACGCACAGTGTTCCCTAGTGTATGTAGATGTTATCACTGTATTCTAAGTGTCTTTTAACATAGCACTGGATATAGACCTGGTTAGACAGAGTCTGTTACCACCAGTACCGATCTGAAAAACTTGGGGGCAAAGGATGATTTTCAACAAGGCCTCTTTCTGCTCCTCTGTTTGTTCTTTCTGCACATCTTCCTTCTTCCTGCACTTTTCTTCGTCTTTGAGGACTTTTATTGCTTCTTTCTGCATTTCATTTGCTTCTTTCTGTGCATTTTTCTTCTTTCTTCACATGTCCTACCTCTGTAGGCATAGTTAGAAATTAGCATTTAAAAAACCTTAGAAATCCATTGAAAAAACCATAGGTTTCATGGCCGTTATAGTTAGTTGGAAATTTTACTCGTACAAAATCATAGAAATTCCCCTGTTATAGTTCGTTCAGCTAACTATAACTTGTGCACCCGCAATGCACTACTGATGATGTCACATATTACATCACTGATGACATGGTCAGTAACACCACTCATGACATCACTGAGGACATCTCAAATGACATCACTGATGACATCATCCTTGTGATAGAGTAGCAGGCCTCCTCTCACCTTAATATAACCTTTGATACACACACTCAAAAATAGAAACTAACATTTTCAAAACAATGGACATACCAATACCAGTTACAGCACACCTATTCAGAAATTCCAAGATCTACAAACACATCTAATCATTCACCAACAGTCCTATACAGTCACTCATACATGTACTCATTCATCATATGTACTCATACACCTTTGCATCCTATTACACACCGACACTCATTCATAGAGTTACTCGTACACATAGCCACACAATCAAACAAAGTATCAAACATCCATTTACTTGCATATACAGTTATACACACCACCACACTTACTTCTACTGAAACTTACACATACTTACCCATTCAGGGCAAGATTTATATATAGGCAATTAGGACACATCTGTGGGTAATGCCCATCCAGGGCAAGATCTAAGTTAATCATTTTGGTTCACTTATATATGGATGAACTTCAAAAACATGTAATGTTGTTTAACTTACACAATATATATTTCGAGGTATTTACACGTTACAAGATGGCGGTACCTTTAGTGGTTGTGCTTGTGCCCCTTGTCGATTACCATGAAAGGTTTACATGCAGTGGCTATAAAATAATAATGGACGCCTCGCGCCTTTGTATTACAAATTGACGAAGGCCGATGCCGAAACGCGTCTTTGCTATGCTGTGAAGTTTACTAATAAAATCTTGTTGTAAACCACCCCCATGAGTGCTGCGATCCTTTAACAGGGAGAGAACCTGTGGATGCTGTGAGCTGAATATATATATATATATATATGTATATATACATATATATATATATATATATATATATATATATATATATATATATATATATATATATATATATATATATATATATATATATATATATATATATATATTCTTGCCTCATGTTTGGAATGTTGATTTTAAGTGTGGCCTGTTGTTTCAAGCCTGAAGCAGAACATTAATGTGTACTGCATGTGGCCAGGGACTGTAAATGAAATGTTACCGGTGGGGCTGCAGCAGCAACTTTGCCATCCAATTAAGTATTCCTTTAAATATGTCTCAGGTCTGCCATTGCAGAGCCTGTGTGTGCAGTTGTGAAGTGCCATGTGGACCTGGCAAGTTCACTCTCTTTCCATGGCCAAACCTTCATATATATTTGTTACCCATGAGGTAGGCCCTGGACAGCCCATGGGCAGGGTGCATTGTATTTAAAAAGTAGGGCATGTACTTTTAAGTTTTACAAGCCATATAAATGAAAAACTCTTAAATTAGTTTTCCAATACTGCAAGGCCTATCTCTTCCATAGGTTAATATTGGGATTACCTTATTACATTTTATAAGTGTAATTTTCAATTGGGAACAGATGGGACCCCAAAGTTTGGTGTCTCTGAAATAACAATATACAATCATGACTCAGCGAAGTCAGATTTCAAATTGTAATTCTAAAAAATGCCACTCTGAGAAAGTTGTCATTTTCTGACTTAAGCCAGTTGGTGCCTTCTGCCTATCTCTGAATACTCGTCTGTGGTGGGTAACAGCTGGGACTTGTGTATTCTCTCTAGAGAGCCATCCAGAAAGAAAGCTTAGATGTGACTAATGAGTCCTTTACATCCTGAAGGGCCATTCTGAGCAGGCTGGACGGGAGAAGCTGACACCCACACGTAAAAACGGTGTGCTCTGTCCCCACACAAAGGGCTGCATATTCCCCCGTAGTGAATCTGGACCAACAGTATTATAGTCAGGGACGCTCCGCACTTCAAAGGTACATGTTTGAAGTCCCTCCCACAACTGGATATAAATACTGGACCTCTGACAACACCAACTCAGTACATTTATGGACCTGGGGATATTCTGCCAGGAAGAAGGACTACTGTGCTGCTGAAAGGACTGCCACTCTGCTGGGCTGCTAATCTGCTGGACTCTGCTCTGCTTGTTGCCGTGGCCTGGGATCACTGGATGTCGGTATGTAAGGACTGAGTCACCATACCACATCAGTACCTAAGGGTCAGACTTGCTCACAGTTACGTACCTGCCCTCCTAACCTTCCCAGAGTAACAGGTAAATTGGCAACCTAGAACACTAGATTATAGTTCCTAAGGGAACCATGGAAATAGATCATCACCTTTCATTTCCTTACTCATACATGTCCATAATAAACAAAAGAGAGACACAAAGAAAGTTTACAATATTTCTTGAAACTATTGTGCTCTATTTTGAAGCAACTGAGATGCATTTATAAAACATATACAACTGAGCAAAGTAATCAGCATTACAAGCAAATTAGTTTGACCTGCTGCTTTCTTCCCTGCATCTCTCCAAGGGCTGGCTAGATTGCCTTGAAGTCTCAGGAACATCAAAGACTTCCAACCACCCTGATACAGCACCTGGACTCTGCCAAATGTGAGTCTTGCCCTGTGAAGTGGCGCCAATTGAGTCCTGGATCCTTGAAAGTTGGTATAAAGTGCTACTCCAGTAGAAATCTGTACATCACTGCTGCGAGGATTGAGGTCATCACATCACAGACTGCATGGTACATCACGCATCGTCCACTTTGTGAGGCTTGGAGCCAACACATCACCTTCCTCCTGCATGTCTATGAGGATGCATCACACCTTTGCTTCACGCATCTCAGGTGGTTCAATGATGCAACTAAGGCACTTTGCAACAGGTTCAAGGCTGATCCCTGTATCCAACTTGTGCTCCATCATGATCGGCCTGAACTTTTGGATTTGACCTGGTCTAGCGTGATTAGATAGACCCGTTTGGCGCTTTATGCTTTTTTAAATTCAGAACTCTGGTTATACTTATTGGATTTTTGTCATTTTTATCTTGTTTTGTTAATTAAATTAAGGTATATTTTACTAAGCAGGTAGGGCATCTTTTTGTGTGATGTTTACACTGGTTGACTGGTTGAAGGGTTGCATAAATACTTTACACATTGCCTCATAAGTTAAGCCTCACTTCTCCTTGCCGGGCTAGACTTTTCCCAAGAGGCACAGGGTCAAGATTGATTTGCATATAGCTGGGTCAGAAATGGGTGGCGAAGTGAGCTGAAGGACGATGATGGATTCAACCCAGACCTGTGACTGGGGGTGACTGTCTGAAAAGTTTCAGCCCTCTATCCATCATCTTCTTGTGATTACTTTGTTCACCCTAAATTGGCAGGCTATACCCAGATGTGGGTCCCTTGCCCACTTTGCCACTGGATTCAAGCTAGCCTGGCTGATGAGGGGTGTAACCTCCAAACCAGACCCAGGATGCTTGTTTGTAGTCCAAGGACGACCTGGCTTGACTGTTCCCATGAGGCACAGGGTCAAGACTCATTTGCATATAGCTGGGTCTGAATTGGGGCGGCGAAGTGAGAACAATGATGAATTCAACTCAGATCTGTGACGGGGGGTGAGTGTTTGAAAAGTTTTAGTGCTCTGTCCATCATCTCCTTGTGTAAGCTACCAGGTGGTAAGCACAGGTTAATTTAGGGTGTGCTTGTGAGCAGCATTGTGGTTATTGCTTGGGCAGGGTTTGTACCTCTGCCAAAGAGAAACCCAATTTCTAACAGCTGGATAAGGCCATGTCATAGTTTGCCAAGTTGCTAACCTGCCTCAAATTAGCTGGTCTTGTTCTTTGCCCTTCTCACCACTACTTACTGCATCAATACTGAATGGTTTGTGACGTACTGTACTATAATACAACAATACAGGTTATATTTGCTGTTACAATGTTCTTAAGTCAGTCAGACTGATGTAATTCAGAGTTATGCTCTGTATGAGATGATAGAACACATGCACTTCCATAGCGCTGGCTCCTTCAGCATGAGGGTTCAGTGAATAGGTGAGCCCACAGGTCAGTGTTACCTTAAACAGCTATACATTCCGTAGTGTACCACGTTGGCAGTGTAACATGTGTAGGATGGGCAAAGTTTTTATTAGCAACGAGTATAGTCTAATTTAGAATGTGATTACTGGCCATAGTTTGTGGTGTCTCTCGTTGTTCCTACATCTCCACACTTGTGTAGATTTTCTATGTAAACTATTAATATTTCCTTGAGAAGGCCAATATTTCCTTTAAAGTGCTAGTTCAGACTAACATTGCATGTGTCCCTTTCTTGTGAGTTAATTTTATCAGCATGTCCTTCTCATCCTCTGATACTGTGAGACTTACACTTATTTTGATTTGGTGATGATACTGTTTACTTTGAAAGTTAAGGTCCATACTTGAAGTGGGTATTTTGCTTGTATTGTTTCCAGGTGAGCTGTCAGTCTGTTACGCTGTAGAATGTGAGGATGGTTTAAATATGGTTATGCTAACAACGAGAACACAAGAGAGCCCTGCTGCTAAATGTGGAGGTGACAACCTTTTGGGGTTTATTTGAAATTTGTAAAAACATAAATGAAGCCCCTCCCACAAATGTTTAGGGTCCCGTTGCTGAATGCCAGGGTTACAGTACCTTTTTCTTTGACTACCCTACGCCTGCTTTAACATTATCTGATTCCAGCAGATTCTTTTTTTATCCCCTTTTTTGCCTTCATCATTGTTTTCATGTCTCTCGTTCTTCTTCTTTCTTCCCTTTCTTTCTTTCTCTCTTGCTCTCAGTCAAGGTTTGTGGGTGTTAAATAAGCCCCAATCTCCTGAAATGAATGCCAGTAGTCACCATAGACACATTAAGTGGTGAGTGGGGCTGGGTAAGCATTCTTCATATAGGAAAACGACCTCACCTCTGGATATCTCAGGCAATCACAATTACATGGATTTCTGTACATAGGAAATATCATTTGCCATGCTCAGAATACCAAATGCAGAATGCAACTTGCATTTTTTTTATAATGGTCAAGTTTGTTAAAACTGTCAGGGCCCAGTTCGCAAATGTAATCCGAGACAAAATCCTAACTTTACAACCTTCGGTATTCACAAAGGCATTTAGTAGTAGTTAGGAATCCTAACTTTACTACTACTAAATGCCTTTTGTGAATACCGAAAGTCGTAAAGATAGGATTTTCACAGGTTAGAAGAAGTAAAATTAGGATTCCTACTCAGGGGTGGCTCGCATAGGGCGTGCTGCGGGGCGGTGGAGTGGGGCGGGGAGGGGCAGGGAGGGGGTAGTATACTCAGACATACGACGGAACGGAGGAACGTACTAATTACTTTCCTCCATTCCGTCTTATGTCCGAGTTTACTAGCCCCCCACCCTGCCCCTCCCCTCCCCGCCCCGCCTCACCGCCCCGCAGCACGCCCCATGCGAGCCGCCACTGATCCTAACTTTACTACTACTAAATGCCTTTTGTGAATACTGACAGTCGTAAAGTTAGGATTTTGTCACAGATTACTTTTGTGAATCGGGCCCTATGTGCATATAATGGTGGTATGTTAAGTAGGTTAATACATTTTATAGTTTTGACATTCAGAATTGCAGTTTTTAGCATGGAATGTGCCTTGATCTTGGTGGCAAGTTTAACAAGCCTAGCTTGTAGAACTCAATGACGTGTCTACTGTAGTTAGTCAGACACCAAACTTCATCCACATTTGAGCTGGTAATTCCTTCAACCAGCCAATTCATGAAAATATTGGAGAAGGTTTAGGGCACATTTATTAAAGAGTTATGTTACCATGGCGTGGCTTAAAATATCAAGAGTAATGCAAAGCTGTGCAAATCACAGCATCTCAGTACTCTGCCCTAGGAAAGCTTGCCATGGGTGAAACATGGGTGTTCTTTTGCATCCACACATGGAGTTTGCTGCATTGCCAGATTTACTATTACTAGTAGAACTGGGAATGCGTCAAAATTCTATGCCACCCCATGTGAGGTGTAACAAAGAGAAATATCTTTATTTCTCCTTGCTACTTTCCCTTTCAGTGTGGGCTGCATTGTGCAGCACAAATAGAGGAATTGGGGATTGTTTTTGTGCAGGAAGGTGTGGCTTCCTGAACAAAAACAATTCTGCTTAAAACGCAGACACCCTTGCACCATGGTGCAAGGGTGCTTGTGTTGATGCTAGTCAGCACATTTTCTGCCAGCACAGGAGAAAAATAGGTATTGCCCATATTATGTTAAAAACAGTGCATTCCTGCCCCTTCTCTATCATGGGATGCAGCGCAACACTGTGACTTGCTACGCTGCATTGTTTTTTCATAAATAAGCCCTTTTGTATATGGGCTGCAAAAAGTTCTAAAACACCTCTAGAATTTCTAAGGTGTAAGGTAAAGAATTCCTCTAGAGGAAAACTTGTATGCTCTTTGTTGAAAAAAATGCTTAATGTGGCAGCCATAGACAAAAATAATGTTTACCTAGCTGTTAGCTGAACAAACACTTTTTAGGGGACACCCTTGAGCATGCACTAAATAACTGGTGCTATAAAAACTAAATTCAATGGTACTCATTTTTATCAACTAAGAAATGATGGAAGGCTAGGGGCCAAAAAATCAATCAATATAGACTTTATTTGGTCTTTGAAATAAAAACCATAAAAGTAAAGAAGCCATGACACACACTCCAAAATTGACCTTAATATCAACAGTTAAAAATGCATAGAATAAATACACAGATAAAAAGGTCCTACAGAGACATAAAATATGACAAATATCTTATACTCCAAGGGGGTTTAATAACAGCTGTTTCTCAACCTTAAACTTAAAAAAAAAACTAAGAACACTAAGAACACTAAGAATATTATTTTCTGCGAGCATTTGCAAGAAAATGAGTGCGGGTGAACCTGAGTAAAATTTGCCTTTTTCAGTACTAGGAAAATATAATGTTTCCTGGGTACTTTATAGAAGCTACAAAACATCATAAACTGTAGCATGTCCTGGGGAGACGTATTGTTGCAGCCGCAAGACTTAAGATTAACACCCATATAACCCCCCACGGGTAGGCAAACAAGAAGAGCAATAGGTCAAGCTGGAACCTAGTGAGTAAAAAACGTCATAGCTAATTTTTAACACACAAAAGGTAAGGCTCGGTAGAGGGCACGGCTTTCAAGAGGACATATCAACAAACACTAAACTTCAATAAAGAGCCCCCCTCCCTATCCAACCGCCTCGTTCTAAAAAAGTGTTCTTTCATCCATTTGTAGTCCTGCTCGTAGATACTATCCAGGTTCCTAAAGAAATCTCCCCTACCTAAGGAAATAATCCAGGGCCAGGCAGTCCTTGATAATATGTTTTCTCAATTGGATCCCAGGTCTGGTCGAGATATTTATCCAAAGGGAGAGTGTCTGAAAGGCAGTGATATCTGTTAGATAAGCCACTCACAATTCTTCTTGTACAGGGAATGTTGGGGTACTTTGTGGGACACACAGAAAACATCTAAAAAATAGAGTTTTTGACAATTTGCAAACTCCTTCTGATTGGTGTAACCCCAAATTTCACTCCTAAAAACTGCCTTACAGACGGAGATTAACTCTATTGATCTGTAATAGAACACCAGTGGGTCTGTGGCCTAGCTGTGTAGCATAATTAAAAATACTGGCATTCGCCCTGACAAGGTCTTCTTTTTTCCTGTTAACCAGGGGATGCCAGCTCAAGAAGTCGAACAATAAACTCAGATAAGAAAATTCCCAGGTCCCTGGCACCAGAGAATACCCAACTTTAAATGTCATCGATTTGGTGGCTCGGAGCAAATGACCATTACGAATGATTTTTTCTCATTCAGTGATAAATCCAACTACTCCATAAAATAAACAAATTAGTCCAGGATGATCTGCAGGCCCTTGGCAGTTCAGGCCATGAGCACCACATTGTCTTGCTTATAAGCCGGCCCCCACCTAGGGACAGTCTACTTTTGAATCAGATAGGACCTGTTCCAAATTATTAACGTATAAGTTAAAATGGAATATGGCTAGAATACAGCTTTGCGGCACCCCTCTTTGAGTTTCAAAATGGTGGGTGACCTTTAAATCTTTTGAATAGCGTACCAAAGCCACTGTGTCCCTGTGAAGGTCCCTCAAAAATAAAACAATTTCACAATCTACCCCCATGGATGACATAATCTGCCGGAGTTTGAATCTATTTACTTGGTCAAACACGGATGATAGATCCATGAAAGCTTGATGTATGGAGCCGGGCCTTGCAACAGTATATTTTTCTTCTTACAAGATATAAATTCAGGCATTGATCCACAGTAGACCTCCAGGACCGGAAACCATACTGTGCCTCCGACAAGATGATTTTATTCTCTGCCCATTCAGAGAACCTGCTCAAGAGAATATGCCCCACCACCTTAACCAATGAGTCGAGCATTGATAAGGGCCTGTAACAATGGGTACTGTCTCTTTCATCCTTTTTAAAAACTTGTACAATAATTGACTTTGCCCAAGACTCTGGGGGGCTGGCCTCCACAGTGGCATTAATAAGAGAGGTCAGGGGCCACATTATGTACTGTGCCCCAGAAGAGCAATGTGCATATACACCTAGTTTGCACACCCCAAGGGCTAAGCAGTATTACAGAAGGATTGGCAAATGCTTGTGCAGCCCCTTTGGCAACACATACAGTAGCAGCACTATCTGAAGAGGGTGTGCCTCTTCTGTCCCCATGCAAATAAGAAAAACACTTTGCTTTTTTGCCCACACTATATTGTGGACACATCTGCGGAGGCAAAGAGGACATCAGTAGGCACATTGACTTTGCCACAAAAGCTTGACATGGTCAGTGATCCCTCTGACAGTAGCCCTCTGCAGGAGGAACGAGGGTCCCATAGACCCCCAAAATATCACGCTGGAGGCTGGTACTGTCACCCACTGCACCCACCTGCAGGTGATCTCTGTCCGCACTTTTGCAATGGGGGAGGGCCCTAACCACACAGTTAAAGCCAGAGCATCGGATCCAAACCACAGCTCAGTCTTTCTCTATTATGCTTTCCCTAGGGAAGCAGCATATTTGCATCCGCCCTGGGGTCGGTAAAAAGGCACATGTCCCTGTTTGCCTCTCAGTGCACCAATTTGGAGGTGCTCATGGAGCAACCAGAGAAAGTGCACCCGTTACACAACATGGACCCAAGTGGGCTCCGATAGGATTCATAGCCACAAAGTTAAACTGATATTTGCCGCCACATTTCTACCCATGAGACTGTCTTAATATACATATAGGCTTATATCAACTAACAATTAATTTATTTTAAATGTGGAGAGTTTCTCAGTCCTAAAATTTCAGCACACACAGCAAGTCTTCCACATATCTTATTACTGTGACATGATAGTGCACTACAAATGGCCCCTGCTCATAGAAAGATGGTACTTTGTAAGATTGTGTTTGTATGGCTCAATACTTTGAGAACAGCATGATATAAACCAGACCAGGATTATTGCAAAAACTCTGAAGATACATCACCCCTGTTTTAGTGACAGAGGAGTCATGCCAGGATTGTGTGAGGAACAGATGTGCCTTTTTAGTGCTCTACAAACGTCACTGTGGAGTAGCATGCAAATCCAGACTGCACCACTTTCACTCTGATCACATTGAGGATGTGTGTCACTGTTACCTATCATCATGAGTAAATTATGAGGACAAAAGTCATATGGTACCATTCCCTGTGACACAACACCCTGCCGATCAGTATTTTTAAAAACTATTTGTTTTATTAATGGTGGTGTTGTTGCACATTTTCTGTTTTGTTTATCTGCATGTCTGTGCTTCTGAATAAGTAGAATGGTTCACTAACGGGTGAATGAGCTCAGATTCAAGGTGAATGAGAAAGATGCAATGGAGATAGGCAAGGTGAACAAACATGGCAATTTAACAGTCTTTCAGGTGAGAAAGCTATTGACTCACTGTAAATACAAAGTACTGCTTCCAACACATGAAATGAATATCTATGGTGCCTCCATCCAGGGATACTACTGTGAGCAAATGATCCGATGTGAACATATGTGATTTACTGTTGCAGAAAAGAAACATGACCACGTCCAGGTTTCCCTCGAAAATCACTAATCTGCTCAGGAATATATGTGTTTGGCTGGTATGATGGAGGTTGAAAAATGAATAACATTTCTGCAGTCCTTTGATATCCTTATGCTTCAAGAAATTGGTGTGCAACAGACTTTCCTTTGAATGGTCATATAGAATTTGAAACCCAAGTAACAAAGTTGCATAGGTCACCCACGGAGAGGTTCAAAACTGAGGGACAAATTTATGAGGGCCTTGTGTCATGCATGGACGACGCAAAGTGGTACATGCATGATGCAAATCCCCAAGTCATATTTATGGACTTTGAATGGCTTCACAAATATGGAGTAATGCAACACAGTGCAAATTGCTGCATTGCCTTACTCTGTGTAAGGAAGGAGATCCATGGACTTTGCGGTGGGTGTTCCCATGCAACTCCCATGGCTAATGACACATTCCCATATTTACAAGGATTGGTAAACCTGGGAATGCACAAAAATTGTACACCTCCCCAGGTGAAGTGCAACTAGAAGAAATATATTTATTTCTCCTAACTGTTTCTTCTTTACATTCTGCAGCACATATAGAAAGAGGCAAACACCTCAATGGGTCTTTTTATCCAGGAGGGTGCCCATACCTGCACAAAACCAATCCTGCAGACACTATGGTGCAAGGGTGCCTGGGTTGGCGCTAGGCAGCAAAATGTTGCCAGCATAGGGGAAAAATTACTGGAATGCACCATATTGGAGAAATACAGTGCATTCCTGCCCTTTCCCAGTGTACAACGTGCTTGTGTGCAACGTGCACCGCTGCCCTGTGCCATCAATCCCATAAATATGCCTCGGAGTTTAAACACAACCCTATTGACAATAGATGTATCATGGATGTATGGAATTATAATCCATAATTGATTCCTGCCTTAGTCAAACCGTCCACTATTGCTGTAAAAATCTATTTCAATTCACAAATGAACTAGAAAAAATCTATCTTGAAAAATTTGAAGAAATTATTAAAAACCTCTAATTAATTACTCAACGCCTTTTGGCTCTTAACTGTTTACGTCAATGTGAATTTAATGAATGTCCTTGCGGGCACTGAGTAAGCAACCCTACAAAATGTGCTTTGGGGTATGGCCTGCCAAGACAAGTAAGCACAAAAGATAGATAGGCTGAATTTTTCTTCTCAATGCTTAAATCAGCTAGGCCGATATCACTACATGGTAGATTTACAATGGATCAGCTTATAGCGCAAACTTATTTTTGCCACTACACAGTCTACATTGGACTATTGTCTGAAAACTCTCATTGGAGCATGGAGGAAAATTCATGTGCTTTAACACCCTAAAACATGTTAAACTGGCTACACTCCTGACTGGCATAGTTAATTTCGCTTTAAGTCCCTAGTATTTGGTACAAAAGTGGACCCACTGCCTGTAAGTTAAATGTCACTTACAGGCAGTAAGGGACTCTCAAGGTACGATTTTTGGAGCCAATCCAGTCAAAGGGCACCGCAAATGTGGGACATGTTCCGTCTGCGATCTCACAATAGAAGGCTCACTATTCACGGATGGTAACAAGTTTTGGCGTCACAATGAACACACGAACTACAAGACCAAGTATACTGTGTATGCCATACAATGTCCGTGCAAGAAGCTGTATATCGGCAAAACCACGCAGGAGGTCCGCCAGAGAATTATTCAACATCGTTCAAGAAACAACAACAAAAATATGACAGCTCCTCTGGTCTCTCATTTCCTGCAACAAAAACACTCCTGCCATGACATAAGATGGACTGTTCTAGCCGTTATCAGAGGTGGCAGTGGTGACCCTGATCATCTCCTTTCTCAAAAAGAGGCGTACCTCATATTGAAATTCGACACATCCAACTCCGGTCTGAATGAAATGTCCGAAACTGCCAGTTTGTGAACTCTTGTCGATCTATGCTGTTGAGCTCGGCTATGCTGCACTTCTTTATTGTGTCTTTTCTTTTCTTTCATTAATTCCTAATTTCTGTCTGGTTTTTTATAGTTATTTCTCAACATGATCATGTAAGTGGGTATGGGATTATAGAGTTGTATCTACAGCCTGTCAATCTGTGCCATTCCTATGCTAAAAATTGGGTTGTAAATATGCTTATGATGTGCTTTTGTGATGAATCGTATATACATGCAGCATTTTCACTGTTGAGAATGTGAGACTATACAATGAGATTGTATTTTTTTTTGAAGAGTGCTAGATGTTCCCAGACTGTGACAATTGGTTTCTCTAGTTTTGCTGCGAGCGTGGTATATTCAAACTACATCTACCAGCATTCCATAGGAGCTCCCACTGGCCACACCCACCAGCCTTATGACCCGGTCGTTTTAAATACTCCTGTAAGGTGCCGCGCCTTATCCACAGACTGAACTTCGTTTGGAAACGACCGATTGACTCCTTCCACACGAGTAAGTGTCCCGCGCAAACTGTTTGCGTTCTCCTGTGCCGGTAGTTTTTCCGGCCACCAGACCATGAGATTAATATTTAACCGTTCCCATTCCTTTTGTAGCGGGCCTCGGTAAAATCGATACCGCCTGCCGGCTTGAATTTGCTTCAGAGACCAGGCGCCCCGTTTACCGTTATTTTGGATTCCAGGTAGGAACGTTTTCTCTTGCTCCTTGCCCTTGACTGGTTGGCTAAATTCGGTCTTCACAATCGGCATTTGTACTGACCTTGGGAATTTTTCATTTTTCTTTTGTGGTTACTCACTCAGTCAACTACACCTGCGCTGCAAAATGTGAGCTGTCCATCAACCCCGAGTGTGCACCGCGTGGCGGCCATCTCCTTTTCAGTCCATCACTGTGTGAATTACAGGTATGATTCACATTCTCTAAGGCCTCACGCTATTCTAGTGTTGTTCTAATATCCCATATACAACGGGTTATGACAGTGCTGAGTACTCCTTTGTATGTTCTTTCAGAATTGACTGCTTATTGAGAATTACCCACACTACGGCAACGTGTGTGCCCCTGTGCAGGTAATTATTTTCTTTCTTTTGGAGCCAGAGTAGATCTTCATAGTACTATGATATACAAATCTGACACCTACTCTGTATGTTTTTACAGATTTACCGTCCCCAGTCCCTGTCCTGAAGAGAACCTACAACATCTAGGTTCGAAACGCGTCAACACTCCCACCCTGTGGCAATTTCAAAGGGTGCCGCTAGGATACAATTAATTTCACTTCTCTGGACCCTAGCAGTGCAACCCCATGTAAATATTTGACCACAGGTCTTGGTAGACAGGCAGGCACTCCTTTACATCTCAATCCCGCCTGTCCCTTGGTTTCATAGTTCTAAGGACTGGTTCTTCCTTTTCCTGTTCCATGCATTAATATTGCACTATATATAAACTGCAATTGAATTGAATCACTATATGTTTTACTGTTTTGGTGTGTTATTATTTGTCTCGTTTGACTCGATTGTTGTAAGTACTGTACATTTGTAAATTTGTATTTTTGTAGATACTGTGTACATGAACCCACTGCGCTGATGGTTTTTTGTTTGTGCTTGTGTTTTTGAAACTTCAAGAATCCTAGTAAAAAAAGAAAATAAATGTGTTTGGAATAAAAATCCAGTGGTCACGTGGTACATATTGACTGCGTGTCTGTAGAATTTCCTTGTTAACTTTCCTGTCCAGCCAACCTGTTCTGTTTTCCTTGTTGTTGAGATCCGGGCTGGGTAGATGTAGGATCCAAAACCTTCACTGTTCCACTTGTGGATTTCAGCACATATTGGGTCACCACTAAAGTGACAATGCATTGCATGTCTCCAGGCCTGCCCCTGTAGCCTGGGTAGGCAGTTTTAAACCTGCCAATTCGATATGGCAAAATTAAACTTTAGCCAGGACTGAACCCCCCTTTTTAATACTTATGAGTCACCCTTAAAGTAGGTCCTTCCTCACCATAGGGCAACATGCATGGTATTTAAAGGATAGGTGCATCTGTACTTCCGTTTTACATGTCATGGATGTGAGAAATCGCAAAGTTGTTTTTCACTGTGGCAAGGCTGACTCTGCCATAGGCAAGCACCGGAGTACATTATAACTCCTTATGATGCAATACTTCAGTTTTGAAACAGCTAGAAAGAGCTTCAGAGACTCATTTTAATTGTACTGTACAACTTAACTTAATTATCAGGTCAAATCTTTGATTACTAGATTTAAAATTGCACTTTTAGGAAGTTGCAAAAGCAACACGTTGAGGGATGGAATGCTTGAATTAATCTCAGCCATTCGCAGTCTCTCAGGGCAGCACTCCAGTCTATCATTTTCCACCCACCATTCCACTTCATCTTGGATCAAGCCATATGCGAACCAGTTTTGACCCTGCATCAATAGGAACAGCCCAGCCTGAGTTGCCAGGCCAGGTCACCCCTGAACCAGAACATCAGCAACCTAAGAACTGGTTAGGGTTCATCAGTCGGGTATAGCTTGGTACCCATGGCACACTGAGTGCGAACAAACGTCTGAATATATCTGTCACACTTAGAGCATCAACTGAAACAACAACAAGGTGATAGATGGAATGCTTGAATTAATCGCAAGCACTGGTACTTGCTCGGACCTCATCCCAGTCCATTGTTTTTTATCCCCATGCCAGCTCAGTTTGAACCCAGCCATATTCAAATCAGTCTTGACTCTGCTCCAACAGGAACAGTCCAGTCTGAAATGCCAGGCCAGGTCCCTCCTGAACGAGAACACACGCAACCCAAGACTGTTTTTGGCCTGATTACGGCTCGTCAGTCGAGTATAGCTTGGTTCCAGTGGCACAGGGAGTACATGACAGACCACAAAAACAATTTCCTCTTTCTATGGGTGACGCATTGTGCATCATGCATAGAAAGAGGAACTAACAAGAAGAAAAAAATAACTTTGTTCCTCATTCGCCATGGTCAGGGCAGCATAGAGCATGCCCCTCAAGTATCTTTCTTGGAAGTGTTAAATATTGGACGGATTTGTTAGCATGAGCTGAAAGCCATTTTGTATTTCTGGCATCCATCTTGTTTGCCATGTGCTGCCATGTGCTCGCCATGTGCTCTGTCCTCCCTCAGTGTTGACTGCTCTTGTAATCTGCCTAAGAAACGAACTATATTCAGCATCTTCCACCTTCGCACATGCTCAGTTGAGCTTGCAGCTGTCCTTGCAACTGTTCCTAGTATGTAAATGGCAGGATGTGTTTGCCAAAAACAGCCACTGTTAGCTCCTCCCACTTTGTTGAGCAAGCAGATCGTGTATGCCCATATTAGTCATTTTGCATGCTTAAATGAGCCAGGACTGCCCCTTGGTCTTATGCTGACTATGTAAACCTAAGCATACATATATGACAGCCTCATTCATTTGCTAAGGCTTCTGTGTGACGTAGTCTCCCTCATCAGAGGTTTAATAAATATGTATTTTATATTTCAGCTTCTATGCTAATTTCTTCTTTGTTGGTAAAAGGACCAAGTATCAGTGGGACCCCTGCGAAGGTCTCTTGTTTTCTTCAGTTTGATAGGGGTTTAGGACAGATATGAGGTAAATTCAGGATGAGGAGTATGGTAGGAGCTGTTGCAGGGATTCTGCTCCTACACAGAACTGTGCACAGAGACCCAGGACCTCAGTAAATTGTGGTGGACCAAAAAACTCACCTCAGTCAGTACCTGGGAACCCTAAACAACTAGCATCAGGGTCACATTAGCTCTTCATCCTATAGCAAAGGTACCAATGTTAAAGCCCAGCTCACCTGAGTTTCTGTTCAGTTCTGATGGAGGTTGAAGACAGTCCAACCGCACCCTGAAACTGCTTGTTCCAGCACACTAGTTTTAAACAGTGCACTAAGAACCAGGAGCTCAAGGGAAGGGGAAAAGTGGATAAAATAAAAAAAGAGAGACAACACCGTTCTGGCGTTTCCACTATTGAAGTGCTGCTAAACTCTGCGGCCCTCTTTGATTTCTGTAGAAACTGGTGCCTAATGAAACATAAACAAAGAACAGATAAGTGCAACCTATACCTAAATGTGTTCCTGAATAACCCTTAATCTATTAGAAATTCTCTTCTAAAAGTACCTCTTGGATCCTGGTCTCTAGCTTTCAGGTTTGGAATGTGTTACTGTTCTGGGATGTGCTTTCTATTACTGTAAAACTTCTGTAAAATCAAACAAATATCATTATCAGAATTACCCACATCTAACATTCACCTTAATATAACTAAAGCCTAAATTCTTAATAGCAAACTCACTTTTCACACATTTCCAGTCTTTTTATAAAACAAATACTGTACTTTTACATGAAAATACTGCAGGTAATTTGTGCAAGTCCTTGATTTACTGTTTGCCTTGCTGTCAATGGTTTCCTCTTTCCGATTCTTAAAAGTTCCATGTAAAACAATGTTTATTTCACAAAGTTCCACAAAGTATTCTTGTAACAAAGGGGTTTGATCCACACAGTTCGTGGGAGATATCTTGTTCCAATTGTCTTTACATGAATCCAGAAATCGCCGTCAAAGTTCTTTTAGGTAATAAAATGTTTTGCACTTACTTGTTGCTGAAAAGGGATACTGATCAGTCTAACCTTGTCCTCTTTCTCTTTTGCAGGTCGATTGCAGTGGACAGAAGAGGGGCAGAGGCAAGAAGGAGCAGGAAACCGGAAGAAGGAAGAGCCAGCAGCCGAGCCCGTTGAAGCCAATGAAGGTCTGGAGAGAGCAGGAGTGCCGCGCCGAAGGATCTGTTCTCAGGTAAGTGGGAGGTAGACGAGCACAAGCACTGGGTGAGGCTCAGGGGCTGCCTTTTATAGACAGGGCTCGGTGTGGTTCGAAGAGCTGGGTGTGGTTCGAAGAACTGGGTGTGGTTCTCACAAGCAGGTGTGCAGAGCTTCAGTTATTATGCTAATAAGTTGAAGTAACACATGGCCTAGGGAGGAGTGCTCTAAATAAGCCTTGGTAAAAGCAAGGTCCAATGTGTAAACAAGACAGCAATGTCCAAACTTGTGAATACATTGAGCAACATACACAGAAGGCTTATGGAGGGGCTGAGATAACAAGAAAGGCTTTCAATAGTATGTTTAAAGAGAGCTTTTACAGAGACCACTAGTGCAATGAGAGGGGATATGCTCTTTGCTGTGCACAAACCCTAACAGCCGCCCCCCTCAAAGACCCTCCTACTGGACGAGGTTTCCCTGGATTTTTTAGATAAAACCGTCTAATCAACCGTGGGGCATGTACATAAGACGCTGGCTCCCATGAATTCTCAGTTTCGTCATATCCTTTCCATTCTACTTAATAAAACAGACGTCCATGAATTCTTTTCACTTCATATTCTAGATTTCCCTTAATTGGTATGGGTGGAGGTGGTGGTTTGGGTCAGGTTTTTGGGTTGTACGGCTAAGCAAGGACACATGGAATGTAGCATGTACTGGGTATTCTTTTGGTAAGTCCAATTTTACTGTTACCGGGTTTACTATGGCAGTTATACTAAAGGGTCCAATGGAACGTGGTTGCAGCTTTCGGGATCCCTCTATATTTAGATTCTTTGTGGAGAGCCACACTTTGTCACCGATTTTATACATTGGGGCCTCAGATCTGTGTTTGTTTGCTTGTCTTTTCATGCTTTATTTGTACTTTAATAAATGTTTCCTGGCCTTGTCTTGTATGTCACCTAATCTCTTTAGTCTATCTGTTACTGTAGGCAACAGGGAATCTTCTAACAAAATGGGTATAGCTCTTGGATGATACCCCTGCATGAAATAGAAGGGTGAGCAAAGTAGAGCTGCATGCTCAGTATTATTATAAACAAACTCCGCTACAGGGAGAGCTTCCAACCATTCACTAGAATAATCAGCCAATAAACAACGTAGCGTTTGAAGTAAGGTTTGGTTCAGTCATTCAGTTTGTCCATCTGTTTCTGGATGGAAAGCAGTGGATAATGCCACATCTATTTTCAGTTTTTCGCATAATGTTTTCCAAAATCTAGAGTTGAACTGGCTACCTCGGTCTGACACCACTTTACTTGGCAAACCATGTAAACGCACAATTTCTCTTATAAAAATATTGGCAAATTCTGCCGAAGTTGGCAATTTTTGTAATGGTACAAAATGTGCCATTTTAGACAAAAAATCCACTATCACTAACACTGTTGTGAAGGATTTTACTGGTGGTAAACCTACAATAAAGTCTACACTCACAGGGTGCCAAGGTTGTTTGGGTGATGGCATTGGTATTAACAAACCGTCAGGGGCCTTATGAGAAGATTTATGTCTTGCACAAACTGGACAATCAGTGATAAATTGCTTAATGTCCTTACTCATATTATCCCACCAAAAGTGTTTTCGCACATTTTCCAGGGTTTTTACCCAGCCAGGATGACCTGCCAATGGTGAGGCGTGATGCCAAATTATCACCTGTGTTTGTAATTCTGTGGTGGGCTCTAACAGCATGTTGTCGTGATACAATAAACCTCGTTGTATTGTGTTATGGGAATCCTTTAAGCAATCTTGAGGTGCTATTTGCATGTGTGCATTATATAAATCTGTGATAAAATCCCTCTGTTGTACTGGTGCCAAAAGATTTTGGGGAGGAATAATGGGTTCTCCTATTTTGTCTTGTTTCATGTCTGAGGTATGTATGTATCTAGATAACACATCAGATTGAATTTGTTGTGCACCTGGTCTATAGGTTATAACGAAGTCAAATGTACTAAAAAAATGTAACCAGCGCATCTGACGTGAAGTTAGTGCTTTTAGTGATCCAAAAAACTGTAGGTTCTTATGGTCAGATAAGATGGTAACAGGGTACTTGGCCCCCATTAAATGGTGCCTCCATTCAGAAAAGGCTACTTTGATAGCTAATATTTCCTTTCAGCCACAGCGTAATTTTGTTCAGCTGGTAATAACTTTTTGGAATAGAAGGCTATAGGATGTAATTGGCCATCTACTGCATCTCGTTGAGAGAGAACTCCTCCTAAAGCTACTTGTGAAGCGTCTGCTTCAACAAAAAATGGCAAGTCAGGATCAGGATGTTTCAGAATTGGGGCTGAAGTGAACTTTTGTTTCAGGAGTTGAAAGGCATGTGCCGCCTCATCAGACCAAAGAAATTGTTGCCCTTTCCGCAACAAGGTGGTTATTGGGGCCGCAATATCTGCAAAATGAGAAATAAACCTCCTATAAAAATTGGCGAAACCCAGAAATTTCTGAACATCCTTCACAGATGATGGTTCTGGCCAATCAATAATAGCACTGATTTTCTTTTCATCCATAATTATTCCTTGAGGTGACAGGCAGTATCCTAAAAAGTCCACTTTGCTGACATTAAAAGTAAATTTTTCTAATTTAGCAAAGAAATGATTTTCTTTTAACTTTGATAATACTGCGCGAACATATTGGGTATGTTCTTCTGGGTTCTTAGAGTAAATGAGGATGTCGTCTATGTATACTATGACACAAACGTCCAGGAATACGTGTAGGACCTCATTTATAAAGAATTGAAAGGCCCCAGGGGCATTACACAACCCAAAAGTCATTACTTTGTACTCAAATAGACCAAACTTTGTCTTGAAAGCTGTCTTCCACTCACCTCCCTCTTTTATTCGGACCAGGTGGTAAGCTCCCGGCAGATCTAGTTTAGTGTATACAGTAGAATGTCTTAATTGATCCAGCAACACAGGAATTAAAGGAAGAGGATATTTATTTTTTATTGTAGCCTTATTTAGTCCTCTATAGTCGATACACAGGCGCAGAGATTTATCCGGCTTCGGGATAAAAAAAATTGGAGATAACACCGGAGATGTGGAATGTCGGGTGAACCCAGACTGTAGTAGGTCGTCTAGGTAGGTTCTTAAATATTTGGTCTCTTCATCAGCCAAAGCATATACTCTGTTATTAGGTAAAGGGGCCCCTGTTTGTAAGATCTATACGGCAGTAATATGACCGATGTGGGGGCAACATACTAGCCTTCACTGGATCAAAAATGTCTTTAAAGTCAGAATATTCAGGAGGGAGACCTGGTTCATCTTGTGTAACACTAGCACAGTGTATTACTGTGCTCTGTTCTGTACCTGCTTCTTGATAGCAATTGGTTCTACAGAATGAGGAATCCAAAGTAACCGTTCTGTTCACTCAATCAATGTTTGGGTTATGAGTTGTTAACCAGGGTACCCCGAGAATCAAGCCAAAATTAGGGGTATATATCAGATGAAAGCTAATCATCTCTGTGTGCCCGTTTTGACAGACCATGACAAGGGGACTTGTTTGTTTTGTGATTAATCCAGAGGTCAATTCTGACCCATCCACTGCACATACTGCTTCTGGACAAGGCTTTAGGCAAATAGGAAAACATAATGTGTTAGCTAACTTATTATCCACAAAATTGCCTGTTGCTCCTGAGTCCAGCAGGACAGGGAGAGAATGTCTAACTTGGGTAGTAGAAAATAAAAATATTTGAATTATGAAATGTCTAGGTATGTGCGGTACCATGAAGGCTGCAGAAGTAGAGGTTAGATTAAGATGTTTTCTCGAGCAAGTAACCTCCCCCCTTGTCCAGAATAATCGTTTCCCGACACAGTTGAGGAGATAGAGGAAACAGAACCCTTTTGTGAAGCTTTAGGTTTTACTGGACATTCTCTGGCAAAATGTCCTGCCTTGCCACAATATAAACATAATTGAAGTTTTCTCCTTCTTTCTTTTTCCTCTGACGTGAGTGGACCTCTGAGTGTCCCTATTTGCATAGGCTCAGGTTCAGGGTGTTTATTATCTGTGTCTTTCTGCTCATGTCTAATAAAAGTTAACCACGATTCTAGTTTGGATTTATCTCCCTTTCTTTCTCCTAGTCTGTATTCCAATTTCACGACTAAATCTACAAAGTCAGAATAGTCTTCTGGCAAATCAACGATATGAGCCAGTGCATTTTTTAACTCGTCTCTCAAACCTTTATAAAAAAGGTAGACACGCTTTTCTTCTGGCCAACGTGTCTCGGTGAGTAAATGATTAAAAGTAGTGAGATAGGTCAATAAATCCTTGTTACCTTGTTTAAGATTTAAAAGCTCATTATCACTTGCCTGCATAAAAGTGTGTTTTGCAAAAAGGCTGGTCATAGTACCTTTAAATTGATTCCAATTATGGAGGATGGGATCATCTCTATCCATGAAAGGAATTGACCAATTGGCTGCGGTACCGCCCAAATAAGACAAATAAGACAAGACGAATGACACTTTCGTAGCATCAGTAGGGAACTGTTGTGGTTTGCAAACGAAGTGTAATTGACATTGATTGATAAAAACATGGAATTTGTTACTATCTCCAAGAAAACGTTCAGGTGCTGCTAAAGGCACAGCAGTAGGAACATTAACAGTAACCTCAACTGGGGGAGGGAAAGTTGTATGTTTTGCTCACGCCCCAGTCTCTGAGGAGGTTTTAAACAAAGGCGTAAAAGCTGTGTTCCACTGAGATTCCCTAGGTTTATACCTGCTTAAATCCTGTTTTAAAAAGGTATTTCCAGCTTTAATTTCTCTATTTCCTCTTGCATGTGTTGCAAGATGCCAGACACTGATTCATTATGGGTCAAGTCCTCGTTTAGGGCCTGCACCATATCCGTGGTGTCAATGCCCTCTATGTCTTCCCCGGCATTCATCTATCCCTAAATGTGTTCCTGACTAACCCTTAATCTATTAGAAATTCTCTTCTAAAAGTACCTCTTGGATCCTGGTCTCTAGCATCCAGGTTTGGAATGTGTTACTGTTCTGGGATGTGCTTTCTATTACTGTAAAACTTCTGTAAAATCAAACGAATATCATTATCAGAATTTCCAACATCTAACATTCACCTTAATATAACTAAAGCCTAAATTCTTAATAGCAAACTCACTTTTCACAAATTTCCAGTCTTTTTATAAAACAAATACTGTACTTTTACATCAAAATACAGCAGGTAATTTGTGCAAGTCCTTGATTTACTGTTTGACTTGCTGTCAATGGTTTCCTCTTTCTGATTCTTAAAAGTTCCATGTAAAACAATGTTTATTTCGCAAAGTTCCACAAAATATTCTTGTAACAAAGGGGTTTGATCCACAAAGTTCGTGGGAGATATCTTGTTCCAATTGTCTTTACATGAATCCAGAAATCGCCATCAAAGTTCTTTTAGGTATTAAAATGTTTGCACTTACTTGTTGCTGAAAAGGGATACTGATCAGTCTAACCTTGTCCTCTTTTTCTTTTGCAGGTCGATTGCAGTGGACAGAAGAGGGGCGGAGGCAAGAAGGAGCCGGAAACCGGAAGAAGGAAGAGCCAGCAGCCGCGCCCGTTGAAGCCAATGAAGGTCTGGAGAGAGCAGGAGTGCCAGCGCCGAAGGATCTATTCTCAGGTAAGTGGGAGGTAGACGAGCACAAGCACTGGGTGAGGCTCAGGGTATGCCTTTTATAGACAGGGCTGGGTGTGGTTCTCACAAGCAGGAGTGCAGAGCTTCAGTTATTATGCTAATAAGTTGAAGTAACACATGGCCTAGGGAGGAGTGCTCTAAATAAGCTTTGGTAAAAGCAAGGTCCAATGTGTAAACAAGACAGCAATGTCCAAACTTGTGAATACATTGAGCAACATACACAGAGGTCTTAGGGAGGGGCTGAGATAACAAGAAAGGCTTTCAATAGTATGTTTAAAGAGAGCTTTTACAGAGACCACTAGTGCAATGAGAGGGGATATGCTCTTTGCTGTGCACAAACCCTAACAACCAATGATTAGACAATCCAGAGCATGCGACTCAGGAATAGTGGGAAGCAAGAACACTCTTTCATTATACTCTCATACCAGTCCATAACAGGAGTAAAAAGAGACACAGGAAAAGTTAAAATATTTATTTTAACGATGTGCTCTAAGATGCAGTATCTTTGCTAAGATAAGCAGACATTTGACTAGAAATAATATGATCAGCATTGTTACAATTTCATAAAACACAAAAAGAGAAATCATATTACAATGATGATGAAAACAGGTCTTATAGTGCCTAGTGAATCACCCTCCCCAGCTAGAAACTATGTTTTATAAAATATACAAGGTCTCTTACGCTTGTGTGGGGGACCCCATACCTCCAAGATCAGCAGGAGTAAATCACATCAGAATCTGCAAAAGCTCTTTGTCTCTCTGGAAAAATGGGATTCTATCAAGTGTCTGAAATCATGCCTGCAGCTGCATGTATGTTATGTCTAAAACGTGAGCCAATCAGCCCGAACAACAGCTACCTTGTTATGATACCCTTGGAGGCTTTAGCACTCACTGTGCGGACTAAGGTCGCAATGTAAGTCTAGGGATGCCGAAAACAAGCCATTCTCATGTGAAGTATTTCACGCAGCCTAACTTACAATAACAGCTATATGCAGTGTTGTGTGCAAAAAGCAGCACAAGGTAAAATGGCGTTTAAACTTCTAATAAGCCTATGCTAACATAGCAATGTGCGCAAAAAAGGCTCAGCCCTCACTACACCCTCCCTTGCTAGTAAAATGCACAAGAAGGGAGGCAATTTTTAGAACATAGAGTTCAAGTTCGAATGAGACAGAACCAAGTTAAAAATGTTGCTAAACTAGACAATTGGGAGTAAATTCCGAATTAGTAACCAAAAAAAGCAAAAACCCAACAGGAGTATATAGTGTCAAACACATATAATGGGTAGAAAAAATGAAGCAATTTTTTTTTTCATGAGTCCATTACGTGTCTATGAAGCCGGAAAAATATCCTCACTTCAATCAAACAGTGTATAGGCACAGTACGTTGCAACTGCCTCCAAGCGGAAGTCATTGTTACCATCAGCAAACATTTCAGCAATCCAATTCATTAACGGAAAAGGAGCCACGTGTTCTTCTACAACAGGAGCCTCTAGCACCATCAGAGAACAACTCAGGTGTTCTTGGAGATAACTGCGTGCCAGAAAGTCATGGGCTGCAGTCCATATATTCGAGTTGCCTAGGACTCCATGCGCTGCTGTGCAGGCCATAATTTCCACACCAGAACAGTCTAGTTCATGAGCAACTAAGGGACTCATTAGTAGATCATAATTTTAGGAGACACCTTGTTGCAGAGACACCAAATCAGAGCCCATTCAAAACTGCATTCCAGGCAGTGGAAAACTGGCTTCACGCATGTAAAATATGAAAACCGGAAAGATAAACCATATGCCACACTCAAAGTAGCTAAATGTAGCGACCCATAGTATTCAAGCATCCGGTCACGAAGTTGGAGCAGCCGGGGCAGATTGTAGCAGGGCACACAATGTGCAACCATTTTGTAGCAAGAAAATTAACAGCAGTACACCGACAGCCAAGGCGAGAATCAACGGGAAACCGCCAAAGACGCTGGAAAAAATAGAATGAAAAAATGCCGGTATCACACCAAATATAGTTTGGAACGAAGTCAAAGGCCAGAACTTACTACTTTAAAAAAGTGTGCCAAGCCTGTGGTGGAAGAGGCATTGAATATAGTGTGAATCAACACTCCAAAATGCAGGGGGAGATCAGTATTGAGTAAGGCATGTACCTTGGTATGAGTATTAGCCACGTGAAGGATGAATGTTTCATGCGCACATGTAAGGGCGACTTCTTTTTGAGACAAAAGAGCCCTTATTTGACTCATCTTGTTGAACTTTAGTAGGAATGGAAGGCCAGATGTATATATCGAGCTTCCCATGTGGAGGAGGAAACAGCACATTCTTACAACTTTGGGAGACAGTCACTATGTACGGTATCCCTGCCAGCATACCACAGCAATCTTCATTATTTAATAACAAATAACTACTGTTTGCTAACAACGTGAAAGGGCGGGTGTACCGTTTAAAATACAGGCCAAATTCAGTGCTACAGAACTACACGAGCCACAAGCCATGCAATTGTATATTCCTACAGACCAATGAGTGATCAGGTGTGGAAGTGCAATCTTCACCTTTATGTAAACTTCTTTACCCTCCCTCAGGCACCTATAAGTGAACGGAAGAGACCAAACTACATGGAGATATGCACTACCTAATGGTTCATATCTGCCTATGGCATAGTGCTTCATGCATGCTTCGAATTTAAACAGTGGAAAAGGCAGCATTACCAACCCATGAATAAGTCAAACTGCAGAATTTGTTTCGGCCACAGAAAACGGCAAAGGTTCTAACTTTTCAATAGGCAATAGTGAAAATGTAGCATCTTTCATTGATATAAATTGTTGTTTAACAGTCAAATTAAAGGGCACAAATAGCGAAGAAGTGTTCATGTAGTCCCAAGGCACTTTCCCAGCCTTCAGCGTTTGTAAAGTCCATGCAAACTGTATAATAGAACGCAACTGATTTTGACCACGGTGCAAAATCACAGAGCTCTTGAGGCGGAAGCCGGGAGCAGGGGAAAATAGTTTTTAAAAGATTACTTTTTAAAAATTTGTGTGTGATATTCTTGTGCTTTTTAAAGTCCCACCTGATTGCTCTCCCCTCGATCTTCTCCTCCCCACGCAGCCGAGTCAGGCGCTGCAGCGGGTTGCAGGAGGATCGCCGTGACCCCCGGGCACCGCCCACTGACCGAGGCCACGCCCCCCTACTACTTAAGGCGCGCTTTCAGCCCGGCGCATTGTAACTGACAGAGCTCTTGAGGCGGAAGCCGGGAGCAGGGGAAAATAGTTTTAAAAGATTACTTTTTAAAAATGTGTGTGTGATATTCTTGTGCTTTTTAAAGTCCCACCTGATTGCTCTCCCCTCGATCTTCTCCTCCCCGCGCAGCCGAGTCAGGCGCTGCAGCGGGTTGCAGGAGGATCGCCGTGACCCCCGGGCACCGCCCACTGACGAGGGCACACCCCCCTCACTGACATATATAAGAATGTGCTGTTTCCGGAAGTGCAGCGGACGGGCGCAGCGGGCGCGCTGGCGGTGCGCCGAAGGCGCGCCAAAGGCAAGCCCGTCTGCGCCCGTCCGCGACCAAACGGGACCAGGGGCCACATCCCCTGGGTCCCACATATCCCATGTCAGGACTTATAGCTCAGCAGCCATCCACAACATCGGAACTACAGCTGTTGCATGCTGCACACACATCTACTCACCAGCCGAACTCCCTCCCCGCTGCCTTGACTGCAAACATCCCTTCTACAATACTATGTTGCCAGCTACGACGCAGGAATATTGTATGTATCTGCTAAATTGTAGGTCACTACCGAGACACAGCACGCAAATTGCTTTGCTGCTAGAAGAGTGCAAGCCGGATGCCGTCTTTCTGACGGAAACATGGCTTACATCCCAATCTGAGCCATATCTAGTCTCAGCCTTACCCCCTGGTTTTCAAATATACAGATTAGATCGGACGGAGGGGAGAGGAGGAGGCTTGGCTATTATACTGAAAGACCAGTACCGCTGTCGCACTACAGCTGAAACAATCCCTGAGTGCGAGAGCCTAGCATTCAGCATTGATTTCACTGCTAATAGCTCCTTTTCCGGCACTCTGATATACCATCCCCCAGAGCCGGCAAAAATGTTCCACAGATTGCTTCCAAACATTATCGCCGAACGAATCATGTCCACAGCTAACTACACGATTCTGGGAGATCTTAACCTTCATTTTAATACTTCCACAGATCACACTGCCATAGAATTAACAGACGATTTAGCAGCCTTACAACTAACCCAGTTTGTCACAGCCCCTACACATGAAAAAGGCAACCTACTTGACCCGATTTTTAGTAACTGCACCGATCTGGTGGTGAGCCAACCTATTCCCCTCCCCTGGTCTGATCACTCCTTAATCCCGTTTACTTGGCACACCTGTAAAGCCCCTCCGCCCACCCCCCAAGTCAAAATTAAGAGGAACTGGGCTAAACTACCCATTGAGGCTTGGCTAAGCAATTTAGACTCCACTTGCCCATCCCTCCGCACAGACCCCAACTTGGCAAATAAGGAATACGAGAGCTGGATCACGAAATCTCTGGATACTATTCTCCCCTTCCGGAGTTCCATATCAAAGAGACTGCATAAATCAGCACCCTGGTTCTCAGATACCTTAAGAGAAAAAAAACGCCTCTGTAGGAAACGAGAGAGAGCGTGGCGTTTAGACTTCCTACCCGAGAAAAAGCTCCAATATAGAGAGACAATTAAGGCCTATAAAGATGAGGTCAGGTCGGCTCAAGCTGCCTACTTTGCGGATAAAATCATGGAAGCCAAATCCAAACCTAAGGAAATCTTTCACTTGGTAAAAAAACTTACTAAAGTCAATTACACAGCCCCACCCTTGGCAAAAACGCAAGCACAGTGTAATGAGCTAGCGGAATTTTTCCACAACAAGGTTACCCAGATCTATTCCTCTTTCCCGACAGTAGCCATAAATCCAGGAGTAGTCGACCAAATACCTCTGAAACTTCCTACTCTCCGTGACCGGCCAATCCTTGAACACTTCCCCCCTTTAGATCTTGAAATTCTGAATCAATTGGCCCGCCAAGTCAAATCTGGCTCTCCACTTGACCCAGCACCTCCGGAGATCATGTTGCAGGCAAGCCAGGCCACCCTGCCCGTAATTCTGGATCTGTTAAACTCTTCCATCTTATCTTGCACAGTGCCCACTGTATGGAAGAGAGCCATGGTGTGGGCACTGCTAAAAAAACCAACCTTGACCCAGAAGATCACTCCAGCTACGGCCCAATCTCACTGCTGCCCTGGGTAAGGAAGATCTTGGAGAAATATATAAACATCCAGCTAATTCAATTTCTCGAGAACAACTTGCTACTGGATACCACTCAAACAGGCTTTAGACCCAAGCACGGAACTGAAACCGCTTTGTTAGCGGTTACCGAAGAGATACGCAGGATACTGGACCAAGGAGGATCAGTGGCAGTGATCCTCCTTGACCTAAGCACAGCCTTCGACAAGGTCAGCTATACCACTCTGCTGAACCGTCTATTTAGCATTGGAGTAACAGGCAAGGCACTTAGGTGGCTTGACTCTTTCCTGAGCAATAGATCTTTTCAGATCTTTGACGGGGACAGAGTGTCAGCCAGCAAACCACTGAGTTGTGGGGCTCCGCAGGGCTCCTCCTTGAGCCCTGCGCTGTTCAACATATATATGAAACCACTGGCTGGGGTCGTCGAACCGCACGGTATCAAGATCATATCGTATGCGGACGATACCCAGCTAGTGGTTTCCTTGGCTCAGGATGGTAACAGGCAAACCTTGGAAGGCCTGATGAAATGTCTAGAGGATGTCAAGGAATGGATGACAGCCTCCTCTTTAAAACTTAATGGAGATAAAACAGAGCTCATGCTCCTGGGCCCAGTATCACCAGTGCGATTTATCTCCCTCTGGCCTCCCTGCCTGGGCACCCCCCCTACCCCCAAGGAAAGTGTAAAAAGCCTGGGAGTATGGCTGGATAAAAATCTCGCTTTTACCATCCAGGCCACCAAACTGTCTGCCACGTGCTTCGGCTTACTCAGAACACTGAGGAAAGTTCTGCCTCTTTTGCCAATGGAAGCCAAACAGGTGGCAGTACAGGGCTTGATACAGTCCCGGCTAGGTTTTAATAACGCCCTTTACGTGGGTGCCCCAGAACTGACCTTGCGGAAGTTGCAGGTTGTACAGAACTGTGCAGCCCGTACCCTGCTACAGATCCCCCGCACTCAGTCAGCCAGGCCCGGACTAAAAAGATTGCACTGGCTGCCGGTGAAGCAGAGAGTCGCATTTAAGGCATTGTGCATCGCCCACCGGGCCTTCTGGAAGACGGGCCCAGCAATTAATGACAACCTAGTCACCCGCTACCACCCAAGCAGGAATCTTCGCTCTACGGAGGCTTTCTTGGCCGTAGTGCCCAAAGTTAAAAGAGCTAGAACCGGAGGCAGGATGTTCTCCTTAAATGCCTCCAAGTTGTGGAACTCACTTCCAGCACAACTTCGCTCCAACGCTAATCTGCTCTCATTCCGCAAACAATTAAAGACCCTTTTGTTTGCAAAGTCCACCGAGGCCTAGCTTCTTCCTCAACGCCCAGTTCTGTCTAGATACTCAGCGCTTGGACGCCCGTGGGGCAGCAATCGCGCTCTATAAATCGGCATACAATACAATACAATACAATACAACAAAACTGAGACTTCATCTTGCACAATATCAACAACAGAAGAAACACTATTATCTAATGTGTAAATTCGGGAAGAAAGTTTGTTAATGCTATTATCAACAACTGCAAGCACTTTCTCTAAATTAGCATGATCAATAGCTCTTAACCTAGAAGCAGCTTCAATTAGGGACAGTTTCCAAACTTCATTGTAAACAGCATGAATCCATCTTTTGGACCTGCATGATCTGGTGTTTAAACAAAGTCACAAGTCAAAGCCCTGAGTTACACCCTAGAACGAGAGAGGACACTCCTCATTTCCTTCTCATACATTTTCTCCATATATAACATTATTTATCAATAGTGTCCTAATATTCCTAAAGAGTATCCAACTAGTCACACTCTGCATTAATATTCCTCCTTTCTCAAGAACCAGTACTATTATACAGTGAAACCACTTGTAGCAAAACAAAAGTAAGCAGCAAGTAAACCCCGGTTCCATAAAGTGATTCAATAATCCTCTCTCGTTCTAGGGTGCAACTCACGGCTATACCATTGGAGGTCTGAACTACAGGAAGGATAGAATTTTTCTTTGGTAAAGCGAATTTTCACTTTACAATTTCTTTCAATCTTGGGACTTGTGGGTCTCTTCTTGTGACTTTGTTTAAACACAAGGGCACGCACCTTCACATGTAGGTGATTTTCTAACTGGCATAATATGAGTCACATGGTAGTCTTGAGGGTGACCTCACATATGGTTTAACCTCTCCCGTCACTATAATTTTATTTTGATTAGTGTTTCAAACGTTAAAGATATTAAGTACTTTTATCTTCTTGGCTTGCAGCCCTGAAGAAGTCGTAAGGCATGACATTAATGCTCGACGAAACACGTGTTGGCTGTGTCTTGGATTGATGGAAAACAAACAGAAATAAATGACAATGATGCTATGACAACAGACCCTGGTGTTGTTAATAAGAAGAATACATCACTTTGGATACAAAGCTGGACACTTATAAATCTATCATTGATATGTGTACTTGTTGAGACAAATCTTGGACTTAAACATTGACTATAATCTGCTCAGCTAATAATTCTATAAATGTTCTAACCGGGTGGCTCCTTGGTGTTTGTAAGGAAGAAAGGTGACCTTCCTTTTCTATGCTTTGCAGCAGAATCTTCTTACAAAGGGTATCTTACCGTGGCCACAATTTTGTTGAGCGCCTGTTTATTACCTGGTCATCGCATTGTATCTGTTTCATTTTCAGGTATTAGGCTGCCACAAGTGGCTGATTTACATATTTTTGAATGATGAATCGTGAACAGGAAGCCTTAGATTTATTTAAGAACCTCAGCACAGGCTCTTCAGTTAATGTAGCAGTATCGTCAAATTTACAACCTAAACAAGAGGGACTCAAAGTCAAGTTTGTCAGACTAGAGAGGCTAAAAAGATCAGAACTCAATAAATGGTGGGATGCAGCTACATTAAAACAATATTTGACACTTAAGCGTATCCCACGTGGCCTTATGTCTCAGATTATCCCGACATATGAGGACTTAGAACCGGACCTCCTAGATAAATGGGAACAAGAACTTACTAATAGTTCTAGTTATCCCATTAGAATTTTGATCGATAATGATTGATAATGCAGAGAGGAAAATGCAGAGAGGAAAATTGCCAAATTATTGATAGAAATTCAGACCAGTGAGGATGAAATTAAACAACTTAACCTACCTGAAGCTACTATGAAGAACTATAATTTACTTGATGAAATACTTACGAACCTACAAACTGATCTTTGGTAAAGCGAATTTTCACTTTACAATTTCTTTCAATCTTGGGACTTGTGGGTCTCTTCTTGTGACTTTGTTTAAACACCAGGGCATGCACCTTCACATGTAGGTGATTTTCTAACTGGCATAATATGAGTCACATGGTAGTCTTGGGGGTGACCTCACATATAATTTAACCTCTCCCGTCACTATAATTTTATTTTGATTAGTGTTTCAAACGTTAAAGATATTAAGTACTTTTATCTTCTTGGCTTGCAGCCCTGAAGAAGTCGTAAGGCATGACATTAATGCCCAACGAAACACGTGTTGGCTGTGTCTTGGATTGATGGAAAACAAACAGAAATAAATGACAATGATGCTATGACAACAGACCCTGGTGTTGTTAATAAGAAGAATACATAGCTTTGGATACAAAGCTGGACACTTATAAATCTATCATTGATATGTGTACTTGTTGAGACAAATCTTGGACTTAAACATTGACTATAATCTGCTCAGCTAAGAATTCTATAAACACTAGAATCAGCGTACTATAATGCAATAATTAGAGCACCGAGCTCTGCCAATTGGGTGGTACAGTCCCCTGATGTCTGTGTATGCACTGCATCGGACTTGAACTCTCCATTCACCATAGTACTAACCACTATCGCACAGGCTGAAGAGCAAGCGTGCTTTGAATGCGTCACCGGTTGTGCCGAACCGTCTGTGTAAATTATACAATGGAAATCCTCCAGCGGGCGCTTGGTCAGAGGAGCCTGATGAACAAATTCATATTGTAAAAACTCCTGAGTCTGCAAAGAGGAATCAAAAATGAAGGAGACATCCGGAGATGTCAAGGATGTAGCCCATTGTATCCACCTTGGGTGCAAAGTTTTTGGATTTGGTACACTGGCTTTTGTCACTGCCTCCAGGGCAGGATACGGAGTAACAACTAAAAGGTGTTTTCCCTGCCACAGTGCATATTCTTTCAGAATCGCCTTCTGCACTGCCTGTCAAAACCTTTTCCACAGTGGAAAACCGCAGCTCAGCCGAAGTGTACAAGTGTGACTTGTAAGCGATAGGGACTGTGTCACCCTCATTAAAAGTCATGTGCGTGAAACCCACTTCTCTGGGATGATTCTTATCACCAGGTTGGCGTGGTTATCATGAGTCAATGAGGAATTTAGATTCTAGAAGATCAGCCTGAAAGATTGCAAAATGGCTGAATGAGCAGGCAGCTAGCAAGATTTGGAGAAAGTAGGTTGTACCAAAGCGTAAAGGGTCTTGATACGCTGGGCATATTCGGGAATGTAAGTACGCCCAAAATGCGAAAATCCCAGTAAAGACTGTAGTTTCTTCAGTGTTGTAGGATCATGCAGCTGTGCGCATTTCTCTAGGAATTAAGGTGCTAAACCCCAACCTTCATTGTTGAGCTCATAGCCCAGGAACAACACTGTGTACTCTGCAATGTGAGATTTTGCAAAGTTGAATTCATAGCCAAAGTCCGCAAAATGGCAAATTATGCGGTCAAAGTGACAGAGATGCGGCCATAATTTGTCATCTGTGAGCTAAATGTCATCCACAGACTAACATGCATATGGGTCAGGTCCCACCAAAAGAGAGACAATGCGGGCTGCAAAGACGCATGGACTGTTTTTATAGTCCATTGCCAACCGTCTGAACTGTTGTTGTTTGCCACCACTGGTAAAAGCTGTCCATTGACTACTAATAGAGAACAGGTTGTGGGCAAAAAAGCCATTGGATAAGTCAAGCGTGGTCTTAAACCTTTTTCGCACAAGACTATTCACAAGGGCAGAACTGTGAGTGTTTTGTACCACACACGTACGACAATGGGAGTTTATGTGCCGGTAATCCAATACTAAACTGTATGAGCCATCAGGCTTAGTCACAGTAAAAAGAGGGGTATTCATTGGAGACACACACGTTTCAATCACACCTTGATATTCCAATTGTTCAAGGATCTCTGCTACGGGAGCTTTTGCTTCACATCGCATGGGGTATTGGGGTTGAGGCTGTGGCATAGACTGCAATGGCTCATGTCGGGGGAAAATTTGTCCCAGCCACAGTGAGTACGGTACAAAGCCGGTGCAAGCACCTTAGCCCACACTTCTGCAAACTGCAGGGCCTGCTCCTTCGACACTGTGTGCGTGAAAGCGGGGAGGATTACCTCCTCCCCTTGTGGAGCAGACAGGATGAAGGGTGGGGGACAATCAGCATCCGCTAACAAAATGTCATAGGTAGTAGTTACATTTCCCAAAATACCCATTTTACAGTACGTTGTATGTCATCTTCAATAAAAAAGGACTATTTCATAAAGTCTTTCAGGGGGAGCCACTCCAGTGTCAGCTGTCTCAACAACAACAAAGCTGTGTTCTCACTATCCGTGGCATATCTCGCTGTTAACGCAGCAACTTTCTTTTTCTGAAACTGAGGTCTTGGATGCGTAGAGTCGTCCTGCTTGCCTTTACTGTCTGTCTTGCGGGGATGCTCATGTTTCCCACCCCGTCCTCTGCCGCCATCTCCTCCACCGGTGGGTGAGACTGATGTTTCCTGCAAAGAGCGAAGAGAACGTTGATCAGGAACCTGAAAACCATCAGGTGACTTGATAGTAGCAGGGTCGCGCAATTCATATGTGCGCTCATTAGTCGCAGGAATCGGTGAAGCAGGACGGGAACCTTGTTTCTGTTGCTGTTACCCCTATTTTTTATTCTTATTCCAATTCTGCTCTGGAACAAAGGGGCGATCATCTTTGTCAGACTTCGCCAGCTGAGTTTGGTTTTGCGTTGTTTTAGCAAAAGGCTTAAGACCTAAACTATTACGGCCAATGGTCTATAAGCTGCCGTAATATTTTTCGGTAACTGACGGGGTTTCTCAGCATCAGGGACATCGCACAAAGCATTAGACACCTGGAAGCTAACCGCATCTCCCTTAATATTAGAAAAGACGAGATCGGAAACTACGTCAGACACTCCAACGAGCGTCATTCCCAATTCAACCGCTGCCTCCGGTCTGTGCTCATCCTGAACAGGCTTAATGACGGAGGGCAGGACAGCCATTGATGGAGTGCCGAAGCGCTTAGCATAGACTGCCGCAAAAATCATACCCCAGGTGGTACAATCAGTCTCTTCTGGCACTAAGGGCTAGATGTAGGTAATTCCCAAATTCCGATTCCTTAATACCGATTTTTACCGAATTGGTATTAAGGAATCGGTATTTGCGATGTAGGTAAATTTTCAGTAAAAAATATCGATTTGGTAAAATTCAGTAAAAATTTGCGATTTCATAGAAATCGGTAAAATAATTACAGAAAACCCATTACCAAATTGGTATTACCGAATCTGTAACACTGATTGGGTAATTTGAAAATTCTGTATTTGTCGAATCAGCCAATCCTGAGCAAGCACATAACCTCCCAACCAGGAAGTGGCCACACTCATTCAGGTGCACTGAATTTGTAGCTGTTGGAGAGACAGGGAGCAGGAGCAACAGCAGTGGAGCTGCACAGCCAACACCCAGCTCACACAGAGGAACTGCACCATGACCACACCTGAGAAAGGGAAGGATGCTGCTGGGAGGAAAAGAAAGCACAAGTTTAGTGAAAGGGAGTTGGAGGTCCTCATTGAGGAAATAGTCAAAGACCATGACCAGCTCTTTGGAAGAGATCACTAAACATCCCTGAGTCCCAGAAAAGGAGCATTTGGATGGCAATCCAGGAGAAAATAAATGTAATTAGGGTCACACATTGCACAACTGAGGATTTAAAAAAGAGATGGTATGACCTGAGGGCACATGCCAAGGAGAGGATGGCTGAGAGACAAAAACAAGCGGGTAAGACAGGTGGGGGAATCTCCACAGCACCTGCTCCTACTGCTCTAGACCAACTGGTCGAATCCACCCTCCAGCCAGAGAGCGTCAGTGGCATCAGGGATGTGGATAGCTCTGCTACACCATCCAAGAGACAAGGTAAGTTGCATGCACAGCATGCTGTATCCCCTCCCTAACCCCAATCCCCCTGCAACAATCCCACTCCAGGCCATGTTTTATGTAAGATCGGCAATGCATCATGGGAAATGTAGTCCCTATCAATGGGTAGCAAATCAGCCACTCCCCAATAAGCATAGGCAAGTCACACACATCAATAGATGAGATAGCAGAGGACAGACAGCTAGAATGTCAATTGTGAAATGTGTTTGCACACAGTTGCTGCAAGAAAAGTGAGTAATAGTACATTCTGAATCCACATGCAGAACTGCGCCACAGGCTGCAGAGGGGGAGACTGCTGATGCCCCCAGGGAGGAAAACAGAAGTGAGGGGGAAGTCCTGTTACCTCCAGACAATGCACCAACGACCCCACCACCACCACCACGGTCAAAGAGATACACAGTGGCTCCACTCCAGGAGACAGATGCCACAGAGGAGGACGGGCAGGAAGCCCAACAAACAACACCAGGCAAAGACACACAGCCATCTGGGACACAGTCCCCTGTGGTGGAACGCATCACAGGTGCCTGTAGACGGCGACAGAGGTCACAGAGTCCTAATGCTGAAGGATCAAGTGTCTTCTCAGGACTGGAGGGCCAAATGCTGAAAGTCCAGCACCTGCAGGGGATGAAAATGAGGGCCATTTAGAGACAGATGGAGGTGAACAACAGAAAGGTGGACAACATGAAGGAGGCCATCTACTTCCTCAACAATACTGTGGCCGAGGGACTGAAGGAGGTATTGAAGGAAGTGAGGCAGTTAAGTGGCAGAATGGATGGGGAGTGTGCTGCAAGGCAGAGAGACAGGCAGGTAATTGCAGGCTTCACCAAGGCCATGAACAGGCTGTGCAATGCGACCCATGTGCTGAGTAGGAGATCTGTGGCCCTGCAACTTGAGATGGTAAAGTGCAGCCGTGAGGTTACCCAGGGCCTGGTCACAGTCACCAGCGTGGTAGAGGTGATGCAGACTAACCAGATTGCTGCCACTGGTACAGGGGATGTGGAGGAGAGTGAGGAGGCAGGCAGTCATAGCACTGAAACCCTCCTCTTGCCAGAGAGCAGGAGGCGCAGTGTGAGGCATGGGTGTGCTGCAGGACACAGTGCTGCTGAGGACAGTGTACATGCAGAATGCAGCACTGGTGTGCAGGGGCTCAGGAGGTAGGCACGGCCCTCTGCTCACAATCTGTTGTGGGTGACATAACCCTTTTGGACACATAGCTGGTGTTATGGTGTGCTGGACAATTGCCTGTTGTAAGGTATATTAAACACCCTGACACAAATGCATTACCTGGCTTTGTCTCATTACTTACTCAGAAATGTGTGATCTCTGACCGTCTCTGTCTCCCATCTGCTGCAGCTGCGCCCCCTGCTGAGCTGTGCTGTGGCTGTGGCTGTGTACCTTCCTCGTCCTCATCCTCCTCTTCAGAATCACACATTTCCACAGGTGTACCCTTCTTAGTGGCAAGGTTATGCAGGATGGCACATACAGCTATGATTTTGCAACACACCAGGGGCTGGTACTGCCGTGCACCTCCACTTTTGTGCAGGCAGCGGAACCGCCTTTTGAGGAGTCCAAATGTTCGCTCAACCACACTGCGTGTCGATCTGTGTGCAACATTGTATCTCCTTTCACTTGGGATGGATGGGTACTGAGTGAGGATGAAACAGCGCACTGCATAGGCACTGTCACCTATGTGTGAGAAGTAAGTAAGTAATTCCCAGTCTACAATCGCAGCAACAGGTGTATACCTAAGGGGGTGTCACATATATTTACCTAGCAGGTAGCCTTCTCCAAATTCACTTGCAAGGAGACAGGTATAGATCCCACTGTTCCTGAATATGTATGAATCATGGGTGCTCCCTGGAAATTTTGCAACTATGTTGGTGATAATGTTAGCCGCATTACATATGAACTGTACATTGACCGAATGTGTGGACTTGCGATTGCGGTAGATGTAGTCAGCCGCAGCAGGGGGACATATTGGTATATGTGTCCCGTCAATGCGACCAATGACGTGTGGGAACTGGGCCTTCTGATAAAGTCCAACTTGGTCTTCAGCAGTTCTGCCTGTGCGCTGGGGAATTTGATGTAGTGTGCCATCCTTTGCAACATGGCATCCAGGAATTTCATAAAAAAACGCGACAGGCATCTTTGTGAGACTCCACCTGCCACAGCTAGTACCCCTTGCTAACTGCCAGATGCCAGGAGGTGCAGACAACAGAGTACCTGTACATGAGTAGGTATTGCCTACGACCTTGGTGTCTGGTGCTCAAGGAGTGGGTGCAGGTCCCCTATGAGGTCCAGGGTGGTGTGTGGGTGTAGCCTGTACCACTCATGGATTTCACCCTCAGTCAGTTGGAACAGTGTTACACACAGTCTGTACACGCGCTCCTCCTGTCTCCAGATCCTCAGTCCTGCTGCTCGCAATAGCTGACCCCTTGCTATCACGTAGGGGGCCGCCATTGTGTTCACATTGTTGCATTTTGGGGCTGTTTTTATGCAGTGCACCTGATTACCACCTGCTTTCAGTCAGTGCTAATTACTAATTCTTAAATACCAATTTTTTGTAAATTCTGTATTACTGATTTTTGGTACATCGCATTACCGATTTCTTACCGATTCCTTATTTACCGATTCGGTATTTTTGTCTGCCAATCAGTAAATAAGGAATCTGTAACTGGTTTCCCTTATTTTTTACCGATTCCTTATTACTGATGCCGATTGGTAATACCTACATCGCACAAGGCTAAATACCGGTCGGTAACGCAGAAATTTACTGAATTTCGGTGTTACCGACCGGTATTTACCCACCTACATCAAGCCATAAGTCTTTCTGCAAACTAATCGTAAGAATCCTGTGTTTCTCCACAGGGGTCATATTAGGAAATACTGGCTCCAGTGGGTCACATTTTTCAGCAAGCCAAAAAGGCATCTCATCCTTATTCTGCCCATAACCGCATTAACCATGACGGGACTAAGCTTCATCTCGCCAGGTCCAACTGGATGCGCCACCGCACCAGGGGACCCGCCCTGTATGTGGTGGGATACGTATAGAACCAAGGGCTAGAGTTAGGTAGTTTCTATTTACCGATTACTAAATACAGAATTTTACCGATTCGCTATTTAAGAATCGGTAAATAGAATGTAGGTAGAAAATCGGTAAATTTTACTGATTCAGTAATATTAGTTATTTACTGAATCGGTAATAAGGAATACCTTTCCATTCATTACTATGGGCCTGGAGGCTCATAGGAATGAATGGGACACCATTCACTATTACCGATTCAGTAAACACCGAATCTGTAATAGGGGGAGCATATTCAAGGGTGGCAGGGTGTCACATTGACACCCTGTTGCACCCCCGAATAGTGCATGTGTGCACATGTGGCGCACATACACACCCTAAGGGCATGTATGTCTGCCACGTGGAACTTTTAAAAAAAACACAAAATTGCTTTCTTAAAGCTATTCAGTTTTTACCACCAACTTGTAGTTGGTGGTAAATAACGAATCCTTAAACCAAAAATGCACTCACTTAAGTGCTCCCTACATAGGATTTAAGGATTCAGTAATTTACCAATTCCTTAAATTAAGGAATCAGTATTTTACCGATTCCTTGAAATAATGATTTAGTAAATTACTGAATCCTTAAATCTAGCCTCCTACATCGCAAAGGGCTAAATACCGGTCGGTAACGGAAAATTTACCGATTTTCGTCCGTTACCGACCGGTATTAGCCCAACTACATCTAGCCCCAAGTCCCTTATTACCCCTACTGCAGAGGCAGACATTTTTCTCAATTCACCAGCCGCAACTGTTGCGGCACCGGGGTGCGGAGTGAATCCAGCCAAAACAGGCCAAGAAGCGCCTGGAATGGACAAAGGACCCATTCGAACCATCGTTAAAGAGTGGAGGAGGGCACCATTAAACCAAATTCGGTGCTGCCAAGCTGAAATCAGAATCTCCTTTGTCATATATGCAGTGTACTCTATAGGCACACCAGTGGGAGTGTAAACATGAAACGTATTGCTATCCGCATTGACTGCAGGAAACGTAACCCATGAGTAGAAGAGCTCAAACGGATATGCCGCGTCAGCACTCACCACAAAAACAGCTGCAATGCCCTCGAGGGGACAGCATAAGCCTGCAAATGATTGCGGACCGCCATCCGGCTACGCTGGGGTATTTCAAAATCACCCATAATGACACAGTAGAGAAAAAGACAATAAAAACGAATGTAGCAGAATTGGGTAGTATTTCAAATAGAAGCTGTTTTAAATTATCAAGCTTGAATAGACCTATTTAATTATAGGTAGGTTTATCCATCACCACTGTCAACCAGAAACAATAGTGAGGGGGTCCTGGACTGATATAAGCACTACTAGAGAGTCTCAAAATAAGACCACTAAGTTGGGTGTGTCATGTTGCAGGGATTCTGCTCCTACACAGAACTGTGCACAGAGACCCAGGACCTCAGTGAATTGTGGTGGACCAAAAAACTCACCTCAGTACCTAGAAACACTAACAGACTAGCGTCAGTGTCACATTAGCTCTTCGTCCTAAATGCAAGGAACGAATGATTAGACAACCCAGAACATGCAACTTAGGTTATATTCAGGAATGGTGGGAAGCAAGAACACTCTTTCGTTATACTCTCATGCCAGTCCACAACAGGAGTAAACAGAGACACAGGAAAGGTTAAAATATTTATTTTAACGACGTGCTCTCAGATGCAGTATCTTTGCTAACATAAGCAGACATATGATTAGAAATAATATGATCAGCATTGTTACGATTTCATAAAACACAAAAGGAGAAATCATATTACAGTGATGGTGAAAACAGGTCTTATAGTACCTAGTGAATCACCCTCCATAGCTAGGAACAAGGGACCATATGTAGGTAATCCCCATTTACCGATTTTAAAATACCGAATTTTACAGATTCGGTATTTTACAAACGGTAAATGGTATGTAGGTATTGATTCTATAAATTTTACTGAATCGGTGAAATTCTGTAAAAACTAATTCGGTATTTACCGATTCGGTAATTCACATTCATTCCTATGGGCCTGGAGTCTCATAGGAATGAATGGGATGACATTCACTATTACCGATTCAGTAAATACCGAATCGGTAATAGGGGGTGCATATTCAAGGGTGGCAGGGTGTCACATTGACACCCTGTTGCACCCCTGAATCTTGCAAGTGTGCACATGTGGCACACATATATGCCCTAAGGGCATGTATGTCTGCCAGATGGCACTTTTGGAAAAGCACAAATTTGCTTTTTCTAAGGTTTTCGATATTTACCACCAACTTTTAGTTGGTGGTGAATACCAAATCCTTAACTCAGAAATGCACTCACTTGAGTGCTCCCAACATTACGGATTCAGTAATTTACTGAATCGGTATTTTAAGGCTTCGGTAATTTACCGATTCCTTAAATTACCGATTTGGTGAGTGTGTGCATTTGGGTTTGGTTGGTGTTGTTTTGTGTGTAGATGTGTGAGTGTGCTGGTTTGGATGAATATGCTGCTGAGGTGGGTGGAGTGGTTGTGGTGCTTGTGGATGTGGTGGTGGTTGTGCTGCTTGTGGGTGTGTTGGTGTTTGAGGGTGTGCAGGTTATGGTGCATGTGGGTATGCCAGTGGTTGTGGTGGTGTTTGTGGGTGTGCTTTTGTGGTGGTGGTGTAGTGCTTATGCGTGTGGTGGTGGCTGTGGTGCTTATGGGTGTGGTGGTGGGTGTGGTGCCTGTGGGTAGTGTCAATAGTTTGTGTATGTTTTTTGTGTATATGTTTGTGTGTTTTTGTTTATGTGTGTCTATTGGAGTGGGTCCCTAGAAAAATGTTAGTGTACTTGGTCTTGGCAGTGGGAGTTGGGATTTGGGTTGAGGACGGGACCTGAGGTGGGGAACAAGGTTGAGAGCCTGAGTTGAGTGAGGCGACTATTTTTGTATGCGATCTCTGCATGACAACACAATGAGGGAGGTACCCAAAGACCAGTGAGGGACTGGGTAAACCAATATGCAAAAAAACACAAAGAGTCCCTAGTTGGTGGGGGTATACTGACCCAACCAAAAGGCTCTAAGGGTAGCTACGTTGTCAAGGACAAGATAGTCTTTAGCATAACATACACATAATTTACAAATAGTTTACGAATACAGGCTAACAGTCAGTATAGGAACCCTGTCTACAAAGCACCACATTAATTTAGGAAACTATAATCTTTACCAGTGTCAAAAACAATTCAAACAATTTATTAAAAGCAATACAGTTTAAATTCGCATTCATAAAACAATTATACATTCAAACATATATTAAAAAACCAAAGAGTCGACGCTGCGTTTCGGTGTCTTGTTTCGATGATAACACCTTCTTCAGGACATGTTTTTAAGTTAAAAAAAATCTCTAAAAGGTAAGATTAAAAAAACATAATCAGCAGGGGCCTATTGTATACTGACGTTAGCATTGTTATGACATTATTACAAAATATGGACTGTACACACAGAACAACATTCGTGATCTCTATATTCACATTTGTTTATTCAGGAAAACAATCACTGTTCTCTTTTACTTTTTTATCCATTTGAACACCCAATAAGGTTACATCATGTCTAGGGTTATTAATTGTTACACCAGCAGTGCCAGTTTGATACACATACCCACATTTGATACTGGTGACCAAAGATATTGTCTAAGTCATGGTTTTATCCTTCTGTAGATTCACTGTTGGCTTGCATTACACATACCCTTTTATCCCAACAAGATTAACTTATTACTATCTTATAATTATCCTTATGGTCCTATGCAGTTTCTCTTTTATCACTTAACAATTCTAGGCCTACCTCAGAAATAGAGGGATTTAGGGAATTTGAGGTCTCATGAGGGTACAGTTTTTTTCAGTCATTAGTCTGACTCTCATGGACTTATCTTCCTTTGATGTAGTTTAAAATCAATTTTGTTCCACCTGAAGGGTAAATTACACAATTCAGATGAACCCAGATTCTATTACACTTAGAAAACTTATACCTCCGTGATAGATATAGAGGTTCATTACCTGGATATAGGTATTCAATAAAATTATCTGTGCTGTATCAGGGGTGACCACCGTATATCAATTCGGCTGTTTAGCATGTAACTGTAAAGGGCATAAATACAATATTCCTATTATTAAAACATAACGTGTGAACCAGAGTCTTGTTGGTTAAGGTCAGAAAATTACACATGATTACCTTTAGTTGTATCGGGTTGGGGATGATCCAACTTATCTCTTGTAGATAGCGGTCTTCAGATTTGTTACATTCCCTTCTACCAATTCGCTTACTATTCCTTCTTAATTCTCAGAATAGTGCTGTTAATAAATGAAAAAATATAGAGATATTTATGAGCTATCTAGCTATTATCTCAACTATTCAGTTATGTATTCAGTTTTTAGTAACTTATTGTGGCAGTGATGTAACTACCTACATTGGATCAGTTTTTACATAATGGGCTCATTGGTTAGAATATAGCATATGCACGTATTAGTCTCTTGGTAATACCGTGGTTCTATTGTGAAGGTATACCCAGGTATCATTCTTTTCTGTTGTTTGACATTTAAATTCGGACATATTGTGTACTACCTATACTTTTCCTGGCAGCAGGAGCTTTAGCCAGGATTTAAGATTGTTTGCAATGGTATATATCTGTGCTTACAATCATCATGTTCCATTACTCAATGAGCTTTGGACATTCATTCATATTAAAATTGTAGCTTCTCCCCTTAGTGTAACATTATGTTTTTGGGCTCTACTTATTTGCTATTATGTTGTTTCTAGAGGCCCCTTACCCCCCTGCAGATATATAATGGGGCGCTAAGATATTCACACAGTGTAAAGCCCACATCTAGGGTGCTCCAGCATTAATTAGAAGATAGCGCTTGTTCCATAGTTCTTACCTTTTTCCTGTGTATCGGCCTCCCTGTCACCTGGTCCTCATACAGCTTCCCCATGGAATGAATGTTGCTTGCTACAAGCTCCCTTATATTGGGATTTTGGCGCCGTTTTCTACATCGTTAAGCGTATGTGCTATGTTCTATATGGTAGATCTCTGTATAGAACGTCGGCCATTTATAAATGTACATACTCAAGGTCTAAACAGTACCCAATTCTTGATATTATCTTCTTATTCTAATTTTAGGAAGCATTACAGAAGTTTCTTTATTGTTCTAATCGCCCATTTACTATGTTTAAGTTTCCAATAAAAATATTGGCGCGCGATGTATATATACTGTGAAAAAAAAATTGTGAGAAAAAAAGGATCCCGGATTTTGCCTATTTTCTGAATCACTTCGTTTTATATTAGTTTTTAGTGTATGACTATATGCACTCAGCGTATGCTATTTTAAGGAATGTTATGTTGTGGATTGTGTGATCCCGTTTTTTTAGGGTAAATCACCGGCCATCTTGGAGTGTCTAGGCTCCCAGCATCAGCATGGTCCGAGAGCTCCTACGGTTATAGATCCAAGTCCTCTATGGCAACCCCAATGTTCCTTTGTGCAAAATTGACTAAATGTCTTACTCCACTCGACATCTTGGTTTTTTGGAGTATGGTGTGGACATTGTTATATCGCGTTTTTCGCGAAGATTGCGTCGGCCATCTTGGAGTGTACAAACCTCCAAATTTCTATTATGGTCCGAGATATTATATCTGCTGCAGGGTTAATTTTTTGCAGCATCCCTGGTGTTACGTTCTGTACATGTTTTAACGGACTGCATGTGTTACTAAAAATAACTATAGAGGTATGGGGATTACGTAATCGCGTCTTTTCCAGATAATTGCGTCGGCCATCTTGGAGTGTATAAACCTCCAAACTTCTATTATGATCCGGGATTTATATCTGCTGTAGGATTAAGTGTTTGTAACATCCCTGGTGTCGCGTTGTGTGGATGTTATAACAAACTGAATACGTTACTAAGGATAGCTATAATGGTTGCAGATGCACCAATCTAGAAAAAGGTCGCATATCTCCTGAAAAATATGTCAGCCATTTTTGTGCAGGGAAGCTACAAATCCGGACTTCAATATACCTCCTATGATGTTCTTATTTTCCTAGGGGCTAGAAGTCTATGAAAAAATAAATAAGAAAGTAAATGATGTTTGTGTTATAGAAGCATATTGTCTAGGGATCACAACAGAAGCTCAATTTTTTGTTATGTAGTAGAGAATAATACAGCAATGGATGCTTATGTTTCAGTTGCATATTTATATAGGATTCCTAACAGGAGCTAAATTTCTTGTTTGGTATTAGTAATCACATCAGGGCGTCTCACATAAGCCAGACATAATGTTCTGGTCTGTCACTACAAACTACCATATGCTGGACTATAATGGACTTTTGTTATGGGGGTGTCTATAAGACCCTCTCCCAGTCTTCTTTGCTATTAAGACCCTGTCGTACGGTATTAAACTTTGACATATAAAACTGTTCAAGTTTTTTCCACTTAGTGTTCACATCACCACCCCTTGTATTCATTTTTATGGATTCAAGAACACACCACTTAAGATCTTGGTTTGTGTGTTTGGCCAGTAACCAATGGTCTACCAAGGGTGCGTTGCTTTTTTTAGTTCTTATTGCTGACCTATGTTCATTTAGTCTAATTCTTACTTCCCTAGATGTTTCCCCTACATAGGTCAGATTACAGGGACACTGAATGAGGTAAATGAGATTTTTTGACCTACAGTTGTAAAAATCTGCAACTTTGTGATTTGTGCTGTTTATTTTTATTTCTGTGCCTTTAATGATAACCTTACAGTTGCTACACCCACTGCATGGGAAAGTGCCTTTGGGTAATGGGTTCTTATCTATGGTCGTTTGTCGCTCATAGTTGATTTCCCTATATGTTTTTACAAGGCTATTTCTGATTGTTTTATTCCTCCTGTAGGAGAACATGGGCTTCGGAAGGATATTGCCATTTTGGTTGGACACCAGATTCCAGTTCCTATTTATTATGTTCTTAATTTTATTGTTTAAACTGCTATGGTTTGTTACAAAGATTAGTGGTCTGTCTGTTTGGATTTTCTCCTCTTTGTTAAAGAATTCATCCCTGTTGTAATATTTAGCCCTTTTATAGGAATGGCGGATTAGTTTTTTAGGGTACCCTCTTTCTAGGAATTTTTCAGTGAGGATTTGAGCATGTTTATAGTCTAGAACGCGACCTACAAAGTTTCTTTAGAAAGGTCCGTCTAAATGCATTTTTTGAGGGTAAACCTAGGAATACAAATGAGAATAAATCAGGCTTAAAACCGAGGTCAAAATGGACTCCCCAAATTAATATGGTAAAAAAAGATGTAGAGGTATTTGAACACTGTGTGGAGAAAAGTATTTCTGAACTCCTAGATAAAAAACAATGGGTAGAACACAACTTCTCAATTAGAGAAAGAAATGCACTTCAATCATTGGAAGAGGATGTTTCAATTACCATAAAACCAGCAGACAAGGGGGGGAGCATTGTTATAATGGATACCCAGGATTACAATGCTCGCATGTACTCCATGCTTAACAATAAGGAACATTATTGCCCATCCAAAAAAGAGGAACTTAAAACACTGGCAGATAAGATTACAAGCTTATTACAATGGGCAAAGGAAGATGGTGTCATCTGCCTAGAAGAATACCACTTCCTACATAACGAACACCCCACCACACCTGCGCTATATGGTCTCCCAAAAGTGCACAAGAATATATTAGACCCTCCAATGAGACCCATTGTGTCAAGTATCAACTCCATAACGGAACCATTAAGTAAATATATTGATATTTTTTTGCAACCTCTCGTTAAAAGCCAAAGGGCATACATAAAAGACACCACATCAATGATAGGTAAGATTGAAGGTCTTCCTTTTAACTCAGACACCCAGTTTATGGTCTCCTTAGATATAGAGGCCTTATATACTAATATTCCACAGGACGACACTATAGAAATGTTAGCCGACATGCTGCAAATTGGTAACCAGGACTTAAATGCACACTCAACCTTTATAGTTGAGTGTGCAACACTGATACTCAAAAATAATATCTTCCTGTATGAAAAAACCCTGTTCAAGCAAACCAAAGGGACAAGCATGGGGGCCACCTGTGCGCCGAGCCTAGCATGTCTCTACGTATCAAGATTTGAAGACAAGCATATCTTCAACTCGTTGGCACCATTCTTTGAAAACGTGTCACAATGGACACGTTACATTGATGACATTTTCTTCATTTGGACGGGTTTAGAGGCAACTCTTCTTGAATTTATAGACTGGCTTAACCTAGGAGACATTAACTTAAGATTCACGCATAGCATTAGCAACCAGGAATGTGCTTTTTTAGACATAACAATCAAACACAGTGAGGGCAAACTCTTGGTGGAGCTGTATACGAAACCTACAGACAGGAACACAATGTTACACTTCAATAGTCACCACCCGGCCTGTCAAAAAAATAACATACCATATGGACAGTTTCTAAGATTGAGAAGAAACTGTACCAACAATACTGACTATGATAAACATGCTCAAATCCTCACTGAAAAATTCCTAGAAAGAGGGTACCCTAAAAAACTAATCCGCCATTCCTATAAAAGGGCTAAATATTACAACAGGGATAAATTCTTTAACAAAGAGGAGAAAATCCAAACAGACAGACCACTAATCTTTGTAACAAACCATAGCAGTTTAAACAATAAAATTAAGAACATAATAAATAGGAACTGGAATCTGGTGTCCAACCAAAATGGCAATATCCTTCCGAAGCCCATGTTCTCCTACAGGAGGAATAAAACAATCAGAAATAGCCTTGTAAAAACATATAGGGAAATCAACTATGAGCGACAAACGACCATAGATAAGAACCCATTACCCAAAGGCACTTTCCCATGCAGTGGGTGTAGCAACTGTAAGGATATCATTAAAGGCACAGAAATAAAAATAAACAGCACAAATCACAAAGTTGCAGATTTTTACAACTGTAGGCCAAAAAATCTCATTTACCTCATTCAGTGTCCCTGTAATCTGACCTATGTAGGGGAAACATCTAGGGAAGTAAGAATTAGACTAAATGAACATAGGTCAGCAATAAGAACTAAAAAAAGCAACGCACCCTTGGTAGACCATTGGTTACTGGCCAAACACACAAACCAAGATCTTAAGTGGTGTGTTCTTGAATCCATAAAAATGAATACAAGGGGTGGTGATGTGAACACTAAGCGGAAAAAACGTGAACAGTTTTATATGTCAAAGTTTAATACCGTACAACAGGGTCTTAATAGCAAAGAAGACTGGGAGAGGGTCCTATAGACACCCCCATAACAAAAGTCCATTATAGTCCAGCATATGGTAGTTTGTAGTGACAGACCAAAACATTATGTCTGGCTTATGTGAGACGCCCTGATGTGATTACTAATACCAAACAACAAATTTAGCTCCTGTTAGGAATCCTATATAAATATGCAACTGAAACATAAGCATCCATTGCTGTATTATTCTCTACTACATAACAAAAAATTGAGCTTCTGTTGTGATCCCTAGACAATATGCTTCTATAACACAAACATCATTTACTTTCTTATTTATTTTTTCAGAGACTTCTAGCCCCTAGGAAAATAAGAACATCATAGGAGGTATATTGAAGTCCGGATTTGTAGCTTCCCTGCACAAAAATGGCTGACATATTTTTCAGGAGATATGCGACCTTTTTCTAGATTGGTGCATCTGCAACCATTATAGCTATCCTTAGTAACGTATTCAGTTTGTTATAACATCCACACAACGCGACACCAGGGATGTTACAAACACTTAATCCTACAGCAGATATAAATCCCGGATCATAATAGAAGTTTGGAGGTTTATACACTCCAAGATGGCCGACGCAATTATCTGGAAAAGACGCGATTACGTAATCCCCACACCTCTATAGTTATTTTTAGTAACACATGCAGTCCGTTAAAACATCTACAGAACGTAACACCAGGGATGCTGCAAAAAATTAACCCTGCAGCAGATATAATATCTCGGACCATAATAGAAATTTGGAGGTTTGTACACTCCAAGATGGCCGACGCAATCTTCGCGAAAAAACGCGATATAACAATGTCCACACCATACTCCAAAAAACCAAGATACCGAGTGGAGTAAGACATTTAGTCAATTTTGCACAAAGGAACATTGGGGTTGCCATAGAGGACTTGGATCTATAACCTTAGGAGCTCTCGGACCATGCTGATGCTGGGAGCCTAGACACTCCAAGATGGCAGATGATTTACCCTAAAAAAACGGGATCACACAATCCACAACATAACGTTCCTTAAAATAGCATATGCTGAGTGCATATAGTCATACACTAAAAACTAATATAAAACGAAGTGATTCAGAAAATAGGCAAAATCCGGGATCCTTTTTTTCTCACAATTTTTTTTCACAGTATATATACATCGCGCGCCAATATTTTTATTGTAAACTTAAACATAGTAAATGGGCGATTAGAACAATAAAGAAACTTCTGTAATGCTTCCTAAAATTAGAATAAGAAGATAATATCAAGAATTGGGTACTGTGTAGACCTTGAGTATGTACATTTATAAATGGCCGACGTTCTATACAGAGATCTACCATATAGAACATAGCACATACGCTTAACTATGTAGAAAATGGCGCCAAAATCCCAATATAAGGGAGCTTGTAGCAAGCAACATTCATTCCATGGGGAAGCTGTATGAGGACCAGGTGACAGGGAGGCCGATACACAGGAAAAAGGTAAGAACTATGGAACAAGCGCTATCCTCTAATTAATGCTGGAGCACCCTAGATGTGGGCTTTACACTGTGTGAATATCTTAGCGCCCCATTATATATCTGCAGGGGGGTAAGGGGGCTCTAGAAACAACATAATAGCAAATAAGTAGAGCCCAAAAACATAATGTTACACTAAGGGGAGAAGCTACTATTTTAATATGAATGAATGTCCAAAGCTCATTGAGTAATGGAACATGATGATTGTAAGCACAGATATATACCATTGCAAACAATCTTAAATCCTGGCTAAAGCTCCTGCTGCCAGGAAAAGTATAGGTATTACACAATATGTCCGAATTTAAATGTCAAACAGCAGAAAAGAATGATACCTGGGTATACCTTCACAATAGAACCACGGTATTACCAAGAGACTAATACGTGCATATGCTATAATCTAACCAATGAGCCCATTATGTAAAAACTGATCCAATGTAGGTAGTTACATCACTGCCACAATAAGTTACTAAAAACTGAATACATAACTGAATAGTTAAGATAATAGCTAGATAGCTCATAAATATCTCTATATTTTTTGCATTTATTAACAGCACTATTCTGAGAATTAAGAAGGAATAGTAAGCGAATTGGTAGAAGGGAATGTAACAAATCTGAAGACCGCTATCTACAAGAGATAAGTTGGATCATCCCCAACCCGATACAACTAAAGGTAATCATGGGTAATTTTCTGACCTTAACCAACAAGACTCTGGTTCACACGTTATGTTTTAATAATAGGAATATTGTATTTATGCCCTTTACAGTTACATGCTAAACAGCCGAATTGATATACGGTGGTCACCCTGATACAGCACAGATAATTTTATTGAATACCTATATCCAGGTAATGAACCTCTATATCTATCACGGAGGTATAAGTTTTCTAAGTGTAATAGAATCTGGGTTCATTTGAATTGTGTAATTTACCCTTTAGGTGGAACAAAATTGATTTTAAACTGCATCAAAGGAAGATAAGTCCATGAGAGTCAGACTAATGACTGAAAAAAACTGTACCCTCATGAGACCTCAAATTCCCTAAATCCCTCTATTTCTGAGGTAGGTCTAGAATTGTTAAGTGATAAAAGAGAAACTGCATGGGACCATAAGGATAATTATAAGATAGTAATAAGTTAATCTTGTTGGGATAAAAGGGTATGTGTAATGCAAGCCAACAGTGAATCTACAGAAGGATAAAACCATGACTTAGACAATATCTTTGGTCACCAGTATCAAATGTGGGTATGTGTATCAAACTGGCACTGCTGGTGTAACAATTAATAACCCTAGACATGATGTAACCTTATTGGGTGTTCAAATGGATAAAAAAAGTAAAAGAGAACAGTGATTGTTTTCCTGAATATACAAATGTGAATATAGAGATCACAAATGTTGTTCTGTGTGTACAGTCCATATTTTGTAATAATGTCATAACAATGCTAACGTCAGTATACAATAGGCCCCTGCTGATTATGTTTTTTTAATCTTACCTTTTAGAGATTTTTTTAACTTAAAAACCTGTCCTGAAGAAGGTGTTATCATCGAAACAAGACACCGAAACGCCGCGTCGACTCTTTGGTTTTTTAATATATGTTTGAATGTATAATTGTTTTATGAATGCAAATTTAAACTGTATTGCTTTTAATAAATTGTTTTTGACACTGGTAAAGATTATAGTTTCCTAAATTAATGTGGTGCTTTGTAGACAGGGTTCCTATACTGACTGTTAGCCAGTATTCGTAAACTATTTGTAAATTATGTGTATGTTATGCTAAAGACTATCTTGTCCTTGACAACGTAGCTACCCTTAGAGCCTTTTGGTTGGGTCAGTCTACGCTGTAGGGTATATACCCCCACCAACTAGGGACTCTTTGTGTTTTTTTTGCATATCTCTGCATGACAGACATTGAACTGTGAATGATATCCAGAAATGCAACCATTTGTTGCATTTGGCAACTAAGTCCATGGATGGCATTCACAATCACATTCTGGCCTCGAAAGATGATGTGTAACAGGTCAATAGCTCCTCACTCAACGCACATGGGGTGACAGGGGCAGGTGGTGAGGTGCATGTAATGAAGGAAACCCCAGCTTTTTTAGTACATTGGGTTTAGCAAACTGGGGAGGGCAGCAAGAGGGAGGATGGAGAAGGGTCTCTGGGTGGTGGACAGGGATGCAGCTTGTACAGTTTCTGTATGGTCTGCCACCAGTAGTGCCTGGTTGCGTGTGGAGGCTTCTGAAGATAATGATGAGGTGGTGGCCTCTGATCTAGTCCCCTCACTCTCTGTGCCGCTGTGTTCATCAGTGCCCAATGTCTCACCACCTGAAACACAGTGAACAACTGCTTTCCCGCCTTTGTGGCCCAAGTCCCCTTCACTGCTCTTTAAGAGGCTGAAAAGACATATACAATGGTTTTATTGTACCTGTGCAAATAGAACTGATCATGAAGTTGTTTTCTCAAAACATTTTCCAAACTTTCACCTCCTTCAATGCTTTCAAACTTTGGTTTCATTTGATCATTATTTCATGCATGGAGGGAACATCTTGAGAAACCATTTGCTCACAGTTACTTCACAATATTGTTCCTATTTTATTTGTCTTACCCAGATTCAATTTACACCATGAACTGTTTAACAACACTGAATTGTTCTGATTGGTTGCTTGAATAATGAACTTTTATCACAAAAATCAATAAATAGCAAAAATCCCTATGTACATTGTGTGCATAATGCGACAAATACAGAATTAGTGTTATCTAAAATAATATATATATATAAATCAATGTTTGTTAATATTTACTGCAAAGTTGTGCCAAAATTTGTATGTATAAACCGAAGGCCTGTTTCTTTTGTTTGGCCATTTCACAGTGGTAAAGTAACAGAAGTATTTTTCAAATATTAAAATACATTTTATGAATGCAGTACTTAAGCTCCTTATTAGGGTATCACAACCTATGTATTTACTTATGCTGTTGTAGAACGTGTAGCAATTCTAAAATAATTTTGTTGGTATTTCAAATGACTTCTACAACATAAATAAACACATTGAGCTTAATACATTTCTGATCCACTTTAGCACAGAATAAATATATTTATACCTTTGACTCCAAAATATTTTACATTATTTTCTGTTTGTTTTACCATTGTCAAAAAATGAAAAAAATATGCTGCCTTTCCTTTTGGGCAAACATTAGTTAATTACAGTAAATTTTAAATACACTGATTCAGGTATTTGTTTAACCAGTTTAACGCGGGGAAGACGGAGGTGCTTTTTAGCGCCGGAAATAAGATCTCCCGTCCATTTCCTGAGAATTTCTGGCCTCCTGAGACAGCGACTAAAGTGCAGCCAGTGGAATCAGTTTGTAACCTAGGAGTTATGCTTGATCAGAAGCTTAGCATGGAGACGCATGTAAAGAAAACGACCGCCTGTTGCTTTTCTATTCTGCGGTCCTTGCGGATGATTCTCCCACTTTTACCATTCCAGGCATGTGCGCAAGTGGCAAGGTGTACGATCCTCAGTAGGTTGGACTACTGTAATGCCCTACTCCTGGAGTCCCCTGGCTTTTTGTTGGATAGACTCCAAAGAATGCAATCAGCGGCCGCTAGGTTGGTTTTGGGGCTTCCTAGTAGAGCACATGGGTTGGCTGCTTTGGCAAAACTGCATTGGCTCCCTTTGAGACAGAGGGTACAATTTAAGGCTCTCTGTCTCGTTTTCAAGGCCCTCCATGGAATAGGCCCTCTTCCCTTACAATCGAGATTTGCTTGGTACACACCAACCAGGCTGCTTCGTTCTTCAGCGGCTAGGCTGGTGAGGGTGCCTAGATTTAAAAGGTTTAGATCAGGGGGCAGATCCTTTGAGGTGGCCGCGGCCAAACTTTGGAATCTGCTCCCGTGCGAGATAAGGCAAACCAGGGAGCTTCTCTCCTTTAGGAAAATGATCAAAACCTGGCTTTTTCCCAAACAACTGTAACTTGTGCATTCCACCTTGTCCTGTCTGACACTCTCCCGCCCCTTTGAGCCACCAGCGCCAGGATGCCTGCAAGGTGATAGTGCGCTTTATAAGTCAAATAAATAAGTAAATAAAATGCCCTCGTGCGGGAGGCACGCGGGGAGAGAACACAACATGTATCTCCTTTCCTAAAACGAAGAAAGAGGACCAGGAAGGGGAGCGCGAGAGAGAGAGCAAGAAAAGAAAAAGAGTGAAAGGTAGATCACCTGTACCTGGCCGGTAATCTGGCCACTCTGGAATTCCTCCTGGGGAAATCAAGAGGGTTACTGAGAGCATCAACATCACAGTTTTCAGATACAGAAGTACGTGACAAGGCCGCATCAGAACTTACTATTGGCCTCTCACCAACCTCGTCATTGACTTTTACGATCTTGTTCATGTTCTACCAGTTATGCCCATTGACACGTACAACACCTCCACCTACTTTGTCAGTGGAGACTGGTTCACTGAACTTGGACACCCCCTTTTTCACAAAGTCCTGTTTCTTTATTTTAACTTTGTCACCTACAGCAAACTTCCGGTTGGAGGCGTGTTTCCTGTCATAAAAATACACTTTTTGCTTACGTTGCACCTCACTAACCTTGTCTCTAACCCTTTCATCTAGTTCTTGTGATGATGTGCTGCATTTGAACCATTTGAACATCCACGCAGGTCTGAACTCCCGACATGGCTTCCTACCTCTAAGTAGTTCGAAAGGGGATACACCTGTGGATGAGTGGGGTTGTGGTCCTGTAAAACCACAACATAGTTCTTACAGTAGCGGGTATGACATTGTTGTGATCGATGGCCCACCTTATACAATACCCAATGACTCTATTGAGTCTCTCCACAAGCCCATTAGTTTGGGGATGGTAAAGTTAGCTTTTGAGATGTGAGATGGAAGAATCTTTGAGGAAGTCTTCAATGTCAGATGAGACGAACTGTACCCCATTGTCGGAGATAATGGTCTTGGGAAAACCCTCCCTCATGAACATCTCTTTCATAAATTCGAGAATCTATTTTGAGTCAGCTTTGAGTACAAATCTGACTTCGGGTCATTTTGAATAGTAGTCAACTAGGATAATAGCAAACTTGGTCTGATGTGGCAAGGTGTGGAGTGGTCCTAAAACATCGATGCCCAATTTTTTCCATGGAGACTCGGGAAGGGGTATAGAAGTTAGGGGGGATTGGATGTGCAGAGACTCTTATCGCTACCCACACACATGGTGAAATCTAGTACTAGAGCATCAATGTCTCTATCCATTTGGGGCCTACTTTTGGTGAGTGTGGCTCCCAGGTTTCCCTCGTGTGCTTTAGTGTTTTTCTAATGTTGACAGGAGGAATTATGTTATCTAGTCTGAAGACCAGGACATCTACTAGCTATAGCTCATCACAGACTTTTAAAATGGTTGAACCTCAACATCTACATTTCTCTCTTTGGACCACCCATGGATAATGTATTGTTTATCAGTTTTCAATGTTTCATCAGAGTCCTTAGCAGTATATTTGCTGCTTTCAACTACAGAGCACACATTTTGTAACTCTACCCTAGCAATTCTGCAGTCCTCGTGCTCATCATCATCAATGTGCTTCTCGCCAAGGACAGACTCGTTGGGAGCAGAAGGCAAACGTGATAGGGCATCCACCCGGACGTTTCTCCCTCCCGCGATGTGTATGACTTTGAAGTTGAATTGGAGAAGTTTGGATGTCAGAGGGGCTATGCGTGGCATGGTGTTGATGTGGTTGGTGTTCCCCAAAAAGGCAACTAAAGGTTTGTGGTCTGTTTGTACGCCCAGCATCTCAGAGATGTTGGGTAAAGGGTGTGAGTCAACCCAAATTTCTTTGTTCAGGTTGCGCAAGTCAATGCAGATCCTCAACTCGTTGTTTTTTTTGTGCTACGTCTAAGGGGGACGTCCAGTCCGAGGATTTGATGGGCTTGATCACTCCTCTCTTGCGCATAGACACAAGCTTTTTCTCCAGGTCCTCCCTTATGCTGAATGGGACGCTTCCTATTTTGTGCTTTACAGGAACAGCATCATCCCTTTTATTTTATGTTTGTACCCTTTGATTGTTCTTAAATCTCCAGAAAAGACTTTGGGATATTTGTTAAGCAGTTCTTCAACATGTGTGGAGTTGTGAATGGCCAAGACCTGTTCTTTAGCACCTGGACATAGCATCATGTCAAACAAACCTTGGTGAAACCACCCTAGTATGTTCAACCCGTGTGTGGCGACATGTATCTTGCCATATATGCGCCTGTTTTTGAACTCCATGATGTCCTCTAAATAGTTTTGGAGGTCAATTTTACGTCCTTCATAGGACACAGGTGGGCGATTTGTGGGAAGATAGGCCTTTCACCCCAGTTAGCTCTAAAGAGTGATTCAGTGATTATGGTGATGCTGACATAGGGATCAACACAATCATTTGGATCACCAGTTCTGACATTGCAGTCTTTCACAATGAGTACCATATCTTTAAATTCTCCTAAAGGATCTTCGTTTTCGCTGTCACTGGAGTCTTTGACATGTCCAATCCCCACTTTTTCTTTCTTGTGACTCTTACAAACTTTGTCAAGGTGGCCCACTTTACCGCAGGATCGACATACCACGTTTTTAGCTGGGCATGGCTTACCATTTTTCGTATGAGCCGAGTTGCCACACCTAAAATAAATGTCAGTTCTCCTAAAGAAACGACTTTGTGGGGTATCTTTTCTTTTCTTGAAATCGGAAAGGCGCACAGGAGTGACCACTTTAGTATTCTTGTTTTCAAGTTCCTTGATGGAGGTTTGCGAAGTTTCGTTACTTTTTGCAATGCAAATGGACTCTTCTAATGAGGAGTTATCTAGTGGCAGGAGTTTTTGTCTAAAAGATCTGTCTGAGCATTGGCCTATGAACTGGTCGCAAACTAGTTGTTCACTGAAATTCCCAAATTCGCAGTCAGCGGTCATTTTCCTGAGTGCAGTGATGTATGTGTCAACATCTTCCTTGCCCTTCTGTGTTCGTTTAAAAAATTTGTGTCTCAACACAACCATGCTAGGTTGGACATCATATCTCTTGGCTAATTTCCTGTTAGTGCTCCGATATTCATCTGGTTCCTTCCCTTCCTCAGCTTCTGCCTCAGGTAGGTGCTTGAGTGTGTCCCTACCTTTGAATCCTATAGAATTGAGAAGTAAAAACTTCTTCCTTTCTGGTTTAAACCTGTGCGCACCAACGGCCCCTAGAAAATTTTCAAATGCGTTGAACCATTTACGCCATTTTATGGGTGGATCTCCTTGTGTGACAAGAAATGGAGGAGGAGGGTGGACAGCTTGCATTGTGAAGACCACGATGGAAAATGTGATAAAAGAAGGCAACAACTTTTTAAAAAAAATATTGATGAAAGATTTAAAAAAATGACTTCAAATTTTGAAAATTTAACTTTGAGCCATGGCACGCATACCGTTAACCTTTGTGTTGAAATGATAGAGCACAGGGTGGACTACTAACTAGAGAGGAAAGTGTTAAAGAACCCGTGCGTCAGTCACTGATGAGTAGACTGCTGAGCATGAGGTAATGAAGGTGCTGGTGTGTGTGTCACCGAGTAAGCCAGTGCACGCCTTGTGTCTCTGAGTTGTAATGCATAGGTGTGAGTGCCACATTTCTTTAGAATACAGAAAACATGTGAAAAAATGAATAGGTGTGCGTGTCACCGAGTGATCCGATGCACCCTGGATGTATACTTTGAAGATCGGTGTGCGTGCCACCGTTCTTTAGAATGCTGAAAACACGTGAGAAAATGAATGAGTGTGCGTGTCACCAAGTGATCCGATACACGGTGGATGTATACTTTGAAGATACAGGTGAGGTGTCACCAGTGAGTATTGGTTAGACGTAAAAGCTCAAACAGAGCCAGCGTGCATGTCTCGAATGTCCATTAGTGCACGCTTGAATGCTTCCACGCTTGTTTTGAGGTGAGCGTGTCACTGTCACCAGTGTTAGATTTGTGCACAGAGGTGCAAGCTATGCAGATATTAAAAATAAACAGTACCTTAATGTCACTGCGCCGCATGGAACTAGGGATGTGTGGAAATGGTAAATAAACCACTCCCTATGACTGGATTTGTTCTTTAGTGGAAGAGTGGTGCGTCAGTTTCAGTTGACTTCCCATATGCCTGGTTCACACAGCTGACACAAGAGGCGTAAGAGGCCGCCGCTGACTGGGTTGATGAGACAGTCGCAGGGTCTACCGTGTTGTGGAGCTTCCAACCAACATCGAATACGTCACATGCAGGCGGGGATCTTGAGTGTAGTGTTCTGCAAAGACACAGTCTAGTTGTTGCAGCCCTGTATTACACTAATCACCCACCCACCACAGACGTCACTGGGTCAGGTGACGCTGCCAATAAAAGGGGCCGAGCGCACGTGCTCGTGGCCATAGTTATACTATCTAACTGGTGTCCTGTGTAGTCCTTTACTCCACCATGTGGGCCTAGGGCCCTACCACCACATTGGCGACGAGGCGGTAATGCAATGCCACGCGTGCCGAAGCTGAACACTCCCCGGGAAAAAAAAGGGAAGTGCCCATGTGCAGGGCACCCCTCCGGGGAAATAGCGCTGGCCGCCGAGAGGCCTGAGGGGCGTGTGCCGTGCCCCGGGGCCTAGATGTCCAGGACGAGGTGACTGGGAGCTCACCCCGCACCTCCATGCCCAGCGTGAGCCTCCCGGCGTGAGGAGAGAGTGCAGCGGACCGACCAGAGCCCACCTGTGCCGGCCGCGACTGAGCCCCTGCCTGGGGGCGAAGAAGGACAACGAAGCCGAGTGCCCACCTCGACCCCGCAGCTGAGGAGCCGGCCCATGGCGGGTCCAACGCAGGAGAGGAGGTGAGCTCGCAGCGAAAGGCGTGGTGCCCGCAGCGTGAGAAGAGCTGCCAGGCACTGTCCCTGCAAGCGGAGCAAACCCACGAGGCGAAGAAGGCCCGGAGGCGAGCCTGGGGGGCCGCGCATGCAAGGAGCGCCCCCCCGTGTGACCGTCATCATGAGCAGTGCCCACCCGCAACGGTCAGAACTACGTAATGGCGGTCGCCAGTCGGCACCGCCGAAAAACACATCACGAAGCGGAGCCTACCCACTATCAACTGTGACCGTGCCCCAGCAGTGGTAAGCGGCGCCAGCATCGCCTGTAGTTAAGCAGGACTCGCGGAGCCCACCCGCGGCCTGCCTGAAGCGCCCCCTCCCCCGCCTCGTGTGTGAAGTGCGGCAGAGGGGTGAAAGACTGTGCCGAAAAGCGCCCGCAGCGTGAGGGGAGGTGCCAGGCGCTTAACAACCGAAGCAGAGCCCACCCGCATGACCAGCGCGCCTCGCCAGGCGTGAGTGTGCCCCCAATGAACTTTAAATAAAGCAGTACCAGCGGAGCCCACCCGCGGCCTGCGACAAGCATGGCAGGTCTCCGCCGTGCAGCGTGTGCAAGGTGAAGCTGCTGCGGCGGGAGACCGGAGAAAGTGAAGCCTGCCGCACCGGATAATCACCAGCGTCTAAATAGGCAGAGCTGGCGGAGCCCACCCGCGGCCTGCCTCAAGCGCCCCCCCCTGTCCCGGAGAGAGGACAGCAAAGCACCGCAAAGCCGCCCGCACACGCAGTGTCAGTGTGCACACACACCCCCCTCCGGCAGCGTGTGGATCAAGAAGCTGCTGCGGTGAGGGGGGAGAGCAACAGGAACAACCAGCGCCGCCAGAATAAACTGAAAGTGTGCCAAACAAAATTCAAACTGTGCGAGACACGGAGCCTGCACACCACAGAACTGCCTCGCCAACATGCCTGCGCCCTCCCACCTCCAAAAGTACACAAAAGCAGGGAAGGAACTCACCAGGAAGGCAGCGCGAGGCCAGGTGATCAGCAGCAGCTCCAGCCCCCTGTGTGCAGCCGGTGAGGGACAGACAGTAGAGCTCACAACACAGGGAAGACAAGAGCCACGAGGCAGGCTGCTGCCAAATCGGTGTTTACTGCCACCCAGTGGCCAAAAGGAAAAGCGCACCTGCCACCAGGAGAAATAAAACAAGCATTGCACGATGGGTCAACAGCAGCAAGGGGCAACAGATTAAACAGCGCCCCAGGGAGAATCTACTTACAAGCAGCAAGTAAGGGCGCAACAGCGCAGGTGACACCCACACACACCAGCAAGGAGTCAGCGGCTGCCACGTCCAGCGCGACGTGGGAAGAGGCACGAATGCATCACTAAGCATCCAAGCACTGGAAGAACGTCCAGGGAAATGACTGCCGAGATCAGACGACGGAGAGAGCAGCGACGCCTTGTGGCCACAGGTGTTCACCGCAGCATCAACTACTCCCGCCAACGGTCCAAAGCAGCAAGTACCTGACGACAGCCAAAGCAGCACGTACCTGACGACAGCCGAAGCAGCAAGTGCCTGATGACAGCCAAAGCAGCAAGTACCCAACGACTCGCAACATACGTCCAAGAACCCTGAATAGTAAGTGCGCAAGAACGCGACAGGAGTGCCATAACTCCACACCCGCACGACAGGACCGCGCAGCACTGCGCCAGAGCGTGCCAGGAGCGCCAGGAAGCAGGAGCGCCAGAGTGACGCTGCACAGCGACACGCCAACGCCACGGGACAGCGCACAAAGGTCCCCAAGAAAGACAGCGACATCTCGCAGCAACCAGAACGCCATCGTCAGCACGCATGGCGGCATGCACCAGAGATGCACTAGGAGCGGTGACGCAACCCTCCTCCACGCAGACAAAGCGCGCCAACGCCAAATCACCGTGACGGTGAACAGCGACCACCAAGCAAATAGCACAGCATGACAACTCATGCCCAAGCCGAAAGCCGACCACCCAGTCTGGTCGCCAAGGAAAGAAAAGCAACAACAGAGAAGATCGCGACAAACGGTCCAGTCAGTGAAGAGAAGAACACCATGCCGGAGAGCTATGCCCAGACCAGAAAGAAACAGGTGGAGTGCACGCCGCCTGGGGAAGACTGGTCGGGAAGGCCAACGACAGCAAGAGGACCAGACCACGTCGCAAGAAGGAACATGGAAAGGAAGGGCGCGACGCCAGAAAGAAAAGGAAGGAGGAAAAGTAGAGCCCAAGGAACCCGACGAGACAGGAGGGTCATGATGGAATTGACCAAAGAAGGGTATCCTGATTGAAGACAACAGAAGTGATCAAGTACCAGGAAGATACGACGACAGGTCTATTCAACAAGTAAGGGGAAGACAGTGTCCTACCACATGGACAAGACCACGGGGACGACATGTAGAGGGCCCGCTACATGGAGAAGCCTGGTTAGCACGAGCAAGCAAGAAAGAAGACTTGACCGCGTCGAGGAAGAGAATGAAGAGGAAGAATGGAGTAACACAACATCACTCCACAGAAGAAGAGAGAGAACAACAGTCAGCACACAGGAACATCGGTGCTGTCCGAAGAACATCGAAACATCCATGTGGATCCCAGTAATCCCGACAACTCGCACCTGAGGAGACCACCCACCGAAGAACGGCATGGGTGCCCCGTGAACCTGAAGCTTGCCGAAGCAGAGCATACCCGAGCACTAGACAATCAACCCTTGTGGACTACACAAGACTCGACTGTGGCCATGTCCGAAGTTCGGCAGCGACCCGCACAGCCCACGCGATCTAGTGGCAGTCCAGGGGACAAGGGCCTCGGCCGCATGTCCTGTGAGAGAGGAATCCGGATGGGAGAGGTGCAACAGCGGCAGCTCCACGACAGGCAACAGGAAGCATGAAGGCCCCAGGTAAACACCTGGCACCGAGAAACGGTCTGGCGAAGACACTGAACCCATGTCCCAACGGCAAGAACATCCTGGCGGATGACATCAACACCCCCGAGGACATCATGAAAGACTTGGCGGTGAGTCCATTGGCAGTTCCTCAGCAACGCCTTTGCGCGGCTCATGCGAAGCCCCGCACGGTCCACCCGGTCCCATCGTGTCCGGCAAGAGGGTCCTCCCAGCGTCTCTCGTGAGAGAAGAGTCCAAGCAGGAGAGGGCAATCTTCAAGGCTCCAGTGAGAGAGGAGTCCGGCTAGACAGGCAAGTCGGAAGTTACTTGGCCGGCAGGAGGTGTGAAAGCATCAAGATCAGCAAATCCAAAGAAAGACCTCTCGTGCCGCAGTCATCTCCATCAACCAACAAGCGTTGTCATCCACTGGACTAGGAACACCTGCAAGACCCCTCAAGGGTCAATCTCATTCTGCTCCAGGTACCCCAAGTGTTAAACAACATACATAAGTGCAGCAAGACAAGGATGATCTGAAGTACACCGCTGAGGTGAAGCTCATCTGACGGACTTTGTAATCCAGGAACTGTCTTCAACATTCTCCCAGCCGATAGTCTGAAGAAAACCTGTTGGGGATGTAATTTGGTATTATTCTATTTTCTTGCAGGTTGGACATTTTGTTTTCTTTTCCCTGAACTTTGGGAGGGATGTAGTGTTCTGCAAAGACACAGTCTAGTTGTTGCAGCCCTGTATTACACTAATCACCCACCCACCACAGACGTCACTGGGTCAGGTGACGCTGCCAATAAAAGGGGCCAAGCGCACGTGCTCATGGCCATAGTTATACTATCTAACTGGTGTCCTGTGTAGTCCTTTACTCCACCATGTGGGCCTAGGGCCCTACCACCACATGGAGCACTTGACCCGCAGATGTCCTGTCTTTGTATTACGGAAGCTGTTCCCTCGGAGATTCAGCCAAACGCCGTAGCTTACATTGAGGCCAATATTGCGCTTGCCTCACAGGATTAATGTTCGAACTTCACTCGCTGACACGCTTCAATTCAATGATGACGACACAGTGTTGAAGTAAGGATTGTACCTTTTTTACGTGTCATCAAATGTCAAGCTAGTGTTCAGATTTTGACACAATCCCTTCGTCATTGAGTTGCAGCTTCTTCTAGATCTGCGCAGGTGTTGTGTGGGAATATGCTGAGAAATCGTCGCCACGAAGAATGTAATGATCTACGAGCCATCATGAAGTTTCAGGTATGCTTTATTTGTAGGGACAAATTCCCACAGACGGGCATAGTGTGTCTGCAAGCACCTCCAGGCGGTGGCGTAGACTGACCGCCATTAATTCTAGCTGTCAAAGTAAGAACAGGGCAGTGCGAGACAGTAAGCAGAACAATGCCATCGCGCTGGAGGCACGCAGGGAGAGAACACTACAAAGTCCCTTTAAGTTTCCTATTTTGGTTCATCATTATCTTATCATATGTACATAACAAAGGCTATTAATAAATCGTTTTGTGTATGTGTTACTCTGCCACCAATGTATTCACTCTGCTGTCTGTTTTTTCCAAAAGTGTATGCCTATTAAATTCTTTTGTCAAAAAACAGACTGGCATAGATGCATATTTATGAAGGGGTAAGACATCATGCAAAGCTGTCACTTTTAACATAACTGAAGTAGTATTTTTGATTTTAAACATTTTTGTGATATGTTATTAATTTAATAAATAGCTATTTAATCGTATGTTTCTAGTATTTTTGGCTCACATGCTCAGTCTTGTTTGTTTATAATACTAACTCACAAATGTGACGTTTGAAACATCCACTGTACAATAAGTCCATTTCATGTTATGTCACCTGTAATAGGGCTAACGTAAATCCTTCATAATTGTGATAGATCATCACATCTGATAAAATTATACATTGTGGCCTGTTTGGTACAACTGTCACTTATAACATCAAACAAACTCCTGTATGTTAGTTTTTTGGCAGGCATGTGTCAGCTGAAAACAGTTCTCTGGTAGTATTCAGAAATATAGGGGTATCATTTTCCTCAAATTAATTTACAAAACACATCATCATAAACCTTGTGCAAAACTTACACCTTCAACAACCCCTTGTTGTCCGTTGGATATGTGTCATCCTTTATGTTGATGCCATAATGTGTTGCTGTAAGTAAAATTGTTATCCAACATGAAAAACTCACAAAAAAACGTACCCCCTTGATGTTGCTGTTGGGATCTCAACTGCCAATCAAGCTAGGGATAGGCTGCTGTAAGTATGTGGGCCAGTAGGGGGGTTAGGGTGCAGCACACATGCTTCCTATATTGGGAGGACTGGCCGAGCCGGACCTAGGCTGTCTTTTTGATCAAGCGCATTAGGTCCTCCCATCTCTTTCTGCGGTGGATGCTGCATGCTTGTGGACCCCCAGGGTTCGCACTTTCTTTGCGAACCTTGGAAGCCTGTGAGCTGCACCCTAACCCCCTACTGGCCCACATACTTACAGCGACCTATCCCTAGTAGTGCATATCATTTATGATGTGTATTATATGCCTGTCAATATTGCACTAAAGTCTATTTAATGAAACTTCTCAAATGTATTTAACCTATGTAAAATGAGCACAGCCATCCCTTAACTTTAAAAGTAAAATATGACTTTGTGCTTATTTTAAAACTAACTCAATGCTTTGAGCTACTCTGAAGATGTCTCGGAGCTACTAGTCGTTCCTTGATTGACTGGTTGGAGACACCTGCTTTAGGCTGAGCGATTTGTGGGACGAATCAAATAGCAAAAATCTTTTTTATTTGGTATGTAAAAACAATATATATATATATATTTATTTATATATCATTTGTATTGAAAATAAAATATATTTTCTAATTTAACATAATGTTACAAAAAATTAGTCAGAATTACATTTTCATTTTAAACTTGTACCTGTTTCTCTGGTAAGCCATACAGCTGGCTGTACAGGGTCAGGACCTCCATAGACAGCAACTCCAGCTCCTTTGGCAAGAACTGTGGGGCTCTGTCACCAGCTTTTCCTGGCATTGTGGCTTCCAGAGGTGTGAAACAGCAACACAAGTTGAGGAGGTGTATTAGGAGGCAAGTGAGCTTTTTTGAAATGTTGCATACATCTGCAGGACGTGCGGGATTGTCAACAGAGACAGACACATCCATTGGCTTTTGTATGTTGCTTTCACACACATGAGCCTATAGCAGGTGTCATACCAACTTTCCCACCCACTACCCAGTCAAAATCCATCGACGGCCGACTAATTGAAAATGTACTGACGGCAAGATTATGTGCCTGCCATTTCAGATTGTGAAATAGTGTGTTTGTGAATGTTACGTTCATCAACACCACTCAAAATGGTGGCTACTTTGTTTACATATGCAAAATGCTAATGTTATTCATTTGTTTTCACGTTACCATGGTTAAATGCAATATTTTAGTGGTTTTCCTGGTACTTCAGTCGATGGAATTTCCGATGACAATTAAAAAAACAAGTAAGAATGTGTAAATAATTCATAAAAAAGTTATTATTTTAACATTTAAAAAAATAAAATACACATGTAAAAAATGGCATTTGTAAACAATTTTTTTAAAGTTATTAATGTTGTGTATAGTTATGTTATAAAAATGTTTTTTTTTAAACTAGATGAGATGTGTGTTTTGTTTTTAGACCATTTCTAGACCTTGCCAGCATGGAAGAACAGGATATTATCAAACTATTCAGATTAAATAGGCAAACTATTTTTGAATTATGTCCTCAGCTGGAGCCAGATCTTCTGCCTCACATTAAGAATCGTTAATCAATTACACCAATGGGCAAAATAATGGCAGTACTTCATTTTGTGACCACGGGATCATTAGAATACACTGAGACAAATCAAAATTCAAACACTTCCCAAGAATAAAGGATTTTGCCAATGTGAAGAGAGATTTTTATGCTTTGGGTTGCCTATGACATGTGATTGGAGCAATTGATGTCACACATATTGCCTTGGTGCCGCCACATGAAAGAGAACAAGTCTACCGCAATCGGAAAAACTTCATTTCAATCAATGTGCTAGTTGTGTGCTTACCAGATTTGTACAACACAATCATGCAAGCATGTTTTCCAGGATCAACACATGATTACTTTGTACAATGGAACAGCACCATATCGCTGCAAATGTACCAACTTGAACCTGAGAGGACCTGGCTTGTTGGTAAGTACAATCTGGCAATATAATTATTTGATGAATGCAAGTCTATAATTAGTGCATCATTTGTGCCGCTTTTTTTCATTTCATATAGGAGACTCAGCTTATCCTATCTGACCATGGTTGTCAGCACTGCTGAGGAATCCAACAACACCAGGGGAAGTGCACTTCAATGAGGCCCATGGAGAACACGGAGGCCAGTGGATTGGGCCATTGGGCTCCTAAAGGCCAGATTTCAATGTCTGGGCAAGACTGGTGGAGCCCTCCTGTACTCACCCAATAAGGTGTGCAAAATCATCATGCTGCATGTTGCACAACATAGCCCTGCAACAGAATATTACATACATTGCAGAGGAAGAAGACAACAGCACACCACCAGGTGAGGATGTTAAATGCCAAATGAAGGGGATAGTGGCAAAGAGAAAGGAATTGACTTACGTCAAGATGTTATTGTCAACTCCTCCACACGAGTGCAATACTAAAATTCACCTTATTACATTATACTTAAAACAAACTTCTAATCTAATGAGAATTAAAGTCTGTGCTAGATATTTTTGTGAAAGAGCAAGTTCAGGTAAATCTAGGGCAAATATGTTTGTTGATCTAGGTTTTGACACATTGACTACTGTGTTTATTTACATTGTTTATCTTTGAATGTTTTTATAAATGTGCCCTCAAAATTTGTCATTTGTAATGTGTCTATATTGTAATGTCATACAATTTTTTTTAAATGTTATCTGTTTTAGGATCATATACCATGTCATCTTCATTTGGACATTTCAACACTGTGACATTTACAGATATATGCTGCTGTTGTGAAGTACAAAGGGAACATTGTTGATCTTGTGAGAGACACAAACACTTTGGATATACAGATCTTGTACAAAGACAACTTGCACAGTGATTGAATTGTGTTAGTTAAGATTGCATTACTTGTTTTCTGTTGATTGTTATCACAAGGCAATATGTACTGCTTAAACTGCTCTCATCACTTGTGGTAGGTCACCTTAAGCATACAAATCTCCCTTCACATATGCAAAATCCACATTTTGGGTTTACTGTATGTAGCTGTTACTGTGTTTCAACATTGAAGGAAGAACGCTAGTAGCACATCATTTAAAGTTGGTTGTGACATTCCACTGGATACTGAAACAGTTCATTGGAGTAATCCTGTAGCCACAAGAGGGAGCACTACCATATTTTCAATAATGATGTTATTGATGTGTGTTTCCTATTGTGAGGCATTGGTGTGTAGTACCCTACTTCCCAGTAGGAACTGTACGCTTGTTGGGCAACATAAACATAGGGATGGTGACAGACTGATTCTGTGCACCCCCACAGGATAAGTCATTCTAAAGACCAGCTAGCCCACAGTGCCACTATTAGTCCTCTAAAACTAGATGGGTGACAAACTGTTTTGGCAACCTCAGAACTTGATCACCAGTGGCTCTCCAAGGGATTATGGTAATAGATCTAGAACCCTTTTTTTCAGTCACTCATGCTCTCTTTCTCTCCGAGAAATATACGAGGAATACACAGTGGGGTGTTTTCAATATATATTGAACCAAAGTGATTCTTGTATAAAATATATGTGCTGCAATGATCAATAAACAGAAACAGATTAAAGTGATTAGGAATATCAGGTCATTGAACAGAACGGATAGTACCCCCATCTTTCCAAACAATGTATGTATGCATGCATATGAAACAATCTCTAGATCGCATACTCCTACTATGCACTCCTGCACTCCCTAACCAAAGTGTCTAGGGTGCAGGTGTGTGTTCTGACAAGAATTCCCCACCAGATGTTCCAACCCCATAATCTGATGGGAAAGAATATAGGTCCCCATTGTGGTCACGAATCGGACATCCCTCTTCACAGAGAGAACAGCAAGCAGCTGGGCTGAGGGCAAGTGCTCCTCTACCTCAAGCAGGAAATGCTTGTTTATTTATAAATTAAAGTTTCCTTGCCCTGAGTCGAGATTTTAGTCAGTCTACCATTGCTTATATTCCATAGATAGCTATGTCACCACATGGATGAACAACAAACAGCCGTATTTGCACAATGTTTATTCAGACCTTGGACAGAATGTTCAAGGTGTTGTTACAGTGTTATGGGGAAGAATAATTTGTAAGTAAGTTTTAGGGCCAGATTACGAGTTTGACGCAGTTGCGCTGGTTCTCCACCAACACAGCCGCGCCAAACCCAGGCAATGACTGCCCGCCTTGTTATGAGTTGAACAAGTTCAACTCGTAATACAGCAGAGGGTCCTTTGCCATTCCCATGGAGGTGTCTGGAAAACAGGCACCACACTGGGAACAGCAAAACAGCTCTAGCATGGCATGGGTATAAGCGTGGACTAACATGCTGTGCTGGAACTTTGTGGGAATATAGACAGCACCCCATATGTATCCCCATGGCAGGGTTGACATGGGGGCCCTGAATGGCCCCCTTTGTTCCTGCACTGCCAGCCTTTTAATGGCTGGGATCTGCCATGTAATGGCATGAGGTGCAGGAACTCATAATATGCTGAGCTGTACTTAGCCAGTCACTGCTCAGCATATTGCATTGTGGCGCAGCTGCCGGTCTACCACCGACTGTTCCCTGGCACAGTGGACGGTCTGCCACTGATGTGACAGTGAGCGCCTTAATTAGCAAAACGATGGACCGCCACTGCTGTGCCACCACGAGTCTGGTGGTTGGAAGACCACCAGACTTCTAATCATCCAATTTGTTCCATGGAAATTAATCCACACTGTCATGCAAGTAAACATGTGTCAAGATTCATTGTGTGGAAGAGAAGGCAACTTAGGAAAACGTGTGCATATAAAATGGCAGTGTTTCCCATTAGGCCTAGCCGGGATACATGACAGCAGAAAATCTGGCTCGAGCTGATGACATCCATCAATAGGAGTTTAACTATTTATTCAGATTTCTTCGATTACCTCTCGTTCTTCCATGGTGGCATGATGTGGAACTGTAAAACAAAATATCACATGACTTCTTTTGAATATGCATGGACTATGATGTATTAGAGAAATATGAGAAACATTTCTTTACTCCAATTAAATCATATCCTAGTTTTGATTTGTGGCCTTTGTTCTTTTTAGTCATCTTTTAAAGTGAAAACCATTATCTACATGGAATTTAGATATGAAAAACAATCTTTTTTTATTTCAACTTTTTAAAATGTATGATGTATTTAAAAGAACACAATATGTTAAGCTTTAGCTGTGAGGGCTTAGCACCACAGCGCACGAGTTGATTATTGAAATTTAATATGAATGTTCTATCAAACTAAGGAGCTCACTCCTCGTGGTCCACCGCCCAATAACCACAGTGATACAAGGAAATATATACAAAGAGGAGGAGTGCCAAAAAGGTATAAGTTTGTGTGTCAATTCAAATATAGAAAACCTTCCAATACCAAGTCCTTAGGCAGTAGATTCAGTTAAAAAACATCTTCTTCTTTATTGCATCCGTCACAGTTCATTTCATACTTGTTGTACTACTATTTCCAATAGCTCTGCTGTATTCCATAGTTTAAATCAGACTCCACAAATTAAATCAGCCAACGCGTTTCGGCCTCAATGGACATCATCAGAATGAGCAAGATTACATTCCAATACTATTTTCACAACACGAAAACAAGGCATCATGGTAGTTGGCGCCATTTCAATTAAACATTAACAACGCTTGCAAAATTATAAGTTAAACATGCATGGTGGAAATATGCAGTAAAAACAACATTCATTTCTAATATAAACACAAATATGAAATATGTATTTTAGTGGAAAAACACTTATAAGCACCATACATCATGTGAAATGTAATTGAGATTGAAACCTGTCATCTTAAATACAACACAATAAAAACAAACAAGTGACCCCAAAAATGAGACAAATATATATAGGTTTTTATTTTTCCAAAAGGTGAAAAACATATCAGCAAAATTAAAAGCAAAAATGGCATGTAGGTTTAGTGACACATTCAAAAGTATAACTAACCATTCTCCACTCCACCAGGGATTCCTGTCTATCCTTCATGATGTAGGATCCGGAAGACCTTCTCCTTCCAGGAAAAAGGTTGCAATGGGGTGCTTGGAGAACTTCCGGTCCTCCATGTAATGCTTGGAGGCCAGGTAATGCACTTTCCCCCGCAGGTCGTTTGACCTCAGCCTAATTACCTCCTTTATGCTCAGGTTGTTTGTTACATCATTCACTCTGTTAACTATTCTGGTCCAGATTTTCTGAACTATAGTTGTATTTTGTGCCTGTACTCCAAACAATTGTGGCTCTACTCTCAAAAGTTCATCTACCATGACTGTTACTTCTCTCTCTGTAAAACAGGGATTTATCCTCCCTGCCATTATAAAAAAATGAAATAAAATGCATTTTACGACCCACCAGAAAATAAATGAAAGAAGAAAAAATGGTTCAAGAACTAGAGCAAGCAAAAAAAACATCCCCCACAGCTAGGACCTGCTTTAGGGGATCTGTCTCTGGGCCCACTGCATTCATCTTCTTCTATTCCATACTGACACATACCCAGAAATCACTCAAGACCTTGTGGGAGGTGTGGGAGGAGGAGTTTTCCAGGTAGAATACTTCACAACAGGGAATGGGAGAGGCATTGGCATACTCATGGATGGTGTCTCACAATGCCCACCCACATGAAACACATCCAATATTACATACTTCACCAGACATAGCTATCTCCAAAACAAGTTGTATATTTTTTTCCTGGCATCGCCATCACATGTAGTAGATGTAACACACTGGAGCCTGGCCTGAAACACATCCAGTCGGACTGCACACAACTGCAAACATATTCACTCCTAGCTGGAATGCCTCACAGGCATTTTGAACATTTCTACCTGGGAGGCGGGTGCTCTGGGCATATACTCTGGGCCATTTAAATGCAAATCTGCTACAAGTTTCCTTGACCTGATATTGGCCAAGACAATGATCCCAACCCTCTGACCCCCTAAACAATGGCTGACTCTGTTTGACAGATGTAAAAAGAACTATTGTCATGCATTCACCCCAGTACAGAGATCTGGGCCTAAATCCACTGTGTTTTTGCTCACCATGCCATCCCAGTTTGGACCCAGCCATATGCAAACCAGTCTTGACCCTGCACCCAATGGGAACAGTCCAACCCGAACTGCCCGGCCAGGTCCTCCCTGGACTGGAAACAAGCATCCTAGGACTGGTTTCGGGCTTTCAGCCCTAATCAGCCAGGATAGCCTGATTCCAGTGGCATGGAGAGCACGGGACACACGTCTGGGCATACCCGTCCCACTCGGGGTGACAAATGCAAAAAGAACAAATTATTAACAAAATGCAGAACAACGTCATACATTCACCCCAGTCATGAGATCTGGGCCTAACTCCATTGTTTTTTGGCTCAGCATGCCATTCCAGTTTGAAAAGAACAATGGGTTTAACCCAAATCTCTTGACTGGGGGGTGAATGTATGATTTATTCAGCATTTTGTCCTCATTTGTTTGCCTAGCACTGTTTGACAGATGAGCAAAGCCCGAAGTAGTGGCATTACCTGGTGAGGATGCCAGATGACTATGTTGATGCCCGTTGACCCCAATCTGGGAACCACTGCTCTCTAAATTGATCGATTCACATCAGAGTCTTCCTCAGATTCTACAACCTTGCACTCTTAAGGGCTACCACACCGCTGATAGTCACCCCCTATCTTTAACATACTCCACCCTGAAGACTCATACATTTCTTTTGACACTGGAGGCACACATACTGATTCCCTTCCTTTCTCCCCTTGTGCCACACAACCCACCACCCAGAATTTCCTGTCCTAGCTGTATAAGGGGGCATTGAACCCATGAACTATGGGTCCATCTTGAGAATTGGAAGCATTACACAATTGGTACTGCTATGTATTAACATCAAAAAGAAATGCACTAAGGAGTATGCCAACATTTCTTGTGTACTGGTTAAAAACTCAATTAAGAACTGTCTAAAAGAAAATATGCACTTGTTGCATGAATACTAGAATCTGCAGTTTGAGGATCTTCATAAAATAGGTAGTTGAAGGGAAGGTTCTTATAAGGAGTGGTGCACACTACATAGTGAAAGGTCTTTGACAGCAAAGGGCCCTATTCACAAATATAAACTTATACTTTTATGTAACTTTACATTGTTTTCCTATTTACAAAAGTATTTTACAAGTAATATCTATACAACTGTAGAGCTTCCGCACTTGTAGAGGAGAATCCGCGTATAAAAATATAGGACTGCCTCATCTTTTTATGTGCAGAGTCTCCACCACAAGTGTGGTGACTCTGCAGTCGTTAAGATACTACTCGCAAAATACCTTTGTGAATAGAAAAAATAAACCTACATAAAATGTAAGTTTACCTTTGTTAATCAGGCCCACAGTGTCTATGTCTCCTGCACCCAGAAGGAGGCTTCTGCATGGATCAATGTTAATGTTTTTGTTCCTGGTGTGAACGAGTAGTGCTAGTATATACTCCTAAGTGTGGCAGAGAGTTTTTAATGTAATCCTGCCTCATAGTAGAGAAGTTGCTATGCTTCAGGGCAGTGAGCTGCCTTTGAGTATGATTGTGTACCTTGAGTCTGTCTAGAGGCTTGCTCACGAACTGTACTTTGTGGTTCACTGCCAAATGCTATTCACCGACCTCTACCTAAACGTCTCCTCTCTCTCATATGTGGAGATCTCTGCAACATGTGTGGAGATCTCTGCACACATAAGTATATGTGTTAGTAGTAAATTTGGAAAAAAACTTGAGGAAGGAGCTGCAACATGGAGAATAGTCACTACTAAATGAGAAAGTATTAGGATGAGGAATGGCTAGGGGAGGGCTAAGGAGGAATTTAAGGAGAAACATGCAGATTCAAACACCTACCCACAACTGTGCAAACTCACTGCAGTTCTTAAACTGCTCTTTGACATTTCTTACAGCCAAAAAGAACTGAAAACAGTAGTAAATGTATTCCAGCACAGTCTTGGAGTAAGTTCAGCACCACTCATGGTCACTCAAAGGTACTGCAACACATAAAACATTGGAAGCAGGGGCCTATTTCATTACACACATGAGAGCACACACACACATACCCACACATGTATGTGTAAGTGTCTTTATATGTATATATCGTCCAGCCAAAGTCCGACAGCAAACCTCCCCAGTACCCAAATAGCAGTGGTGCATTCTCAGGCATGTGTGCAGGTGCAATACAGTCCAGTGTCATTACCAGAGAAAAAAGAACACACTCATGGAGGATGTAAATATCTGCAGTTTATTTAAAAATTTAAAATTCCAGCATCTGAGCCCAGCACGTTGCAGCAAAAAAAGCCTTCATATGGGGAGGAGGGCTGGTGCAAGTTGTATTAAAAGGGCTCAGTGCAAAGCAGAAATATTTAACAATATAATGAATGTTTGCACCAGACGTCCTGAGTGCCATCAGTATGTTTCAATCAAAGAAGAATAATGTTTAAACGCAATGCAGCGTGTACTGATACATTGCTCACAATTGCATATTAGGAATAAACATAATGAACAGCAACATCTTTTAAAGAACCTTTGGTCCCTAGTGGGCTATTCACTGCTTCTGTGTTGACCATATAACCAAATGGGGAGTATACAAATGAAAATTAATTGTTAACAAATACTCAGATGCATAGATATCCTTAGCAAATAAACAAATCAAAATACAGTCCCTATCAACAATTAGATAAACCTAAGAACTGGAATATCATCCAAAACAACATATAATGTAAAACTCTAATGAGCTGTGGTCCTAGTTATGTATTAGCAAAACCAAAGGGGACGATGGACGGAGTGTTGAACATTGCAAGCACTCACCCCCAGTCAATTGATCTGGGTTTAATCCATCATCATTCTTTAGCTCACTCCGCCTCCCCAGTTCAGACATGGCCATATGCAAATTAGTCTGACCCTGTGCCTCCTGGGAACAGTCCAGCCCGAACTGCCAAGCCATGTCTTCCCTGGACCAGAAACAAGCATCCTGGGACCAGTTTCGGGTTAATAACACTCATCAGCCAGGCTTCTTGAATCCAGTGGCAAAGTGAGCAAGGGACCTACGTCTGAGCATACCCTGCCAACTTAGGGCCAACAAATGTGTAAAGTTACTACTGGGGATAGTAGTAAGTGTACACCTGAGTAAAACTACATGTGTACATTTACAGTTGTGAATAGTCCTTTTAATTTATATCTAGTGAAGACTTTAGGGAGAAAACAGTAGCAGTGGTTGGTAGTGACCACAGGGCCCCTTCTCTTATGATGGAGTTCTGATGCTTCATAGAGGATTGCTTAAAGAAAGACCTGCTTTTCACTCTGTTCACTTTGTCACTTCAAATGCCAAATGGGAGGGACAATGAATGCGTATGTGGGTTTGGGGAAGGAGGCATGCAATAGAACGATTTGCTTTTCTGAGTCACCATCGCCTTAGATTCCGGATGCAATTCATACATTTTTGGGTGTGGACCCTGAAAATCTAGTAGAGAATATCATTATACCTTAATATCAAACCCATAACATTGAGAACAAAACTTTTCAATAGGTAAGTAGGTATAGATATTCTATAACTAATTTCACATATTTGTACCTTGATAAAATATGTATATAAATATCTGCTAGGGAAGTAAATGTGGATTTAAGAATAGCAAATCTAACTTCCCTATATTCACTTATATTGATAATTTGGCTATGATATTAAGATATAACAATATTCCCTACTCGATGTTCCAGAATACAAAAACATTTTTGTTCCCCTAAGTGTATCTTTCTCCACTTAGGACAATGGAAAACCTACAGAATGTCTGTGTTTCGATCTCCATACATTTAGAGTCGGAGCGCTATAAGAGAAGCAACGACAGGGCGATTTTACCAAATGCAGTAAACCAGTCCTATTGAAAGATGGTGCAATCATCTTTCCATTATAGGAAAAAAAGGGAACTGCTACATTTTTATTTTGAATGCAGCGGCATTTGCACTGAGAAACATGCCTTTTCTGTCAAGAAAGTAAAATAGAAAATTGCGCAAATGCAGATTTTCATAGGATTTATATGCAGTAGATTTCCAGGTGTACTCCAAATATTCTATGCCTGATTCACAAAGGTAAACTTACACTTTTGTGGAACATTACAATATTTTTGTTGTTCACAAACTCCAAGTTAATATTAAGTTTATGAATAAAGAAACTTCGCAGTTGGGGTTGAGAACTCCGCAAATAAAAAGATAGGCTTGTCCTATATTTTTGTGTCCGCAGTCATTATCTTAGTAATAATTCATGATTTGTGAATGGCAAAAAAATTGTAAACTTACACAAAGGTGTAAGTTTGTCTTTTTGAAGGAGCAGGTCCTTATACCAGCTACCCCAGCGACTGTTCTCCTGTCCAGCTTGTTAGCAGTCTGCCAACTCCTGCTGCCTGTCTACCGTCTGCCTTCTGTTTGTGCCTCCTCTCCTCATTTCTTGCTCTGTTTTGCCTTGTCTGCTAATTTGTCTGCCCTCTGTGTTGCCTTTTTGCAAATTTTGATGCCCTTTTTTTGCCTTTTCTGCTCATATTTCTGCTTTCTATTCTGCCCTTTTCTGCTTTCTTGGGCCTTTTTCTGTGCTCTGTTTTGCTTTTTCTGCTAGTTTTTCTGCCCTCTGTTTTGCCTTTTTCTGCTCATTTCGTCCCTTTTCCAGCAGTTTCTCTCCTCCTGCTGTTGCCCTCCTCCAACCAGCCAGCACCAGGCCTTCGCTCCAGGACCTACTTTATGGAGGACGCAGTGCAGAGGCGGGTATTCCGCAACTGCCTCAGCTAGCAGCAGAAAAATAAAACAATATTGTTTTAGTTTTAGGCTGCTGGCTGAGCAGGCGTGTGGGGATGGGGGGCAGGGCAATAGTTGGGGGTGAAGTGATGCGCACTACTAACTCTGCTTGTCTGTTTGGCCAGCAGTTTTAGACCGGCGAAACAGACATGCCCAGTTAGGTTTCTCCAACCTGGCTGTATCGCACAGCCAGGTGCTAGAAACAGCACAGACTCCCTGGCCTAAGCAGAGTGTCAAAGGAGTTGGCTCAGGCCAATTCCTGTACTACTCTCATGCAGCATGAGAGCAGTGAGGGGACTGAACAGGGAGTCTGCTACTGTCCCAGTGTGTGCTGGGACCAGCAAACAGAGGAGCTCCGAGGCACGAGGCGGCAAAGCAGTATGAGGTAAATTGTATTTTTTGTCTCCCCCTTGCGTTCTCCACACCCCGTGCACTCCCCTCCCCCTGTGCTCCCTTGACCTGATTCACCAATGTCAGTCTGTATCTGCCACCACTGCTGCAGCTTGACCCCATTGACCAGGTCCTCGTGCCAGCTCCCCTGAGACAGTTCTGTATTACAGCTTGTAGCAGTATTAGGCTACCCTCTACTGCCCACTGTTTGTGCTTTCTTTGCTCGTTTCTTGCTCTGTTTTGCCTTTTCTGCTTATTTTTCTGCCCTCTGTTTTGCCTTTGCAGCTAGTTTTTCTGCCCTCTGTTTTGCCTTTTGTGCTCGTTTTTCTGCCCTCTATTTTGCCCACTTCTGCTCTGTTTTGACTTTCTGCTCATTGTTCTGTCCTCTGTTTTCCCTTGTAGTGCTTGTTTCTTCACTGTTCCTCTTGTTTCCCTCCTCCAGCTTCACTCCTCCTGCCACCCAGAGCCCTGCCCTGCGCTCCCCACAGGACCTACTGAACGGAGGCCTCAGCAGGTCCTTGTGCTGCTCCCCCTGCAACAGTTTTCCTATCCAGCTTGCCCGCAATCTCCTACCCTCTGCTGCCTATCTACCTGCTGCCCTCTGTTTGTGCTTCCTCTACTTGTTTCTTTCTCTAATTTGCTTTTCCTGTTCATTTATTGGCACTCTGTTTTACCTTTCCTGCTAGTTTTTCTGCCCTATGTTTTCCCTTTTCTGCCCTCTGGTTTGCTCTCTTCTGCTCTGTTTGTCCTTTTCTGCTCATTTTTCTGCCCTCTATTTTTCCCTCTTTTACTCTGTTTTGCCTTTTCTGCAAATTTTCCTGCACTCTGTTGTTTTGCCTATTCTGTTTGTGTTCATGCCCTCTGTTTTGCCTTTTTCTGCTCACAAGTTTTTTTGTTATCTGTTTTGCCCGTATTCTGCTTGTTTCTTCCCTCTTCCTGCTAGGAAGAGGTGGAGGACTCGCTATCATTTATAAGAACCAGTACCGCACTACGCTTGACCCCATTCAATCCTCTAACTGTGAAGCAGCAACCTTTGCTATTAACATTAATTGTATAAACAAACCTTTAAAGGTATTTTGTTATACCAACCCCCTGGACCTCGGAACTCCTTCCTTGGTTCCCTCTCCGAGCTAAATGATCACATCATAGGCTCGACTGACTATACGATACTGGGAGATTTTAACTTCCCTTTGGAGGAACAGGAAAATCACGACACTATTCAACTCACTGCTGACTTCCTAACCCTAGGACTTCAACAATTGGTAAAGGGAACTACTCACCAGGCAGGACACACATTAGATGGTTTGTTCACTAACAACCCTCTCATCTCTGTATTAGATATCCTGCCCCTTACGTGGACTGATCACAGGGCCATTATCTTCGGTATATACACTCGACCGGTTAATCTTCCCCCCTCCAGGCCGCCCAGTAGGGTAGGAATCCATGCCTGGAAGAATGCTGATATCCCTCAGATGGTAGATATCTTAACACTATCCTCCCCTATAAGAGGACTCAATCCTGTCCCCTCAGCCTCCGATTTCCAAGATTGGCTCAGGAATGCTGCTGATCAGGTAGCCCCGGAGAAGTCTACTCGACCTAACAGAAGATCCCCGTCGGCGGTGTGGTACACAGAAGAGCTTAGGCTTCACCGACAACATTGTAGGAACTTAGAAAGGCGCTGGAGGAAATCCTATTGCCCCATAGCTAAGCAATTCTATAAAGATGCCTTGACAATATATAAAAAGGCTATTACTGCTCGAAAAATGACCTTTTTCTCGACCCAAGTAGATAATGCCAGGAACTCTGCCAGAGAACTGTTCTCAGTGGTCACCTCTCTGTCCACTCCTTCCTCGGGTCTTGGAGTTGAACCTTCCCAGCCTTTCTGTAATGCGCTGTCCACCTTTTTCATTACTAAAGTGGCAGATATCTATGCATCTTTTGCTGGGGACGTAGGAACAAGATCTACTGTCAGCAGTAAAGAAGTACCTGTCACGGACCATGATCCCTTCCCTTCGTTCGTCTCCACCACACAAGACCAAATTAGCAGACTCATTTCCATCACCAAGTCTGGCTCCCCCTTGGACCCCTGCCCTCCCTCAGTGATGGCCAATCTCAGTGAGGTGATTTCTCGCCCACTTATGGAAATCTGTAACACCGCATTTCAAACTGGCCACTATCCTGCCCCGTGGAAGAAGGCAGTGATTAAGCCTCTTTTGAAAAAGCCCTCCCTGGATCCCACTGTGCTGGCCAGTTACAGACCCATTGCGTGTCTCCCCTTTCCTGCCAAAATATGCGAAGCACTGATGAATAAACAACTCTCAGAATTCGTCGATACTCACCAACTTTTAGACGAAACGCAGTTTGGTTTCAGGAAAGGGTATGGAACCGAGACCGCTCTAATAAAGGCCTCAGATGAGATCAGAGCCATTATGGACCAGGGAGGTGCAGCCATCCTGATTCTTCTGGACCTGTCCGCAGCTTTTGACACGGTCGACCATGCTATTTTGGTCAACCGTGTCACAGCTCTGGGGATAAACGGCACGGCCAGAGATCTTATTTCATCTTTTCTGGCCGACCGTACCCAGACAGTCAAGTTGGGTAATTTCTATTCTCCCGTCTCTGCACTACCTTGTGGAGTTCCACAGGGTTCCTCGCTAAGTCCCACGTTATTTAACATCTACGTAACGGACTTAGCGAGGGTAATAAAGGCCCACGGGGTCCGATTGACATCTTACGCAGACGACACCCAACTGGTGATGGCGATTCACAAGGACAGTCCAGAGGTGGCAGCCAATTTCCAGGAGGCCATGCTCACTTTGGAAATTGGAAAGTCAGTACTTGGATGTCCTCCAATTGCTTGAGGCTAAACTCGGACAAAACCGAAGTTATGACCTTTGGCAATCTCTCCCCAGAATGGTCCTCCATTTGGTGGCCCAACCAGCTGGGCTCTCCACCTGTCCCAGTGGAAAAGGCGAGAAACCTGGGAGTTATTTTCGACAGCAAGCTGACATTCAACCTTCACGTCAACAAGGTTGTGTCCTCTGCCATCTTCACTTTAAAGAAAATTAAGAAATTGCTGCCTTATCTCCCCATCTCAGCTGGGAAGACCCTAGTTACCACCTTGGTGTTCTCCAAAATTGATTACGGAAATGCCCTATTTCTCAACTCTCAGAAACTCGTTCTGTCTAAGCTACAGTCTATACAGAACGCGGCTGCTAGAATTCTCTTAGACATTCCTCGACGCCAGCCTACTACTCTCGCCATTCGCCAGCTTCATTGGCTCAGAGTAGAGAGCCAAATTAAATTCAAGGCCCTCTGCATTGCCTATAAGGCAGTGCATGGCGTCGGACCCAAGTTTCTGATCGATGCATTTCAGCTGTACACCCCTAAAAGGCTGCTGAGATCTGCCAACACCTGCCTCCTACCGGTACCTCGCACAAGAACAGCAACTTGGGGAGACAGACGTTTTCTGTTTGCTACGCCTAAGCTCTGGAATCTTCTGCCACTCACTATCAAAAACGCCCCCAACTTGATGAGCTTCCGTAGGCTCTTGAAGACAAGGCTGTTTAACCAGTGAATTGTGTTGTTTCGGTCCCGCTAGCCTACATATGCGCCGAGACACCTTCGGGTATTTGTTTGCGCAATAAAAATTCCATAAATAAAATAAATAAATAAATAAATCTCCTCAAGACCTGACATTTTGACGGATATCTCACACTCCAGCGCCCAGATGCCCCCAGAGATAACAGTAAAACTGTGCTTTACAAATGCTGATTTAGTGATTGAATCAGGTCCTCTTTATCAATCATCAGAACATTAGAAATCTTTACCAAATGTCAATGCAAACTTAATAGAGTAGATTTTCACATTTTTATTGTGTTTTGCTTTATGACTTTGATCCTTAGTTGGAGAACCTGTGCCATGAAAAAAATTAAAGAGGAGAGAACAATTGTCCCTAATAAAAACAAAATGTCATGAAAATCAAATAGTCTTTTTTATAAATCACAATGTACAATGGGGTGCAAAAATACCTCGGTTGGTGCTCAGAAGAGTGACACACTTCTGTGATACCAAGAAATAGTTGTACATCAAAAAGCTTTCTTAATAGATGACCTAGGGAACAAATTAATGTACACATGTCATTGGGTTCAGATAATTAGTAACAATTGCTTCACTTCCCTTGTTTTTCTCATTCTGAGTAATCCAGGTTCAGGTGAAAAGAGGAGTTTGCATCCAATTTGGAAGTATATTTAGTCCCTACAAAAGTTGGAATTTCAGTCACATATTCCTGGTGGGTAGATTTACAGCTTCTGGTCAGCATTTCTACATGAAATTCAACCACTTACAAACTAGACCCCTTGAAATGAATTTGGAATTAACCATGGTTAATAGAATTAACTGACAGAATTCCACACATATTCACTATTCTGGAGGGTTTAATGCTCTGAGAAGCTTGGGGGGAAGGCGAAAATGTGACTGGCTAAGGGAAGCATGCACACATGTTCCAACATTGCTAAAGAAAGTGGTTGGGCGGTGGCATGCACAGAGGCTTAGCTGGTGCAGTAAATACCTCAATTGGTTGTAGCAGCTGTCAAAATCGAATTGGGGTTTTATGCACCCGGGAAATTGGGTGTGAAAACACCAGGCTTTTTATGACTGAGTGGAGTAGAATTTGATAAAGGAATTCTGCTCCACCTTTGCTAGACCTAGCATCCTGGGCTTGGTATGCCCCTAACCATTTGCCTACACACCTCCTGTTTTTACTGATTTTGTTTTTTCCAGCCTTAGGACTCTGCACACTTTACCAATGCTAACTAGTGCTAAAGGGCTTGTGCTCTCTTTCTAAAACATGTTAGATTGTCTTAACCCAAATTGCCATATTTAATTTACTTGTAAATCCCTAGTAATGTGGCACTGAATGTGCCCAGGGCCTGTAAATTAAATGCTATTAGTGGGCCTGCAGGCAGCACTGATTGTGCCACCCTCTTTAGAAGCACTTTAAACATGTATCAAGGCCTACTATTGCAGCCTGTGTGAAGTTTTAAACTGCCATGTAAGCCTTTTTCCAGGCCCAAACCGTCCTTTTTAATTCATATAAGTCACCCGCAGTGTAGACCCAGGACAGCCAACAGGGCAGGGTACAATGCATTTCAAAAGTAGGGCGCATACTTTTAATTTTTTCCCTGTCCTGGTAGAGAAAAACTCTTACATTCTTGTTTTCACTAATGCAAGGCCTACTTCTCTCATAGGATAACACTGGAGTTACCTTATTACAAACCTTTAAAGTCTAATTTACAAATGGGAACAGGTAACCCCTCATGTTTGGTGGCTCTGGAATTGTAATTTCAAATCCTGACTCATGGTGAAGTTGGATTTTAAATTACGATTCTGAAAATGCAACTTTCAAAATGTGGGCATTTTTTACCTTAGCTATTTGGTGCCTTCAGCCTGCCTCTGAGTCACCTGACTGGGTATAGGTAACAGTTGGGCTTTGTGTATTCCTCCTAGACAGCCACACGCAATGGGGAGCTTGGGTGTGATTCAATGGCCCATTACTGACAGGATAGGAAGGAAGAGCTGGACTCAACCCCACTTACACTTGAATGTGCAGTGTTCTATCTCAACACATGGGCTGCATACCCCCTGTAGTTAGTCTGGTGCCGGGGCCAGGAAGTCAGTACTTCTGTGCACTTCAAAGGCATGCTTCCAGAAGCTTTTACCCACTTCAAAGGCACACTGGGTTTACATATTGGACCCCAGACACCCCCACCTCATTAACCTTCTGGACCTGTGGATACTACGCAAAGAAAAAAGGACTACTGTGCTTCTGAAAGTACTGCATCTCTGCTGGGCTGCTGATATGAAGGACTGCTGCCCTTCTGTGCTGACCTGCTGACCTCCTGCCTAGGTGAGAAGGACTGGGCCTGCATCTTTTGAACCAAGAACCTAGAACCAAGACTGACTCCAAAGGCTGCTTGTCTGGTCTCCTGATCTCAAGCTTCAGGGACACAAAAACCTTGCACCTGCACTTGGACTCTGCCATCCGTGAGTCTGCCCCGCAAAGTGGTGCCACCCTACTTCTGGGCCCTTGAAAATGGGTTTAAGGTGCTCTGCTAGTCTCTGTGGATCAACTTGAACTGATGCATCTCCTCTGCTGTGCGGAGCTAGCCTGAGCAGAATCAATGCATCACTGCTGCTGCATAGATTGGATCCATAGCAAAGACCTGCATCATCAACGCGGCTCCATTGGAACCACCTCTGCGCAATGCATCCTCGTTGTAAGCTCTTGTTTTCTTTGTCAACAGCAGCCTTGATGACGAACTCGGCATGGCAGCCTTGAGGCTATTCAGAACTGACACATCACTCAGACTGCGTGCTACATCCTCAATGCCGGACTCCACATTGCCACCCCTGTGAACAAGTTCCCTGATGATTAAGCAGAACCTCGCATCACAGCCTTGCTGCATCTCAGAGCTGTTGCATTGCTTCAGCTGCACAAGAAATCTTTGCAGTCGATCCTCACACCACTCCACAAACCAGAATTTAAGGTACTCTGTTCAGAGGGCCTAACAAATGGGCCGATTACGATGACGGTAAATCCGCGACCGCTGGGCCGGTAGTGAGGACCACTGGCCCAGCCATCATGGATTTACCGCCATCACACTTAAAATTATCACCACCAAATTAGGATGGCGGTGGGAAGGGGAAAGGTACCTTGGCGGACGGAAAGACCTTCCACCGTGATCCCGCAATGCGGGCCTTTTCTGCCCGCCTTGCGGGACCAGGTACAAGGGGTCTATGGAGGCGGTGCCGTACAGGCACTGCCATGGGTATTAGGATGCCTGTCTTTTGCGGCAGAGTTTCCGCTACAAAAAGACTGGTGGAAAATGCCAGCGGGGTGGGGCACTGCACGTGGGGGGCTACCTAGGGTACCCCCCTACATTTGCATGTGCAAGGTGGCAGGCACCGCACGGTGCCTGCCACGTTGTACATGCAAATGTGAAACATGTATTTTTACATTGTGGCGGGTGCTGCCACCCGCCACAATGTAAACATGCAGGATGCTCCCCCGTGTGGTGGGCGCATCCTAATTTGTTTTGCTGGACCGTCGCACCTATGGCGGGCTGTCCCTTTTGAACCATGATGGTGGGCGGACTTTGTCCGCCGCCATTGTAATCGGCCCCATAGTTCCATGTTGTTGGCCCATGCTTCATCGCAGTTGGCCTGAACTTGTGACGTTGTCCTGGCCCAAAGCGACCAGATATTAACAATTGAAGCTTTTTGTTTTTTTGAATTGCTCCGGTTCTACTATTTGGATTTTTGTTGTTTTGGTTTTGTTTTATCAATTAAAAGGAACTCTATTGTTATAACTTGGTGTGAGATACTTTTTGTGCATTTTCACTTTATTATTGTTCGAATGGTTGCACAAATACTTTACAAATTGCCTCTAAGTTGAGCCTGACTGCTCTATCCCCAGCTACCAAAGGGTTGAGGACAGGTACATTTAGGGTTGTCTTGGGCCTCACCCTGACAAAGATTGTGGTTTCTGCTTAAACAGGGCTCACATATCAGTCAACCAACAACCCAATTTCTGACAAACTTCCTCACAATGTGTCTAGTGTGTACATTTTGCCTTTCCTAGCACACATTTTTTGAGGTAAAACCAGGTGGAGTCTGTGTGGGAAAATACCACCCTATTATATATTTTACAGCCAGAATGTGGTAAAAGGTTTTCCTGGCTAGAATACTACAATACAATTCTAGAGTTATATCCATTCCAGGCGCTGATTTCAGAATGGGAATTTTATGCCTCACAACATTCTTTTTAAAAACCCTCCGAATTGACTGGTAGTGGTATGTCACCCCAAAATAGCAGGTCTCTTTAAACAAAGCCCTAGAGGTGGATGTTGGTTAGTGATAAGTTCCTTCTTTGATAAATGCCACTAACCAATCAAAGCAGCACTGAAAATGAACAAAGGCTGAAGATGATTTAAACAAGTTGCTTTTATCATGTGGAGAATGTATGTCATATTTATATTTAATCAGATATATGTATAACAAATATGCTTGCTCGATCTCTTTCAGTGTTTTATAGCATCTGAACTTGTGATAGGTCACCATGAAGAGTGCTTGTAACCAAATAAAATGCAAATAACAATCCTGATCCACTTGGCCCTTTCCAAGGAGCCAGGTGCTCCCAGACAACCAGGTAGCCGTTCAGAAATGTGGCACAGTGTTTTCCAGTGCATGTAACCAGTAGATGCCAACATTTACACCTCTGTTACTATTGTGAAAGCAATACAAGTATGTGTGAAACCTCTTCAAGTGATCTAGGAAAGGCTAGGTACACTGAAGCATATTTATCAATAAAAGATTGCTTAATGTAAATAAAACACAGCTAGTGAATTAAAGTAGTGTCTGAGATTGTCAGTGTCTGTCACTCAAACAACGGCATACTGCCTGACTTAGAGTTTAGCAGACAGGTACCCAATCATAAACGTGATGGATATCCCATCCACTTTTTTGCGGATGCATTATATCCTAATGTAATATTCACATTATTATTGTGCCAGCCACCTTATTACTAATGAATGTTACCATTATGTAAGCTTTTGTCGCTATTAAACCACTTAACCCAATTTTGAATTAAAGAGTCCTTGAAAACCTATAGTACAATTAGGTAGGGACATGCATCTATCTCATCACAATGACTACTGTCCAGAGTATTGGCCTGATCTAGAGTCACCAAAATAATATCAATTACAAAAGTATCATCATCTTGTACTTAACCAAAAAAAAACACAAATATCATTCGCAAGAATATTGCTTTAAAAAAATAACTAATTTAAAAAATATTGAACACACAATTACAGTCAATGAAATATATACATCATGTTAAGAATATCAAAACACACAATATCGGCTATGACCATGAAAGAAAAATTAACGATAAATAATATTGTAAATAATAAACTCCATAAATGATAAGAACAGCAATAAACACAGTACACATGAAGAATAATTAATAATACTTTAAAACCACAAACATAACATTATTCATATATAAAACTATTTTTATTCACAATACATATACTATTAAAAAGAATCACATTTAAAAAGCAAACATTATTCCAAGAAAATTAATATTAGAATGCACAAAAAAATTATATAAAAATAACATTAAAAGAATTATTAATACAGTAGTCCAACAACTACACAGATTTATAAATGAAAAAATGCCAATTTGTTTCCACCAAAAAAGGAGATAACTGTAGAAAAATAATTCAAACTACAAACCTTGGGGTCAATTAGGATGGCGGACGGACAAAGTCCGTCCGCCATCCTGTCGGGGGATGTGACCGTCCGCCACAGGGGCGAAGGTCCCGTGCCTCGAATTAGGATGCACCCACCACAGTGTTGGGTGCATCCTAATTCGAGGCATGGGACCTCGGAAAAAGCAACTTAAAAGTACATAAAATAAAAACAGTTATAAAAATAGAACAACCCCTTCACATCAAATGTAAACTTAAAACCCCACCGCGCCCCAAAACTTACCAGGGTGATATGTTTTACAGAAACAAAAACAAACATCTTCTCACCAGCAGAAATAGAAAGCCTCCCTGACCCAAATCTCGACTACATCAAGGACAATAAGAATAAAATCAAGTTCAACCTAAAGCAAGAGCACATATGAATGCTCAAAATGTAAAACTTTTAAAAGCATATTTTAATATTATTAGGAAACAAAATAGACATTATTTACAAAACTATTTACTTTAAAGTCACCCTACTTGAAGACGGAATGGCAGAAAGAGCTGAGTATATGACATCAAAGAAAGGCAAACAATTGCTTTAGCAAATTGAATACACATATAGACGGGAAAGAGCGAGCAGTGAGAACATGCCTTTGAAATATAATTAGGGCTTTATTATGAGTATGGCAGTCCTAGGACCTCCGTACTCATGTTGGGGGTTCGTCCACCACCACCCATCCACCCTAGTATCAGTGTGGCGGTGGGACCGCCACAAGACTGCCGCCTACACCGTGATCAAGGGGCCACTGCGGCAGTGGCCTGACAACAGCCTGAATATGTTGGTGGTTCCAATGCCGGCACCACTCAGCATTTTATAGCCTACATATCTACTACCCTTTTCATGGTAGGGACCCCCCGCCATGAAAAGGGTGGTGGACATGCAGGTAAGGGGGCCCTAACATGGCTCCCAGCCTATATGGGCCTGGGGGTTCATGTGGGGACACATGTTGTGCCCCCCTGGAATTGCACCCTCATTCTTGCATGGTGTGGCATGCATGACATGGTGCATGCTAAACCATGCAGGAACATCCTGCAGGCACTCTCATAGCAGCGGTATGCTGGTTATGCTCTCCTATGAACCTAACACAGCCACCACTGTGAGACCGCCACAGCACCACCCACTGCCCTGGATTACTCTCATAATGCTGCGGGTGGGCCTACCATGGCCTTGGCGTTCTTCCTGGTACCACCATGGTGACGATCCCATTGGAAGACCGCCAAATTGCTAATAAGGCCCTTGATGGTATGCAAATGTTTGTTAATGGAGTGCTACAATGAATAGTGATATAGTAATTAAATTCAGAGAACACAATCACCCCAATTGAAACAGAGATAGAAGTAATATGTACTTCAAGATTTTAAGAGGTGAACACTAGTTCCCAAGAACCCACTACTAAAATGATTCTCCTTTAAGTACCTAAACATATTACATGTCAGCTACCAGCAATTCCTAGTTTAAAAAAAATAATTTACCCTTTTCACACTAATCAAAGCCATTTTGTGGAAGGTGTAAGACTAAGAGGGCAGACTTACTGTTCCCACTCCAATCAAAAGTGTTTTGGGGAAGGGGCTGGACACCAAAAGGGTCACATTTACTATGCTCACTCCAATATAAAACATTTTGGGAAAGGTATTTTACAATGAAACAGTCATGTTTACTATTCCCACTCTAGTCTAGAGCATTTCATGGGAAAGTTATGGACGCTAAAGTGGTCACATTTACTATTACCACTCCAATCTAAACCTTTTTGGGGAAGGAGCTAAAAACCAAAGGGACCATATTTACCATTCCAAATCCTATCTAAACCATTTTGGAAAACCGTGTTGAACAGTAAAGGGGTCAAAGTTACTATTCCGACTGCAATCTAAACCATTTTTGAAAATAGTATAGAATAATAAATGGGTAAAATTTACTATTCCCAGTCCAATCTAAACCATTTTGGGAAAGGTATTGGGAACTAAAGGGGCTAGGTTTCCTATTTCCACTCCAATGTAAGCCACATTGAAGAATGTGTTGGCACTTAAGAGATCAAAGTACTGTTTCCATCCAATCTAAACCAGTTTGGGGAAGGTGTTGGGCTCTACATAGATCACATTTACTATTCCCTCTCCACTCTCAACCAGTTTGAGCAAAGTGTTGGATAGTTAAAGAATTACATTTGCTATTCCCATACCATTTTAAATCAGTTTTGGAAAGAAGCGTTATGATCCCCAATAAACCACAATATAGGCCTTGGTAGTTGTATGACCGTTTACCTTCTTTTTCCTACCTTGCTGTACATAACAGCTCTGGTGCTGACCTTTTACCTAGTTAGGTGCTGATAAATGTTGTGTGGTTTTCGTTAAAATCGAGCCTTGTTTATTATGCATGAGGATTCTTAGTATCACAGCAGGGTTACCATCTTCTGCATAATAACTCTGTAAAAAAGTCACCATCGTCATCCTTGGCCAACAGACCCACAGAACCATGACTCATTTCGGGTATATAAGTATCCCAACATCACTGGGCAAACAGGAGGAGAAGCTTCCATGCTTACAAAGGACACAGAAGTCCCTGCATGCCGTGGTCTGACATCCCTAGCGGGGTGTATAACTCGAGACCAAGACGGGGTCCTTCATTCTCCCCGATCAGGTGATGTGGCTGGCTCTTTCCTATGGGGATGCTTGGCTATACACCTACATATATGCTAGGTACACTTAGATACAACTAGTTAGGGTTTGCATCTTGGGAGTACTCATGATAACTGTTCCCTGGAAGGTGCCCGTGCACATCTATGTCTCAGGGACCCCGCAGTGTAATTAGTGAAGCGTGCACATGCAGCTGATCTTTTGCGCCGACGCTTTTAAAATGCGTGCGGTGCAAAAAATAGTCATGTCCTTCTGCAGTAGGCAGAGGTAGGGTCCATCCAAAGTTTGCCAGCAAGTGGCTCCTGCTGCATTTCTTTTGTTTAAAAGGACACAGCTTTGGGGCAGATTGCGTGCCTTTTGTAAAGTAATCATGTTAATCGCAGCACCCGTCATGCACTAAAAATAACATGAATACTTTCACAAAGGCACACAATCTGCCCCGCAGCTGTGCCCTATTTACAAATGAAAGGCATCAAGTATACAAGCATGATGTGTGCTTTCAGGTGATACTGAAAGCACATGTCATGCTTGTAGACTTGCTGCATTTTGTTTGTTTATAGAGTGGGGCAGATTGTGTGCCATTCTCTATTAACAAATGAAATGCAGAAAGTCTGCATGCACGACGTGTGCTTTCAATGCTTGTAGACTTGCTGCATTTCCTTTGTTAATAGAGAATGGCACACAATCTGCCTCATTCTATTAACAAATGAAATGCAGCAAGTCTACAAGCATGACATGTGCTTTCAGAATCACCTGAAAGCACACGTTGTGCTGGTAGACTTCAGAGACGTTTAAAGGCATGGCCAAAGTGAACTCCGACCCAGGGCCCCAACCTTTCTGGGGAGCCTCCTGATAGTCTTGCTGTAATGACCTTGAATAATTACTAAATAGATTGTTTTGAATACCATTATCCCTTAATTTATTTTTAAAGTGTGTGAAGTGTGAGAGTCTATTATAGACATTCTGCAGAGAAATGTTTATTTTTCATGTAACATCCAAAAATCACAATAGGACCAAACGTATGAAAAATGGGAGTGTGTCATAGATGTTATTTGCAGTAATATTAGTGAACTGCTGATGTGGTACAATATTGATAACACACATCACTATCCCTGAAACTTAGATATAAGCACATTTAGAATTCGAAAAATTGTGCCTGAATACTTTCAGCGATCTGACCTAAGAGGGCATGAAAGGCTGAAATGAAATCATAAATTAAAACCTATTCTGAACAGAGGCCCCCAGATTAGGTTTGGCCCAGGGCCTACAAAATCCTTACGATATCCCGGTAGACTTGCTACATTTCTTTGGTTAATAGAGCTCAGCTGCAGGGCCAGGGCCTACTCTAGAGTGGTGTGACCAGTGCCACTGTACTGGGTAATGACTTTGGGTGGAGATGCCATGTTTGCAGGTATATTATTGTTTTGAAAGTACCTGCTGCGATGTTCCTTGCCTCCAGCATTTTTAATGCAATGATAAATATATCAATATAACTTTCAGAGTTTTCTCTAGTGGAAGTTTCAAGTTAGCACAGAGGGCTAATATGCCTGCTGCAAAGAATGTGCACCAGGCAGATCACAAAGTTCATAGAATGAAAATGAATTACCGGGTTACTACTTTGGTCAGAGAGGTTACTTGCAGTTTATAAGTTAAAATCCTCATATAGAACAGTGAAATATTAACTATCATCTAAGAACTTCATGCATACTGCAAGGTATAGATTATAGCAGTATGATTTTTTCCCCAGCCAAACATTATCGTAATGTGCAAAAAGGGTTAATTTGGGTACAGAGCAATTCTTATTAAAGAGAACCCCCCCCCCCCCCCCCCAACCATGGTGTTACATTTTTAAATTCCGAGTTTGTGCTTCTCCAGACCAAGCGCTTTTAAACTATACTGCCAACCAGAATGGATGACATGTCCCTCCTACACTTTGCTGTCCTCCATAACATTTCTTATACACTAATTTACATACCTGTGATTGATTAGCTCTGTTTAATGTGTGTGAAATGTAAAGTGCTCTGACACCCCACATTAGTATGAGGTGTGTTAGAAAGACGTGAGGGGCACTGTTAAAGGTTGGTAGTGAGGACTCTGTGGCGGAGGTGGTCATTAGGGGGCACCAACAAACATTGCCACAAAGGGCGCCACCAGCTCTAAGGGTTGCAGGGTGCAGGGCAGATTGCGTGCCACTGAGAAAGTATTTGTGCTAATTTCAGTGCGTGATGGGCACTGTGATTAACATGAATACTCACACAATCTGCCCCACAGTCGTGCCCTATTAGCAAAAGGTATTGAAGGTACTGGCAATCCTTCACGTACATCATGGGTAAAAAACACAATTAGTGACAAATACAAGAAACCCACGGTTTTGCAGGATTTAGAGGTCAACATTTTGACATGGAAACGTTTTGGCTTTGAGGGTACAGAGAATTTGCTCTCCAGCTACCTTCACGCTATAATAATATCTGAACATCATTTTGTGAAATAACCTACATGCCACTGTTTTAATCAGAAAGTATGCAAGTATGATCAATGGTATGACAGTTACTTATAAGGAATTTAGGTAAATTGTATGATGAAAATATAAACAAAATGTGCTTAGGTAATACTCCTCAGACCTGATGCATTATCCAACTTCCAATGCAGACATCTGGCAATAGAGGTTCTATGCAGAACCTCTATTGCCAGATGTATGATGTCATTTTGCCCTCTTCTGCGAAAGTGTACATTCCACTCCTGCTGCAATGTATTTTGTGTTCCTGCCACTAAGTCTGCTATACTAGATCTACTGTTAGTTGTTGCTGCTGGCAGGTTTGCTGGTCCTGCTACAAATGTGATGATAACCATGCTGACTTTGGGCCTTATTATGAGTTTAGCATTGCGGAACTGACCCGCACCAACAAACCTGTGTGAGCATCGCCTTCCAGATTTTGACTTTTTTCCCACAGTCTCACGGCGGTGCCTATAAAAAAGGAACCGCATTGGGAACGCCAAAGCAAATTCCCCGCAGGGCATGGACTGCCAAGTCCATGGCTTGCAGGAACCTGGGGTGCATGCACATGGGGGGCATAACATGTGCCCCCCTGCATGTATCCCCAGGTGTGCGTTCTTTTATAGGCTCCCAACATTTCCCAAGCCTATGAACAGAGCTCCAGTTGGGAACCTTTAGTAAAATCTTACAATATTTCCACTGTTGGAGTCCTGTGCTTTTCTAAAGCCGAAGTGTACTTGCCTGTGTAACCAATTCTTGTAATAGTGTGTGTATCTAAATTGCAAACCTGTCTTAAGACACATCATGTGGTGCTGTATGTGTGGAAATGCACTGTCTTTTCAATTTTTAAGCAAAGATTTGGAGTGATTTTTGCACTGATATTTGTCGCTGCACCCACACAAGCGGTCTGGTTCCTGGCGCACATAGCCTTGGCTGCGTCACACAGAGACCTCACATTGCCGCACACAGAGGAAAACAATTTGAGGGAACATTGCTCATGATTACAGTCATGTATCTATATTCCTAGTAGAATTCTACCTCTTTTTTACTCTTTTGGCGCTTATAACTTAATACAACTGTTTCTATCTAATGGTTGTTGCAGCACACCTATTTTATACTAGAATGATGCTGGTTCAATAAATGCTTATTGAAAATGTTCCCACTGTTTATTTGTCCCCACTGTATATCTGTCTGAGAACAAGTGAGCACAAGTGACTGAGTGAAAAGTACTGCACTGTTTCCACGATCCTTGAGGGAATCAGGGTTGTCATGTTGGATAGTTGCCAGAAACGCTCCTTGGTAAGGTTACAGGCTTATAGTGGCACTGTGAGCTAGCTGGTCTACAGACTAAACTATCCTCTGGAAATGCCTAGAATTAGTCTGGAGACCAATATCTGAGTTTATGTTGTCTAAACATGCCGATCCTATATAGATTAGAAGGAACTACATGCTTTGAAGAAGTGAGGTTCTAATTACAGCACACCAAATAATTTAGATTCTTTCAGTCTTTGTTTGCGTATTGCACAAGTGAAAACTCTAGCTGTTGTAACCAGTAGAGTTTACAGGAAGACACAACATTCGAGCAGCATAAGGGTTTAATTAGTAATCCAATGTAGAGTCAAAAAGAGCCCTCTTCAGATATCGTTATTTATGTTTTCTCCTTTATTCAAATTTCATAAAAAGCAGGTCTCCCAGCATAAACATCGCCAACACGTGTTTCGTCTCCCACAGAGACTTCATCAAGGCTGGAATAATTAAATAATACATATATATTACAATCCATACATAAATATATATTATATATTAACAATACAAAACATTTTATACACAACACATAGAAAAGCAAAAATACACTTCATAAAATACAATATACGTGTGATAACACAGCCTGTTGCAATTATAGTAAACAAAAATTGTATGTACAAAGTCCTAGTAAAGAGAAGTATCTATTAATGGGAGTCTATACTTCTATGAGAATACATTAGAACTGAGTAAGTCAGAAACCCATTGTAGGGTCCTATATACAGCAACAGGACTAAAAGTCAATACATTATTATTACAGTTAAAGAGAAACACCCACCATAAAAAATAGTAGGAAGATGTCTAGTAATCCGCCCAAGAAGTGAGGACACAACGTGGTGTATTATTAGTGGGATACCTAGAAGGACAGAAGTGAGAGTAAATATATATAATTGAGATCCTATGTCAAGAGAAGAAATCTAAGAAATATCAAAAATTTGTCTCACACACAATGAGTAAAACCTAAGACAAAATTTCAGACAAAATTTCATTTCCGAGGAGTATATGTGAAAGATATTCCTATAATGGAGGGAATAACAGGATCCAATCACAGACTGGATAGATCTAATAACAAGAGCGCTGAATTCTTGTATACAAATATTAGAGAATAATAGCTGCAGACACAAAAATATATAAACAGAGCAGATAGTTGCACAAAATAGTAGTGAGAGGAAATAACTCACTTCAAAGATTCAAAAATGGGTAAAGCACAAAGCTGTGTTCACTTCAACATGTAGGTCAGAGTAGTTATTAACGCAGTTGTGTTATCTATCATTGATAAGAAGATGTAGTTAGACGCAAAGAAGAAGAAATATAAACTTCCTATTATCTTTTATTGTTTAAATAACAGTCTCATGCCTATAAGATTACATTGGTTTTCTAGTGGGTAACATAATACAATGTTGTAAAGTACGTGAAAACCCACATAGGATTCATAATCTCAGGCATAGATACACAAAATATAGGTGTAGTCCTCTAGTGAGCAACCCAATATATTGATGTAAACAGGTATAGATATAAATATACAGGAGACCCACGCACCGCATTTCATATAAGACCCAAGAAATCCTACACACAACTAATGCAAAAAAGGATATAATATACCCCATCTCATTTATTATAGTGCAGGTATATATATAAATATTGGACTGTCGATTATGAGAAAGGCAGCTTATTCTCAGTACAAAGAAGACAGGCATGATTGACTAATACCCACTGAACACAACATAATATGTAAATGATAGCATAAGGGCTCACCTAGGCGAGAAAGGATGAGGGCTCATGCAATCAATATCCAAAGTTTTTAAAAGGTCCCATAGAGTATGAATCCAATGTTTAAAAAGTTAAAGAGTAAAGCAAACGAAATCCCGGCAGTTTAGGAGAGGTCCGCGTTCGCAATCATAATAAGTTGCAGTCTAGAGAAACAAAGTGCATGAAAAGGAGGCACATCAAGATTCAGTAAAATCGGTAGTGCCACCAATCAAAAAGATATCAATAGCGTCAACACTTCTTACTCAGTACGAAGCACACTGTCCAATTTAAACTAGTGGTGCCACCTGTGCTAAAACCCCTATCCAAAACATGAGGATACCCCACCGGCTTACTCACCCGCCAAGTAGCAGCAATAACAAGCGAAGCATTGAGATAGACGGCATTTTATACACCCTAAAGAAAGTGTTGCGGGAGAATACCTGACAGAGTTTAAACATTGAAGAAGTCAAACATAGGAAGTCTGTCATGAAAATAAACGACAGAACAAATGGCTGCAACTATCCCTACACAAAACATGAATAGCGGCCATCTTAGAAGGTCACAAACAGAGGCATGGAAAAAGTAAGACATTGGGAGTCTATCATGAAAATAAACGACAGACCACCCAGCTGCAACGATACCTATACAAAATATGAACGGCGACCATCTTATAGAGTCACAGATATAAGCACAAGATTAGAATGAGACGGGGTTTCGAGAAGAAACAAGTAAAGACAGTGGCAATCTGTCCCAAAATAGAAGACAGACTACCCGGTAGCAACACAAATTATCAATAAAAATAGTTTGGCAAGGCAACAGGCAAAATAACCCACTAGACCAGGGGTCTTCAAACTGTGGGGCGCGACCCCCAGGGGGGCCGTGGAACGATGCAAAGGGGGTCGCGCCTTCACAGTGTCACTTCTGCCTCCGGGGCTTCAGCCCTCCTCCTTCCCCATCCTGTCTCTCAGCCCGGGCTGCTGCAGTGCAGCTCGCGCTCCTGGGGCCTCGGCTGGGCAGTGTCTGGAGTCTTATCCCCGGCCCGAGTTTTCACAGGTCTTTAAAGACAATTAGCATATTTACATGCCTTTGTTAACCAATTACCAAAGATTCTTTTTTTATGGTTCCAGTACCCCCTGGGCCCCCACTCTGCCTATTTCTTACATTTGTATTTTTACACTTACTGCTGTAATGTGAGAATGCATTTAATGAAAATAAATATAAAGTTGGGCTGCCAAAAGAAACATGCCTGCTATGTGTTGTTTAAAGATCCTGCAGAGGCCTACTCTTGACACTAAATTGAGTTATAAATAAAAAAGTATGTATTAATTAGGTATGTGACTTTTCTGTCTTTATTCTCTTTTATTATTAGTCATTAAGGCATCCCTAGAACACAATTAAAAGGGCTTTCTATTTATATTTGCTGTTCTAAGTATTCACAGATAAGTGCAAAAAATACAGCTGTAGGTGACTACTTATTTCTGGGCCATCAAAATAATGAGCTGGTAACCCTAATCATTAGACTGGAAGTTTGTTGCAGAATCAGCACATTATTTATTTCCTCCACCCTCGAACCCTGATTAATGCCATTATAGCAATAATTTAACTTATATCTGAAACCCTACGCTTCAGGTTTTTGGGAATGCACCCTGCTTTCAGACTACTCACTTCTCATTCTCGCCTTCACTTTCACGTTCACCCTGCACTCCCAGCGATCACAATGCACTCACACTGATCACAATGCACTCAAACTGATCACAATGCACTCACACTGATCACAATGCACTCACAGTGATCACAATGCACTCACACTGATCACAATGCACTCACACTGATCACCATGCACTCACACTGATCACCATGCACTCACAGCGATCTCCATGCACTCACAGCGATCACCATGCACTCACACTGATCAGCATGCACTCACACTGATCACCATGCACTCACACTTTTCACCATGCACTCACACTGATCACAATGCACTCACACTGATCACAATGCACTCACAATTATCACAATGCACTAACAGCAATCACCATGCACTCACAGCAATCACCATGCACTCACACTATTCACCCACTCAGCCTGCACTCACACTAATCACCCGCTCACTCTGCACTCACACTGATCACCATGCACTCACACTGATCACCATGCACTCACACTGATCACCATGCACTCACACTGATCACCATGCACTCTTAGTGATCACCATGCACTCACACTGATCACCATGCACTCACACTGATCACCCTGCACTCACACTGGTCACCATGCACTCACACTGATCACCATGCACTCACACTGATCACTGATCACCATGCACTCACACTGATCACCATGCACTCACACTGATCACCATGCACTCACACCAGTCACCATGCACTCACACCAGTCACCATGCACTCACACCAATCACCATGTACTCACACCAATCACCATGCACTCACACCAAACACCATGCACTCACACCAATCACCATAAACTCACACCAATCACCATGCACTCACCCTTGCTGCTCCTGGCCATGGCCAGGTGAGCTTCTAATGTGGCAGCGCGTATTCCTGCGGATTGGGAGGCCCTTCACAGAGCTTGACTAGACATCTTTCTGATGTTAATTGCTGTATTTTGGTTATAAACTGGTACTGATGGGGTGAAATCTTTCCTCAGTATTACTGTGTTTAAAAAAATTCTAAATAATAAAGCAATGCTACCCCAAAATACGCAGCATCACAGAACACTATTTACATTTTCTACTCACACAATTTAGTCAAGCCTGTTGCATAATTTGGTCCTCACCTTCCTCATAACCTAGAGGTTTAGAAATGTTTGTCAGGAGGGGGTCCTTACGCTTGAAAATGTTGACAGGGGGGTCTCGGCATCCAAAAGTTTGAAGACCTCTGCACTAGACCAACGGATATTGTACATATTTAAGAGTGCACTGGCTATCAAAATAGATTAAACTGATGCAAAAAATAATTAAAACATTGGTAATCGGACAATAATTTAATGTATAGATCCATACATATAAAACAATCGAATACATGATATAAAATATCAACTAAACATAAATGAGAAGAAATATAGGATTAGATCATAGGCATGCTTATAAAACCCACATTCATAAAAAAACAATGATGGAAACTGAATTATAGTGTCTCTGAATAGCTTGGTCATTTCATTCCTTGAGAAACACATGTAATTCACGATCAGTATTTAATCCCCTATCAACAGCTCTCAATTTGATCAGCCACTGTGATTCCAATTTTCTCAATGCAGTCACTCTATCCCCTCCTCTAGGTTTTGCTTTGACTTCAGCAATACCATGGAATGTAATTGCCAATATTTCAGATTCTGTGTGAACCGTATTATAATGGACTGCCAAAGGGTAGCTTCTGTTACAATTACGAATAGCTCGTATATGTTCCTGTATTCTTTCTTTGAGGGGTATTGTGGTGCTACCTACATAAATCTGACCACATTTGCAAACAATACAATAAACAGTAAACTTAGTATTACAGTTGATAAACTGATTAATATGGTGAGTTTGTTGAGTATTATATTTAAAGGTCTTCTTTTTATCATCAGCAAATTGGCATACACAACACTGGGTGCATTTGAAAAGCCCTTAGGTTTGTTTGGAAGCCACATGTTGGTAGTATTAGTTTTAATAACATTACTAACTATAGAGGGACTTATGATGTTTCTAAGAGTTCTTCCCCTCCTGTAAGTAATCTTGAGTTTGTTGGTCAAATATGGATCCAAATCCGGATCCATTTTAAGGATCTTCCAGTGCTTGTTTATAGTCCTATAGACTTGATTGCTGCGCGAATTAAATTGGGTAATGAAAGATATTTTATCTTCTTTAGTAGTTTGTCTTTTTTTGTTACGCTTGAGTGTTTCTGATCTGGAAATTTTGTTAATACGATTGTGGGCTTGATTAAGTATCAACCTGTCATAGCCTCTTTTAACAAAACGTTCCTTAAGGTTGCTTATCTCATGTTGAAAGTCATTGTCGGAACTACAGTTGCGGCGTAGCCTAGTCATTTCCCCAAAGGGAATAGCTGTTTTCTGCGAGATATGATGGGCACTGCTTGCATGTAACACTGAGTTACATGCGGTGATTTTTCTGAATAATTTGCTCTCAAGTCTGCCATTGTTTACAAATAGGGTAATATCCAGAAAGTCTACACTGTTTCCACTAAAGTTGGAAGTAAAGCTCAGATTGTAAGTATTATTGTTGATATAGGTGACAAATTCATTAAGTGAGATCTCATCTCCTCCCCAAATCAAAAAGATATCATCAATAAACCGACACCAAAATATGATGTAGTTAGTTAACTCCGGAGGGCCATGTTTTCATATATGAGATTCTTCAAAGAATCCCATATAGATGTTAGCGAATGAAGGCGAAAATTTCGCCCCCATCGCTACACCAGAGTGTTGATGATACCAGGTGTTGTTATGGATGAAAAAGTTGTTGTTAAGAGCAAAACAGGTCAATTCCAACACCATCTCAGTGTGATGATATAGGGTGGCATCACGTTTGGACAAGAAGTAGGTAAGGGCCTCCATACCTTTGTAAACAGGAACTACATGACAGAAGCTGAATACTAAAGAGATCACATTTACTACTCCCACAATATGATACATCAGTTTACAAAATCATCGAAAAAATACCCAATAAATTTTAATTAAATTATATATTTACATTTTAGATACATTCTCTACAAAAAAATCCAACACAATATATAAAAAATATAACAAACTCCATTCAAAACATTTAAAAAGAAAGAAAATCAAACAATAAAAAAGTTAAATATAGTTAAAAAATACCAAGAATTAAACACAGAATTAAAATTTAAACATACTGTATTAGTATAAAATAAATATTTTTAAAGAATAATTTTCTTATATTCAGTAATAATGTTATTAATCATTTACATTTTATAGCAATTACTAAGTAAAGAATTACAAATTGAGATTGAACATTTTAAGAATTTGTAATTTTTGTTTATAACTACATAAATGAAAGTATATTATAATTACATTTATTCAAGAACTAAGACAATATTCACATACAGTAGCTGCTCATAAACAAAAAATAAATCATTTTTTAATAAACTTGCAAAATTTAAAATAAGTTATATGTTAATAATTCATTTATGTTTTAGTTTTAGTTCTTTAAAAAAAATGAGACTGTATCTAGCATACAAAAACAATTTTCAACATTAAATCTTAAGTTTCAAACTGTAAAAACATTTTTAAAGTAAAACTACACTTAAACATATGTCAACAATCTCCACAACTAAATCCCCTAGAAAGCAATAAAAGAATTAAGGGGGTCCATTCATTCATTCATTTCTTTATTCGATCAATTTAAAAAAAGAGTATAAAAGCACAGAATAAATACCGTGTAATAATTTCATGGCCATAGAATACTTCATGTCCCTTGTATAAGAATAAAAAATAAAATAAAATAAAAGGATGATAATATAATACAGGTAGCTGTTTAACCTCAACCTTATGTGAGTCACACTCTAAGATGCAGTAGTGGATAACTTTTCCATGGCCATTAAATACAAGCCGTCCACCTCTTCCTTTTTCTCATGCAGGCCCAAAGAAAAGAGGCTAGTGAAAAACATGTTACAAAGTCGGGTAATGATTTTAAAAAGAACAGTGCACCTCAACACTGCCTAATGTTCTTCTGCTTTAAAAGGGGCTTAGAAAGTGATACCTCTCTTTCTTGTAGAGCCTACAAAATAAAACCAGATGCAGTTCAGTTTGTCTTGAGAGTAAGTCACATGGACATAAGCTGAGCTCCGCATGGTTATACTTTTTCTCAGGGTATCCTAACATTAAAGGAAGCGCGTTCATACGGAACCTCAACAATAAGAATCTGTGCTGAGGAATGGTGACATCTGCTAGATAATAAACCCTCTCTCTGACACTGACGGGTTCAGGTGGTAGGTGACTACTGCAGCTTTACCTTTGTATTGCTCCTTCCTCTTATAGTCCGCCTGTGCAATAAAGATACGGGAGACCTTTCTCTTTGAGACTCTTCTGCACGTTAAGGGTTCCTTAAAGAGACCATGAGGCCGAGCTCCTTCAAAACTGATTCCACAGAGCCAAGCCACAGCGAATTTCTGTATTTTTCTATGCTAAAACAATCTCTTAATATAAGTTGTGTGAGTGGCACTGTTTCCCTGCGCCAAATTGAGTGCCACAAAAGGATTGTGGCCAATTGGATTGCATCTTGTATACACGGGAGGCCCAGTCCTGATGTAAGGTATAGTTTGAAGTAGAGAAGGGAAGGCCTACCAGGGACTTCAAAAAATTATAACTTTAGAAGTTTGGAGGATATTTGATGTTACTCGGCCCCATACTCCCGCCCCATAGGTTGCTGCCGCCTCAACCTTATCTGATAAATGTTTTTTAGGGGAATCAGTGGTCTTACACCCATTTTCTGTGCAAGGGTTTTTAATGGTGAGAGGCATCTCTCCATTCCCCTCTTCCTACATTCCACCAGTTTTAGCCAGGATGAGTCTTTATCAAAAAGGACCCCCAAATAGGAAAAAGTGTCAACCACCTCCATTTTCTCTCCATCTACATGTAGGTAGGGGGATTTAGAGCTTTTCCTGGCCCCGGCTATGATGGCAAAGCACTTGGTTTGGTTGACCCTTAAATCCAGGGAGTCCATAAATGATATTTTGGTATTTATCAGGCTTCAGTGGCCGCGCCCTGTCCTGGCTATCAATATCGTCCGCGGGAAGGGCTTGGGAGCCAAATAGAGGGACATTACTAGAAGTGCTTTTTCAACACCATTTCTGTAAACAGAGAAAAGAAAAGGGGCAAGGACACAGCCTTGCCTAATTCCTCTATCAACTCAAAAAGGGTGTGTACAGTCGCCATTTTTGGTGTATCGGATCATTGCCTTTGCATTTGTTTACATTTGTCTGATAACATTTATTATGGCATGATCAACACCTGTCTCCTCCAATTTCTTCCATACCTTTTCATGAACAACACAGTCGAACACCGCCGACAAATCCATGAAAGCCATGTAGATTTTTCCTCCCTTCATTCTGACATATTTCTCTATGGTCATTTCTAAAGTCAAACACTGGTCCATGGTACCCCTTCCTTGCTGGAACCCATACTGGGCCTGCATTAGTATATTATTCTCCCATGCTAAGCCCTCTAGTTTGGAGAGTAAAAGCCGTCCCATCAATTTGGAGGTAGTATCGAGCAGGGAAATTGGTCTAAAATCTTTGGGGTCTGCACTGTTCCCTTTTTTATATATCGGGATGATGACACCTGAGGACCATGAGAGAAGGGGGCCTATTTTAGCTATGGAGTTTAAAAGATTTGTAAGCAGGGGAACCCATAAGTCTGGTATTTCTTGAAAGAAGTCGATTGGGACTCCGTCTGGGCCTGGAGCTTTACCTGGGATGCATGAGCTCAGTCCTTCCTTCACTTCATTTAGTGAGAAGGAAAGGACAGTAGGAGTACACTCTTCTATGGTTGGAGAAGGTATTTGTGAAGAAGTACTAGGGGCAAAGATGTCTCCAAAATGGGTTACCCATGCTTCCTCACCTACATTGCTATCAAGGGAGGGATCCCTATTTTTTTTAAATGCGGAACATTCACTATTCTTCAGAACTTCGTGCTGTTTCCTGTTCTGGCTGCCTGGTCAAGATCTGCCCAGATTTCATTCTTCATATCCTTTTCTCTGTTCTGTCGAGCTTGCTTGTACTTGGCCCTTAAAACCTTAATTTGTTCATGAATTAAGGGGGTCATTACGAGGGCCCGCCACACACAGCCTAGGCGGAAACGTGGCGGTCCGAAAGACCGACCGGCACGGTTCAGACAGACGGTCATTTTCCGACCGCCTGTCGCAGCAGCCGCATTGCCCAGCATTGCACAGGCACTCCCATCGGGATAATAATATCCATTTTCAACTATCGTTTTGCGGCGGTCAACTTGTCATGAAACAGCAGGCGGAAATGGATTTGGGTCCAGTAGCAGCCCCCCTTCATCCCTTGGCCTGGGGTAAGGGCACTGGGGGGCACGCTGGGATATGCAAGTGCTGTTTTTTTGTATTGTGGTGGGGTCTGCTAACCGCATCCCCGCTGCAATACACAAGATAGGCACGGTGGCGGACGAATCCTAATGCAATCAGTGGGTAGGAAACCTTGTCAGAGGCTAGTCCCACACCTGCAACAGTGGCGTTGTAATGACCCACTAAATCACATCATTTTTTAAGTAATGTTTTTAAAAATTAACAAATACCCATTTACAAATACCAAATCAAATAAAAAACATTGACATCAAAGTACAAAGTGATATCTCATTAATTTGAGCTTATTTTTTATTTAATTTTTTATTTAAAATGGAACTTAAATAAAATATGATAGTAATGAACAAATTCATTCAAAACTAACATAGAATAACAAATAAAACAAAAATACTGAATATTTTTATCATACATTTTAGCCTAGGTTTAAGTAACATGGACCGTTTTTAATGTTAGTAAAAATTAAAGAAAATATAAAATATAAAATGTGTTATTAATTACATTTGGATAAACAAAATACAATAATTTTTAAACAAGAATATGTAAAAATATCCCCATACCTTTCCCCTGTATACTGAACACCCTGCTACTAAACTTTTTTATGTGTATGTTTTTTTTAAAAAAGATTTCCAATAATTCAGCTTAAAATTAAACACATCAAACATTGTGATTACTTTTTAAAAATAAACACACATACCATGAACCTATATGTATAATAACTACATAAAATAAATGTAAAAAGTCACACAATAATTTAACAAAAATAATGTAAAAAAACAACCTTACATTTATTATTTTAATAAACAATATATTTTACAACCCTATTAACAAAAAAACACTAAAAAAACAAATATTCCTACCTCCGATATTTATGTCCACAATATTGTTAACATCACAATATTTCAATAACAATACTTTTGTATTGTGGCATTTAATTTTGTATATTCTTTTCAAGCCCCAAAGTTTAGAGAAGGGACTAGCAATCGTGTTGCCTGTTTTCTCTGCTCTACAACCCAGTGGAAAATCCCTAAGGGTACAGGGCTAAAAGAAATCGACTCTGTTCAAAACTTCTTTCTTACACAACAAAATGGTGAGGACCTAGGATCCCAAAGTCCTAGAGTCCCAAAGTTATTTCACTTTACCAGTCCTTCAACCCCCGCAGAGATGTGTGATCAGTTATACTATGTAACAACCAATTTGTACAAACAAATGAAATATGCTTCTAAATCTTTCAAGTTACTTAAATAGGATTTACTTACATTCAAAATTATTTCTACTTATGATAACTGCATCAAACCTTCAGTCACTGACATTTAACACCCTTTCTGAGTACATTTATATTTTGCCACTATTTTATCTAAACATTACAGAAGCTTATATTGTCATTTTACCTGACCCCAATTGTGATTTCCCTTTTATATTTGCCAATCTGAAATCAAGATTCAGCTATGTGGAATAATGAATTAAGTCTTCCTCAGGACAAAACAATTATGATAATCTGGATCACACATCCCAAACCTTTTCTTCAATTTTTGCGCATTATATTCTTTAGTTACTCTATAAGCCCTCCAGGCCCTCATTATGTGAGATCCGTAGTTACCAGTGCTGCTGCTGGCTTCCAGCTAAGTCAAGACTTACAAGTTACTTGGGAATACTGCAGTTCACATTTTTTTATTGTAGAAATCACCTACTCACAAGTTTTTTCCCCTGGACAATTCATCTGCTCAGAGCAGGTGAAATGTGAAAACCAGCCAACAATTGGGAATAAAAAACTGAAATCAGTGAAGAAGCACCAATTCTTCTCTAATATTCTCCATTTCCCGGGGTGATAATTGTAAAGGACCTGTGATTCCGAAACCTAAGATTAATGAATGATACCTGTGGCATCGGTACCTCTGGGTGCGAGAACACCAACGCAGTTGTCCCTAAAGATAAAGAATGTCACCCTCAGTGTCTGTAGTAATTTTTAAAACCAATCAATCAATCAATCAATCAAAGACATTTATAGAGCGCACTACCTACCAGTAGGGTCTCAAGGCGCTTGGGGGGGGGGGGGGGCGCTACTGCTCGAACAGCCAGGTCTTGAGCTTCTTCCTGAAGGAGAGGTGGTCTTGGGTCAGGCGCAGGTCGGCCGGGAGGGAGTTCCAGGTCTTGGCGGCCAGGTAGGAGAAGGACCTTCCTCCTGTAGTGGCTCTACGGATGCGTGGGACGGCGGCGAGGGCGTGGCTGGCAGATCGGAGGTGGCGTTTGGGAGCGTAGAAGTTGATGCGGTGGTTGAGGTAGCTCGGGCCTTGATCGTGGAAAGCTTTGTGTGCGTGGGTAAGGAGACGGAAGGTGATTCTCTTGTTGACCGGGAGCCAGTGCAGGTCTCTTAGGTGTCCGGAGATGTGGCTGTGTCGTGGGATGTCGAGGATGAGTCTGGCTGAGGCGTTCTGGATGCGCTGGAGTCTTTTCTGGATCTTGCCACCTATTGCTGTCTCCCTACCAGCATGTATTTATTATTTCTTCAACTTCTTGATTTGCTTTTCGGAAATATGACCCTCAGAGCGACAACAGCATTTAGAAACATCCTATCCTCTGTTTTTCAAAATAATGCACTGCAGGGGCCAAGATGACTCCCACATTGTGAAGGTTCAGGTTGACAATGTTCTGATACATTGGTTACTTAAGTAGCACTTTATGTAACCATATACCTGCCTGAAAACATGGAGATCATGGGGCAAACGAGAAGGAGAGAGAAGGACCAGAAGAACAAAAGGGGGGAAATAATATATTGGAACACAGGGGGACCTTTTCGAATGGAGTGTTCTACAAAACACTATTGCATCATATGGAGGTGACCTATTCACCTGAATAGCTAATTAAAAAACAGAAAGGAGCAGGTAAAATATAAAGGGAGGAGTATAGGGTTGGAGGAAACTGGGGAAGGAAGGAGGTAGAAATCAGGTGATTGATGGGACAGTGTCAAATCAGGTACTAACAGAATTTGTCAAATTATGTTCCACTTGTCCAGTGATTCCACTTTACAACAGAGGTGGCTCCAAGATCATAGTGACCGGAATTATCTTGGGGTTTTCTCTGTTGTACTTGGAGGCAGCTGACATTGAATCTTCTGCTCTTGTGGCTGATTAGTCTGTGATTTCAACTTTAGTGCATGGACTGGCGATCGTGCACAAACTATTTCCACATAATTTTTTGATATTTGTTAATTTATCATGATAAACCTCCCTGCGGCTACAAATGCTGCTTGCAATCTTAAAAAGGAGGTGGCCGGGTCGTGGTATCAACTTTGGAGTGCATCAGTTGTGAAATACTCATCAAAATACATCAGTATTGATTCAGTTCATGTTTGTCTTGTGCTTTTAAAGGTAAGTAAAATACTTTCTGCTAACCACAATAATGCCTGTAGCTGCTCTGCAACACAAAAGGAACCATACCCCTTCTTTCTCCCCTCTCGTGATAATGCATGCGGAGAAAGTAGCAGTGCAATAATTCAATGTCATCTTTATTATTACCTAATTGTTATTACTGTGACAGACATGTTTAATCGGCCTGGTTAAGAGCAGACGTGCATTGTCCTGGCAGGCAAAGTAGCAATTACCAGATCGTGGTCTATTTTAATTCATACATTTAAGCCTCACAGTTCCAGTCCTTCAAGCCGGTACATTTTCCACTTCTCTACACAAACACACATTCAGCTTTAAGGAGACAATTGAGGCTTTGGTACAATTAGAGCGAAACTTCTTGACTTCTCTGCTGGGATGTCGGGTTTTGTGACTGAAATCACAGGCTGGGGAATAAGGCCGCGTCTATTTTTTCTGAGAGAGTTTTTAAAGTCAGGTAAGATGAGTGCCTAGGATCACATATTTTCAAGCACGTCTCCTGTGACGTCAGGAAATCATGATCCTCCACGGGCATGGGTAGCGTCGAGAGCGTATCCGTAGACTTTGCGGAAGAGCCCATCAGAGAGATCCAGACGGGGACCAGAAATGCATTTGCATCCAGAAACCTGTATTTATAAAAAGAAAAAAAATGGCAGGATGCTAATCACGACAAAATGATCCATTCTACCTTGCATTGACCCGACGCAGATCAAACAGATGCCGCCTCATTTTCTTATCATTCCTAAACTTTTGTAGAAACATTTCTGCACGCTTGTCTATTGCACTGCTTCGCGTTATCATAAATATGTATAAATATAGAGTAGAGCCATCCATGTCTCCTGCCAGCCTTGAATTCTTAATTTGCCTGATTATTTCTTTCGGTAACTGCCTTGCCATTTACCACACAGCGGAAGTCTGATACCTTCCTACTGAGAAAAGTAGTTTTGCCGGCTCCTTTGGGCTTTTAGTATTCTTCCAAATTATTCTGATTGATATAGACCTCGATCCGCGCTAATTATGCATAGCTTCTCTTATAAAGTGAGGTTGCCATGGCAACAGCCGAGGGAGAACAGGTGCGTTGCGAAGCTGTGATATATTAAATGACAGTTCCTCTCTGCCTCGACTATGCAGATTGCCTTTCTCTGAGTTTATTTATAGCAAGTAGTAATTAATCTGTGCAAATCTCATTTCATTGAGGAGTGAAAAAATGCGGAATGATTAACAAGAGTCCTAATTATCTCCATACCTTTGATTCGGAGAATTGTGTCGCCACCAGATAATTTGAAAGTAGGAATTGTTGAACTATCATTTAGATAGAGATATCATTACGTGAAACTGCAGGATGGTGCATTTTGCAAATAACCCGCGTTCTGCTCCGCTCCACTTGCTTCTTCCGTTGTGTTGGGCGGAACATTGCATTGCGAGGGAGTAAGATCAAAGGACACTGGAAGGAAATGGTCCCTTGCCTCTTCCGGTTCCTCTGCTCCCAAAGTGGGGAAAGAGCAGAAGCTACAGCTACTCAGTGCATAAGTGAATTAAAATGGAAAACTGGGCCATAGCAGAACACGTTCCTTTGGTAGACGCATTTTAGGACAAATGTGGTTGAAAAAAGGTAGGTTACGTTGGCGCACAAAATCCACTGTTTGCTTTAAAAAAAAAATTAAAGGGACCCAGTGGGGACTAATGAAACAAGGCATGGCTGCCAATGAAAACACTTCCTGGGTCATCAGTCTAATTGGACAAGAAATGTTCAACTGCAACTTTCTACATATCAATCAATCGATCAATCAATCAATCACGGTTTGTAAAGCGCAGCTACTCACCTGTGAGGGTCTCAAGGCGCTGTGGGGGGGGGGGTGCAGTAGATCAGACTAAGTGCTGCGTTCCTCCTAAGAGCCAGGTCTTAAGGTCCTTCCTGAATTGCATCAGCGAGGGGGATTTCCTGAGGTGGATGGGCAGGGTGTTCCATGTCTTGGAGGAGAGGTAGGAGAAGGACATTCCTCTAGTTCTGGTCTCGCGGATTAGTGGGACGGTAGCCAGGGAAAGCTGGGCGGTGCAGAGATGTCTGTTGGGTACATGGAATGTGAGGCGGTGATTCAGGTATGCGGGGCCAGCGTTGTGAAGGGCCTTGATTGTGTGGGTGAAGAGTTTGAAGCTTATTCTTCTGACAACTGGCAGCCAGTGGAGGTTGCAGAGGTCTTGAGTGATGTGGCTACGACTGGGGATGAATTAGTCTTGCTGCGGAGTTCTGGACATTCTGGAGACTTCGGAGGAGGTTCTAGGTGAGGCCGGGGTAAAGTGTTTTGCGCGTAGTCAAGTCTGCTGCTGACAAGGTCATGGGTGTCTGTCTTCCTGGATAAGGTGGGGATCCATCTGAAGGTCTATCGAAGCAAGCAGAGTGTGTTGAAACAGGCCAAGGAGACAGTGTTTATCTGGCAGTCCATTGTGAGCAAGGAGTCCAGTAGGATGCCGAGGTTTCGTGTGTGGTTCGTGGGGGTAGGGGGCCTTCCTAGAGCAGAGGGCCACTAGGAGTTGTTCCAAGAGGAGGGGGAGGCTCCCAGGATGAGGACTTTTGTTTTGTCCGAGTTGAGCTTCGGGCAGCAGTCCTTCATCCACGCAACAACGGCTTTCATTCCTTCGTGGAAGTTGTTCCTGGTGACAGTGGGTTCTTTGGCGAGGGACCTACGACCTCATCAGTGATGTCAGGTCCAATATACAGGTAAAATATTAATGTTTTTTATTGCTCTCCTGCACACAAATATGATATGAGACAAACAACGATTAATCAACAAGGTTCTTGAATTTCACTGTTTAAAATAAAGGAAGCATCATTTGACTCTCCAGCACTAAGAAGGGAAGGGACCTAACTTGGCTAATCACACATTGAACCAGGGAGCAGGGATGAGCCTCCTGATTAACTCAATCTTAGGAGTGAATGTTTTAATCAACCTGACACTTAGGGGTGAAAGCACCGCAGCCACAGAATCTTCTGCCAATAGCCTTTTTTTCTGAAAATGTGCTCAGCAGTAGAACTGTAGGTCCCCTATGGAAGACATTAATCGCCCAGCTTTTTATATTAATTTTTGTTGCAGATTTATATAGTGCGAACTCGACACGAAAGTATTGGAGCGCTTTAAATGAGCACCAGTTACAGTACATAAGGACACAGTCTAATATTTTTTTTTTTGGTACGCACAAGGAGATTAAGTGATCTGCCCAGAATCACAGGATACTGAGCCATGCAGATCGAGCCTGGTACCCCATTTCCAGAGTCGGCAGCTCTGGCGCTTAGGCCACATCCGCTCTTTACATTTAGAAACTTTTACCAAACTAGTAGAGCCCAGTTCCAGCTCCTCAATGTTTCAGAGAATATAGCTGAGCATGCCAGTCTGTCTCTGAGATAATGGTGTTCATTTCAGACCTATGTGTGTCCCAATTTCTGTTTAATGCTTCCAATCCTATCTGTATAAGTGATGTACAATTGATCTGACTATTCATTTCCCAAAGACTACCCTGTCGGAATACAGTGATGGAAGAGACAGACATTATCAGGCCATATATTTTTTAACATGTTCTTTCCTTCAGTCGGTCTGGCACCATGTTTGCCCAACTCCCCCCGCCCCTCCAACTCTGAAGGAGGAGACTTGGGTGCTGACGTTTTCTGTTTCAAACATTTCACTAACTGTTCCTGAGGGTGCATGAATCAGAGACAGCAGGGTGCACTACCTGGCTTGAATTGCCGATTCCGTGTAGGCCTATGTGGCTATACGCCCTTTTACCTTTCTTTCCTCAAAGAAAGAATTAGCAATGCATCAGACTCTCACATTTTCATGAAGATGGTGAATGGCTTAACCCCTATTTGGCCTCAGCATGTGGACATCCTCACCCTTTCATTATTTATTGATTCCATGAGGGCAGGAGATGGTGATCTGGTGCTCTTAAGAATTGATAAGGTCGATGACTTGAGCCCTCTGTCAACCAGGTCCATAATGTGATTTATTTTTTATATCGGTACATCCATTACCTCATCTGTGTTTCTGAATCTTCGGGCTCTGTGGTAGCCTCATTTATTCATGTATTACTTGTGACCTACACCAATGATAATCTGCCAATTTGATAAAGGAAGTATTATTTAATCAATCATTTCTTTTTAAATTGTGTTTACTGTACAATTAAAAATAAAAGGTATGAACCCTCACTCTCATCATCCTGTCACGTCTTCTCCTCAGTACTCTAGTATCCACCATTCAACTAGATTTGATCTCTCATCAGCAGTTGACTGCAATATATTTATAGAAACCACTCCTTACCTACAAAGAATTGACACAGCTACTCTACTGTAATAACGTAATATTGTTGAGTATGACATCATTATGCCTGCTGCCAACACATCTGGCCGTGTGAAGGCAGGTCCCTGAAAATAGTTACAACTGTTGGTTTAACAAAGAGAGACCTAGATTTTCAGCGCTACTAAACTATGTTTGCCTGAAATAAAGATTATTAGTAGAAAAGAGATATTGTAGGGTACATGCTTATTTTGTGCATGGTTAAGTTAATTACATGAAAGCAGGAATTTTACTTCTGTCCTACAGCAGTTTCTCGGTCTGCCTTCACTGCACAGTTGTCCATTGACCTATTGTTAACAATTCTTCAAAATATTCATATAGTGAAGTTTGCCTCCTCCCAAGATAGTATTTCTCTCTTACTACTTTCTATTGGCAGTTTGATATACAATTCCATCTTCTAGAAAGTGTTTCCATTGGAATCCGGGGAGGTTGGTACTTTGCATCAATCAATCAATATTTGTATACCACTACTAATCACCCATGAGGGTGTCCAGGCATTATATATATTGCAGGGCTTAGTTGAGCAGCAAAGTCTTGAGTTTCTTCCTGAAATCCGCCAGCGTGGGTGATGTCCAGAGGTGGAGGGAAGGCCATTGCAGGACTTGGCGGGGAGGTAGGAGAAGTGACAGCCTCTGCTCCGGCTTCGGTGGATTCACAGTGTCTGTGCGAGGGCAAGGGTGGTTGAGCGGAGATCTCTGGATGGTTGGTGAAAGTTCAGGCAGTGGTTGATGTATGCTGGCCCTAGGTCGTGGAGAGCTTTGTAGGCATGTGACAATATTTTGAATTGATACACTCTTTAATTGATATACCCAATCATCACAATGTCAGAGAAATCAATCCTATTTTGTCACTTTTTCCCAGCATTGGCATAGACAATAAGGCTTGCTTTATTGTGCAGAAATTTAGAAATGGCAGTGTTTAGCGTGCATTAGCCTATTAAAGTCAGGCCTAATGGCTTTGTCAATGTCTGTTAAATGGTTTTACGCTTGACTGCTTTTTCAGCACATTACTAGTTGCATATTGATGTACTTAATTTTGTTTTAGCGATCCTCCTTTAAGGGCCTGATTTAAGTTTGCAATTCGCTATACGTATCAAACATGACGAATATCCTGTCTGCCTTATTAAAAGTGCATTATATCCTAAAACACTTATCGTAAGGTGAATAGGATGTATATCACGAGGTTTTCTGAAGACCTAACATGATTAAAAAAAGGCAGAGAGTAATCAGAAAAATACTGGGACATACATGTGAGTCCAACAGAAAGGTTTCAGCTCAGGTAGAACATAATTCTCATAATACTATGACACAAGCTAAAGCAGAAAATATCCAGACAGTAAAATAAGGAGCTGAACTTTAAATCATTGGTGGGTCTAGCGTCATTGGTTGTCAATAAACTTTAAAGGATAATCGTCATCCATGACCCTGTCCTTGAATGAAATTTTATTTACTTCGTAATGTAGCTTCTATTAATGATATAGAGGAGAGAATCATACAACCCAATTATTGTGAGTACTTACCTGTTTTTTGTAATGCCCACAGTGATTATATGAAAAAAGGTTGCATTTTAACGTTTATGTTTTTAATGTGATGATGTTCAGAGATTGAGATTTACGAATATCAGAGTTTTTATTTTGAGTATTGAGAGACACAATTGTTCATAGAGGCAAGAAGGTTTCAGATGCAGGAGTGGAAGAGATAATTTCCTATGTGGCCGCCGCCAAGGACGGATGTAGTGATTACTTTGGGTGACTGAATGCAATATAAATAATGAGGTAAATAAAATAATAAATGATTGTGCCGTATTCTTGATCAAATGGAAGGAGCACATTGCATTGGAGTACCCTTTGGAACTCTAAGGGACCTATTTTAACCATTCAGCGGAGCAGTGGAGCTGGGGTCAACGCTCCACCAAAAGTTGCGCAGTCTGTTCAATTATGACTAACAGGTAGTACGGAAGGTGACCGACAAGTCAGTCCCATGATGGTGCCTCTTTTAAAGACAGCGGTTCCTTTCAAAAAGGCACCGCAAAGGGATTGCACTACAAGATTCCTGCACGGCATGCACTCGAAAGTCCATGCTGTGCAGAAATCTATGTGAATGCACACAAGGGGATATATCTTATGCCTTCCTTTTTGCATCCACATATGTTTGAGGCACAGGGGGACCTGTAGGGCCCCCTTTGTTTCCTCTCTGCCAGTGTTTTCATGGCAGCGGAACCAGGGCCGGACTGGGAACCAAAACCGGACCTGGCAAAGTGCTCAGCCGGCCCCTCCGGGGGGGGGGTTGCGGCCAAGCTGTTTTCCACGGCCGGTTTTGGCCAATTTAGGTACCTCGGCCGATATTGCAGCTATTCTGCAAAAACGGCCCTGTAACAAAATCGGCCCCCAGGGGCCCAAAACCGGCCCCCAACCCTGGCGGCCCACCGGAGAAATGCCCGGTGCCCACTACGGCCAGCCCGGCCCTGAGGGGAATCACCATGAATACCCTGGCAGAGAGGAAAATCGTACTAAGCTTGAGGGGTCCATGGTGATCCCGCCAAGCATATGGCAGCCTCTGAAAGCTGCTCCAAAGAATGGCAATGGTGGTTCCCTGGCAGAGCCGGCAGTCGGTCATAATCAGGCAGTCAGACCACCGATACGGGTGGCTAGATCCACCACCGCCCTACCACCGCAAGTCTGGGGGTCCTCGGACTGCCAGACTCGTAATAGGCCCTTAGTGGCCCTGTTGGAGCACATGTGTTTGTTGGGCAATTCCCTTGGTTGCTGAGAAATGTAGTGCTATTTGGTTGGCCACTTACGTCTCTTTCCTTAATTGCATACATACTTTCCTCCAGGACAGCCAGGAAAGCTTATATTCCCATATATTTTAGTTGAAACAAGTAATGGTCTCATTCCTTTCTCCTCACCAAACACCAATGAGTGGTTGAGGCTTGTATGAGACATCCTGCACAGTATCTGCAACGTCTTTCAAAATGCACTAATTATTTGCATATTTGCTATTTATAATTGTATGCGCAGTTATAAACAAATTGGCACAACTGAGTATTTCTACACAGTTTCGTTATTTGGATCACGATACAGATTATTTCACAATGTTACGGGTTGTTGATTTCCCCATTGCATGCGAGTGACAACATGAAAGGTACCTTCCGGGACACTCAGGAAAGAGAAAAAACATGCATGTGTTTGTTAATATACATTTTTGTTTTAATCTCTAGACCCTTAATTTATCATGAAAAGTATTCAGATAAAGGATTGTATTATTTGAGTGTCCAGAGCCATCTTTTGAGCATCTTGTAGCATAACATATCACTGATAAATAAATACCTTGTTCAAATAAATTGGCGAAGTCCGACTTTGAGATTTGCAAGTGAGGCTCTTGTCAGCAGTGAAAGGAAGGTTGGCAGTTTCACGGGCGACGGGCACGTGGCCAGAGCTGCGGTCTGAATTCTGTTCATGTTGCAATTTGATGTACGCAGCGCTGTAGACCGCTCCGAACTGATGAACAGTGCAGAATGTTTTTATTGGAGGCTCTTGCACCGCATGTGAGTAATGGCATTAATATGCGACTAATTGGAAATATAAACAAATTGCATATACATTAACATTTCAATAACGTCTATGTGCTTTCAATTATTTATGAACGTTATTACCGCCACTAGGGAACATTTTGGAAATGTTCCACAATAACAATATGTTTCATATTATCTATTCATCTAAATGAGTTTGAAGTAACTTCTGCCCAGTTAGTGCAGTTGCAGAAGCTCGTAAAGCAGTATGTTATCTCCCACAGATCTATTCTGTTAAAAACACATTATTAGAATCTCATATTTTAAGCTGAAAAATATTTCTTTCCTCCCATACCGCCAGTCTTCATACATACATTGAAGGTCACGCATCCTCAATATTCAAGTGGCGACTACAATTACACATAGGGAGGCTGATTTAGCCGTGTGATTTGTTAATTTGACGGTTGTGCTCTGGGATTTAACCTTTAATGTTGCACATAACAACATAGAGGACTCGGCTAGGGGATTCGTACTACGTCAAGGGATAGACAAAATACAAAAATAGAAACAATCTAAAAATAAATCACCCTGACAAACAGCCTCATTAACTGTAAATGTAGTCGCCACTTTAAAACATAGGGAAAAGTATCAATAAACAAGTTCCAGCAGGTGTTATTCAGCAGTTGATACAACTCTTTCCATCTTCCAGGACATTGCAGTTCATACACCAGACTTACATACCCCTCCTGGTACACGGTCTTCTTAGGGAGGGCAGGTAACTCTAGCTTACCTTCACTACAATTATACTATATTCACAGAAAGCAATATTTCTCCGGTCCCAACCATTTATTACGGTGTTATGAGACGAAAATTTGACGTTGGTCCTTAAGCCTTTAAGAACGTGCCCAAACCATAACCCCAGTGGAGCATGTTGGTCAGTCATAACCATGAGGTCAAACAAACGATGTAGGAGTTTTAACCATGTTCTGGGGAGACATTAATGAAGGGATATTGACCACCTACGACACATTTTTATGTTACTGTCTCACAGAAAGACCATCTTTCAACCTACCAGACAAAAGGACTGATGCCAAAGTACATCACATTTCCTCTATGAAATACCTTTTGAGTTCAAGGAAACAGATTCAAGGATCAATATATTGTCTGGGTCCCTTTCCCTTTACACTATATCATGCAAAGGAGTATACTTATGATGACAAGCCAGGACACTGAATACATCCACCAGGGCTACCGTTTGGTTGCTCCTGTGAGCTTTCTCCCTTTTTCCATTAGATGAACTCTGTTACCTTTAACTAAATAGGCATGTCACAATTTGGCTTCTAAATCTTCATAATAGACAAGGCTTACACGAGAAATGTGTAGGCTTCCAACTATTGAATTTTAGGCATCAGTATTATTTGTTATGTTATGTTACATGAATTTATTACACGCACGGCTACTCAGGAGTGTCCCGGCGCGTGTCTAAAGGGGTTTTATAATTTTTGGACCTGCTTTTTGCTCCCTCCCGGAGCCCTAGATGGCCCTGAGGACCAGCTCCAGTAATGTTGTTGGGTGCCCACCCCGGGACATTGCAGTTTGCTATGGCTTCGCCAAGCCATATTAAACTCTTCTCCACTTCGTGCAAGTGAAAGCATGTAAAATGCTGTCACTTGCACAAAGTGGAGCAGAATTGCTTAAGGGCAGAGGGAGCTGAATGTTTAGCAGCACCTTCTGTCCTAAAGCAATGAGGCGGCGATCCAGCACGGACAGCAGGGGGTTTCTGGCTCCCCTCTCGGTCCCCAGTGGAGAGGCCAGGCACCCTGATGGGGTCAGCTGGACCCAAATCTTCCTGGGGAGGGGGTATCGTGGCCCCAACCATTTTCTTTAAAAAAAAAAAAAAAAAAGTGGGCAGGCCCTGGGGGATGGGGTTTCAAAGGGGGCAGCTCGGTCCCTCCTTTTTTTAATAAAAAAAATAAAAATGAATAAAAGGGCAGGTCCCAGGGGATGGAGACCCTGGTGCCGAAATCGGCCTGGTAGGGGGGCCGTGTGGCACACCTTACCCATTTAAAAAGGCCTGGCCCCGGGGGATGGGGCCCTCAAGGTGATAATGGCTCAGGGAAGGGGGGCCAGAAACCCCCTCCCTTCGAAAAAATGAAAAGAAAAGAAAACCTCTGGCAAGTCGCTGGAGGTCATAACCCCTACACCACCACTCTGCATATGCGTCTCCTGGTGCACACCCGGTTGGAGTTTAAGCCCCCTAGGATCTAGAGGGTGCTTGCGGGGGCCAACAAGCCCTCCTGTTACCTCCAGTAAGTCCCACACAGTGGGATTGCTGAGAAGTCTATGGAGGTCAGGCCTACTTGCTCCATCACTCTGCAAACATGCCTCCTGGTGTGCTGCTGGTTGGGGGAAGAAGTCCCCATCGCCCTTTCTCCACCAGTCTACAAATGAGACAGTGGAGCACTGCGATGTTATGACAGACTAAAATGAAGATGGATTATGGTTAACTGTCAGAATGGTTATTGAGATACATAATTACTACAGAAGTGAAAGGCAAGAGCACTTCGGATTGGCAGGAAGGATAATTATATCCTTAAAACATTTATATGCAGGAATACCATTTGAACCACTCGAGTCTATAACATAACAAACAAAGTGACATGGAGGAGGAGCCAGACAGGTTGTTCCCACTTAGTGAAAAAGCACGGGAAGATCGTAGGGCTTATGTGCATATTCCATGAACACCAGGTGACATCTATTATTTTATTAAACTGTTTCCAAATATTAGAGAAGACAGAGAGAACTTAATGCAAGAACTAAGGGCTCAATACAATGGCGGAAGGCCTGCCACCACCAGCTGTGCAGTGGCGGGACCTCCAACATCGGACATCGATTTTGCCCCCTCCAGATTAGGATGGCGGAGGGAATCTGACATCGACTGTGGCGGGTGAACAACTGCCCACCATGGATCCGCCACAGGCAATCTTTCCGATTGCTTGGCAGAGCGGTCAGCATCTGTAAAATGGTGGCGGTGCCTAGTAGTCAACCTCCATCATATTACGATGTTGCATTCCTGCCAGCCGGTGTATGGTGGTGAAACTGCCATTCACAGGCTGGCCGGGATTGCAGTTGGGGGCCTGTTGCAGGCCCCCCTTGTGTGCAGGGATGGGTTGCACTGCGGGATACCCATGGTGCCCCCCTACATTTCCATACACTAAGTGGCTGGCACCGTGTGGTGTCTGCCACGTAGTGCACGGATATACAAGATAGGCTGTTTAGCATTGCAGCGGGTGCTGCAGCCAGCAGCACCAGCCGCAATGTTAAGCGGACGGGATGCGACCGACACGGTCACATCATAATCTGTGGTGCGGGACTGCCACCTTACAGGCCGGCGGCCCCAGTCACAGCAATGATGGCGGGCAGACTTCAGTCATCTCGGAATGGGGACCACACGCCCACGAGGCAGCCTACCCACACTCTGAATTACAATGAGACGGCCACCACAGCGGTCACATTGCCTATATTTTGCATTGTGGTGGGGATGTGGTCAGCAGCCCCGCTGCTATACAAAAATAGGGTGTTTCCATATCCTTGCACTACGTGGCAGACACCATGCGGTGCCTTCCACATGGTAAAGGGATATGTAGGGGAGGCACAGGACCCATGTACCTGCCCAATGGGTCAGGGGGCCCACTATGGGCCCCCAAATCAGTTTCTGGCAGTTGTTTCACGAAGGGTTGACCGCGCAATACGACCAGTGGGAACGGATATAGTAATCCCCAAGGCGGTGCATGACAGGCACCGCCGGGATTCTGGAGATGTAGGGCGGTCTGCGAGGTAGTTGAAATGCTTTTGACCATCAGGACAGTGATGGCCGGTCCTTGTGACCGTACTAAACAATGGGAGAGTAAGAGTATTCTATTGGGTTATATTACTAGTCCCCTGGAGCTTAATTCTTGCAAAACAAAAGAAGGAGTATCGCAAGGACACAGTGTCCTAGTGATCAAATGTGGAGAGAAAGAAATGCAGATAAGGAAAGAAATCTTTCTTTTTTTATAAACTCCTCACTCACCAACCTGGTTGGTGACATGCTTCATCATCGGGGTCCACCCGAGTGACCGAGTGTCACTCAGGTGTGCTTCGACGCCTACAACCGTAGCGGAGCTGGTTATTTTGTGAGTTGTGAAAGTGGGTTAAAAAGTGTTCTACATGTACTCCCTGCAGTCTTTATTCTAGAGTCATGTGACCCGATTAAAAAAAGATGGGATACTTCTACTGGTGTGGTTTGACCAGAAAGTATCAAATTTATAGTGAGAACATGGTCAACGTGTTTCAACCTTTGCATTAATTGTTAGGTTTTCATCAGGACCAAGTGAGTTGATTTGAGTGGTCTGCACACACTAAGGTGCCCCCTTCCCAGGTTCAGCTAAATGCCAGACATGTACATACATTTCAGCGTGCTTACATACTTCTGTGTAAGATAAATCTGAAACAATAGAGCAGAACATAGTAATTACACATTGGTATGTATTTCTTGATTGAGGTTACTCCAAGTCAGAATGCATTCCTTCCCCCTGATATGTAATCTACCCCACATACAGTGTACAGGGCATGTAGTGACACTCATCAGACACGCATGCAATGATACACCGCTGTTTGAAGTGCATACTTGGTCTGATTTTTATGTAAGCCTTTATTTACATTTCATACCCACTCAACAGTCGCCATTCCAAAAGTGGGTGTCATGTGTTCCTTAAAATTTCTTGGAGCGCCTTATAAATAGTCATACTTATTGTGTGTTCAATGCCCTTAACTCAGGCATGACGTGATAATGCACATGGTATCAAAAACTGATATGGGTGTGGGAGCCAAGGTTCTCTCCTACCGATAGTCAAAACTACTTAAAAGAAAATAATACACTCAACAAAGGTGATGGACTTACTATAAACTAATTGCAGTTGAGCCCAATGGATACCATGGGGGGTCCTTTAAATGAGCGTTCTGTGGGCGAGAGAAATACAGGTTTGAAAATGGGATTGCACCACGGGACCTCATAGTCATGATGCCAGTCCATGCATGTCTATGCCAATAACGAGCGAAGCCCACCCACAACGTTCTCATGTCACTTACTTGTCAAATAATGACGGACTGCCGGAAACCTGCTGAGCGTCCACACAGAGTCCCAAAGATGCCTGTGGACTCGTTACTGTGTGTTTAAGAGCAGACTCACCGGGTAGGCAGCGGCCAATCACAAGGCTCGCGTCACGGTCAGCTGATCGCTACGCAAGTAGCAGAGGGGCGTTGTGTGATGCACGCCTTGCGCTTGTAAAGGGATCATGTGAAAATGTAGGGATCCCTCAACTACAACTAAGGGGTCTAGGAGAAGTTCATTATCGTACTGTGAAAAACTTTATTGAATCTCTATTCTGGCATACATATTGTCCATATTGAAAATGTTAAAGAAATGAGGGCCAGATAATGTAGATGGTTGTTTAACTGTTACAGTACTGACACAAGTGATGGAAAAACCGGGGAAACTAGAAAAAAAGAGAAAAAAACCAAAATATGCCCTGTTGAATTATTTAATTCTTTGTAGGTAGGTTATGTTCCTCCAGTGTTAAATAGGATGAAAGTATCTATCCATAGCTATAAAAATCCGCCTTTTCTAACACCATTAGCAGCGGGTATTAAAAAAGGGTCAGTGACTATGCAGGGTTAGTGTGTTTGGGGGGACAAGTTGCGTCTTTTTACTATGTTTTACAGTATTAGAGGGTATGTTATCATTTAAGCCAGACACATTGGTGGAAAGTCTGTATGGCTAGCCTTGCTCTTTTTCAAACAAGCGTTGTGTTGTATTATCCTAGTTTTACCACTTGTATTACAGTCCACCATATGTCAATGGTGGTGTGGTTCATGGTGAGGTAATGTTCAGTCAGTTTGGTGGTTCCTTTTTTGCACCCGATCATGCTTCTAAGCTCGCAAATGCGTTGTTTGACCTTTCTCCCCATCATGACCACGTATTGTAGACGACACGGGCACGTTATTAGGTAAACCACGTTATGGCTGTTGCAGTTTGTATGGGACCTTTGTGTCCAGATTCTGTTTTTCTCCAGATGAAGTGCTTTTGTGGCACTGGTCACATGACACACGCTACAATTTCCACACGGATAGTTTCTGGTGACTTTTGGAAAACCCCACGCGCTGAGTACTGTTGTAGGTTCCTCTGTTGCATTCTATCTTGGGCGGGTGTTCACTAGTGTGTCCTTGATGCTTCTGGCTCTCCTGAAAGAGAAAAGAGGTTTTTCCCAATGTAGATGTCCGGTATGGAATATGCTCCAGTGTTTGTTTATGGATTTTTTCATTTGATTGGACAGTGTGTTGGATGTGGTTACACACGTCAGTGGCGGTTCCCTCTCATCTCTGACCTTATCCTCTAGGAACACCTCTCTGGGTTGGTGGGCATTAATCACAAATGTAACATTTTGAGTAAGTGTACATTTTTGAGTAACAATACTACATTTGCAATATTCACTTACTCAAAGTGTGAGAAACAACTAAAAAAAATAATAAATCAAGCACTACACATGCTTAACCATGTGCTTAACCAAGGGTTAAGCACAGGTTAATTTTGTGACTTTTTGTAGTTTACCCTGCAAGGGACTGTGGCTATTGATTGACCAGGGCTTATATCCTATTCAACCAACAACCCAATTTCTGACATTGGTGGCAGCTGTGGGATCAGGACTCATTTTAGTGCAGTACCATGCAGTGATTAGTGTTTCACAAAAGTGGCAGATAAATATTTTGACATCAGAGTTGACCTCTTTTTAAATTCTCCCTGATTGGCCCTTTTATGCTTTTTCCAAATGTATTCTCTCTCTCTACCTGATGTTGTGTCTGTAACCTCTCCTGCAACAATGGAATTTGAGCTAGCCAATTTGGAGAGCTACATTGTGGCCCAGCTCAAGAAGTTTTGTCAGGAGAGGTACTGCCCACTGAGAGGAGCAATAAAAAGGCAGAGCTCCAAAACGTCTTTAAGGCATAAGCATATTAACTGGCAACAGATGATAAGGAGGGGGAGCTGGATGAGGAAGAATTAGAGAAGGACTAATAGGAGGAGCTTTGAAGATAGTCTGTTGAGGGGGGTAACCTAAACCCAGGATTAGTCATCCCTCCCTATGTAGGGAGCAGTGTGTTTTTTCAGGGACCTGTCCCCAGAGGAGTTCGAGGACAGGAGGGAAGAAACAATTCTCAAGTTAGAGGTGGATTATTTGAAACTGGAGAAAGAAAACGGTTTGGAGGAGAAGCAACTACCCATGGAGGAAAAGTGAATGGCCCATGAGCTAAGTCTTAGAGACATGGACTTTAGAGCTAAGCATATGGATCCCAGCTGTAATGGTGGCATCAAATCAGCAGTGTCTAATGGAGGGGTGAGGGTTCTCATCCCCAAGGAGCTGGTCGCCAGTTATGTGGTGAGATATGTCATAGATAGATGGCTCTAAGCTTATGAAGTGGCTCTAAGGGTACACAAGGTCTCAGAGTAGTATTAGGGGGTAGCTTGTCGAGTTACATGCCCACTGTGTGGAGGGACACTCTCCAGAGGTAGAGGACTGAGCCAAGTATGCCTCCTGTTAGATCTGGTATCTTTGGCGTGGTTTCCCCTGACTTTTGCCTCTACCTCCTATATTTTTGACGCTGTGCTGGATTTCGTTTTTGCTGGTTTAGATGCTTTGAGTAAAGTGCAAGTGCTCCCTGAGTAAATTGTAATTGTGATTGGTGATCCATGATTGAAATATTTGTGTTACCAGAAAGTCCCAAGTAAAGTGCACTGAGTGTGCCAGGGCTGGTGATTCAAATGCTACTAGTGGGCCTGCAGCACTGATTGTGTCACCCACATGAGTAACCCTAAAATGGTGTCTCAGGCCTGCCACTGCAGTGCCTGTGTGCAGTTGCTAACTGCCATGCTGCCCAGGCCAGTGTCCACACTGGCCAGGCCTAACCCTTCCCTTTCTGTACACATTGGACACACCTATAGAAGGCCCTAGGTACCCCCCCCCCCGGGCAGGGTGCTTTGTATATGAAAATTAGAGCATGTACTGGTGTGTGTGACATGCTCTGGTAGTGAATGACAACCATTTTCGTTTTTCACTGCTGAGAGGGCTATCTTGCCCGTAGGCTATAATGGGGAATGCTGAGTATCATGTTTACCTGCATATCTTCGCATAGGGGCAACACAGAAAATTAGAGTCTGGTATCCCTGAACTCAGAATTTATTTAACACATATTTTAGGAAGGATGGTTTTTAAACCCTGTGTTTGAGAACAGCACTTTTAGTTAGTGGCTGCTGTCTTGTCTAACATTTCTGTGTGCCTTGGCCTGTTTGTGAATTGACTGTCTGGTTTGTGAGTGACAGGGGATGGGGAGCCCCCAGGAGGGTGGATGAGTCAGCCCTAGGCTGAATGACTGCATCTGCATCTGCATCTTGAGTGGTGGGAGGGGATTGCTCCTGGGCCTGAATAGGGCTGTGCCTGCCTTCCACACTGTTGGTTCCACCTCCTGCTGGACAGCTGACAACCCTGCCCCTCTCTATGAAAGGAGAGGAAAAGAGAGAAGAACAAAGTGCCCAGGAACTGACCTGAACTGGTTCTGGCCATGCCAAGACCTCTCTGCCTCTAGAGCACAAAGGAAAGACTGGTATAAAAAGAGCTACCCAGACTGCAGAAATTTAGATCATCCTGGAATCAAGAAGGAACCTCTGCCAAGGAGAAAGCTGGAAGAATAAAGAGGAAGGACTGCCCTGCTGTGTACTTGTGGGCTGACCTGCAGTTGCATTGCTGCCAAGGAAAGGGGAAGGAGTTTGCTGTTGCTGTGTCCCCTTGCTTGAAGAGATCTCCAACGGCCGGAGTAGAGCTCGCTCCCTGTTAAGAAGTTCCTGGAACAAAAGGACTGCTGACACATCCTTTGCTTGCGTCACGTATCGGCCCAGTGCTGGAAGATTACTGTTGCTGCGAATATCGACGTGGAACTTGTCGTCGCTGGGTGAGATCGCTGTACCGCTTGCTTGTGGACCGCATCACGTCGCTGCGAACATCGTCACAGAGCCATCGCATCGAGGGGCCCGAGAGGAGAAGATCGCTGCTGCGCATCGCCGCCGCCCCTGAGATCGTCGCCACCCGAAGATCTTCACATCGTGCCTTTGCGAGACGCTTCCTACCGAACATGCGCACTGGAATCCATACAAGGTATCGCCTCCCTCCCCATACAGCCCGGATTTGTCGCAACACGCCCACTGCGTCCAGCAGGGCTGTCGCATCGCCTCCATAGGGTCTCAGAGTGGAACATCACTTGTTTTTGAACGCTGCAGCTTCCATTTGGAACTTTTGTCACATCTAAAGGTACTTTTGGCTAAACGTGATGCAACTGTGGATTATTTTGACACAAACTCTTTTAAAATCATATTCTTGAACTGTGTATGTTGGATTTTTGTCATTTTGGTCTTGTGTAGTTTAGATAAAGATACTTTATTTTTCTAAACTGGTGTGGAGTCTATTTGTGGTGTTTTCACTGTGTTACTGTGAGTGTTGGTACAAATACTTTACACATTGCCTTTGATAAGCCTGTCTGCTCGTGCCAAGCTACCAAGGGGGTGAGCAGGGGTTATCTAAAGAGTGTATACCCCTTACCCTGACTAGAAGCAAGGGTCCTTATTCGGACATTGGTACCTACCTCTGCCAACTAGATCTAACACCCCCATAAAGGCAATTCTTCTTAACAAAGTTGAGCTGACCTTTGAGAGGTTTAGATGGAGGTTCAGGGACAGCCATAAGCCCAAGCGAGTCCTGGGTGGACTTCCTTGATAACCTCAGCAATGCACTGAAGGGCTGCGTGAGAGGCACAATGGCAAATAATCCCACTGGGCTGTACAAACTGATGCTCAATACATGTTTTACAGAGCTGCACCAACACCTGGGAGATAGCAAGCTAAGTGACCCCATGAAGCTTGTTGAAGATGTGGGCCTCTGTGTCAGCACCAAATAGTCCAAGAAGGCATGGGGGGACTCCTGAAAGGGTGGTCAGGGTTCCCACCAGAAAAAGGAAGGAGTGCTCTCAGGGCCCCCAAAATGGTTTTCAAGATAAAGGGTCCTAATCTGGATACCAAAGGAAAAGCCTCTGTGATACAAATCATAGCAAGTCTGTCCCCAAGTGATATGAATGTTATGTGCACATCAAGGATGACACAAAGTGCCCAAAAAGGGCACATCCTCCCAGTGGAGTGAAACACCCAAGGTTGGCTAGTGTAGTGCTTGAGTAGGAATTGGTCCCAGTTCTTTGGTTGGAAGTCAGTGAGGTTAACCAAGTGTCCCTGGGCGATGAGGAGGTGTTGCACAAAACCCACTTGTCTTCCAGTACTGCAAAATATAGGCAGTGGGTTACCATCAATGGACAGAAGGTAGAGTCTCTAAGGGACACATGAGCCAATATTACTACAATAAGGTACCATCTGGTGTCCTCAGAGCAAGTGATTCCCAATATATGCCGTCAGGTTGTGGTAGCAGACAACCAGGAGAGCCACTACCCTGTGGCTCTAGTTCCCTTTGAGTGAGGGGTCACAGGTCTTCTGAAAGTTGATGTGAGCCCTGCCATGCCTGCGGATTATTAGCTAAGGAATGATCTTGATCACACTATCTGGAAGGAAGTAGAGCTCAGGCCTCACCTGGAAATGTTGGGGTTCCCCGAGTGGGTGTGTGTGACCACCAGGACCATGGCTGCCAAGGGAGGGAGTAAAAGAGGTCTGGAGCCTGGAAAAATGGCTCAGACAACTGGGAAGAGAGGGGAGGGCCAGGGGAAAACCAGTCCCTAAATGTCCCACAGATGAGGTGGATGGGATGCCAGAGGAAGCCATCCCAAAGCCCACTGGGGATGGCATTGCCTCTCTTGGTGTCCTCCCGGAGCTTGAGGGCTGATAAGCAGAAGGAAGACTCACTAAGGAGGAGTTCTGTAAGGTACAGAAGGAACGCTCACCCTGGAAGACATGAGGCAACAGGCTGAAGCCCAGGCAGCTGGTGATGCCTCTGGAGATCACTGCATCTACTGCAAGAATGTCCTGCGGTATAGTGAGCCTAAGGCTCCTGTGCATGGGTCAACAAGGACACTGGTAAGTCCCCAATGCTGCAGCACCTTTTTACTGGGGCTGGCTCATGAGATACCCCTGTCAGGACATCTAGGACAGGACAAGACCTTTGCCAGTCTTGTCCCCCACTTCTATTGATCCAGATGATGATTTCCTCAGACACTTTCGGTAGGACTTGCTTGACCTTTCAGCTAGTGGGTAGATAGGGCTCCCATCGATGCCCACCCAAGGGAATTCAATTGTAGAACCCATGTACCCCAAGACACCATCTGGCAACAGGTTTATCCTGGTCTTGGTGGACTATGCCACAAGATACCCAGAGGCCATAAATCCAAGAACTGAAATTGCACCTGCAGTGGTTAGGGCCATATTGTTTTTTTTTACCAGAGTGGGTTTCCCCCAAAAAAGTGGTGTCTGACAGGGGCACCAACTTTATGCCTGTATATATGTAGTCAAAGTAGAAGGAGTGTGGAGTTCCTCACATGCTTTCCACACCCTACCATCTATAAACAAATGGGCTTCTTCAGACCTTGAAGGGCATGATTATGGGCCTACCTTGTCTTGTTTATCACAACAACCTGGCTTCATTGGGCCTCTATGCTCGACATGATTTTAGCCCTTAGACAACATTATTCCATTGTGACGAGGTATTGACTAAGCCAATCAGGAGGTGGGATAACAATCGTATTTAAAGATAAATACACATGTAAAATTCAAGACTTGCACATTTCAACCTGTAAAGCAGTGTCCTTTGCACTGGAATTCACTTGTCAATTTACTCATTCAGGTGCCTTGATTTATCACCTGCCAGGTAGTGCAAGAAGCTGGGGCAAGCTCCTACCTGATATTTTAGCCCCCAATCCTTAGATCAGCTAAACTTTGTATTATTAGAAGACCTGGATATTCATCTAGAGGACCCCATCTATAGCATTTGCCAAAAATATTTAGGAGCATTAGAACTTAACCTCATGAGTCATATTCCAACCCACCAAGCAGAGAATTTGTTACATCAAGTTTTTCTAATATAAAAAAATTTGTGTTCCCTCCCTCTGGTGCCACTTCTGTGGTTGGGTCACGGGCAGTCTTTAGTGTGTATACCTTTTCTTCCTGATGCTGCAAGGGAGTGGAACAAACCACAGATTAGGACAATGGCTTGGTCAAGGCTGGCTGGACACTGGAGCTCTCAACAGCATCCTGAGAAGTTTGATTCCCATTTCATTGGAAGAGGTTAAGCTAGATCAACCTCAACTGTATAAGTGACTAAGTTCCCCAGTAAATATTCTGCCTTTAAAAACTCATCGCCCCAACAGGCTTCACCTTCCGGCCTCATGGCTCACTGAGGAGCTACAGGCAACCAAGACTCTCTGTAAGGGACTGATGAGGGTTTGGAGGCTTCGCTACGATGATTCCTCCAAACTCAATTTTAAAATGTCCGTGAAACAATATCATGGCCTGTGTAAAATGACTCAAGCTACTTTTTATTCTAATAGTTCATTTATGCAAAAAAATTGCCCGCAAAACATTTTTCAGAATAGTTCAAGAGTTTTCTGACCCTTGAAGTATTGGCCCCACAACTCTATTATCTCAGGGAAAATGCAAGTAACTGGTGCTTTTCTTTCTGAGTAAAGTACAGGAGATCCAATACTGTGAGGTGGTTAAGCGAGGAACCTTCTCACTTCAATAGTCACCCATCTCCTTTGGCCTTGGTGGAATCGATTAACGTAGGTACCCCCCTTACCCATCCTACATTGGATACTTGGGATGCTATGCTATGCTGCGTTTTCATCTTTGGCACAAGCCAAACGATCTGGGTCTCCCAGAGACCCCTTTCCTCCTGCCAAGCTCTGCTTTCTGGATCCTGACATCATGCTTTTTATGGTAAAGATCCTCAACTGTTTGCTACAGGATGGGTTTATCCCTCAGTCTTGGAAGCATGGCACGGTCCTTCCTCTTATGATGAAACAGAGTTTAGTCCCGTCTATCTGGTCCAATTATAGACTAATTGCTTTGATCCCCATGTCTAAGACATTAGAAAAACATGTCTGTGAACAGCTCTCAGATTTCTTGGAGTCACAAAAGTGTCTTCATGACTCCCAATCAGGCTTTAGAGCATGGCACAGCACTGAGTCCGCCCTACTCTCGGTCACAGAACAACTAAGGCAGGTCCTAGAAAAGGGTGAGGTGGCAGCGCTGATATTGCTTGTTCCTAGCACTACCTTCAATAATGTATCTCATGTTACGCTCATTCAGAGACTGGCACAATTGGGATTTCGGGGATCAGCACTAGCCTGGTTTTCTTCTTTTTTAAAAGACCGAACCTTCCAGGTCTGTTGATGCAGCGCCTTTTCCACTTGTCACGCACTGATGTCTGGGGTTCCACAAGGTTCGGCTCATAGACTGGCACATTTTAACATCTATGTTTGCCCTCTAGTGGATCTTGTGGAACGTTGTGGTCTGACCTTACTCTCCTATGTGGATGAAACTCAAATCATCTTTTCTCTATCATCCACTCATAACCACAATTCTGTATCACATATGAGAAAAGGAGAGCATCACAGAAATTATGTGTAGTAATATTAGTGAGCTTCTGCTGTGTTAAATATTGAAAACACAAGTCACTATCCATGAATAGTATATGTAAGCACATTTAAAATTTGGATGAGTGTGCCTGTGCGCTGTCAGTGACCTGGCTAAAGAGGACATGAAAAAAGCTGAAATTGTATTGAAAATTAAAAGCAGTATGAGCAGAGGCTACCAAAAATCTGTTTGACCCAGTGCTCCAAAAATCTTTAAGATGTCCTTGTGAGAGGTCTGAGGTCACCATGCTGTTGGTGGTGGATGATGGGGGGGGGGGGGGGGGGGAGAGGAAAGCAAACCTCTCCCTGACCGCCTATCATCAATAGAGAGATGTGTCAGTGGGGGGCGCCAATCTCTCCACTACTCTGACCCCAGAATAGCAGAGGGACTGTCCACAATTGTTAGGTCAGTTTGCATCTCTGTTCTCCTTACTCTTACACCTTTGTGTACCCATGACATTGATACAGCCCCCCTGTCAAAAACAAAATATACAGGCTGTCTGGTAAAGGAAGGGCCAGCATCAAGGAGGAAGTCTCTACGATGTTGGAGTTAGCGGCGATTAAGCACTCCAGTATTCCCTGTTCCAGCCCAGTGGTGATGGCACCAAATGTTAACCCACCGGGTGCCTCCCTAGAACTTCGGTTCTATGTGGATTACTGGAGCATCAACTCAGTCAACAAGACTGACGTTCACCAAATCCCCGTGGATAGCTTAGGTGCTGCCAAGCTTCTGAGTACTTTTGACTTAACTTCAAGGTACTGGCAGAATGCTCTAGCTGCAGGGGCTAAGTAGAGGCTGGCCTTTTCCACCCAATACGGACACTTTCAGTTTAAGGTGATGTCCTATGGACTGAAACATTTTCTTGCCACCTTCCTGAGGCTGGTCAACCAGGTTCTGGCTCATATGGTATTCAGAAAGAATATCAAGTTTTAAATTGACAGACAAGAATATTGAGTCAGAAATATTGTGGCATGGGAATATCTGCAGCAAGAATATTGATTTAAAGAATATCGATGTTTAGGTAAGGAATATTGATTTTAAAAATATCTAAATCATTATTTTGTTTGCAAAAACATAGTTTGAAATATCCTTTTTTAATGCATCTTAGTACATATTTCAAATGTATATGATGTTATTTTTTAGTATAATTATTGTTTATGGTTTTTCAATATATTTCTAACATTTTTAGTATTTTTTATATTAATGTAATTACATTTTGTGTTGCTCAGTTCTGTTGAGGGTTTTAAAGGAGTATATGGTGGAAAGTAATTTAATTATAATACATTTATGATTATTTTTTATTGAAAATGATTTATTTTAGTGGCATTTAACCATGTTAATCGTGCCATTAGCTTTTTTAAACAAAATGTTATGTGGGGGATGTGGGGTTTAGAGGGTTGAAGGGTGGGTAGCAATTAATTTTTTATTGATTAATAATTATTTGTTAATTAATATTAATGAGTTAATCAATTAATAATTAATAATTTATTGGAACAAATGTGGTTGTGGGGTTATAGGGGTAAAGGGTATTTTTATTCATTAATAATTATTTGTTAATTAATGTTAATTAATTAATTGATAATTAGTTATGTTTGTTGTTTAACTACATTCTGTTTGTTGTAGGGTGTATAGGGGTAAAGGGTGGGGAGTAAATCAGTTTTAATTAATTAATAGCTAGTTCTTAAATACTATTAATTATGTAATTGACATTGATTTTAATTGTGTAATCATTGTTTTTAGTTAGATTTCAGGTGTGGGTTATAGGTTTTATAGGGGTAAAGGGTGGGAATTAAATTCATAATAATGCATTTATATTACATTTTTATTAAATACAGTTTTTTAAAAATTAATTTTGTTAATCAATTTTTTGTTTTAGATTTTTTATGTGGGTTGGGGTTTTGTAAGGCTTTGCGTTGGGAAGTAGATTAATTGTAAGTAATTGATCATTCTTTTTTATTATTATTAATTAATAATTTGACAATTGATTATGTTAATTGTGTAAATAAGTATTGGTAAATTTTATGACTGTGTTGTGTGTTTGCTGGGGTATATTGTAGGAAATACATTAATTATCATTAATTGATAATTCATATTTAATTAATGAAAATTGGTTTGTTGATCAATATTTATAATTATAGTGTACATTTATTTTGTTTTAAAGTACATTTTTTGGTGCAAGTTGAAAATGTTGTGGGGTTATATGGTGGGAAGTAACAAAATTTAAATTCATGCAATATTACATTTTTTTGTTACAAAATAATCTTAAATGAAAAAGTGTATTTGTATGCTACTTTTTGTGTATTATAAAATTATTTGTAGGTATTTGTTTTATGTATTTAACATTGTAATATATTTTTATTTATTTACATTTTTCACAGTAGTAAATACATATGTATATTTTTTCAACATATTTTATCTCTTTGAATTTAATTTGTTTTTGAAGTAATTTTATTTTGTTCAAGATATTTTGTTGCAATTTATTATTGCACTGATTAGAGCGGGAAAAGTAAATTATACTGTAATGCAATCCAACACTTTCCCTACTGTTGTATGGCGTGGAGTCGAAATAGTACATTTTACCCCTCTAATATTAAACACTTTCCCTACTGTTTTATTGACTGGAGTGGCAATAATACATGTTATCCCTCCGCTATGCATCACTTTCCCTACTTATACCCTTATTGGAGTGGAAAAATAAAATTTACCCATCCGCTATCAAAAACGTTGCCTACTGTTGCACTGACAGGAGTGGGAATAGTACATTTTACTCCTTTGCAATCTAACACTTTCCCTTCTGTTGTACTTGCTGGAGTGGGAATAGTAAATGTTACTCCTCTGCTATCCAATGCTTTCTCTACTGTTGCACTTATTGGAGTGGGAATAGTAAATGTGAACCCTTTAGAATCCAACAATGTCCCTACTGTTGTACTGATTGGAGTTGGAATAGTACATTTTACAATTGCACAATCAAACACTTTCCTTACTGTTGTTCTGATTGCAATGGGAGTAGTACATTTTACCCCTCTGTTTTGCAAACATGTCCCTATTGTCGTAGTGGCTGGAATAGTTACAGTAAATAAAACCTATCTGCAATTAAATATTTTATTACTATTGCATTTATTTGAGGGAGATTTGTAAATTTCACTTTTATTTTTTATTTTTGCATTGTGTGAAGCGGGAATTGCAAGTAATTTTTAAATATATTTCTTATAATAGTTTGTTTTTATTTTCATAAATTGTAATGGGAATAATATTTGTATAAAATTTTAATGTTTCTTAAATATTGTCATAATTTATATTAATATGTTTTTGTTTATTTAAAATGATAATATTTGTAATTATTGATGTTTTGTATGTGTGTAATATTTTAATAATACATTTTAAGAATTGTAAGTTGTTTCATTTTTTAATTTAATTAGAATGGTTTGCTTTTGAAATATTTTATTTTATTATTATATGTGTTTATATATATATATGTTTTTATATTATATTATTTCATAATTTTGAAATCATAATATACATTTAAATTATTGGTTTAAAAAGTGTTTTAAGTAGATATATGTAAATATATCTTCATTATTATATATGTGTTTAAAACATATTTTTAACTTAATTTAATTTTTTAAATGAATTTAATTTGTTATATTTGTTAAAATATTTATGAAATCTATTTTAGTTTTTAAATTAATGTCATTATTTAATCTAATAAATATTTATTAATTTATTTGATATAAATTTAAAAAACCTATATTTAGTACACATTATAATAATGACTTCAATATATGTTTTCTGACATTTTTGTACTTACCATAATAAGTATATGCTGCTTACCTGGATAACATACCTGTCCTCAGTAGCAGCTGGAAGGAACACCTCTTTCACCTGCAGGAAGTGCTTCAGGCCTTACAGAATACAGACCTGATTATCAGTACTAGTAAGTGCCAGATAGGGAAGGGCTCTGTGGTGTACCTGGTACAGCTTGCAGGTGGGGGTAAGGTGCAACACTTCTATGCCTAGGAGCCCAAAAAAACTCAGACTGAGGTGAGGCTTTCCTGGGCCTCACAGGGTATTACAGGAAATTAGTCAAGGGATATGGTATCACTGTTACCCCTTTGTCTGAGCTGACCTCCAAGAAGAAGCCAAGGAAGGTGATTTGGACAGAGGCTTGCCAAAAAGACGTTGACTCCCTTAACGTGCCATGTGCACATCCCTTATGCTCAAGGCCCCTAACTTTTCCAAGGAATACATATTACAAACTCATACCTCAGAGCCTAGCATGGGGGAGTCCTTCCACAGCTTGGTGATGAGGGCCTAGACCAATTTTAAGCCTTCATTTCTAGGAGGTTACTTCCCAGGGAACAGACATGGAGTGCTATTGAGAGAGAATCCTTTGCTGTGGTCTGGGCCCTGAATAAGCTGAGACCACACCTGTGTGGGACTCACTTCAAGGTTCACACAGTTCCCTCAGCTGGCTAATGCAAATGATGGGTAAGAATCCAAAATTGTTTAGGTGGCCCACCTGTCTACAGGCAATGGGCTTTACCGAGGAACATAGGCTTGTGTCAGACCAACCCAATGTTGATGGTCTTTCAAGGTTTATTGTGCCTTACGGCCCGATTACGATGCCGTTAGGAAAGCATTCCCACCAAGGGCTCGATTACAATGTGGTTAAGAAGGCCTCCTAAAGTCATTTGCTCCTTCCGAATCAGATCGGCAACGTGTCTTCCAGACCAAGGGTCAGATTACAATGTGGTTAGGAACATAGGCACCCATAGAAGTCAATGGGAGTCTAACTAAATCATATCTGGAAGCATCAGGATGCATCATACTCGGTCGGTCATACACTCCCAATCCGAGTCAGTCGGAAACCATTTCCAAACCGATTCGATCAGGGTGATTTCCTAACCACATCGTAATCGGGCGCTTAGTGATGAGAGCTCTCAGGAGGTTGGGTAGTTCTCCCTTCTTTCAGCTGGGAGGACTCATGTTAGACCAATCAGCCTTAGGTTGGTCTCCCCCCAAACCTTTGCCTGTTTGCCTACCAATTTTGCCCATTTTTGCTTTTGTTGGCATTAGGACTGTGTACCAGTGCTAAAGGGCTTGTGCTCACTCCCCCAGAAATTGTTCTATTGGCATATAGCTAAATGGCAGATTTAATTTACTGTAAGTCCCTTATAGAGTGGTATACCATATATGAAGGGCCTGTAAATTAATGCTATCTAATTTGCCGAAATGTAATGGATGTACTTGTGACTTATAATTCAAAAGTTTCTTGGGCAGATTTTAGTGCTACTTCCTTTTGAAGTAATAGGGCTTTGAGTCTATTTAGCTTGTTCAAACCTCCCTTCAAAGTTGGGATGCACGGCCACAACGAGCTATCCATACCCCCTTGGGTGGGAGGGAAAAGGACGTTGCTACAGCAGGTCACTATCTGAGAACCTGCTAAAATATATGGGATCCCAGCTTTCATTGTGCAGCAGTTGTAATCACTTAACATTAAATTACTTCCATTTGAAATTACTGTAATCAAAGAGAGTATTGCAGGAGCTGGTGTTCCTTTTAGATAGCAGGCCAAATTTGCTACTGACGCATTACAAGCGCTGTATTTGGTCACATGCTTGCAAATGAGTGAATGTCCCACAGAAGATTCACATTTCTTTCCACTATGTAAGACCTCTTTGTTGGCACGTTCACAACAATACAAAAATGTGAGTGACCATAATTTATAAATGAAGCTGCCTCCTATGGGTTCATAATTACAGGCAGGTACATGTTTTGTGTAAGCTGCAAACTGAATATTAAAATTAGCAAAGATATTATGCCATGTATTAAACAGACAGTGGAAGGTGTTTCTGCTTTTGTGAATGAGAGCTGTTCTGAATGCTTGAGGTACAACGTTGAAAGATGTTGTTTGACTGCAGACTGTGTGGAATGTTCCAACCATTGTTTACACAATTTATCCAACAAATAGTTGGTAACAAAACCTGAATGTTGTCAGTGGGAATATTGTGGGTCAGGTCTGCTTGCCTTAAACCCATGTGTGGAATTTAAAAAAGTGCATGACAACTATTTGTGTTCATTGGCCACAATAACCACCCACGAGAACCTGAAAATGTGGAATTAAATGTACCATCCTGTAACATACTATTGAGCTGTTCTCCAGTGTAATTAGTTAAGTGTTACCAATTAGCAAAATGGGCTATTAAAGGAATATTTGGTGAATTCCTGTCTTTAATTTTCACCAATCCTAGACATGCAGTCTGTTGGATGGTATCATTTAGAAAACAATCCTTTCTGTTGGAACTAAACAGGTTCGAAACAAGGTTTCCATCCCCTAAACTTGCTACGGTTGGGCACCCAAAATGGGCTGCATTTCAATTGTGTCTTTCCAATAATCATAGCCTTTCACAGGTAACTGGGTGACAAATGACTCTGTGAATATTAGCTTAGTTTGTGTAAGCATATAATTATTTTGTAGTGTAGGGACTAATTTGTAATAATATGATGTTGGGTTTGATGTATATTATCTGGACAAATATGTACATTGATCCCTATATGTTTTGAAGCACCCTTTTTTAGGGTGTTCCCATTGTATGTAATTAAAAATGGTGCACTGCACACTAGCTCTGTGAAAATAATGATGTCCATAATGGTGTCAACAGATTATTATGCCTTAATTGGCAGAATTTAGTACAGATTCAAAACTGTATAGTATTTCAGCTCCAAGAGCATGGAGTTTACAGTTTTAACATCCCAATCATCAGAATGTACCCAGGCACAATTACCTCACCCATAAAAACCCTAAATGAATATGCTATCTGCAGAATCTCCATAGGACCGAACATATCAATTACTGACACAGCTGAAATGTTCATGAGGGACAAGTTTCTTTTTAGCTTATGTGAAGATAAGTGGGGGGCCAACATCCCATAAACCAGCTTATAGAATAGTGTTTTGGAAGCTAGTGGTCATTAATATGAAAGAAAAAAGCAGTCACAAATCCAATTCACAGGAATAGAAAAAACAAGGAAAGTGTTATCCACACATATATCACCGGTAGGACCAGATAAGTGCGTTCCAGCCATACAATGTAAACACAGAACTGTGTGGAAAGAGTGTCTAAAATGGAAGAATAAGCAGAAGAATCCAAAGAAAAATCATCTAGACCCACATAAGACCCAGAAGCAGTTCATTGAAAAACAGGTATCTCTGATACCACCAATTGACTGGAAAAATCCAGAAGGGGTGGATCTGACAAAGGTATATCTGTATAAATTACATCAACTACAGAAAACTCAGTTGTAAGAGCAGTGCTCACTTAAGTCATGTTGCTGGTATTTGTAGCAGATACAGGAATTACTTATAGTGTATTCTCCACCCCTCCTCTCCCCAGTTGAGGAGAAACAGATTTCCTAGTGTTGACTAGCTGTAGACGAATATCTTGTATGGTAGTGAGAGGAACTAAGGGGCAGTTCTACAAGCCACTTACATCATTTTTGCGCCGCCTTTGTGTCACTTTTTGTGATGCGGCAGCAGCGTAAAAATGAGGGCCAATTACAACATGACGCATCTAGGGAGATGTGTCACGTTGTAAAGCCCTGCATCACATTGTACCTGTGTCAGGTATAATGTATGCAGGGTGGGCGTTCCAATGCAAAAAAGCCTCCTAGAAGTGACGCAGTGAATTCTACATGATTTCACTGCGCCATTTCTTGGAGGCCACTGCGTCAAAATCTTACGCCTGCTAGAAGCAGGCATAAGGAGTGACGCAGCACAACGAGGATAGGCCTCCCCCTGCATTGCCGGAGTTGTGTCGTGCTGACTTTGTTTTGTACACTTATTTACTTTGCCTCTTGTATATAGACTGGTTTCCCCGATGCTTTCTGACTTGTTTCATTTATGTTGCTCCTTTCCCCTTGTCCTTTCTGTATGAAGAACATTATTTGTTGTCCTTTCTCCCTTCCAAACGGACTGTGTTTTTTTCTCCAAATCATTTCATTTAGATATACTTATATTTAGATTTTTACTTTCTCTATCTAGTTAACTTCATTGTGAATGTCTTGTTCAAAGTATGGACATATATGTTGGCAGTAGTTATTTGCTCTGCACATGATAACTTGTTGCACTGATGGCGTCACACTTTAACATGTGTCACTCACACACATTCATCCTCACATCTCTAAGCCACCACAAGGGTAAACATTTTCCTATCAGTACATAATATGCAACTTAGTATTTACTTGTGAGAAGATTTATATTTTATTTATACATATTCATGGAGGATGATATATCAGAGATTTGATCAAGGGGGATCGTGCTTGGGACTTCTCAAGGATGGAGGTGAGGATCGCTGTGAGTTAGTGAGTGTGTTTGTGTTGCAGCCGAGGTGCAGTTGGGGTGGTGCATCTGCCTCTACAGGGAGAAGTTCATGGACAGGGCTTGATGGTGTCTGTACAGTTGGTGGTAGTGTCTGATCAGGGGGTGGTGGTAGATGTGCAAGTAGGGGGAGTTCCTGAACAGGGGGTTGTGGTGGATGTGCAGATGGGGGCATGCCTGAACAGGAAGTGGTGGTGGATGCGCAGGTGGGGGAGTGCCTGGACATTGGGCAGTGGTGGATGTGTACTCTTTCTCTGTGCCTGTGCAGTATGTGGTACAGGTGTGTGGGTGTGATGTGCTGCAGGCAGATGAGATGGTTCCTCTCCCTGCATTGACATTGAAGGGAGATTTTGGATCAGTTTCAACATGCCCTCCATCATCTTCATGGCCAAGGCATGGTGTCTTGCACTCTCTTCCTTATGGATGGATATCATGTCTTTGATATTCTTGCAATGTCTTGCCAAGATCTATCCTGTCCAATACCAGGGCTAGTCTGTCCATCACCTGAGGGATGTCCTGCAAGGGCCTCAGATATGTCTGAAATGCTAGCCCATACGGAATGAATGTCCTGCCTCAAATCTGCCTGCTGTTGGAAAAAGCCCTTCTCCCACTGGCCACCATGGCCATCTGTTGGTCCTTTCTGCAGGGGATGACCATGAATAAGACATCCAGGTCTGCCAGCAGGGGGAGTGTGGCAGGTTGCAGTCCGTGGACAGGAGATTGGTACCCAGGGGATGCCTGCACCACACTAGGGTTTGTACCTCCCTCAGATGATAGAGAGAATGCCTGGGATGCACCATATAGGGAGGAGCATGTCCACCACATCTGTCCCGGATGTGAGGGCTGTGAGGGAGTGATGTCTATGTTGGGGTGTATGTGTGCTGTGGCTGGTTAGCTCCATGCTGAGAACGGGCAATCTTGGATTTTAGGAGGCTGAGGCACTTTGCTTTGTGGAGTGTGAGTGGCCTTGCCAAATTTGGCCAATGTGGTAAATGTTAAGGCCAGGTCATCCGAATCTTCCACTAGAACAAGGGGGCCCCTGAAGTTAAATTATGGTGGAGACAGAGGGGAATAAGGACAATGTGTTGTGGGATTTGTATCTTATCTTTAACTTTTCCTTTTGTGATATGACATCAATGAACATTAATCAACTGTATATAAATGCTGATTATAGCTAAATTATGAATTCATCCTCCTCCTCTTGAGCAGCACTTTAAGTCGACATTGCTGCTTTCAAGAGCAGTGGATTCTCCCCTTTGATTGCCTGTCGTCAACCACTGTTGGAAGGTCCAATCTCCTCATCGTCATCATCATCTGGAAGACAGAGGTTGTAGCACAATAAGTAATTGACCTAGTATAAGATGTGGTGCAAAACAAGGATTGATTCTACTGTACTTTGCATCAACAGGTGAAGCACATGTGACCTGGTTTGGGTACACCTACACATGACAGCTGACCATAGCACTGTGGTGATGAAAGGAGATGTACAATGCAAAAGAAAAATCACCAGCTCCAGCCACAGCTCTGTGTTGCTTTGCGATCCCCCCTGTTGTCAACTGCTGAACCTGGCTCCTCATAGGTGTAGCTGAGGAAGCGGTCCCCGATCCAGCAGCTGGAAAGGGTAGTGACACCATATTCAATTATCTGCATCACTAATTTGCAAACAGGCACATGTGACACTAACATTTATGAAACGGTATGTATGTAACTTTTTAAACATCAACTGCAGATGCTATGCAGAAGTGGATTTGGATCTTTGGAATCACTTCATGGCATGCTTACCTGATGAACAGATGCGAGTGGGGCTCACTGCTGCAGCCAGGATGTCTTGCATACCCCAGGATGGTGTTGTCCGCTGCACTAATGGCATCCTGTCAACAGCTGTTATGAGATATACATGTCAATATTTAAATACACAGGATGGTAGCTATGAGCTAACATGTTTGTGTCATTCTTAATGACAATTGATATTCTATTTCTGGGCAGTGTACAGCATGTTTACCTCCTGGACTTCACATGTATGCCCTTGCTAACCAGCAGCAGTTGCCAGCTGTTACCTCCACACAGCAGACATCAACGAGATGACACATTAACAGATAAACTTGTATGAGAAGGTAACTGATATTTACTGAAGGCGACAAATATTCTGGACGCCTCCGCCTTACCTGGATTACAATTTCATCGTTAGGACCATCATGCCTCATGAGTATAATGTTGTCTGTTGACAAGTCTAAAGTATTGTACATCATCAGGCTGACCAGTTTCACATTTGCACATCAGATCATACATTGGATTGGAGAGTTAATATGTGAGATGTCCAACAGTCAGGTACATTTTGTGGGTCATTTGTGCATTACTTATATTGAAGTCACAACGCTCATTTTGGACAGTAAGATCACACATTTGTTATGCCCAGTCCTTGCATGTACTCTGTTCACATAATCCATTTATGATATCATGGTAGAATGTACCTGGTAACGGATGATGTCTTGTGCAGCACTCATCCTAACATTATGTATTATCCTCTCACTTATATATGAGAATACGGTAGTGGAGGAGGCAAGCTGAATTCAACATTTGACTAGGATCCCATATTGTGGAAAAGTGTAGAAGCTTGGATGGTTGCCCCCTACACTGGATTTGCATTGTGCATTTCAGCCACCAGATATGAATATTTCACATCCTCAAAATCCACCTTAGCAGCCCATACACCCCTCCCAAGAGAACACAACTGGCATCAGTGAGACCCTCATCCACACTAATTTAAATACATTTTGCGGCTTGTGATTTTCCTTGAGAGTTAATTGAATAACAATGAAATTGTTGCTACTCCACTTCATGTGACACAATATAGTATTTTAAGTACATACTGTACTCACTTGCCACAAGTTTAGTGTCATCCTTTCACTAGCCACCACAGTGTAATATGGTATGTGGTTAAATGCTATATGTAGGTATACTGTGATGAAGGACAACAATGATGTAGAACACATCCAACATACTGTGGACCTTAAAGCTACATTTCATGAGCACGAGCATTCAGGTACATCATTCTTGGGTTTACTTACCAGGGTCCCGCATCTGCCCAGTGTTTGGTCCCTGACCAGATGTCATAGCTAACCTTGCAGCAGATGTCACTGTGGGTATTAGAATCCAGAACTACATAATTAGACCTACAATGATAAGTGTGTTTGCCACTTAACTTTCCAGCTGCCACGTGTGATGCACTCAATTTCTGACAACACAACAGATAAGCACAAGCAGTGTGGGTTCAACCGTTGCAGAAATATATCATCTTAAATATCATCAGTGATCCCACCCTCTACTTTTAATAGCCCCACAGCCTAGAAGCCGCAGCTAATAAATGTATACCACAATAATTCCAAAAGGAAGGTCCACTATATTGTTTTGTTTCTGGCCCAAAATCATGCTATCCAATGTTAACAAATATAACCAGCTTGGTTGACTGGATAATTTCATGTATTAAAAAATCAATATAAATTGGATACTGGATGCATTCTTAATATACCTGAAAATTGAAACTCACTTCTTGTTCATCATTGTTATATTTGTTATCATTGGATTTCCAGATGTTGGGCGGAAAACAAAACAGTGTACGCTCCTTTTTGAAGTAATGTGGCACCCGATTCCAGAGTTGAGTTCACAGTTCTGGAACTGTTGATGGAGTACATGTAATGTGCCTGAATCACAAAGGTATAATGAACAAAAATATCGTATTTTTCAACATTCAAAATTCACAAAGGGCATTTGCTAAAGGTAAATGTCCTTTCTGAATACCGAATGTCGTAAAGTTATACTTTCATCTCTGGTTACCTTTGAGAATCTGGCCCTATACGTCCATCTGTTGTCTCCAGACAATGTATGCATTTTGTCCCTCTCCTGCCCAGTTTAACTTACAAGTTTGTGAGGGTGGTATGCCTTGCTCTGGATTATGTTGTTTCCTCTCAGCAGATGCAGGGACCTCTTCTACTGGGGTTGATTGTACTCAGACTGAATGTGTCAATAGGGGAGAACAGAGAAAAGTCACCAAATCAAAAATGCACATGTTCAACTTGTCAGAAATGTCCTCAGTGTTTCTACATGCTAACAGTATTGCTAATTGCAGCCGGTGCAGGTAGGAGCAGTGGGTTGGTGGGGGGCATGGCGGGACAGGGTGGGAAATAGACAGGGAACGCAATAGGGCAATTTAAAATCTTAAAATAATGATTTACTCACCTTGTGCTCAGTGATGCAGCGAACACAAGGTAAGATGTATTGTTTGTTCTTTTATTTTAATTCTTCTATTATGTTGTCTGTTGATTTTCCCCTGCCCCGCCCCATGCCCCCTACCATTCTTGACTGCCCATTCCGCGGCTGGCTAAGTGGAAGGGGCAGTTTGGAGAAGTGTAGCTCACTGGTTAGAGGAGGCAGACCTGGAAGCAGAGGTTCAACCCGGGACCAGGGTTCAATTCCCGGCCCGGCGGGGTCTTGAGTCCTAAATTGTCCATGGACTCGACAATTCTCGCTCCGGTGCCTACTCGATTCATGGGTTCACACTCTGCGACTCTGGGCAATAGCTTGCTTAATCTCCACAACGGCCCCTCGCGGCGGGATGCCTGGCTTTCACCTTGCGGATACCCTGCCGGGGTTATCTCGCAGGGGAATACCAGGACGAGTTCCCTAAGCAAGCGCTTAGAAACCGGTTGGTGATTTGCGCTATATAAATCCCTGCACATTTACATTTACATTTTGTCAATTGCTACTTAACAGTGTTAGCTATATACGGGAGCAGTACTGGGACCATGTTTTCAATAGTGGGAATAGGATTTGCCATTTCTATCTCAAAGGATTCTGGGACTTGTGGTGCAACGTACAGAAGGAGACACATGAGGCTCTGGTTCACTATACTTTTAACTTTTTATACATATGTTGGACAACTTCCTTTATCACAATTGGGGTGCAAAACAGACGGTCATTTTATATACATGTTCTTGCCATCACATTTACCGGGTACCACATTGCGGACTTCACTCAAAGGGAGCCCATTGAGCATGTGGGGGCGGATTGTATTGAGGACATCCTTCTCAAGTGTGGTGAGATGGAGGGGGGTCCGGATTGTACACCAGGGAGAATTCTGGCTGCCTCAATCCTGGCGTACTTTTTCACCTGCTTCTTTTTGTCCTGCCACTTCTTCTTGCTTTCATAGACAATGCGCACATCCTCCCCCAGTGCTGTGACTGCAGTACCCAAATGCTGCCATAGAGCTGCCTTCTGTGTACCACTGGTGCAGTAAGTGTGGAAACCATGGAGCCAGTTGTGGTGCCTCACAATGAACCCCAAGATCATGGTGGTCTCCTCACCTGTGTCCTTTTTCTTCCTCCTCTTGTGGAGTATTTTCCTGAAGTGATGCGCAGAGCAGGCAAGCAGGAACTCTCTGTGGACAAAACTGTATCTTGTTTGTGTGCTGCTTTTAATTGGTATGTGGTGCAGGTCTTGCAGTTGGTATTAATTTACTTCAGCACTTGCGCAGGTATTTAGCATTGAAAACAATGATCATCCGGCCCGGATGCGGAGATTCCGGCCGGGTATGGAGATTCCTGCCTGAGTGCAGAGATTCCAGTCAGGGTGGGGAAATTCCAGCCCGAGTGTGGGAATTCTGCCCTAGTGCAGAAATTCTGGCCCGGGTGTGGATGTACAGATATAAGTCGGAAATTACTTTTGTAAATAGCAAAAGTCGTAAGTGCCTTCTGTGAATACCAAAAGTAATAAAGTTAGACTTTTGACTCTGATTACCTTTGTTAATCATCCCCTATATTTACACTATTCAAGAGTTAAAACAGAAGTGGGAGTGGGGTAAACATGCTCATATTGAAGGAATTCTTGTATATGTAAAGACAGGTCAGAGATGAAGTCTACGTCAACAGCTGTTAAGGATGTTTATTTATTTATTTGTAGAGCGCCTGAATCACCCCTGAAGGGATGTCTGTTCACTATGAACGTGCTACAGTAGGGCAATCTGGGGGCCTTTTAAAATAATACAGTTTTGAGAAGCCTTCTGAATTAAAGGTGCTCAGGGCATTGCCGCAAATGGGTGGGCAGCTGGGTCCAGTAGAGAGGGGCAAGGTGAGAAAAGGCTCAATTTTGCCCATTGTATCTATCTAGGATGGAGGGCTTTGGTGTTAGTAGCGATAGCTTTTGTGACAGCCTATAAGGCTGGCATGGGAGTAATGACAATGATATGTTTCCCTTGTGCAAGAGAACGGTCTTTAAGAATTACCATCTGCACATTAGTCAACATTTTCCTCGTGGAAGCAAAATGCATTTATTTCTGACTGGAATATAAATGCAATTTATATGCCTATGACATTGTTTCACCTTCACTAAAAGTGATATAGGTAAATTCAAGTGCACTCAGTAAGACTCGGATGACAAAGTTTGCTGTATTTACACGTGTATGTAAGTGACGTGTTGCAGGTAAGTGATGTGTTGCAGATTGTAGAGATCTGAGTGTGTCCGTGTGTTTTGATGTCCATTGTGAATTTGAAAATCAGGATGAATTAATTCATAAAGTGGTTTAATGCGCTGTCCATAATCAGGAATGTACGTAAGGAATTTCTTTAACATGCTTGGAGGTTGCAATTGTGCACCGAAAATGAGGGGCAAGACTCTTACCCTCATGTGTAAGTTCATATTCTAAGAAAAGGACTCTTAGAAATGCAATATGCGATTTCTTAATGTTGAACGTATAGCCACATGCTGTGAATCCTAAACATATATGATCTGCTCTTGCCAAATGTGGATTTAACTCATTGTATGTGAGGTAGATATCATCTACAGAGAATAAAAAGTCAGGGTGAATATCATGTAGAATTGACACTATGTGGGCAGCTAACTGTCATTGGCTGTTCTAATAGTCCAGTGCCAAGCAGGTGAAGTGACGATGAAATACAAGGGCTGAAAAGGCTGTCCAATCTCTGCTTACAGGCACTAGAATTTGGTTGAAAAAACCATTGGAAATATCCAAGGTCATTATGTATTTTTCATCAATGTGTGCACTTTGTTTACACTATGTGCACTTTGTTTACAGTGGGCGTATGACTATTTAAATGTCTGTAGTCGAAGAATACGGCATATGAATGATCCAGTTTTAAAGCAGGGAAAAGGGGCCTATTCATCTGAGAGACACAGGGTTCAATTACTCCCTGGTACTCTAACTGGGTGAGTATTTCTGTAACCTGTGACTTGGCATCGCGTTTATTAGGGTTTTGTGAATGCATTTGCGGCCTAGACTATAACATGATAAGGAGAGTCCTTATCCCAGCTGACATGATAGCAGTATAAAGTTGGGGCCTGTGCAAGAGCCCATTCAGCAGCACACACTTATTTGACTTCATTAGGGTCAAGCACAGAAATTGAAGGTATTATAACATCTTCACCCTGGGGGAATGCCTGAACAAATAGTGAAGGCCAATCAACCTCTGCTAGAAGAATGTCGTAGAACAAACTTACATTTTCCAAGAATATTGCTTTGATGGTGCGCTGTATGTCATCCTCCCAGGGGGTCCGGTCCTGAGGGTATGCTAGGTTGCAGAAGCGGGCTGAGAGAGCTGAGGGCGATGTGCCAGGTACGCTCCAACCCCCCTCCCGAGACCCATTGTGCAATTAGCTCCATACTATAAAGTGCAGTTACACTCCCTAACTTGGAGTATTTTTGGAATGAGCGATTTGCTCTTCCCCCTTTTTCATGCACTTTTACCACTTTTTTGATTTTTCACTTTCACGTCCCCAGGTTAGGGTGGACGATTAGAGAGCTGGGGTTTAAACTAGTCCTGACGAATGCCTAGGTAAACTTAAACCATTGTAAAGGCAGAAACATGTTGACTGACTAAAACTTTAACTCTGAATTAACCAATCCATTACCTTTGGCAACATATTCAGACACATAACTCCTTTTAACCGTGTCTTACGGATCACTCATTAAAAATTTTTGGGCAGATACCCTTTAGGCACTTTTAATTTTATACCTCACTGCACGCCCTTTTCACACAACCAGCTCCGCAGTCTTCTGGAGTCGTAGCACACCAAAGAGGCACTCGGCCTCTTTGGTGGGGCCCGATGATGAAGCATGACACTGACTAGGTCGGTGTGTGAGGGCTTTCTTAACCACCCAAAGTGGGTGTGTGATTCCCCAGTTGCAGTGCTCCGTCACTGTGGCTTTTTGAGACTCATATAACCTCTCTTTTCTTGTTTATACGTACTAAACCGGGGACTAAGAGAGAGTTCCCTAATCTCCCTGCCTCTCCTATTGTTGTTTTGGTGAACACAATTAGCCAAAACACATCAGGTGTGTGATGGTAGCATCCATCCTACAGCCACAAGAATAGTACAATGTTGACTGCATTCCGTGACAGAATTACTACATTGACCAAATGCTGCAGAACAGTTCCAACACAACTGTAACATCAAAATAGGCTCAACGTGATCCTGTCTCTCTGACAGCCAAAGAGTAATGTTATCCAGCAGGGAAGTCCACCGAGTCAACAGAGGTGAACCGTTTACGTGATGGAAAACACTCTGTTGATGTGAATAGTGACTCAGCCAGCACACATCTAAATAGGGCAGAGTACTTGTAAACTCCAGCCCGGCGGGACAACAGGAGTCCCATCAAGATCTGATCAGGCCCTACATTTTTGAAACAGCATAATTTCTTCAATGTCTCTCAATGTGGTGTTCCATGTGGCCCATAGTACAGAATACTTACTTCTCACAGTATCAGAAAATGTAAAAACTATTGTGGTACGGCTGCTCATATATTGCTTGACTTATCTGTGGCCTTGAACACCATTTCCAACTTTAGAGTGGCTTTCAAATGTTCTTACCAAGAGATGTCAATCTGTTAGGCTTTCCCTTTATACCTCACAATCTGTCTTGTTAGGTTGTGGAGTGCCTCAGGGCTCAGCCTTCAGCCCCTCTCTCATCTATATGACCTGTTTGGCTAAACTCATCCCGGGCTATGACTTTTAAGTTCTGTGTTATGCAGACGATACCCAACTAATCCTAACTTTGGTTGATGATGACAGTCTCACCAAACAAAGATTCAAACAAAGCCTGGTATCAGCAGTCTCATGGATGACCCAGAACCATGTAAAGTAGAGGTGGCCGGAACTCACAGAGTTTTACTCCATGGAATTCTGCTAATTTACACTCAGCGAGATTCACTTCTTTTCAAGACGCTGAAATCAATTAGCAGACAAATGACCTTAGTGCAGATGGGCACACTTTAACTGAGAGAATTTCAACACTACTCAAATAATCTGGAGAAACAGATGAATACAATTCAAAGCCAGCTCTACATGCATTATTTTGTGAAGATGGCTGCAACATGTTCAGCAGTAATCATCCCAAAAACACTTGTTCAATGTTTGCACACAGCTGCAGAAAACCACTTGTCTTCTGAGTCTACCTCTGATATCAGCCATCGTAAATCCCATATTCACTGCCTTCAGTGATTACCATATTACAAATACAGGCTTAGGAGAATTAAAGACTAGTGCGTGGTGCTCAGACTGTGCGTCATCAGCCCTCAGTCATATAGTCAATCATGAGGGCCTCTGTGGCTACACTCTGCCCCTTCATGCTAATGCCATGCTATCAGGACTAGAACAGATAATCAGGGCTGACATTAAAAACTTAGCAACAGCCCAATAAGCAGCCCACTGACTACAGCGATCCATGAGCAGAGATGTGCACTCTCTGAAGATACCTCTCTGCCTCCACCTCGCACATGCTTGGTGCCAGTGCTCTGCTCCTCAGGTACTTTTGAGTGGTCAGGTCTCCCACAAAGAGGAAGCTGCTGTCTGGGGGCCCAGCTCCGTACCTCTCGGCCTCTGGCCTTTCTTTTTTCTCAAGCTCCCAAGCTATGGGTCACATGCAGCGCTCAGCCTCCGATCATGGTCTTCACTGGTGCTGAGAACCCTCCAGAGGCAGCAGGCGGAGGGGAGCAGTAAAACAGGCAACAGTCCAAGCAACATGGAGAGTGATAGAGACAGCTACCTGTCATGGAGAGCAGTGAACGGGGGGGGGGGACAAAGCTCTGCAGCTGGCAGGGACTCTCTGCAAGGCATTGCTGTCCTCACCGTGTCATCTAGGAGTGGAGCCCCGACTGATGGGATTCCTGAAGGTAGGGAAGAACTGTTCTGCTGGGGGCGAAGAAGACCATCTCACTGCCAGCAGCTGTGAGGTTATGTTCACCGCTTTTCTTCAGTTCTGCCATGCTTTGCTCTGTTACAGGCCCTCGTACACCGCTATTGGTGCTCTCTAGGTGCACAGCACTCTCAACGTACTGTAAACCTCATCGGGATACTCTCAGAACTTGTCATGCCTACAGGGAACACCTGCGGTTTATACAGGCAGTTTAAAGAGTTTAACACCTTCCGTGCTCCCGTCGGCCGTTGGCCGTCGCAAGCACTACCTCGCTGGTGCTGCGAACGGCCAACAGCCAACACAGCCCCGCCCACTCCACGGAACCACCGCACTGCGGCAAAATAACGGCTGCGGTTAAGGAGTTAAAGAGGACAGGATAACAAGTGAAACATATTTCCAAGAAAATAGTCTGATATCCACTTGGCATAATTTCTATTTCGATTAAAGTAGCAAATTAATTACAGTACAGTGAGTTCTCAAAGTGAAGAGTGTTCACAGAGAGTGTTTGATTTAGTGCTAATTAGGTAATTCCGCCAGTGGAGCAAAGGAAGTTTTTAGCAAATCAGCGTTACAAGAGTAATGTGGAATTGCTAAATTTTTTCAATTCTGCCCACCGCTAATCTAAAGGTCAACTCAGACAAGACTGAGTTTCTTTTCTTAGACCTAACAACCAAGCTTGGAACAATGGGGCCGATTACGATGGCGGGAGATCCTCGCCCGCCGGCCCGGCGGTCGTGGTTTTCCCGCCATCACCCTGAATATTCCCACCGCCAAATTAGGATGGCGGTGGGAATACTGCCTCCATAGTCCCTTTGTACCTGGTCCTGCAAGGCGGGCGGAAAAGACCCGCCTTGCGGGACCACGGTGGACGGTCTTTCCGTCCGCCGAGGTACCTTTCCCCTTACCACCGCCATCCTAATTTGGCAGTGGGAATTCTAAGGGTGATGGTGGGAAGTCCGCCACTGCCAGGTCGGCGGTCCTCCCCGCCTGCCCAGCGGTGGCAGACTTCCCACCATCGTAATCGGCCCCAATGATTGGTGGCTGTACTATGTAGGCCGGTAAATAGTCACAATATCGAAAAAAATATATCAACTGGACAGAATATCGAGTTTTTGGTATAGAATGGATAGAATATCGAATTGCAAAAATTTAGTGGTGCAGAATATCTAAATGCAGGTAAGAAATATTGAGTTCCACATTATCGACGTTAGTAGTATTGATTTTTTTAATATGTTTTAAGTGTTAGTATCTTGTGGAGAAGTGTGGCTCAGGGGTTAGAGGCAGCAGACCCGGAAGCTGAGATCGGTCCTGGACCAGGGTTCAATTCCCCGCCTCGGCGGGTCTTGGGCTCAAAAATTCCACAGACTTGATAATTCTCGTTCCGGTGCCTACTCGACTCATGGGTTCACACTCTGCGACTCTGGGCAATAGCTTGCTTAATCTCCACTACGGCCCCTCGCAGCGGGATGCCTGGCTTTCACCTTGTGGATACCCTGCTGGGGTTATCTCACAGGGGAATACCAGGACGGGTTCCCAAGGCAAGCGCCTTGATGCCTGCGGGTGATACGTGCGCTATATAAATCGCAATACATTTACATGTAAAAGTATGTATTATTTTTGTAATGTATGTTTGAATTATGTGAAAGTAATGAATTTTATGTTAATTCATTTTCGTGTAATTTAATTCCCTAGCAGTTTGTGGGTTTATAGGGGAATAGGGTGGGAAGTAATTTCATTATAATACATATTTTTAGATTTATTAAGAATTAATGAATAATATGTTAATTATTTTTTGCGTAATATAATTCTGTAGTGGGTTGTGGGTTTATAGGGGAATAGGGTTGGACGTAATTTAATTGAAATGCATTATCTCATTATTTTATTACCCAATAATGTAATATTTAATAATTTATATTGCTAATTAAGTTAATTCATTTATTATTAATTAATTATAAATCGGTTATTAATAATTAATTGGTAGTTAAGTTAATTATGTAATATGTTTATTAATGAGTAATTAATTCGATAATATTTAAATAACAATTACTTTATAAGTATGTTAATTATATTGTTCATTGTAGTTTGTTAATTAATTAATTGTTAATTATTTATGTTAATTTATTAATATATTACAATATTGTAGGTGATGTATATAGGGGAAAGGGGTGGGAGCTAAATTAATTTTTACAAAATAATTCATTCTTAACTAATATTAATTATTTTTCAGGAGTGGGTCTATTAAATGATTCCGCTACGCTAGCCAACACTTTCCTTACTGTTACACTCACTGGAGTAGGAATAGTAATTTTTACCCTCCTGCTATCCAACGCTTTCCCTACTGGTACACTTACTGGAGGGGGCATAGTAATTTTTAGCCTCCCACTATCCAAAGCTTTCCCTACTGTTGCATTCACTGGAGTGGGAATAGTAATTTTTAATCTCCAACTATTCAATGCTTTCCCTACTTTTGCACTCACTGGAGTGTAAATAGTAATTTTTACCCTCCCGCTATCCAACGCTTTCCCTACAGTTGCACTCCCTGGAGTGGGAATAGTAAATTATTCCCCTACGCTAGCCAGCACTTTCCTTACTGTTACACTCACTGGAGTGGGAATAGTAATTTTTACCCTCCCACTATCCAAGGCTTTCCCTACTGTTGCACTCACTGGAATGGGAATAGTAATTTTTAACCTCCTGCTATTCAGCACTTTCCCTACTTTTGCACTCACTGGAGTGGGAATAGTAAAGTAAAGTAAAGTAAATTTATTGTGTATGGTTAATCAAAACCTTTACAATTTTGATACAATTAAAAAAATATTCGAACTGGCGTTGAGTACAGGTACATTTACAATCTATAATGTCCTTATTATTTAAAAAACAATATTGCTGTTCTGAGCCATTCATTACATTTTAGGCCTTCAGTCTTGTGCCGTTGGTCACCATTTTTTCAGTTTTCAAAATTAAGAGGCTCGCCTTCTGTAAGAATCTGGTGGCCCTACAAGCTGTCTGCAGCTGGTGACTGTTCAGTGCTAACATGACAGGTGGCCGACATGATCTGATTTGAAATAAACAAAATATGTACAATAGATAGTAGCGTCTCAAATTGGTCAAAGATGGACAAATGCACAAAATATGAGTCAATGTTTCATCTGATTGGCCACAGAGTCTGCAGAGCGATGTCGGCCATGTTTGCTTCCATGCAGGGATCTGATCTTTTGAAATGTAAGTTCCCAGCCGTATTCTTAGAAGCATTTGTCGGGTGGAAGCAGTTATATGGATGACTAAATAAGGTTGCGGAGCACATCTCTCATACGTGGCAAGCACCATCCAGGCGTGTTTTTTCTTGGCTAGTGCGGCTTTATCTATCATCCAGGATTTTTGTTTTGCTGCGCCGTTTGCTACTTTTTAAAAGCCGTGAAGGTGTGGTTGGTGTTCCATACCTCTTGCATGTTGAGGTTTTTCAATGCTTCTTAAAATGCTGATTTCGATGCATTAATTACATTTGTTTGGTTGTTTATTTCGGTCCAACAAAAACCCATCAGCGAGTCCTCTTGTGCTGCTCTTAATTTCCAACACATTTTCAGTATGGCAGCTTGTCTGACTGGGTGCTGATTTAGTAACCCAAATTCAAGGCCTACTTGCGATTGTGATGCAAACCTCGGAATCTGAAAAATGTATTTGAACAGCTCTGACTGTTGCTGATTCAGAAAGTTAGCGTCTTTGCCTCAATATAAATCAGAACCGTACGTAAGAGATGGTAGAAACTTTGCCGCAATCATCTTCAGTAGGTATGAGTGGGATGGACATTTCAGTTTTGTTTTTAGTTAATTTAGAGCAAACCGTAGTTTGTTAGACTGGGCTTTTCTGTACTGTTGATGGTCTTTTAACACCTTCAGCGCGGGGCGATTTCTCGCGCTGTGCTGAAGGTTCTAATGAGCCAACGGGCTCATGACGGAACGGTTCCGTCATGAGCACAGGCCAACCGACGGTCATGACGGAACCATTCCATCATGAGCATCGAAGGGGTTAATGTCCATCTTGAGTCGACGACTACTCCCAGGTATTTGTAAGAGGGGCTTTGCTCTATGGTGTTGCCTGCAATATGCCATTTGAATGATTGCTGCCGTGGCCGAGATGCAAAACAGACGATCTTCATTTTGTTAGAATTAAATAGCAACCCATGTGCGCTGATGTATTCGTGCAACCTTGTGATGGAACATTGTAGACCCAAAGGGGTCTGGCTGCAAAGTATGATGTCATCTGCGTACTGTATGGACCTTATTTTATAATGAGCTAGCTTTGAAGGGTCACTTTGTATCTCCGAGATACACTCATCAAGGTCCGCGATGAAGATGTTGAATAGGGTAGGGGCCAATACGCATCCCTGCTTAAGGCCGACTTGGGTGGGGATTTTTGCTGTTGTTCTGTAACCATTGCCTATTTTTATCTTGACCCAGGTTGATGTATATAGGTTTATAATGGCCCATAGCAACTTCGATGGTATGCCCCAATTGGCCATCTTTTGCCATAGGATCTCCCTTGGTACTATGTCGGAACGCCGCTTTTAAATCAACAAAGCAGGTGTACAGTTTTGTTGTCTTTTCCTTTGCTCTGTCGACAAGAAGATTTAACGCGAGCAGGTTGCATGACATATTTGTTCCAGGCCTGAACCCCGTTTGGGTGATTGGAAGAATGTTGTTCGAGCTGACCCAGTCTTCCAGTGCTCTCAGGATATTCGATGCGTATATTTTGGCTTCCACATCAATGAGAGCGATCAGCCTGTAGTTGGACGGGTCTGTTCTTACACCTGCTTTCAAAATTGGATGCAAAATGCTCCCTCTCCATAATGGGGGTATGCTTCCTGTTTGGAAAGCGTTGTTATGCAATGGGGTTAGGTATTCTGAACAGAAGAGTTGGTCGTGTTTAAACAGCCCGTTTGGCAGACCATTTGGGCCTGGTGCCCCTTTTGACCTCAGTTTTTTGAGGGCCATTATAACTTGGAATGACATGATCCAGTTTTCATCAAAGTTTTGATCCGCTTCTTGCTTTTCGTTTTGTTGATTGGATAGATGGTCTGAAGTCGATGCTTGGAATTTATTCTTTTGAGTTTGCTCTAAATGCAGGATCCAGTATTCCTGTAATATGTTTGCATTGAAGACCTGGGCTGCTCCGTTTGCTACTTTGTTGATTTCTGCCCAAAATTTCATGATATTATTAGAATTACTAGATTATTATAGTTGTTGCCAAATTTGTGTAAGGTGTATTGACTTTTCTAACCAAACGTCTTTTTTGTATTTTCGCTTTAAGTTATGGATTTGTTGCTTGGTGTCATCGCACTTTGTCTTGTCTTTTCCTAATAACTTTCTGATTTCTCGGTTTAAAATTCTTTTTTTACATATATTGATCCCTGAGGCGCCTGGAGAACTTTGCTTGATTTTCTTTTGTTGGTATGAGTTTGATTACCAAAACTGTCAGATAGGCTGGAGATCATCTTTTCCCAATTGCTCTGATATTCTAAAGGGCTTATCCCAGTGACTTCTACATGTACTTTTTTGGCATGTGTCATAATTTCATCAACGTACTTTCCATTCCATACCAATCGTTTGAGATTATAGAGACTCTGGGATTCAATCAAGTCTTTGCATGCTGGTGCCCTTGTGGGTTGATAGCTGAGCTCGATTGATTGCAGACTATGGTCGCTCTCCAATTTGTGGATTATTCTGTAGGTAACGATCGTTTGTAGTACCTCTAGGTCCACTATGGTGTAGTCAAGAACCGCTTGAGCCTGTTTAGCGATTCTGGTCGGGGATGCTGGCTGGTCTTGAGGAAAACGGCCATTCAAAGGGATCATTCCAATGTCTGCAAACATTAGGGCACACTGCAGGCTGTGCTTATCCTTTTTCCGATGGTTTGTTATTATTGGAGGAATGGTTTTGCCCTTCCGTTTGTTTTGTTTAATGTTTTGTGCATGGTCCTTTTGTAGTAGAAACATGTTCAGATCACCTGACATGACCAGCCCTGCCTGTGGGTAAATGGATTGTATAGATTTGATGAGTGCTTTCAGGGTCAGGATTTTCTCTGATTTCTTTATCCCCTAGTTTGATCCGAACTGAAACTCGTGGGTCTCTGCCCTGACCTGTTCCTGGAGTGGGTGTTTGATTTTCCCTTATTTTCTTGGGGTCAGGGCCTTTTGGGGAGGTTATTTTAATTGGTGAAGAAATGATGTAGTGGAGGGGAAAAAGCCCCGACGGTCCATTCGAAGGTTGACTGTTTGCCGCGTGGTGTATTAGGGGACTGCCTACGATTGAGCGGTCGAGTATTTCCTGTGTTTCTGAACCTGGAGGGCATTATGATGGCATTTCAGCCTTTAGTGTGTCCTCTGTGATTGATGATCCTTTCGGATGTATGTGAGCATTGGCTTTCATCTATACAGCAATATTGGTGGTAGCGTTTCTCAATGAGAGAAAACGTCCGCACCTTCTGTTAGTGACTATTTTCACTGAACAAGTTGTACGTGAAGTATCCAAGAAAGAGGTGCACTGGGAACCTGGTAAGACACCCACCACCAAGGGTGTGAAACAAAGCAACTTAATGCTAGTATCAATAATCAGAAAGAGACCAAGTTACACAAGCACCCTCTAAGAAGTCAAATGTCAAGAAAATTTCCATAACACATTAGTTATTTCCAGATTTTTTCACCTGTTTTAACCATGGCAGATGTTTGATGAGCCTGCACCCTTCCCTTTTCTCCCTTCAGCCCCGCGGCCCCCCTGCACATATCTCAGATCTCAGTTAAAGGTGGTAAATTTTGTAATAAATTTATTGGAGGCCAATGGGCCAATGGGCTGAAGAGTTTCGGGGTGTTTAAGATGTATGCGCTCTTTGTGGCACGTATTGCTCCCGTGGCCACTGTTGCTCACCCGGTATTGTGTGTGGCTTGGGAGACCACAATGCAGTTCTCTTATGACCTTTCCGCCATCACCGTCAACACCACTTGGAGCGCTTTTGGAGGTCTTGTGGGGGAGTGGCTCCTCTAGACCCTTATGACCCCTTGCTCCCCTGGTTTTAACTCCCCTGAGCGATGGTGCTCTGCTCCCCAAGTTGCTCGGCAGCTCTTTGTCTTTCTGCCCGAGAGCTCTGCAGGGCGGGCGGTCCCCGGGCTCTCCCTGCCGCCTGGGAGTGCGGCCGCTAAGACACTAAGGCACGGCTCTCCTCCGTCCCGTGCCGGTTTAACTCAGCGTGACTCTGCTTCGGCTCTGTGCTGCCGGCCACCCAGCTTGCTCACTTGTTTGCTCACCCCTGCTGTTTGGGTCCCCCCGCACCGCGTTGCCTTTTGTGATGCACCTGGGGGGAAGGAGCGGCGAAGGCTGGCTTGCGAGCTGCGGGCTGCGGACTGCGGGCTGCGGAGTGCAGGTGCAGGCAGCGATTTTGCTGAGGTGGGGAGCGGGGGAGCCAAAGGGGGAGCAGGGGAGCCACACCAACCTGCTCAACGCCGTCCTGAACGCCACCGCCTCCGCTCGACCCACATTCTTTTTTGCACCAACTCTTGACTCGCTTCCCTCCGCTCCTGCTGCTGCGCCTGCTCCGGGACGCCTGTCAGCTGACTGCTAACGCTGCTCATGTGGGAATAGTAAGTTTTACCCTCTCACTATCCAAAGCTTTCCCTACTTTTGCACTTCCTGGAGTGGGAGTAGTAAATTTTACCCTCCGCTATTCAACGCTTTCCCTACTGTTGCACTCACTGGAGTGGGAACAGTAATTTTTACCCTCCCACTATCCAACTCGTTCCCTACTGTTGCACTCGTTGGAGTGGGAATAGTAATTTTTACCCTCCCGCTATCCAACGCTTTCCCTACTGTTGCACTCACTGGAGTGGGAATATAAATTTTTATCCTCTTGCTACCCAACGCTTTTCCTACTGTTCCATTCGCTGGAGTGGAAATAGTAATTTTTATTTACCCGTTCTCCAACATTTTCCCTACTATACCACTTGTTGGAGTGGAAATAGAAATGTTATCTTTTACGCTATACAATTTTTAAATTATTGGTATATTTAATGTAGTGTAAAATATATATATTTTTTAAATTAATTTTAATTTTTTAACTTATGATATATAATTTTTGTATATATTATATGTTTATTGATATAGATATATATGTATTTTTATTTAATAATTACCATTTAATTATTTAAAATAATAATTACTTTTTAATATTATTAAGTTGATATATATGTAATAAAAAATAAAAATGCATGTTTATATTTATTTTTACCTCACATTTAATATTTTTTAATTTTAAGGTTATTATTATTTTTAAGTATGTTTTACTTAATTATAGTTACTATTTCATACATTTTACATTACTTTTAAGAGGTTTTAAAAAGTCAATATTTTAGCAAACTATATCATTTACGACAATATTTAGGATTCAATATTTTTGTACTTACCTGTTTGCAGATAGGAATTTGATACTCTGGTAGTCGATATTTTGTCATCGAAATTTCTGGCAGCTCGAGTTTTTGATCGTCTATATTCTGTCTATGTTCTATGTAGGCCTACCCCATCTTTCAGTTGACATTAGGGGTGAACTTTGACTCCTAGCTCTCCTTTAAATAACAGACTTAGAATGCAAGAGCTACCTGTTTAAGCATGCTAAAAGATAAAAATTCTCTGCAAAATTCTACCACTTCTGGCTCTCACTGCTTGGAACACAGTAATTCACGCTTTAATTACTTCCAGAATTGACTACTCGAGCGCTATATACCAGGGGCGATTGAAAACAGTTATAGGTGCAAACTACTGCAGATGTGAAAAGCGGTTGCATGGCTATTGCTTAACATTTCTTTAAAATGCTAAAGCTTTCCACACAAAATCTATAGTTATGTTCCTAACCACATTCTTTGGTTGTGATCAGAGTCTCAGCTCCTAGAAGCTCTTTTCTGAGAATATATTGTGCTTAATAAATTCAATTTCATTTAATTTAATTTCAGACTAAAGAGTAGATTTACAAACATTTGGGCTGGGGTAGCATCACAAAAGTGATGCTAAGAAGCACAATTTTTTTTTCTAATTTACTTTACAGTGCAAAACTTGTTTTACGTTAGAAAGCACCCTGGAAGTAATGCAAAGCAGCACAAAGCACCGCTTTGCATTACTTAGCGCCAAAGGGGCATTACATTGGTGGTAAATGGGCGTTCCAATGATACCACCCAAGCCTTTTGATGTAAAACTCTATCTCCAAACAATAGTAGACAGTGTTTAGCATGAAAAGTTAATGCCATTTGTAAGGAGGTGTTAAAAGGAGAAATTATTTTCTTTTCTTACTTTGCATGCGTGCTGCACTGGGCAACACACAAAGTAGGAAAAGTTTCTAAGTGTGTCTAAGCATGGTAGTTTGTACTGGAAGGGTACCCTTCCAGAACAAAACCTATGATAGATTCAGGTGCATACCCTTGCACTATGGTGGAAAGATGTGTGCCTGGCACACGGCAGCTAAAATCTGTGCTTGCACTAGGGAAAGGCGAGAAGAGAACTATCAGCCAGATTCATCAAAGGAAATTCGGCTCGCAAATGGCCAGATTCTGAGAATCTGGCCCTTTGCGAGCGCTATTTTTGCATTTGGGATTCATCATCCCAAATGCAAAAATCGCAATTATAGAAATCGCTAAGTTGCAATGAATTGCATTTAAGGAATCTCAATTTGAGATTCCTTAAATGCAATTCATGAACCATTTAAAAATTGCGAATTCGCAATCTGGGGCCGCTATTTACCGCGAAGTCTAACTGCGTGGTAAATAGCGAAAACTTAGAAAAATGCACTTTAGTGCATTTTTCTAAGTTGTATGTTACACACACACATGTCCTTTGGACATGTGTGTGCGCAACACCAGTGTACATTACCATTTCAGGGGTGCTACAGGGTATCCTTTGGACACCCTGGCATCCCTGAAATCGCTGTCTTATTTGCGATTCGCTATTTGCTAATCGCAAATAAGGAATGACTTCCCATACATTCCTATGGGCCTTTAGGCCCATAAGGAATCAATGGGGAGTCATTCCTTATTTGCGATTAGTAATTAGCGAATCGCAAATAAGGAAGCTGTAGGAATCGCAATAAATATTGCGATTTCTACATGAATCCCGTTTTGCGCGTCTTTAATAGCGATTCCTTAATAATCGCTATTAAGGACTCGCAAAACATGACAATGATGAATCTGGGGGTTAATCTCTGTAGATATATAGCGCTCACCTGCTCCCTCCCAGTCATGCAATGCAGCAAAGCCTTTTTGACGGCTGTCCTGAGTTCTGTGACTGTTTTGAATATATGGGCCATACTATCCATTACTTTCTATGGATATTACTTTACTACTGGAATACCAAGTCCTTATTAATATTGACTCTTGGCACACATAATTAGATGAATTATCTGAAAAGGTCTCACTCTATCAAGTATATCAATATATCTTTTATGAAGGCTTATACGGATACTTTGACATTTCAATGAAAAATAATTTTAAAATGTGATACCGTTGCTTGGAGATATATATATATATATATATATATATATATATATATATATATATATATATATATATATATATATATATATATATATATACATATACATACAGAAGAAATATATCATTATTGATTCACAATGCCAATAAAAAGTAAGCACGCTTTATCCTAGAACGTCTCATTGCATTATTAGGTTTTTCTTCCTTCTGCTACTTAATAATAGCATCTTTCATTTTTTTGAAGTAAGAATCCTACGTCCTTGCCAATCTTTATGCATGAATCCTCCAATAACAGAGTGATTACTATAAATGAAATATTGTCCTCAGTATTTATCAGACATTAGAGTGAGCGTTGTTTGTAGATCTAACTATCAGAAGTGGCTGATGATTTAAAGTTTAACATCAGTTATCTGTTTGAGATCTGTGTTGTACAAGTAAATCTGAAAGTAAACATCATACTGGGGAGGGCAACAAGGTTCGAGCTTTGAGATCAGGAGCTGCAAATGTAGGGCCTGAGGTCCCAAGCGGCAAACAAGTGTGAGCAGCTGCCACCACTATATACTCCTGTCAAAATCGAAAGTGAAGATCAAAAGAAATATTACAACCAGAACAGCAAGCTGTTTCTTAGGAATTTTCTTTCACTCAAAGAAAAGGGGCATTATAGATGTTGAGAAATTCATGCTCATACGTACTACAGATGCTCACAGTTATTTTCATGCCTGTAAATAATCAATAATTGGCAAAATCAAGTGGCATATTCTATTTTACGTCATACTTTCTTTTTCTTATAGTTAGACAATTTAGCAATAAAGTATGACAGGAAGTTTGTAAAAAGTTAAGACTAAAGGGTTGACTACGATGGCAGAGGGTCCGCCAGCCCTGCGGTGGTGGGCCCTCCGCCATCGTACAGCAATTTTTCCATCGACAAAATTAGGATGGCTGGGAGAATTGCTTTCTGACCATGGTGGGCACAAATACTGCCTGCCACGGATCCGCCACAGGCAAATGTACTGATTGCCTGGCGGAGTGGTCAGCATGCATAAATTGTGGCTTTGCCTAGCAGGCACCATCCACCTAATTACGATGAAGGCTGTAGCCAGCTTTTCCATGGTGGCAAAACTGCCATGGAAAGGCTGGCATGGATTGGTTTCTGGGGCCCGTTGTGGGCCTCCTTGTGTTGGGGGAGGTAGTGGTGCACTGGTATCCCCCATATATTTCCCTGCACTAAGTGACAGGCACCGCGTGGTGCAGGAAAACGCACTACATGCATTTCACACATTGCAGCCAGCAGCATCCGCCGCAATGGTGGAGATGTAAGATTCGGCTGCCAAGATGGCGGTCGCATCATGATTGTACGTGCGGGACTGCTGCCATACAGGCCGGCATTCCCAAGTACCAAGACTCAAGTCCGCTGGCCATCATAATGACCCCCTAAGCCATCATTATGAGTTGCTCAGTAATTTTGACCCAAAGGAATGTTCACTCTTTTTCCACACAGAAAGTTTGCATACTGAAAGCAGCCAAAATCTCTGTGTTAAACTCTGGGGGGAAAATGTGGCAATCTGATATTTTGCAAAAAAGCATGTAACCCAGGGCTGGATTGGGAACCCAGAGCAGCCCCTGCAAATTTTGTCAAACCAGCCCCCATATCGTGCATAGGCAGTGGGCACAACGAGCGAGTCAGACCACTTCATGCAAAGTATGCGGGGGGTTCTCCCCCCCAAAAAATGTGGAAAGCATTTGAAATAAAAAGGTGGATTCTACAACACAGTATTCATTAAATTTTCAAATACACTAACTTTTAATTCATAGTAAATCATGGCCTTGCACTGCACCAAGATATCAACTGTATTCTGCTTTATTTAATCTATTAGAGCATTTTAGGCAATGCCCAAGAGTCTGCCAAGCACCACCCATAGGAAACTACGACCTCAACCATATTGAGTCCTGAAGTGGGTTTCACCTGCTTTGGTTTTTTTTTTTCTCCTGCTGGACCCGAGCTGACTACCATGAGACTGGTCCTGGGGGCAGGGGTGGGGATGTTCTGACTTACCCTGCCTCTGACTGATGGTGCTACTGTCTGAGCAGTCCAGCCTAACTATGCATGGGATCTGTAGCCAAGAGACCTGCATTTTCTTTAGGAAGCTGGGCCCTCCTTTGGGCCTCCATATTTGAGTCAGTATAGGCTGCGCTACCACTGCAAAACCGTATCCTGGGTACAAGGCTTTGGGGTGAGACTAGCTGGAGCTCACCTCTGTTGGCCCTTCCATGAGTTTAGTGTACTGTAACCCACTGGGCTCCTGAGGAACTGGTTCTTTCTTTGCTTCTGTTCCCTGGTTTGGCCTGATGTGGGTAGGGAGGTGGTTGCAGGGCCGACCATGCTCGTGAGTAACTCCGCCAGGGTGACTCAGTGCTTGCCTAGATTATAGCTTTACTCTTAGATGAAATGGGGAAAGACAGACTCATAAAGCCGCCCCCTCCCAATCGCGTATCAACCAATACACAACACCAACAACCCAGACGGCAAACAAACGTGTCACAATTAAAGGTGGTCTTGACAAGATCCTCCAGGTCATACATACCTCACAGTCTGTTGTAGAAAACCAAGATTGGGCCGGTCCGGCTTGATGTGGCGCTCCTTCGCCAAGACCAATGGAATACCACCAGTTGCATTACAGAAGCCGAGGGCAGTCTCTCCACAGTGGAAGATGAGGCCGCCGACCTCAAAGCCAAAGTGGCCTGCCTCCTTACTCACACAGGAGAACACCATCATTGTGCTGAAGATGCCAAAAAACGGTGCAGACACAATGTTCTGCACTTTGTGGGATACCCCGAGAACTTCAAAGGTTCTGACCTGGCCAGGTTTCTGGGGAATGGATTCAATCCTGGTGCCAAAGTAGAAATGTTCACCCTGGTTTGTCATGGAGCGGGCACATAGATCACTTGCCACTAAACCTCCTCCAAGTCCTCGCAAACGGCCCATGATTGCGAGACTCCTCAACTTTGAGAACAGAGATTGCACCCTGAGGAAACCCATAGCCCATAAGGATCTCCACTATCAAAATTTCAAAATATAAATTTTTTCTGATTATACCTGGGAAGTCCAGGCTCAACGTAGGTCGTATAAGGCTGTCAAGCAAAATCTCAGAGATCTTCAGACGTCCTATATGGTGTTGTTCCCTGCACATCTTAATATTATCCATGATGGCTTTCTGACCAAGCCCCAATGCTGCTTCAAATCGGGGACCCAGACATATGCCGTCGGCCATTGTGGAGGCTCAATGCTTGGCATCTCCAAGATAAGATGTATTCCCAGGCAATGAGAGGGGAAAACCAACACTTTTTCCAGCTTAATTCTGGATCAGTGAGATCACCGGGGATCCTCTGGGCAGCATGTAAGGCCACCATGCAAGGCCATGCCAGAAATATTCTTAGGGAGGCAGAACATAAGCGGCACTGTTGTGTCACACAATTGGAGGCCGAAGTGCTCTGGCTGGAAAGACACCTTGCCAGTGGCTCTGCTGGAGGTATTGGTAGGCAACTGGTGCTAGTCCGGAAGGAGGTGCACCTCCTCTCCTTAGAAGCGGCAAAGCAAATTTGGCAGGCCTCAATGATGCAGGTCTATGGGTGGGAGGACAAAAATGGTAAACTGTTGCACTGGATGGCATCCCGCCCCTTAGCAAGTTGGGTCATCCTGGAAATTATTCACAATGGGGCCGAGCATATTGCACCTTTCCTCACCATTACCCAAGCATTTGCGGATTACTATTTGTTACTCTACGTGGTCTCTCCACATCCAGCAGGTGAAATGGAGACACCTCTCCTGGATGGGATGGGATACCACTACCCTGTCTCTCAACTGCTTAACGTAGTGTGCTAGATGCTCCTCTTACCTCGGAAGAGATTGGTGAGGCTATTGCATTGATGGCTGCGGGCAAAACGCCCATCCCAAGTGGGTACACTCTGAATTCTGTGGTGATTATAAGGACATCCTTGTCCCCTGCCTCCTGGATCTGTATCAAGAGGGGTTGAAGGCTGGATCCTTCCCTAGGTAATTAGAGCAGGCTACGATTGTTGTTATACCTAAGTCACACTCCCCCTCGGTTTCCTTTGCAGGCCATCTCCCTTTTCAACAGGGAGGGGAAAATCTTCACTGTGATTCTTGCCTTGATGTTCCAGCGGGTCCTCTGGTCCCTCATTCACTCCGATCAGTGCAGCTATGCCTGCGCGCAGCAGGAGACACAGCTTGTGACGCCTCTATGTGGCGCTTGCATTCCGCCACCTCCTACTGCATTCTCTGGCCCTGCCTTTAATACATTTTACAAAAGCATGTGATACTGTGGCCTGGAGGTATTTGGCCAAGGTACTTGTGAGAGTGGGTTTCAGAATCTAGTTCCGTAACCTGGTTAGTGATCTGTACTCTAATCCTACTGCCAAAGTGCAGGTCAACGATATGGTGATTGCTGAATAGGCCAATAGGGAACTCTTCAGGGATATCCACTGTCCAGCCTCCATTTTGTGCTTGCAATTGAACCCTTAGCAAAACTCATATGATGCAATGTGCAGATTCGGGGTGGGAATGGTCTCGCTGGCACGAGGACAGATTGCGGTATATGCAGACAATCTCCTTTTATACCTGGCAGACCTGGCCTACAGTGGCCTCCTGTGGATTCTACAGCTGTTTGCGGAGGCCTCAGGTCTAAAGTTTAACCCTTCCAAATCCGTACTGGTCCCTCTGGTACCCTCACAAGCCTGTATCGAATAGCAGATGTACATTTCTATCCGTCACCTCAGCTTTCCATACCAGGGCATGTTGGTGACCCTTCATCTTGATCAGGCCTTGACCCTTCATGTCGCCCTGCTGGTTCGTAAAAGTAAGGCTGATCTTAATAGATCAGCAAATCATACAAGATGATGGACGGAATGGTGCACAATGGCAAAACATTCACCCCCAGTCACAGATCTGGGTTTAATCCATTGTTAGTTTGCTCACCAAGCCACCCCAGTTCAGACATGGCCATATGCAAATCAGTCTTGACCCTGTGCCCCATGGGAAGAGTCCTTCCCGAACTGCCAAGCCATGTCTTCCCCGGACCGGAATCAAGCATCCTAGGACCGGTTTCTGGCTATCAGCTGTCTTCAACAAAATAGAAGAGGGTTCCCCAAAGGGATTTAGGATACTGGCAGGAAAACAGGGGAAAAAACAACTGAATAGAAACAAGAACTACCCTGCCAGGGTAAACTTCAAGGTCCCATGGGGATCCTTACAATCAGATGAGTGGTGACAAAAAATGCGTATCAGAGCCGACAATACATCAAACAAAATCAATTAACCTTTTTTGTGAACACATATATGACTTATTTGTTATTTGTTGAGTTCATATAGAAAATTCATATAGGTGCTTAGAAAAATATATACATTAATTTAAACTCTACATCACAAACAAGGTGGAGGGAAAAATCGTGGAGTTTATGGTCATGAATTGAACCACAGTTAGAATCAAGCAGAATGCATACATTCAGGTCCCGCACACTCCCACAATTATCCACTAAAATCACACTCACTTTCAAACTCACTCACTACAATAATTATACAATCACACACATAAAATTCATAAAGGTACATCAAGGCCTGTAGGAATGATATCTTATGGCTGCTAGGACTGTAGTTACAATATGGAGGCAGGACGATGTATACGAGGTGGTTTAACAGAGGCTACACTTTGGGCCATCCATATGAGTCACGCCAACCCGCGTTTCGATGCAGAGCCTATTTAGGCTGCACCTTCATCAGGGCGAGGATGACCAGGGGGCGGGGACACACACACTGGTAATGAAAATTCTTTTTTTTTATATATTAAAATACCAAATAACAATACATGTCAAATACATAGAATCAGATGTCCTTAAAACATTTTACATAACCGATATTGCTTCTAAATAGGAAAACACATACATCATGTGTGATTTCATATTGTTTGTTCAGCATACTAACTCAAGATGTGTGTCAGGGCTCTGATAACGTAAGGTCACTCAATACGTATTAGTTCTTCCTCAATGGGAGAGAAACTCAGGTCAACAGGGATAGACCAAAAAATACAATGGCCAGGCAAAAAACCAGCGTGCTCACAAACATTAATTCAAATATGCGTCTAATATCTAAAACTCAAGAATGGGGGGCTGTTTCAGAGCAGTCCTGAGGGGGTAGAAAGGATCCTTCTAAAGGAGTCCCTAGGAGGAAACATCGTAGGGCATGGTGCGTTAATGCAGGCATGCAGGCATTATTGCAGAGGAAAAGAAATACGGGGGCTTACCACTTTCCACGCTGTGTAGAGAGAGAGCGGTAGGAGTTTCACCAGCTTTAGCAGGTGCTTTCTGCGTCGATAATAGGAAAGGTATCTGGGGAAAAAAGAGATTGGGATAAATTTCAAAGGCTGATGAGGTATAATATACATCAACGTGGGACAAACGATAGAAAAAACGAGAAAAAAGAACGATTGGTTCCGGTTAATTGTATAAATATACCTGGGGGGGGAGGGTCTGTTTTCATGGGTCCGGCTGCTAGGATTCTGGGGAGCTCAGGATTCGAGAATCAAAAATCAGGTCAGGGGTCCTATGTATAACAGAATAGAGAGGCGGTCAAAGAAAAAAAGGTTTGGGCACAGTGTAAAACCTAATTAGCGCCTAGTTATCCAGCGTTGAAAGAGGGACTGGCGCTGCACGTTCTGAATCCCTAATCGGTTTTGGTAAATGGCGGGCCCAGGAAAAAGAGATTACCTGGTAGGGAACGAAGAACAATATCAGAAGGGGTTAAATTACATGGGGGTCCTTCTTCGGCATTAGAGGCTCATCCTATCAGATGTAGTCTTTCAGGAATACGAACGGTACTCTGCAACAAAGATCAGGGGGCACATTAGACAAATATAGGAGGACAATGCAGACTAGGGGGTGACTGGGAATCAGATAGGGGGGGGACCAAAGGTTTGTCAAAGCTTTATACAGAAAGGCGGCCAGTAATACTCATGACAAGATGTACATGAGAGCAGATATCACACACTCGGGAAGATGATAAAGGGGTTCTATGAAAAGTGGGAGATGACTGAGGCATTGCCTAAGATAAGCAAATCAGTAGCAATGGGGCTCGCTGAATCTGAACAGGAGGGTCTCTTACCCCAGGTATTCAATAATAGTGGTGCCTCATGGGTATCAAATCTTCGAGGATTCTGCGCCGGAGTTGTTTCCTGTCGGGCGCGGGATACAGACAAGATCAGAGGGGAACAGGGGATGGCCCTGCAAAAAGTAAATACGTTTTAAATTCAGGGGGCAGATAGCGAAGACCAGCGAGACATTTAGTGGCACGCTGATACACAAGGCTAAGAGATGCGGGCATAATTACCAGGATAATCAGGCTTTGCACGGACCGCAAGGCGGCGTCCTCTCTCAAGAGGGGAAGAAGCAGAATGGCAACGTCAATTAGTGAGCATTTTAAGGCTCGATCCAGCGATTGTACCTTGAAGTTTACCCTGGCAGGGTAGTTCTTGTTTCTATTCAGTTATCAGCCGTCTTCAGCCAGGGAGGACCTGGCTTGGCAGTTCGGGCTGGACTGTTCCCATGGGGCACAGGGTCAAGACTGATTTGCATATGGCTGGGTTAAAACTGGAATAAGGCATGGTGAGCAAAATAACGATGGATTTAGGCCCAGATCTCTGTACTGGGGTGAATGTATGAAATTGTTCTGCATTCTGTCCATAAACTGTCGTTTTTGCATTTGTAACCCTGAGGGGACGGGTATGCTCAGACGTGAATCCTGTGCTTTCCATGCCACTGGAATCAAGCTATCCTGGCTGATGAGGGCTGATAGCCAGTAACCAGTCCTAGGATGCTTGTTTCCAGTCCAGGGAGTACCTGGCTTGTCAGTTCGGGCTGGACTGTTCCTATGGGGCACAGGGTTAAGACTGATTTGCATATGGCTGGGTTCAACTGGAATAAGGCATGGTAAGCAAAATAACAATGGATTTAGGCCCAGATCTCTGTAATGAGGTGAATGTATGACATTGTTCTGCATTCTGTCCATCAACTGTTGTTTTAGCATTTGTCACCCTGAGTGGGACGGGTATGCTCAGACATGAGTCCTGTGCCCTCCATGCCACTGGAATCAAGCAATCCTGGCTGATGAGGGCTGACAGCCCAAAACCGGTCCTAGGATGTTTGTTTCCAGTCCAGGAAGGACCTGGATTGGCAGTTTGGGCTGGCTGGACTGTTCCCTTGCGGCACAGGGTCAAGACTGATTTGCATATGCCTGGGTTCAAACTGGATTAAGGCATGGTGAGCAAAATAACGATGGATTTAGGCCCAGATCTCTGTACTGGGGTGAATGTATGACATTGTTCTGCATTCAGTCCATCAACTGTTGTTTTTGCATTTGTCACCCCGAGTGGGACGGGTATGTTCAGACATGAGTCCCGTGCTCTCCATGCCACTGGAATCAAGCTATCCTTGCTGATGAAGGCTGAAAGCCCGAAATCGTTCCTAGGATGCTTGTTTTCAGTCGAAGGAGGACCTGTCTTGTCAGTTCGGGTTGGACTGTTCCCATGGGGTACAGGGTCAAGACTGATTTGCATATGGCTGGGTTCAAACTGGAATAAGGCATGGTGAGCAAAATAACAATGGATTTAGGCCCAGATCGCTGTACTGGGGTGAATGTATGACATTGTTCTGCATTCTGTCCATCAACTGTTGTTTTTGCATATGTCACCCTGAGGGGACACGTATGCTCAGACGTGACTCCTGTGCTCTCCATGCCACTGGAATCAAGCTATCCTGGCTGATGAGGGATGAAATCCTGAACCCGGTCCTAGGATGCTTGTTTCCAGTCCAGTGGGGACCTGGCTTGGCAGTTCGGGCTGGACTGTTCCCATTGGGGCACAGGGTCAAGACTGATTTGCATATGGCTGGGTTCAAACTGGAATAAGGCATGGTGAGTAAAATAACAATGGATTTAGGCCCAGATCTCTGTACTGGGGTGAATGTATGACATTGTTCTGCATTCTGTCCATCAACTGTTGTTTTTGCATTTGTCACCCCGAGTGGGACGGTTATGCTCAGATTTTTGTCCCGTGCTCTCCGTGCCACTGGATTCAAGCTATCCTGGCTGATGAGGGCTAAAAGCCCGAAACCGGTCCTAGGATGCTTGTTTCCAGTCCAGGGAGGACCTGGCTTAGCAGTTCGGAGTGGACTGTTCCCATGGGGCACAGGGTCAAGACTGATTTGCGTATGGCTGGGTTCAAACTGGAATAAGGCATGGTGAGCAAAATAACGATGGATTTAGGCCCAGATCTCTGTACTGGGGTGAATGTATGACATTGTTCTGCATTCTGTCCATCAACTGCTGTTTTATTTGTCACCCTGAGTCGGACAGGTAGCTCAGACGTGAGTCCTGTGCTCTCCATTAATATTTGTGAAGGAGAAGCACACCAATTTTTAACTATTTTAACTTTATGCTGATTTCAATTTCATTAATGTATCCTCTATGCGTGCTACAATGGTGGCCCGTATGTCTACACGTGCCATAAACTGACCCTACCTACCTCGAGCGAATTCACACCTGACCACTGTGCACTGTTGCAAAGCACTTTTGTGTTTATTTGTTTAAATAAAGTTTTTTTCATTGTTTCATTTTCAAAATAAATCGAATTGAATGTGTTTTAACAGTTCAAACATTTACAACAAAACATTAGCTGTATATTTTAACAATTAGCAAATCTGACAGCAAAATGTATAAACTTGACGAACATATCACATTATTCAATACATTTTATCGATGGATGCCAGATGCATTTCGAGCCAAACACGGCTCTTCTTCTGGGGCCTGCAAACTAAGATGAGACATATATATCAAAAAACAATCCGGCAACAGTGGGACCAGCTAATAAATGTGATGTGTGTGTATTAAATCGTGAACCTCCACCTCTTACCACGTGGTGAAAAACACAAAATGCTTACCCTGCGCCTTAAATCACTCAAAGCTATATCTACAAAAACAAATGAAGGAAACGCCGAGTTTAGCCTGAATTCAAACCTACTCGATGTTGGAAACTACTCTGTAAAAACTGTGGTTGCTTCAAGGGAAGCACACTCACCCTTGTCAAGCGTAATTCCCTCGTGTCTCCTGAAAGGCAAAAAAACAAAAACCTCAGCTCACCGATACTACCATACTCCTGGACCGCTTCCGCTAACACCAATAAATACCTTAAGGACTCGGGTTCCAATTCCTCTGCTGTCTCTGCTACCGCGGTGGAATGAACTAACTCGTACGGGGCCGCCATTCTTACACTACGTCATCCGACTATGTTACCCAATCAAACGCGGACCATCCTACAACATGGAAATCAACTAGAACGAGCCGTGGGGGTGAGGACGGCAATACTTCCTGGTACTTCTCTGGTCACGTGAGTGCGAGCAACTCTAACTCTTCGAAAAACGTATACCAGTGCAACACTAGAAGCGATACTAAGGGCAATACTATACTGATTTCTAATAAAGTAACGATGCTCATGTGAACTACGAGAATTCGACGCGGTGTGATTATGATTGGCAATCGGCGCAAAGCTAGAAAATGGAGATGGAAAAATAAAAATGAAAAGTGCAACAAATGTTTCATGCAGTGACATGGTGTAACAAGAGATAAATCTACAAGACTTTCACAATTAGTCAAACATACTCCTCCTTTCTAATGGTCAACCAGAATTACAAGTACGTACATATGGTGTCCTGATGGTACATACATTATAAAAAACATGAAAAATCTATTTTTTCATTTAACCCCTTCGGGTCTTGAGTCCCTAATCTTTTAATCCAATAGATTTCTCTCTGTAAGATAGATCTGGTCAGGTCTGTGCCCTCAAAATGTTAGACTTTTTCTAGGACTGAAAATTGTAGTTGGGCTATACTGTGCTTTGCCTCCAACCAGTGTGTGGCTAGTGGACTTTTGATTGAACGATTTCTGATTGTACTTTTATGTTCTGTTATGCGGATTTTTATTTTGCGCTCTGTTTTACCCACATAGAGCTTCCCGCATGGGCACTTTATGTAATAAACCAAGGTATTGGAGTTACAATCCGTATCATGATGTAGTGATATACTTTGCCCTGTGTGTGGATGATGGAGAATTGATCCAGTTATCACATTTTTACAATGCACGCAATTGCCGCATTTTTTCATCCCTTTGTAGGACGAGATTTGTTTCTGTTTGAATTTGGGTTTCAGTAATTCTTTAAGGTTTTTTGACCTGGTGTAGGCGAAAATTGGCTTCTGATCAAAAATTCCATTAAACTCTTCTTCATTTTGTAAAAGTTCCCAATGTCGATTTACTATATTCTTGATATTTTGGGAGCTTGTAGAAAATTTTGATACAAATACATGTTTTTCTTTATTGGGTTTAAGTCTCTGTTGGAGTAAGTTGGTTCTGTCATAAGTCTTTATGCATTCTCTTGTTTTCAGCAAAATATCCTTGGGCTATCCTCTTTCTTCGTATTTTTTCTGTTGTGTATCCAAATGCATTTCCAATGTTGATTCACTTGAGCAAATTCTTTTGATCCTCATAAATTGCGACAATGGAAGATTGATTTTCAGATTCTGAGGATGGAAGCTTTGAAAGAGTAATGCATTATTTACATCTGTATCTTTCCGGAACACCTCTGTACGCAGTTCTGAGTTGTCCAGGCAAATTGCTACGTCTAGAAATGAAATATTTTTACTGCTTATATTGAAAGTAAACTGTATATGTTCATTATGCTGGTTGAGTAGTGCCAATTTACTCTGGAAGTGTACAACGATTTGACGTCTATGGTTCATAGTAACATGTTGTTGTTGATTGTGATGGCTTGAAGTTTCAATAAAAAGTCTGTGGTGTCTTTCACGTATGAAGGCCACTGTTGCACAAATGGTTGTAAAAATGTGTCTATGTAGTGTCCCAGGGGTTCGAAGATGGTACCGCACCCTGTCACTATTGGTCTCATTGGTGGATTGTGTAAGTCTTTATGTATTTTGGGGAGCATATACAGACGTGGTCTCCTCGGGTGATCTACTGTCAGGAATTGTTTGGTGGTGGTGGTAATATGGCCACGTTCCAAAGAAGTCTCCAAGATGATTTGTAATGTTTGTTTGAGTTCATTTGATTACTCTGATTCTGTAGACGAGGTAAATTAGCTGTCCGACCATTGTGGCTTTGAAGCAACTCCACCACACAGCCATCATAATGAGAACCCAGCCATATTTGGTCCAACTACCAGTTAAATTACTTAGAATGATGAAATGCACATGCATTGCATTTCTTCATTATTTACACACTGCTACAGGCATGACATATAAGACTTGAAATGTCACACATAGGAACACCTAGTTTAGAAATGTCACTCTTATATAAGTTGACAACTTGGGAATGGACAACAGTATCAGGAGGCTCATTAGACGGAAATGATACAGAGACAGGTGAAAATTCCACCCAATATGCCAATACCGCCCCAACGCCACCTCAGCGAGATACTGCCCCAACGCCACCTCAGCGAGAAGAATCACCGCCTCTATCTCAGGATTTGAAGCCATATTAACAAGAAGAATTAACGCATCCATTTCAAGATTGGAATTCTCCTACACGTAGAACCGTTAATGGGACAACATTAACAGGAGGCTCTTTAGACCGAAATGATACCGAGACAGGTGAAAATTCTACACCATATGCCAATACCTCCCCAACGCCACATCAGAGAAAAGAATCAATGCCTCTATCTAGGGATATGACGCCACCTCAGCGAGAAGAATCAATGCATCTATCTCAGCAAGAAGAATCAACACCTCTATCCCGGGATCGAATGACTCCGCAAAGAGAAGAATCAACGCATCTATCTCGAGATGAGAACTCTCCTTCACATAAGACAGACAACGGGAACCGCCCTCAAGAAATACAAGATTTGAAAGCTAACCCCCCTAGTATATCTCAAACAACATACTCACAAAGTACATCAAAGACCTTAAGAATATATTATCCTCGTATCGTAAGATCAAGATCGCGGGTCTCAGGGAGCGCATCCCACCACTCAAACAGAGAAGACACTAACACCTGAACCAATGACACAAATGAGAAAAATAAAGAAACCAAAGTTCTTAAGCCCCAGGATAAAAGCAAAACTTAAAATAGGCAGGCACATATTCCCAAAATATTTTCACATTCTCAGATAGAAATCGAAGCTCTTCAAACAAAAGTGGATAATATGGCACAGGACATTTTTAATGCATTACAATCGTTGGAAAAAAATTATGGAAAACACAGTAATCACCCACGCCAAAGTCAAATACGTTCAAAAACTAGTGCATAGATCTCAAGAAAAGAGTAGAGAGGCAACCATGCCACTGCCATTGATTCAAGCAAGCCTGGCTGAAGACGGCTGTAATGCCAGAAACCGGTCCTAGGAAGCATGAGCCCGGTCCAGGGAAGGCATGGCTTGGCAGTTCGGGCTGGACTGTTCCCATGAGGCACATGGTCAGACTGATTTGCATATGGCCATGTCTGAACTGGGGTGGCAGAGTGGGCTAAAGAATGGTGATGGATTAAACCCAGATCTGCTGATTGGGTGTGAGTGTTTGATCGGTTCAGATGCTCCGTCCATCACCACCCCCTTTTGTACTGCTTTGTTCGCCATAAGTTGGCAGGGTATGCTCAGACGTGAATCCCTTGCTCACTTTGCCACTGGATTCAAGCAAGCCTGGCTGAAGACGGCTGTAATGGCAGAAACCGGTCCTAGGAAGCTTGAGTCCGGTCCAGGGAAGGCATGGCTTGGCAGTTCGGGCTGGACTGTTCCCATGAGGCACATGGTCAGACTGATTTGCATATGGCCATGTCTGAACTGGGGTGGCAGAGTGGGCTAAAGAACAGTGATGGATTAAACCCAGATCTGCTGACTGGGTGTGAGTGTTTGATTGGTTCAGATGCTCCGTACATCACCACCCCCTTTTGTACCGCTTTGTTCGCCATAAGTTGGCAGGGTATGCTCAGACGTGAGTCCCTTGCTCACTCTGCCACTGGATTCAAGCAAGCCTGGCTGAAGACGGCTGTAATGCCAGAAACCGGTCCTAGGAAGCTTGAGACCGGTCCAGGGAAGGCATGGCTTGGCAGTTCGGGCTGGACTGTTCCCATGAGGCACATGGTCAGACTGATTTGCATATGGCCATGTCTGAACTGGGGTGGCAGAGTGGGCTAAAGAACGGTGATGGATTAAACCCAGATCTACTGACTGGGTGTGAGTGTTTGATTGGTTCAGATGCTCCGTCCATCACCACCCCCTTTTGTACCGTTTTGTTCGCCATAAGTTGGCAGGGTATGCTCAGACGTAAGTCCCTTGCTCACTTTCCCACTGGATTCAAGCAAGCCTGGCTGAAGACGGCTGTAATGCCAGAAACCGGACCTAGGAAGCTTGAGTCCGGTCCAGGGAAGGCATGGCTTGGCATTTCGGGCTGGACTGTTCCCATGAGGCACAGGGTCAGACTGATTTGCATATGGCCATGTCTGAACTGGGGTAGCCGAGTGTCATGATCGCGACTTTACAGGACTACAATTCCCGGCATGCCCTGGGCCAGAACTACAGTTCCCGTGATCCTTCGCGACTGAGCGCGATATCACGAGAGAACACTTAAGGAGGTCGGCGGCTGGGGATCGGTGTCGGGAATTCCTTTGGAGTACTGGATTGCTATGTTTTGAGTATTTGAATCACTACGGTGCGGTAAGGGTGCTTCGCACCACTGTACTTTTCAGCGAGGATCGCTGATTTCTTTAAGTCTGTGTGTTTTGGCCTACTCGGTAACGGCTGTTACCGTGGTACCAGTTTCTTGACCATTTGGACAGTTGGATTTGGCTCGGTCAGCATTTTCGGCCGACGGAGGAAAGCACTGCTACTGGCTAGTGGTGTTTAGGGCGCACATTAACTCTTGTGGTTGTTCTTTGCAAAAACGAAGGATTCTACCCTATACCCATCTAAGAGGCTTTACATGGGTCATTGGAATAACTAGGATTTCCACAGGTCTTCTTATGTTTGTTTTCGTTGAACTGGATTTCACATCAAAAGGTGGCAGCGTGCATTGAATTGTGTATGGGTGTTAACTATTGTTTATACCTCTTCTAATTAACAGGGGTCTTCTGGAGGTGTATGGTTTACACTCTTCCCCTGTGATGCATTGTAGAGGTATACTTAGGTAGGTTCTAATCTATGTGATACAGGTGATCTAAGAGATTCTGTAAGGTACGGACAATTATCATATTACTGTTACATGCCTTTTGTATTGCTATAGTTACATCGCAACAACTCCAACGCTACCAGATACCTCTGCACATCTACAAGGTTTATTTTTCCTTTACAGGTATAACTCATAGACGGTTGTTTCATATGTAATGTTAGTTCTGATTAGGGCAAACATAGACTTATGCGTGTGCTCTGTTTATGTCTTTCAGATCTCCCTCCCTTCTGTCCCCTTCCTTTCCTTCCCTGATCAGTTCATTTTTTCCCCTCGCTTGATCTTCCCAATGCACTGTGCCATTACGGCAATTCAGGCGTTGGTTCGATCTAGAGGTGGGCATACTAATCAACAAACCGATCCCGAGGACGTTATCATAACACTGAGTGAGCTAAAGAATGGTGATGGTTTAAACCCAGATCAGTTGACTGGGGGTGAGTGTTTGATTTGCTCAAACGCTCTGTCCATCATCCCCTTTTGTATCGCATTGTTCGCTCTAAGTTGACAGGGTATGCTCAGACATGAGTCCCTTGCTCACTTGGCCATTGGATTCAAGATAGCCTGGCTGATGAGGATTATGAATCCGAAACCGGTCCCAGGATGTTTGTTTCCATTCCAGGGAAGACATGGCTTGGCAGTTAAGGTTGGACTGTTCCCATGAGGCACAGGGTCAGACTGATTTGCATATGGCCATGTCTTAACTGGGGTGGCTGAGTGAGCTAAAGAATGGTGATGGATTAAACCCAGATCAGTTGACTGGGGGTGAGTGTTTGATTTGCTCAAACGCTCCGTCCATCATCCCCTTTTGTATCGCTTTGTTCGCCCTAAGTTGGCAGGGTATGCTCAGACGTGAGTCCCTTGCTCACTTCGCTACTGGATTCAAGATAGCCTGGCTGATGAGGATTATGAATCAGAAACTGGTCCCAGGATGCTTGTTTCCGGTCCAGGGAAGACATGGCTTGGCAATTCGGGCTGGACTATTCCCATGAGGCACAGGGTCAGACTGATTTGCACGTGGCCATGTCTGAACTGGGGTGGCTGAGTGAGCTAAAGAATGGTGATGGATTAAACCCAGATCAGTTGACTGGGGGTGAGTGTTTGATTTGCTCAAACGCTCCGTCCATCATCCCCTTTTGTATCGCATATGTGTATGTCAGCACTCAGTATTGTATTCGTATTCGGGAAACATGGAAAGTACAGTGAATTCCCTTCCCTTGTGGACACAGTAAAGACCTCTTTATGGGCTGGATATCTCCAAATCCTCATGTACTTTCAGTGTTCTAATGGCTTTGAGGTTTGCAATAGGAAAAATGTGTGCTCAAATGTACCAATCTTGACTGAGGATGTTTCTTAGGCAGACTCATGTCCAATGATTATTTGTGCAGATCTCTGTTGGTCAAACTGCAGTGCTGAATACCAATCAGGTGCAAATCCCCCAGCTTGTGGAGGTGGTTTTGTACCCGGATGGCATTCATGCTGACATATTTGGCCTACAGAGATTTTTCAATGCTCCATCTTCCACACTCACAGAAGCCCTCCACCAAGTCCAGATTTCCAGCCCATCTCCTGCCACTTTCCCATCCAAAATAAATATTCCCATACCTGCCCAAAGCACATGCACACATCTGCATGCATTCACCCCAACATCCACAACAGACAACAGAAACATGAGAAAAAAGACAAGCACACAACCACTCACCAGGCACTAAATCCCATTACCACCTCATCCAGTGACATACACCCAGGCACCACTCCCACACCACCAGAAATGGCTACTGCCAAAATCACACGCCCTGGTACCACACCCACACCATCAGATGCAGCCACTACCTACATCACACACCCCGGCACCACACCTACACCACCAGACACAGCCACCAGCAACATCACACACCCAGGTACCACAGGTACCACACCCACATCACCAGACACAACCACTACTGACATCACACACCGAGGCACCACACCATAATTTGACATCCCTCAACATCCAACACCCAATCCCTTACCTTACCTCCACCCCGGTCTCCCAAAGAGCTCACCCTGTTTGACCTTGATCTCTTCCCTGCCACTTCTGCCCCCAAACCCAAAAGGTCTTCTTTCCCACCCCTGCCCTACCATTCCACCCCAAATACCCTGCCCCCTAATGAACTCAACGCTACCACACAAGGCCCTAAAAAAGAAAGACCACTTGTCCAGAAAGACACCCACCCCCTCACAAAACCCAAAGGACCTCCTCCCCACTGCACCACAGATCTTCCAAGGACATAAAAAAACAAAAATAAAACTACCCCCCACCCTAAACTGGTCACTACTCTTCATGCCTACTGTATAGCCCATATGGTGAAGTCCAGCCTTGCACCAGACCAACTAACCTTCCCAAATCCAGCCCTTCCATGGATCAACCCAGCCCTCCCGATCCCAACTCCAGCCAATCCCAATGACATCATTCAGGGGCTGTGGCTACCCACTAGATGGTCCTTCCTGGGGAGGTTTCCCTGGCAGTATTCTGGATTGCAAGTTCAGTGGCTGAGCTGTGTGCTGGACCACATCCTGGACTATGGATAAGCCATGGGCCTTTGTTTTTCGATCACAAAGAGGACTCCATAATAAACAAATTGCTCTGTTTAGAAACCTTTGTCCGTCCATTGCTACTGATGCTACTTGTTGTTATTGACTAATTTGGGATGTGTGACTACAGGTGTGTTTGCTGGACCATGTTTTAAAATGTCTTAATACCATGATAACTGTCCCATTAGCAGAGGTAAGTATGGTCATACCTTGGAACAAGTAATGGTGTTACAGAGGACGAGTGGAAATGTTCAATGAATGTATATGTGGGACGAATTCCAATTGGGACTATTGTGTATTGGGTGGGATCTGCTATGGTAAGTATTGCAGCTTGACTTGGCCAATGTCCATGTCTTTCGGCTTGCTATAGTACCTGAGACTTTTTTTAAAGTGAAAAGTATGTTTTTTTCTCTCCACACATGGGGGGGGGGGTTGTATTATCATACCTATTTGGTACTTAGGATGCGCATGTACCCTTTTCCATGTGTGTTCTTTCCACATACATTTAATAGATGTGTGACAAGTGCTGTTGCTGAAGTGTTTTCTTTCTGGACTTGCACTTACACATTAGCCACATGTGTATGCCACATTGTGACAATATTGGTTGTCCCTGATATACCTCCAGTGCACATGGAGTCATTGAAGAAGGTGCAATATGGAGTCTGGACTTGGCCCATTGCCTTTCTGGAGTTCACCTGGTGTGGGTGACCCAAATCTGTAGGGATTCATTACATTTTGGCCTTTAAATGCATGTGAATGTGGTTTGTGGGAATACATTTACCTGACTTTTCTTTTTCATGTGATGTGTGAGAACCCATTAGAGTGCTTTAGCAGTTGAAGTGTGTTTTATTATCCTGAGACATCCATACTGATGTATGTTTGATGTCACAACATGACCTAGCTTTTGAGCAATGTAAGGGTGTCACTGGAGATACTAGCTATGTTATTTATGAGGAGGTGCTATTTAGTGACACCGGGTATTGTACACATCATTACACCAGCTTCTGAGATGGGCACACATTTAGAGTTTGTGAGAGTGTGCCAGTACATTTTTACTGACCTGGACATTTAGGGAATCAGTCAAATGTGATGGGAATATACATTCTGTGATGTTGCGTACAGGGACCCACCAAATAAGTTTGTGTCAGGGATACAAAACCCCTATACTTATCCACGGTTTTGTGGCTCGGGTGTGTGTATATGTAACGTCATAACCCCATGATTGATGTATCATGTGGGACAAAGTTGGCCTTTGAATGCTTTCAGTCAGATAATGTGCAGTGTATGTAGAATTTTCATCAGGGATCTTTGACCCGCCCACACTGACACATACACACGTTTTCTGTATTCTGTTATTGTTGACTTGTAGGTGTAACAAGAAAACTAAGCACAAGATCTATAATATTTAATTACTGCAAATCATCAGGCCTAAATCTATACAAAGAAAGTGCGTGTGAAATAGACATGTGCATATGACTGAGAACAATTCCTTTTATTACTATATATATATATATATATATATATATATATATATATATATATATATATTTTGTTTCATCATTCCCTAAGATAAGACCCATGGAAGGGGAATAAAAATTATTGGCCCAATACATAAACTTTTACTGACTGTGCATTCACCCCTAATAAACATCAATACCCCACTCCAGTCGCCCTTTCTGTGAAGAACATTATTCAAATTTTATTCAAGTTTTAAACATGGATGAATACCATTATTTAGATACATTATTGAGAAGTCTTAAACCTTTTCAATATCCATTTTGGACATTTAGTATTTCTCTGAAATAAGAAATCACAGAAGTTGTTTTACGCCTTCACACCAAAAGATTAATAATCTTTGCTGGTTTCAATTGGAGATCATTGCCCTGGGCCAGGATTATAGACAAAGTTAAGATGGTTCTCCTGATGAAGGTTTATACGCCGAAACACGCATGGTGTTCCCATCGACCGCCAGCCTTTGAATCATTTGTCAACATACCAACTCCTTCTCCAATTTTTTTAATTGATTTTGTCTATAGCACAGTAATTTACTGTTTGTGAAAAAAAGTGTGCTTTTGTACATACGTGTTTGTGTTTATGTAAAGTAAACATTGCATTATTAGTGTGAAATAATAATCATTAAAAATATCAAAACAAAAAAAGAAAAAGGAATAAGAGAAAAATATATTTGAAAAAACCCTATATGTATATATATATCCAAGCTCCAAGTGCCCCCAAGGTATATATATATGTATATCCCAACACTCCGTCACTCCTCTGCATGCATACCACAGACGGAGATAGACCACGATGTTGTGCTGTAGTAATTTTATTGCTTTACTCGGTCTGACACGTTTCGGCTCGGGGAGAGCCTTGATCACATGACATGGAAGTGAGTGAGCTTTTCATTTTTGAAGTGATGAGTGCTCAGTGTGATCTGTCACGTGTGCAAACTGAGCAATAGACATAAAAGTAATACTTCAATAATATAAATATATAATATAAATATATACGTATATAAGCGGAAATGTGCAAACTTGATTAAGGTTTTGGCAGCATAAACAGGTGATATTACAATTCATGTTGTAATACTTTAACATATTTCCATGCATTTTTATACCGCATGTATCAACCTGTAAACCCGTATGACTCCCGTTCCTACGCCCCACTCATTTCCTTTAAAATCTTATGCCGGTTCATATATGGACGGATGTGCAATTTAGCCAAATATTGCTAACAAATGTAAAAGGTGTAAACATGTGGTGCTGAATGATGATGCATAAAGTGCAAGTGCTCATTAAAAACAACTCCAATTTCATCAGTCATATGCATGACTGTTTTACATATTCATACATCATTGAGACTATGATCACTGCTGTCAATCCCTAGCATGTAAATATCTATTTGTTGTAATTTGAAGCGTCTTAAGTGTATCTACTCTTTGGCATTATATCAGTAAACTTTATTTTTCTTAGTGTGTCAACCGTGCCCGTGAGGTCTACACCTGTAAAAACTGTTTTGGTATAATACCAAATTGTGAGCCCCCTTTCGGTTTAACCATTTAGTGGTATAGTAGACCCCAAGGAAGATACATGTATACCTAATGCCACTAGGAATCCCAAGCTAATCTGTTGTGGCGTGTCGATTTCAGTGTTGTCTGTAGGTATGTAAATCTGACCTGCCTCCTGTTCTCACTCAACCTAAGACTGATTTTGTTTTGACCGGACACATATCTGATTCTAACTTTCGGTGAGTGCCTATCTGCAAAATTGCTGTTGTAACAACAAATATGTTTCTCCATTTGAATTGAATTTTCAAAATGGACACTAAAATTACTTAAAAAATTTCCCATACCATAAATATGTGCATAATGCAATAATGTTTAAAAATATCAAAGTCATTAAAATGTCTTAATACTTTTTGTAAACACTAACGGCCACATGCATCAAAGTCCGGTTTTGCGATTCCTAATTTGCGATTTTTAGGGAATCGCAAATAAGGAATCGCAAAATGGGATGCATGATTGAAAGTGCATAATATTTGCGATTCTGTAAAAATCGCAATTTTTACCGAATCGCAAATATTATGCGAATTCCAATTTGCGATTTCACAATTCCCATTCATTCCTATGGGCCAAAAGGCCCATAGGAATCAATGGGAATTGCGAATTGGCAAATTAGAATTCGCAAAATGTTGATGCATTCCATGGGTGCAGGGGGGGGTCCACAGGACCCCCCCCCTGCACCCCTGAAATGTATTTTGAAGTGCATGTTTCAAGCACACATGTCCTAAGGAAATGTGTGTCTGTAACATGACAGTGTTTTTTTTTTTTTTTTAAGTTTGAAGTTTATTAAGGCATAAAGAGAAAAAGACAGGGCATGAAGAAACAATCAGAGGTTATAAAAAACAATAAAACTCTCTTACATCAAAAGAATATTTGAACAATAAAGGATGTGAAACAAAAAACAATGAAATTTGAAATTGCAGAAATATTGAGGGAGAGAAGAAAAACATGAGAGGCATACATCATATGGGTGATAACAAAGAATCAGAAATTAGGATGCATTAATAAATTTACAAATACTAAGATAAAAACAATTCACGGTGGTTTTTGAACTTCAACAGAACGTGGTGGAGAAAGGGGGGAAGGCCTGGCAATTTTAGATAAATATTCGGTGAGGGGGAGCCATAGAAGATCACGTTTAATTGCTAAAGAAATAGGGGAGATAAAATTAGTGTCTAGGCGATGATTGAAACAAACTGCGTTCCACCATGCAGAGAAAGAAACATCTTTAGCCTGTTTCCAATGTGTTGTAATATGATGGAAAGCAATGGCTATCAGGAGATCAAGTAATCTGTGTTTATGGTGGGATCCAGAAAGGTCAGAGGAGAGGGAGCCTAGGAAAATCTGAAGAACAGAAAAGGGGATAGTGAGTTGAAAAAGTTTTTGTATTTGGGACCAAACGAGATGCCAGAAATGGAGAATGGGAGGGCATTCAAAGAGCATGTGCTTCAGATCAGCCAGAGGGCAGGGACAGGACCAACAAGTGGGAGAAGTGTCTGGAGAGAAAGAGGATAAAATTACGGGAGTGTATAATGTACGGTTATAGATAAAAAATAAGGTTTGGGTAGTGTTGGCAGCTCTAGATGTGCTCTGAAGTTTAGACCAAATTTTATCCCAAAAACTAGGGAGCCAATTTTGAGACAAATCATCCTCCCATGCCAACTCAACTTTGGATTTAGTGCGATCAATAGATGTTTGAAGGGATTTATAAAGGAAAGATGCAGAAGGGGATTGGTCGAGAGCATTTGAAATGGAAAAATGAAGTTTAGGAATAGTATTGGTGGCAGGGAGAGAGGAAAGATACTGGGTAAGGGAGGGAAGAAGAGATAGATATTGTTTTCGAGAAGAGGAAGGTAATGAAAATTGAGTTTGAAGTAAGTGGAAGGAGAGAGGGGAAGAGTCAGAGATGAGTTGAGATATCCATTTTAAACCACGGGAGTGCCAAGTTTTCCAGTAGATTGAACGATTTTTAATTTTAAGAAGTTTATTATGCCAAATAGGTTGGGAAGAAGTAGAAGAAGTGGAGGGGTAGGTGGATATCAAATATGGCTGAAGAATAGAACGGGTATGAGAAATGATGGGAGATCGAAGAGAAGTGACGTTAGAGGAAAAGGAAAGAACTTCATTGAATTCATAAGGGTGAAGGAAAGATGATTCCAATGTCAACCACAGCGGAGGATAATATGGAAGATCCGAAGAAATCCAACGGAGAGCTTGTTTCAAGGAAAAAGCAGTATGATATGACTTAAAATTGGGGAATTTAACTCCGCCTAAAGATTTGTCTTTCTTTAAAGCAGAGAGGGCGATTCTGGATTTCTTGTCTTTCCATAAAAATTTCAATAAGATAGAATCTATTGATTTAAAATGATGATTGGGGATGCGAATGGGAATCATAGAAATAGTGTATAGGACCAAAGGGGCTAGCATCATTTTTATGGAATCCAGGCGACCCCACCAGGAAAGAAAGAGAGGGTTCCACCGATTGATGGAAGAGGTAAGTTTACTAGAAAGGGATTCAAAATTAAATTTGAGGGTATCAGAGAGACGAGGAGCGAACCAGACACCTAGGTATTTAATCTTAGAGGGTTGCCAGGAAAACCCGGAGGAATCAAAAAGATGTTTAAGACATAAGGGATTCAGTGGTAGTATTTCACATTTGTCCGCGTTAAGTTTATAGCCAGATACACTAGAAAAAACGGAGACTTGATTTAAGAAGGAAGGTAGGGTTGTTTGAGGGTCCGAGCAATAAAATAAAATATCGTCAGCGTACACCGACAGTTTAACTTGTTGTTGTTGGGGGGTAAATTGAAAACCGGAAATGCTCTCGTCAAGTCTAATTTTGGTTAAAAAGGGTTCTAAAGCTAAAATAAACAAAAGAGGAGATAGAGGGCATCCTTGACGAACTCCCCTTTGGAGGGGAAAATAATCAGAAGTGATGCCGTTGGCAAAGATGGAGGCATGGGGATTAGAGTAGAGTAACGAGATAAGAGAAATGAATTTAGATGGGAAACCGAACCAACGAAGAGCTTGGAACATAAAATCCCAGTTGACTCTGTCAAAAGCTTTCTCGGCATCAAGAGAGATGGCAGCCAATGGGGAAGTAAGGGAAGAGGCTCTACTTAAAATGTTAAAGAAAACACGAGAATTGTCTGTTGAGAGACGTCCTTTAACGAACCCAGATTGTTCCGGACCGATAAGGTCTGGTAGTAGAGGGTCCAATCTAAGAGCTATGATTTTGGCAAAAATTTTATAATCTGTGTTGACCAGGGAGATAGGACGATAATTTTTGCAGAGAGTATGATCTTTGTCTGGTTTGGGTATTAAACAAATTAAGGCTTCTTGGAAGGTACCACGGGAGGAACCAGAATCGACAAAAGACTGAAATAACAGGAAAAGTTTAGGGAGGAGAAGGGAAGAGAAATGATTATAGAATTCAATGGTGAAACCATCGGGACCTGGGGCTTTACCTTTACGTAGGATTGAAACTGCATGAGAGATTTCAGAGGGGGAGATGTCTAGATTTAACGCTTGAAAATCAACATGTGCAGATTGTGGGGAAGGAATATCTTGAAAATAAGCTAGGAGATCATCAGGATCAGGGATAGATTCAGGAGTGTATAGGTTTTGGTAGAAGGAGACAAATTGGGCCAGTATGTCCTTATCTTTGAAGAAGGAAATACCGGTTGGACCTTGTAATGATTCAATCTTTGTTTTTTCCTTGCGAATTTTAAGGTAATTAGCTAATAGTTTACCCATTTTGTTCTGTCCTCCGTAATAACGGGAATTACATTTAAGGAGAGTGTTTGATGCCGCATTAGTGGTAAATTTATTGAATTCAATTTTGGCAGAAATAAGTTCGCGAAGGGAGGAGTCAGAGGAAGAGTTATAGTAGGTGTATTCAAGTTTTTTAATTTTATCTAAAAGTTGAGTTGATTTGGCGATTGATTGTTTTTTCTTTTGAGAGACAAAATCAATGATAAAACCTCTAGCAGCTGCTTTGAAGGAATCCCACACCGTAACAAAGGAAGACCCAGGGAGATGATTGAGAGTAAAGAATTCAGAGGTAAAAGCTGTAAATTTAGTGGAGAAAATGGGGTCCAGGAGTAAAGAGTTATTAAACCTCCAACGTCCTGAGTGAGGAGAAAAGGGAATAAGGTCAATGTCAACAAAAACGGGAGCATGGTCTGAGATTAGAATGGAACCGATGTCCGAATGTGTGGCTAATTGTGCCAGGGGTTTGCTAAGGAAAAGGTAATCAATACGGGATTGGGAGTGATGTGTGGGGGAATAGAACGTGTACTCTTTAAGGTCAGGGTTACATAGTCTCCAAATGTCTACTAAAGCATAATTCTGAAGAGAGGCAATAAACTGAGAATGCATCTTAGAGGGAATAAACTTAACCTTGGAATTTCTGTCAAGAAAGGGGTCCAGAACTTGATTGCAATCACCACCAAAAATAACATATTTCTCATTAATTGTAACTAATTTGTCAGAAATAGCAGGCCAAAACAATTTATCAATGCCTGTAGGAGCATAAACATTGAAGATAACAATAGGAATTTTATCAATAAGAAGGTTAGTAATAACCCAACGGCCATGGTCATCGTTTTCATGGGAGACAACTGAAACATTTAACTTTTTATGACATAAAATAACAGTGCCATTTTTCTTACCCAAAGCAGGAGAATGAAAGACATGTCCTACCCAGCAACGCTTAAGTTTATTAGCCTCCTTATCAGAGAGGTGGGATTCTTGGAGGAGAGCTACATCAGCTTTGAGGCGTGTCAAGTGTGTTAGGACACGTTGACGTTTAATGGGGTTATTTAACCCCTTAACATTCCAAGTAACTACTCGGAATTTGTAACTTCAATAGAATGGTGTGAAAAAAGAATATATTGAAAAGTGAATATGAAAAGAAAGATAACAGTAATAGGCAAGTAAGAAACAAGAGGTGAGAGAGAAAGAGAGCAAAGGAGAGGAAAGAGAGTGGAGTAAAGAGATAGGAGAGAAAGAGGTGAATAAGGGTTAGAGAAAGAGAACAGTAAAGAATAGAGAACAAAGCGTGTAGAAAAAATAATATCATAACAGATAAAAAGAGATCAAAAAAGGACTGAGGGATGACGACGCCAGAAGAGGACGACATCAACAACGGAGACTTACATCGTCGAACACCTGAGGAACCAGCGAAGGAACGAAATGGAGGGAAATATAAATACACCGGGATGCAGACACACGGGAAAAGGATCTGTAAGAAGGCAAAAGAGAAGAAGAAAATATTAAAAACACACATGGTAAAGTAATAAAGAGTAACATAAGAATAACATAAGAATATGGATGAGATAGACAGGGATGGAGAGCACTCAGTCAGACACAGGGATCAGAAACAACGAGAAAACATGGCAAAAAACAGACAAAACAGAACAAAATGGTCAGACGGGTCGTGCAGTGTCCATGCTCTCGGCTTCATGGCGACGCAGGAACTCTTCAAGGACGAGTGGATCTTCAAATGTAGTGGTTCTTTCTTTATAGGTGACCTTGAAGAGGCAAGGATGTAATAGACCATATCTGGCGCCAAGGGCTCTCAAACGAGGTCTCAAATCCAGGAACTGTTTCCGACGGTCGGCTGTGACCTTAGCAACATCCTGAGAAAGGTATAATCTACGGCCCTCCCACATAACTTGTTTTTTAGCCTTGACTGCAGAAAGTACTTGGAGGAGATCAGTGTATTGAAGGAACAGCATGATGACACCTCGAGGTTTATCAGAAACTTTCGGGCCAAGTCTGTGCGCACGTTGAATATTCAGAGAGATGGAAGAGGGAAGGTCTAGGATTTTTGGTAGAAAAGTTTGAAAGAAGGCTGTTGGATTAGACCCCTCTGTAAGTTCCGGAAGATTATAGAGGCGTAGGTTGTTTCTCCGGTTGCGATTTTCCAACTCCTCCGACTGTCGTTTTAGGAGAGAGACATCTTTTTCCAAGAGCGAAATTTTTGCACATGAGGTATGAAGAGTCTCTGTCGATTGTTCCACCAAAAGAACCCTTGATTCCAACGTGGACCACTTGTCATGTAGAAATTGTAAGGTTTTAGTAGTTTCGGCCATGAAGGGTTTAAGTGCTCGAAGTTCCTCCAGAATAAGATCCATGGAAGCAGAATGTGATGATGAACCTGGAGATGGAGGATCTTTTTTCAAACGTTTCGTCGAACCAGGTGGTAACAGCTTACTAGTTGAAGTAGTTTTAGGAATTGCGCCGTGAGTAGCGTTAGGTTTGAGAGAAGTGGGATCATCCATATTAGGAGTTGTGGAATCAGAGTCTGAGGAAAGTTGTGGCTTATTTTTTGATGCTGTAAGCTTGAGAGTACGGAGTTTCCCCATATAAGGCAGGAGAAGTAAATACAATGCTACCACAATGTGCTGAGGAGAAAAGTGTTGTAAATAGGAAGCAAAAGGTGGTTTTATAGTGGAAGCACCAAAAAACGTGTATTTACTGCACGAAAAACGATGAAATGCAAGAAAAATAGTTAATTAGAGCAGTCAATAAACGTATAACTTTTCCTCAGGTATAGCTAATAAAGTTCCGTGGATATAAACTATCTCCTCATGTCAAAGAGTTTTACACGAAAGCGCTGAATGTAACAGGAAATGTTCAATGAGTGTTAAGCAAGCAGCGCGCCACTTTATTATGAGGAGATTATCATCATGAGCCATGAGGGAACATTGATGAAAAACGATGTGTAAATACTGGTATTAATTCGAAGAACCAGCAGTGAAATTCACAGATTGAAAGTAGCAGAGCAGAAAAGGGCGTTTTTAAGGCAATTGGTCGGTAGAAATAGCAACCGCATTGCATATGCTGAGGTAGATAGGCGGCGCTCGCTGTGAAGAGAGCGCGCGGCAAATGCAGGAAATGGCGGCCGCCGAGGAGGTGAACAGCGTCACTTACGGAATATTCGCATTCCGACGGGGTAGAGAAATACTGCTCGGCTCTCCGTGTTCAGCTCATGTTCCGATGCGCAAAAATGGTATTTGCGCTCACCAAGGTCCGGTGTGAGCGAAGAAAGTCGCCGGCTCCGGTGGTCGACTTACGGAGCTCCGGTGCTAAGCCGCCATCTTGTGCGGCGTTCAAGCCACGCCCAACATGACAGTGTTTTGAAATGCAAATTAGAGCATTTTAACACATTTTCGCAAATTACCACGAGGTTCAACCTCGTGGTAATTTGCACCCCCTAATTTGCGATTCCTTAGAAGCAATCGCATTTTTGGAAATCGCTAAAAATAGCGATTTTCCAAAAATGATTGACGCATAGTAAAAAGATATTTAGGAATCGCAAACGGCCGATTTTACCGAATCGCACCGTTTGCGATTCCTAAATAGCTTGATGCATGTGGCCGATAGATTGTTAAAATTGTGCTATCTGATAGGCATTTCACATGAGTGGTTCCATAAATAATGTGCAGGTAATACAGTGCAGTCTTTGGTATAAAATTATTGGGTAAAGCACATTTTTGATTAAAATTGCCTCCTTTAATCATTGGCATTGTCAGTGATTGTTGTGACATGCTCAGATTGTAATCATTCTTGTTCAATACATCATAGGCAAGTGTACAATTCTTCCGACATGTTAAGCCCCTTCGGTTGCTTTGTGTCCAACTCAATGATGTACCTGGTCTCTAGTTTCCGCAAAGTACTCTCTGTTACCTCCCCTTCTACTGGGTGACACTGCATCGATTACAAAGTATTTCAACCCTTTGTTGTTTGATTGGTGACTATCTCTAAAATGTCAGGCTACCGGATAGGTGTTATCTTGATCACATATGGCCCTTAGATGTTGTAGCATCCGCTTATGTACTGGTTATTTAGTACTACCAACATATGACAGATTGCAAGGACAGGACAGGATATATACTGCATGAACGGTTTTGTAAGTTAACTATTTGTTTATGTTATGAGCCCTGCGACTGAACGGTGTTTGATAAGTGGTTCTGTTTTCACCATGATGATAAGCCTTGCATGTATTGCATTTGTAGAACCCTTTATGTTTCTGGAGCCACCTAGATCCCTCTATGGATTTAGGACTCGTTGCAACTAGCTGATCTTTCATAGAAGGGCCCCAACTGTATGTAAAGGATATTGCTTGGGGCAGATCCTATCCAATGACCGGGTCACTCAATACCAGTGGCCAATTCCTCTTAATAATGGCCTGTAACTGGTTGTTCTGGTTGCTGTATTGCATGATAAGCCTGAAATCCTTCCTATTGCCCTTGTTATTCTTTTTTTCCAATCCCATACAGTTGAGTGTAATGTCAGCCCTGTCTTGCAGTAACTCATCTCTAGATCGGGCCATAGATTTAGTAATAGCAACCTCGAATAAGTTATGTGAGTAGCCCCTTTCCCGGAACCTACTACAGCATTCAGCTTGTGCTGCCAGGAGATCTTCCTTTTTACTGTGTATCCGCCTCAGTCGCAGCATGTCGCCGTAAGGAATACTATTGACAAGATGCCGGGATGGGCGCTGCTGGCATGTAGTGTAGAGTTTCCTGATGTCGGTTTCCTGTACAGTTTTGTCTCAATTTTAGTATCTTCGATGTACACCTGTGTGTCTAAGAATGTTACTGTGCTGTTACTGATGGTTTCTGTGAAGTGTAAATTAACTTCATTGATGTTGATGTCCGACACAAATTGCCTGGCTGTTTCCTCTCTGCCATCCCACACAACAAATAAATCATCTATGTATCGTACCCTTGATTTTATACTGTTGTTAACGTGCTGTGACTGTGTGGTGTCCCACCACCTCATATGCAGACAGGCATAGCTGGGGGAGAAGCTGGCCCCCATCGCCATGCCCCTAATTTGCTGGTACTGTACATTGTTAAACATAAACACATTGTTATGTAGGCAGAACAACACCATGTCTAAAAGCATTCTCTTATGTTCGTCTGAGTGTTCATGGTCTTTGTTTAGAAAATGTTCCATGGCTATATATACATATTTTGTAATAAAGGGAATTGTTTCCAGTCATATGTACATGTCTATGTCACAGCCACTTTCTTTGTAGAGATTTAGGCCTGATGTTTTGCAGTAATTACATATTATAGATCTTGTGCTTAGCTTTCCTCTTACCCCTTATGGTACCTTTCCCTACAGCTAGCAAGATTCATTGTTTTCAGTAGGAGTCCCCTTCCAACCAAATTGTTATTGTGGACTTGTACAGTGTTGTAAATTTTGTGTTTCATTTTGTTTTTTGTCTTCTACACATGAAGAGTTTGAGTGGGATGACTGTACTTGGGGGTACTCTGTATATGACATATAATTCCTATTTTTCTCTTCCGAATGTACAGCTGCCTTCAGACTAATTACCTACAATATATTTTTGTTATAAAAATACATTTATGAGTGACACTTGATAATGAGGGACAATTTACAATAGTGGGATTTGTTTTTCATTTACGTACCACAACCAGCTGTCCTGAAGGGGGCAGTAGCTGGTGTTTGGTCTGTCTTTTAATAAAAACCTACACGTAGCATGTACATCAGCTGCTCCCCTGTGAAAGATACGGAATGTTATCCTATAGACCGTGGAAGCTAGTCAGAGCGGCATTGTAGTGAGTCCCTAAGTACCATCGATATTCTGCAATCGATATTAAGGATTCACAATGTCCTCTGCCATTTCCCCAGGACCCATATTCCTTCTGTTCACTTGTCCTACAGAGGATCTGCTTCATACAACTATTCAACACACACATCTAATATATTGTAGGCATGAAACAATGAAATGCAAGATGGGAAAAAACAGGAAGCAGGGCAGCTTGTGATACACACCAAAGATTTAGAAGACCATTCCAACACTAATTTGAAAACTCCTTAACTCTATCACTTCAGGAAGTTGTGGAAAGGAATTTCTTCAATGTATATTTCACCCAGAGGTAAATGCTACGATTATTTAGCCCACATGGATGCTAACAAAGTCTCTCTACTAAATTTGTCCTGCTTTGTATGCCATACGGTTGTACAGGTCTTTGTTGCTTTATAGCTACATTTGTGTCCTGTAATCAATATACTATATTTGACCTATGTGTAATTATGAGTTGGCGGCATGATATAACTTTTGTGGCAACTTTAATGTGTTCTGCTGACAAATTAAAGGGAATATGTTCCTAGTGAACTCATATATTACATTTACATGTAAATGTCAAATATGATATCTGGCTTTTGAGACCCAATTAAGGACAGCCATTAATGCAAAGTCCGAATTGTAAATGTGTCTACCAGGGATAAGATACATTCTGCATATATTAAATAGCCTCGCTTATCAGTGATCCATTGCCAGCCTACTGGACATCTATTTTGTTCTCATTAGTACGTTAATTCGGCTAGAAATAACCTTATTTTTCTCAGCGTTGTCCCTAGTGTGCCCTCATAGGGATCATAGAAGGAATTATGTCTTAGCTTCAGAAGGCCAGAAAACGAGACAAACGCAATTGAAGTTAGCGCCGGCCATAGAAAAAGATTTTGCTTGGGGTTTTTTCCATTGGAAGAACATATCATGAGGTGTAATCATGAGAATATTTAAGAGGCCTATGATTATATTTGCCAAAATCTTTATTACTTGTCTGTCTATGCCATACATTATGTAGTTTTCTCTTCGGAAAGCACCGCTGCCATCAGACTAATTACCTATAAGAAAACATTTTTGTTATAAAAATACAAACATTTTTGAGTGATAAGTTATAATAGTGAGCTTTGCTTTTCATTTCATTACCACGACCAGCTGACCTGAAGGGGGCAGTAACTGGTGTGTGGCCACTGGCCTGTCGTTTAGTGATACCTGCAGGATATGCTCTGTGACAAACACTGTGTCAGGGTAATCACATACATCACAAGACTAAATCAACACTGACAGTAGCCTGTGGAAGACATTCCTGACCTTTACTGTGGCTGTATTATTCATTTGTCTTCACTGTGGCGCTCAGGCGGTGTCAAGCGGGAAGAGGAAATATGAGTTGAGTAGGTAGCAAAAATTTCATTTAATATGGGTACATACTAATCTTTTCTCCTTCAGTCTTGGAGAATAAGAAAAAAATATGTGGTGCTTAAATGTTACCCGCGGTCAACAGCTGCCCACTTTACAACATTTCCTGCCTCTCTGTTAGGAATAGCTGTGGGTTTCAGTTTACTTGAAGGTCTGTTTTGCACAAAGAATTAGAATCTAACCACCGAAGTTTTTTTCTATTAGTTGTTAGGGGTGCACGCTATCCAGGGTTAGTGTATTTCACATCGATGAAATAGGTGCAAATTCGCATTCTAAATCGTGGCTTTCATTTAAATCAGTATTCAATTTTATTTGAAAATGTATTATTTTAAATGCAGACAAGTTAGGTTTATTTGATAATGTCAGCAAGCTGTCATTTCATTGAAATAAGAAATGAACAGTACGAGATGATAAATGGAATTAACCCCTTATCTGCTGCCCCCTCTCCCCCTCCGCCCCCACCACCAGTGCTGAGCCCTGTTTTGGCTATTTGGGATTTCTAAAGGTACCCAGGGTTTAGCCAAAATACAGCAAAATGTTGTGTTTTTGCTGAGAAAGCGTCTGTTTTTTTCCCCTGCAAACGGTATAAACAAAGCGGTTGCAGTGATAACATTACCATTTTCGCAGCTTTCGGGACCAGGCAGACTTTCGTCAGAAAACCAACATTTTCTACCCAGTTTTGGTATTTTAATGGAAATTAGCCTATTTTTCCTACTTTTCTGCGTTCAACTTACTTTCATTTGGTGGTAGAAACTGATATGAAACCAATAATGGATTCCAGAAAGTATACATTTCTGAAAAGTAGATAAAATTCTGAAGTCAGCAAGGGGTTATTTGTGTAGATCCTTAAGGTTTACCTATTGAAAGTATCAGTTGAGATTAGCACATATTGAATACGAGTTAAAAAAGATCAGACATTTGTGCCTATATTTTCACCTGTAACTTCTTCTAAATATGGCAAATTTTAAACGCAATATATTGCTATGTCCACTGGATGCTTAGGTTGCAGGGTATATAGGACTTGTAGATTCACCAAGAAGCCGAAGTGCCCAAAGCCAATAACTGAGCTGTGCCTTGCTATGCTTTTTCATTGTGTACCGGGTATTCATCGATTCACTTGGTAAAATATAAAGAGTGAAAAAATAGGTATCGAGGAAAACTATGTAGTTCCAAAATGGTAACAACATATGGAGTTTAGAAGCAGTGGTTATTTGCACAACTCCAAATATGTTGGTACCTATACCAGCACGTGAATTAAAGGCCGTTTTTGAAAATTACTTCTTTTTTACACACGTTTTTACATTTGGAATGCAGAAATTAATAGAAAAACAATTGGCAATAACACATGTTCTACTAATATGTGTTCCTCTAAATCTCCCAATAAAAATGGTACCTCATTTGTATGGGTAGGCATAGTGACCATGACAGGTCATGGCCCAAAATGCAACATGGGCACATCATATTTTTCCAGTGAAAACTGACCCTTTTTGCAGTTTGCCTAGCTGTGGTTTTTGGGCCCTAGCTCAGCTGGCACCTAGAGAAACCTAGCAAACCTGTACATTTTTTAAAACTAGATACCCAGTTGAATCCAGGATGGGGTGACTTGTGCAGGTTTCACCAGGTTCTGTTACCCAGAATCCCTTGCAAACCTCAAACTTTGTAAAAAAAAAATTTTCCCCACATTTCTGTGATGGAAAGGTCTGGAATCTGTGTGGATCGACAAACTTCCACTCAATCAGCATTCCCCAAAGTCTCTCAATAAATATGGTACCTCACTTGAGTGGGTGGGCCAAGTGCCATAGGCAGGAAAAGGCCCAAAATGTATTGTGAAGTCATCAAAATTTCCAGTGACAAAACAACCTGGTTTTGCAAGGGGGACACCGGGGTTTTTGGCCTCGGGCTTGGCGGCCATCTAGGGAAACCTGCCAAACCCAGACATTTCTGAAAACTAGATACCTAGGGAAGTCCATTGAGGTATGGCTTGCGTGGATCCCACAATGTTTCGTACTCTGAATCCTCTGCAAACCTCAAATTTAGCTGAAAAAAAAGACTTTTTTTCTCATCTTTCTGTGTGGTAACATTTTGGAATCACTGGGCTGAAACACATTTCCCACCACCCAGAGTTCCCCCAGATTTCCTGATAAAAATGGTACCTCACTTGGGTAGGTGGATCAAGTACCCGTGGCAGGGAAGGGCCCCAAGTGCATTGTGGAGACATCACAATTACCAATCACAAAACAGCCTGGTTTTGCAAGGTGGCACCGGGGTTTCTGATCCTGGCTCGGCAGCCATCTGAGAAAACCTACCAAACCCAATATTTCTGAAAACTAGATACCCTGGGGAGTCCAGGGAGGTATAGCTTGCATGCCTCCCCCAACGTTTTCCTACCAAGAATTCCCTGCAAACCTCAAATTTAGCTGAAATAACCACATTTTCTCATGTTTCTGCGTGGGAAAGTTGTGGGATCACTGGGCTTAAAAACAACTTTACCACCATTCAGCGTTCCCCCAGATCTACCAATAAAAATGATACCTCACTTGTGTGGGTGGACCAAGTACCCGCGGCAGGGAAAGGCCCAAAACTTATTGTGCAGATATCAAAATTGCCAATCACAAAACACCTGTTTTTGCAAGGGGGTCACCTGCGTTTTTTCCCCCAGGTTCAGCGTCCATCTAGGGATACCTACCAAACCCATACATTTCTGAGAACTAGACACCCGTGGGAGTCTAAGGATGTGTAACTTGCGTGGATCCCCCAACGTTATCCTACTCAGAATCCCCTGCAAACCTCAAGTTTAGCTGAAAAAAATCATACTTTTCTCACATTTTTGTGTGGGAAAGTTGTGGGATCACCGGGCTGACACACATTTCCCACCACCACCATTCCCCCAGATCTCCAGATGAAAAAAGGACCTCACTTGTGTGGGTGGGCCAAGTACTCGCAACAAGCAAGGGCAACTCGCAAAATCTGCTGATCCCTTGTGGGGGCTCAGCACAGCCCCAGTGTAACCTTCAACACAGCGGAGAAAAACAACTATATAGATATATTTATATTCTCTCTCTTCCTCTAACAGCTATTCACAAACCCATACAGAGACTCTCACATCCACTCTTATACCCTGTACAGACACTGTCACACCCATTCACATAGCCATATAGAGATTGTCACACCCATTCACATACCCAGAGACTCAGTGACACCCATTCACAAACCCATACAGTCACTGTTATACCCATTGCGAAAACCATAGAGAGACTGTCACAACCATTCATAACCTCATGCAGATTCTGTCACACCGATTCACATACTCATAAAGAGACTGTCAGACCCATTCACATCACCATAGGGACAATCTCACACCCAATCACAAACCCTAAAGACAATGTTACACCTATTCATATACCATAGATATACTGATGCACCCATTCACAAACAATACAAAGAGTGTCAAATCCATTCTCAACCCCATACAGACACTGACGCACCCATTTATAAACCTATAGAGACACTCTCACACCCACTCACACACTCATTGAAACATTTTCACAACCATCCCCAAACCCATACAGATACTGTCACACTCATTCACGTACCAAAGCAGAAACAGTCACACCCATTCACAAACCCATACAAACATTGTCACATCCATTCACAAACCCATAAATATACTGTCACGTTCATTTACTTACCCAAACAGACATTGCCACACCCGTTGACAAACCCATTCCAGTTAGGACTGAGTTTCCATCAAAAAGGTCATTTTCAGTTGCCTATATTTTGGGTGCCAATTGATGAGCCTTCATAAAATTCTCTCAATAAATGTGCCCAGTACTTCAGAAGGTGTTTGAAAAGTTTCAAAGTGTTTCATGTTGTGGGGGCCTAGAAAAGGGGGTTTACAAAACACGTTTTACCCATGTTAATTCCCATAGGATATTTAGACACAACTACAGCCCAAACTGCTGGACTGCATTACACCAAATTTAGTAGGAAGCAAGATCTTGGAGTTGGTACACAGATTGGGCTTTTTGTGATGTGGTGTAAATTCATTCAGTAGTTTGGGAGATATTAAATGGAAAACAAATTTAGATATATAGGGGAACGGACTACCCGCAAACCCACCCGCAGGTAATCTGCACATTAACGCGCACCAGCCAACTCCTGATTGGCTGGCTTCACCTTCAGAGAAAAGTTTTGGCAGCAATTTTGTTTGGCGAGAAGTGGTCGCCGGCATTGAAAACTACAGTGAATATTAAGTGAAGCGGTCATGTGAGAGATTTTCTGATCCCTTTTGCATTCTTAAAATGGGGGTGAGGGTGTATTACGGTCATGAAAAAGCCCCCAGATATATTTTTGGGATAGTTCCCGAACTTAGTGGTTTGCTCAGCATGCCCCGTGTAACTTCTCAGGGGATCCAAGGAGTTTGCGAGTCTGAAAAAAAAACATATTTATATACTGTCTCTTCTCTCACAGCTACTTACATACTCATACAGACACTCTCACATCCACTGTTACACCAATACAGACACTGTCACTTCCATTCACATACCCATAGACACTGTCACATCCATTCACATACTCTTAAAGACTCTGTGACACCCATTCACAAACCCATTCAGTCATAGTCACACCCACTGAGAAACCCATAGAGACACTGTAACACCCATTCACAGCCCCAATACAGATTCTGTCACACCTATTCACATACCCACAAAGACACTGATACACCCATTCACATATCCATGGAGACTCTTTGGCACCCATTCACAAACCCATACAGTCACTTTCACAGCCATTGACAAACCCATACTGACACTGTCACATCCATTCATATACCCTAGAGACTTTGTAACACATCCATTGACAAACCCATTTAGACACTGTCACACCCATCCTCAACCCCATAGAGACACACTCTCACACCCATTCATAAACCCATACTAACATTGTCACACCCATTCAGAAACACATACAATTGAGATGTTATCAGTGTTGTCATCGTTGAGGTCACTGACCATGCCATGAGTGATGTAATTTGTGAGGTCATAAACAGTGCATTGCGGGGGCATAAGTTATAGTTAGCTCAGCTAACTATAATTGCAGATGTTCTTTATTCTATTAGTTAACTATAACATATATATTAATATATATTCACAGCAAAAATATGGTTAAATGGATGTTAAAATTAGGTGTTAATGTATTTTTTAAACAAACTAAGATGTGCGACTATTGTGATTTGCAACTCGCAAATTGCGAGTTGTGATTTGCGACTCGCAAATCACAATGTACAACAGTTTCTCAGACACTGTTAGCGATTCCCAATGGGGTAGCAAAATGCGAGGCTCATGAATATTAATGAACCACTCACAATTTGCGACCCCATTGGAATGACTGGCCCTCCACAGCAGACCACCATGTCTGGGACTGCTTTTCAATAAAGCAGGTTTTTTTATAAAATGCATCTTGTTTTCCTCAAAGGAAAACGGGGTGCATGTAAAAAAAAGAAAAATGAAATGTTTTTGTTTCATTTTTTAAGTGCAGCCAGTGGTCTCTGGAACCTCTGCCTGCCCCTAAAAAATATTTTTCCCTTCCCTTTTGCAAGTGCATTACCACCCTCTTGAAGAGGGTGTTAATTTGCTAGTGTTTTGCAACCGCAATTGCAGTTGCAATACATGGCTTTGGGGTCTGTATTAGGAAGGGAAATCCCCTTCCTAATAGTGACTTCGAATTCCTAAATAAATTGCGACTCGCTATTTAGGAATTATACATGGTCCATTGCACATGCAATTTAGGGTTGTACACCTAGCCCCACACCACAGAAAATCAGCAGTTATAGTTACACCTCCTTCGCCAAAGTAACTATAACTCACACTCCACAATGCACAGTGTTGTTATCAAAAATGTCATTGCAGATGTTTCAGTGATGTATCAATGATGTCATGGAACATGTCAAGAGTGGTGTAATGTGTGCAGTAATTAGCAATGCATGGCAATGGCACAATTTACAGTTACTTTTGGGATTTAAATAACTATGGGGCACTCCAGCAGGTGTAGTCCAGAGAATAATTAATGAGCGGCCTTGCTGCTTCAATACTGAAGCTGCAAGGCCACTCATTATTAATATTATTATTATTATTATTTTTTAAAAAAAATAATGGTAGCATGGTGAGTCCACTTCCATGTTGCCTTACCATTGATCATGTCTCATTGTGGTGCCCCAGACCAGGGCACCCACAGATTATTTTTTTTAAGTTGAAGCAGCATGGGCTGCCTTTTCTTTTTGTTTTTTTTTCTCTGGGGTGTCCTGGTCCTTACACCAAACAACAAAACCCATTCTTTCCGGACTTAGAGATAGCTTTCTGCCGAATCAGGTGTAATTGCATTTATCAGTTTTTCCAGTATTGCTGTTAAATTTTCCTATGAAAAATTAATGGGGAAACATGTTATGGGACCCCTGCTTTTCTCGGCATCTGCTTGACGGATCATCCAAAACTTTCCAGGAAGGAGCTAGGGGGATGAGGCTCTTTAAAAAAAGAAGTTTTAAAAAGATTTATCAAAATGCACCAAAGTTATTAGCCAATCAAACAATATTTTTTCCTACAAAATTGTGGTCCTAACAATAACTATCCAGTGTGGGTAAAAGTATTACTATTCTTAACTCCACCTATAAATATCATGAAGATATATGTATTTTCAAGTTATTAGGTTATGCAGATGTCAAGAGTTTGCACTTACCTTTATATACCTATTTTCCTAGTATTCTAGCTATATTATCTTTGAATGATGATATTTTGATACACAGTATCCGGACACACAACCAAACCCTGAAGTCGCAGTATCATCACACATCTTGGACTCTTGATTTTTGAGGGAACGTGTTTTTCTTCATAAATCGGAATTTTACGAGAATCTCATAATGAAAGCCTTACTTGGGCGTATAAAATCAGCCAAAGAATTTACTTTAGAGTGGGTGTTTTAAGCCTCCAAATCCATATGTGGAGCTTAATCTTCGACAAAATGATCCTTTAGATTTTTATTAGTCAAATGCTAGGAACAAGTGTCATTTTACAAACTTCCTCCTAATAGTCCAGCCAATCAGTGCATATTATTTGCTATGAATAAATGAAGGAGCATTAAAAACAATGCAGAATGGAAAGCCCATGCCAAGCGGAATATCTGGTACAAGCTGGCTACTAAGAAATCACAATTTAAACCAGTGTTAAAAGGTGCATCGCTAACAAAGTTAGCTTTATGATTTTGGAATTGTGATTCACTCTGTAGGACGCAATTTGGAAAGCTTCATTAATACTGTGATCAACTCTTCTCTGAAACTGTCATACATGATTAGGATATAATGTAGCACTCAAAATGTTGAGTATGTGATGGATGGCAATGGTTTTCTTGCTGCTTTTGCTTTTGCACTTTTATTGCACAAAATGCAATGGTATTTGTAAGAAAGTTACATATTAATTAGGGTGGATGGTATTTCTTCAGTGCTAATAAAGCCACCAACGTGTTAGGCCCAGAACATTTTTTCAGTAATTTAGACCAGATCTTAACCCCTGGTAGCTATGCACAAAGCGGACAAATGTGAAAAGCATTGAGAAGTCTCAAAACATAGAGTACAATTTAATAAACAAAATTACACCATAAGACCAAAAATCCAGTAAGGCGGAACATAGATATGAACTTACAAAAATTTTAAGAGAAAATTTTCAGGAAAAAGTAAAGATCCAATCAGTAATCACTGTTTTCAGTTGACCAGGGCCTATGCATGATTTGAGGCTGACTGAGATGAGCAAGGGCAAGATACACAGAGCAGGTTCATCCCAGTCAAACATTAAACCATCCAGCTTACCTTCCAACTTAGGGCCTGTTTCCGATCTCGTTCGGAAAGCATACCAAACGACACAGGTCTGGAATTCTTTCCATACGACTCGGATTGAGGGAATCCGAACAAACGAGTATGATGCATTTGAATGCATCTGAATACGAATCAGTCGGACTCCCATTTACTTCAATGGGAGCCTGTGTACTGAATGCCTACACAGGCTTGGATTGAAGAAAGCGGTGACTGGGGAAAATTGTGCACCCTGTGAACCACTTGGTTCCTGACACACTGTGCATTGTTGGGAAAAGGGGACACATGGGTACCCCACTGGCCCAATTCGGAAGGCCCTGGGTGTAGTCGGGCCAGCTATGTGCCTGCCAAGACCAATTCCGGCAGCCTTTTTGTTCCGGGAAAACCGAATCGGAAAGGCTGTCGGAATCACTTGAGCTCGCTCTGAAAACCTAGCCCATAGAGCTGAACGAATCAGCTCAGGAAGGCTCTATCTCTCAGAATGCCTTCCGGAACCAATTTGGTCAGCGCTAAGGGTTTTCAGGCAGAGTACTTGGTTGTTCGGAACTATGAATGATTCGGTGGGAAACAAGGGCCCCGGATTGGTTTTGGTAAAGCTGAATCCAATTTGGAGCCCAGAGGGGCAGCAATTGTATCTGGCAAATGGTTGAGTGAGGACCCGTCGAAGTCATTGGCTTTGCCGGAAAAGTCAAATTTTAAGCCCAAGGAGTCCTCTCACTAGCTAGATGATGTTTTGTGCCTTCACCTAGTCAACATATCTTTATTCTGACTTAGCCTCCGTTTTCGGGGCAAGGTTGCATGCTTTATCTGTGAAAGCCACAGCAAAGTCAGATAGACACACTGCGAGAGTCCACTGAACAGGCTTTTCAAGTGGCAAAAATCTTTGAATGGGATCAATTTACTGTTCTTACCCAGTGAGGATGCTACTGGGGCAGAATGACTTGGGAGGTTGGTCCATGGGAGATCCGAAAGACCGTAATTTTTCTAAATGTGAATGTTTCAGAGATTTCAAAATAAGTTCTTATGATCACTGCTAAGGCTCACAGGACCTCATGGACAGCTGCTAGGAGTCAGGACTCGCTCCAGCAGAGTCAACCAACAGGGTCCTATCCTTTTCCAGTTATGAATGGTCAATTATTTCTCCTGGAAAATGGTCAACCAACTGACCAATGGAGCCCCGTCTTTGTCCTAGGTACAAGTGGGAATAGGCCCAGCCCTTTAGGTCTCTCCCCAGGTGCAGTCCTTTTTCTGTTCTTATCCAGGACTAGAAAGTGTTCTGATGAGCTGTGGGTAAGATGCCAGGTTTGTAGGTTTCACTAGCCAATGGGTAAGAGTGATTCCTTGGCCTTCCTAACCATACCTGTTGTTTGAGGGAGCTTTTGTGCCAGCCAGCGGTGTGTTTAATGAAATGAGCAGTACTCTCCTCCTAAGCTACACAAAACTGGCTCTAGGGCGAGTTGTCCCTCCCACTGAGCTGGTACCCAACTGGCTAGCCTGGAACTAAAGAACAAAGATAATAAAACTCCTGAAGCTTCCACAGCTACTCTTTTTCAGCTGTTCGGGATCACCTGCTGCACACTCAGATCAAACAATTAACAGACCTCAGCCACTGTTCTGCTCTGGGAGGAGTTTTCACACTTCATTAGGGTCAAGCACTGATATGCAGTTGTTGTCATGCTAATGCCCATTAGCTTCTCATAGCTTCTGACATCGAAAAGGTTCATTTCTGGAAGCTACTTTTCTTAGATATTTTTTAAGAATATAACTTTGACATTAGATTGGATCTTTACTAACTAATGAAGTAGTGGTTGAATCATATTTCTGGCTGGTCCTAAACCTGTGAATGCTGAATAATTATTTTGATATGTAGTGAAGTTTTCCTCATAGGTCAACTTGAGACTTCACTGACATACTGACATGTAGAAGGAAAGTTTTTCCTCTTTCATAAGAGTTATTTTACAGGTTGGGCTTCAGGTGTAATCTGCAGCAACCTGGCTACAATGGTAGGCCTGAAAGTATGTTTTCCTGGTCCACATTATTGGATGGCACAATAAGTGGGCCACAGGTGATATTTAATTTTCTGTGCCATGTGTGTAGTTTCTCCACTATACACCAGGCCCTTCCATGGGAGTTAAATACACCAATTTAAGGATTAGGTAATTTATAAATGTTTTAGGGGCATATACACTGTGTACTGGACGGCAGCACTTCAGTGTATAAAGTCTAAATTCCAGCAATCAAATTCTGCAAAAAGATGGGAATGACCACACAAAAGGAGAATTTCCCCACAGTAGGAAAACCCCATATTTTATGCAAGCACATGAATTAAGGAAAACATTTCACTGTCTCCTTTGAAATATTACAAATATTTAACAAGTCATTGTGAAATATGGATTGCTCATCAAAACATAATGACAATCGCATGCCACTCTGATGAAAGTTTGCTAAAGGCCAGTACCTATAGTCGAGCATGCTACAAATCGCCAAAGGGCATGCGCAGTACATTGCATCAGCATGGAAGCTAGATACATTTGGTCATAGAAAAACTTGTTAAAGTTAAGGTTAAAAGACATAAAAGTACAAACTTTCACTGCAAAACCTCAGTTAAAGTGACATTATGATTTTCTGTCAAAGACCCTGAAATTCACCAGTTATGATTAACTTGAATTTGACCTATGCATTGTTCATCACCCTATATATAATGTCACAGATAGCATCACAAAATACATTATCAATTACATGAGTTGTGATATCACAGTAGTGTTCATCACATATCTCCTCATCAATGGTTGGGTATTTCTGTCAAATGTGAAAACATTAAGCAACTCAACTTATAGAAGTGAGTAAACATACTCCTGTATATGTAAAACCTTGCATGGTTGTCGGTTTAGCCAAATTAGGAAAGTTTCCTGAGTTATGCCTGCGTAGTTTTGGAAAACATTTCTTAATTTGCAATTTTAAGTATGTGCAGAGATTTCTACATGTGCAGTTCTAAATAGTGTGCAGCTGTGCGCCAAAAGATGTCATCTTTACCGAGTCGAGAAGTCTCTTCGCCTTTTCTCTACAGCTGCACCAATTTTTGAGGTGATCTGTACTCTCTCTCTATCCTGGAAATGAGCCACAGTCTGCAACTTTTTCTGGGGGGCAAATAGGCTCAGGGAATTTTGTGGATTTTTATATATATGTAGGTTTTGGGTGTGCAAATGCATTTGGGCATTCCAGTCCTAGAAACCCTGCTCTCTGCCAACTTCCCACCCTTGGAGTAGGGGAGGGTGAAATATTCTGTTCCACAGGAGTACTTGGTGGAATTTTGGCGACACTACGTTACTCTTGTAACGCAGAATTTTTAAACTCTTGGACCAACCCCAGTGAATAAACTACCCATCACACCAACACTGCAAGCAACTCAAATGCAGATATGGACAGTCCCACAACAACAGCTACAAGTGCATCTACAAGTCAGACACAACATTTTACCATCAGCAAATCAGGTCCATCAAGAGAGCAGCACTCATAGGATAGATCGAAAACAGAGTTAACAGTGTCAAAGACGTTTTCCGTCATGAATATCTTCACCAAATCCTCCGAAAGCTCTACAACCACCAACTCTTCACAGGACCTCTGCATCCCAGTTTTCGAAAAATATGTATCTTTGACCCCAGCCATACCAATCCATCCATGCAACCCTCCTACCCATCAGGACTATTACCAAGATGGCTATGCACTCCATCAACTCTGTAGCACCTTCGGACCACTGCCTTTGCCACATCTTCTGAAAAGGGCTGGACTGCATCAGTGCAGCTTTAATCCTATTAGTGAACAACCTCATCTGAACAGACACCTTCCTGGACACCTGGAACCATGCCACAATACTCGTCCTCCTGGAAAAACCCTCAGCAGATCTAAAGATGCTGGCCAACTACCCCTGATTTCCTTGCAGCCCTATCCTGCGAAAGACCTGGAAAACATCATCAGCAAGTGTCTACCCTGCCACCTAATGGACAACCACATTATCAATCCAGATTGAGGACCAACCAAAGAACCAAGACTGTCAGCATACCGAAACTACAATCTAGGACGCTAAACAAGATGACAGAAATACTACTAGCGTGTGATGCACACACCCATTGACCGCACAGGGGACCATACGCAAACGTACCTCACTAGACAACTGGCACGTCTCGGTGAGACCCTGGGTCTTGCAGAAGTTTGGAGACACCTGCATCCAGGGACACAGAGCTACTCCTACTATTCGGGTGCGCACAGGGTTTAATCGGGGTTGGACTATGTGTTCCTCCCGAGGAGTGACATGCAGACTATACATGAGGCAGAATACATGGCCCGGGGTTTGTCGGATCACTCTCCTCTATATGTACAGGTGGGAGACTGGAATCAGACGGGACGCAAGTGCTGGAGACTGTCTGCATGGGTCTTACAGAATCAGACAGTGATAAAGGGCATTAGAGTGGACACAAAAATCTTTTTTGACTAAAACGCAGGATCCGTGCCATCTGGGGTAGTACTCTAGGAAGCTTATAAAACAGCTTTGTGGGGCAAGGTGCAAAACAGAGTAGATTGGGAAAAGAGAAAAGATCAGTAAGAGTTAACCAACCTAGAAACCCAGATCCTTACCCTTGAGAGAAGGAATATTTCACAGATGGATCCCCAGATACTATGGCAACTGACAGACACACAGAATCACTACAAGACCCTGGCTATACAGACGGCCAATGTGCAGGCCCAGGCAACATTACACAATATCTATGATGTAGAGGATCAATCAGGGAAACTCCTGTCATGGCTTAGCCACAAGGAAGCAGAGGCATGTTGGGTGATAAACATTATAGATCCACAAGGGATACCAGAGATGACGGCCGAGCAGATAGTCCGGACTTTCGCATTTTACTATGCAACCTTCTAACGCGCCCGCCCCCTGTGCCCGACCCCTGACATTACAGACCACTTGGCAGAGATGCATACCCCAATATAGGACGAAGCCAGTAGAGAAGGGCTAGAATAGGACATTACGATCAAAGAACTTAAATTAGCCATAGCCCAACTACGCCCCGGTAAGACCCCAGGTCCAAACGGCTTGCCAGAAGACCTTTATAAGAGATGTAAGGATCTCTTTAGTCCCCATCTCTTACGCCTCTTTCAAGACGCATGCCATGAGGGAGTCATCCCTTTAGATTTACGTATGGCCACAATCATTCCTATCCACAAACAATGGAAGCTCCAAAACCAGTGTGAATCCAATCGCCCGATATCCATACTCAATATGGAAGTGAAGATACTGGTGACTACCCTTGCCAGGAGACTCCATCAGGTAATAACGGCCCTGGTCCATCAGGAACAGGTGGGATTCTTCACCGGCCAGGCGACGAGACTGAAAATGCGCAGGACCCACAATTGGATAATGGAGGTCAAGGATCGTGACACCCCCCACCTACTCCTGTCACTGGACGCAGAAAAGGAGTTTGAGTCAGTCCACTGGCCCTTCCTTGAGGCCACTCTGATTAAATTTGGTATAGGCCCCAACTTCCAGAAATGGGTGGGACTCCTGTATAAAGAGCCAAGGGCTCAGGTTAGAGTAAATGGCTCGAATTCAGAAGACTTTCCCATTTGACGAGGTACCAGACAGGGCTGCCCTTTGTCACCATTACTTTTTGCTATCATTGTAGAAACTCTGGCTTGTGCAGTCCGACAGCACCCTGAGATACACAGGTATGTCATCCATTCAGGGGATACTTTGGAAGAAAAGATTCCCCTGTATGCGGACGACATACTTCTATATATCACGTACCAACTACTACGATTCCTACCCTGGTTCACATTATAAATAGATACAAACACAACTCGGGGTATACAATCAATTGGCACAAATCGGTAATATATAGCCCAGGTATTTTGACCACGTGGACCACCCTCCCCAGGGATCTCCAGATAGACCATGATTGGTTTGACTACCTGGGAATCTACCTTACCACAGGGACATGGACCTTTGCTATCATAAAAACATTAAGCGCATACTCGTGAACTTTGCAGAAGATGCAGAGTGATGGATAGCCTTTACACTCACCATTCTTGGCTGGACTGCTATATTTAAAATGATCTCTCTGCCTGAATCCTATATGCACTACAGAACACGTATTCCCCCCTCTCGCGAGCAACTTCCGAGAAATGGACGCTGAGCTATGCTCACTCCTGTGACTAGGGAAACAACCAAGAATAGCACTCTGTACCTTACAACGAAATCAGTACCATGGAGGGATATTGCTCCCTGAAATAGAGGCCTTCTACTGGGAGGAAAAACTAGCCCCAGTAAATCTTCCATATCCGCAAATCAAGATGGAACCAGTGTCTTACTCCTTCCACTACACGGACATCAGCAGTACGGCGCACTCGCTCTCTCTCTCCCTCCAAGATTCTGGATGGACACAATCGCAATGCACTCAGGCTTCTGATGATTCTCCCGCAGTACAATGCACCCAACTTCTCGCTCCCTCCAAGACACTGGGTGGACAAGATCGCTGTGCACCTAGGCCTTTGACGTTCTCCCACAGTTTGGCATACCTGCCCCTGTGTGCCTACGCAAGACACTAGACTTAAACAAACATTTTTCCCCCCAGGCGGCTCATACTTCCTCGCCTACCCCATCTCTTCCACGCGCTGCACCTGAGACGTGTATACTACCTTCAAGAGATCTTCCTGCACTCCACTTCCACCTTGACCACTTGGTCCTCCATGATCCCCTGGCCGGGTTGGAATTAACACCGGCCTCGTGAGACCACCTTCTCTTTTTACAATGCCTCACAGCCCTGAAGAGTCACGGATAATTCCCTTTTGTGACAAAACAAATGTCAGCTGGTTGTTTTTCTTTTGTTTTTGCATCATTAAATAACTTTGAACAATACACTGGTGTCGACCGCAGAAATTTGAACTATACAAGACATTTATACCATTGTAAGATCCTCACTACATGTGCCCAGGACTGTGTTCTCATAACTGGTGTAGGTTCTTTGGCTCACACATTTACGGGGGTTATAGGGTATTTCCCCCTACCTAGCAGCACCGTGCATATTTCGAACATAGTAAACATAACGCATACTATTCTGAGCACCAATCTTCCTGCTTTTACTAAAACCCTACATCTAGCCCAGTAAATGAATGGCTACATGCATCAAGAGATTAGCCGTCCCTTAGTCCAGCTAATAAAATCTTTTGGCGTCTCGGTATTCAATTATGCCGACGACACCCAGTTGGTCTTTTCACTGGAGGGGCACAATGCGGTCTCGCTGGACACTTTCCATCGTTGCATGGCAGCCACAGCAGACTGGCTACGAGCTAATTCCCTGCAATTTAATAGCTCCAAGACGGAGGTACTTCATTGCTCCACCGACAGGGTTCCGCGGGCACTCCCAGACAACTTTTGACCCAGTACCTTTCTTGAGCCTGTACTGGCGGCGGAATCAGCCCGTAATTTAGGGGTGATTTTTGGCTCTAACCTACAGCTTGACATACATGTTAATAAAACCACCTCTACATGTATGATGCTGCTGCGCATGTTGCGCAAGGTTCTGCCCCTTCTCCCCGCCCAAGCAAGGCCGGAAGTAGTTCGTGGAACTATATTAAGTCACCTCGACTACTGTAATGGGCTTCTTTTGGAGGCCCCAAAAAATCTGACCGGTAAGCTACAGCGGGTGCAGAACATGGCCGCCAAGCTGGCTCTCTCCCGCCCTAGGTCCAGTTCCTCCACTCTTGCCTTAAGAGACCTCCATTGGCTTCCGGTTCATCTGCGGGTACAATACAAAGCTTCTTGCCTTGTGTTTAAAGATGTTCACCAACAGGGCCCTATCCCTCTGCAAAAAATGTTTGCATGGTATTCTGCATCGCGTCCCCTCCGCTCCTCCTCCGCGCATCTTCTTGTGGTTCCGAGGTTTCACCTAGTGAGGATGGGTGGCCGCTCCTTTAGTGTCGCAGCGGCCAAATTCTGGAACTCCCTGCCACTCTCTCTGAGAAGCCACAAGGACTACCTTCCTTTCCGAAAAGCGCAAAAAACCCACCTATATCCAAAATTGCCCTGAGTTGCTATAGTCTATGGTTCTTGATCAAAGCGCCAGGATGCCCTTATGGGAGACAGGTTTGCGCTCACTAAATACACTAAATAAATAAATAAATTAATAAATCACCCCACCTACATATTGGAGAGAGAAACCATGGCCAGACGCTCCTGCCTATACTATCTCTATGGTGGCAGAAGCCAAGGAAGACTTCTTCCAGGCACCAAAGCCACAATTCCGCAAAGATTCTGGCAGAAATCAAAGCCTTAAAACAGACTACGACAACAACATCAACTAATCTACACATTGTGGAGGGATAAATAACATATTTAAAAAGGAACTGCCACCATAAAAAAGTCCCAAACGATTAGAATGCTTGTCAGGTAAAGTGCAGAAAGTTAAGTACCAAGGGGCATATTACCAAGCAATAGCAATAATTATCACTATTGCTTGGTTAGAGACAAAAATTTATCGCCGACCTGCGGCGATTTTTATCGCAGATAAACCTTGGTATTACCAAGGTTTATCGCAAATGCGATAAAAATCGGCCGCAATGCATGAATATTGCTGAAAAGTCAGCGATATTCATGCATTACCGAGCGAATGCTCTTTGCCATGTTATACACCTTCCATTGGATAACATGGCTAAGAACTGCTCAGGGCAGGTGTTAGCTTTTGGAGATATTTGGAGATATTTGCGCTTAGCGCGAATATCTCCAAAAGTTGGTAATGGGAGATAGCGATGTTCGCGACTGTTTCCAGTCGCTAACATCTTGGCACGCCCACTTTGCATGTCATTAGTGATAAATTTCTCTGACATGCAAAGTGGGGCCCAAGATGGTCGCTATCTCCTACTAGCTGTCGCTAACTGGTGTTAGCAACAGCTAGGTAATAGGGATATAGTTTTAGCTCTGCTTTCTTGGCTTTTAAAGCCAAAAAAGCAGAGATAAACCCCCTTGATAATATGCCCCCAAATTCTTTAACTAGAAAAAGCCCACAGAAATATTTGAATGGGAACTGTAAAAATAACAGTTGAATGATGGAGTCGAATTCCACTCCAATCCCGGCGCACAGCGTCAGACGTATTGGTAACTTTTCACCTTATTCAGTAATTGCAACTCATACTCTCAAATTGGTCTTCGTTAAGTTTTTATTTTTCCGAATTCATTTCACACGTAATATGCTCATGTGTTAATAACTTCTCATGACACGGATATGCTCCAGGCCTTTTTCCGTGCACGTTATGACAACATTAAACATCCTTGGTTGTGAGATTTTATATTACCCAATGCATTTCGGATTGTTCAAAATCCTTCATCAGGGGTCCACTACAAAATAAAAGACATTGGTATCACCATCTGATTCAAAATCTCTAACATTTGATCCATTAAAATAACATTTCAACAAATCCATACTTCATTTTAGGCAAAACATATCAACAGCGCTTTCCCTCTAAACATAGAACTAAGTGCCCCCGTTATTAGACCTATCAAAACTTTTATCAACCTATACAATCCCTTTTAAACCAGATTGCAATTTCTCTCGTACCTGGTCTAGTGTTACTCTCGTCGTTGCTTTCACTAACGAATCCTTCTCACAATGCGCCACATAATGCTACTGATAAAGCACCTGCGGGACTGCCCCGCCTCTAAAATTTAACCTTTCCCACCTTTTCAGTAGCCCAGCTTATTCCCACTCGTGCCTACACTTCCCAGAATTCCCTTCGACCGGGGACCTAATGTCCTCCGTACTTCCAATAAATCTTTACAGTACTACAATTGTGTTTATAACGTTCCTTGGGTCCTTGGGTCCTGCAATTCTATGCCCCGCCCTCCCTGATGAAGTTACCAATTGCGCTTATACAATGTTGATCCAATTCACCATGCCAGATCTCAGTTCAATTATTTAGTGACATATATGACATTCAAAGAAATATAACGGTAGTAGAAATGTTCCAAACAGTTCGAAAATGTTCATAAAATGTTTAAAACCAGATGTCCACTCGCAAGGTTCCTTTAATCCTTGGATTTGCATGTCACGTGTGTGTTGGTGTCTTTCATACTGAATGTTCCATTTAGTCTTTTCAATGGGTGCTACGCACAGGTGGGACAGTAGTATCAGATATCAAATGAAGAAGTTTGTCGTGCACACCTCGTTTAAAGTCTATGTATTCTTTTTTTAACTTGGTTTTTATACTTAATGCGTGCGCCATGGGATACGTGATCCGCCCCTAATTCACGTGAACGTTTACAACAGTTGAATGATGGAGTCGAATTCCATTCCAGCACCCATTGAAAAGACTAAATGGAACATTCAGTATGGAAGTAAGCACCTGAATAAGCTGCAATTTGTCTGTAATCAACAAACAAAAAAAGACAAAAAAAATCTTAGCACAACTCAGCAATTTAGAGGCAGATATTGCCTTCATATTAGGAAGGTGTCTTCCTGAAGAATAATCTGCCAAACTAAAGCAAAAATGAATTGAACACATTATATTATTAAAGGTCTAAGGAAAGGAAAAAAGGAGTAGCCATATTGGGCCAGATTCACAAAAGTAATCTGAGACAAAATCCTAACTTTATGACTTTCGGTGTTCACAAAGGCCATTTAGGAGTAGTAAAGTTAGAAATCCTAACTTTTTAGGAGTAGTAAAGTTAGGATTCTTAACTTTACCACTCCTAAATACCCTTTGTGAATACCAAAAGTCATAAAGTTAGGATTTTGTCTTAGTTAAACTTTAGTTTTGGTCTTAAGCTTAACTTAAGACCAAAACGTAAGTTTAACTGAGACAAAATCCTAACTTTACAACTTTCAGTACAGACAAAGGGCATTTAGGAGTAGTAAAGTTAGGAATCCTAACTTTACTACTCCTAAATGCCTTTTGTGAATACCAAAAGTTGTAAAGTTAGTATTTTTCTCATTTTAGAAGTAGTAAAGTTAGGAATCCTAACTTCACTACTCCTAAATGCCTTTTGTGAATACAGAAAGTCGTAAAGTTAGGAGTTTGTCTAAGATTACTAAAAAGGCCTCTTTAATAGCAACCTTATCTGATGATCAAAGGAGAGGTACAAAATACCACTGAATGCAAAGATAACATTTATGTACTTCTCAATATCTATGCACCAAATTCTGGGAGACACTGGCTTTTGATGCAAATACAAGAACTCTTTGGGTGAACATCAGCAGAATGCAAGAGTAATTTGTGGAGGGCACTGCATCACCTTCATAAAACCAGTATGTGGCAGGAAATCACAAGCCAGATATGACCCATAAACATTCCAAAAGGCCTTCAAAAGATTACCAAAATAGGAACACCTAATTGACGAATGGAGCATAGTAAATCCTTATCAGAAAGAATACCCTTTCCTCTCCAACCACCATGATTCATTCTCACTGATACATTAACTTCCTGTTAGCAAAAGACTCCAGAGAATAATAAAAAAAATTTGGAATTACTCTAGTTCTGTCTAACCATGCACTTATCAAGATCCCTTTTAACACCAACACTGAACATGGGAAAACTTCTTTAGGGAGATTCAATGCCTCAGTGCAAAAAAAACAAGAAATGATACCTCAAATCAAATCTTTTATGAAAAGAGTTTGGATATATTGCCATACTCATAGCCTTGAAAAAGTCCAGGCAGACAAAACACGTGTTGGCTGCAGTATTTTTGGACAACATTGTATGAAAATCTTCTTTTGGAGTAAACAATGTTGTAGAAGACTTTGACTTGTGTGGATTTGAACTGTGTTTTCTTGAGTGTATTTATGTACTGATCATTCAAACACCTAATAAAGCTAAAATCGAATATAATCAGAATGTACATTAGAAGCTTATCAGTACTAGGCACTATCAGCAAACTATTACACAATATTCTGACCAAATGTCATCACAAAACATTGTGTCTTAAATATTCTGATGCCAAAAATATCATGAGTCAGATTATCGCCCATGGTGAGTGGGGCATTGAGTACTAGTCAGTGCCCCTTACTGCCAGGTTTTTTTCTGGCGCTGATGTGTATTTAAAAATAGTAATATGTCTATCCATCTAAATTAAGTGTCCTGGTATAAACCCAACCTCAATGGCCCTTACTCTGTCAGGCCGTCAGAGGTGTATGACCATGTTGGAGAAGGAGTAGTCTTTACCATCATCAAACTATGGTCTACTGGAAATTGGGCGGGCAGACCATAGTCATGGCAGGAAGAGAACTCCATCGCTGATGGAATTCCCTCTCCTTAATATATAGATTAAGACCTGAGTACTCAAAGGAGGTGATATCCCATTTGCAAATGGGAAGGGGTCTCAATGGGGTCATTTCCCCTTTGTGACTGTCAAAAAATGTTTTTGGGGCAGTAGGCAGTGCTCTAAGGGACCAATCCCAATGGTTCAATAATCTTTGATATAATATTGATACATACAATATCGAAACACAAAAATATTGGAAATAAATATAATTTACAAAAATATTGCATTCCTATAATTAACTAATAAAACCAAAAAATATTGAGAGCACAAATATTGTTGTTAAAAATATCAATTCAACTTACATTGAAAACTCTAATAGCGGAAGCAAAAATATAATTACCTTTAAATAAACATATAATATGCCCAAACTATTGAGTCAATCAATATTGTCTACATTAGTATCACCAACATAATTACAATATCATCAATAAATATTAAATAAAACACTTTTCGATTCAAACAATTATTTAAAATGAATATGAAAAATGTCATACACGTTTGAACAAAAATTAAACATATTGCATCACCAAAATAATCACAATTCACCCCCCAAAAATATATAATCGATACATAACAATATAACAAAAACAATATTGCCATTAACTACAAACATTTATACATCAACTTGAATAATAATAAAGTAATATATAAAAAATGATATTCAAAACGATCAAACTATGGGGCTGAGTACAATGTCGGTCTGAAATGCTCCAAATGGCATACGGTTTGACCGAACCTGTGTCAGAAGTCAAGTTTCCAATCGACTTGGATACATTTCCGACCGACCCATTATGATACAACGTACTCGGTTGGTTAATCCGAATCGGTTCTGGCTACCATTCCGAGAATCTGAGGTGGTCAGAGCCCAATCGTAGAGCTCTACTGGCCAAGTTTCCCACTGACCGATTGCGATGTTGGAATCCGACAGTCGTTACAACTCTGTCTGTCTGACACAGATCAGCTGTCGGATACCGACTTTGGGGGCCTGTAGCATGCCTCCCTTCACACAGAGGCCACCTGCTAGGGCCTGTGGGGGTACCCATGGATCCCCTCTTTCAAACCATTCAGGCACTGGGGGGTGCCCGCCACAGGGTGCAAAGTTTTCTGCACCCCCCCTTTTCTTCAGTGGGAGTCTGTGTTGTCGGTCGGAACACAGGCTCCCATTGATTTCAATGGGAGTCCAACCTACCTGTGTTTAGAGCCATCGTAATTGGCCGATCAGACTCCTGGAACCTGATTCGTTCGTAAACCATTCCGACAAGAAGTCGGTTGGAAAGCTTTCCGACCGACATCATAACGAGGCCTGCTATATAAAAAATTATAAATGAAACCTACATTTGCTTTCACCATAGAAGAACATGGCTGATACAAAAATTCAAACTATAACTAAACTAACCAATACTCTCAAACTGTAAACAACTGTAACTAATAAAATCAGACAGACAGCTAAACACTATAAAAGGCCTACTAATTTTACCAGCAAAATACTTCTAAAATGACAAAAGCTGCAAGACTAAGAAACTCTTCTGGATTTTCTAACCAAACCCTTAAAGAAGCGATAGATACATCTTGACAACTACCTAACCTAGTACATAAAACTTATATTTAAACTAAAATGTACTCGTAAATTGACTTAAAAATATAAAATAGCCCTTAATTAACAAAACACTCTCCAACTCCTATCTCTTGAAATGTGAAAACACTACGACTTTGAAAAGTGATAATATGCCAGAAAAAACACCTTTCACTAATCAGCAAAGATATAACAAAGTATACAAAAATAAAAAAAATATATAAACTCACCCTAATAGTGAGTAAAAATAAACCTAACAACCTCAAACTCTACAAACTACCAAGAAACCAAGTTTTGAAAATTAAACAGACACTTTTTTCTTCCCACAGAAAAGGAATCACCTGCTCCACATTACACCCCCAACTGAAAAACTGTTTGAAAGATCTAAGAAGAACATACATGCAACTATAATAATAAGAAGTAGTTGCATACGTTTATAAGTAAATAGCAAACATGGAGAGAAGCACCAGATGACAGTAGCTCGTGCCTGCTGCTGCAGGGATGGGCATCCTAGAGGCCCCCACTTTCCTTACTCTCCCTAAATGGCCATTTGGGAGTTACAGCGCATGCAGGCCGAGCTCCAGCGCATCGGCATTGCTCCCTGGAAGGCCACGGAAATCAAAAATGTGGTGAACTTCTACAATGAGGGGACTATTATACTCTTACAGGCCATGACGGACACTTATGGCCTGGGAGCTGGTCAATTCTTGACCTATCAGCATGTGTTGTGAGAAACGTGGAAGCCTGAGGTTGCAGAACCCATAATTTCAAAGATACTTCACATGATACTATCCGCACTGGGCACACTTGACACCATCACGTCCCTTTATATCTCTCGTAAGACTCCCATGCCTGCTTGAGTAGCTGGAGCATGTGCGAACTGGATGCCGTACTCTAGCATCCCCAGACGGACGCAGCTTTGGCTCAGGACCATTAATCAGTGAAGGGGACTGCCAAAAATCCTTGGTTAGTTTTCACTCAAATTAATTCTGTGCACCAAACCTACCTATCACCTAACCACATACAATGCAAGTTTCTGTTGCACTCCTCCGAATGCCCCTGTTGTAAACAACTGAATGATTATTTTTTTTATATGGTGTGGTCCAGTGCGGTGCTGCATCTGGTATGGCAGGAGATGACAATCATGGTATTCAATCTGGCTTTGCATTTCCTAACACCATCTCCTGACTCTTGCCTATTGAGATTACGCTCACAGACCAGGGCGGACAAACGACTGCATTGATTCATTGATCTGGCATATGTATTGTTTAAACGTCAATTAGCCATGACATTGAAGGCTCCTGCTCCTCCTGAGCTCAAGCGGTGGCTCGGTGCACTGGTAACGTGGACCAGAGCTGAAACCCATATATTTGAATTGCTCTGCATGAGAGGGGACTTTGACATGGGTGGGGAATGCTTTTACTCAAAGTAGAAGCAAAGACTGATGAGCGTCCACCATGAATCATACCTTAGCATTGCACATGGCTGCTACACACCGATAATGGGAAAACAATTGCACTAATGGCAATTGGGGTAAATGGGGTTGCACCCCTCGGATCCGTGCGTGCCACATCACTCCATTGATAATATGTACGAGGTCACATTTATCACTGCCACCACTCAGAGCATTGGCTTTTCCCCCTCCCGCTGTCTGCAGGGAAGGGCGATGGTGCAAAGCACTCTTCCATTATTGACTACCAATAGTATTCTCATCCCGCACACCATGTTACACTTCACACGTGCTCAGTGTCTCTCACACACATTGTTGGTGCCAGAGCAATAGCTATTTAGTTTACCCTTTTTGTTTGCCTTTAACCATATAATTTCCTTTGCAGTTGTGAAACATTATTCTTGTTTTCAATGATGTTGACTACAGTATGGTTGTTGTAATACTTTATTCGATATGTTTCATATCATAAAAGTACGAACATCAATATACATAAAACCAATTTACAAGTAGTACATTCGTCATCTCTTAAAAAGACTTTAAAAACTATTTAAAATTAAAAATGATTACAGAGAAGGTGCATTCCTATAAAATTCAATCATCTCGAAGCGTAGCCATTTAGTTTTGGATATTACATAACAATTTAGACCGAATGAACCAAGCACTGGCCAAGTACTTTGCAATCCCACAAACAATATACAGTGATGTAGTATCAGATAAAAAAATACGCAGCACAACCCTAAAATCTCTGACGATCATTTCCCTGCACACAGGTTTCAACCATCTTGCTCTAGGAAGCTTATAAGCCTTACAAGCAAACAGGAAATATGGCAGGGATTCTTTCTTACATGGGCAGCCAGGGCAGGTGAGATCGTAGTCCCTCACTCCTTTCCACCCCTCTGTGAACTTTTTAAGGGGGAGTATACCATCCATATCTCATCTTCAAGAAGAGGGATCTGTCTCTTGGAATTTGTATGTAGTCCAAAAAGGGCTCTAACCTCCTCATTGGAATTGGTTCGTCAACTGCCCCCACTTTGTGCTTTTTAATTCCTCTGAGTCAACCCACTCCCAATATATTTTCTTAACAATTTGTTTATTGGGCGGGGACTGGGAGTTCCAGAATTCAACCATTCCTAAGCTCACAACCAACTGTCTCAGATTATTTAGCCATTTTATCTTATTTGAGACATTCAGGGCAATCAGCTCATCCAATACCAAGGCATATTTTGATAATTCAGGTGTCCTTCTCAGTCGCACCCACAACAGTAAAGGGCGGAGGTGTACTTTGTCTGCAATTGATCGCTTGCCCATGTCGATAAACAGGGGTTTCAATGGGGTTGATAGAGGAAGTGAGACCAAATCTCTCACAAACTTATTCTCGGCCATTATCAAATCCCTTACATTCTCACACCCCCACAGTTCTGAGCCATAGACCGCAGAGGCCAGTGCCTTTCCTTCGTAGACCGCAAGGGTTGCAGCTATTGGCCTACTGATGGACAACCGTTGGTTCTTCAGGATAATTCCTGAGACCCTTTTTAGGTTTAAAAGCATTTTTTCTATGTTGAAGTCCCATTTCATATTATTACTCAACCTGACTCCCAGGTAGTCAAACTCTTGCACCACCTCTAGTACTGACCCGTTTAGGGTAAGGTTAATCTTCCTGGCATTTTTTTAGAGGATAACACCACCAGTTTTGTTTTTGCAGTATTTACAGTTAGCCCTCGTTCATTGCAAAATGAAATAAAGCAGTCGAGGAGTTTCTGCAAACCCGATGGGGTTTTGGACATCAGGAGGGTGTCGTCCGCAAAGAGTAGGGTAGGTGTTTTTCCCCGGCCAGGACTGGGGCATCGGCAGGGTCCTCCCTCAAATGGTGTACCACCCCATTGATAAAGAGGGGGAACAATGTCGGGGCCATCACACAGCCCTGGCGAACCCCTCTGCTAACTGGCACCCTCTCTGTTAACTGGCCCTGGCTCCCCCAACGGATTCTGGCATAATTGTCCTTGTGGAGTCTAACAACCATCTGCAAGAGGCGACACGGAAACCCCATATCCGACAAGACCTTCCAAAGCTTGTCACGGGGAATGACATCAAATGCGGTTTTTAGATCTATGAAGGCTAAGTATAGACTGCCCTTTGCGATGGACACAGTCTTCCAGTACACTGCACAAAACCTGAAAACCTGGTCAGTCGTGCCCACATTCTGCCTAAATCCCGCCTGAAAGTGTGTCAAGATAATATTGTCATTGATCCATGTCCCTATTCTAGTCACAATGACCCTGCCAACTACCTTCTGGATTGTATCGATCAGACTTATAGGTCTGTAGTTGGCAGGGTCCTCCCTATCCCCTTTCTTAAATATGGTAACAACCTCCGCACCCCTCCATGATTCTGGGACGGGGTTTCCATACAGAATTAGATTCATTACAAGGACTAAGAAATTGGTCCATAAATCCGGGTCATGCCCGGCAACCCATCCGGCCCGGCAGCCTTGCCTGGTGTTATATTTGCGATTGCATCCTGCACTTCCCGAGGGGTGAAGATTTCCATCTTTTTTATACCCTCCAAATTCAGTTCATTATCTAACCTCTTTATTGGTCCTAGATCTTCTTCTCCACAATACAATTTTACAAAATGGGAGTGCCACTGTGATTCAGTGATGTGATTCGTTATTGGCTCTGTCCCTCTCCTGTCTAATTCCTTGATCAAATTCCAGAATAGAGTTGAGTCTTTTCCATTAGCAGCTAACTTAAGTTGCTGCCTATGTTCCTCCTCCCATTCCCTCCTAGCTACTTTAATAGCCCTGCCATACTGTTTTCTGGCCAATCTTACTGCAGCAGGGTCTTTACTTTTTTAGATTTTGTGATTAATTTTCTTTTTTCCCTACACTCAACCGTATACCAAGGATTGCCATTCGGGGTATTTTGTTTTAATCTAATCTGTCCCCTACTATCCCCTACAATGAAAAGCATGCTAATTGTATCCATCATGGTCTTATACGAATCAGTCAATGTAAGATCTAAAGCATTAGGCTGGACTAGCCCACAGAGTGAAAGGGCTGTAGTTCCTGCTACAACGAGCTCCTTAATTTACCCTCTTCACATTTTACCCTACTCCATTTCTGCTTCCGGTTACAAATTGTAGGGGTCACTTCCTTAGTGATCATCAGTGGTCCACTCCTAATTCCCTTCTCGGGTCCCCAATTAATTTCCATACAAAGTGGGTTGTGATCACTGTCCTGTGATTGTACGACCTCCATATCCACTAAGTTATTCCATGATTGGGTATTCAATAATATGTAGTCTATTCTGGATTGTCTACCTATTCTATTAAATGTCATAGCCCCATTAGGGTCAGAAGCAGTCCTCCCATTCAGTGCCCGTAAATTGCGTTCCAATGTTAGAGCGTTCCTTTGAATTGCTCTAGCCGTCCATTTCTTAATAGGTTCCAGGGTTAAGACAGGAATAGCCTGGTTCCAATCATCTGCGCTAAGACCTAATACCTCATCATCGGCTAGGGGTTCATATGTACAATTAAAATCACCCCCAACTATCACTTGTGACCTAGGCGAAATATCAGCTAATGTTGAGTCCAATAGCGCTATTGTCGGTGAGGATTTGCCACCCTGGATACCCCTTGCGTATACGCAAAACAATTCTAATGTTTTACCTCCACTCAAACCTTTAAGAGATAAGTATAGTATATCCTCTGAGGGTAGGTTATGGACGGTGACAGCCCAATTTAATGACACACTGATCCATACATGTAGGCCACCTGAAGGGCGTCCTCTCCCCTCCGTAGTTGCTGGAATGAAGTATGTAGCATACCCATTTTTATAAATTGGGGTCACACTCCACGTCTCTTGGAACATACAGATATTACATTTGTCTATAAAGTCATTCCATTCGGGGATGGCCAACTTTTTTTGTAGCCCTGCTATGTTCCATGAGAGGAGATTAATATTATTGTGAGCTGGAGCTAAACCTTTGGCACTGGGATAAGGGAGTGATCCCCTATCTACACTGTTTTTGATGTTATGCATGTTGCTAGCTGGTGCTTCAATCCTCCAGGGATGCATATTACCCTTGTTGGTTACTCCCTCCCTCTGGCCGGGACTTACAATATGCGGACTCGTATTCTTTGACCCTTGGGCTGGGATAGTGTCAAGCGGCTCAAGGATTTGGTTGTCTTTCCATAGTCAATCCACCATATTTAGAACTGACTCATTTTGACCATTATCTTTTGACCACCAAGGCGACCGTCTAATTTGTATGTTCGAGTGTGTTGGCGGGGTTGATCTATACTCCAGGGTGACCACGTTCTATGCTAATGTCTTATCCCTAAGATGTATTTCGATACAGTCAGTAATTGAGATAACCAAAGATAGTCTTTGCACTTTCATCAGGTCTTCCCTAATAATTGACCTACATCCTCTTTCATGGCGTAACCAGTGAATCGCTTTATTACAGGTAGAGTCCCTGCTCTCATACACATTACGATTCAACTTAGGAACCCCCGTTAAGAGGACAATGGTGTTAGCAGGTCTATAAGATATTGGTTGACCAAAGTACCTATTTGGCCACACGTTTGCCCTCACATTTTGTTCTTTATTTAGCACCAATGGGACACAAAGCAGCTTTTCTTTCCCCTGCTGGGAATTTGCCAGTGGTCTCGTCTGTTTTATTGCGCCTGCATAAGAGCTAGGGCAACCACTGTCCCGTTCCCCTGGCCCTCCATCACTCTGTGTTGGGTTTAATGTTTTATCTACCCTCCCCTCTGCTGCTTTCACAGCACTAAGTTCTTTGGCCCCTATATTTAAAGGTCTTACTTTATTAGGAGCCGTACCCCTTTGCGGGGCCTTTGGGGAGCCTCGACCTGTTTGGAATATCGTTTTAGGGCCTCCTTTTGGAGCTGCATGATTACTGTGACCACTTGTCAATAAGGACGGTGCCACTAATTGGGAATTACCTGGATCATGTTTTCCCCTCTGCTTAATTAGGTCCTTCAGTAGTTTTCTTATCTGAACCATTTCCTCCTCCAGACCACCCATTTTCTCTAAAAAAATATCTTTAAAATTCTGCCAATTTTGACAACTTTGTATGCTCTCTAATCCCTGGTCATCCTTTCTTAGGCCCTGTGCCAAAACATCACCTATCTCCCTTGATTCACCTTCCAATGCAGCATATCTATTAGAACAAATTATCCCAGCTCCATCTCCCACCTCCTGCCCATCCCCGTCATCAGCCTCTATTGTATGTACCATGCCATCTCCCTCCTTGGTCGTATTTCCCCCAATAGGGGATTCTATAGACTTGGGCACCAGCGATATTTTTGGAGAAACATGGATGTCAACCACATTTTGTGCTTTTTTTTTTAAAGATTGTCGGAATTACTACTTTACCCCGCTTCTGAACTACATTATCTTGCGGGGGGCAATTGGGCTCTCACTTGGTACATTCGGTGCCTCTGATAAAATTTCCGAACATTCTTCAACCAATAGTTCAGTACTACTCAGTACACTATTGGGTGCAGCATTTAGGGATTTTTTAGCCTTTTTCCCTTATTTCCCATTAGCCTGCTGATCCGCACCCCCTTTGGTTGACTTCCTCTTCCCCATCACCTTTAATACCACACCAAGCTTACTAGGATAATTTATCGATCCGCTCTACAACAACCGGTGATTTTTCCGCTTATAACAGTACCTTTCCTCACTTAACCTCTGCTAGTCCACAACGGCTTAAAGGGGTGGCCCAGCCCAGCCCTTGCCTGTCCCGGACTGTCACAGACTGTCCGCCCTTTGTCCAGGCTTCGTCCGGCTTGGTCCTGCGCACGTTCCGCGCTGCGTAAACCGGATATGGATATATGTGCCGTGTACAGGGAGGCGGGGCTTCTCACAGGTGACTACACGCACGGGCTCCTGGTCTCTGGAGTCCAGTGCGTCATGTGGTTTTTCCTCAGTCAGACCCCCTTAGCAGCATTTAGGCAGAATGTCCTCTGGGGGTAATGCCTCTCCGTCCGCAGCAACAATTCAGGTGGCAGGGAGCTCACAGGGCGAAGCGGGACAGTATGGCTTTATCTTGGATGCTTGGTGTATGGAGGGACCCGCATTGCCTCTTGTGTTGTCTGGGAGCACCCAGAAGTGGAGTAGAGGAGGCTACTGGTCCAGCGGGTTACCAGCAACAGGTAATCTAACACCACATACTCACTTGGGCCCATAAATTATTTCACAACATGGAGGGAGTTGCGGTGGGGCAGAGAGGTGGGCGGGGAAGGGGCAGGGTGGGGGGGGCTAAAAACCGGCATATGGATCATTGGAGGTAAGTAAACAATTTAATTGATAAAACAAATTTCGTAGCATGCCCTGCATTGCAAAATGCGGAATAAAGTCAAGTCAAGTCAAGTCAGAGAATTTATATAGCGCACTACATACCCATAGGGTCTCAAGGCGCTTGAGGAGGGGTGGGGAATTACTTGTCAAATATCCACTTTTTAAGTTGCTTTCTGAATGCTAGGTGGTTCTGGGTAAGGCGAAGGTAAGTGGGAAGTGAGTTCCAGGTTTTAACTGCCAGGTAGGAGAAGTATCTACCTCCCATGGTGGTTTTGTTGATGCGAGGTACAGTGGCAAGGGCTTGGTTGGATGATCGTAGCTGGCGGGAGGGGGTGTAGAAGGACAGTCGTGTGTTGAGGCATTCTGGTCCGATTTCGTAGAGTGCTTTGTGTGCGTGGGTTAGGAGCCGGAAAGTGATTCTCTTATTGACGGGAAGCCAGTGGAGGTTTTTCAGGTGACCAGAGATATGTTCTTTACGCGGGATGTCTAATATGAGCCTGGCTGAGGCGCTTTGGATCCGTTGGAGTTTTTTCTGGAGTTTAGCGGTAGTACCGGCGTAGAGGGTGTTTCCATAGTCCAGTCGGCTCGTGACCAGAGCATGGGTGACCGTTTTCCTAGTTTCGGTGGGGATCCAATGAAATGTTTTTTTGAGCATGCGAAGAATGTTGAAGCAGGATGAGGAGACGGCGTTGACTTGTCTGTTCATTGAAAGTGAGGAATCCAGGATGACGCCCAGGTTCCGAGCGTAGTCTGTCGGGATGGGTGCTTTTCCAAGGGCTTCTGGCCACCAGGAGTCGTCCCATGCGGAGGGGGAGGTACCTAAGATGAGGACTTCTGTTTTATCCGAGTTCAGTTTCAGACGGCTGTGTTTCATCCATTCGGCTACTTCTTTCATTCCTTCGTGTAGGTTAGTTTTGGCGGTGCTGGGGTCATTGGTGAGTGATAGGATCAGTTGAGTGTCATCCGCGTAGGAGATGATGTTGAGGTTGTGTTGGTGGGCGATGGCCGCGAGGGGGCTCATGTATACGTTGAAAAGGGTGGGGCTAAGTGAAGATCCTTGTGGTACGCCGCAGATGACTTCAGTGGCCTCTGACTTGAATGGTGGAAGGCGGACTCTCTGGGTTCTTCCGGTGAGGAACGAGGTGATCCATTCTAGTGCTTTTCCTTGGATTCCGGTTTCTGAGGCGCTGTAGAAGGGTGCTATGGCAGACTGTGTCGAAAGCTGCGGAGAGGTCGAGGAGGATGAGGGCGACTGTGTCTCCATTGTCCAATAGAGTTCGAATGTCGTCTGTTGCTGCGATGAGGGCGGTCTCAGTGCTGTGTTTTGCTCGGAAGCCGGACTGTGAGGAGTCGACGGATTTGTTGGCTTCGAGGAAGGCGGCAAGCTGGTTGTTGACAGCTTTCTCAATGACTTTGGCCGGGAATGGAAGGAGCGAGATGGGGCGGTAATTTTTGAGTTCGGTGGGGTCCGCTGTGGGTTTTTTCAGAAGGGCGCTGAGTTCAGCGTGTTTCCAGCTTTCCGGGAAGGTGGCGGAGTTGAAGGAGCAGTTGATGACGTCTCGGAGGTGCGGTGCTATGATGGAGTCTGCTTTGTTGAAGATGTGGTGAGGGCATGGGTCTGTGGGGGATCCTGAGTGGATGGAGTTCATCAGGCGGATGGTGTCCTCAGTGGAGATTGGGTTCCAGTCATTAAGGATGTTCGAGGGGGGTGAAGGTCCAGCAGATGGTTGGGTGGGTTGGTCTCCGGGTTGGTCGTCGAAGCTGTTGTGGATGTCTGCAATTTTGTTGTGGAAGAATGAAGCTAGGGAGTCGCAGAGGGCTTGAGAGGGGGTGATGTCGTTAGAGTTGGCCGAGGGTTTGGTAAATTCCTTGACGATGTTGAAAAGTTCCTTGCTGTTGTGGGCGTTGTTATCTAGTCGGTCCTTGAAGGCGGTTTTCTTGGCCTTTCGGATCAGTTGGTGGTGTATGCGGGTGGCGTTTTTGAAGGCGTCCTTGGTGCCGGTGGTTGGGTCTTTTTTCCAGGCCTTCTCAAGGGAGCGGCAGAGTTTCGTGGATTTCTTGAGATCATCGTTGAACCATGAGGCCTTCTTGCTGCCAAGTTTGCTTTGTCGTTTTTTCAGTGGTGCTAGGATGTCGGCGCTGTTGGATAACCATAGGGTGAGGTTGGTTGGGGTTTGAGGAGTGGGCTGGGAGGTTTAGAAGAAGCAATGAGGAGATCTAGTCGATGGTGATTTTGTTCCAGTTTCTTAGCAGAGTTGGTTGGGGGTGGTTGTTGGGTTTGGGCTTGTTGTAGGTAAAGTGAACGCAGCTGTGGTCAGTCCAGAGGAGAGCCGTAGTGTGGCTGAAGGAGACATGGTTGCTGGAGGTGAAGATAGGGTCGAGAGTGTGACCTGCGATGTGGGTGGGGGAAGTGACCAGTTGTTTAAGTCCGAGGTTGGCGAGGTTGTCCAAAAGGGTGGTGGAGTTGCGGTCGCTGTTCTTTTCAAGGTGAAAATTGAGGTCTCCCAGAAGGATGTAATCTTTGGAGGGGAGCGCGTGTGGGGTGATGAAGTCCGTGATGTCCTCACTAAATTGTGCGCGGGGTCCTGGTGGCCTGTAAAGGAGGGTGCCTCTGAGTGTGGTCTTGGGGTCGATGTGGATCTGGAAGTGAAGGTGTTCAGAGTTGGCGAGATTGACGTCAGAGCTGGTTGAGATGTGGATGGATTTCTTATGGACGATAGCGATTCCTCCTCCTGTGTGGCCGGTACGGTCCTTGCGTATGATCTTATAATTTTCTGGATGTTTCTGTTAAGAAGGCGACGTCCGGAGAGATGGTGTCAAGTAGATTCCATAGGTCAATGGCGTGCCTGTGGACCGATCGGGTGTTGAGCAAGATGCATTGTAGGTGGTTTGGGTCGGGAATCTGTGGTGTGATCGTAGCGGAGTTGTTGACGGTGCCGGTGAATTTGCAGGAGTAGCATGAGAAAGGTCCATGGGTGTGTCCAGGAGCGGCTTGGACGCAGTTGGGGTAGCGGCCGGGGTTAAGTGCTAGGAGGGTGGTGGCATCGTAGGTAATGCGGGAGGGCTGGGCAGTGCGAGGACCAGGGGGTCTGGCACTGGGCGCGGTCCAGGCGCGGACGGGCGTAGACGGGCTTACCTTTGGCGCACCTTCGGCGAGGCCGTAGCGCGTGGACGCTGCGCGTGGGACCATCTGACATAAATGGCCAGTGGAGGGGGCGGAGCATGGGAGGGGCAGCAGGGAGGCGGTAGTGAGGCTGAGGGGCGGGCCTGGGGAGATCAACAACAACAAAATGGAGGGTCCGAGGGGAGGCAGACAGGGGTAACAGTAACAAGGATATAGCGAGTGAGCAGCAAGCACAATCAAAACTGAAGCGCTACACAAATACAGCGTCAATGGCACAAATACAACAACAATGATCCCAATAGCGCTGACGGAGGCAGATAGACAGCAGAGGTGCTACGCGTGTGAGGCGTCCAAATACAATCACAACAACAATGATCCCAAAAGCGCTGAAAGAGTCAGGCAATCAACAGAAGCGCTACGTGTGTGAGGCGCTAATATGCAAATATAGCAGCAGCTCACTGTTCAGCGCGCTGCTACGATACCAGGGATCGTCGCAGCTGAGGCACGGGAGGAGTGTGGAGGAGCGGCCGTACTGGAGCAGGTCCAGGTGGTCACAGTTAGGCTGGGAGAGAGGAAGGCTCGATGAACGTGGGTGGGAGGGGCAGCAGGGAGGCGGTAGTGAGGCTGAGGGGCGGGCCTGGGGAGATCAACAACAACAAAATGGAGGGTCCGAGGGGAGGCAGACAGGGGTAACAGTAACAAGGATATAGCGAGTGAGCAGCAAGCACAATCAAAACTGAAGCGCTACACAAATACAGCGTCAATGGCACAAATACAACAACAATGATCCCAATAGCGCTGACGGAGGCAGATAGACAGCAGAGGCGCTACGCGTGTGAGGCGTCCAAATACAATCACAACAACAATGATCCCAAAAGCGCTGAAAGAGTCAGGCAATCAACAGAAGCGCTACGCGTGTGAGGCGCTAATATGCAAATATAGCTGCAGTTCACTGTTCAGCGCGCTGCTACGATACCAGGGATCGTCGCAGCTGAGGCACGGGAGGAGCGTGGAGGAGCGGCCGTACTGGAGCAGGTCCAGGTGGTTCCTACCTTCCTGGTGGTGTCTTCTTTTCAGTGGCGACGAGTTGGTCTGGCGCCTTCAGTTTGCCCTCCTGTGGTATGCCTGGAAGTTGTGCCATGTTGTATCCTGGAAGTTGTGCCATGTTGTATCCTGCTTGCTTGGATTTCTCCAGCTGTGCTGCCCGGGTATTTTCTGCTTGCTTCATGCTGCCTGGAAATCGTCTTCTCAATGCCTTGCTGTGTGTTCCTGCTGGTGCAGCACATAAGCGTTGTGTTCCAGGATCCCCATGTGTCACTTTGGGGTGTGAAGCTATCTGCTGGATAGTCACTGTGTGCCAGCCATTTCCTATACATTTGGTGGACCTTGGGGAGCTGTGAGAGTCTGTGCACTGTTGCCTGGACACCGATCTCCGTCACAAACCTTGTGACGTATTCCTGTACTTACACAGCTGCATCTAGTATGTCTCCAATGTCAGACGTTTACGAATCGTCTGATGCATCGTTGGCCATTTTGGATTGGGCCACGTCGAAATCTCAACGCTACACAACCAGTGGTGCCCACACCGTTGTCTTCCTTCCCAGTGCAATATTTGTTTCCAGTGATGTGCACAATCTCTGTACCTTTCTTACCTTATGCATTAGGTGATGCGCTCCCCCTTGACCACATTCTTCAGCAATACTTTGTTTGAGGACTCAGTAATGCGCACACCATTTGGTAATATTATTTATTTTATACATTTAGGCTTATGTAACATTTTATGATTGTCACTGGTTTATTTAAGTTGTTTTAACCTGATTTATACTTGAAGGACTCATTAGGTGCGCTAGGTGTTGGGCAGCAAATCACCCACGTTTAGCCATGGATCGTATTTCAACACCTCCACCCTTCTTACAATCTGCAGGTACTCCACCTCTTCAATGGGATCAGTGGAAAGACAAGTTTAATGCATATTTGGAGGCTACTGATGGGGATACATTCACTGCTAAGAATAAAAAAGCGTTATTAATTTACAATTTAGGTTCTGAAGGTAGGAATATTTAGAAAACTTTACCTTTGGAGTTAGTAAGCACTCATGTAAGTGGTGGTGATAATGGCAATTCACTCATTGTTGATGACTTTGCTTCTATTGTAAAAACTTTAGACAACAGATTTAATCCCAAAAGAAATGTTGTTCTTGAGAGTCACAAGTTTCTACAATGCGCTCAAATTCCTGGCGAGTCCATTGATGACTTTGTTGCTGCTCTTAGAACTCTAGCGGTTACCTGCAACTACAGGGAGTTTAGAGATGAAATCATTTGGGATCAATTAATTGAAAGGATGTCTATCAAAAAGATTAAAGAGAAGTTACTGTCCTCTGATGATCCTGACTCAGAGACTGAACTTTCTTTGGCTAGCAGTATTGAACACACTCAATTTTGTGTAAAAGAAATGAGTAGTACTGTGTCACCTAGCGAATTCAAATTCTAAACCCATCTCTAAACCTATGAAGGGGTCCAACACCAGTGCTGTGCGCCCTACTACACATTACTCCAAACCCAAAGTTGAGCAAGGGGTAGCCATGTGCTTCTGTTGTGGGAGCAAATCACATTTAGGGAATGCCAATTTCTTTTCTTTTTTGGCAAAGAAGTTTTTTTGTTCTTTTTCTTTCTTTATTGAATTTCATTGCATTCTCAAAATGAATACAAACAACAAACAAACACAGGTGGTGTTACACTTCTTAATGCAAACAAGGTACATATGTTTAAGGCTCAGTAAGGTATAATATCCTTCCCATTCACATAGCTACACAACTGTATACAATTACACAATAGCAGTAGTCAACAAATCGGATTAGATCTCACATATTCTGTTAGCAGTGCCCAGTAATCTCTTGGTCTGGAAGTTGTTAATAATTCTTTCTCATATATTTGTAATGGGTCCGTACAATATACCAGGTCTCTTAACCATTGTTGGAGCTCTTACTGTCTCAATGAATGGATATTCATCTTTTAGCCATCAGTAAGGCTACAGTACATAGTTTGTGTTTAGCTGATTTTAGCGTTCCCACAACGCCCAACAGACAAACCATCATTGAGCTCTCTTTCCTGATTTCCAAGATTTTACTTAGTGTGAATATTATGTCCTCCCAATACTGTATTATTTTTGCACATTTCTATGCTAGATATATGAAGTCGTACAAAAGGGGGTGGTGATGGACGGAGCATCTGAATCAATCAAACACTCACACCCAGTCAAAAGATGTTATGTTATGTTATTTTTATTTGTACCGTGCACAGCTTCCCCAGCAAAGGGGCGTCCTGGTGCTTTGAGAAGGTAAACACAACACAGCATTAAAAGCGGGCAGAAAGGAGAAGAGACACAACAGATGAGCTAAACAAATAAAAAGGTCTTGATAGCCCGTCTAAACTGAAGGAGCTCATCGATGGCCCGGATTTGTGGAGGAAGAGAATTCCACCAGCTCGCTGCCAGGACTCGAAAGTAGCGGCCACCAATTCTGCTCAACTTAAAACGCGGGACCACTGCTAAGTCCTGGCCTAGCGATCTAAGAGTGCGAGAGGGGACATAGGGGATCAGCAGTTTCTCCAAGATTTGTGGGGGAGTACCCTTGAGGATTTTAAATGCAAGGCAGAGAAACTTGAATCTAATCCTCTGCTGCACAGGGAGCCAGTGGAGAGAGCGCATGGCATTGGATACCGAGCACCGCCTAGGCAGACCTGTCACCAGTCGGGCCGCAGCGTTTTGAACCCGCTGGAGCCGCAGAAATTCTGACTGGTTAACCCCCGCCAGTAGGGAGCTGGCATAGTCCAGCCTGGACAGCACTGATGCTTGGACCACCAGCTGTCTTGTGGGTGCATCAAAGAATTTGAGGATGGGTCGAAGTCCTCTGATGATGCCATAGCAAGAAGCCGCCACCTTCTTGGTATGACAGATGAAACTCAGAGAGGGATCAAGCCACACCCCCAGGTTTTTTATCTCTGCCGCTGGGAGGGGAGTCACACCCAACTCCGAAGGCCACCATTTGTCACCCCACAGAGCCACCTGTTTACCAACCACCATAATCTCTGTCTTCTTGGTGTTTAACTGGAGACAGTTGGAGTTCATCCAGTTAGCCACTTCCCGCAGACCATCACAGAACCTAGGAGCCTCCAGGTCTGAGTCCCCACTCAGTGTGACCGCCAGCTGCGTGTCATCTGCGTAAGAGACCATGGTCAGGCCCCACCGCTTGATGACCGCAGCCAACGGTCTCACATACAGATTGAAAAGGGTGGGACTCAGTGATGACCCCTGTGGGACTCCCTGGTCTAACTGGTAGGATGACGACTTACCGGGCGGGATCGCCACCTGGAATGACCTGTCTGTAAGGAAGGATCGAAACCAGTGCAAGGCGGAGCCAGAAACGCCCACCTCCTCAAGACGCCAAATCAGAATCCCGTGCGAGACCGTGTCAAAGGCGGCACTGAGATCTAATAACAGTAGTGCCGCTGTCCGACCGGAATCCAGCACGGAACGCAGATGCTCGACCATCGAGAGAAGGGCCGTTGTAGTGACCTCCTCTTCATGATTAAGACAAACTCCTTGAAGTGATGATAGATATTTATTCAAGTAGAAGTTCAGATGAAATAAAGTGCATGCAGTAGTACCAACAGGGAACAGCATACTGAATCATAACATTCCTACAAAGTACAGTACATCATAAAGATTCCATTACATATAACAATTCTACCAGGTCTTAAAGTAACAAGCAATCACCACACATCCCCCTTCCTTAAAACACAAAAGAAAGAAAAATAAATATTGATTACTGAAGAACAAAATCATCAAATCTGCTCGGAGTGCGAATAGGTCTACCAAAACTGCTAGACTTAATAGCACCAGCATTTCGTGTGTCCTCTGCAGAAGGAAGATCGGAAACAACATCTGCAGGATTTTCATGATGTGGACAAGGACCCACAATAGTGTTCGTATCAGGACAGAGAGGTACAAGGGAATCATTGAGACACTCAGGAACAGTAGGGCTAGGAACAGTAGAGCTAGTTCCAATCACCACAGCCGTCTCCGTGCTGTGACCCGCACGGAACCCGTTCTGGGTAGGGTCGAGAATGTTAAGCCTACCAAGATGGTCTGTAAGAGTGGCATTCACATGGGCCTCCGCTATTTTAGTGGCCCAAGGGAGAAGGGAGATAGGGCGGTAGCTTTCAGGTTTAAGGGGGTCAAGGGTCGCCTTCTTCAGAATTGGCGTGACTACTGCCTGCTTCCATCTGACGGGAACCACTCCAGAAGAGAGGGACAGGTTGATCAAGGACAGCACCGGGGTGCGGCAAACCGGCACCAGGGTCTTGAGTTGGGCCGGTTTCAGCGGGTCTGCCGGAGATCCAGACTTGATTTTGGCGCTGAGAGAGTCAAACACCTCCAAAGATAAGGGGGGTAAGATAGAAAGACATTCCCCCTCACCTAAGGTGCGACCAACATGCTCTAGCATCAGGGAACCCGTTGGAAAAGTGCGATAGATGGCTTGCACTTTTTCATGGAAGAAAGAGGCCAAACCTTCACAATGTGAGTCCGAGCATATTTCCACTGCAGTTGCTCTCTTCGCCATCAGGTCCTTTAATACTTTAAAAATAAGTTTCGATGGATTGGCAGAGTTCTGAAACTGTTGAGCATAAAAGGAAGCGCGAGTTTGACACACTGCCCTGTGGTAGATCTTGACCTTGGCCAGATAACATATGTTCAGATCTGGGTCGTACGACTTCCTCCATAATTTTTCGGCCTGTCTACAGGCCCTCTTAAGAGATGCCAAGGAAGTGTCATACCAAGGACTCGGCTCCTTCCGATGACACTTTGACCAACACATAGGAATCAGCGAATCGAGGGCACCAGATATCCACTCACAGAAGGAGTTGTATCCACAATCGACCTCGGTGAACGGACCTAAAGGAACCTCCTCGAGCAGATGGTAAAAATCCTCCAGTCTTAATTTGTTCCAGTGTCGTTTAAGAACAAGTCTGTCCTGAGATAGAAAAGGAGAGTCAGACAAAGAGCATGCCGTTTTCACCAGCATGTGGTCTGTCCAGACCAACTGGGAGGAACCAAGAACTCTGAATCCTTCTAGATTTGTGAAGAACGGGTATGACCACCTCTGTGTGTGGGGAAAGTAATCATCTGCGAGAGCTGTAGAGCCTCAAGATCTACCAGAAAGCTCCTAATAGAGGGTAAAGAAGGGCAGTCCAAATGGAGATTAAGATCTCCCACAACAATAAAATTTGCGCATCCTAGTGCCTCTGTACTAATGTACTCAGGAAGAGCCGCCCTAAAAACAGAGTCACAGCCCTGAGGCCGGTAAATTAATAAACCAGAGAAGGTAAACGCTATTTTAAATAAGGCACCCTCACACCCCAAAAGTTCAGGGCTGTCCACTCGCAGGGATAACACCGTTTGGTGGCCATCGCAATGCCTCCACCTCTAGTCGTCCGATTTAAAGTAAAAATAGCATACTCTGGGGGAAAGGCTAGGTTGATTATCGAGGAATCAGAGTCCTGGAGCCATGTTTCCGTCAGAAAAAGCACATCCGGCAAACCATCAATGAGAAGGTCGTAAACCTCCTGATGGTGCTTTACCACTGATCTGACGTTTAAGCTCCAGATACTCAGGTCCCGTTGTCCTACCCTCTTTATAACAGGCCCCAAGGAGCGTATAAGAGAGGGGGGTTCCAATGACCAAGCACCACACCTACAATGATATGGGCCACAAAGCGGGACTACAGACGAAAACTCGCAATGTGTACATCGGTCCCGAAGGGCCAGTAGATCGGCCCTACTATAGGTTCTCAAAGGTAAAGTCATGATGGCCAGGTCCAGAGTTCTGCCGCGGGCGGACCCTTCTTAGCGCGGACGGGAGCAGACGGGCAGGACTCTGGCACGACTCCGGCACAGCGAAGGCACGCCCACTGCGCATAACCGGTGCGCGTTGGCGGGAGCTTTAAATAGGCGTCCCTCCACTCAGCCGGAGCGCTAGAGCGCTCGTCAGCAACACCCACCCAGAGTGAACACTACTCCAAGACGGCGCCCAAAGTGAACACCACTCCAAGATGGCGCCCAAAGCCAATCCCACCCCAGAAACCGGACCCGCCAAAACAGCGGTGAGGGAGCCAATTAGAGTGCAGGTGAGGGGGTTACAATAAGTCCTATTCTGGTCCTAGATCTGGGTTTAATCCATCACCGTTCTTTAGCCCACTCTGCCACCCCAGTTCAGACATGGCTATATGCAAATCACTCTGACCCTGTGCCTCATGGGAACAGTCCAGCCCGAACTGCCAAGCCATGTCTTCCCTGGACCAGAAACAAACTTCCGAGGACCGGTTTCTGGCATTCCAGCCGTCTTCAGCCCGGCTTGCTTGAATCCCGTGGCAAAGTGAGCAAAGGACTCACGTCTGAGCATAACCTGCCACACTTATGGCAGCCAAAAGCGGTACAAAAGGGGGTGGTGATGGACGGAGCATCTGAATCAATCAAACACTTACACCCAGTCAAATGATCTGGGATTAATCCATCACCGTTCTTTAGCCCACTCTGCCACCCCAGTTCAGACACGGCTATGTGCAAATCAGTCTGACCTTGTGCCTCATGGGAACAGTCCAGCCGGGCTGAAGACGGCTGGAATGCCATAAACCGGTCCTCGGAAGCTTGTTTCCGGTCCAGGGAAGGCGTGGCTTGGCAGTTCGGACTGGACTGTTCCCATGAGGCACAGGGTAAGACTGATTTGCATATGGCCATGTCTGAACTGGGGTGGTGTGGAGTGCAAAAAAACGATGGATTTAGGCCCAGATCTCTGTACTGGGGTAAATGTATGACATTGTTCTGCATTCTGACCATCAACTGTGGTTTCTGCATTTGTCGCCCCGAGTGGGATGGGTATGCTCAGACGCGAGTCCCATGCTCTCCACACCACTGGATTCAAGCAAGCCGGGCTAAAGATGGCTGGAATGCCATAAACCGGTCCTCGGAAGCTTGTTTCCGGTCCAGGGAAGGCATGGCTTGGCAGTTCGGACTGGACTGTTCCCATGAGGCACAGGGTAGGACTGATTTGCATATGGCCATGTCTGAACTGGGGTGGTGTGGAGTGCAAAAAAACGATGGATTTAGGCCCAGATCTCTGTACTGGGGTAAATGTATGACATTGTTCTGCATTCTGACCATCAACTGTGGTTTTTGCATTTGTCGCCCCGAGTGGGATGGGTATGCTCAGACGCGAGTCCCATGCTCTCCACACCACTGGATTCAAGCAAGCCGGGCTAAAGACGGCTGGAATGCCAGAAACCGGTCTTCGGAAGCTTGTTTCCGGTCCAGGGAAGGCATGGCTTGGCAGTTCGGGCTGGACTGTTCCCATGAGGCACAGGGTCACACTGATTTGCATATGGCCATGTCTGAACTGGGGTGGTGTGGAGTGCAAAAAAACGATGGATTTAGGCCCAGATCTCTGTACTGGGGTGAATGTATGACATTGTTCTGCATTCTGTCCATCAACTGTGGTTTTTGCATTTGTCACCCGAGTGGGATAGGTATGCTCATACGTGAGTCCCATGCTCTCCACACCACTGGATTTATGTAAGCCGGGCTGAAGACGCCTGGAATGCCAGAAACAGGTCCTCGGAAGCTTGTTTCCGGTCCAGGGAAGGCATGGCTTGGCAGTTCGGGCTGGACTGTTCCCATGAGGAACAGGGTCAGACTGATTTGCATATGGCCATGTCTGAACTGGGGTGGTGTGGAGTGCAAAAAAACGAAGGATTTAGGCCCAGATCTCTGTACTGGGGTGAATGTATGACATTGTTCTGCATTCTGTCCATCAACTGGTTTTTGCATTTGTCGCCCCGAGTGGGATGGGTATGCTCAGAAGTGAGTCCCATGCTCTCCACACCACTGGATTCAAGCAAGCCGGGCTGAAGACTGCTGGAATGCCAGAAACAGGTCCCCGGAAGCTTGTTCCCGGTCCAGGGAAGGCATGGCTTGGCAGTTCAGGCTGGACTGTTCCCATGAGGCACAGGGTCAGACTGATTTGCATATGGCCATGTCTGAACTGGGGTGGTGTGGAGTGCAAAAAAAGATGGATTTAGGCCCAGATCTCTGTACTGGGGTAAATGTATGACATTGTTCTGCATTCTGACCATCAACGGTGGTTTTTGCATTTGTCGCCCTGAGTGGGATGGGTATGCTCAGACGCGAGTCCCATGCTCTCCACACCACTGGATTCAAGCAAGCCAGGCTGAAGACGCCTGGAATGCCAGGAACCGGTCCTCAGAAGCTTTTTTCAGGTCCAGGGAAGAAATGGCTTGGCAGTTCGGGCTGGACTGTTCCCATGAGGCACAGGGTCACACTGATTTGCATATGGCCATGTCTGAACTGGGGTGGTGTGGAGTGCAAATAAACAATGGATTTAGGCCCAGATCTCTGTACTGGGGTGAATGTATGACATTGTTCTGCATTCTGTCCATCAACTGTGGTTTTTGCAGATATATGAAGTCAGCATTGTCTTCTCCACATTATCGGCATCTAGCATCTGCTCGCAATGCGCATTTTTGCAATTTTAGGGGTGTGTGGTATTTGTTATTTATATACTTGAAATGAATGATGCTCAGATTGTCATTTGGGATGAGTAGTGCTGTTAATGCACAGCTACCTTGACATTCCTTGTCGTCCATTGGTGTCTCCAACTGGCCATTCCACCACTCTCTGGCCTTATGGGCGTCTCTTGCTATATCATCCTGTAGAAGTTTATAGATTTTGGAAAACATGTGACTGTTGCCCGGATTCGTGAGAACCATTTGCAAGGCTTCCAGAGTTGGTGGTTCAATTGGAAATGTGGGATATAAGTCTTTGATTGCACTCCTCACTCTGTCATAGGTGAATTTAAATAAAAGTGTTTGATTGCGGATGTAGCTGAGGTCAGCATCGTCTATAAATTTACCCTCAATGTATAAGTCCCCCATGGTGCTTATACCTACTTGTTGTAGCATTGACATACCGTTCCCAGTTTGTGTCACTGATGGTGGTGTTGTAAAGGCAGTGCCGGTGCATATAATGGTAGTTTCTTAGTGAGATTTCCCATACGTTACCAAGCTGTGTTCGTAGTTTTTATTGTGTTAAGTTCATTTCGGGCTATGTGTAGGCATTGATGTGGTAATATGCATCTTAGTGGTATCGGATGGACGTCCCCATCTTCCAGCGCTATGTGTGGTAGATAGCGTGCTGGAAAGAACCAATAATGTGCGTATTGCACTTCTGCACATGAATAATAGAGCAGTAAATCCGGCACCGCAACCCCCCCTTTGACATATGGTAAAGTCAGCGTGAGTAGGTCAATGCGAGCTACTTCCCCTGCCCATATGAGCCTGGTGATATTTGTGTTGAGTCGCTTAAATACTGATGCTGGCTGTAGTATGGGGATGTTGTAGAATAGGGAATGCCAAGTTTTGTTTTGCTTTGAACTAAACTTGTTACAAATGTAGAAAAAAGGTCCTTATTCTCGAATGTGTAAGGCTGTTATGATTAAGGAAAAACTTACACAGATGGTAAAGACCATTGCAGAAGACTTAATCGATTCTGATGATGAGGGTTATGAATTGTTGATGTTGTCCCCTTCATCGTCTCATGCTGAAGGTGTTGTTGAATTATCTTCTTTGGGAGGGTCTCACAAAAGGAAATCTCCTTCATGCAAGATTAGCTTTAATGGGAAATTTTTCGGTTTTCTAGCAGATTCTGGTTCTCCTTTTACTCTCATCAATGTGATGGATTTTGAAAAGTTGGATAGTGGTCAATTGCAAAAATCCAATATCAAGTTTTTCTCTTATGGGGTAAAAGGGTTGAAGTTCTAGGAAAGTTTCTTACTTATCTTGCCTTTGGTAAAGGATGGAGCAAATTTGTCGGGGTGGGATGAGCAGGACACCCTTAACATCATACTAGATCCTAATCATCCTGATATGGTGGTGTTCCATAGTGCAATTAATCAATTTTACTATGTGCTTTCATCAGATTCAACCAGTGTGGGCACGGTTGCTCATGTATTGAGTGATAATTGGGCACACAATTATCGTGAAGTGTTTAATGATAACCTTGGAAAACTCCGCAAGGAACTTAAGTGTGAGTTGGAATGACTGTGTATAACGGGGGTAATTGAACCCATTGAAGGTTCTGAATGGTTGGCCCCCATTGTTTTAGCACGCAAATCTGATAAATCTCTGAGGATGTGTGTTGATTTGAGAGACCGTAATGCTAACATCTGGGTTGATCGTCTCATGCTGAAGGTGTTGTTGAATTATCTTCTTTGGGAGGGTCTCACAAAAGGAAATCTCCTTCATGCAAGATTAGCTTTAATGGGAAATTTTTCGGTTTTCTAGCAGATTCTGGTTCTCCTTTTACTCTCATCAATGTGATGGATTTTGAAAAGTTGGATAGTGGTCAATTGCAAAAATCCAATATCAAGTTTTTCTCTTATGGGGTAAAAGGGTTGAAGTTCTAGGAAAGTTTCTTACTTATCTTGCCTTTGGTAAAGGATGGAGCAAATTTGTCGGGGTGGGATGAGCAGGACACCCTTAACATCATACTAGATCCTAATCATCCTGATATGGTGGTGTTCCATAGTGCAATTAATCAATTTTACAATGTGCTTTCATCAGATTCAACCAGTGTGGGCACGGTTGCTCATGTATTGAGTGATAATTGGGCACACAATTATCGTGAAGTGTTTAATGATAACCTTGGAAAACTCCGCAAGGAACTTAAGTGTGAGTTGGAATGACTGTGTATAACGGGGGTAATTGAACCCATTGAAGGTTCTGAATGGTTGGCCCCCATTGTTTTAGCACGCAAATCTGATAAATCTCTGAGGATGTGTGTTGATTTGAGAGACCGTAATGCTAACATCTGGGTTGATCGTCTCATGCTGAAGGTGTTGTTGAATTATCTTCTTTGGGAGGGTCTCACAAAAGGAAATCTCCTTCATGCAAGATTAGCTTTAATGGGAAATTTTTCGGTTTTCTAGCAGATTCTGGTTCTCCTTTTACTCTCATCAATGTGATGGATTTTGAAAAGTTGGATAGTGGTCAATTGCAAAAATCCAATATCAAGTTTTTCTCTTATGGGGTAAAAGGGTTGAAGTTCTAGGAAAGTTTCTTACTTATCTTGCCTTTGGTAAAGGATGGAGCAAATTTGTCGGGGTGGGATGAGCAGGACACCCTTAACATCATACTAGATCCTAATCATCCTGATATGGTGATGTTCCATAGTGCAATTAATCAATTTTACAATGTGCTTTCATCAGATTCAACCAGTGTGGGCACGGTTGCTCATGTATTGAGTGATAATTGGGCACACAATTATCGTGAAGTGTTTAATGATAACCTTGGAAAACTCCGCAAGGAACTTAAGTGTGAGTTGGAATGACTGTGTATAACAGGGGTAATTGAACCCATTGAAGGTTCTGAATTGTTGGCCCCCATTGTTTTAGCACGCAAATCTGATAAATCTCTGAGGATGTGTGTTGATTTGAGAGACCGTAATGCTAACTTCTGGGTTGATCGTCGACCTCTTTAAAACATCAAAGCGATGTTGGCGATCTTGAAGGTGCCAAGTTTCTTTACTTCCCGGGATATTTCCTCAGCTTACCACTAAATGGAACTGTGAAAAGAATCAAAAAACCTTACGTCTTTTGTTGAACCTAAGGGGGCTTATCGTTATGAACATATGCCTTTTGGCCTTGCTTCGGCTTCAGCAGTGTTCCAACGATTTATGAACAATTTGTTCAAGGACATTGCTGGAGTCGTATTTTCCTTAAAATGACATTCTGATTCATGGTAAGACTGAGTCAGAACACTATGAGAGGGGGATCATGCCTAAAGCATGATCTTTTCACCACTAAAGGTGGTGGCAGGGCAACGCCATGCATTGCGAAGTAGCAATATAGATTGCATGAGTTGCGCTACCGTCTTGAATATGTGGCGGATGCTAAGAACCATGTAGCTGATTGTCTGTCTAGGTTACCTCGCTTGTGTGGTGAAGGTGAGTTGCCATCTGATGACTTAGAAATGGTTTGTGCAGTGTGCTCTTTGGAGAACACTGTTGGCAGCGCACTTTCTGAACAAGAGTGGCTGGAAGCTACAACTAGTGATGTGGAAGCTATGAAGGTTATTGACCTTTTAGCTGGTGTGTGGCCCAATGACAAAGATTGTCCCTCTGAGTTGGTTCCTTTGGAAAGGATTAGTGAGGAGTTATTCGTGGTTGATGGGGTGTTCAGAAAAGGGGCATTGTTGGTGGTTCCTGTGTCTATGCGCAAGAGGATTCTGAATTTGGCTAGTGAAGGTCATCCAGGAATTTGTGCCATGAAACATAGAGTCAGGGAGGATTTTTGGTGGTCTGGATTAGACAGAGATGTTGAACACTATGTTTGTGACTGCTGAGTTTGTGTTGTAAGTGACAAGTCTCAAGTGACCCATCCTTCTCTAGTTGAACCTGTGGTGGTGAAAAACTCACAATGGTGTAAATTGGCTTTTGTTATTGCGGGTCCTTTTGGGCTCATTGGGAGTTCTCCCAAATATGCTTTGGTTCTTATTGACTACATGTTATAATGGCCTGAGGTCAGATTCATAGATAATGTAAACTTGTTGTCTGTAATCAAGTTTTTTCAGGATGTACTTCTCAGGCAGGGTTTTCATGAAGAAATGGTGTCGGACAATGGAATTAAGTTGGTTTCCAAAGAAATGCAATATTTTCTCAAGGATATTGGTGTAAAACATATTCTCACTTTTTTTATCATCCCTGCAGCAGCGGTTTAGTTGAATGCTTCAACCATGCCATCAAAGAACAGTTACAGCTGGCTTTGGTCAATGGTTTGCATTGGCGGTGAGCTGTTAACGACATTTTGTGGGCTGTGAGGACTACACCTCATGTTAGCACCGGCATAGCTCCTTTTACCTCACTAAGAGGTATCAAAACCTGTTCTTACCCAAACAGTGGTGGCCGGAAGATGCTGATGCTCCCCCAATACCATTTCCACTGCACGCAATTTGGGCATTAAGTTTGATGACTCCCTGTCATTTAAACAACAGGCGGTGATGGTGGCTGGTACCTGTTTTAACATTATTAAAGGCCTTAGAAAGTTTTTTGACTTCCTTCCTCTGACAGCAAGGCAAATGGTGGCGGTTGCACTTATAACATCAAGACTCGATTACTGCAATAGCCTGTATGTGGGAGCAAATAAATCTGTGCTCCACAGGCTGCAGATGGTCCAACATGCAGCCGCCCTACTGGGCATTGACTGGCCGAGGAAGTCATCTGCCTCGGCCGCACTCAAAGCCCTCCATTGGCTGCCAATACATAAGTGTATTCTATTCAAAATACTGGTCATCACCTTTAGAGCCTTTCATTCACAAGGACCTAAGTACCTGTCAAATGGCTTTAGACACTACCTACCAGTAGCCTCAGGTCCTCAAAACAGAACCTACTGCGGATCCCAAGTTTCAGACTTGCCACCAAGGGGGGAAAATCCCTCGTATTGGGATCCAGGGCATGGAACAAGCTTCCACCACAGCTACGTCAAATCCTTTTAGAGAGCCAATTTAGGAAAGCCTTGAAAACCTGGATTTTTAACCTTACTGATACCACTTGTAAAGCCATGGTGTAGAATGTGCAGGACCTATTGAATTCCAACAGTCAGCCGGCCTCATTCCACCTGGCTACGGTACTAGCGCCAAGATGCTCCTTGGAGTGATAGCCGCGCTATAAAAATGTGCCTTTCCATTACATTACATTTACATTACAGTTGCTGGTTCCAAGTTGAACAAAGAATGGATGTCCAGGAGAGAGGTTGACAAGAAGTTGTTGTATTTGGTGGATGTCAGGGCTGTCGTTCAGATTAAGTATGATACTAGGTCTGGAGTTTGTGGTGCCTTCTCTGTGGTAAGGGATCATGTGGTGGTGTTGGAGAATGGCAAGGTATGGAATAACAGTGCTGTTTCCGTGGTACCCGTATCCATGTTTGGTTATGCCAACAAGAAATTCAGTGTTCATTCCTTCTCTGTTGTTGTGCCTGCTGGTGTTCTGTGAGGGGTGCCTCTACCAGATTGAGATTTTTTTTCTTCCAAGGTTCAAGATTACAAAATGTTGTAGAGTCTCACCTGTTCTTAAGCTTTTCATGTTATGATGTTTTATACCTATGTTTTTTTTATCCTTTTGCATTTTTTTTTATTCTATTGATCTGTACATTATTTATGCCCATGTTTTATTCTTATGTATTTTTCATTATGTGGTCTGTACTTTATGCATTTTTTGTTGTTGTGAAGGAAGGGAAGTGTGTTGGGATCAGCTTGGAATGTGTGGATGGAAGCTCGTGTCTGCTTAACCACAAACGTTGTCCTGATGATCTTCCCCATGTTTTGCAGTGACAGTTTTCAGGATAGATAGAGTTACAAGATCCACCTAGGGTCGGATTGAGAGATCTAATAGACGGGGCAGAAAAATAAAAGAGGCCCCATTAGCAAATCAGATAGATAACAAAAGTGGACCACATTTGCAAAATGGTGCCGTTTTGAAATTATAAAGGCACGCCAATGAAGTATATGGCAACAAATGTATTTATGCTTGATGCATGCAATGTTTGTGGCCTCAACAGTAATAAACATTGGCAAATGCATTAGGTTTCAACTATGTCATTAATAATCTGCACTTTCTTGTTGTAAGTATTAGCTTGCCGAGTAGTTGTACAATATAAGTTACAGAAAGTCTGTTAAAGTGTTATGACTTGTTTATGTACAAAAAGGCAATAGATTGTGCTGTTACTAGTGGTATAGTGCGTATAAGTAATAGCAACATTTGAAAAATGAAATGAAAGAGGTAAATAATATGATTCATTTATGTAATAGCAAATTTATAAGTATAGAGGAGTTCTGACAACTTTTGTGCCCGGTGCCACTGCACCTGCTGCACCATTCAAATCATGCCCCTAGTGCCTGCAAGATAGCTGCATCTGTGACTGCCTCTTTAGTAGTAAAATGTAGTCATGTTTGGTGTTTAAAGGAGCTAACACAACTTTTGGCCCCAGTGCCACTGCACCTGCTGTGCCATTCAAATCATGACCCCATTGCCTTTAAGGTAACTGCTATTGTGACTGCCTGTTTAGTAGCAAAACATTGCAATATTTGATGTTTATAGAGGTTCCTAGAGCTTTGGGCCCTTTGTAACTGCACCTGCTGCACCATTTGAATCATGACCCTAGTGTCTGAAAGATAACTGCATTTGTGAATGGCTGTTTAGTTGTAAAGTATAGCAATGATTGGTATTTAGTGGGGGGTCTGGACTTTAAGACCTGGTGTCACTGCGCCTGCTGCACTATTGAAATCATGATCCTAGTTCTTGCTAGATAACTGCAACTGCTGCACCATTCAAATAGCAACATTACTGCCTGCAAGATAACTGCCCTTGTGACTGCCTGTTTAAAAGTAAAATATGGCAATATAAGGTGGTTAGAGGAGTTCTGACAACTTTGTTGGCCTGGTGCCACTGCACCTGCTGCACCATTCAAAAAATGACCCTAGTGTCTGAAAGATAACGGCATTTGTGAATAGCTGTTTACTTGTAAAGTATAGCAATAATCAGTGTTTGGAAGGATGCCTGGAGCTTTTGGTCCCAGTGCAACTGCACCTGCTGCACAATTCAAATCATGGCCCTGTAACTGCACTTGTGGATGCATGTTTAGTAGTAAAATATAGCATAGCTCATGTATCTTAACTTTATTTTTAATGTGCAATGTTTATTACAACATTTAGAATTTGATTATAATACCCAAATAGATTAAGTTAGAAAAATGCATCCGATAATGCCTACAAAGTGCAAAGAAAGGTACTGAGGCATGAATAGGAAATGCCACAAATGTTCTAAGGCTAAAGTATCTGCTTTACACAACTATGTAATTAACAGAAGCATAGTGTTAGAAGCTGTCTGCCTTTTCTGTGGGAAGAGGTCTTATCTTGACAGTGAATGGGGCTTAGCGTGAACAGCTTTAGTAGAAGTATCGTGAATGTGTGCAGCCAGGGGAAATTAACAAAAAGAAGTTCCACACAAAAGTGAAAGAACACAGTAATTCTGCTTTGAGAACTGATATGAACCCCCTTTTAACATATAATAAATACAAGAGATTTCATAAGTACAAGCGCTGTGCAAGCGAAAACTAAAAACGGACCCACAATACTATAAAACAGGCCCACACATGGCAAAAAATTATGCCCACACACTGACTGGTCAGGTCAGCCCATTGGACACTGCAAGATTACCCTATTGCCCAGCGCTACCCTGAATCCACCACATTTTGACCATTTCCTCAAAGTTCTTAGCAGTGCATTGAACCTTTCTGTTTGTTAGGTCTCGCCTAGGCAGCGAGCATGCACTGTCTCTCCGAGACATCTAGTAATCTATATGGGTGGTGAAACACTGCTGATTGCTGGGTAATTTCTTGCCGCTTGCCATTAGTTAACTTCTGCATTTTTTCGGTGTTCAGCCTTATTATTGGCTCTTCATCCCATACATAACTTCTGTTCATTCTGGAAGCAGCACTGCCTAACTTGAATTTTGCGAATCTCGTGTTCACGAATTTTGCGGATTTGCGAACTCGCAATCCGCAAAATCTGCGAATTCTAGCGAATTTGCGGATTTTTTTTTGTGTTCGCAAGGATTTCTGCCAGTTCGCGAGGGTTTCGTACCAGTTCGCAATTGCGAACTTACATTTCGGCACGCAACGGTCGCAATTATGTTGTTTCTACGTCTGGTTCATCATCACAGGTTCCCAGCACCCTCTGTTTCACCACTGCAACCCTCTGTTACATCAATGCCACCCTCTGGTTCATCATCACTGTAGATGATGGGGGGGAAAAGCAAGCACACCAGCCCTGCTTCAACTGACATGAATTAATTTGGGGTTAGTTTATTAATGTGTCACTGTTTTAAAATTCCAGTCTGGCACCTGCTTCCTTATCTGTAATTTTGCTTTCTGTTGCAGTGCATTTTTTTTCCCCAGGACCTTTGTGGCCTACTTGTAGCTATTCTATGAGCCTGCTGTGAGGGTCAGAGCAGGGTCATACAATTGTTGCAACTAGCAACGGAATTCTGGAGGGGCCCCAGTCAGGAAGCACTACAGGGAATTGTTACTAATGATGAGTTTGAACTCTTGCCCCTGCCGAGTGCTTTCAGTTTTGAAAAACTCGTTTTTCTGCAATTTCGCGGGATTCGCGGGGCGCGAACACGCGCGAGATCGGATTCGGAAGCCGCAAATTCGTGCGAATATGCAATTTGTTTTTTTGCGGCGTGTTAGTTGGCAAGGTTTTGTGCGTTTTTGCGAGCCGCTCGTAGCGCAAGGCGCGAAGTTACCCTCGCGGTCGTTCAAGGGCGCGGCCATCTTGTTTGCCTGACGTATTTCCGTTTCCGGGCGCGAAGCGTAATCTCACAAAGTCTGCGGCTTGCCAGTACAGTTTCGCGCGTGTTCGCAAGGAAAATCTCGCGCGAAGTTACCCGCGCGGTCGTGAATGGGCGCGGCCATCTTGTTTCTCATTCATTGCTATGGTTCTGGGCATGGTCTTTGTATCCTCTCTAAATCTATGCCATCCTTTGCTTGTTTGTAGTGTTTTTTTATCTATTTTACTTATTATCTATCCCTCTATTTTTCTAGCCCTATATTTTTGTGTTTACTGCCACTTTTGGTTAATTTTAAACTACTTTTTTAAATTCTTTTCTTTTCTTCTCTTCCCTATTCTATTTTCTTTATTCCTTTCCGTCCAGACCATGGTGAAGGGAGCCGGGAAGCATCCCGAGAAGGGGAAGGGTCCCGCACCCCGTGTCCGGCTCCCGTGCGGGCGTTTGAGGGGGAGGAGGTCGTACCCAGGGAGATCTTTACCCCGGAGGAGGTGGGCCAACTCATTTTTTATGTTCAGCGCCGCCTCCCCAGGACCATCATGGGAGGCGGCAAGATCAGTGCCGGGTACGGGGTCCGGGAGCGCCGGAAGCGGTGGGAGAAGGTGTGCCAGGCCATTTACCACCACTCTCGGGTCTGGCGCACCTACAACCAGGCCACCCACCGCTGGACGGATGTCCTGACCCGTGAGCGAGATCTGCTCGACCTCCTTGGCCTTGAGATCCCCGGGCTTGGTGAGTAGTAGTAGCTATTTCTTTACTACTATGTTTTCTCCTGCTGTGTTATTATATTGCAAATTTTTGTTTTTTACCAAGAGCAATAATGCTGCTCATTACATTGTAGGTAAATTATATTTCAAAATCTTCTGTGCATTTCAGGTACACTGCTCTCCTTCTTCTCAGTAGTGTTGCTACTATGCTTATTTGTTTTCGATTTTGTGTTCATTTCATTGGCCTGTGAAATTATGTATGAGTGTAGTTTAAAGAACTGCGTAATGCTACACACTAAGGTTCAGATTTTTAATTACCGGCGCATCCCTGCAAAGTAGCAGGGGTGTGCCAGTAATTGTGCGTCACGCTCCCATCACCCATGGTGCGCCGTATTTACAATGCGGCGCACCATGGGCCCAAAACGTCACCAAAGCGTTACGCATCTGTGCCGTAAAGGCGGCGCATTGCTGGAGTTGCGTCGCAACGATGGTGCAGCTCCATCAATGCTCTGGGGTGCCCTATCTCCCCAATGCTGCGTCAAGCCGTACGTCTGCTTCAAGCAGGCGCAGGGTTTGAGTCACGCATCATTGTCCTCAAAGTGACTGATTGAAATCTTGTAGATTTCCCTCAGCCACTTTTAGGATGCGTTCCTGCGCAGGAACGCCCTCCCTTGCGCCGGAACGCCCCCTATTGGCGCAGGGCTTTACAACGTGATGCATCTCCCATATGCGTCACATTGTTAATATACGCCGCACCATTGCGCCTCTTTTGTGCTGTCACTGCGTCACAAAAGTCACGCAACAAAGGAGCAAAAGAGCCGCAAGGGGCTTCTAAATCAGCCCCTACAGACTCAAGTCCAGTCCTTCCTTTGTACACATGGCGATAAGAAGAAATAGTGGTGGTTAGATTAATAGTTTGAGTATTTTAATGACTGGTTAATGTAGTAGGAAACTTTAGTGTTGTCGCTGATCTTCAATCACGATGGACTTTGGCTGTCACTTCGCGTGCTGCGGACTGCTGCCTGCCAATCCTAGGCAAACCTTTTTAGTACTTTGTTTAGTGAGTTACATAAGGTAATTTCCAATTCGACGGTCCGCAAATCAAGCAATACTAAAGTAATAACGTAGTCGACCACATGAGATTGGTCAATAATATATACCGTGGAGTAGTTGTCTATTTGCTATTTCGCAAAAATATTTTGTTAGTTCTTTTGAAATGTTTGATTTGGTTGACAAATATCATCCATGTTTTCTGTTTTTCTTTCTTTCATGTTGTACATCAGCTTCCCCCAGGGGCAAGAGGAGGACACAGGAGGAGGAGGAGGGTGCTGTTGATGATGCAGGCCAGGACCGGGCAGGCGAGGGCTCCTTTGCTGGCCCCAGTAAGTTTTAATTTTAATATAGAGTACTTATTTTTTCCTAGCGTTCCTCATTCGATTTTTTCTAAATCGTCTTTGATCTTCTTGTAGACAGGATCTAAATTCTTATCCTGCCTCGACTACGACTCCGTGTATTATTACTAGATTATTCTTATTAGTCTGTCTGTGTAGCTAACTAAGATTGCACATTTGGCATTTCAATTGGACTCCCATTCTAGTCAGCAATAGCTCTATGCACTGAGTGCAGTCCTCTGGGATTGTCCATAATGTCTTTTCAAGTATTCTAAATGTTTATGCTTTGACAATTGCCAAAAATAAAAAGGTGGATGACCAGCAAGAAAGAATAAGATACTACTTTACTTTTAGTTTGGATAGGAGGACAATCCATTCTACTACTGTTGCCTGGACAAATCTGCACAAACAGAACTATGGACACTAAAAAATGCATTGCTTAGCTTATGAATTATAATAGGTGCTGTTAGACTTTCCACATACCTCAGTGATAACAGACTTTGTAGTTGAACCCCCAATCTCCTTACTGACTAGATAGTGTGGCAGAGTCATTTAGCTCCCAAAGTCACTGATGGCAGAGGCACGGACTCATGCTTGCAAAACTTCCAAAACCTTTAGCTCATCCACTCTAGTCTGGAGGACCAAAAACCACAGAGTCTATTTGAGTTTAAAAGCTTTATTAAAAGTAAACACATTTATTGAAATCAAGTTTGTCATAAAAGTAAACGTTTAACTGGAAATGGAAAAGTGCTTAGTGCTGACGATTAATTGGACACATTTCTTGTGGGCGAGCCGAGCTCTCACCTGGTTTGAACTTGATCCTGCTCGTGTTCTTAGAAGTCAAGCTTCTGTCTGTTAGGAGAAAAAGTGGTGCGTGTTCAAAATAAAAAGCAAGCATTAATCAGTTGTGCCAAAAAGTGCAGCAAGACAACAGCCTTCCATGGAAAAAGGGACATTTTTACTTTACAGTAGACAGTCACGAATTATTAAATTGTATACCGTTTTTTTCACATTTCTTTCTTTCTCCTAGACCAAATATTATATAGTAGGGAGTGCTGTATTCTAACATTAATAAATGTACTTTGTAGGTGGAACATCTGGAGGCGGGGCCAGCGTCGAGGTGGTGGTGGCATTGGACGAGGAGGACAACTCTGGGGAGGAGGCGGTGCAAGTGCCGGACAAATCTGTGGGGGATGACACGGTGGTGGCGGGCAGAGGTAAGCTATACATTCCTTACTCATTTGAGATTGAAGACTGCAGAGTGTGCTTTCTGCACGGGTGTATTATATAAATAAACCAGGTAGTAGGCTCCTCTAAATGTACTTCGACTTAGCTGTGAAGTTTTTGGCGAGAAGAATGCCAATCAGATCTGAGGTGAACTTGATGGAAGGGCTGAACGAAAAGCGAAAGAAGGGTGTAAGTAAGTGTGGAAGGACGAGAAATGTAATGATGACTGGCAAAGAAGAATGATATGTGTTTGCTTGGTCCCCGAGGTGGCTGGGAAGGAAAGAATATGGTATGGTGCATGGCTGGGTGAATGATGAAGCAAGGATGGGTGTAAGGAGAACAGCCTGGGTGGGTGAAACAGAAACTGTATGTGTGCATATACTTTGAATGGATGGATGCCTGGATCATTCATGGTACTATCTGACTCTTAGATAGCATATGTGTATCTAGAGAGAGTAGACGCTCACTGGATGAACTAAGTGTTACTTTGAAGAGCATGTAACACCGCACCCGCACGTCCGTTCCAGTGTAGGAAAGGCAAGGAAAAGAAGTTGTAATTTTGTCCAAATACTACCATGAATAGTAGCAGTAGTTTGTATTGCAACTGCAAGCACAGCATATATCCGGTTATTACGGTGGACACTCCCTACCTCTCTTAATAACTTTAGTTTAGTAGTAGTACGTCATTCATGTGTGGGGGTATCACTGTTCACTCCATAATAAGCAAAGCACCTAAAGTCATCCCATAAGTCATCAAATACATCCCATGTGAAGTGATAGATAATCAGATTATTTAGCTTCTTTATTTTCCTTTTCTAATACTCATCTGCACTGTAGGGTGAAAGCTAAATTAATTAAGCAGTAGCCCTTTTAACAGAGTATTCTCAGTGCCACCCGTAATAGAAAAGTAAGAGCTTCACCACCTGCATGTACTGGACCGGTACAGTAACGCAAGTCTGTCTCACTCACCATGGTGTGCGTCTGTTTTTCTCGGGTGCAAGTTCACTGCGCTGGCATTATGCCAGCTTGCATAAGATAACGTACCAATTTTCCTAAACAAGAGAGAAGAAGAGGAATAAGACTGGTGTACTGTCATAGTCGACTGTAATGGAAGTCCATAGTGCTTGTAGAATTTGTCTCTTAAACTCCCACTAATGTTAGAGCAAGGATGAAGAAGTCGGAGGTTACATAGATACTGTCCTCAATAGTTATGTACTGTGCTTTCAATTTGCTATTTGTACTGTGACAACTTTCTGCTCAATCATTTTGTGTTAATCTTAAGGAGCATTGGTTACAGACTATGTATTTCTTTCTTCATGTAGTTGCTCCTTCCAAATCCAAGACACCATCAAGGAGGAAGGAGCTGGCTTGAATGGCCCGGCAACGGAGGCTGGATGCCACTGTCGCTGAATATCGGCGGCTGGTGGCCCTGGAGGAGGAGGAGACGCAGTCTGGTACAACAACAACGTCCACGGGGACAGCTGCATCCTCCTCCGTGCGGGCTGCCTGGCAGCTCAGTGCTCCAGCGGTACGGAGCCGGGCTACCAAAGCCCAACGCCAACGCCGAGCAGCAAAGACAGCAGCTGCCCCTCACAGGATTTGCAAGGCACACCGGTGCCGCTTATCCCTCAGACTGTCTTACCTGGAGCAGGAGGTCCTGAACTATAAGAACTTGGTGGAGGGCCTCCGCTTCGAACTTGCCACCCTCCGCAAGGAGCATGATGCCCTGGCTGCTAAAGGCAACAGCACCCTGCCATAGTGTCCCTTGCCCCTTTTTTAGAGACTTTTGGGGGGTGGGAATTGGGAGTTGGGTTTTTTGGGGACTTTTGAAGGACAATCGTTGGGGTTAGGGAGGGTCTTGCGGGAGATTATTTTGTTAGGGCTATAAAAATATAATTTTTTTAATTTTATCTGACCATACCTGTTTTTTACAGCTTTTGAGTCTGGTGGGTGGGGGTTTAACAGTAAGTTTGTTTTCCTGAATAGTCCTGTGACTTTAGTAGTACTACCGTCAATCTCTCGTCTCTCCTAATACTCCATTATACTACCTCCAACCAAACGCCTATCTTACCTGTAATTTCTGTTTGCAAGTAGGGCTAGGCCCAGGGCTGGCTCCACGGGAAACAGCGAATAAGGTTGGCAATCCTGGGCGGATAAAATTTCCTCATAGCGGTGGTACTATTGGTGTGACACAGTGGCAGTTGCATGCCTATGAAAAAAAGAAAATGAAATCTGGTTTGTCCTCCTGAGCAATACAACGGTACAATAGAGAATATAGCAGGTGACAGTACACTAGAACAGTGCCACATTGTAGCCTAACAAATGGTAAAGTATAACTACTAATTTGGTTGAAGTTCTTTGACATTAGCCATGGGTCTTTGTCAAGCAGAGTAAGAATATATCCTCGGATTTCTTCACCAGCCTGTTGGTATCACCTTATCCTCCCCAGCAAGTGTGTGGATTTATTGCTGTAATTTAGTCACACATCAATCAAAACCACACAGCCCGGGGGAAGAGGGTTAGGGTTTGAAAAATGGATGGGTACGGGGGTTTTTGGGAAAGGTTTTGTGAGACAAGAAAAAAAAGCACAGCATGGACAAACAATTGTGAACATAAACAAATCTTTTTTACAAACCTATCCATCAATCTTTGAAAGTGCATGCACTACTGCATGCATGTCAGTGAAAAGTCAGTAGTACTTTCGACAACTGTGGAAGAAAGAATGCTACAGTACAGGGCGTGTGTGGAAATATTGATAACTATATTCAACATAAGGTCTCTGTTGCCAGATACCTGAGAGCCTTGCTGGTCACTATAAATCCATTCACAACACTCAATGGGGTTGTTCTGGAAGGTGTAGTAGATAGAAAAGGAGAAATTGCTCTTTTTCTAGGTGTCCCCTCACTCACCAGGGTTGCCCCTTGGTGACATGCTTCATCATTGGGGCCATCCCAGTCCTCTATGGGCTGGGGCGTGCTGCGACTTGCGAATTACGTAGGAGCACTTACAAATGACTATGTGTGGTGCAGATGTGATAGTGGAGTGGACTAATTGATGTGTTAAAGGATCAATTTAGAAGCAGAGAGAGATCCAAGAAATGCAGTCACAGTCATAGAAAAACACAATGGATACTGTATCTGTATGTTGTTGTAGTTGTCCTGTTGAATTTGGTAAGTAAGTTGCATGCAGAACAAAAAATCCTCTTATTAGCGGCACTCCTCCATTGCAGCTGACGCTTCGTCCATCGATGTTGGTCACCACCAGAAGACACCCTGTAAAAAAAGCACAGCATGGACAAACAATTGAACATAAACAAATCTTTGGGTACAAACCTATCCATCAATCTTTGAAAGTGCATGCACTACTGCATGCATGTCAGTGAAAAGTCAGTAGTACTTTCGACAACTGTGGAAGAAAGAATGCGACAGTACAGGGCGTGTGTGGAATTATTGATAACTATATTCAACATAAGGTCTCTGTTGCCAGATACCTGAGAGCCTTGCTGGTCACTATAAATCCATTCACAACACTCAATGGGGTTGTTCTGGAAGGTGTAGTAGATAGAAAAGGAGAAATTGCTCTTTTTCTAGGTGTCCCCTCACTCACCAGGGTTGCCCCTTGGTGACATGCTTCATCATTGGGGCCATCCCAGTCCTCTACGGGCTGGGGCGTGCTGCGACTTGCGAATTACGTAGGAGCACTTACAAATGACTATGTGTGGTGCAGATGTGATAGTGGAGTGGGCTAAGTGATGTGTTAAGGGATCAATTTAGAAGCAGAGAGAGATCCAAGAAATGCAGTCACAGTCATAGAAAAACACAATGGATACTGTATCTGTATGTTGTTGTAGTTGTCCTGTTGAATTTGGTAAGTAAGTTGCATGCAGAAAAAAATTCCTCTTATTAGCGGCACTCCTCCATTCCATCTGACGCTTCGTCCATCAATGTTGGTGACCAGAAGACGCCCTGTCCACTGCCTGCCTGGCGGATGCTGAATTGCGGCTCGCTAATGTGAAGCCTGACTCCATCCTTTTTTCCCCATTGCACAGACTGAAACCCGGCCTGTAATTATTCAATGAAAAACAGGAAGTGATATAATATTACAACACCACTGATAAGTAAATATAAGGTATGTAGGCTGTGGAGTGCAAAAAGTCACACTTTGCTTTTCCTAGTAGACAGTACAATATTTTTGACAGTGCGTACTCTGTCTGAGTCACCTTTTGAAGGATAAATAAGTATGGGCAAATTAATGTAGCGGATCTTTCCCCTCAAGCTAGGTGTACTGTAAACTGTGTTTTAGAACCAAATTAGATCTTCCCAGCAGTGCTCCCACCAAGACCCTTACTAAAGCCAGTCGCAAAAATGTAAAAGACCCCCAATCAAATCGGAAAAAACGAGGCCTAGCAGAAAACTGGTGACAAAACGTACTTTGAAAGTAAAAGTAGGCCCAAATACCCCCTTACCCACCGTGGATTGCATTCAAACCACTTGCAAGTAAGCATGGGCGGAAAATCCGTTTCGCTCGCGGATTTTCGGTAAATTCGCAATCCGCGAGATTCGCGAATCTCCCGCAAAATCCGCAAATCCGCGAGCAGCGGATTTTATGGCTTGCTCGCACTGTTCGCGTGAGTTTGCGGCTTCCCAGTACAACTTCGCGCCCCGCGAATAAGCGCTAAATTGCAGAAATACGATCTTACCAAAACTGAAACTACTTACCAGGTTCAAAAGTTCAGGCTCATCATTAGTAGCCATTTCCTGTAGTGCTTCCTGAGGGGCCCCTCCAGAGTTCAGTTGCCTACTTGCAACTATTATGTGACCCTGCTCTGAACCTCAGAATAGTTACACATATGCCACAAAGGTCCTGAATTACAGCTAAGGGAGACAAGCAGGAGCCAGGCTGGAAGTTCAAATCCATTAATCAGCCCCTTATTCATTATTGTCAGTTGGGGCAGGGCAGGTGTTGTAACTAATTTTGCAACAATGAAAGCACTTAGCAAGTGCAAAAGATCACTAATCAGGAAGCACTAAGGAAGCAGGTGCCAGCTAAAAAAATATTCTGTGACACATTAATCAGCCCCAAATTAATTCAGGTCACTTGAGGCAGGGAAGGTGTGCTTTGCTTTGCCACAATAATGTACACTGACTGGACAACCAGAGGGTGCTGTGATGAAACAGAGGGTGGCATGGGTGCGCCAGAGGGTGGCATGAGTAGTCAGAGAGTGGCAGTGGTGACAGAGAGTGGCAGTGATGAAGAAGAGTGTCCCAAACAGGCTGGACACGTAGAAACAACAAGTTCGCAAAACTTGCGACCCGACAGGTAAGTTCGCGTTTGCGAAATTGTACAAGACCCTCGCGAACTGGCAGAAACCCGCGCGAACACAAAAAAAAAATCCCCAAATTCGCGAGAATTCGCGGATTTTGCGGATTGCAAGTTCGCAAATCCGCAAAATTCGCGAACGCGAGATTCGCAAAATTCGCCCATGCTTACTTGCAAGCAACCAAGTAAAAGTATCCATAGCCAGCATCGCTCCAAGACTCGAAAACCCCCCCACCCAAACACATGCAATAGAAATACTGCTAACCCTAACGAACCCTAAGTTAAGAGTAGTGGCAAAGGCTTTCTTTAACTATGCCAAATCCCCCCTTTCCCACCCAGGATTTTCTTCAAATGACTTGCAACCAAAATTACACATTCTCACGAGTGCTCTAAGACCCCAGAACTCAGTTGCAAAAATGTAGAACACCCCGAAACACATGCAATCCTGCTGCTAGGGCTAACGAACCCTAAGTTACAAAAAGTGCCAAAAGGCTTTTCGGCGTGGATTTTGTCCCAACCACTTCCACCCGGTATTAGACCTTCCCAGGAATGGCCCAAGACCCGCCAACCCACCCGCCAAAAAGCATAACACCCCCAAACAGGCCAAAAGCAACATCTCCTACTTACAATATTTCTCGGCCTTCGGTCCAAACGCGCTGCGTAGCTAGGCCATAAGTCGGGGTTTCCACCACGGATTTCCTGAAAAGCAAATGCAATCAAGATTAGAGTGTCCCAGCAGTGCTGACAGACCCCGAAACTCACCCACACACAGACGGAACCCCCCCTAAGAGCACCTCAAAGGCAAGCAAGTCAGCAAAAACACTAAAAAATTTGCGCCTCGGATTTGGTCCAAACCACTTTTATCCGGTATTAGAGCTTCCCAACAATGGCCCCAGAGCCGTCAACCCAAGAGAAAACGAGTAGAAGACCCCCAAACAGCCAAAGAGCAAAAGTACAAAAATGGGGACTTAGTCATTTTTTCCCAAATTTCCCAAATCACTCCGCGCGCGCTCTGCAGCTAGGCCCTAACTCTCCTCTGCCACCATGGATTTGCTTCAAACCTCTTGCAATGTAAAGTATCCATAGCCAGCAGTGCTCCCAGACCCTGAAACCCACCCACAAACACCAGGAAGCCCCCCAAACCGGCCCCCGAAAACGCTACATTGAGCAAAATGTCAGAAATAGCAAAAAAAAAATCGGCCTGGATTTTGTCCCAACCACTTCCACCCGGTATTAGACCTTCCCAGGAATGGCCCAAGACCCGCCAACCCACCCGCCAAAAAGCATAACACCCCCAAACAGGCCAAAAGCAACATCTCCTACTTACAATATTTCTCGGCCTTCGGTCCAAACGCCCTGCGTAGCTAGGCCATAAGTCGGGGTTGCCACCACGGATTTCCTGAAAAGCAAATGCAATCAAGATTAGAGTGTCCCAGCAGTGCTGACAGACCCCGAAACTCACCCACAAACAGACGGAACCCCCCTAAGAGCACCTCAAAGGCAAGCAAGTCAGCAAAAACACTAAAAAATTTCCGGCTTCGGATTTGGTCCAAACCACTTTTATCCGGTATTAGAGCTTCCCAACAATGGCCCCAGAGCCGTCAACCCAAGAGAAAACGAGTAGAAGACCCCCAAACAGCCAAAGAGCAAAAGTACAAAAATGGGGACTTAGTCATTTTTTCCCAAATTTCCCAAATCACTCCGCGCGCGCTCTGCAGCTAGGCCCTAACTCCCCTCTGCCAAGATGGATTTGCTTCAAACCTCTTGCAATGTAAAGTATCCATAGCCAGCAGTGCTCCCAGACCCCGAAACCCACCCACAAACACCAGGAAGCCCCCAAACCGGCCCACAAAAATGCTACATTGAGCAAAATGTCAGAAATAGCAAAAAAGAATTGGCCTGGATTTTGTCCCAACCACTTCCACCCGGTATTAGACCTTCCCAGGAATGGCCCAAGACCCGCCAACCCACCCGCCAAAAAGCATAACACCCCCAAACAGGCCAAAAGCAACATCTCCTACTTACAATATTTCTCGGCCTTCGGTCCAAACGCGCTGCGTAGCTAGGCCATAAGTCGGGGTTGCCACCACGGATTTCCTTAAAAGCAAATGCAATCAAGATTAGAGTGTCCCAGCAGTGCTGACAGACCCCGAAACTCACCCACAAACAGACGGAACCCCCCCTAATAGCACCTCAAAGGCAAGCAAGTCAGCAAAAACACTAAAAAATTTGCGCCTCGGATTTGGTCCAAACCACTTTTAGAGCTTCCCAGCAATGGCCCCAGAGCCGTCAACTCACCTGCAAAGAGGTAGAACAACACCCCCACAAGTGCTGAGTCTTTCTTCATTGGGCGTAAACCAGCCCTCTGCTTTGATGGAAATAGGAGTCTGGAGGAAGAGGATAGAGGAGCATGTTCTTCTGAACTTGTGAACCTGAGGAATGCAGACTGCGGCACCTCCAAATCAATTAGCAAACAAGTGAAGACAGTTCTGCTGATGGGCTTGTTTTTGTGATTATCTGATTAAAGTTTGAATTATATTAACTGTGCACAACAAAGAAAGACAGACACACAGGAATAAAAGTGAATAAGGACGAAAAAGAAAGTTATTGATTCGTTGTCTCATTTTCAGGGCTCGGTATCACGGTCCAGGAATAAGAATAAGGCTTCGTCATCATACTCTGCGAATTCAGGCAGGGTGAGCTCAGTGTCACCTGACAGAGTAGAAATTCCCTCATCTATGTTGCTGGCCACCTCGTCTTCATCCGGCGCGCTTTCTCGTACTCTGAAATCTGGTGGTATGAGGTGCTGATTCATCTTGATCATTGTTAACCTCTCCACAAAATTTTGGCGAGAGGCGGCTCCGTTTGGAAGTTACAATGCCACCAGCAGCACTGAAAACACGTTCAGAAGACACGCTTGCGAGTGGGCAAGACAAGTAGTTTAAAGCCAGGTTGGTGAGCTGTGGCCACAATTCTTTTTTCCCATGCCAATACGCCAATGGGTCAGCATTAACATAGACCTCTGTTGAGTCATTCAGTTAGTCCTTGACCATCGAATCAAGGTTCTCCTCCAAGGTTCCTCCTCTTTGCTTAGCTGTTGCTGTGACCTTTTGAGAACCAAACCCAAGCCGAGCTAGCCAATCCTCTTCAGCCTCCAATGTTACTGTTGCGTCTGGTGGTGCAGATGATCCTGTTGCCGGTCTCTTTAACGGCTGAGAGGTCACTTGTGCCGCAGCCACAGGTGCAGAAGAGGATTGTTGTGACTGGGGATGGCCTGCTGATGTACTGCCTTCTCCTTCAATTTGCTGCCGTTCTCTTTCAAACCTCTTGGCTGAGGAGGCTATCCACCGTTTGTAACTTGTAACATCTTCATCAGCAAAAGGAAAGAATGCTTGGCCTGCCAGCGCCTTTTTGTAGCGTGGATCCAGAATAGTAGCACAAATGTAATGCTGTTCTGAGTGGATCATTTTAAGACGTTCATCACCTTGTAGGAGCTCTAATAATTTCTCAGCCAGAACAAAAGAGTCTTGGTTTTTTACATCTTTTTCAAACACAGAACACACCTCCTTCAGTTGGTGCTCCAGCATGTACAACAATGGGATAGCTTTTCCCAAATTACAGTCCTCCTTGCTGACTGCACGCGTGAAGAACTCAAAAGGACGAAGCATGCGTGTCAGGCTTTTAACTATGTTCCATTGCGCCGCACCCATCCTCAGGTCCTCCTTCTGAGCTGTACCCTCTGTTAAGAAATAGTGATCGAGTACCGTATACTGCTCATACAGACGCTCAAGCATGTAGAAGGTTGAGTTCCAACGTGTTACCACCTCCTGGATGAGTGCTTTCACTGGCATTTGACGTTGACATAGCAGGCTCCTCAGCTGCTTCCGGGCCTTAAAAGAATGGCTGAAATGGTTGCACATTTTTTGGCAGGTGTCCAATACTCTGTACGCTGCACTGTCTTTATTACCCAAGAATTTTTGGACAACCAGGTTTATACAGTGCGCCAAACACGGCACTCTGAAATACTCACCTCGCCTCATGGCCTTAACTATATTGGCGCCATTGTTCGTGGAAACATAACCAACCTGGCGTTTTTTTGGGGACAGCCAGTTAAGGACCTTTGTGTTAAAGACATCCAAAATGTTTTCTGCTGTGTGACGTTTCTCCAAACCAAACATGGCTAGTGTTGCATGTTTCCGAGCAGCTTTAAAAACAATGTCCGGGTCAACACCTGCGTTTAGCTTTGCTTTAGCCCCTGAAAAAGAGACCCAGTGTGCAGTGATGCACATGTAATCAGCGCCTGCGCCACTGGTCCACATGTCTGTTGTCAGATGTATAGTGTGAACAGCACTCTTCTGCAAAGCTGCTCCAATCACCTTCAGAACATCTTCATGTAGTGCTGGAACCGCAACTCGGGCAAAATAGAACTGGCTAGGAACCTTCCATTTAGGGCAGAGCGCTGCCACTAATTCTAGAAAACCAACCCCTTCTACAAAAGAAAAAGGGAGAAGGTCCAGAGCTAGCATTTTAGCCAGCTTAGTGTTATACAGACGCGTCAGTGGGTGGTTGCGTTCATATTGCGCTTCTGTAAACAACATCTTTTTAATGTTGCCCTGGACCAAGGATTTACGGGATGATGATGATATCTTCGACCCAGTTACGCTCGCTGATGAACTTTTTCGCATTGATGTCTCACTCTCTCCCACACTCTTAGTGTGGCTCACATGGGGTGTGCTGCTGACAGGGGTACTGGGTGTAAGTGAAGTGTTTGAATCGTCTTCTTCCTCCTCGTCATCATCAGATGAAAAATCAACGTTTTCATTACGTGCAATTCGGGCTTCCTTGACCGCCTCTAGGTGCGCAAACCATTGGACAGCGTGCGTTCTCCTAAGATGACCTCTCTGGCCTCCGGTACCATAGTTGGTACCAAACTTACCACGACTAACTCGAAGCTTACAAATGCTACAAATGGCTACGTTTTCCTTTTTTGGGCAAACACTAAAGAAGTCCCAAACTGGAGACTTGAAATGTCTTTGGGGGCCGGAGGAGGCGGCGATACTGGTGGTGGTGGTCCTGCTGCTAATGCCAGATGAAGTGGAGGATGTGGATTGCCGATCTTCAGTACGTTTTGCACTTTCACCACCACTAATTGAGGTCGAGGTGGATGGAGGTCCCACTCCCTTCTTGCGAGGAAGAAATATGGAAGCGGTAGGTGTTGGTGTACTAGTTAACTCCAAATCCAATGATTGTTGTGTTTCCATTGACTCCTCGTCGACATCATCATCACGCTCAGCAGCTTCTCGGGATAGGGTCAAAATGTCTCTTTGCTGCATGCCCGCTGGGGCTGCAGTGACCATTAAGATGACTGGATCGTCGTCGTGAAGGGCTTCATCAGCTGCAATATGCGTCACTTCTTTTTGAGCCTCATCACACTCCATAGGTATGAGTTTTTCGATGACTTTCCTTTTACGCTTAGGTATCTTTGTCAGATCATGGTGTGCCTCACTCTCAGACAGCCTTGGTGGTTCCCCATCTTCATCCCGATCATCAGAAGGAGGTGTGCTTGAAGAAGATGTAGACCTCACCCTTGATCTCTTCCTTGCTTGGGGTGTGGAAGACAATGAATGATCATCAGGAGGAGTGGCTTCCTCAAATGATACCTCGCCTTGATTGTCGATTTCCTGATGTGCCCCTACGTCGGGAGGAACAACTATTGTGGGCACTTGTGACCCTCCATGCACCTCTGCTTGCGCATCTCCTTGCGCTGCCTCTCCTTCCACATGTACTTGGGCTTGTACTTGCACATGGTGTTGTTGTTGCGGCTGTGGTTGTTCAACACTTGTCAGATGACTTACAACAACCTGTGTTGATTCAGGGACATTGCTGCTACTTTCTTGCGATGAGCCAACATCACTGGTCGATGGTGATTGGAGAAGTACACTGACTGCCTCTGAAGCACTCAAGGGCTTTGACTTAAGTTGGCGTGGTGGTGGAGGCACTGAACCCAATGGAGCGGGGATGCTGCTCCCAGCTTGGTCCCCAGCAGCTGCAGGCGTACTTTTTTTTTGCTCCCAAAAAACGCGGCGGGTGGCACACCAGCCTCCTTGCTAACTTGCTTCTTCTGCTCCTTACTAGCAACTTTCTTGCTAGAGGAGCTACGGAGACCTTTTTTTGGGGCCATCTTCTTCAGAGCAGGTCAGACAGCAGGCCGCAGTTGCACGAATTGTAGAGTTGTCTGAGGCCAGACGTGACGTCGCGCGACGTTATGCTGCACACACACACCGCTGCAGGACTTCTTCCTGGCACTGGTGGTTCTCTTGAGTCTTGTGCACCTAAAAGCAATGGAAGACATAGGAACATCAGTTCAGTTATACACCCCAAAAAAATCGAAACAAAACCTGAAAAATCAGCACAATCCCATTCCATCCATGCCCTCCATGATGTTTAAGTTCAAGACACCCCACAGAAAGACTAGGCTCATGCAAGACTCAATACCCCTGGTGAAAAGGCCACAAGTACAGCCCCCAAAAACGAAAATGACTGAAAAATCAGCACAATCCCATTCCATCCATGCCCTCCATGATGTTTAAATTCAAGACACCCCACAGAAATACTAGGCCCATGCAAGACTCACCACCCCTGGGCATAAAGGTTGAAAAGTAGGCAAAATGGTTGCAGGCCTAACAACAATGGCTGCATTCAAAATGGCCACTTGCCTCCCAGCACATGGCCAGGGCCTGTAGCAGCACTCAAAATGGCCCCCAGCCACATGGCCTGTCCCTCCCCATGAACACCCCCAAAAATCGAAAAACACTGAAAAATCAGAACAATCCCATTCCATCCATGCCCTCCATGATATTTAAGTTCAAGACACCCCACAGAAAGACTAGGCCCATGCTAGACTCAATATCCCTGGTGAAAAGGACACAAGTACACCCCCAAAAAACGAAAATCACTGAAAAATCAGCACAATCCCATTCCATCCATGCCCTCCATGATGTTTAAATTCAAGACACCCCACAGAAAGACTAGGCCCATGCAAGACTCACTACCCCTGGGCATAAAGGTTGAAAAGTAGGCAAAATGGTTGCAGGCCTAACAACAATGCCTGCATTCAAAATGGCCACTTGCCTCCCAGCACATGGCCAGGGCCTGTAGCAGCACTCAAAATGGCCCCCAGCCACATGGCCTGTCCCTCCCCATGAACACCCCCAAAACACGAAAAACACTGAAAAATCAGCACAATCCCATTCCATCCATGCCCTCCATGATGTTTAAGTTCAAGACACCCCACAGAAAGACTAGGCCCATGCTAGACTCAATACCCCTGGTGAAAAGGCCACAAGTACAGCCCCAAAAAATGAAAATCACTGAAAAATCAGCACAATCCCATTCCATCCATGCCCTCCATGATGTTTAAATTCAAGACACCCCACAGAAAGACTAGGCCCATGCAAGACTCACTACCTCTGGGCATAAAGGTTGAAAAGTAGGCAAAATGGCTGCAGGCCTAACAACAATGCCTGCATTCAAAATGGCCACTTGCCTCCCAGCACATGGCCAGGGCCTGTAGCAGCACTCAAAATGGCCCCCAGCCACATGGCCTGTCCCTCCCCATGAACACCCCCGAAAAATCGAAAAACACTGAAAAATCAGCACAATCCCATTCTATCCATGCCCTCCATGATATTTAAGTTCAAGACACCCCACAGAAAGACTAGGCCCATGCAAGACTCAATACCCCTGGTGAAAAGGCCACAAGTACAGCCCCAAAAAACGAAAATCAGTGAAAAATCAGCACAATCCCATTCCATCCATGCCCTCCATGATGTTTAAATTCAAGACACCCCACAGAAAGACTAGGCACATGCAAGACTAACTACCCCTGGGCATAAAGGTTGAAAAGTAGGCAAAATGGTTGCAGGCCTAACAACATTGCCTGCATTCAAAATGGGCACTTGCCTCCCAGCACATGGCCAGGGCCTGTAGCAGCACTCAAAATGCCCCCCAGCCACATGGCCTGTCCCTCCCCATGAACACCCCCAAAAATCGAAAAACACTGAAAAATCAGCACAATCCCATTCCATCCATGCCCTCCATGATGTTTAAGTTCAAGACACCCCACAGAAAGACTAGGCCCATGCTAGACTCAATACCCCTGGTGAAAAGGCCACAAGTACAGCCCCAAAAAACGAAAATCACTGAAAAATCAGCACAATCCCATTCCATCCATGCCCTGCATGATGTTTAAATTCAAGACACCCCACAGAAAGACTAGGCCCATGCAAGACTCACTACCCCTGGGCATAAAGGTTGAAAAGTAGGCAAAATGGTTGCAGGCCTAACAACAATGCCTGCATTCAAAATGGCCACTTGCCTCCCAGCAAATGGCCAGGGCCTGTAGCAGCACTCAAAATGGCCCCCAGCCACATGGCCTGTCCCTCCCCATGAACACCCCCGAAAAATCGAAAAACACTGAAAAATCAGCACAATCCCATTCCATCCATGCCCTCCATGATGTTTAAGTTCAAGACACCCCAAGAAAGACTAGGCCCATGCAAGACTCAATACCCCTGGTGAAAATGCCACAAGTACAGCCCCAAAAAACGAAAATCACTGAAAAATCAGCACAATCCCATTCCATCCATGCCCTCCATGATGTTTAAGTTCAAGAGACCCCACAGAAAGACTAGGCCCATGCTAGACTCAATACCCCTGGTGAAAAGGCCACAAGTACAGCCCCCAAAAACGAAAATCACTGAAAAATCAGCACAATCCCATTCCATCCATGCCCTCCATGATGTTAAAGTTCAAGAGAAGACACCCCACAAAAAGACTCAGTCCACCCACCACTGAGTACCCCTGGGCAAAAGGCCCCAAAACAGCCCAAAAATCGAAAATTCCAAAATTGTAGTTGCAGCAACTGTAATGCCCCAAACAAACTTACTTGTGAAATTTCTAATCCAAAAGTGATCCAAAGAAAGTCAAAAAGGCCTCAAATCCAAATATCCAGCAGCATCCACAAAAAGTAATCCTTCCAGCTCCAGATCCAAATGAAAAGTGACCAGGAGATGGACAAAGCACTGGGAGGAGACTGCTGGACAGGAACAGGAAGTTGAAGACTGTGGGGCACTTCCTTCCTCCCACCCCCCCCTCCCCAAAATGGACTCCTCGCAAAAAAAGTGCAGGCAAATGTCAACCTAAGGAGTTATTCAGATAAAAATCATCATTTCAAGAAGGTTTATGCTGCTTGCTGGTGGATTTCTTGTGCAGAATTTCAAATTTTATATTTTCGCGTGTGCGAGATTGTTGCTGCTCGCCGCATCTCAAAGCTCGCAATTGCGAAGTACCGCGATACGCGATCACGGCGTACTCGAGTTAGTTGGCAAGCCGCGATTATGTAATCGCGCTTGCCAAATTCCCGCGGGATCCCGCAGCAAGATCCAAAATGGCGCAGCACTCGCAAAATATCAAGAAAAATAACTCGGCAAACGATGATAAACGCCGCGCGCCGCAAAATTGTATCACCAAGAAAAAAAAAATCCGCTGCGTGCGAATTTGCGGATTTTGCGGGAAATTCGCAAATCTCACGGATTGCGAATTTACCAAAAATCCGCAAAATCCGCGAGCGTAACGGATTTTCCGCCCATACTTACTTACGCTTACACAGCATAATTGTTTTTTTTTTAAACGTGCGCATTAACATGTGCGCGCATCCCGGCCAGCGAACGCACGTATGTGGTAAATAACCTAATCCACAGTCTTAAACCTCCACTTTCCACTCCATACTTTCATACAGCAGCCCTGTATGCCTTCGAGCTTTATTCCGTACCGTACTCACCCCTCCCTGCCTCCCTGCTCAGAAGCGGACCCCAGGTGCAGGGATGAGAGTAGAAGAGCAGTCTGCATCAGTAAGCAAGGCAAATGGCACTGGGAAATGTTTTCTTTTAATTATTTATAAATCTATGAATAGTATTTTTGTTTGGCAGCATGGCACGCTTTTAGTATAGCGTTCGCGCAACTTTATTTTCTTCTGAACTTTTTTTTCTTCAGGTGCTGTGTGCAAACGTGGGGTGTGTGCAGCCGTTGGCCTCACAGAGCAGTCTGCCCCGCCCCTTCTCACTTGTCTGTAGATGGTTGATAATGTCCAATTATTTCCGAATTTCACCAACATAGCAGCTATGATGAAGGTAATAACCAGTTGGAAGTCAGAAACAAAATCTGGGGCTGGTTTCCTCCACCAGCGACGCCAGGCATGCTAGCAAGCTCAATGTAATTTTAGTACCACAAACAAGCAGACTGAATCGATTAAGAAACCCCAGTCTGTCTCTCGGGTGGCATACTTTGATGGTTGTAACATATTCCCCAGAGCAGTATTTAGAGTCTGCACACAGTAAATGTAAGTTAGCCATACTCTAAACATTTTTCCCCTTAATCTGCAAATTCTGCAGCAGTGGATCGATTATGTGGCTAGTGTAGAAATCGCTCCAGCTATGCAGTTGCATCATTCTATTAGTCCTTGTTATAGGTCAGATGGTGGAACAAAGCAACTAGTAAGGGCAGGCATGTTTTGTAGCACCTGCTTCAGAACAGTGGAGGGGCCACGATTAATATTGTACGTCACTGAGAAACATGGTTAGCTGGTGCTACTTCGATTCTTTAGAAGTGTTATGGACCTGTGGGAATAGAGGCACCTCTTCAAACAGTGTCTGTGGCTGACACAGCAGCCATTCCCTAGAGTAATTTGTTACATTGAAGCCCCTCCACCCAGTGATGTCTCCAACCAGTGACTTCATACTCACAATACCATGTGCTCGCTGGTAAGTGTTCCATAATGTAAAGTAAAATTGCGGAAGAGGGCCCGAAAGTGGCATGTCGGAGTGCAGGCAAACTAGCATTGGTGTGCTAAGAGTATGTGTAAAGGACTCTTATCATGACGTCAGAACATTTGGGGATGTTCGCACACTTTACCACAGATTTGCACTTTTTTATCTGAGGCTTTTAAAATAACACCAGGTCTCCCTCGGTAGCCAATCCCATATACCTTCCTGCTCGTTCTAACATTAGGAAGCAAGTGGTGCTGCTCCTTCCAGCAGCCAAGCTGCTCTTGGGAGTTTACTGCATGCCACCGGCATGTCACCAGCGTTGGTTCTCTCTGCTGTTAGCATTTAGAAACGAAGGTGTATAAAAATACAGATATTCATTTATAAATGCAAAATATACAGCCATTCACACTCTCAGTCAGCAGTCTTATAGCCTTCCTTCCCCACTCATTGGTAGGTTTTTCATGGGGTGGTCAGGTGTGTGCGTCTGCGGTGTGTCGGTCAGTTGTTGAATTGATGGTTGTTTGTGTATTCGTCATGGCATAACTCAGGACCATGAGTGGATTAGTCCCCCAACGGCCCCCACAACGCTAAGGATGCCTGGCCTCCACCTTGGTGGTGCCCAGGAGTGGACGCCTCACAGGGAAAGCCAGGATGGGTTCCACAGCGGTATTCATACAAGCGCCTTGAGACCCTTGCGGGTGAGTAGTGCGCTATACAAGTATCAATTTACAACTGTGCATCCCTTATGCTCCCCCTTCAAATGGTCCGTGGTACTCTCCGAGCACATCTTGACTGCAACTGGATCCATATATCTCCCCAAGGCAGTTTGAAGTACTGTAAAAATAGAGATGCCTTCCAAGCATTTGCAATGCAATAGGTCTCGCATTTCTGAAACTTTCTAAACACATAAAAGCATTGTCCTTTACAGTGCCAATAGCTCAAAATATCGCAATTGTGAGACCGATGGCATTGCAAATGTTTTTTTGCCTTGCTACTATGTTAATGTAGATGTTTATGCCTTGCAACTAATTTAATGTGGATTTCAACACAATGTTGAAACTGTTGGAACATAGCGGGAATCCACCACAAATTAGAAACTCCCGAATGGTGCGAGTTCATTGACCGTCATGATGTTATCATGTTGCAGGAAACTTGGGCAGTGGCACCAGCTTTTCGCCAGGGCTTTTTAAACTTCTATGTACCTGCGAAAAAGAATACTAAGGGGTGGCCTTCAGGGGGGCTAATCATCTGGGTAAGACAATCCTTACAATGTACCATCAAACAGAGACATATCAACAATTGTGACCTGCTCCCTCTAGTTCTCACCTGGGCTGATGGCCATAAACTAACCTTATATAATATTTATGCCAGGGGAACTCAAGGGGGTACAGCCTCTGAGGTGATAGGTGCATTAGATAATGACTTAGAGACTCTACCCATGCAGCACACTATCCTGGTGGGGGGAGACCTGAACACAACATGTGAACCACTAGGATGTGAGGATAATGAACTGGCCCAAGAGGAAGATACCAAATGGGGAATCCCCCAATTGGATCTCCCCCTGGTAAAAAAGTGGACAGAAGTGGCAATACAGGTTAAGAGCCTATGCCTGTCCAGGGGACTGAGGGCAGTAAATGGCCGCACCCGATCTGACCCACAGGGTAAGCACATCTTTGACAATTTGCGGTCAAGTAGCAGGATAGGTTACATCCTTATAGATGTTAGAGACTGGCATAAAGTGGTGGATATGCAAGTGATACCGAGACTGGAGAGCGACCACAACCCATTGTGCCTGCTCTTTAATCTGGAACAAGGCATAAACTTAACTAACCTGAAAAGTGGTCTTACGACACTAGATGTCATTTCAACCAATAATCTCTGTCACATTAAATGGGCAACCTTGGTAGATAAACCCGAGGGTATGCAGGCCCTAGAGGAGATAGTTACTGAAGAGGTTACCAGATTGCAGATTCTCACTAAGGAAATAATTTTTAATCAATTGATTGAAGAGTCACAGCCAAAGTTTTTTGCCAACTTACAGAACTTATTTAAAAAAGAAAACCAGCAGAGGAAAGGCACTAGACCACCAATAAAAAGAGGGTGGTACGACCACTCCTGCAGAAAAGCGCGACAGAAACTCAGCATAGCGCTGAGGACTAAAATAGGAGTATTAAAGGCCAGGGACGAGTACAGGAAAGCACAAATTAGGGCAAAAAGATTGTGAGACGAGAACATATGGTTAGATCTAAAGAAAGCATGTGCAGCCAAGCAGCAGAAAGAGTTTTGGGCCATCCTAAAGTGGGGCAGTGCGGGAATAGCAGACTGCCCGAAAAATCATGTAGCAAAGGAGGCTTGGGTGGACTTTTTTAAACCACAATACGCAGATAATCTGCCTCCTCTAACTGAACCTCCCCCAGAAAGGGTATTCTATACCCATGAAATATTTTCATTGAAAGACGCAAACGAGGCAATGGATGGAGTAACCAGAGGAAGGGCGCCAGGAATTGATGGATACCGGCGGATGTGTTCCTATCTGACAGGGCCAACTGGTGCAAATATTTTGTATGGCTTGGTAACGCCATCGCACAAGGAGCAATGATTCCAGCAACATGGAAAGGCGCGGAAATAATACCTGTCTTCAAAAAAGGGGATAAGGCTTTACCAAGTAACTACAGGCCCATCAGCCTTATCGACTCTGCGCAAAAACTGATGGGCAGGATGATACAAAACAAAATACAAGCCTGGATAGATGATAAGGAGATCCTCTCCCCGTACCAAGCTGGCTTCCGCCCTTTAACTAACTCTGTTGACCAGGTATTCTATTTCTTAACCATGTACTGGAAAAATGTAACCCTGACAAATGGTCCATTATTTGCTCTTTTCGTTGACTTGAAGTCAGCTTTTGACTTAGTTCCTCGACAAAAACTTTGGATTGTCTTGCGGGATCTTGGAATAAGCCCTGAATTGCTGACTTTACTTGTGAGGATGCACGAAAACAACTATGCCCGGATTAGATGGGGTGCTCAGGGAGATGTCACTGAATCCTTCCCTGTGGATCGAGGGGTAAGGCAGGGCTGTGTCCTGGCCCCCACCTTATTCTCTCTCTACAACAACGGCATAGTTGACTTCCTAAAGCAATTCCCGACAGATGCACCAATATTAGATGGGGAGCGGGCCCCAGTATTAATGTTTGCAGATGACACCTTGCTGGTCTCGCGGACCCCTAGCGGACTGCAAAAGACAATTAACGCCTTTGGTGACTTCTGTCGGATACGGGGTCTGGAAATAAATACATCAAAGACTAAGTTTATGAACCTGAATCCTGTCAAGAAATTCAAGGGGAAAATGCATTTTAATGGGTCTTCACTGGAGGAAGTGAATGCTTTTACCTATCTAGGTATTTCTTTACAGGCCAACATGAACTGGAAATCCCATATGGACTCTGTGGTGCTAAAGTTCAACCAATTGGCAGGGGCAATAGCCCAAAAACATAAATCTTCATTTACTAAACCCATCCAGCCAATAATGGAGATTTACAGCATGAAAGTGTTGGGCGCCTGCCTTTACAGATCAGAGTTATGGGGCTTCACCAATTTGAGCACATTAGTCGTTGCAGAAAATAAATTTCTACGACGAATGACTGGTGTCCCCCAGAGTACTCCTTCAATCCCGCTCCAATATGATCTCGGGAGGAAAAAGATCGAGGACATGGTCAGATTGCGCCCCCTCCTATATTGGAGGCGTATAAAAACTACTCCTGAATTGGGACATTACGCAGCTGCCCTCAGGGATGTTGTTAGCTCTGACCAGTTTCATAAAATATCTTGGCTCAAAGAAGTGAGGAACTTGCTTCAAAAATTGCACCTAGATCACTTGTGAACTGCAGTAGACCCACATGCCTTCCCATCTAAGGCTTCATTGAAAAAAATGTATTGGGACATGATAAATAATACTGTATTGATTTCCAACCAACCATCTTTGTTGACATCCCAGTTCTTGGATTTTAAAATCACTCCTAAATGTGAACAGTACTGGGATTTGATCTCTAAACCCCTAGATAGGAAGCTGTATTTTCAGTTTAGAATTGGCTCTTTACCCCTCAATGCCTTTACGGCTAAATGGTCCCCTGGTAATGTAAAAACTTGCTCTTGTTGTAAAGCACATGTAGAGGACATCCCACATTTTCTGTTTGTTTGCCCATTATATGCTGCCCCAAGAAGTAGATGGCTAAAACCGGTTTGCAGGAATTAAGGGACAAGGAAATATCTTGAGGCACTAAGGATATTAAAAACAAACTGTGCCCCCAATCTTGCAATCGCTGTAGCCAAATACATGGGGTGGGCCTGGATAATACGCACACGCACTTTAAAACTGTAACTAATTATGGGAAATGTATCTGTAATGACAATTTCAACTTGCTAAGGCCTTGTGCTGTGACTTGATTTTATAATGTAAGAATTTTACAAATTGAAATATTTCGCCAACACTGTATAAAATGAATGGTATTTAATAAGTATTTTATCTTGTTTTTAAAATTCTAGGGTAGTATTTATTCTGTTTAGCTTAGGGAAATATGCTTTTATGACAATGTTGTCGAATAAAGTATTTAAACTTGAAAACTTGAAACTGTTGTATTTTCATAATTTGCTTCCAAGGTCCAACCCTGTGCTACAGTTTACTGAAAATGTTCTCCTTTCAACTGCAGTTAAAAATAAACGGAGAAGCAGAAGCTGATAATTTTACAGATTTGAGCTACACATAACTAACTGCCTCAGAGACAGTAATCTAAGAGGGACTAATGGAACCTATGTGGCCTCATAGTTTTATTTGTTAACTCAAGAGAGGTAAGTGATGGAAGCCTCTACTTTCTACTATTTTAGATTTATGCATGGTATGCGAAACTTCTGAAATTATGCCACGTCGTATAATTATGAGTAATTCACTTTAAATGTGCCTTTATGCGCCTGCGCCAGCCATCAGACAGTGTCACTTGCTGGCTCAAGCTGTTACGAAATTATACCAATAGTGAATAAAAGATTATTATTAACTTTTGCTATGATAAAACAGGCCAGCAAACAAGGAGGCTGTAGCCCTGGAGTCCATAAAGGAGAGCAGCCACTGCTTTTCCTTATATTTTTTTCTGTTACACTTTGAACCATGAAAATGGCAAAGCCCTTGTAAAAGGCCTACTTTGACAACACATGAGATTCAGCAACAAAATATTTTGGGGCAGATTTACAATTACTGGCGAATCCCTGCATTTCGGCAGAGATGCACCAGTAATTGTGCGCTGCAGCCCCGCCACCCTTGATGCGCCATTTACAATGCGGCGCACCATGGGGCAAAAACTGCACAGATGCGTCACGCATCTGTGCCGTAAAAGCGGCGCATTGTTTGAGTTGCGTCACAAGTGCGACGCAGCTCCAGCAATGATCAGCGGGGCCCTATGTGCACAATGCTGCATCAATCCTTACGCCTGCTTCAAGCAGGCGCAGGGTTTTGACGCAGCATGGGCCCAAAAGTGACTGAGTGAAATCTTGTAGATTTCACTCAGCCACTTTTGGGAGGCGTTCCTGCGACGGAACGCCTCCCCCTGCGATGGTACGCCTCTTCTGGCGCAGGGCTTTACTACGTGACGCATCTGGGAGATGCGTCACGTTGTAAATACCCTGCACCATGGCACATCTTTTGCGCCACCGCTGCGTCACAAAAATTGACGCAACAGCGCCGTAAAAGCAGCGCAAGGGGCTTGTAATCTGCCCCTCGATCTGGAGGACTGAAGAACAAACCCATTCATTTGACTTCCAAAGGGTTCATCAATATAACCGCTATAAAGTGTATTAAAAGCATTAGATATATTGGACCCAAATAAGACTCATCTTTTTTTATCCACCTCCCCCTCGCAACTGCTTGTAGGATTTCAACGCAATTTTCACACTCACAAACTACAATACACTCTTAGGATAGCACAGTCAACTTCCAATTGCAGTGCTAAACCCTCCCTTTACCTCAGTACTACAAAATATCAACTTGCATGCTAGCTCCAATGTCAGACAAACCACCATATTATTAAGTTGTCAACGGTGATCAGTTCATTTTCTCCTTCTCGTCAAAGGTAGTCATCATTCACCGTTCATTCATTTGGGCAGAATTAAGAAAAATGCAATGAGCTGTCATTCTGCTCACAACCATTCACCACCTGTTTTGACAATTTTCATCGATGTATTCACTCACTCAGAGCAGCTGGGTCCAGACAGCAACATATTTCTGTAGGTTTTGTCCTGTGTGTCAATTAAACTTACAAAAAAGAGATCTGCACGAGGCATATAGGATTTCAAAAGAATTTGCGTGGGCGAAAAGAAAATGCCTGGCTATTCTTGAGCGTTCGAGAGTTGTCAGAAATAAAAACAATGATCAATGAATGTGTTAGAAATTGAAAACCATGTCAAATGTCTCAACATCTGGGACTCCTAAACCAACATTCCCGACAGAAAACTTGAACGTATTCACCCAAAATCTTGTCTTCATACTATCACCTCATAAAAAAGATCTTAACGTATTTATTTAATCCAGAAAACTCTTTAGCTGAGAATAATATTGCAGCATTGTCAAAAAGTTTAGGACTTTTCCCCTACCTCCGTTGTACTAATCCATAACGTAGGCCTTAGGTTCAGCTATAACTAGACCCATCTCTTAAAAGCAGCACAAAATACCTTGATTTACGATATTTAAACGAATAGAACCTAAGCATTCATTTCATGTGGCAACTAGAATACCCAAATAACTAATACAGTAATGGAGTTATTTGAATGAATATATAGCCTGGGCGTGAAACTCCGCTACACTCGCAGAGTTTAAAGCCCCAACTAAAAGGTCCGATCAACAGCTAGTCCTGACTAAAGAAAAGATTGGTCAACAAAAATCTGCGGCAATAGAATGGCAACTTCGCCAATATGTATCAAATTTTGAGGCCATGAGAATAGTAAAAACTGACCCGAAAAAGTAGTCCTGGCAGTGCTCCAGGCCCCAACTGCATTCCAGCATCGGTTTCCAAACAAGGTATATACATTTTTGGTCTGGAGCTCTGGAAAATCTGTTTAACCGCTGCATGATTACTGCATCTATCTCCAACTTACTGGCACGGCTCGATATTACATAGAACGCAAGATGGGCGCACACCGCTAGCCTCTCCACCGGATCGCCCCTTAGCATTCTGGGAGTGGTAGTGCAAGTAGCAAAGAAACCGGAAAGTTCAAAGTGTATCACCTTGGATGGTGCAAATCAGTTCTTGAAGCTTCAGTAATCTCTAGACACGTGTTTCGGGTTATCAACCCTCGTCAGCAGGGATAGGCAGTGTTCTGGGGTCGCCGATGGCTGCCAATATCTGCCAGGTATAGTACCACTCCGGCGCGTAGGTGCGGGATTCCTGGATGGCGAAGACAGCGAAGATAGCAAGATCGAAAGATGATGCATCGCGAACACTCTACTACAATGACCAGAGTCCTTAGGGGCAACTTCCGCCGGTGTGTGAGTAGTGTGCGACCCCACCCCCCTTTTTTTTACGGCTCGATATTACACCCTATCTATAAAAAGGCCCCATGTCGATCCCTGATAGCTATTGACACAACCTACTACTGCTGGATGTTGACGCCAAATACTTTGTGTTGGAGGATTTAGAAGAATGGGCAGCTGCAAACAACATGCTGCCCTTTAACCAAGCTGGCTTTAGACCCCTGTCTGGCACTATAGATAACCTTGTGGCCTTAAGGATCCTTGTAGCAAAACAAATAAGGAAGAAGGAACAGCTCTACTGCTGTTTTATAGACTATGGAAAGGCTTTCGACCATGTTAACCGCCAACTACTGTGGTCCAAACTCATAGCCTGGCAAATCCGTAAAACTGGGATGTGCCACGACAGTCTCTGACAAAATAAACATCTAACAAGGTGTCGATCAGGGCTGCATATTAGCATCAACTTTATTCTATCTGTTTATTATGTGGGATCTGGTTACCGCAATAAACTCAGTAATAAGTCACACACCAAAATTAGCGAATCATCATATCACATCGCTTCTGTAGCAGAGGATGTTGCGGCCACATGCATCAAAGTCCGGTTTTGCGATTCCTAATTTGCGATTTTTAGGGAGTCGCAAATAAGGAATCGCAAAACGGGATGCATGATTGAAACTGCATAAAATTTGCGATTCTGTAAAAATAGCAATTTTTACCTAATCGCAAATATTATGCGAATTCCAATTTACGATTTCGCAATTCCCATTGATTCCTATGGGCCAAAAGGCCCATAGGAATCAATGGGAATTGCGAATTCGCAAAATGTTGATGCATTCCATGGGTGCAGGGGGGGTCCAGAGGACCCCCCCCTGCACCCCTGAAATGTATTTTCATGTGTGTCTGACAGTGTTTTGAAATGCAAATTAGAGCATTTTAACACATTTTCGCAAATTACCACAAGGTTCAACCTTGTGGTAATTTGCACCCCGTAATTGCGAATTCGCAATTTTAAAATTAATCATGCATTGCTTTTAAGAAATCACAAATTTGCGATTCCTTAAAAGCAATCGCATTTTTGGAATTCGCTAAAAATAGCGATTTTACCAAAAATGCTTGATGCATCCCAAAAACCTATTTAGGAATCGCAAACGGCCGAATTTTGCGATTCGCACCGTTTGCACTTCCTAAATAGGTTGATGCATGTGGACGTTGGTCTTTTAAGCCAAACTCCGATTGGACTTCAAAGACTGCTAGATGTCTAATACAATCATTGTTGCTCAAACTGCATGACAGTCTACTATGAAAAAACGAATATTGTGATCTTTGGCAGGAAAAGGACAAAACGAGGCTACTGGCACCTTAACAATCATCGTCCGACTATTCTGTACAAATATAAATTATTGGGGTGCAGGCTGGATGATAAGGGAGGTCACTTATTACATCTAAACTCATTGGCCCACATGCATCATTGTGTCATTTTGCATTTCTTAATTTGCGAAAAATAAGGAATCGCAAATTAAGAAGTGCAAAATGCTATGCATCATTTTTTTCGGTATTTCTTTGTGATTCGGTAAAAATTGCAATTTTTACCGAATCCCAAAGAAATACCGAATTCTTAAGTTAATTTTCGCAATTCCCATTGATTCCTATGGGCCAAAAGGCCCATAGGAGTCAATGCAAATTGCGAGTGGCACTTAGAAAATTTCATGAGTGCAGTGGGGGGTCCAAAGGACCCCCCCATGCACCCCTGAAATGTATTTTTCGCATCATGTTTCACACACACATGTCCTAAGGACATGTGTGTGTGGAACATGAATGTTTAAAAAAAATCATTTAAAGCATTTTAAACACTTTTTCCAAATTTACTGAGTGGTTCAACCACTCGGTAAATTTGGAACCCTAATTGCGAATTTCCACTTGTCAAAGTAATGATGCATTGCTTTTAAGAAGTCGCACATCTGCGACTTCTTAAAAGCACCCGCAATTTTAGAACTCGCAACAATGTTGCGAATTCTAAAATTGCTTCATGCATCCGAAAAAACACGTTTGCATTCGCAAACGGCCGATTTTAAGGAATCGCACCGTTTGCGAATGAAAAAGTGCTTGATGCATGTGGGCCATTAAAACCGAAATTGGCTTCATCACAACCTGCCTTTCAAACAATATTTAAAAGCACAAAACAGTACTCTTTTGAGATGGTGCTGAACATAGTTACTGCCAAACTTATTCCAACTCTAGCACACGGGACAGAGACTTCCCCAGAAAAATGTGGCACCTTCTTGAACATTTCACAAAGTGCAGTATTCATACCACTGTTTATACTGCGGTGTAATCCCTCTCCAGCCCAGATCAGGATGGAATTTTTTATTGAGTGATCAACTGCTCATAGGGAAGGCTTGCATTTTAAAATGTATGCACTCAGCACGTGCAGCAGAATCAGGAACTCTGAAAAATCTCATCTGGCTTGAAGTGTCACTCGCCCACAGCCTGTGTCAATCAAACGCTTGTGCCCATTCCCTTTCTGAACCACTGGAGCTAAAAGGCGCCGCAGATCTGGGGAATTTAAAACTGCAGCATCCACAGTTCAAAGCAGCCCTAAATAGAAAGTTCAAAATAGAATCCTCTGCGTTAGACCACCGGGCCTTTATCAAAAGAGAACATGCGGCCTTAGTTCTTACCAGCTATGCCAGAATAAGGCTTTATAAATACGTCACAGAACTGTTGTCGTAGTTTTATAAAGTGAAATGTTGCCATTTCCGGATATTTTTTATCATTAGATTTACTGCCCCATTGGCATGTCAACCTGATACCAACACATGACGCTGAATCTATAACACACTTGCTCTGCATCTGCCCTGCTCTCCTCGAGGTACCGCAGAAGACTTCTCCGGTATCTGCTGATTAAAGAAGGCATACAGACATTTGGCGGCGCTTAATTATCTCCTAAGTAATGTGAAGGTGATTGCCAGACTTATAAAACTTCTGGTTGCAGCACATAAATTATTAAGTAAGAAAATCATTGTTTTAAATGTCTCAGTGCCTTAGGGCGAGGTTTTAAAGCCGCATTTACAAATTATGTAGTCACAATGTTTGCTGTAGATTACTTGCTTTACTCAGATCACAGGTTCTCATCTGACTAGATTGTCTAAATGAAGTATTGAAAATTGAATACTATAAAATATAGAATTTATAGTCTTCCCTTGCACTGCTAAGGGCCATCGCAGGCACACTTGCACTATGGGGCAATGATGAGTGCCTACAGGCAGGATTGCTTTTGTGCAGGAAGGGATACCTTCATGGAAAGGTGGAGCGCCTAGTTAACAGAAGACATTTGGTTCTGGGTTGCTGTCAGGTCACCAGATAGAGTAGAGCATTAAAGGCCACTAGCAGAGGGCCCATGGGCAAGGTGGAAAGTTGGACAATGGAGAATATGGGATTACATCACCAGAAGTGCAGCTCCCAGAACCACACACACACACACACACACACATACACGTGTTACCATCCTTGTGGGGACTATGTGTTTTCACCTGCCTTGTGGGGACTAACCCTTCCCAATGTTTTAAAAATATACCAATAACAGAAAAATGTTAAGAAAAAATTCATAATACAGGATCCTGCTTCAATTTTACAAATATGTTGGTATTTAGTCACGCGCACAGAACCATCATTGTGGGGACTTGGACATGTGTTACCATCCTTGTGGGGACCTACTCAATAATTCTCATTTCTGATTGAATACACTCATTATCTAATAGATAAATGCTATTTTTCAGTGCCATACATACACAACATGATACTTTAGTCAAATTTGAATAGGTCACTATGTCCTAGGTGCACCTAGAACAGAGATTTGTCTAATAATGCATATTACAGTAGAAAATGATCTTATATATAAAGTGCATGGACAGGGATTCACGGATGTTTAGCCTATTACTGAGTGCACACAAACATTAAGGAATATGAAAACAACACATAGTTAAATTAATTTAGAGGCTTAAGATCCTGCAATGGGGTCAGATGGCAAAACCAAGTTGCCATTTGACCACCTAGTTGTTTTTCATCAACCTCACCAATTGGCACCATCTACGTATGGCTGTGCATTAATAGTCCCCAAAGAGATGGCATGATATTATAATAAATATTCTAGAGCTGACAGAGTAAGTGTATGATGATGATAATTTTGAAGCCCCCACAGAGATATTGCATGATTAGATTGATGCCCAAGTCCCTACAGATATTGTGGTTTTGGTGTAGGATGATAGTCATGCTGCAGTTCATGCAGAAATAACACTATTACAGTAATGCACACGTCCCACAGAGATAGTTTGTGATTATAGGAATGCCCAGGTCTCCACAGAGATAGTGTGGTATTATAGCCATGTTCAAGTCCCCACAGAGATAGTGTGTGATCATATTCACGTTCAAGTCCCCACATAGATAGTGTGTGATCATACTAATGTTCAAGTCCCCACAGAGATAGCGTGATCATATTCACGTTCAAGTCCCCACAGAGATAGTGTGTGATCATAGTAATGTTCAAGTCTCCACAGAGATAGTGTGTGATCATAGTAATGTTCAAGTCCCCACAGAGATAGTGTGTGATAATAGTAATGTTCAAGACCCCACAGAGATAGTGTGTGATCATAGTAATGTTCAAGTCCCCACAGAGATAGTGTGTGGTCATAGTAATGTTCAAGTCCCCACAGTGATAGTGTGTGATAATAGTCATGTTCCAGTCCCCACTGAGATAGTGTGTTACTATATGAATGCCCGGACACCCACAGAGATAGTGTGTGATTATAACCATATTAAAGTCCCACATAGAGAGTATTAGGATAGTGTTGTTCAAGTGTTGTAGAGAAAGTGTACGATGAGTCATTCTGATATTCATTCAGAATTCATATAGCGCTTAATTATAGTCACTCTCAAGACCCCGTTGGCAAAATGTGTGATTATATTCATGTTCAAGTCCCCTCAGAGATAGTGTGTGATTATTGTTATGTTACATCTCCGCAGAGATAGTATTTGATTACAGTCATGTTCAGGGCCCCACATAGAGAGTGTTATAACAATGATGCTGAGGTGCTTGCTGTTATAACAGTCATGCCGAGGCTCCTGCAGAGGTAGTATGTGATTATAATGATGCCTAGGTGCCTGCTCAGGTAGTGTGTAGTTACAGTCATGTTCAAGTGATGTTGAGATATGTTGTGATTATACTGAAGCTTAGGTCCCCAAAGCGATAGTGCATGATTAGGGAGGCCCACTAAGATGGTGATTATTGACCTATAGAGAAAGTGTGTGATGCATGTAAAGTTCCAGTCCCTCTAAAGACAGTCTGTTATGATATACATGTTGATGTCCCTGAGGAGATAGTATGTGATGACAGTCATATTCAAGTCCCACAAAGTTAAAGTATATGAACCCCCGTCCCCACAGAGATAGAGTGTAATTATAGACATGCCAGGTCCCCATAGAGATATGTGTGATGAAATTCATGTTCAATTACTAAAAGATAGCGCTTGATTGATTATATTGATGCCCAGGTCCCCACAGATATAGTGTGTGATTATAAGGATGCCCAGGTCCCCACAGAGATAGTGTGTGATTATAGGGATGCCCAAGTCCTCACAGAGATAGTGTGTGACTACAGGAAAACCGGGTCCCCACAGAGATAGTGTGTGTTTATATGGATGGCAGGTCCCCACAGAGATAGTGTCTGTTTATGGGGATGGCAGGTCCCCATAGAAATACTGTGTGTTTATAGGGATGGCAGACCCCTATAAAGATATGTGTGATGATAGTTATGTTCAATTACTCAAAGATAGCGTTTGATTGGTTATATTGATGCCCAGGTCCCCACAGAGATAGTGTGTGTTTATGGGGATGGCAGGTCCCCACAGAGATAGTGTGTGATTATAGGGGTGCTAGGTCCCCACAGAGATAGTCTATAATTATAGAGATGTCAAGATCCCCACAGTGATAGTGTGTAATTATAGAAATATCCAGGTTCTCACAGAGTTGGTGTGTGATTATAGCGTTACCATAGTCCCCGCAGAAATAGTGTGTGATGACAGTCTGGTTCAATTCCCCACAAAGGTAGTGTTTGATTGATTATATCGATATCCATGATCCCACTGAGATAGTGTGTGATTATGGACTTGTTCAAGTCCCCACAGAGATAGTATGTCTCCACAGTGATGTTTGTGATTATAGGTTTTATGAAGACTTAAACAGATAGTCATAATCTAGTGGTTTAACAAACTAATGTAGCCACTTCAATAGTGGCAGCTGCTCCACTAAGGTGGAAGAGCGTCGCCCCACTGCTTTAAAGCAGGGCAATGGAAAAAAGGAAATGATAATAATGGACCGTATTATCATTTTATTTTTAGTATTCCAGTTGTTTGACATGGTGTTTCTGGTTGGCTAGGGTATAAAGGTATGGTAGGGCAAACCCATCAGTCTAGTAAGGGTAAGGTAGTAACACATCAAAGACAACCCCTGGCAGAGCAGTCAGGCTTATCCCAGAGGCAATGTCTAAAGCGTTTGCACAACGCACTCACACAACAGTGACACTTTAGGCACACCATAAAAAGCGACTCCACACAAGGTTACATAAAAATATCTTTTGTATTATTTATTTTTAAAAAGTTAGACCACAATCACATAAATCACTGTGCCACTAGGCACTTTGTCATGACATCACATTAAATCATACACCACTTTTGCCAATTGGATAATTGTCATAATTAACAATGTTAGTGAACTTTAGTAAATACTTATAAGTGAACACCACACTGAAAACATAAGGCCTAACATTACAGTTAGTGCAATCAAGACAATAACGATTAGTTAAACATGTTTCCGCTTGAGCCGGTGTCACCAGTCTGACAGGGCAATCTTTTAAGATAGTTGCTTCCAGCTTTGTTAACACCCAACTACATCCCCTCTACATCCCCCCGCCTCCTTCTACATGAAAATGCTCCACTGGTTCGCGTAGAAACAGAGAAAATGCCAGGAATTACAGAGACGCCCTACGGGGATAGAAAACGCCAAAAGATCTCCTGCCTGCACGACGGGGAGAGAACACGGTCTATGGGTGCTTGTGCTCACCAGTGTGATAGGGCCACTGGCCTGCACTCTCTGCAAGGAAACACTACCGGTTTCCATGGAAGCAGGGGAATGACGGAAGTACAGGGGTGATCTGCGGGGTAAGGAAACACCAAAGGATCTTACTCCTGGAGATCAGCCCAGTGGGAGGTCTGTTTGTTGGTGCGAGCACACTATCCCTGGGTGCTCGCACTATCTAGCGTGATGGGTCCACCTGCCCCCACTATTCACAACAACGGGGCCAGAAGCCAAGGGGAGCCAAATGCCTCCGGTACAGCTCCGTAGTGTGGCATGGGTACGAATCTCTTCATGTTTCGCTGCAAGCGGCCTGGTGCAGCTGGGAGGCTCTTGCCTTCCTTAGCAATGCCTGCACCCAGGGGCTCACGTCGGCCACCTAGGGTCTCACATTGGCTGCGTGTGGAAGCATCTGAATGGACACGTGAGGCTCTGGTCACTTCCGGGTGCGGCTGGGCCACATCTTCTGACATCCAAGGGAACTACCGGGCTGATATTCCTTGCTGCTTGGGCATGGCCTCGCAGCCATGTAGCAGAGCCCCGGCTGCTGGCCCACATAAACAAAGGCAAGCAATACGAGAGGGAGAGCGTTTTGTTCCGTTCACCTCCTCCTTCTCAATGTTCAGGCCCTAGATGAGGGAGCTGTGCTGCCCATGCTGCAGGGGAAAAGCGCTCCTGTATGGGGTTAGCACAGCCAACTCCTTGGGCAACAGAATTGAAAACGCTTACCACGCGCTATTAGCAAACAGGGAGGCAAGCACTACCTCGTCCCTGAAGACACTGGGGCAGAGAACAGGGCACAGGCTGGCTAGCATGGAAGGTCCTTTAGCAGAGAGGCAGTCACTTCAGCCACCCAGCAGGCAGCAGGTTAGTTTCACAAGAGGGTATTCACAAACGGTGGTTCCTCCTGGCACACAGCAGTCATTGGGTACGTGCCCCACATAGTGTCTTTTTATTTTCATGGGGTCATAGCCCCTGTATTTATAGTGCCAAAGTCTTTGTTCTGAGGGAACTTCAACCACATATTAGAAGTGCACAACACTGCTGTTCATATTGAAAGCCTTGGCCCCAGACACACCACAGGGGGTGGAGCCATTATTGTGGAAGGTAGGCAACTCCTCGCACCACACCAAATGAAGACCAGGCCTATTCAGGTGCAAGGAAAACTCCCCCTGCCACTCTAAATTCAGGAAACGTCTATTCAGCCTAGGACTGAGTCACCCACGCAGGGCAGGACACACCTCAACTACCCCAGGGACTAGAGTGAATGCACATCCCTTCTCTGTCAGTCAAAACCAAATGGTCAATACACATCAGGCAGGAGCAAAAACTCATAAGCACACAGAAATACCCACTTCTAAATGTGTTTTTTCTAACTCTGTTTTCACCAATAAGCAGGATTTATCACTAGCTTGCCTGCCCGCTACGGGCCCCCAATGTTAAAAACTGCCTGCCTTTCCGTGGTGGCGTTGCCGCCACGGAAAGGCACATCCCAGCCTGCATACAAATATGGATGACGGTGTCTACCAGACATTGCCACCATATAAACTGCTTTTCCACCCTGTAGGCAATCGGGTGGATTGCCTACCTGTGGAAAACCGGCGGACAGTATTCCCGTTCGCTGGGGTCCCCCCTGCCATGGTAATGTGGCTGGGGAAGTTAGAGGCGGGCGGTGGTTTTTGGCGGGTGGATCGCCACCGCCATACGGGCAGTGGCGATCCGCCCGTTATCATAATGAGCCCCTTAATATTCCCTTGCCACGCAAAAAACCCATACCCACCCTAAGCCCTAAGAAATCCCTTATGATCCAAAAACTCATACCCACCCTAACCCTGAAAAATCCTTTGTCACACAAAAACCTATATTCACTATAAACCATAAAATATACCTTGCTACCCAAAAACCTATACTCACCCTAAACCATAAAAAAAAACCTTGCCACCTAAAATCCCATACCCATCCTAAACCCCCAATATTCCCTTGGCACCAAAAACCCCCAAACCCATCATCAACCCTAAGGCACAACTTAGAATCCAAAATCCCATAACCGCCCTAAACCCAAAAAATCCATTATCACCCAAAAACTCATACCCACCCTAAACCATAAAATTTCCCTCGCCCCCAAAATCCCACACCCACAATAAACCTTAAAAATTCCCTTGTGACACAAAAACCCATACTTAACTTAAACCCTACAAAATCCCTTGCCACCAAAATCTTAAACCCATCCTAAACACTAAAAATCCCCATCAAACCCACAAAACCCATACCCACCCATAACGCTAACAATCCCTTACCACTCAAAAACTACACCCACCCTAACCACCAATAATTCACTTGCCACCCAAAAACCCATACCCACCATAAAAAATCCCTTGAGTCCCAAAAACCCATCCAAACACTAAAACCTTAATTATTCATTACCACCCAAAAAACCATTTCAGCTCTAAACCCTAGATGTTCCCTTGCCACCACAACCCAAGCCCAGCGTAAACCCTACAAAAGCCTTACCACTCAAAAATCCATACCCACCCTAAACGCTAAAAATTCCCCTATCACCCAAACACCCATACCCACCAGAAACCATAACATTTCCCTTGCCCCCAAAAATCCAGCCCACCCTAAACCTTAAAACAGCTCTTATCACCCAAAAACTCATGCCCACCCTAACCTTAAAAATTCCCTTGCCACCCAAAAACCCACACCCATCCTAAATGCTAAAAATTCCATTGCCACCCAAAAACCCATACCCACCTTAAACCCTAAATAAATCCCTTACCAACCGAAAACCTACACTGACTGTAATCCCTAAAAAATCCCTTGCCACCCAACAACCCCATACTCACCCTAAACACAAAATGTTCCCTTGCCACCTAAAAACCCATAACTACCCTAAAAAAACTTACCACACAAATATACCCACACCCACCCTAAACCCTAAAAATTCCCTTGCCACCCAAAAACTCATACCCACTGAAAAACCCATACAAACTATAAACCCTAAAAAACTATTACAACCCAAAAAAAACACACACTAAAGCCTAAAGGTTCCCTTGCCACCCAAAACCCCTACCCACCCTAAAAACTAAAAAATCCCCTACCAACCAAAAACCCACAAAGACACACCGACCCTGAGCCCTAGAAAATTCCTTGCCACCAAAAATCCCACACCCACCCTAAACACTAGCAAATCCCTTGCCACCCAAAAACCCATACAAACACTAAACCCTAGATGATTCATTACCAACCAAAAACCCATACCCACTCTAAACCTTAAAAAATCCCCAACCACCCAAAAATCCATACCCATCCAAAACCCCAAAAATGAATTTGCCACCCAAAAATCTATACCCACCCTAAACTCTGCAAAATTCCCTTGCCACCTAAAAACCCTTTCCTGCCCAAAATCCTAAAAATGCCATTGCCACCCAAAAAAACCCAGTCCCACCCTAAACCCTAAGGAATCCCTTACAACCCAAAAACCCATACCCACCCTAACCCTAAAAATTCCCTTGCAGCCCAAAAACCCATACCCACCCTAAACACCCAAAAAGCCCTTACCTCCTAAAAACATATACTCACCATGAACCATAAAAAATACCTTGCCAACCAAAATCCCACGCCCACCCTAAACCCTCAATATTCTTTTGGCACCCAAAAACCCATAACCACCCTCAACCCTAAAGATTCATTATCGCCCAAAACCTCATACCCACCCTAAACCCTAAAGATTCATTATCACCCAAAAACTCATACCCATCCTAAACCATAACATTTCCCATGCCCCCATAAACCCACAGCCACCCTAAACCTTAAAAATTCCCTTCAAACCCATAAAACCCATACCTACCCGAAACTCTAAAAATCCCTTTCCTCTCAAAAACCTACCCCTACCTTAAACCCAAAAATGTAACTTGCCACCCAAAACCCCATACCCACCATCAAAAATCCCTTGCCCGCAAAACCCATACAAACACTAAACCTTACATTATTTTTTACCACCCAAAAAAACCATATCAGCCCAAAACTCTATATGTTCCCTTGCCACCCAAAACCCATGCCCACCCTAAACCCTAAAAAATCCTTTTGCACCCAAAAACTGACACCAAACCTAAACCTTAAAAATTCCCTTGCGACCCAAAAACCCATACACCCAGTAAAATCTACAAAATCCTTTGCACCAAAAATCTTACACCCAGCCTAAACAATAAAAAATTCCCTTGCCACCCAAAAACCCATACCCAGCCTAAACCCTAAAACATCCCTTACCATCTAAAAATCGATACCCACCCTAAATGCTAAAAATTCCCCGATCACCCGAACACCCATACTTACCTGAAACCATAACATTTCCCTTGCCCCCAAAAATCCACACCCACAGTAAGCCTTAAAAAAAGAACTTTTTGCCTAAAAAGCTATACTCACGCTAAAACCTAAAAAATACCTTGCCAGCCAAAAACCCATACCTACCCTAAACCCGAAAATTCCCTTGTCACCCAAAAAACCATATCTACCCCACGCACTAAGGCAAACCTTACAACCAAAAAACCCATTATCACCCTAAACCCTAAAATGTCCTTATCACCCAAAAACTCAAGCCCACCTTAAACCTTAAAAACGCCCTTGCCACCCAAAAGCCCACACCCATCCTAAATGCTGAAAATTCCATTGCCAACCAAAAATCCATACCCACCCTAAACCCTAAATATTCCCTTGCCACCTAAAAAAACCATACCCACCCTAAAAAATCCCTCGCCACCCAAAAAACCAATACAAACAATAAACCCTAAGTAATTCATTAACACCCAAAAACCCACACCCACCCTAAACAATTCTGTACCACTTAAAAACCTACACCCATCTTAAACTCTAAAAATTCACTTGCCAACCAAAAACCCACACCCACCCTAGAAAATCCCTTGCCACCCAAAATCCCATACAAACCCTAAACCCTAAAAGATTAATCACCATCCAAAAACCCATACCCACACAAAACCCATGTCCACCCTAAACCTTTAAAAAAAACCTTACCATGGAAATACTCATGCACACCTTAAGCCCTAAAAAATACCTTACCACCCAAAATCCTATACCAACCCTAAACCCTAAAAATTCCCTTGCAACCTAAAACCCAAACCCACCCAAAACCCCAAGAATTCCCTTACCACCCAAAAACCAATACCCTCCCTAAACCTTAAAAAAATCTCTTACCACCCTAAACCCATACACACCCTAAACACTAAAGGTTCCCTTGCAACTCAAAACCCATACACCAAAGTACCTAAACAATCCCCAATCACCCAAAAAACCATACTCATCCTAAATTCTAAAAACTCCCTAGCCAACCAAAAACACATACCCTCCTTAAACCCTAAAAATCCCTTACCACCCAAAAATCTATATTTACCCGAAACCCTAAAAAATGTAGCACCACTCAATAGCCCAAGCCCACCTTATACCTTAAAAGTACCACCACTGCTTTCCTCCACGGGTAACTACAGGGTATGGTTGCTTCCCTGTGGGCCTATCACCATGAGTCTTTCTATGTATGCCACTACAGAACTAGGTATAAGAGATGCTGCCACAATAGTTAGCTATAGTGTGCATCTATTGTCAGTCACTACTACTTCCCATGTTGCACTTGTTTAATGTGATGGAAACTTCACTGCTAAAGTTAGGAGAGTCTCAAAAGTGTGTCATTCTGAAAATTGGGAAGTGGTTCTGAAATGTTTGGGCTGTACCGTCTTACTCCTGCAATGTGCTTCTGTTGAGTAGTTAATCAGCTTGATCTGCTGCAACATGTGCTGCACAGGTTTTTGTCTGAGGAAAACATGCTTTTCTGCTGTTTGTACTTAATATGAATGTGGGTTAGGAAAGCTTGCATTTCTACTTACCACACTGTAAATGCTGTGTGTGGGTGTGAGATGCTTACAGGGCTGCTGCATGCTCCGTGTCTGATCTGCGTGTATTAGGGAAGTTTGTACCCCTTGCGCTTGAGGGAAAATGTCCTAGTTCTTGTGTCTATTTTGTGTACATTCAAGGTTTCACTATGTATGGCCATGCTATACATGCCCTATGTGTGAAAGTAAGTTTGTACTACTATTGTCTGTATTGTACCTGTTGCATATCCGAGTGACTCTTCCACTACTGCTGCAATGGTGTACCTGTTCGATGTGTGTTGTAGAAGTTCGAGAAAACGTTTTCATTATATAAACTTCAAGGCCATTTGGTTGGTCCATAATTGTACTATATAAGCTGTAAGACAGAAAAGTTGACACTGTAAGACCGTGCCTTGTGTGTATTGTCACGAAGCACATGTGTGAGGTATAAATGCACCTTTATGACAACTTGCCTTTCAGAAAATGGAATATCCACTATGCTCCAGGAGCAAAGGGGAGTTTTAATTATAATAATATTTAATATAAGGTGGACTAAATATTTAACAACAAGGGGTGGTGATGGACAGAGTCTCTGAATTAAGCAGAATACTCTCACCCAGTCAAGAGATCAGGGCTAGATCCACCACCGTTTTTTAGCAAACTGCACCATCCCAGCTCAGAACCTGGCTATATGCAAATTAGTCTGTTCCTGTCCCAGTGCATGATGGGAACAGGGCAAACCAAACTACCAAGCCAATTCTTAGACTGGGAAGGAAACAAGCTTCTGGGGACCGGTTTCTGGCATTTCAGCCGTCGTCGGCCCGGCTTGCTTGAATCCTGATGGTGCAATGAGCAAGGGACTCACATCTGAGTATACCCTTCCACGCTTAGGGTGGACAAAATATTTAACAACAAGGGGTGGTGATGGACAGAGTCTCTGAATTAAGCAGAATACTCTCACCCAGTCAAGAGATCCGGGCTAGATCCACCACCGTTTTTTAGCTCACTGCACCATCCCAGCTCAGAACCTGGCTATATGCAAATTAGTCTGTTCCTGTCCCAGTGCATGATGGGAACAGGGCAAACCAAACTACCAAGCCAATTCTTACACTGGGAAGGAAACAAGCTTCCGGGGACCGGTTTCTGGTATTTCAGCCGTCGTCGGCCCGGCTTGCTTGAATCCTGATGGTGCAATGAGCAAGGGACTCACATCTGAGTATACCCTTCCACGCTTAGGGTGGACAAAATATTTAACAACAAGGGGTGGTGATGGACCGAGTCTCTGAATTAAGCAGAATACTCTCACCCAGTCAAGAGATCAGGGCTAGATCCACCATCGTTTTTTAGCTCACTGCACCATCCCAGCTCAGCCCAGAACCTTTTTGAATCGTTTTTGGCCATCACAAGCGTGGCAGGGTATACTCAGACATGAGTCCCTTGCTCACTGCACCACCAGGATTCAAGCAAGCCGGGCCGACGACGGCTGAAATGCCAGAAACCGGTCCCCGGAAGCTTGTCTCCTTTCCGGTGAAGAATTGGCTTGGTAGTTTGGTCTGCCCTGTTCCATGAGGCACTGGGTCAGACTAATTTGCATATAGCCAGGTTCTAAACTGGGGTGATGCAGTGAGCTAAATAACGGTGATGGATCAAGCCCTGATCTCTTGACTGGGTAAGAGTGGTCTGCTTAATTCAGACACTCTGTTCATCACCACCCCCTTTTTGAATCGTAGTGTAAATGACGGCAGCAGGACTTAAGAATTTTGCAAGGCATGAAGGATGTCAAACTTGAGCTTCTTCATTGTAGGCCACTCTGCTCTATGACACTCTCCGCCACTTAACTGTAGGGCACTCTACTCCACTGTGATACACTTCACTCTGCCACATGCCACTCTACCACACTCTATACCACTCCACCATGGCATTCTACGCTATGCCACTCCATTCTACTCCATACTACTCTACTCCACTATACTCCACTCTGCAACACTCTACTCCACTCTGCGCTACTTCACTTCACTCTACGACATTCTCTTCTACACTATGCCACTTCACACTACGCCCCCACACTCCACTCTGACACTCCACTTTAGTCCACTCCACAACACTCAATTACACTCTATTCAATGCCACTCTGCACCACTCAACTTTAAAACACTCTAGGCCACTATATGACACCCCGCTCTACACAGACAAGCTTCCTAGTGGAGCCACCTCAAGATTTTCCATGTAAGCTTTCGATAGAGATCTATGGGGTGACTGATGTAAATGGGAAAACTAATCCCCCACTTTTATTGAAGTTTATTCTTCTGAGAGAACTGCTGGGAAAACCCAGACATGGGGATTGAGCAGGCGCAATGGCGCTGGGGATAAGACGTTTGAGGAGCCGTCAGCAGCATGCTTCCAGCACAGGAATGCAGCTATCATTAGTGCAGCAGGTGCAGTGGCGCCGAGGCTCAGAACTTTGAGGAGCCGTCTGCAGCATGCTTCCAGCACAGGAATGCAGCTATCATTAGTGCAGCAGGTGCAGTGGCGCCGAGGCTCAGAACTTTGAGGAGCCGTCTGCAGCATGCTTCCAGCACAGGAATGCAGCTATCATTAGTGCACCAGGTGTAGTGGCCCCAGGGCTCAGACCTTTGAGGAGCAGTCTGCAGCATGCTTCCAGCACAGGAATGCAGCTATCATTAGCGCAGCAGGTGCAGTGGCGCCGGGGCTCAGACCTTTGAGGAGCAGTCTGCAGCATGCTTCCAGCACAGGAATGCAGCTTACCTTAGTGCAGCAGGTGCAGTGGCACCGGGGCTCAGACCTTTGAGGAGCCGTCTGCAGCATGCTTCAGCACAGGAATGCAGCTTACCTTAGTGCAGCAGGTGCAGTGGCACCGGGTCTCAGACCTTTGAGGAGCCATCTGCAGCATGCTTCCTGCACAGGAATGCAGCTAACCTTAGTGCTGCAGGTAGAGTCAATCCAGGGATAACGATGTAAGGAGCCCAGTGCAACTTACTCCCATGGCCCAGATGGCTGAGGACCACAGTGCAAGCTGCCCTCAGGTTAGAGCACGGGGGCACAGCTATCATTAGTGCAGCAGGTACAGCGGCACCAGGACTGAAGGAGAAGAAGAGCTCACTGTAGACAAATCCTAGTCTGAGCATGGAACACATGCGTAGCAGTTGCAGTTTTATCAGGCACAGATGGGGTTAAGAGCCAATAGCAGCCTGCTACCAGTAGTAAGGACTGGGGTGCTGCTATCATTGAATTGTATTGTACTATAGCTCATACATAGCGCTTCATACCCCTGTGTGTGATGCTGAAGCACATTTTTGGATGGGTGACATAATAAACCATCAGGGAGTGCATGGCTTGCAGAATGTTGTATTTATCACCCTATTTGGGAAGTGTTTTTTTGTTGTGCGTGAGTTACCAGAAAGGTGCTTTTATTTTGTTCTGGGGAGTAGTGCCTATTGATGGAGCACGAGCTGTGAGAAATAGGCACACAAATTATAATATTGGTAGGAATGCAACACATCTATAGTCGGCAACACAGTGCTAGCCTAATCAGAAAGAGAGTGGCTTTCTGTGTTCATGTACACCAAAGAAAGGGGACAATCAGAGAAAGCCTAGACATCTAATTGGCAGCATGCACAGGGCAAAGAGCTTGTCAAATGAGAAAAATTAGAGGGGTATACTAAATTTGCTTTTGTGTAATTACATTACATTTAAAAAAAATAATCATGCATAATAATGCAAAATACGAATCCATCATTTAACACTATATTTTAGCGTGAAATGTGTCCTCATGTCAATTTTGATGAAAGGACATATTTCGTGGGGAAAAATCACATAAAAACACAGGTGAAGAGAGCAACATCCGCTTTTGTTCTGGCCATATGCGTTATCCCCATATGTTTGCGGTAACATGCTGCTGTCAAAAACACATATTTACACAACATAGAGAAATGGCATAATTTCAGGACTTTCGAGTAATAAGAAATCCTAAAATTGCACAAATTACGATAGTGTGTTTTAAGTTTCGCCCAAACCTAAAAATGATGACAGATGGCCAAGAATAGAAGTTAGTGATCGGAGCAGTAGTCCTGCAACGTTTTATTAAAGGCAGGGATACTACCTACTAATGTGGGTATGTCATTGACCTTGGAGGAAAACACCACGAGATATGAAAGATTTTTGAATTAAACAAATGCTACTCATAGGGTGTTCGTGTAAAAGGTATATCATTTGGAAAAAAGGACCAATAGACTGTAAAGGACATTAAAAAACGCACACACAGACATTGGCACGCTAGCAACATTTGTGCGTAAATTAATGTTTAAATCTGAGCTATCTATGGCAAAAAAAATTACCACATCGAATTGCAATATACATTTTTTGGGGGGGATTTTCGTCTGTGGGGCTAAGCCTCATTAGATAAGGTAAAGAATGTTACAAGTTGCTGGTTTGAAGATGACTCCAGTTTGTTTCTGCAGTTGGTAGACATCTACAGACACTGGGGTCAGAGGGTTAAAGCGGCTCGGCTGCAGCTGGCAGTGTCAAGGTCTAGGCTCTTTGTCATTCAGAGCTGCCCGGGACTGCGCTCGTTCGCACCTCTTCCTGGCCCACAAGAATGACAATGGGAGCCCTCACCTTGCACATCGACAGGAGGGGGAAGGGGATGGGTTGCCACAGAGGATGGAGCGGGGATCGGGCAGAGCTGCTGTCCTTCCAGTGTATTGTTAAAAAGGTTGCAGTGACGGGAATAGGAACTTCGAGTCTTAGGCCTGTGAGAAGGCTCATTTACTGACCTGGCAAATTGTTTTTAAACACAGCCAGCAAGTCAATTTGGGAAAGAAACGGAGAACAATTTAAATTGAAAACAAAAGACACGCTACCTTAAATCTGTTAATATATATTTTTTTTAACTCGAATCTTGCATTGCTGAGAGATTATCTGCAGCATGCACACCCGGAACTGTCTATGTGCTTGCACTTCTACTCTAATGTGAATTGTATTAGCAAAATGTCTGACCTTGCTTTAAAGATATTGCACTAAGTGCTCCATGTACGATTTTTAGCACTGAATCGTAGCAAGCTTCTCCTTAAAGCTGAAGTTTAGTGCAAAAACGCTGGGCTCTCTATGAGCATACTATGAAATCATGGTTTTATTCTATAGATTAAAGAATTAGCAGTGTATCAATTTTCCGATTTCAAAAAAGGACTACAGGCCATAGAAGGCAAACAAGCAATGGCACCTTTCAGTACTCCATGATATGGGGTATGTGCGACCATATTGAATCACACAGCCTTGTAATATTTCAGACCCAGTAGGTCTCGTTTTAGTTCTTGTGAACTAGTCACTAGTAGGGAATCTTTTTGGGCATCACACTCAAAAGTGCTAGAAAAGTTGACAAACACACTATGATATGGAACAACATTCTATGTAAAGCTCTGGCTAACCAAGAGTGCTATTGTCACTTCATTTTACATTGCCAACATGGTCTTCTATTTATAAGGTAATATTTCCTTTACGGTTATCCAAGTATGTAATTCATAATAGAGTATCTTGGTGAATATTTTGGGAGGTGGACATAGCAGGACAAGCAGTCTGTAATACGAAGTATTAAACTATTGATCCTCTTAAATATAGGCACCAATAGTGCTCCCTTTCATACTTGCAGTGCATGGAAGCTCTCTACGAGGACTGGAAAAATTGAGACTAAGACCATGGTGCACCAAATACGAGCTTGCTTTACATTCTGTCTTATTTAGGCCATCTGAGCCTAATGATATCAAAAAATTCCCTTAATCAATTGGAATAGTCACTTCCACTTTTTAATTTGTTAACCCAATTGCAATAAGAACAGAACTGTAAAATATGAGCACAGTGGCTATGCTGTTTTGAACGCCAAATAGTTTAGTTATATATTCTACCCAAAATGTTTGAAGGATCACTTCCTTGGATAGAGTACATTGCTCCACCAATATGTCTTTTCAGATTCATCCCTATATTCTTTTAGTGCCCATATAGCCTCTAACATGTTCACTATAGTGTTCCAGTTCCTTATCACTGTATTTCATTTCTTGTGACTAATCAGATTTTTCAGAATCAGGTTTTCTCTTGAATTGGAGGTGAATGAGTCAATAATTGAAAGTGGCTTCCACTTCCTACACACTTTTCTGAGGTGTTCTAGCTAATCAATGCTAATTAATCACTCAATCAAGCAGGATTTATAAAGTGTGTTTAATCACCTGTGAGGGTATCCAGGTGCTAAGGGACTTGCTGCTTTGGGTGGGTTCAGTTGAGCAGTCCGGTCTTAAGTGCCTTCGGGAATTCTAGGAGAGAGATCGAGGTCCGGAAGTGAAATGAGAGGTCATTCCAGGATTTAGGAGCAAGGTTGGAGAAGGAGAACCCTTCACTGTTACTTCAGCAGACGCAGGGGTTGTGTGCAAGATGGAGGGATGAGCAGCGTAGGTGTCTGCAGAGTTGGTGGACGTTCAGGTGGTGGTTGATGTATGCTAGTTCTTAGTTGTGTAGGGATTTGTAGGTGTGGATCAGCATTTTGAATTGACTTCTCTTCTGTATGGGGAGTCAGTGGAGGTGAGGGGCGATGTGGTCTATTTGGGGCGGTCAAAGATGAGTCTGGCCACCGCGTTCTGTATGGTTTGTAGTCTCTTCTGGAGTTTAGTGGTGATTCCTGTGTATAGTGAGTTGCTGTCGTCCAGGCGGCTGATGACTAGGACTTGAGTGATGGTTCATCTGGTACTGATGGGGAGCCATGGTCCTAGTTTGAAGGGTCATGAGGAGTCGTTACATGGGGAGGAGGTGTTGCTGAAGGTCAGCTCTTCCACTTTGTCTGTGTTGAATTTCAGGCAGTTGTTTTTCAGTCAGTCTGTGACACTCATACAACTGCCGATGTTGGCCCTCGTGGTGGTGAGGTCTTCTTAGAGTGAGTGGATGAGCTGGGTTTTGTGTTTATAGGATATGAGGTTTAGTCCATGGGCTCTGATGATATTGACCAAAGGGGCCATGTAAATGCTGAGCAGTGTGTGGCTTAGGGACGTGCCCCGAAGGATGCCGCCGATGATGTTCTTGAGTTCCAAGGTGAACGAAGGTAGGGAGATTCTTTGGGTTCTCCCAGTGAGGAAGGAGGCAATCCATGTGAGGGCATCTCCTTGGATTCCGATGGGATGACGTCTTTTAATTAGGGTCTCGTGGGATACAGTGTTGAATGCTGCAGAAAGGTCGAGGAAGATAAAGGTTGCCATTTACACCCGGTCAAGGAGGGTTCTGATGTCGTCAGAGGCAGCGATCAGGGCAGTTTCAGTGCTGTGGTTTGTGTGAAATCCAGATTGGGAGGTGTCCAGAAGATTGTTATTCTCCAGATGTTCTGCCAGTTGGGGAGTGATGTTTTTTTTCGAGAACTCTGGGGGGAAAAAGGGTAGCACAGAAATGGGATGGGAGTTCTTGAGTTTGGTGGGGTCGACAGATGGTTTCTTCAGAAGGGGTTTAACTTATGAATACTATCATTTATTAGGGAAAGGTGGTGGTGGCAATGGATGCGTTGAAAATGGTAGTAAGCTTACTGCTTATTTACTTGCTCCAGAGTCTGCAGATGTGGTAGGGTCAGTAGTCTATGGGGGCTGCGGTGTTCTGTGGGGTATGCTGGTCCCGGGAAGTGAGTAGGTGTTCAGGGGTCACATTTGTATGCACGAGGTGGCTGATGAGGTCAGAGGGGGCAGGTTGGGGTTCTAAGTTTTTGTAGATGGTAGAGATCTTGTCATGGAAGAAGTTTGCAGGGTGTCACAAAGTTCCTGGGAAGGGGTGATGATGATTTCAGTAGCTGAGGGGTTGGAAAACCCTCTTATGTTGCTGAAAAGTTCTTTGCTGTGATTTGGGCTGGCTTTAGTGCGGTCTGCCAGGGTGTTGATCTTCATCTCCTTCAGGAGCTGGTGGTAGTGGTTGAAGGCTGTCTTGAAGGTGGCTCTGTCTGTGGAATCCTTGCTACCGCTCCATTTCCTTTCTAGTTGTTTCATGGTTCTTAGTTCCATTGTGTACCAACTTTTCTGTTTGGTGGATCTTTTGCATTTGCTGGGCTTGGTGGGGGCGACTCTTTTGGTGCAGTCAGTGATTCAGACAAAGACGTTCTTGACAGCCTGTTCTAGGTTTGCTGCGGTATCAGGGTGGGAAGTGTTGAGGGCATCGGTCCACTGCCTGTCTGACACTGTGATCCAGCTGTGAAGGGGGAACTGGGAGGCTTTGTGGAAGTGCTGGGAGGGTCTTTTGATGACGAAGGGATAATGGTGTGGTCTCTCTAGGTGAAATCGTGACTTGACTGTACTTGACTGTCACTGGCCGTGAAGATGGGGTCATGCATGTGTCCTGGGTTGTGAGTATGGCTGGTTACTAGATGGGTGAGGCTAATATTGTTCATGCTTTTAAGGAGTATGGCAGTGTTGTTGAGGATGTCGAGGTGGAAATGTAGGACTCCGAGGAAGATGTAGCTCCTACATTACTTTACAACACTCTACACTACGCTGCTCTACGACACTATTTTACACCTCTCTACTCTACATCACTCCATTCTATGACACTCTATTCCACTCCACTCTATGTCACCCTTCGCCACTCCACTATAACCAACTTTACTCCACTCTATGCCACTCTACGGTACACCACTCTATGCAACTTATCTCTCGGCCACTCAACTCCACTCTGAGCCACTATAGAACTCTAATCTGCTCTAGTCCACTCCACTCCGACACTTTACTCCCCTCTACGCCACACCACTCCACTCTATGACACCTCACTCTATGACACTCCATTTTAGCCACTCTACTCTATGCCACTCCATGCCACTCTAAGAGACTCCACTCTATGCCACTTAATGCTACTCTGACACTATGCCACTACACTTGACTATGTTCCATGCCACTTTACTCCACTCTATGCCAATCAACTCTACATCGCTTTACAACACTACCCTCTACACCATTCTACTCTATGTCACTTTAGTCCACTCTATGACACTCATCACTATGCTATTCCTCTCTACCTCACAGAATGCCACTTTACGATGCTCTATGCAGCTCTATGCCACTCCACTCCACTACTATTACACTCCATGCCACTTTACTTCACTCTACGACCCTCCATGTGGCACCACTCCAGTCTACGCTACACCAATTCACTCTATGACACTCCACTCAATGCTTCTCCATGCCATTCTACAACACTCTCTGCCACTCTACTCTACTACACTTCACTCTACACCAGGCGTGCAACACCAATTGGGCTGAACGGGCTTCAGCCCCCCCGTCGTCAACTTCAGCCCGGGCTGCCAAGGTTCAGATGACAACACAACACACTTTCCTGATTTGCAGTGATATAAAATAATGAAAGTATGAAAACCGTTTCCCCACTTTCATTTGTATTAAGCCTCCACTTTTATTCTCGGATGCTTTAGAATCCGAGAATGTGATCTTAAAGACTCCTTCAAAGAGGCCCAGAACCAGCCGGAGGCAGCCAGCCTCTGATGGTTTCAGCAACCCTCCCTGGCCCCTACCTTTTGTTTTCTTTGAGAGGGGTACCACGAGGTGATATCCTTGCCTGGAGCAGCGATTTTACCTAAGCACGTTTGATGTGCTGTGCAGTATGGAGTGTGAAGATGTGCAGAGCAGGGGGATATGAAGCCAGCAGCAATTCCTTTACAAAGGAAAAGCATCACCTGCACTGGCCATCCCTTTACCCCTGCTGTGCACATCTTCCCACACCCTGCCCCAAGAGTCCTGTTGTGTGCGCCTGAGTTTCATGAACAACCTCTCAAGTGAGGCCCCACCTGCCCTGGACATTTTGGACTCAACTTTTCAGGGAATACCTCAACTGATTTTTTTCTCAGGAGCTGTCCTTACTTGTCTGTACTTGGAGCGTTGTTAGATTCAGTTTTGTTGTTGGGAGGACAAAACGTTGAGTGGCTGTGCCAGGAATCAAGCTTGTGATGTGTAGGCTACACATGAGAGCGATGCAGCATGCACTTAATCCGCAGATCTGCATGAGGTGAGGAGACACATTGCAATGGTAATTGTCAGAGGGCTGTGTCAAGAGCACCACACGGGCGTACTGTGGGTACTGTAAGGGCATTCTTCGTGTGACCCGGCACTGTACGTGCAGTACATCCCAGGTTTACACGCATTATCAGTTTTCTGACTGAACATAGTGAATAGGGACGAGCGATAGTGCGGCTCATTGCGTCCTATGGCCCCTGCATTGGTTGGAAGTGGTCGTTGGGATAGAGAGGGGCTGTGAATGTGCGTAAGCATGGATATAGCGCCTAGTGGGTTGTGGCACTGGAGACAGTGCTCGTGCTGGCTATGAAAGCAGCACATTGAGGTAGGTAGCATGGAAGCACCTACAGTTGGTGCCTGGGGTGGTGCTGTCGCCAGAAGCTGGCGACAGTGGCCCAACTTCTAATAGGACAGCGCTAGCAGCCGAGTGGATAGAAACTCTTTAATTTATTGCTTGACTGGTCCATTCAATGATCAATCCGTTTTTATCATTTTTAACAAACCTTGCCACTGAAGGGCGTTACTCGGTTGGAAATAACATGTTAGGCCTGGTTTCCCACAATGCTTGTGCATCGATGGATGTAGGTGCTTGGATTCGGTTTCTGCACTCCTGGGATGGTTGTAGGGTAACATGGTGAAGTGAGAGCAGAAATCCTGCGTTGAGAATGATGGCTGTGAATTTGTGCGACACCTGGTGTGTCCTCACCTTACACCACAAGTGTGATGGAGGTGGTGGTCAGGGGCGCATGCTAGGCCTCAGTTCAGCTGTGTGTGCTTGGAGCAGTGATGCCACACATACCTGCCCCCATGTCTGCTGAGTGGCGCGGACATCAGTACTATGGATGGGTGGTAGTGGTACTTGCAAGTGATGCTGTTGCGAAGCAGATCGTGGCCTCATTTTCATCAAGTGACCTTGAGGCAGTTGTGCCCCTGGCATGTCCTTGCAAGAGATGTGATGCTGATGTGAAGCAGAACAAGCACCTTATCTGCTGAGTGGCCCTGGCCAGTGGTGCCATGCATGGGGGTGTCCCTGTCTGTGATGTTGTTTGAGGCATATGGGGCCCATTTTTCATACATCCAGTCAAGGGGTAGGTTGGCTTTTCTAAAGAAGTCTGCAGGACTGTAAAAACAGATGATGGTCGAATAGGTCTGTGACAACAAATAGTGTTATCCCGAGCACTCTGTGAACATTTTCAACAAAAATTTTCAAATATACTGGTGGGTGCCCTCGTCGTCGCACGTAGCCTGAACGTGCCTTTGAGAATCAAGCAAGTATTGAGGTTAGGGACACTAGCCTCTAGACTGGGCTCTCCAATAATAACGAAAAACTAAGTTTTCTCATTCAAGATCATTCAAGTTTATTCCATTTAGAACATTTCAAATCCATTTGGTTATTGAACGTAGTATTTTTACTCTTGCCAACATAATTAAATTCTTATGTTGTGCTATCCATCAATACATTAATCCATGTCTTGAAAATACCCAATGCATTTCGGGTCAAACAACAGCCATGACCCTTCGTCAGGGGTCTATAGAAAGGAAATCAAACAGGACCAAATTAGTCACCCTTCAAAATGGCCAACAGTCCTAAACAAAGCCCGAGCTGCCTTTATGCGCCTCCTGGTGCTGCTGGTACACTTTGGCGGTGCCAGCCGATGGGCCTTTTGGGGGATGTAATCCCCTGGAAACTGCTAGTGCCTGGTGTGCAATGACGGGCTCCCATGCCGCAGGTGCCCCGAGTGGCCTTTATGTGCCTCCTGGCATGGCTGATGTGCGTTGGCGGTGCCTGCCGCTGGGCCTGTTGGGGGATGTAGTGCCCTGGAAAGTGCTGGTGTCTGGTGTGCAATGACGGCCCTCCTGACCTTTGCATGCAGCCCCTGGGCAGCAGCACTGGGCTGCTGTTTACTCGACTCAGCACTAACATGAAGAAAAATGTTAAATATATAGCAAGAACGCATTTAAAGGTTAACTGCAGTTAGGGAAAGGCAGTAACAAGGCCCTTAACTTTAGGAACACCTCCATTTTTAAAGACAGCAAATGTGTAAAAATACGATAGTCTTTTCAAAATTCTAAAAGTGTATTTAGTTGACCTGTAGAACTATTTCACCTTAGTAAATCAAAGTGTAGCAGTGCATTCAGAAGTATTTCATTGCCATTAGTGACTACATCCAAGCACAGGAGATGGTTTTGAATAGCATGCATCCTTAGGTCATGTATTTCAAGTTCCTCTTATATGATGATAAAGAAAACGGAGGGAAATAAAAAAAAAAACAATTGTCCAGATCACACAATTTGGTCAAGTGGAGAAGTCCGGATTCATCCTAGGTATACCGGCTTAACATTGAGCAGTTTTGTTCAGCCACTAAATATTTATGCTTTGCTTCCCCTACACTGACTGCACGCCACCCTGCTGGCATCCTTACGGCCCTCGGTCACACAAACGACCAAACTTTGCAGGCCCTGGGAAAATGTTTGTGAGTACCCATGGTCTAAGCCTAGTGTACTGATTACAATAATCAGTGACACATGAAGGATCCTAAAGGTGCAAAATCCAGATAAATTACAGTAGAGCTATCCCTTCAAATACAGTTCTTACACTCTGCACTTGCAATACTTTTCTCTTCGATAACGTACATCACACAGCCTCTGCTTACGACTGCAGGGCTCAGATAAACTGTAAAATACAAGGCATACAGACAGACAGTGCGAGCCATCTTTCAGGTTACACTACTGTGTCAGATGGTGCGATTATAGAGTATATAAATACCTCATGCAGCTGGATTGCGTCTGTTGTTGATCATTCTGAGAAGTAAAATAAATAAAAAATAGAGTTTACACAGAGACGGTATTGCTGTACATTTATATTATGGAGGATTATAAAATACGTCGTTAATGAGAGCATTTGTGTGAAATCCTGGCTCGACCCATAGAACATTGGTCACTTAAGAGCTATTTTCTTAAATTGTGTACCATCATTCTGTTTCAACTCCAGGCTGATGGTAATGTGATGTGATGCAAAGAGCCTGTGTATGATCACAAAAAACAAAAATGTGCTCAAATGTCAGACTGTTGCCTACTGCTGGGGTTACTAACAACCTTCAGGGCCCTCTTTGAATTGCTAAGTGCACAATTGATTAACCAAACATGCAGTCGGGTAAACTAGCTTACCAAATAAAAGTATTAATTTCATAGTAATATTTCGGTCCATTTAAAAAAAATACGAAGTAGGAAACCTAAGAACGAAAAGCACCCTTTCATGCAGAGAATAATAAAGGAGCAATTTAACTTAACTTTTCAGTTCTTTTATAAAAATATTTTATTTCTAAACAGTGTTAAGGCTTCTTGGTGACTGCGCACCTGTGAGGCCTCTCTGTGTTACCACCGTTTACTTCCCACGACTGGGAACTCTGAGGCTGAAAACTGCTTGTTAAAGCTTTTCTGGGGAGAATGCTGAAAGCACAGGGGCTGCTCTGGGGGATGGGACGTCTGCCCACCTGCTATAGATATGCTAATGGAATCCTTTATCCCGAGGTGTGTGTAGGCGAAAGGCACTCCAAAGCGGCCGCTTTTATGGATCAGCGCTTCCTCCTGCCACACCCCAGCTGCCTGCTCTCAAACTCTGTGATGTAAAGAGACATAGAGCAGAGGATTCCAAACAGAGCCCTGTGTGCGCTCACACTGCGCAAAGTTTGACCTTTTTGCAGTAAACCAATCAAGTTAACAATTCTCGCATCTACACACGCAGTAGTCACTTAAGAATGGCAACATGCTTATGTTTATTTACACTATACATGTAAATAACGAATGTGAACACTTAACAAAAATAACAAAAATACTTGAAAAAATTTGCTGTATTACTCTGCAATAATAAATTGTGTTTAAACTGAACAATGGGCCGTTGTCTGCCGTTTTTCGTCGACATCAGCAGTTCCTCAAGATAGTTTAAACAGGATGTAGTTATTATCAAATTAAGTGTTTGTGAAGTCTTTACGTTTCATATTTATTAATCACTTACTGTTGTAAAAGGGCTTTTCACCAAAATAGGTAATCAATATTACTAAAACTAACAAAAGTGGCTTGTATTATTTATTTTGGTTGTGTACAATCAAAGAAAGTTCAGACAGGATAAAAGTAGTTATTCTGCAATGTCAGCTGTCCAAATTATTACATTCATGTGCTACCCTGAATTCATAACGTATTTATCTATTTAACAAGATTAATTACAACTGTGTAATTTGTCATTTTCAGCTCTGTTTTGATCGTGTTATATTGTAAGTCTATCTATATAGCACTGACTATCCTGACACGGTATCAAGGCACTTTCACAGGTTCTTAACTCGAAACTGACCCAAATTGCTTTTAGAAATGTTTATAAAACAACTAACAATTTTAGACACAAATGGTCTGAATTCAAAAGCTTCATGTGAATAAAGGTTTACTTTAATAAAGAGGGAAAAGGTTACTTTGCATGAAAAATATTTTTAACACTGTGTTATGCAGCTTTTCCTTTCAAATGTCTGTGCTTTCTGCTGCTAGCATGTGTTCCTGGTGAAGAAAGTGTGTTTAAATGCAAAGTGTGTTTAAGGCTGCAGTACCGTCTCCTTTCTACAGGGGCAGAGCGAGCAAAAATCTAAACACACTTCATGAAACACAGGTCCCCACAAGGCAATTTTTTAAAAAGTTGTAAAAATTGACACAGATGTTCCTGAAGTCATTTTTTGTTATTTAAAGGGCATTGCCTTGTGGGGACCTGGGTTCAGGTCCCCACAGTGCAATCAAGTCCCCACAGCGTGAGTGTGTTATCACACCCAAGTCCCCACAAGGATAGTAACACAAACCCACACACACACACACACACACAGCCTTAGCCACAGTTGGAATGTTCCCCACAGGTACACTTACTAGTAGTGGATAGTATAAAGATCTTTTTTTATAACAATGTTGTATTTGTTTTAATAAAAGCACAATATGATGAAGCACCTTGCAGGCCCATTTAGGTGACCCTAAAAATGACATCATGGAATTCCCACAGACCTTTCCTCCCCCTCCTCCGAATCTGACAACTGTGTTGCTTAGCTCATTGTATACCCATTACTTTCCCATATCTTTGAATGTTTCTGGGGGCATCCTCTTGCCAGGTAGATCGGTTCTTCCAATTTGGCCAAGCGGTCCATGCCTGACCTCCATTTCTGTAGTGGTGGGCCCTTGGAGCTTACCAGTATTTGTCCTCCTGCCCTTTCACCAGTAATGCTCCCATCCCCACCAGGCTTCGATCCCCTATTGGGCTGCTCAGGTCCTCCTTCATAAGGCCGAACAGTGCGATCTTGGGGGACACCTCGATTCTCAGTAACAAAGACAGGGTTGCAAAGAAGGATTGCCAGTATTGGTTCATGATGGCACATTCCCACACCATGTGATAAAAGTTGCTTAGGCCCTAAGGGCATCTAGTGCAAGTGAGTTCTGGGAGTTGTCAAGCTTTCAAGAAGCTCTTGAGTGTGTTATATGTGGAATGTCAATAATTCAATTGGAGTTGGCACAACTATGCCAAAATGGCTATGGTGCATGGTTCCATACATGCCTCCCTCAATTCTGCCTTCTCCAGTGGGTCTAGCCACCCCTCCCTCTCTCCTTTAACAGTATGAGTGTACAAAGGTAGTGATTCACTAGGGCTCTGTAGATCTGAGAAATTTTCCCCTGGCCAGTGGGCCCATCAGTAGACTAACCTTCATGGGCTTGTAGTCTAGTGGTGTTGCCAGTGCCTCCTTGTACTTGGAGAGACCGTGACACAGCTGACGGTAACCCAAGAATTGTAATTTGTGGAGAGAGAATTTGGGCTGAAGATCATGAAAGAACTTCATGTGGTTGCCCTCTTAGATGTCACCCAGCCTAGATATCCCAATATTTTTCTTGGCACCCAAATCTCTCCAGGCCAGCCCATTCACCTCCAAACCCATAGTTGAGTCTTCAGCGTCAACTGGCAGTCCCATCCCGTCCAGTGCAATGTAGTCCTTCAGGAATGGAAGAATGTTCTTTACATTTCAGGGAGGGACGGGGGGGACCAGAGTCCCATACATCATGCCAAGGATATTCTCTAGTTCCATCAGTGTGACCTCCACCATGTAGGCTGTGTCCGCCCTCCCTCCAGTCATTCACCACTATGGTGAGGACTGCCCTATAATGTGGACTGACGTCGGCCATTGCCAAGTCTCCATTTAATGTTAAATGAACGGATTTATTGAAGGCGATCCTGGAAGATTTTTTGGCCCATATGAATTTACTTGCTTTAGTGATGTTGGCTGTGAACCACTGATTGGGGATTGATAGGGGACGTTTTGTAGGATGTAGAGAAGGCGCAGCAGGTCCATCATTTTGTATAGGGTTGCTCCCTCTAACCATTATGGTGAGTGACAGTTTCGACCAGTGATTTGTGGGTATAGGGAAGGATGTTAAGGTTCCAGGCAATATTCGGCTCCCAGGTCACATGAATTTTGAAGCACTTGAAACTCAGGCACCGTATCGGTAGGATGGGATGCTATTATTCTTTGTCACAGTCTCCTCTAAGAGGAATCAAGAAAGATTTCAGTCTGTTCACCATCAGCCTGGAGGCTGTCCCAAAGACATTGAGGAGGGAGATGATGTTGAGTCCGATCTCTGTTGGGCAAGCCAAGAGCAGTAGGACATCATCCACGTGTAGGGCTATTCTATCCTCTGTTGTCATGCACCAGATGAAACCTAAGACCTGGGTGCCCCATCGCATCCACATAGCTAATGTTTCAATGGCCAGGGCAAAGAGGAAGTGGGACAAGGAGCAGCCATGCCTGGTGTCATGACGTTTTGGGACTCCAGGGAAGACCTTGGGTCCCAGTCATATCTTGACCAGCACTTCAGGAAGGAAGGTGCAGTCTAGTGAGTCTAGGGACTTCTCGCAGTCAAGAAACATGAGGTCTGTAGTGCATTGTAAAGTTTTGAACCAGGCAAGAGCAAGATACACCCTTTGGATACAGTGTTTGGTGCTGTGGCAGGGGATGAATCTACATTGGTCTGGATGGACCAGGTGGTCAAACACATGGGTCACATGCAGTGCCAGTAATTTTGCATGTAATTTAACTGTGGTGTTTATGAGGGAGATGGGCTGCTATTGAGGTGCATTGGTTGGGAGGTTTTCCAGGTTTCAGCAGGACAACTATGATGGCGAGGTCGATCTCGAATGGCAGACAGCCTTGAGTAATGGCTTCCTGAAACATAGCCAGAATAGTTGAAAAGATTGGCTGTGATAGCCTGTAGCAGTATTCCAGTATTCTGTGGGGAACCCATCCAGGCCCAATTTCTTTATAGAGCATGGTCAAGTTCCTCTACAGTCAGGGGCTGGTTAAGAGCCTCTCGCCGCGAGGTTCAGCCAGTACAGTGGGAAATCAGCTATTGGCAGATGGAGGGCTTCTTGTGGGGGGCGGAACCTCACAGCATGGAGATTCATGTAGTAGCATGTGAATGCTGATGCTATGGTGGAGTTGGTCACTGCACGTTTGGCATCTGGGGCGATAATGCTAGGCACCACCCTAGAGACCAATTCCCTGGTAGCAAGACAGTGTATCAACTTGTCAGAGTTATCCTCCCCTTCGTAGACCAAGGTATCCCAGCATCTGCAGGCCTCATCCAAGCTCAACCATCACATGTTGGCTGTCTTCAGGGTCAGTTGATGACTTTCTCGCTCTGCCAGGTTGCCCCTGCCCAGAGTCTCGAGTTGAATACTGGAAGTCTCCAGTTGCGCTGTACGAGTCTGGGTCTCTCGGGCCTGACCTCTAATATAGGAACAGGCATATCCCTGCATGGTTGCTTTACACGCCTCCCATAACATCCCAGGAGATTTGACTATCCCTTGTTTAATATCAAGATATTCTTTCAGGTTTGTCTCCAAAGTGTGGACAAGCTTTTAGTCAGGGAAAAACAAGACATTAAGGCACCAGATTTGTCCATACTCTCCCCTCCTGGCATCTCCCATCTGAAGGGTAACCAGTGCATGGTCTGAAATACTCTGGATGAAAATGTGGGAACCTCATGTGTGTAAGAGGTCAATGACTGGCAAGAGAAAGACGTTGATGCGAAATGATCAACCTTGTGCATTGGAGGCGTGTATGTATTTCCTCAATGTAGGGTTCCAGGTCCACCCTGCGTCGCAGAGCCCCAGACTCAAGGGTCAGAGAGCTCATTTCTTCTCTTCCCTGGGAAGTCCCCAGGCCGTCACATGGAGAATAGGTGGCCCAGAATGTCATTAAAGTCTCCCCCAATAACCGATTTGTTATGAGGAAGAGATAGTATCCAATCTCTAAGGAGTGTCAGTGTGGGAGTAGATAACTATGGCGGAATATACTGGTATTGTGATCTGTGCATGATTGAATATAACATCGTATTTGTGGGGTATTGTTGATTATAACATCGTATTTGTGGGGCATTGTAGCGCGATTGTTAAAAAACCATTACCGCACCTTTAATTGTCATTTCACGCTGCTCGCTCTGCTGTATATTGCAGTGCGACATTTAATCAGGCTTTCTCTGTTAGCTGGGACTTTGATTGCGTTCCTGGGGCTTTCATACATTTGCTGCCCCTGCCTCGCTTTGCCTTTGACCCTCCATTTTGTATACTTGTTGCTCCCTGGCCCGCCCCTCCTCACGCTACCGCCTCCCAGCTGCTGCCCCTGCCACCCACGAATAGAGGGCTCCCCACCTCCTCAGACCAACTGTGACCGCCCGGACCTGCTCCAGTACGGTCACTCCCCCACGCTCCCCGATCCCACGTTGTGTTGAGCTGCTGCTGGCTACTTCTGGTATCGTGATCTGTGCATGATTGAATATAACATCGTATTTGTGGGGCATTGTTGATTATAACATCGTATTTGTGGGGCATTGTAGCGCGATTGTTAAAAAGCCATTACCGCACCTTTTATTGTCATTTCACGCCGCTCGCTCTGCTGTATATGGCAGCGCGACATTTAATCAGGCTTTCTGTGTTTGCTGGGACTTTGATTGCGTTCCCAGGGCTTTCATACATTTGCTGCCCCTGCCTCGCTTTGCCTTTGACCCTCCATTTTGTATACTTGTTGCTCCCTGGCCCGCCCCTCCTCACGCTACCGCCTCCGAGCTGCTGATCCTCCCACGCTCCACCCCCTCCACTCTCCATTTATGTCAGATGTCCACACGCGCAGCGTCCACGCGCTACGGCCGCGCCGAAGGTGCGCCAAAGGTAAGCCCATCTACGCCTGTCCGCGCCTGGACCGCGCCCAGCGCCAGATCCCCTGGCCCTCGTTCCAACCACCCCACCCGCATTACATACGACGCCACCACCCTCTCAGCCCTAAACCCCGGCCGCCTCTGCAACTGCGTCCAAGCCGCTCCTGGACACATCCATGGACCCTTCTCTTGCAACTCCTGCAAGTTCGACGGCACCAAGAACAACTCCTCATCCTCGGACACTAAACAGCTCACTGACACAAACCACCTAAAATGCATCCTGCTCAACACCCGCTCGGTCCACAGGCACGCCATCGACCTCTGGAATCTACTTGACACCATCTCTCCAGACGTCGCCTTCCTAACAGAAACATGAAACATGGATGAACGCCACATCAGCCCCAGACATCACCATAGCCATCCCTGAAGGCTACAAGATCATCTGTAAGGACCGCACCGACCAAACAGGAGGAGGCATCGCTATCGTCCATAAGAAATCCATCCGCATCTCAACCAGCTCAGACGTCACTCTCGCTAACGCAGAACACCTTCACTTCCAGATCCACATCGACCCCAAGACCACACTCAGAGGCACCCTCCTCTACAGGCCACCAGGACCCCGTGCACAATTCAGTGAAGACATCACGGACTTTATCACCCCACACGCCCTCCCTTCCGAGGATTACATTCTTTTGGGAGACCTCAACTTTCACCTGGAAAAGAACAACGACCGTAACGCCACCACCCTTCTGGACAATCTCGCCAACCTCGGACTCAAACAACTTGTCACTACCCCCACCCACACTGCAGGTCACACACTCGACCCTATCTTCACCTCCAGCAAACATGTCTCCTTCAGCCACACCACAGCTCTCCTTTGGACGGACCACAGCTGCGTTCACTTTACCTACAATAAGACCACAACCCACAACCATCCTCAACCCACTCTGCGAAGAAACTGGAACAAAATCACCATCGACCAGATCTCCTCATCGCTTCTTCAAAACCCCCCTGCCCACTCCTCAAACCCCAACCAAGCAGCCATTAACCTCACCCAATGGCTATCCAACAGCGCCGACATCCTAGCACCGTTGAAAAACGTCAAATCAAACTGGGCAGCAAAAAGGCCTTCTGGTTCAACGATGATCTTAAGAAATCTAAGAAACTCTGTCGCTCCCTTGAGAAGGCCTGGAAAAAAGACCCAAACACCAACACCAAGGACGCCTTCAAAAATGCCACCCGTATACACCACCAACTGATCCGGACTGCCAAGAAAGCCGCTTTCAAGGACCGACTAGATAACAACGCCCACAACAGCAAGGAATTATTCAACATCATCAAGGGATTTACCAACCCTTCAGCCAACTCCAACGACATCACCCCCTCTCAAGCCCTCTGCAACTCCCTAGCTTCATTCTTCCACAACAAGATTGCAGACATCCACAACAGCTTCGACAACCGACCCGAAGACCAACCCACCCAACCCTCTGCAGGACCTCCACCCCCCTCAAACATCCTCAATGACTGGAACCCAATCTCCACTGACTCCATCATAGCACCGCACCTCCGAGACGTCATTAACTGCTCCCTCAACTCTGCCACCTTCCCGGAAAGCTGGAAACACGCCGAAATAAGCGCCCTTCTGAAAAAACCCACAGCTGACCCCACCGAACTAAAAAACTACCGCCCCATCTCGCTCCTTCCATTCCCGGCCAAAGTCATCGAGAAAGCTGTCAACAACCAGCTCGCCGCCTTCCTCGAAACCAACAAATCCCTCGACTCCTCACAGTCTGGCTTCCGAGCCAAACACAGCACTGAGACTGCACTCATCGCAGCAACAGACGACATTCAAACTCTACTGGACAATGGAGACACAGACGCCCTCAACCTCCTCGACCTCTCCGCAGCCTTTGACACAGTTTGTCATAGCACCTTAATACAACGCCTCCGAAACATCGGAATCCAAGGAAAAGCACTGGAATGGATCACCTCGTTCCTTGCCGGAAGAACTCAGAGAGTCCGCCTTCCACCATTCATATCAGAAGCCATCGAAGTAATCTGCGGCGTGCCACAAGGATCTTCACTCAGCCCCACCCTCTTCAACGTATACATGAGCCCCCTCGCGGCCATCGCACGCCAACACAACCTCAACATCATCTCCTACGCTGATGATACTCAACTGATACTATCTCTCACCAAAGACCCTAACACCGCCAAAACCAATCTACATGAAGGAATGAAAGAAGTAGCCGAGTGGATGAAGCACAGCCGTCTAAAACTGAACTCAGACAAAACAGAAGTCCTTATCCTAGGTACCTCCCCCTCCGCCTGGGATGACTCTTGGTGGCCAGAGGCCCTTGGAAAAGCACCCATCCCGACGGACCACGCACGGAACTTAGGTGTCATCCTGGACTCCTCACTCTCTATGAACAGACAAGTCAACGCCGTCTCGTCATCTTGCTTCAACATTCTTCGCATGCTCAAAAAAACATTTCGCTGGATCCCCACCGAAACTAGAAAAACGGTCACCCACGCACTGGTCATGAGCCGCCTGGACTACGGAAACACCCTATCCGCCGGTACCACCGCAAAACTCCAGAAAAAACTCCAACGCATCCAGAACGCTTCAGCCAGACTCATACTAGACATCCCGCGTAAAGACCACATCTCTGGCCACCTGAAAAACCTCCACTGGCTCCCCGTTAACAAGAGGATTACTTTCCGCCTCCTAACCCACGCACACAAAGCACTTTACGAACTAGGACCCGAATGCCTCAACTCACGACTTTCCTTCTACACCCCCTCCCGCCAGCTACGATCCTCCAACCAAGCCCTTGCAACTGTACCTCGCATCAACAAAACCACCATGGGAGGCAGATCCTTCTCCTACCTGGCAGCTAAAACCTGGAACTCACTTCCCACTCACCTTCGCCTCACTCAGAACCACCTAACATTCAGAAAGCAACTCAAAACCTGGATATTCGACAAGTAATTCCCCACCCTTCTTCAAGCGCCTTGAGACCCTCTGGGTATGTAGCGCGCTATATAAATCACTTGACTTGACTTGACTTGAGTTATCGCAATAGGCAGGCAGCTATGGAAAGGGATCATCACCCCCCAGGATCGGCTTTAGAACCCCATGTAATGAACTGTGGGATAACAAAACCAGGCCAGAGAGTTGCAGTTGGTCCCCATGAGATGTGTCTCCTGGAGCTTCACGTCCTGGGGTGTATGCCTATGGATAAATTGTAGCAAAGCTCCCCCCTTTATGCAGTCCAAGAGGGTGTTCCCATTCCACGTCATGGCGATGAATGCCATCTTAGCAGGGGATATTGTCGGATCAGTTGTAGTCAGTGGCGCCTAATGTGGATTGTCTGGGGTATTGGAGATCCCCAGTTGTCCCGTCTGTCTGAGCATGGTCTATGGTAGATCCATGAGATTTTTAAGTGTGTATGGCATGTCCACTGCATTTTGTGCATAAGTAGATAGGATCTTACAAGTACAAGTATTCTGGCAACATTGGTTGTTTTGACTTTCTTGACACTCAATATAGTTTCCACCTATCTATTCCACTCCCCCACCTTTGTTGTTTTCTCCCTATTCTGTCCCCTCGGTCCCCTTAGACTCCCTGATTTGTGGCATACCTGTTTCATGTGTTTTGACCTTCATATGTAATCTGTCCTCCTTCAACTAGTCTTCTTCCTTTCCGGGGCTCCAGTGACGTTCCATTCTTGTTCAGTTCCTGAGCAGGACTCTGAGTATGCCCGGGGACTAGTTATAACTATTTGTAATGGATAAGTCCATACATACATCCTGTGACTATGTGTTTTCCATTTTCCTTTGGTTCAAACCTTTCATGATGTGCGTCATCTCATTCTCAGGTGGAGGCCAGCTCTGCTCGAACACCTGATCCATGGCCTTTTGCTGTGTTTCACCCAATCTGCGCTTAATTTTTGCCGGTGCTTTCCGGTGCTCAGCATTTTGTCAGGGCCGGGGTTATACATGTCTTTTAGGAGGCAGTGTTGGTGAAGATAATTTTTAAAAAATACAGACACAGAGTGAGACGGCCTAACTTTTCCCACGTCGTCTGTGCTGCTCAGCTTCTCACTGTCACCCATTCATCAAGGCATGCACTGACTCCTGGCTGGCTGGCGGCTGGATTTCAACTTTCATGCTTTCACTAATAAAAAAATGGGGTCTCCACGAGCTGTCTTTATTTCCGCTGTTAATCTTCCCCCTCCCTTAGAGCAAGTTAGAGAGCCCCTTCCCCCTCCCCCTCCCTTAGAGCAAGTTAGAGAGCCCCTTCCCCCTCCCTCGAGCAAGATAGAGAGCCCCTTCCCCCTCCCCCGAGCAAGATAGAGAGCCCTTTCCCCCTCCCTTCAAGCAAGATAGAGAGCCCTTTCCCCCCTCCCTTCGAGCAAGATAGAGAGCCCTTTCCTCCCTCCCTTCGAGCAAGATAGAGAGCCCTTTCTCCCCTCCCTTTGAGCAAGATAGAGAGCCCTTTCCTCCCTCCCTTCGAGCAAGATAGAGACCCCTTTCTCCCCTCCTTTCGAGCAAGTTAGAGAGCCCTGTAGTGTCCTGCTGGACACGTTCTAGTTGTTGTGTCATGTAAACCTACACTTTACACCCACCCACCACTGATGTCAGGAGTCACGTGACACAGTTAATAAATAGGACGGAGCGCACGTGCTCTTGGCCAGTTTAGTAACCCACTACCCTGTGTCCGTGTCTCCATGAGCGCCGCAATGTGGGCCTAGGGTCCAACACCACATTGGCGGCGAGGTGGCTATACCCAGGCGTGCTACAGCCCAAGAAAGGGGGAGAGGATACAACCCCTGCAGAAGACACCCCCGCACCGAGGCGCCATGCGCCGAGAAGCCCGCTGGGCAGGACGGATCCCCGCAGCGTGACCGTAGGTGACCGGGAGCCTACCCCGCACCTCCCATGCCCAGCACGAGCCGGCCCAGCGTGGGGTGAAAAGGACCGACCGGAGCCCACCCGGGTCGTCCGCGACAGCCTGACCCCACCGTGAGGAGGCCGAGCGGAGCCAACCTGCATCGGCCGCTACCAGGCCGCAAATGATGACCCCCACCGCGAGGTGACCACGCGGAGCCCACCCGCGTGGCAACAGTAGCCCGGTGGCCAAAGGTGAGCCTCTGCGCAAAGCTGCGGACAGAAACCAAAAGCGGAGCCCACCCGCAATGGTGATACCAGACACAATGGCGGCCGCCAGTTAGCGCCGCCGAGAACACTGAGCGGAGCCTACCCGCTATAGACTTTACAAGTTGCCCCAGCAGTGCGAGTGGCGCGGACTACCATCCCTTATGAAAGCAAGACTCGCGGAGCCCACCCGTGGCCTACCTGCAGCGTCTCCTGGCCCCGCCGCGCAGCGTGTGCGGAGTGAGGCTGCGGCAGCGGGGAGAAGAAACTTGAAAGGAGAGGAGAACAATGCCCGCAGCGTGTGAAGAGCTGCCGGGCGCTTGAATAAATGAAGCGGAGCCCACCCGCGAGTGTTCAGACCCCTAAGCGCTGGACACGCTACAATTCCGAAGGGGGGAAAGGTTCCAGCAGCACCGACGCCCCTCCGCGCAGCGTGAGGAAAGTGAGGCTGCGGCGGCGGGGTGCAAAGCACAGAAACCGGCATCCGGCCCGTGGCCGATCTAAAAGTGAACAGTGCCCCATTGCAGCCCCTACCTCTTCCCCGCACAGACAGCGAAGGTTAAAGTGCACCAAAAGACAGTGAGCACAAAGCGCTGCCCACCCGCAGCAACACAAGCCTTTCTCTGCCCCCGCAGCACATAGAATGAGAAGCTGCTGCGGGCAGGAGTAATGATCAAAGAACCACGGGACAAACCCCCCTCCCCTCTCATTAAACAAGCAAAATGAGACTCACTGCAACGGAGCAGGAAGGTTTGCAGTAACGTCTGGCTGCATGCGTGTCTCTGGCGGAAACCAACAGAGAGAAATTCTGCCCACAAGTGCAGGCATCTCTGGCCCAGTGAAGCCCACAACCGTTGTGGGCATATCTGCAGTAAACCCGGGCCCACGATGAAATAGAGGATACACTGCCACCTAGTGGCCAGTTCCAATAACTGCAGGCTAAAAAGGACAAACAAGCCTTTGTCAACCCCGGACACACTGCATTTCAGCCAAGCAGACTCCCTGCAGATGAAGGACACACAGCAGCACAAGACTGGCACAGCAACGCCACGCGGCTGCGCAAGACTGGCGCACAGACGCCACACAGTCAGAGAGACGCCATGCCACCGACAAGTGAGCGCACAGGAACACGCCAGGAGCGAAGGAACTCCACACACCAAGACAGCACAGCACTGCACAAGCAAAGCGCAAGGAGTGGAGAAACTCCACGCACAAGGAAGGACGACGGAGCAGTAGTACAGATTACCGGACACACGAAGCCAAACGGAGACCGACCAAAGGCGGAGCAGCACCTGATGGCCACAGGTTGTCGTTGCACCGCAGGAAGGAAAAGGAGCACCACCACACGAAGACACGTTGGTCACAAGACTCCCCACCAGGCAAGTGCGACACAGTGAGGAAGCGCGACGACAGCCGACACTGCTCCAGTGTCCCAGAAAGAAAGCAAGCACACCCCGGGTAGCAACGGGAAGCGACCGGAACACAGAGAAGCAAGAAGCACAGCCATCAGCACGCGAAAAGAAAAGGTCAACGGAGCGGTGACGCAACCCTCCTGAAGCACCACATGGACACCAAAGCCTGGAATACCATACGGAGACTCCAGCGAAAGTCACAGGAGCGGTGGTGTACCCTCCAGACACAGTGAAAAACATGAAGAGGGCAGATTAAAAGCGCGCCAACGCAGAAGCACTGCAACGGAATCAAGTGACGATCCCAAGGATCACGGACAGCATGAAGACGCAAGACCACGCAAAGCCAGAAGCGCGCAGGAGGTCGCACCAGTGAACCTGACTGCACAGTCGGCACCCAGGAAAACCTCTCCACACAGAAACACTGCTGAACGCAGGTTGGAGAAAACACATCTCCACCGCCACAGCGGAAGCCCTACAGACCAGCCACGGTGTCCTCCCTCACACTGCCTTAAGATGGAGTCAGTCACGACCCAAGACCGGCAAGAGAGGAGTCTCACACCCCACGTGGGAGGCCGCCACAGCACCATGTGCTCCAACAACCAGCGACACAAGACTGAACGTCACGTCGCCCAGCAAGCAAGAAGCACGTCACCAAGTGACTAGTCCAGGCAAGCATGCCAGAGCAAAAACAGAAGCCGGCTCCACGACAGCGCCGCCTCGAGATCCAAATGCAACGCCCTCGAAGAAAAGAAGAGTGACAGCTCTGTCACCCCAAAGACCGGATGAGCACAGGGGGACTGAACAAGCCAAAAAGGGAGAAGACCGAGGACTCACAGCCAGCCAAGAAGCTCACCCTGACACGCCAGACAGCCACCAAGGCGGACCGACGTCCCAGGATACAGCCCCACGGATGAACCAAACATAAGCCGCAGCAAGCGCAGTCCACATCTCATCCCAACGCTTCCCCAGACGACCGCCCATCCCCGAGTGTCGGCAGTCTGAGTCAGTAGGTGTCCCTGCTCTTGTCCGCAGATGCCAAGGGTGAAGATCAGCATTGAGCGGCCGCTCTCTCATCGCCTCAAGATGGAGTCGGCAGTGGCCCCACAACAGGCAATAGAGGAACCGAACACTCTACGTGTCAAGCTGCCACCTAAGGTCAACATCAACAAAGCGGAGGCACATGGCTGCCAAATCTCTCCCGACATCCAACACTCCCAGCAAGTCCCCAACACCCATCATCCCGAGTCTATACATGGCTGGCAACCACCATCACCCCAGCCATCAGCACCTGCGCCAATCAACACCACTGCCATAGACCAGCAGTGTGGACTGGCAAGAGGTTCAAGTAAGACGTGGTCCGCGACCAAGGAACCAACGAACTTCGATACCCTTAAGAACCAGAAATATAACCATTAACAGGAGAAGGTCGCGGCGACTGGTCCAGTCACAGAGTGGAAAAGAAGACAGTGTCCTAGAGCCAGGACAAGACCAGAGGGAAACGGGAGGAGTGCACGCCGCTCGGAGAAGCCTGGTTAGGAGGACAAGAGCAGCGAGATGACCAGACCACGCAGCGAAAAGGAAAACAGAGTAGATGGGCTCGACGCCATGAAGGAAAGAGAAGAAGAAAGGAGTCAAGTGGCACGACGCCATCAAGAACAGTAACATCCAGAAAGGTGAGGAGAGGTGTGACAAGTCTGCACACCCACCAGAAGAGAAGGTGACACGGACCACAACATCGAATACAAGGGGAACATCGGTAGCACTAGGTGAAGAACAGGCCTTTACCTACAAGTCCTCTGACAACCCGTCGACTGCAGGAATGAACAGGCTGGACCATTGGCAACACCCACCTTTGGGATTGAGTGGAAGTCTGGATGGGGAGAACGCTCAGACGCCCAGCAGAGGGAGAACTGACCACCCCACTCCAGCCCGTGGATATCCAAGGGGCAAAGGCCTCAGGGACACCGGTGGCAGAGGGTCCCGACACAAGAGATGGGTCCGTCACCGTCTACCCTGCACGTCCCAGGAAAAAGGGGAACTTGTGCGCAAAGGAAAGAGTCAACAGCCACCCGCCAGGCGGAGCTACGGATGCATGGTAGTAATCTCATCGCCTCTTACATTCACACCGGCTTGTGGAGTTGGAGCGACGCTGTAGAGAACACCCTGCCCAGCGGAAACCTGAAGAAGAGGGCCTCCGGGACATCTTGTGGCAGGAGAACACCCGAGAGAGGGGCGTCCCAGTGAGAAGGATGCCTTTCAACCACTCACTCCTCTGCAATGTGAAGCCAAGCTGCCTACAGTGAAGAAACCTGACGGACTAGTGACACACAACCTCCATCAAGTCTACTTTCTGGTCATCCTGTTCGGCGTCACCCCAAGATCAAGCTCTCAACTGACTGAAGAACACACTGCCATGGCACAAGTCCAGAAGAGCACGCCCACCGAGGACCAGGACGTCGAGCCCAAGAGAACGAACGTTTCAGCTGAGAATTTCCACCGTCGTCATCTAGCAAGCAGCTGAAAAGACTCTTTCTAAAGTTATGAGTTTGCATATTTTGTGTTTTCCTCCCACAGGTTCGGACTTTTGTTTTGTCTCAACTTTTATTAAGTTGGGGAGGAATGTAGTGTCCTGCTGGACACGTTCTAGTTGTTGTGTCATGTAAACCTACACTTTACACCCACCCACCACTGATGTCACGAGTCACGTGACACAGTTAATAAATAGGGCGGAGCTCACGTGCTCTTGGCCAGTTTAGTAACCCACTACCCTGTGTCCGTGTCTCCATGAGCGCCGCAGTGTGGGCCTAGGGCCCAACACCACAAGCCCCTTGAGGAGCGGAAGAAGGCTGGACTCTTAATGCCTGTTACCTGTCACGTAGGCCTTCAGCAGCTCCCTATTGGTTAATGAAGGTCTAGGGAGTTGCTCAACAGACACTGAAATTTCAGGCCGATATCACTCCAGCCACGCACACATGACAATTTCTTCAAGGATGCAGAGGAGCTTGTTAAGATCATTGAACCCGCCCGGGCAGTCAAGTCAGACTCCAGCCAAGAGAAATGTGTTACGAATGGCTCTGCTCCCCCAGGTACCGATTGTTTTAAAAAGTGAGGCATGATGCAGGCAGTGATCCTTACCGCTTGTATTACATAGGACGCTTAGCTTTATGGAGCTAATACTCATCATCACAGTGCCGAGAGTGTACTGTGTACATGGATTTTAAGAACTCTAATTTGACCTCTTAAACACTGTGCATGCGGGCTAAACCTCCAAGTTATTTGTTCACCCTTCTGATCCTCCTGCCCTTTCTTTTGCTCCACCCTTGGGCCTCTCGTGCTCAACCGAGGTCGCTCCGCTCCTCTTCCCTCCCTTCACATCCGAGGCTTGCAGTGAAGCACCTTGATTCCTCTTGTCATGCAATTCTTGGGCCCTTCCTTCACAAGTTGCTTACCGTCTGTTTCATCCGGTGCCTCTGCACCACTATTCGCGGCCATTAATGATGTTTCGTCCAGGTCTACATTTAAGCACATTACTTTTTCTCTGGGACTCTCATGCAGCCTACAGGCCCACTACCATCACTTTCCTTTTCATGAGCCCTAATTCCTAAACCACTGCCTGCACTACGCCCTTTTCTTCACCATATCGCTTTGATTTATTCCTTCACCAGCGCCTGGGAATCAGAGGCCAGAAAAAGAAAACAAAGGGTGCAAAGGCAGAGTTTGCTTTTGCAGGCAGGTTAGCTGTGATACATTTACCATAAACTAAAAGCCTAAGCCTTACTGTCATTAATACAATGTCACCAAACCCTTGCACTTGAAACGATGGGGGTTTTATGAGCTGTTATGTGCAGCACCAATTATGACTTTAAAGCAGCACTGGGGCACTAGACTGAGGGTGCTGTCTTTAAGTCAGGACAAAGGCCATCCGTTGACATCTGCTACGTGATGCGACCTCAGGCTTTCACAGAGACTATTGCCAGGGCCACTGGAATTATGTGACTGAGCCACTACGGGCGATTTTCACATGATTATAGATTTGCCTCACAGTGGAAACCTTTTTTTTTGTAAAGCTGGACTAGTCAACCCTCAGTTGTTTACTGCTGTGTTTGGATGCTAAACTAGTAGTGAGTTGCAAGTAATGGCCACAGAGTGTTAGCACGTTTAAAAATGATGAACCAATAAACTAATGGTATTAAAAAATGCGCTGCATTGTGTCACATAATTTGCCTTTTACTTGCCACGTAATTTACTCAACCCTGCCACATAATTTGGTTCTCTCCTGCCGCATAATTCCAGTGCCCCAAACTATAGCCCTGTTCTCACAACAGGCATGCCCACAGGTGTTCCAATATCCCACATTTAGCAACTTGAAGGTCAGAGGATAACTTCATATTAGTTTAGCATCATTTAATTGTCTACTTGGCCTTTGGAAAAAACAGTCATTAAAACCTGTCCCTGCGACAAATCTTGCTGTCTGGGCGTTGGACGATATGAATCCCCCACCCCTGATTCACCTCGAGTCAGCAACAACATTCCCCAAGGCAGCCCCCTAGAAATGCTACCCCTTCCACTTCACACAGCCCTGATTGCAATGCTCATTGTAACCTTGTGTGGTGAGATTAAACAGAATAGTGTTTTTAACTTCGTAGAAAATGTAACAGTTCAAATCCAGACAGACACTTAGCCTCCCTTTTTTCTTTTACTTTACACACATCGTAATAGTTGGAATAGCCATGAATACAAAATGCTGTATTTTACTTTAGTAATAGCACTTAAGGTGCTGCAACATCCCTTCCTTTGCCCCCAAATACATGTAAGCTGATTTGGCCATACATAATTTTTAAAACTCTGCTTTGACACTGCACTGTTTCATTCTATTTTGAAGAATAACACAGCCAGAATGCACTTTGGCCACATGTGCTGTGAGTTTCATTTATTTTCTTAAGAGTAAGACACATTTTTTTTTAAATCAATTAGTTTTTTTTAAAATACAAATACCAATATACGGGTTTAGTGAGATTTTTCCTTCATTTTTCAGTTGAAAGGTTACTGTTTGAATGTTACAAAATGTATTGATTCATTACACGTTTTAAGTGGTAAAATGACAGAATGAAACATTAGTACTGAAATCTAGCAGAGTGTATTTGGCTGTTTCAAGTGTTTTGTGCATGTGTAATGTGTGTACTGCATTTTGTACAGTTGAGTTTATTAACCTTCAAATGTCGCGTATACATGACAACAAAACAGGATGGTATCAACATTAAAATGATTTTGGTCCATTGTCTCTTCATCTATGCACCCTGTCAAACATAGACCTCTTTATAGTCTGTTGTCAATTGTATTCTGTGCTCGTTGGGGTTTGACTGCTACATCATTTTGTAGTACCTTCATGTTAGGGAGCCCTGTTGTATGTTGGGAACATTATTTTAAGGGCTAAGGGGTGCCAAGCGGGGTAAAATGTGTTTGGTTTATTCCAATTTACAATGCACTTGTGAGAGTAAATCCCTTTCTAGAGACTTGTCCCTCCTCCATCTCGCTTTTAACTCCACCCAAGCCTCATCTTACTACTTTGATCTCCCTAATAACCCTTTCTAGATTCTTCGCTCCTCTATCCCTCCCTCCACCCATCCCAAACCTTGTTTTACTACTATGATCTCCTAAATAACACTTTCTAGGTGCTTTCCTTTTCTATCCATCGATTATACCATTCAATGAAACTAACAGACTCATATGTCCATCGCTCAAATTAGCATACAATATTACAGGACTGAATGATGTGCCAACATTATTACAAGTTGTGCATAAACCAGGGAGGTGCATATTGTGCCTCTAGCAGAGTCAATATATTATTTGTGATAGATGCCTTCATAGTGGGCTTGTACCTCTGAGCTCTGTTATGTCATGTATGCTTTGTCTAAAAAATTAACATATATCAGTGGCGAATTCCCCAAATTCTCAGAGCAAAAGAATTGAGAAGTGTGTTAGGAGTGGTACTGTCTTTTAGTAAAAGATTGGTCCGGGGCAGTTTAGTGTCAAGCCTGGGGAGGCACAAAATACAACAGAAGATAATAGTCATATCAGCATTACTTTAGAGTCAGGTCTCTAAAGGTCAGAAAAAAATCATTATCTTTGGTTCCAAAAGTCATGATATCCCTTTTCTTTTGATGTTTTGCCTTGATTTTATTAAGATATCCTTTCCAAGGAGCTCGAGACCTGCGCGTTTAAAGTCAACCATCATATTACTAAGGTAGGATTTCAAATCGAATATTACATGTGGCTTTCAGCTGAGCCAGTTGAGGATGTGGGTGGAGCCAGTGAAGGAAGGGGGTGGAGCCAAGAGAAGTGGGTGTGACTTCCCACAAAAATGTGAGCACCTGCACTTCATATTTTACAAATTAAGCAACCCACAGAAGTATTTTTCTCCTCTCTTTCTCTTTTTACCCCAAGCTTGGGTCATGTTTTCCACCTTTGATACCTTACCAGAGAAGTGAGTAAACTCCAATGGCAGACAGTGGTGGCTCCTCTACTAAGACATAGGAGCGCCGCCCCACTGCTCTTTGAGAAGTGCAAAAATAAAAAATAAAATGATAATAACACAATGTTATCATAATTTTATTTTGCAGTACTGAGGCAGTTTTGTTTACATTTTGTTTACCTTACTGGGCGAGGCGGTGCAGTCATCACAACCAGCAGGAGGCGGAGTGGTTGGTGCACTTACATGCACATGACGGTTTGGCTGCCTGTCTTGGGACGGCCAAACAGACATGCTCACTTATAATTTCTCCACTAGGCCATACTGCTCAACTGGGTGGAGGACAGGAACAAGCTTCCACTCCCTGTTTGAGTGCCGAACCAGGCTGCTCAGACCAATCATAACGCTGCTGTCATGCTGGTGACAGCAGGGTCGTGATTGGCTTTGGGGAGTCTGTGTGCATCCTTGTGTAAACAGAAGAAGATGGAGGAGAAGAGACAGCCGGCTGCTAATTAGGAGAAACTTTTTTTTCTACCCTTTCACCCCACTATTCCATAGCAGCCGCTACTGATGGCAGGGAAGAAAGGATTCCTCTACCTCCACACACCAAAGCCCCAAGGTTGAGGCACTGACTGACAGTGGATGAATTCCTGTGGTAAGAGGTGAATACTGACACAAACAAAAGACCCCTAAATATTGAAAGGGTAATGAGTATAGCCTAAAAGGGTTTGAAGGCTTTTAAGGGAGTTGGGTACCCTTCTGAATGCACTGGTGAGGGAGAGTATGAAAGAAGCAGTTCTAAAAGTAGCAACAGTGACAAAGAGATATATAACATGTGCAATAAGATTTTGATGTGTTCAGTGAACTGCTGATACATTTTTATTAGTGCTGGTGGAGGTTGCAACCAGCTACTTGAAGAGTCTAAAAGCTAGTAAGGTAGGGGAAGACAAGAAGATTTTAAATAGATGCAGCGGAGGGATTCATGAACCCAATTGTTATTTGCTAAAATATGCAAATTTCTATTCAGTAACCTTGCCAATTTAAATCCTGTAACTCACCTCCCATTTGCTGGAAAATTAATTGACAAGTCCATTTTGAAGAAAAAGTTTTAGAAGGTAAAGTTCAGTGGGGCAAGATTGCCAGTGGTGTTCAAGGAGGGAGCACCATTGTCGAGGAGCTTCTGAATGAAATCACAATAAAAATGTCTAAATTCTGTTAGTCACTTTTTTGAAAGTTGGAAACCTCCAGTGGGAAAAGCATGTTTGAGTGGTAGCCAGCAAATGATGGAGTTTAAAGTTAGCAGATGGAAAAACATGTTATTCACTAGAAATCTGTTCAGAGCAACAGTTGTGGGTTTAACAGTATGTGTACATGGATACTCAGAATGCTACCAACACACAAGAGCATGTCAACAAGTGTAACCTACTTCAAGACTAACAATTGGGGTTCAGATCATGTTGCAGTATTAAAACAGCCACACACAAGGTAGTCAATGACACCCTCTTCCTAAGCGATAAAACAGCTCTTGCTTCCAGATCCCGCTCCTCTTATCCACATCTTTTCACACCATGGCCATCCAACATTAATACACATCATGAAAACGTGCATGGGCTTCACTGGCACAATCCTTCAGTGATTCATATCTTACCTTTGCAACCAACAGGAACCAGGTAGGAACAGACATATTCCAGACTCAAAGCCTGTCTCATGCACATCCAAACCTTGGTGCCAACAAATTACATGATTTTAAAGCCTATTAAGACTGAATTCCTCCTACATTGGCAAAACCTTTCAAGTCTGATGATCTTCAAAATAAGCAGCACCACTGAAAGATCCTCTAAATCATGACCCCTATCTATCTAGCAGAGAAACTAACACTATGTGGAGGTCAACAACAGATGAGAAGCTCCCACATTTCCATTTTACTGACTAAACACTACAGGAAAAGAAAAACCAATAAAACAAGCCTTCTCATCCTACACCTCCTATATGTGGAATGACCTCCCCTCTTTCACCAGAACCACATGAACCATTCCTACAATTCAGAAAATTCATCTTGTCAAGGAATACTACTTTAAATAGGTTGGTGTTCACTCCTCACAATAGCTCTATCTCCCCTTCTGCCCCCTCCTCCCTGTGTATCCCCACTGGGGCTTGTCCATGTACAGTGCTCAATTGTTAGCTAGCTAGTTTAGAACTTGTGAAATCTCAAAGCATACATATATACATAATACAAGTCTTAGTGATTCTGTGACCAGTGACCACTTCATGATATTCTTTGGAGGAGGAACTGTGGGCAAAATTAGATGTAAAGAGTTTGCCAACTCTGGTTTGTGCTGAAAGTTTGAAAAGTTGCCCGCTTTCACTTAAAGCAGTGAATGATTATTGCATCCCAGTATGAGTTAGGAAACAGTTACTGTAGCATGACACAACATTTACAAACATCCTGTGACATCCTGAACAATGGCACAGGCTACCATTTGTCAGAAACATGTCTACTACAGAGGGAGGGATCTCATGTTTTTAGTCTTGCAACGAAAAGCGCAAATAAAAGTATACAGACTAGTATGAAACACTTTTATTGACCTAATGCACACCAACATTGGGTAGATTGTTAGACGTAGAGTTTGACATTTTGATCCCCAAATTTGGTACACTAATAGAGATTCTGTCGTTATAATATTTGCCTAAACAGTATGGGAATATGGCTTAGGAGGTCTAAGAACAACTTTAGGACCATAGGCACAGCTACCCTCGGAGAGTAGCCCAACACAGCCTAACATTTTCAAACTTTTGATGAGGAGAGCATGCTATGTAATGAAGCATGCCACCTAGATTGGCTGAGGGCACCATATCCTTTTAAGTCAGAATGCCGCAGTATATTTCCACAACCCTTGAGCTGATTAGATTGTTTTACTCTCCCTCCTGCCTATTTATGTACAATATTGTACCCCACACACTTACCATCCCCTGTAGTGGCTTCTGCCAAAGGCATTGTTCCTTTTAGATTGTTTGATGATCATATGGGGTATGCGGTTTTGAGAATTCCATTAACATGCAATGTTTGCATTGTATTCGAAATGCAAAAACAAATATTAAATGTATTAATGCTAACCCCAATTTAAAGCTGTGCATTTGTTCTGCACTATTTCTGGTAACACATGCCATATGTAACAATACTTCCCCTTTGTGTGATCTGTGTTGGGTATGAGCAGAGCCGCTGAAATTATTTGATTTTATGACTGTGGCATTTCCTGCATAATTCTGTATACTTACGGATTTGCTGCATTTGGCAATTAATTTATCATCTGCTGCAAAATATGCAGATTAAAAAAAAATATCTATTTCTAACTAAAATAGTTACTAGAAAATGCAGCAAAATGTATTGTCGCTCAGTGGAATACCCTTCGCAGAAGTCAAATGGTCACTTTTCAATTTCCTGTTACTGTTTCTGAGTGTTAACTTGTTAATGCTGAGGTGAAACCTTTGCTCAGACAGTGTAAAAAGAGACATAATTCTGCAGTAATCTGACACAAATTTGCTGCTTTACACTATATAGTTTTCCTTTTCTTGCCACATGATTTAGTCAACACAGCCATATAATTTGATCAACCACGGTCGCATAATTCCAGTGGCTTTGAGTATGACTGTGTTGTTGGTCATAACCTATGTTGAATATTGATTTGTTGAGGTTAATTTAAGGAATCAAGCTCTCAGGTTGTGGGAGACAAGAACTCAAAGGATGTTCTGCCTGTTCCCTCACGACACAGGAGTTATCTTGCCTTGCCCCAGTTGTGCAGGGGCATCCTCTAAAAAGCAGACTGCATCAGCTTTCAGAAAACAGATAATGAATGTATTTTCCCTTTTCAACCTATTTATGCCCTGAACACTGTGACATAGTCCATGGTCAGACCCATCAGGAACCACACTTGATTCAGGCCCTATATTAAACATTTACCTTTCATGGAGGTTTGCCGGTGTATGTTTTCAAATGAACCCAGTTATCAGACAAAAGCCTTTGGAAGTGAGGAGTCAGATCTTGTTCTTCTGGTTAGGTCCTAAGTTATCAATGATTAACTATGGGTGGATGGGTTGTTGTGAGAAATGGGATTATTAGTTCACTAGGGTGCGAGCCCAGTCAAGCAATAGGCATAAACCCTGGCAGGGTGAACCACAATACAAGTCTACATTTTCCTGTACTTATTCCTGGGAAGCTTACATAAAAAGCAGTCAGGCTTCATTTAGAGACAATTTGTAAAGTACTTCTGCAGCAAACGGTAATCAACTGAAAACACAACACAAGGGAAATCTCACACCAATTTAGTAGAATAGGGAACATTTTAATAAATTATTTGTCACCAAATTAACACAAATTCCAATCCGTAGAACCTGAATTATGAATTATTTAAGTTATTACTGAAAACTAGCACCTAAAACATCAAAGCTCTGAACACAAACTTCTGGACACGTGAAACTGGGTCAAAGTCAAAAAATATGTCAGACAATGATGGAGCGTGGGTCGGATACATAAAGGGGAATGGGAATGGTCAGCATTCATCTTCGAACTTAGAAGAAATTTTGAAGAAAAAGTTTTAGAAGGTAAAGTTCAGCGGGGCAAGACTGCTAGTGGTGTTCAAGGAGGGAGCACCATTGTCGAGGAGCTTCTGAAGTCACTGTGAAAATGTCTACATTCTGTTAGTCACTTTTTTGAAAGTTGAAAATCTCCAGTGGGAAAAGCATGTTTGAATGGTAGCCAGGAAATGATGGAGGTTAAAGTTAGCAGATTGAAAAACATGTTAATCACTAGAAATCTGTTCAGAACAACAGTTCTTGGTTTAACAGTATGTGCACATGGCTTCTCAGAATGCCTTGACTAGGGAATCAAGAGGCTTATTGTTAGTATGTTTAAGCTTACCCTGCTCTTGTGTCTCACACACTGAGGGTTCTGGTTCCTGATTAATAGAATGTGGATACATAACTGATGGATCTAGTCATAGTTAATGAGATCAAGCTGCAGTCTGCTAGATGCATGATCAATAGGGTCTATGTTGTATTGCCCATTTCCAGCTGTGCGTGAGAGACGGACTAGAATAGGAACATGACCAAGCGATTGCTCACTTCTACAGCATTACAGCAGCTATCCAAATCTGATTTATTTAGAAAACATTAAGAGGCATCCAAAAATATAGGCCTCAGCATAGCAAAATGAAATGTTGATGAATTTGATTAATGATCATATCTAAGATGGAAACATATTGCAAAGTAATAGAAATAAATTAAATCCAAAAATCTAGGTAATATGGGATTCAGATCGCTTTCTCAAGACCCTCAGAACATAAACAAATGCATCCATATAAAGTTATTTTGACAGTTATTAAGGTTTCAGAATTCTAGTGTCGGCCCTTAATGAGGCTTTAAATGAGGATCAAAGATCCATGCCTCTAGGCATTCATTTAATAAAAGTGCTCATAATGAGGTAGCATGGATATAAACTTTAATGTATCTCATCAAATTGAACTTTGGTTTGCTGTGACCTTCTTTTTTGAATGTATCATTTGTTCTTCTACTTTTTAGCGGGTATGATCTTTATAGAGTGATCAATTTCCTGTCTATATAATACAGGTCAGAAAAGGTCTTCTGTACAGTTATAGTATTAAAGTGGTGAGAGCGAGACATAGCGACCAGTAAACAAGGTGTGCGAGTTGAATTGTGACACACAGTGGTCAGGTTCCTATCAATTTAGTGCAGTTACTGGGCCCTTGATGGTTGCAATGCCCAGGCCCAGCAAGTTACTGTAAACGTGCTGAATGATGTTAATGTTGGTAGAGTAGTGGAATGAAAACAGCTCGGTTTTTAACTTTGTCCTAAATTGCATCATCTATTGCTTATAACAGAATTGTTTCAGCCACTGAAAAGTATGCAGAATAGATATAGTGAGCGGGCCTATTTAAAGGCAGTTCCTTGAATGGGTCTCTTTGTACTGTAGCACAGCCTGGATATAATCCTCTCTTGTATTGTGAGCAAGGCTGTAAGTGATTTTTCACTCTCCCTGCAGTGTTTTATTTTTTGCTTTCTGTGGACTTCTTACTTGGAAGCATAAACGCCAGGAATACAAGGCATGGTCTTATATTAACCTGATCATTCTCATCAAAGGTGGGCCTTGGTAAGGTATGAAAGGGAAAATCTTTACTATGACTTTGATTTTATGGAAGGAAGCTTTAAACGCTATTTCTATGTCTGAATTCTTGCTGAGCCTTCAAAACCTTTGTTTTTATGGGTTCACACTGGCCCTAAAAAGTTGGTTCTGGACATGGGCTGTACATGTTTTTGAGAACTTGTGCTAAACCTAGGACCAGGAATTCTGTTTTAGATTCATTTAGTTTGAAGCTGTTCCTCCATCCATGCCTGATGATGGTGGGACCCGGGTCTACGGTTTCAAAATGGTTTACTATAGGGGTCACTCAGATGTTTATTTATGGCCGTTGTCCGTATAGGAGTATGAATGAATGTGGGAGTTGTACTCTGAACAGAGCAGGACCATCAGACATTCAATGTACGTAGAAAAGCAAGGAAAAGAAAGAGGGTCCTTGTAGAGCTCCATAGGTGACATTATGGGCTGTGGATATTAGCTCTGCACGTGTCATGCTTTGTGTGCGATGCTCTAGAAGTGACTTGAGCCATCTTGCAGCTTGCTTCAGAAACATACATGTGCCAGTGTGTTCTATGTATGGACATTATCTGAATATGGATTGTGTTTACTGATTGTTATTCGAGTCAAAACCATCTTTATCCTGCTATTGGAGGAGAAATCTGCAAATAAAAAGATAGGCGTGTCTTATGTTTTTTTGTGCCAAGGTGTCCTTCTCTGTTGCGGAGACTGCACTTGTAAACTTACAAGTAAAATGCAGCATTTTGGATACTGAAAAAGCGTACATTTACACAAATGATGGAGCAAGGACTCGTAGGAAAGAGACTTGCTCAGAAGCAATACTCTCATTCAACTTCTAATAGTGCATTAATTATGTATTGTGTAAAACTAATACACACCACATTGAACACAAAAGACAGAGGAGCTTGCCTATGTGTTTACTAATAAGTAACTTGAGCGAAATTCTAAAATGGCTACTAAAGAGAAATCTTTATTGTACATGCGTCAACTGCATCTAAGGAGTATGATGAGCTGGCGCTTGGAGGGAATTTATTGCGCACGAGCAGACGCTATTAAGATGGTGGCTTGGAAGCTCACATGCTTGGCATCTGCTTTGCTGAAACTAACACAATCTATTTTACTAATGCTAATGCAGGGAAAGCATTAATAAATGAATGGGATTAGAGTAGAGATAGGTGGTATACATTGAAACAATTTATAATTTAAATTAACATTTTAGTGCATATCTGGGCCTTTCGTATGAGTCCCGAGTCTGTTAACCACCTGACCTCTTAGCATGCTTAGTGAGATTGAGCCGGAAGAGTGACAAGACTTTTGAACGCTTTCCAAATACACAAAAGATGCATACCCTTGGAATTAGCATCAAAGACTCCTGAATGAATAGACATGCATGGAAAATGTAACATGTGTTTACAATAAAATGTGAATAAGGGTGGAAAGTTTTGAATAAAAATCAAGGGGTTGGATTCATAAACAAAAGACTGATAGATTAAGATGAAAAATAAGTATGGTGTGATGATCTGCCCCCCTAGCCTGTCCAATCAGAGTTAGTATTTTTATGATATTGAAACATTAATGGGAGGTATATGAATATAGAAGAGTATAATTGAGGTAGTCCTAGTTAGTTACTTAGATGGAGATCAGCTGAATGTTGCAGAGCTCGGGATGCTGTTAGAGTGACAAGAGATGCTGATGAAGAATCGAATGAAGAACCATTTATCTTAAATTAATTGATTTAGAAGAAGATCGTGAAAGAATCTCAAGGAGGAAGAGAGTTTCAGAGAGGGGTGCTACGCAAGGGTCGGTGTTAAAGAGGTCATCTATCCTGTCCAGATTCCTGTCCTGAAGCCTTTGTTGCCTGAAATTTCCTGTGGGACCCTTCCCAGCTCCTTGGCCAGGGAGTTGTTTTCACACCATTTTAGGTAATTACCGTATTTTCTGGCGTATAAGACGACCCGGCGTATAAGACGACCCCCTACTTTGCCTGAAAAAATTTAGGTTTTGTGCTATACTCGCCGTATAAGACGACCCCCACTTCCAGCGCAGTCCAACGCAGTCCTGCATAGCCATTCAGAGAATGTACCGGTATTTTGAACTTACCGTATTAGTCTAGTCCTCCTCCCTGTGGGTGAGCAGTAAGGCTTTATCAGTGGACAGTGTTACCTAAGCGTTTATTTTACAAACTCAAAGACTGAACTCAAACAAATTGGTTGTATAAACAATCTTGCTTTACTCGCAATATTTTTATTTAGAACCATATGAAAAACTGTCACTTCTGAATATACCTGTTTGTCATGAAACATGTACGGTATGGTACGGTAAACATAAATTACGTAGTGCATGTAACAGTGCAAGTGGATTAAACTTTCCATAACTTTCCATAAATCCAAGCGATTTCTACAGGATTTACAGGAGTTCCCTTTAAAAGCCTTCAAAATCCTCCTCTTCGTCATCTGATCTCATAAGTAAGTCAATGAGATCTTGTGGTACATCTGTAAGGCAGTCATCGTATGGATCTGGTACCAATTCCGTATCAGATGATGTGGTCTCTTCTTCTGCATCCTCTTCACCTTGCCACAAATAGTCGTCCTCCATACCATCTAATGAATTTGATATGCCACACTTCTTGAAAGACTTTATTACAGTTTCTGCATCAATGTCGTTCCAGGCCTTTATAACAAAGGTGCACAAAACATCCAACTGTGGAGCAAGCATGCTTCCTCCTTTTGTGAATGTTTTTTCACCGCTAACCATCCACTCATTCCACTGTTCTCGGATGCGATCTTTAAATGGCTTGTTTAGGCACACATCCAGTGGCTGCACCAACAATGTCAATCCTCCAGGTATAACTGCAGCATCTGTTTTTAGTCTTGCCAGCCTTTGCTTGGTGCTTGGAGTTAAATGAGCCCTGAACATATCCCACACCAGTAGACTACGTCTTTGTAGAAGTCCACCTGGTCGCCTGCTCCATACATTATCAAGCCATAGCTTTACCCCTTCTTCATCCATCCATCCTTTCTCATTCACATGCACAAAACAACCAACAGGGAACTTGAGTTTCGGCATTGTTTTTCTTTTGAAAATAACCATTGGTCTCAGCTTTGCGCCATCAGCTGTGCATGCTAGTACCACTGTGAAACTGGACTTCTCATGTCCTGTTGTTTTTATTAAAATTGTCTTTTCGCCTTTTTGATGGACAGTTTTGTTGGCAATCATATCGAAATTCATTGGAGTTTCATCCATATTTCCGATGCTACTTAGCGCATAGCCATGTTCATTGCGCAGCCTAATAACGTAGCGATGGAAGCTATGCATTTTGGCATCAAGATCCGCAGGTAATTTTTGGGCAATTTTTGTCTTTTGCCGCAATACCAGATTATGCCTTCCCAAGAATCTGGTACACCAGGATACAGTGGCCTTAAATCTGTTGCTGAGATCTGGGTTAGATTTGGCCCACTGAAGTGCAACCAATCAGATTTTATTTCGGGTCACGACATACCCGCTTTGCCGATGCTCGGTCACCATGTCTGCTACATGCTTTTCGAGTTCTGGCCAATGTGGGGTGCCTCTTCTTAATGCACACTAGCCCCTTGGCATGCTCCGTAATGCTTTCTCATTTGCTCTCCAGGCCCGAACCATCTTTTCTGTCACTCCATATTGTCTTGCAGCAGCACAGTTATTATGTTCCTTGGCAAAATCCACAACTTTAAGTTTGTAACTGGCTTCATATTTCCTTCTTCTTGCCACTGCTGGAGCCTTGCTGGGTTCTTGACTGCCAGCCATTTGCACTGGATGCGCTGCTGGAGCCTTGCCGGGTTCTTCACTGTCAGCCATTTGCACTGGATGTACTGGTGCTGTACAGTATGAACAGGTGCAGAGGCTGTCTTCAACACCACACGTACGGTACGGCAAATACGGTATCTGCTCACCAGACTGCCTTTCCTCTTCGCAACAACCAGCCAATCACGGCAAGTGCTCTACTGCCTTCGGTAACATTCGGGAACATTCTACAGTCCCCTTTCTATGCCCATGCCCATGTCAAGGAGAGAGGGGCGCGTGCCAAAACGTGCCAAACGTGCCAAACGTGTCAACACACCGGGCGCTGCCATCTTCGGCGCTGGCTGCCCATTACCATATACCGTATTTCGGACGTCCTGCTGCCTCGTCCTGCTGCCTCGTCTGCCTGGGGATGTGCAAGCGGTTGGAGGCGCGTGTACAGCGGCAGTGGCAGCGGCAGTCGAGGTAAGACTCATGGCGCCATTTGCTCGCTTGTGAAGCGGTTTGACACCTTCGAGTGAAGTCCTCGCTATGAAAAAAACGCTCGCTTTCGATACTTCATGGCGCGGGGCCTGGGTGTGGACGTTGCCAGGGCCGGTGGCTGTATTTTTTAACATAAGGTGTGTTGTTTCTTGTTACATACGGTATTTCCTATTGTGAAGCGGTCTGACACCTTCGAGTAGAGTCCTCGCTATGAAAAAAAACGCTTGCTTTCGATACTTGCACAATTCATGGCGCGGGGGCTGGGTTTGGACGTTGCCAGTGCCGGTGGCTGTATTTTTTAACATAAGGTGTGTTGTTTCTTGTTATTTCCTATTGTGAAGCGGTCTGACACCTTCGAGTGAAGTCCTCGCTATGAAAAAGCGCATGAAAACATACCATAAAAGTTGGTACCCGGCGTATAAGACGACCCCCGACTTTCCAGAAAATTTTACGGGGTTAAAAAGTCGTCTATACGCCGGAAAATACGGTATTATTTCTGTGAATGTGCAGATGTTCTTTTCTCTCTATCCGCTCCTTCTGAGCATAAGTCATTGCAAGATATAAAGAATGAGTTTGATGATTGATTAACTGAATCTTCCTTCCTATGAGTGACAGAGACTGTACTGTACTTTGTAAGTGGTTCACATGAAATTAATTTTAGATACCGTTTTAAAAATATTTCCTGAGTCTGTGGTCATTTCATAAATGTAAGAAGATTATGTTATGTAATTTCACCATCAACTAGTTCAACTAATGGTCCACTGACCACAGGAAAGAACTTTTTGATCAGTGAAAGATTATTTGAAAATAAGAGGTGACTAATCTTGAAATGGTAAAAAAAACCATAAACTTTGACTCCAGGCTGTATTGTAGGTGTGTTTATGGGCCCAGGTGAGTAGATGGTATTGGAGTACCTGTTGCTGGTGAGCCGCTGGATCAGTTTTCTGGTAGCAGAGCTATAGTTATTATTGACTAGCTTGGTGATAAGTGTTGACTATTGATTATTGATTCATGTTTAACAAAAAGAGTTGGTTTCCTGCTTTATGTTGTCCAGAAATATTCCGCGGGGAATGGATGGCGGTAGGTGATAGAAACCATACTGCAGTGGGGTTACTAGTCTGTTGGAATAGCACTGAGAAGCTACGCAGGGCTTGCAGTGTTAAATTAGGGATTATTTTGTATAAAAGTTGAGTGTGAGTGGTAGCAAAAAGGTTCGCTGGTGAAACTTTGGTCTTATATCACCTAGAAAGGGTAACACTGAAGGAGTACCCAGGTTCTCTTGAGCTTGAATGAAGGGGAAACAGAGGTTTTTACTAACAGTGAAAGAGGAGCAATTCTGAGTCTCGAAAATAGGTTGAAATCTATTCTTTGTTAAGTCGAACAGGCAAAGTAGCAAATGTTTTTATGTTGTTACTAACAGAATTTAGTTAAAGGAAGAGTAAAAGGAATACGTTTTCATATTACCTTGTGAATGGAGGGTCAGTTGCCGGAATTGCACTGACGTCACAGAGAGCTGCGCTGGGATAGCTTGAAACAGCGGGCGTGTAACTTACTCGAATTGCAAAGGAGGGGTGAATAGTAAGGAGCAGAACTGACGACATTGAAAGGGCCGCACTGGCATTGGTCAGATCACAAGCGTGAGCCGCAATCTGATTGGGAGATTGAATGAAAACTGGTTTTGTTTACAAAATTCCCTAGCACACGTGGAGTTTATAACACAGCAATACTAAAGTAACTCAATCTGAACATATGGTCATGACGCAAAACAGATGATAGGATTCTTCAGTCTTTAATTCTTTACTTGGTCCTTCTTTAATGTACGTTACTGTGACTGGTCGGAAGCCCAATGCCAGCACATGTTTCGTCGGCTCAGTTTATTGTACATGCGACTTTTTCAAGGCTATACGAGAGATAGATCACAGTCACTATTATTGCATAATAATCCATTACATGACTAAGACATTACACCCATGTCCCTCCACGTGAAATGTAGTAAATCTGTTGGGTGACCGTCATCCATATCGCAAGATTAATCTTTATTTTTCAAACTAGCTTATGCTAAGCAATAGAAACATTTCAGGTTATAGTCGTACCCAGCTCCAATTTCCAAAAGAACTCATGTGTTATGTGTGAGAATATGTCTATTATGTGACTATCCACCACTCATCGGTAAACATTCTTAAACATACATAAACATTTGGTGTCTTTGCTATTCACCAATAATATGATTAACCACATGTATGTACACTTATCAGTAGCGTGTGAACAAGAACTAACTAATAACTCGAACAAATTAATGGGGATACTCATAGAAAATTGCGATCGAAAAGCTGCTAGATTCCAAACTGAAGTAAAAGCTTTAGAATCGGAAATAAAAACCCTGAACTTACCAGAAGCCACAGAAAAACCTATGGGATACTAAATGAAGTGCTACAACCCAATCTAGCTGAGATCAAACAAAGGAAAACAAAAAAACTCAAGAGAGATGAAAATGACTACCTTAACGGTAGGATATTCACGTTCGCCAGGAAATACGACGAACTAGTAAACAAAGATTATCAGAACATACCTCAGGAAGGCATTTTACTCAGCTCTAGCTCATCCTCCTTAGACACTCCAGCTACTAGTGGAGGGGAATCAGAGAGAGGGGAAGGATCAACAGACCCTGCTAACAGGGAAAACAGTTTTTTACAGGAAGTACAGCGCATCAAGATGGGGAATAGAGAACAAAACAGGCGCCCTACAACAGACCAAAAACAAGGAGGGGTAAAAGAGGGGGCAACAGGAGAAGACAGGCCAGGGATGAGAACACGCTCTTGGAATCAGATGAAATAGATTATATGAATTGTAATGAATCTGTCTAGCAAAAATTTGACAACTGATGATCTATCACTATTGAAAAAGGGACTGGGTTTTTGTCCCAAAAATAATGGTGATATTTGCGAGTTAAAAATTGATTTGTTTAAGTTTGTTAGACGGATAAAGATTAAAAAACATTTTGTATTATGCAATGAAATGAATAAAGTCCCTTCACAACCGCAACAAACACATCTGTTGAGTGAAATAACAATTCGAGAGATCATGGACACTAGATTGCCTTTGTCTCTGACTTAGTGTGAGGATGAGGTAGTGAGCACTGATATTGTCATGAAAGATCTGAATGTGATCAGTGGCACACCTGTACCTAGCGGCCTTAAAGACCAATCAAAATGGACACCGACTTTACATATGGGGAATAACATTGATATCTTCCACAAGTTAGTATTATCAGACTTGGATAGATATAATGACAAGACTCAACGACCATGGAGGGGGTCTAACAACCTTTCCATAGGGGAAAGGAAATCCCTCAAGTGTTTGATGGAGGATGAAAGCATTACTATCAGGGAGACGGACAAAGGGGGAAACGTGGTTATGACCAGTAATGAATATGATGCGTAGATTCTCTCTCAGTTAAATGACGCAACTTGCTATGAGTTACTTCCAGGGAACCCTATCAGGAAACTCACAGATCACATCAATATACACCTCAGACAATGGCATGGCATGGGTTTGCTGGATGATGAAGAGATGAGTTATCTTAAGGTAGTTCGACCTAGGTACCCATGTATCTCTCCTCCTTTAAAGATACCTAAAAATCTCCAATTCCCACCAGGGAGACCGATCATCTCAGGCAACGAAGGACCAACTGAAAGATTGTCAGAATATGTTGACATACATCTGAAGCCCTTGGTGAATAATTTACCATCGTTTATTCGAGACACAAAACACATTCTAGGTACACTATCAGATTTAACCTGGGAGGATAACATGATACTAGTGACTTTAGAAGTGTGGGCTCAAGGCCATTAGAAAGATGCTGTGTGTCAGGTCAGCAAATACATGGGATCACACAGAAATGGTTATCAATATGATTGAACTCATACTTGACAACAATATTTTCATCTTCAAGGACAAATGGTACAGGCAAAAGCAAGGTGTCGCCATGGGCTCCAGGTTCTCACCTTCGTATGCCAACCTGTTCATGGGGTGGCTAGAGGAGGTGTGGATCTGGGGCGCTGTGGAATGCAAATGGATTGACTCAATCCTATACTGGGGAAGATACATTGACGATTGCTCATGGTATGGACAGGTGACAACATGGAACTTGTTTTTATTTTAATATTAGATTTACTTATGAATACAGTAAAGATAAGATCTCATTCCTGGACATGGAATTATATATTAGAGATGGCAAGATACACAGCCGACTATATTGGAAGACCACATTGTGCAATTCTGTTCTGCATGCTTCCAGTGCTCACCCCTCACATCAGATAAAAGCAATTCCATAAGGAGAGCTTTTTAGAGCTAGGAGAAATTGCAGCTTTGACCCAGAGTTTGAAGAATGTGCCAACGATATGTTGGCACGGTTCAGAAAGAGAGGGTATGATAAACATACTCTGAACTCAGCAAGATCACGGATTAGTAAAATTAACCCTTTCGATGCTCATGACGAGCTCAACTCGTCATGAGGCACAGTTGAGCTGTGCTGATGACGAGCTGAGCTCGTCATGAACAATAGGATTCATCAAATGTCAGCACAGGAGGGGAAAATGCACAGCAGCCAAGGTGTTAAGAGAAAATAGACGTTAAAGAACGCACTGAACAACATAAAAAGAAAAAGGATGACAAGATAAGTATGGTTATCAATCACAACACACTATCTAAAGTTCTTGTCAAGAGCTTGAACAGACACTGGCATATAATAAGGGGGAATTTTAACAGAAGGGGGGAGAGAGAGAGTCAGTGGATTCAGTCTCCCTGAATGTATACATAAACAAAGTGGAATCCACTCAAGGTGGTGGTGATCCCTAAAGTGATGGGGAAACACACAGTGTTGTTTAAATGCCCCTCACACACCAACAGGCACCTTGGTGTCATGCTTCATCATCGGGGCCTTCGCACCCCTCTACGGGATGCGGCGTGCTACGACTCACGGATACGCAGGAGCACTTTGAAGTGAACTATGTGTGGGGGTGTGTGTATAGGACCAAAATGTGAGTGAGGTGAGGTGAAAAAAGTGAAAGGTTAAAAAATACCTGGCACGTGGGAGGAAAACAATTTTTTTTAATTAAATCCCCGGCTGGTGTTATTAAAAGAAGTGCAGGGCGTGGTTAGATAGATACGAGTTAGGGTATCGAGAACCACTAGTAAAGTGTCAACATGTTTCGGAGGTCACAGCCTCCTTCTTCAGGACAAGGGTTATGCACTTACCCTCCCCTTACTCACATGCAGAATGTTAAAGTGTATTAAAAAATTACAAAATTACCACAATGTGTAATATTCCTAACAATGTTTTATAGTGTTAGCGAATGCAGTTGCGCCCAGTTGGCGAAAGAACTTAGAGTTCTAAAGTATAAGACCTCATGAGCCTAAGCGTATGTTGGGGATCCTTCCTTCCTGCTCTGAAAAGACGGTTACTGCATTGGCAATTCGCCTGCCTTCGGAGTCATCGGAGCCGCGTTGAGGGAAGGCAGGCGAATTGCCAATGCAGTAACCGTCTTTTCAGAGCAGGAAGGAAGGATCCCCAATATACGCTTAGGCTCATGAGGTCTTATACTTTAGAACTCTAAGTTCTTTCGCCAACTGGGCGCAACTGCATTCGCTAACACTATAAAACATTGTTAGGAATATTACACATTGTGGTAATTTTGTAATTTTTTAATACACTTTAACATTCTGCATGTGAGTAAGGGGAGGGTAAGTGCATAACCCTTGTCCTGAAGAAGGAGGCTGTGACCTCCGAAACATGTTGACACTTTACTAGTGGTTCTCGATACCCTAACTCGTATCTATCTAACCACGCCCTGCACTTCTTTTAATAACACCAGCCGGGGATTTAATTAAAAAAAAATTTTTTCCTCCCACGTGCCAGGTATTTTTTAACCTTTCACTTTTTTCACCTCACCTCACTCACATTTTGGTCCTATACACACACCCCCACACATAGTTCACTTCAAAGTGCTCCTGCGTATCCGCGAGTCGTAGCACGCCGCATCCCGTAGAGGGGTGCGAAGGCCCCGATGATGAAGCATGACACCAAGGGGCCTGTTGGTGTGTGAGGGGCATTTAAACAACACTGTGTGTTTCCCCATCACTTTAGGGATCACCACCACCTTGAGTGGATTCCACATATTAAGGGGGGACATATCTCTTAATAACTTCATTAAATCAAGACCGGACAGTACATACAGGAGAGGCATTTGCCTTAGGATTTTACTAAGCCCGAGCTACCGCATTCCAAACAGAAAGAATGATTGGCTAACATTACAGACTGTAGGTTTTTATGAATGTGTGGCGTGCAAATGGGCAAGTACTGGCAAGAAAGAATTCATGGGTCCTGGAGAAAATGGTATACGATCTTTACCAACATTAACTGTAGCACCAACTATGTGGTTTATGTAACAGAATGCAGATGTGACAGAAAGTATGTAGGCAGCACTATTCGTACACTCAGAGAAAGAATAGGAGAGCACATAAGAGCAGTAAAACAGAGCGATTTTAGGTACCCGATTGACGCATACATCTGCCAATGTGAATCACAGGGTAGAAACAAGGACTTTAGATTCTACGGAATCAAACAAACACAGAGACACCCAAAGGGGGGAAATCGAGAACTGCAGTTATGGAGGAATGAGGCAGCTTGGATTTTGAGATTGCCGACGGCTGAGTCGGGTTTGAACATTGACCAAGAGTTACACTACTTTTTAGGGACAAAATGAAATAATGCTTTTAGGTGTTACAGTGTCTGGGACCTCTCATAGTGTAATAGTCCAAAAAGTAAATATATGGACTAAGAAATGCTGCATGTAGGGTGTGTCAAATATGTGAATGGAAGACCGCATACTGTTTGTTGCACTCACCTATGATACAATGAATGATGAGGAAAACTTTGGAGAATGTTCATGATGGACGGCCTATCTAATAAATTATGACTATTCACAACATAAATAAGAGTACCTGGTAGAAACTGTGTAGATTAGGCAGGAATGTGAAATGATATGGCTTGATGAGTAATTGTTATTTGAGTATATTATTGTAATAGGTATTGTTAATAAAATTAAGAGATTTGATGACTGACATTAAATCCTATGCGGGGGTAATGAATACACACTAGACTGTGAGTAGGTGAAGTAGGTGAATATATAAGGTGAGTTTCCACTCCACATAGAAAGGTTGGTCCACCCTCTCCTGTAATACGGATAATATGTGATTTCCAATTATTATAGCTTAGTCTACAGGTATGGAGTACTTAGGAAATTGAATGGATCTATGATTATGACGGTTATGGAATTTTATATCTCTATAGGTGGCTAGATGGCGGTAATGCATAGAAGGTGCAATTCCCTCAGGTAAGAGAGTATACTAAGAGGGGCTAATTATATATTTTTTAAATGGAAAAGCAGAATATAGGTTAAATGCAGGGCTGTGTGAGAAAACTTGTATATGAGGAAAATGATTGCTTAACCGATAGTTTTACGGAAGTTTAGATAAGTATAATTAACTTTCAGGGGGAAGCGTGGTGTTGTGATACAGAAGTGGAGTACCTACGAGACTCTGGGCTTAGAAGTACATTGAGGGTTTTTATATAATATATGCTGAGATAGGTATGTTTCCCCTAAGCCAAAGGGGAATCATATGGACAAATAGGACCTTTTAAGATGGCGTTGAAGGAAACTTCGCACAGAAGGGAGCAATGATCAATGGACGGTCACGTGATTGGGAACAGAGGTCAAAAGAGCTCTCCGCGCGATGTTTCTACCTCGTACATGAGGATGCTGGTGTGAGGGAAGTGCGGATGAGTGAACATCCTAAAAGACAATAAGAAACTGAAAGGCCATGTATCGGGTGGGTAGAATAGAATAAGCAACTCGTTTACGGAATGTTTTTAATAGATTGATGTGCAAGGGATACTGTGTGGGTAAGTTTGAACTATACGTGCTACATGCCGTATATCTGGTGGGTGGAATAGAATAAGCAAATCATATATGGAAGATTGTAATATAGAGTGAAGTGCAAGAGATACTACGTGGAGACTAAAGGAGGGTCTCAAGAATCTTTCTAGTTAAGATTTAGATGGTGAAACCAATGGGTGGGAGCATGAACGGAGTGATATGGAATATGTGAAAGGGATATTTAGAGGGAATAATTATGGATAAAGATTGCAATTGAGAGATTGGAGAGACACGGTGACGAATATAAGGTTGATAAATACGTGTGTTATTGTGTAGTCTCTCCAAAGAGGAGCGGTTTACACTTCATAAAATACATATGGGGACGTAGTGTAAATTATACCTGGGGGCGGGTGTAGGATTAGACAAGTTTTGGAAATAGGGAGACGCTCGGATGGGAATAATTTTCTTTACACTTGATCAAGCTGAACATATGCAGTATGCCCGCAGCAGCCACATTTAATTTATTTTACTCAGTTGGCTGCACAATTTTGGATAAAGAGCGAATATATTGAATACCCTAATAGAGACTTTACCCACGCCGGAGGATCGTGTGGGTCAGAAATATCACCAGACGCAAAGTACGTATTGTGAATGGTTACAGAGTGTGCCCTTGACTAAATCGAGTAAAATACATTGAATGGCAGTGTCAAATACTAATTGAGATGCTTGTTTTGTTGTTTCTCCGATTTTACAGTAAGCACTGTTGCCTATTGAGGTTTGTGTGTCATTCCTCCATTTCTCCTCACGTGTGGGTGGCAGGGCACTCACATGTGGTTAATTATATTATTGGTGAATAGCAAAATACTGAATGTTTATGGAGGAGTGGTGGATATTCACATAATAGACATATTCTCACACATAACACATGAGTTTTTTAGAAATTGGAGCTGAGTACGACTATAACCAGAAATGATTCTATTGCGTAGCATAAGCTAGTTTGAAAAATAAAGATTAATCTGGTGATATGGATGACGTTAACCCAACAGATTTACTACATGTCACGGTGGAGGGACATGGGTGTAATGTCTTAGAGTCATGTAAGGAATTATCATGCAATAATAGTGACTGTGGTCTATCTCTTATATAGCCTTGAAAAAGTCGAATATACAATAAACTGAGGCGATGAGACACTTGTTGGCATTGGGCTTTCGACCAGTCACAGTAATGTGCATTAAACAAGGATCAAGTAAAGAATTAAAGACTGAAGAATCCTATCATGTGTTTTGCGTTGTGACCATTTGTTCAGATTGACTTACTTTAATATTGTGTTATAAACTCCACATGTGCTAGGGAATTTTGTAAATATTTGGGTTGCGGCTTAGGCAGAAGAAATTAGGAGAGGTGGGTGGTTCTCTCTTCCTTATAGGGCCGTCAAATTACTGACATAAAGGAACTAATTAGTGAATATTTCCAGTGGTGCCTTCCCTATGGTCAATACCACCTTCCTTTTGTGTATAGAAAACTGGTTTTGGATTGGTTGACGAAAGTTTGTATGCTTGATTCACATTTGCCTTTTGGTGTGAGTCACCCTGACAGAAAAGCTCAAGGATTTGTGGATTAATAATTTATGTATCGAGTGTCCAGTATGTATGGAGAAAAGAGAAAAATGTCATTTATAAAGAAAATTAAGAATTTCTTTAAGAAAGATAAGCCAGTATTGACTATAGAGGGAATTCCTATTCTGCCACCTAAAACGCCTGCTTCATTTAAGATGATGAAGAGAGGATATCATACATGTGTATGGATGGAGAATTGGATAGAATATACGAAAGATGATGGTGTTTTAGCTTTTCCTGAACATGGTACAGTTAATGGGAGAATTAAGCAGAATTTGAGGATGCGGATGAATAATTTAGATCCGAGACCTAGGTTAACGCAGAATGAGGCATTAGAAGAATGTTGGACTTAATCATATGAACAAGAGAAAACCCAGAGTGAAAGATATATGGGTCACTTTCCTAGGTACTTGCGTGAGTCATGTAAGGGGCAGATAAAGCATTGGAGAAAAGCAATGGTATCAGAAGGTTTATACCCAGTGTTAATGGTTGAGGAACAGTCAGGGAGTAAGTGTAAAGAAAGATTGAAACACATGAATGTGACAGGTTATGGTGAATCAGATGATGAGTTGCTAGAGGACATTTTAACTAAAAACTCTCCACCGTATCAAGAAGGACCAAGTAGAGTCACCCTAAGCGCACCAGTACTAGGAACACCCTTGATTCCACAAATCATACAGGATCCATCAGTGAATAGTGTACTTCAAGAAAAGGAAAAATAATCATTAAATAAAAATAGAGAGGAATTAACACAGAACATGAACCCTGAGGCATTGACAATACCAGTAACTATAGGTCCTGTTGTTCCATTTTATGGAGACAAGATAAATTGCCCAAAATCCAAAGCTGTAACGACTTCTTTGAGTAACCCCAGAAAAGAAATTGTAATACCAGACGATCAAGCCAGTGAGTGCTATTCAGTCAATAATTTATCTACCAATAAGAGAATCAGAAAGTGAAACCCCAAAAAGAGCTACATCCAGTAGTTCAAAAGAAGGAAGGTCAGTGGTATCCTCTGGAGCCAGAAGTTCAACAGCAACTCCAGAAGATTTGGAGAGATGGGCACAGGGAATAGAAAAAACAAAGTTCACCACCTAAGATATAAGATTTTTACAAACTGAAAGTAGAATTGGAAGAGATGATAGCTGGGAATGTGGGAATAGAAAGATTAAACACTTACAATGAGGAAGAGTTGTTATTCATATGTAGTGGTGTAAACAGGAACGCAAGATTATTTTGTGAGAAATTGACAGAACTTGCCTCTGAAATGGGGATATTGATAGGAAAGATCAAAAGTGCTACAGAAACCATATCAAGTAGATTTTACTGATAAAGATTTGAAAAATATGAATGTGTCAGGTAAGAAGTTACAGGTAAAGGAGTTGATGAATATTTTGCAGAAGTGGGGAGACATTGACAAGTGGAGAATAAGGTGGACAAGGAAGAAGGAGGAAACACAGGCGATAGAAGCATCTACTTCATATATGTTAAAACAGTTAGGAAAAGTAGAAAGATTGTGTCCCATGAGAGAGGTACCTGGTGGTGGATATGTTCATGCTCCATGGAGTCGACAAGATATTTTGTCATTTACAATCAATTTCCCTAAATTAAAAGAGAAACCAGTTGAATGGTACAAACAGGTGGAGAGGTTTGTGAAGGTTTTGAAGGTTCTGTTGAAAGACTTGGATGTGCTGTTTGATATAGTGGTTCCCGCTGATTTATGGACAGAATGTAAGATCACAGTTGATTGGCCAAGCAAGTGACGAGTATCTAAGAGATACCAAAACAGGAGCACCCTCGGATGATGTGATGAAGAAGTATCACCAAGTAATTACTTTCTTGAAAGGGAAAATTCCTCCTAAAGAAATAGATTGGGTAAAGATAGACAGAACGACCCAAGAGCCAAATGAGTCTATTCATGCGTATTATGAACAAATGCTGCAGGTGTTCAAACTGTATAGTTGCTTTGAGAACATTGGAGATAAGGATATGGGTCATCTTGTGCATCGGTTTGTGTACGGTTTGAAGCCAGAAATTAGTCAGATGACTCAACAACACACGTTGTGTTGGCAGGGAAAGACTATTGATGACATTCTAAAATACGCCAAATATTGTGGGGACAATATTGAGGCAAGGCATCAAAAGTTAAAAGAGAAAATGATGTGGGCACAAGTGAAATTGGCAGAACAACAGGAACTTAAGTAGAATAGTCAGACTGATGGTTAGATGAAAGAACAGGGTCAGAGTGATCATGCGGTGAATGGTGGCAATACAAGAGGACAAATGAATAGAGAGTATACAAAGAAGAAGTTTCCGTGTCATGGGTGCGGAAAGCTTGGACTTTGGAAGAATGAGTGTAATATTCAGAATACTATTGGGCCAAACCAAAATTTAAATCCACAGGCGCAGAATGAGGTGCTTATGAATCAGCCACAGCAGGTAGTTATTCAGCAGTGTCAGGTGCCATCTGCTCAAAAAGCCTAATGGACAGTACAGGATAGTGCAGGATTTGAAAAAGATTAATACAATTGTAGTGCCTTGTTGTCCTGTGGTGCCAAATCCAGCAGTGATTTTTTATCAGATCCCTTGGAATGCAGGCTGGTTTACCATAATTCATTTGTGCCAAGCCTTTTCCCCAATTCCCTTACATCCAGACAGCCAGTATCTTTTTTCATTTAAATTTGAAGATCGTATCTTGGCATGGAACCGAGTTCCTCAAGTGTATACAGAAAGTACCTTGATTTTTAATCAAATACTGAAAAAGTGTTTTGAGAAATTAGTTTGCCCAGAGATTCAGTTTTAGTGCAATATATCAATGACTTACTTGTGGCATCGAAATCCAGAGAAAACTGTGTTACTGAATCAATAGAATTGCTCAATCATTTGGCTGAGGGAGGACATTATGTGGCCCCTTAGGATGGCAGGTGAACTTTCCTCCATCGCCACCCTAGCGGTGCTGGGACCGGCTGCCAGTGGTGCGGCAGTCCCACACCGGTGATTAGGATGCCACAGCTTCCGTGGCAGTGGCATCCTGCATTCCCAGCATTGTGGCGTGCGGTGCTCACAGCACCACCCACCACAATGCTGGGAATGCACTGTGTGCATTGTCATGCACAAGGTGATAGGCACCGTGAGGTGCCTGTCACCCTGTCCATGAGAATGCAGGGGGTACCATAGGTACCCCCATGTGTACCCCCAAACCCCCCAATACCCTGGGGGCCCGCAACAGGTCCCCCTTAGAGATATCTGCATGCCTTTCCGTGGTCGCAAAGCTGCCATGGAAAGGCAGGTTTCCGCATCCATGCTAATATGGATGGTGGTAACTAGCAGGCACTGCCACCATATTGAAACCTTTTCTGCTCGGTGGACTTGTCAACCGGGCAGAAAAGGGTTGGACTGTCTTCCCGTCCGACGCGGTACCCCCGCCACACTAATATGGCGGGGGAAATGGGTGGCGGGGGAAATGGACGGCGGGCGGGGAAGGATGTCGGGCGGATGGCCACCACCATGCTGGCAGTGGAGATCTGCCCTACATCCTAACGGGCCCCAAAGTGTCACCAGAGAAATTACAATTTTGCTGAACAGGAGTTAAATACTTGGGTCACCAGATAGAAAAGGGAGTGAGGAAAGTGACCCCTGAGAGAATTAAAATAATCAAGCAAATGCAGTTACCACAGACACAAAGAGAGATCAGGATATTTCTCGGAGTGGTGGGGTATTATCGACAATGGATTGTTGGTTTTTCCGTGCTAGTGAATCCATTGATTCAGATGACATGAAAGAGAGTGAAGGATCCAATAGTTTGGGATGATGAAAGTGTGGAAGCATTTGTAAAATTGTGAAATTGTCTATGTGAGGATCCTGCTTGAGGTATGCCTGATTATGCAAAAGAATTTGCACTGTTCTGTTGAGAAAGAGAAGGTTGTGCGCGTTCAGCCCTAACCCAAAGCCATGGATTAAGTCGCCGTCCAGTCGCATATTTTTCTGCCTCTCTGGATCCGGTGGCTTCAGCATTACCTGGCTGCTTAAAAGCAGGAGCTGCTACCTGTATGAGCCTAGAACAAAGTGAGTCAATTGTGATGAGACATCCAGTATAAGTCTATGTTCCACATTGAGTTGAGATTCTGTTAACAAGAACTTGAACACAGCACCTTACTCCTAGTCGGATGACTAAGTCTGAAAGAATAATTCTGGGAGCAGAAAATGTGACAGTAATCAGGTGTACAATGGTGAACCCTGCTACTCTATTGCCAGATTCTCGTTGAGAAGAAGTGAAAGATGAAGTACATCATGATTGCTTAGATGTAACTTAAATGTGTACTAAGCCCCATCCTGACATACAGGAAGAGCCTTTGAAAGAGGCAGACCATGAACTATTTGTTGATGGCTCTTGTTTAAGACTTGAAAGTGGAGGGTTGAGTGCAGCTCCTGCTGTTTGCAAAATATCTGGGGTCATTGAAGCATCCTCTTTACCGGGAGTCAAGTCTGCACAAGTAGCTAAATTGATAGGTTTAATAAAAAGAATGCAAAATTGGGAAAAATTGGAAAGTGACCATATTTACTGATAGTCAATATGGTTACGGGATTGTGCATGACTTTGGCCAGCTTTGGATGCAGAGGGGATTTCTGACTTCTTCAGGGTCTCCCATAACGAACGGAAAATTTGTGAAAGAACTGTTGGAAGCAATACAATTGCCAAAGGAAATAGCAGTGGTCAAGTGTGCTGCTCACCAGTCAGGAGATGACTATGTAGCAGCTGGTAATCGATACGCTGACCAGGTTGCCCAATACTGTGCAAGAAATAATATACAATTAAACAAGAAAATTTAAACAAGTGGAATCAGCTGCCAACCTTTGCTATTCTCAGCTTTCAAAACGTGGGATGAGGTGAGACAGTTGCAGGATGAGGTAGAAGTGAGTGAAAAGCAAAACTGGATAAAATCGGGTTGTGAAAGAAGGGCAGAAGATGATGTGTGGGTGTACCCTGATAACAGTCCAGTCATGCCAGACTGCTTGCTCTCGCAAATGGCAAGAATGTATCATGAAGACACTCATGTAGGTAGGAACGCTATGATCAGACTATTTAAACAAGATTGGGATAACCCAAGGTTTAGGGTAGTCGCAGAGAGTCTTTGCCAGAGATGTTTAGTATGCCAACAGACAGTGGTCAGTTGGGGAAAATCAGAAAGGTAAAAGGACCATTCATAAGATTATAGCTTGACTTTATAGAGTTACCACCATGCGGGGGAATAAAGTACATCATTGTCATAGTGTGTTTGTTTTCACGATGGGTGGAGGCATACCCTACTAGGAGAAATTACAGTAACCGTTGCCAAATTGTTGTTGAGAGCGCTAATTCTACGTTTTGGTTTTCCAAAACCAGATAAATCAGATAAAGGACCTCATTTTAATAATGGATGAATTTGATTAATATCTGAAGCATTCAAAATTGAACAGAAACTGCATGGTGCATACCACCCAGAGGCTTCTGGAGTGGTAGAGCAATTGAATGGCACAATCAAGTCAAGACTGGCAGAGGTGTGTGCATCCCCATCACTAAATTGGCCAGATGCATTGCCTCTGCTATTGATGGGACTCAGAAGTATTCCTAACAGAAACACAGGATTGAGTCCCTATGAGATTCTCATTGGAAGGGCAATGAGACAAGAATTTATACCAGGACATAAATTACTGAATATAACTGATAAGCTGGTATAGGACTATTGCAAAGGATTGGCTGACCTAGTGCGTTCTGGCTCTCACCAGGTTGGAGAAGATGCAGTAGCCAGGCAGCCAGCTCATGCACATGCTTTGAATCCTGGAGACTGGGTGGTAGTGAAGAAGCACACCAGAAGGTCGTGCCTAGCACCCAGGTGGGATATTTACAGCAAGTCATACTGGTCACTGCTACAGCAGTGAAGTGTGCAGGTTTGCCCACTTGGATCCATGAAAGCCACACATAAAGGGATACAGTCCCTGCTGAAAAGAGACCACAACTGACTAGAACTGCTGAAGGTTGTACAGTCAAAGAATCTAGAGTAACAGATTCTGAAGGGGCTGACAAAGAACAACCGAGCAGGAGGACTGGATACCAATGGATGACCTACCTGAGGTGATTATCAAAACTAGGTCAAATCCATGCCAACCTAGTGGGAGAACTTGCTGAGGTTTTTTGCCCAGTGGTAGTACCACGTAGCAAAAAGACCCGAACTCCAACCTGGTACAATTCTTCTTGTAAGAAGATTAAGTCAGAGCTAATTGCCACAATCAAAGCAGGTTCAAATAAGGTTAAGGTCGCTGAACTTAGGCGGGACTACAAGGCGGCCATGGCACTGGCAAGGTCGGAGTGGGATTGGAACCGATGGCAGGACCACTCCTTAGCACTAGAAGCAAAGGACTCTAGAAAATGTTGGTCCCTGGTAAATACTGGCACAGGAGAAGCCAAAGCGGCAGTGGAGCCCAACATTGCTTCCTCTGTTTGGGAGGCCCACTTTGGCAAATTGTATCAAGATACTACTCTATTTGCCAATGATATGGCCCCTGAGGCCATATCTATCCCTGTAGCTGGTTTGGAATTCACCCTCGGTGAGGTGGTCAGTGCAATAGAGAGACTGGCAATGGGGAAGGCCCCGGGTCATGATAGACTGCCTGGTGATCTTTTTAGACACCACCCTGAGATCTGGGGCCCGTTCCTCCTTATTCTTTTTAATGCCATCTTAGGAGGTATGGAGATCCCCTATACTTGGCTGGGGGCGGAGATAGTCATTATTTTTAAGAAGGGTTCTCCTCTTATCCCAGCCAACTACAGGCCGATCAGCCTTATAGATGTCCCCCAAAAATTATTCTCTAGCCTTCTCCTGGACCACCTTTTAGATTGGATGGAGGCCACTGAAATCCAGAGTCCCCTTCTGGCTGGCTTCAGGAAAAACACGTCCACCATGGACCAGATTTTCTGCCTCGTCCTACTGTATTGGAAAACGAAGAGGATTGGGGGGGGGGGGGGCTGTACATGGTGTTCATGGACCTGAGGTCAGCCTTTGACTTGGTCCCACGTAAGAAATTGTGGGAGGTCCTGAAGAAGCTGGGTGTTCCTGCCCAACTACTGCATGCTATAATTAGGCTGCATGATAGCAACTATGCGCAGGTTAGGTGCGGGAGGGATGGCACGCTGTCATCAAGGTTCCTTGTTCTCAGAGGGGTAAGGCAGGGTTGTGTCCTGGCGCCAACCCTGTTCTGCCTCTTTGTTAACAGTGTCATATCCCATCTTGACAATGTTAGGGACAATGACGCCCCCTGTTTGGCAGGCAGGAGGGTGCCGGCTATTATGTTTGCTGATGACACCCTCCTGCTCTCCAAATCCCCGATGGGGATCCAACGAATTTTAGATGGATTTGGCCTTTTCTGTAGACTACATGGTCTAGAGATCAATACAGAAAAGACCAAATTCATGATATTTAATCCATCCCCCAAAACTAGACCTAACCCTACATTGGGTCTAGCTAGCCTCGAAAGGGTAACAACTTTTCAGTATCTGAGGGTAACTCTACAGGAAAATTTATCTTGGGACCCCCAGATAGCAAGATCCCGGCTAAAGCTGTCCCAATTGTCAGGCGCAATTCTGAAGGTTGTAAACACCTCAACCTTTAAACTCATCAGCCCGGCAGTAGAAATGTACAAAACCCAAGCAAAGGCGGCCGCAACCTATGGTACCGAACTATGGGGTATAAAGCAGGGCAAGTACTTGCCAGAGTGGAAAATAATTTCCTTAGACGCCTTTTGGCTCTCCCTCGCGGCACACCGCTGTTCCCCCTAAGACTAGACATAGGTCTCCCCTCTATTGCTGAGGAGCTCGAGTCAAAGCCATTAAGGTTCTGGCATAGGCTCTGGTCTACCAGTGACCTCGCGCACTACAGGCAAGACCTTATTCATGTTATGAACCTGAATCATCGTGATAGAGTCCCCTGGCTGGCTTTTGTAAAGAAAGAATTGTATCGCATGAAACTGTCTGAGTTGTGGGAGGATCCTGAACAAGGCTGCCAAAGGGTTTCCCGCAAAAGACTGGTGCAAATTTATAAGGAGAAAAGATTAGCACTTCTGGTGTCTGCACCAAACAACGGCACTTTAACTGATCGTTTTCTGGAATCCAAAAATTCCTACAAATTTGAAGGTTTTATGGATATTATTTTTCCCATTTTAGCAAGAAAATTGTTTATACAATGGAGTTTAGGCACTTTGCCCACTAAAACCTTTACTTGTAAATGGCTAAAGGGGGATGACAAAATTTGTCCAGGCTGTAATAACCAAGACGAAGATGAAACTCATCTCTTGTTTTTCTGCCCAGCATACAATAGACCCAGAAAATACTGGCTGGTGCCGCTATGCAAGAATTTGGGATTTAGGAGTCATCTGCATGCGTACAGAAAACTAGTACTCTGCCCCACATAGTTTTTGCAGTTGCTAAATTCTTAATGGCCCTGTGGCAGATAAGAAAAAGATCACTGAATGTACGGACAATGCTATGAACTGTTTTTTAACCCTCATTTATGCCTGGATTACTATGGGAAGTAACTGTATGTATGTAATGTGTTTTTATAAGTTTTAACTGTGAATATGTATTGTATCTTTTATGGTCTAAATGACCGAAATAAAGAATTTTTGGATTGGATTGGATTGGATTATTAAAACAAGTAGTAGAACAAGATTAGAAAGACAAGAAACTAGAGAGGATCAGGTAGGTGTAGAAGACGACGCTCAGGAAAAAGTGAACAAAGTCACTGGAGACCTTGAGCAGGACCAGACAGGGACAAAAGAACATACTTAGCTAAACAGACAAACTAGAGACCTAAGCAGGGACAGATAGGTATAGAAGAACACGTTCAGGCTGCAGATGAACCAATTGTAGTAAGATCTGAACAGGACTAGTTAGGAGAAGAAGAACCAGTTTGGGTGGAAAAAAAACAGACTGAGATAATACCTGAACAGGAACAGTTAGACGGAGGAGAACAAGTTCAGGCAGAAGAAGTAACAATAACAAGAACTGAACAAGGACAGATAGAAAGTGGCTCTGAGAAAGGGAAAAATAAGATTGTGCCACAACATAATGAGAATAAAAGAACTGTTGATACAGACAAAGACGGCGAAAGTGCAGTGCAGGTTAAAAGGGTCCGAAAAGGTGATAGTTTTCCAGGTGGATTCCCCAGGCTGAAAAATCATTTGAGAACAGCAAATGAAGACCCAGAACAAGTGAATGAGGTTACTAGTCAAACTCAGTCTGAACAGTCAATTGTGAAAAACATTCCAAGAATTTGAGAATCTAGATTTAAATGAAGAGACAGATGAAGAAGTAAATACAGAACATGTTGATAGATTTACATCACACAGTAACAGATAATGTCACATCTTTAAATGTATTCACAGAGTTGTTTTTTCAGAATATAGACACAATGGAGATGAGTGATTGTTATGTTTGTATGAAATTACCAGCTTCAGCAGCAGAAGGAGTCACATACCATAATTTGCCTTTAACATGTGGTATTTCATATAGCATATTGTCAATTTTATTTTATAGAACAGGAAAACTTCACTATTATTATTGAAATCTAGATGTAGTATTTTCAGAAATTCCTATTCGAAAGAATATGAATCCAGTGCTTAGTAGTGCAGATACACAGTTTATGGGTGATTTATTCTTAACAATTAAGTCAATAGATATAGTGGAGGCACATTAAATAACCTAATATGCTCATTACATGAAGAAGAGAAAGTGTTTTTGAATTTACTTGAAGAATGGAGACAGGATTTCCAAGAAAAGCTGTTGAACAGAAAACCCATATACGACCATGACCTGAGAAAGAGGGAATTTAGACTTCTGGCAGAGCTCATGCTGCAATGTCCTTAGACTTTGTGAAAACAGGGAAAACCTGCCTTCATAGATTAAAGACAGACTATAACAATGTATTTATTGGTTCCAGTGAATGTGAACATAACTTCCTGGTTCTGGGAGGTTGGGGAATAAAAGGGGGAACAGATCCAGTATTTCCAAGAGTTTACTACGTGTGTGGGAATAAGGCTTACTATAAGCTTCCGGCAAGGGTGGTACGGGAGTTGCTACTTCAGAATAGTGTTTCCCAAGATATATCTTGTAAAAACAAGCAATGAAAACACTGATAGAGCGCGTTGGTCACCCGACTATAAATTTATCATACTCACCTGGGCCCATAATCAATTACACATTTCATTAATCAGGTAACCTACGCTCTATCTATACCAGATATTTTATTCTACTAGGTCCTATACCATTGACTTACCAATCCTTGTCATCTGGTATACAACTTATTGGAACAGGGTGTTAGCATAAAAGGTCAAATAACATTTGCACTCTAATAATAACCACAAACTTAGGAAAGTTTTAAACTCTTTATCTAAATAAATGGTCATGATCCAAAGATTGAAGGCAATAAGACTGTCAATAACAAAGATCAAAAATAAGGTATAACTATGCAAAATATATATTATGCCAATCATTTAGTAATTTAAAAGCAAAGTAAGAACAAGGAACATGCTATTAAATAAGACAGTTTATCACGATTTGTCTAAGGGTGAAAAAGGAAAAGGAACATACTAAATAACACAGCTTTAAGCAATTTTCAAAGGGATGGTAAGACAAAGGAACATAATATGCAATCACGAAAACAATTTGAACATTCATATATAGGGAGGGTAAGAAAATTGAACACACTATTAAATCAAGTAACGGGATGGTGAAGAGAAGGAAAAAAAATTATAATGACGAAACCCACACAGATTTATATTTTCCTAGAATGGTGTGAAGACCAACCCTGGCCACGGGTCAGTTGAAAGACGAAACCCCAAAAGTTGCAGTGCCAGTAGGCCAGCAGGTGCAGATCAGATTCAGGACAGGAAAACCGAATATGGATCAGGACAGGACCACCAAAGGTTAAGACCAGCACCCGCAGTTCAGTTGCAACGCCTGCGCTACTCCCTCTCGGCAGCTAACAGTCAGAACCCCGATTGGGCTATCGATTTTCACAGGCCCAAAGATTACGATACACGAAAAGTAGAAAAGAAACAGTTTTAGAACACAGAATAAATGAATACACTGTATACCATGTATTTCTACTCTATACCCGATATCTTATATTTAACTATAGCATTAGGCAGAACGAACAGCTCAGCAAAAGCAGCAGTGCAAGCTTCTCGCATGTGAGAACACAGAGCAGCCATATTAGTGCTAGTGCGCAGATGCAGCAGATTCCCTCTAAAGTAAAGACTACGTCATGTCACATGAGTATGACCGACGCATGCGCAGTAGAAACCCTCGCGTAGCAGCAGCCATCTTAGATGCAAGCGTATTATGGTTTAGTAAAACACATAAGCAAGGTTCACTCGGACACCCAAGGTTGATGTAAAATATGCATATTAGTAAAATAAACCTGTTGGTTACTTTATTAGCGTTATTCGAGGTTCATGAATACAAGCAAGTCGCTTCATGTGCGAATCCTTACTCCTCTTTGATGATATTTTATATCATCACCAATCAATGTAACAGATGCCAACTTTTCATATTTCACCCAAGTCAATCTCTTCAAACTTTCTATTCTGCTTCTCATATTATCATGAGAATTTTTCATTTTCTTATATATTTTGCTATTCATTTCTTCTAATTCGAGATCATCAATATATCAATATTTCTTTTACTCCTCGCCTATTTATGGAGTATTTCTTTTTATGTTTTCGACATTTGCAACAAATTAACATACCTAGAACTAGTAAGCCTATCCCCACCATTGGCATCAGTATTCTACCTACAATACTCTTTCCTACATTAGAAAGCCAACTACCTATAGATGAGAGACCATCAGTAAGTCTCTTCCATGCACTATCAACCTCCAGTGGGTTAAGCTCTTTTTCCAAATTAGTAATATTTCTCACATACCTCTTAATTTCAACACTTTTGTCAGGTATGTAAGTGCAACAATGTTGCGCCTTCAACATTCTACAGACTCCACCCTCTTTTGCCAATACTGTATCAAGAGCAAGTCGATTTTGTAAAACCATTGATCTGATCGCAACCAATTCGGTGTTGACCATCAAGAACCCTCCAGCAGTGTCAATAGATAACCGATGCACGACTGTTGACAATTTACAGACTCTGTGTGTATTCAGAGCCACTCCCACTGTTGGTATCAACGCACTAAATATATCACCTACTATTTCACCAAAACTAGCTCTTTTACTACGTACTAATCCATTAGTTTCTTCATTGTTTCCAGTGATTTTATCCACATGATATATCTTAGAGAAAACTATTCCAAAATAACAACTCCCATACCAGTGATCTGGTAATTTGTAATAAGCCTTGTACCCACATATATAATAAACTCCAGGAAACACAGGTTCAGTTCCATCTTTGAAACCCCAACCCCCAATTCACCTTATAATTATGTTCACATTCACTGGAACCAATTAATATATTGTTATAATACCCAGTTTTTTCTCTGTAGAGACATAGTTTCCCCTTCTTTTCGAAATCCAGTAACATAGCAGCATTAGCTCCACCATGTGAGGTGTTCCCTATACTTTCAGCCCATTTAGGAATTTTATGGTTCTTATCATTTGCCTTTCTTTGGAAATTCTCTCTCCTTTTCTCAATCATATTCAAAAATATCTTTTCCTTTTCTTGTAATAAACATGTTAGGTTATTCTTGTGTGCGTCAGCTATATCTAGTGTACCTATAGTTAGAAAATATTCACTCATGTTGCGTGCTACATTTCTAGTAGTATGTACAGGATTCAGGTATCTACATATAAGAAGTTCAGAAAATATCACATCTAAATTATAAAAAAAGTAATAATACTGTAAAGGTTCTTTCTTATAGAATAAAGTACCTAAAACACTACATGAAATTCCATATGTTAGTGGTAAAGGGTGGTATGTCACACCTTCAGCTACCGAAGTAGGTAACTTCATACAGACATAGCAATCATCTATTTCCATAGCTTCTACATAGTGTACTAATAAGTTTGCAAATACATTTAATTGAGTTCTGTTTTTGATTCTATTATATTGCAGTCCTTCCTCATCTGGTGCTTCTAAGTCTACCTTTCGTTGTCTAATGCTAAGTGCTTTCTCTTGTATCTCTATTCTTTTTGGAGTATCTCTTGTTTGAGTTTCTTCTGTATCTACTGGCAGTTGCTCATTTGTATCATTCTTCAAGTCTTTACTCATCATGTAAGGAATAGCTATTGTTAGTCCTATCCAAACTATGAGTACTATTGCTATACTACATACACATACTCTGCAGCATGTATTTAAACGATTTCTTTTCGGTCTTCCATTAACAGTATGATCAGCCATTTCTGACTAAAGGAGATTCAACCCCTCTTTGTAACTTTTACACAGCTTTTACCCTGTGCCAATTTCAGGTTGGTCTTACTTCTTTGTCAGTTTTATCAGTAATCAATTCTTCATCACTTTCGTCACTTATTTCCAGGTTTTCAAAATCTTCCAAAACAAAGTAGGTCCACTCAGGGCCTTTGTATTTATTATTCAGTCTTTTTAGTCGTGGACTTCTCCTTCTTGGTTGTATCACAGGTTGATCAGTTTGACTTGTTATTTCATTTACTTGTTCAGGTTCTTCATTAACAATCTCAGTCGTTTGACAAAATCTAGGCCACGTGTCTCCTTTTCTGAGTCTTTTAGCTGGCACTGTGCTTTGGCCCTCTTCAAATGCTCTTTTATTTTCATTCAGTTGTGGCACATCTATTTCAATGCTGTCTTCCGTTTTCCTCTCTACCTGACTAAGTCCAGGTCTTATTATTATTTCTTCTGCCTGGTCACTAAGCTGGCCTTGTTCAGGTGTCTGCTGAATTTGGCTTTGTTCGATTCACCTCCTTCTTCCTGAACACAATTTTCTACTCCTGACTGCTCCTGCTCAAGCTCTTCGAACCCTTGATTTTCTTCTGCTTAAGCCTCCGCCCTGATTTCTATCTGTCGCTTTTCAGGCTCAGGAGTTCTTGGTGGAGTGTCGATTACCTGATCTTTCTCTATCTGGTCCTCCTCAGAATCACTTTTGACTTGTATTCCTATGATCTGAGTACCTTCTTCTACACCTGTCTCGTCCTCATTATCACTCTATCTTGATAAGTTTGACTTCTTGTTCTCACATATTCTGCAGGTATGTTGATTACTGGAATCCAATCATCTTGACTGGTGCTCGGTTGTTCCTCTTCAGCTACTTCAGGATCGATATATTGAGACCCCTCAGCTGCACATCCTTCAGCTTCAGTTTCTTCAGGTTCAGTCACCTTTTTCTTATGACTGGCATAAATCCAGTGTGGGACTCCTGCACACTTTATGGCTGTGGTGGTAACCAAAATTACTTGTCGTGGTTTTCCCCACCTCGGTGCAAGGCAAGATTTTTGAGTATGTTTCTTTAACACTACCCATACACCTGGGTTCAGGTCATGTGCTGGAGTTGCTTGTTTGGCGACAGCATCTTCCCCAACCTGGTGAGAGATAGAACACACTTGGTCAGCTAGTTCTTTGCAGTACTCTAGTACTAAATCATAAGATATATTTAGCAGCTTGTGTCCTGGCACCCATGCTTGCCTCATAGCTCTTCCCATCAGTATTTCATGGGGGCTTAAGCCTGTGTTCTGGTCTGGAATACTTCTAAGTCCCATCAGAACAAGTGGCAAAGCATCTGGCCACTCCAATCGAGTAGACTCATACATCTTTCCCAATCTTGACTTGATAGTGCCATTCAACTGTTCTACCACTCCAGAAGCCTCTGTGCGATAATCACAGTGCAGCTTATGCTTAATTTTGAATGCTTCACAAATTAGACCAATTATTTCATTATTAAAATGGCAGCCTCTGTCTGATTCAATTGTTACTGGAAAACCGAAACGTGGTATAAGCTCTCTAAGTAAAAGTTTTGGTACAGTGATGCTATCATTCCTGTGGTGGGGTAAGCCTCCACCCATTTTGAAAACAGGCAGACAATGACAAGTATGTATTTTAGTCCTCGACAAGGGGGTAACTGAATAAAATCAATCTGCAATCGTAAAAAGGGACCCTCTGCCTTCCCAAATTTCCCTGGTAGCACTACTGTTTTCTTCCCTGGGTTCATTTGCTGACAAACAAAACACCTTTGGTAGAGTGCCTCTGCTATGTTCCTGAATTTCGTATTAAACCATGACTGTCTGAACAGACGTATCATAGCGTCTCTTCCCAAATGAGAATCTCTGTGAATCATCCTAGCCATAGGAGCAAGCAGACAGTCGGGTAACACTGGCATTTCATCAAGATAAACAATGACACCATCCTCTGCCCTTCTCCGACAACCTATTTTCCTCCATTGTTCCTTTTCATTTGGTTCTGCTGCATTCTGCAAATCTCTCACTTCTTCCCACGTATTCACACCTTCTAGCAACATAAGTTGGCAGCTGTTTCCGCCCACCTCAACTTTCTTGTTAACAGCCATTTTATATTTTGCACAATGCTGGGCTAACTGGTTAGCATATCGGTTACCAGCTGTCACTTTGTCATTGTCAGATTTGAGAGCAGCACACTTGACCATAGCCACTTCTTTTGGCAATTGGGTGGCTTTAAGTAAATCCTTTACATATTGACCATTTCTAATTGGAGTACCTGAAGAAGTCAGAAACTCCCTTTGCATCCATAGTTGGCCATAGTCATGCACAACCCCGTAACCATACTGGCTGTCAGTGTATATTGTTACTTTCCACTTTTTTCCAAATTTGCAGGCTTTTGCCAAGGCAACCAATCCGGCTACTTGTGCAGACTTGACTCCAGGCAAATGTGATGCTTCAACTGGACCTCCCAATGGCACACTGCGTAAGGAGCGCTCAGACCTCCTTCCTCATGTCTTAAACAGGAACTATCTATAAATAACTCATATTCTGAATCAATTAATGGCTCTTCTCTTATGTCTGGTCGTGGTTTTGTACTATATTCTGAAAGATCAATACAATCATGTTCAACTTCTCCCTTCACTTCTGCAGTATGTGAATTAGGTAGCAGTGTTGCGGGGTTCAAAATATTATACCTAGCAATGGTTACATTTCCTGCACCTACAAGAATTCTTTCGTACTTAGTCAGCCGACTAGGTGTGAGATACTGGGTCTTAGTCCCGGTTAGCAAAATGACAACTGCATGTGGAACATACACAGTTACAGGATGTCCCATAATAATGGATTCACTCTGCTCAAGGCTCATGCAAGTTGCAGACATTACTTTCAGACATCCGGGCAATGCAGCTGCCACTGGGTCTAATGTGGAAGAAAAATATGCCACAGGACGTCTTACCAAACCATGAATCTGAGTTAAAACTGAAAGTGCACAATTATCGCGGGTGTCCCAGAAAAGTGTAAAATCCTTTGAATAGTCAGGCATTCCTAACGCTGGAGCTGTACATAGACATTCTCGTAATTTTACAAAAGCAGTCATGCTTTCGTCAACCCACTCTACTGGGTCCTTGGCTCTTTTCTTTGTCATTTGTATTAATGGCTTTTCTAGGACTGCACATCCCACAATCCATTGCCTGCAGTATCCTCAACTCCAAGAAACATTCTAATCTCTTTTTGGGTATGAGGCAAATTCATTTTTCTAATTATTCTGATTCTTTCTGAGGTAACTCTTCTGACACCCTTTTCTATCTGGTGCCCCAGATATTACACTGACGTGGTGCAGAATGGCAACTTTTCTGGTGACACTTTATGTCCTCCTTCACCTAAGTGATTCAGTAAGGCAATAGTATCGACAACACAGTCATTTCGAGTTTTAGACGCCACCAATAGGTCGTCTATATACTGGACCAGGACTGACTGTCCAGGCAGTACCAAAGACTCATGGCACTTTTTCAAAATCTGATTAAAAATCAAGGGACTCTCTGTGTACCCCTGAGGGACACGATTCCAGACATAAACATGACTGTCGAATTAAAATGAGAAAATAAATTTGCTATCTGGGTGTAATGGAATCGAAAAAAATGCGTGACACATGTCAATGACTGTAAACCATCCAGCCTCCCACGGTATCTGGTACAGAATCACTACAGGAATTGGCACGACTGGACAACAGGGAACAACAATCTTATTAATTTTGCGGAGGTCTTGTACGACCCTGTACTTGCCACTCGGTTTCTTTATACCAATTACGGGTGAGCTGCATGGACTACTCATTATTTCCTGTAAAATGCCTGCTTCAACCAACCGTTTTACTTCTACTGCAAAACCTGCTTTTATTTCTGAACTCATTTTATATTGTCGAGTATTTGGATAAACTGCGTCTTCTTTTATGGTCACTTTTATTGGTCAACATTTGCCATTAACCCCTACATCTTTTCCAGTAAAGTCCCATATATCTAGTTTTACCGTCTGTTGCAGTTCTTCTGATAAGTCCTCTATGGTCAGTCTTTTAGTTTCTGTCTCTTGCTTGGCTAACATTAATTTGTAAATTCCGTCTTTGTCTGGTGTTTGAATTTCAACACCACTTGGGGTGCAAAAGTTGGTGCAATTCATTTTGCACAACACGTCTCGTCCTAACAAGTTTACAGGACTTGAATCACAGACAACAAATGTATGCATTTCTTTAAAATTACCTATTCTGACTTCCATAAGTTCTGTAACTGGGGCACTAATTTGTTTATTAGAAACGCCCACTACTTGGATCGCTTTTCCCGAGAGGGTAGGTTTGGAACGTCTGCTGTTCTCACAGTAGAACGGGTAGCATCAGTATCCAATAGAAAGGTGACATCATTTCCTTCAACCTTTCCTTCAATATATGGACCCGACTGGTCTACCGGCAAGGAGGTGCAAAGCACGCACTCCTCATCCTCTATTCTCAGGCACCGTCAGTAAGGATCTTCACTGAAAAATGTATCACTCAAAAGAAATTGTGAGGTTGCTGTATCTCTCCTTTCACTTCCCTCCCAATGTGTGGTATCTACACTCTGTTGTGCTTTGCTCCTGTAATTTGGCATAGGTGCAGGGGGTAACTGGTTCTGTATTACCTGCTGCTGTGTCTTCAGCGGCACCTCATTCTGCGCCTGTGGATTCAAATCATTATTTTGCACATTACCACTCTGCATAGCCTTACACTCGTTCTTCCAGTGCCCCAACTTGCCACACCCGTGACAAGGAAGTTTCCTTTTCGCTTCCTCTCTATTGAATGTTCCCCTCAGCTTTCCTCCATTTCCATCACCCTGATTCTGGTTACTATTTATCTGGTTTAACTGATGTTCTTGTTGCTCTGCTAATTTTACTTGTGCCCACATGACCTTTTCTTTTAACTCTTTTCGTTTATTGTCTAACTCATCTTCACAATATTTAGCACAATTAAGGTTCTCATCAATAGGTTTAGCCTGCCAACAAATCTTATGATCTTTAATCCACTGTGAAATGTTTGGTCTTAAACCTGACACAAATCGATAAATAAAACGCGTCATATCTTTCATATCTATGTTATCCAATCCACTGTACTGTTTGAATACTTGTAATAAACGCTCATAATATGCATGTACAGACACATCTTTATTCTGTGTGGTTCTATCTATTCTAATCCAATCGGTCTCTTTTGCAGGCACCTTCCCCTTGAGGTAGAGTATTACCTGGTTGTATTTTTTCATAACATCTTCGGAAGGAGCCCCTGTCTTTGGGTCTCTAGGGTACTCATCACTAGGCCAATCAACAGCAATTTTACATTCTGTCCATAAATCTACTGGAACTACAATGTCGAATAATCCATCTAAATCCTTCAAAAGACACTTTGAAACTTTTACAAATTCCTCGAATTGTCTGTACCATTGTACGGTTTTTTACGAATTTTTGGGAAAATTATTTGTAAATGAGAAAATATCCTGTTGGGATCATGGAACATGCACATAACCTCCACCTGGTACCTCTTGCATAGGACATAATTTTTCTACTTTTTCTGCTTCTTTTAAAACATACTCTGAAGTCATTTGTTTTGATCGAACCTCTTCCTTTTTCTTTGCCCATCTGGCTTTCCATCTGTCTAATTCTCCCCATTTCTGTAACAAGGCTAGTAGCTCTCTTATTTGCACTTTTCTTCCTGACACATTCATGTTTTCTAAATCCTTGTCAGAAAATTCTGCTCGATATGGTTTTTGCAATACTTTAGATTTACCAATGTCAATTTCCATGCTGGCTGCGGTGTCCATTAATTTTTCATTAAACACCCCTGTATTTCTAGTAATGCTTTTACAAATGAATAATAATTCATCTTCACTAAGAGTATTTAATCTGTCTAACCCTACATTTCCGGCCATCAATTCCTCTAATTCAATTCTCAATTTGTATATATCCAATGGCTTTGGCTGTGTCTTTGGTTTTTCTATTTCTCATGTCCATCTGTCTATCTCTTCAGAAGTTACTACAGTGGCACTTCTCATACCAGAGGCTGTCTCCATCTGTACTTCTCTTAAATTTAAAGGAGTTGTTTTCTAATTGAACTACTCTCTGGTTCTTTTATTGGTAAATTCATTAAGGAGATTACTGACTCACATTCACTTTCCTGATCGTCTACTATCAATGGTTCTTTTCTTGGCTGTACTACCGATGTAGTTATAACCGGAGCTTTTGGACTAGCTTGCTTATCTCCGTACAAAGGAACAACTGGGCCAATAGTTACTGGAATTGTCAGAGCTTCGGGACTTGTTTTTAATTGAGAAATTTTCTGAATTAATTCACTTCTCTGTTTAATGCTTCTCTTTCTCTTTCTTATAATACCCTTTCAATGGAGGTCTCATGTACCACTTGCGGAATTAAAGGTGGTTTTAAAAACGGGGAGTTCGGATTTACTGTACTTGGTTCCACATTATAAGGTGATGGATTTTTCATTAATAAATCCTCCATATAATCATCGTCTGAATCACCACTAGTCATTAAATATTTGATTTTCTCTGTCCTTTTACTTCCTGTGGGCTCTTCTAAAGTTAATACGGGATATAGTCCTTCCACTATCATGTTCTGTCTCCATTGTTTCATTTGTTTATCTCTTGTTTCTCGTGGAAATGTAGGGGAGAATTTACTCAATCCTTTGTCAGTTCTAGGTCTGTCTCGCTCAAAAGCCTCAATCTCCCATTCTTCTAGTGCCTCATATTGTGTTAGTTTAGGTCTAGGATGTAAATCATTCATTCGTGTCCTTAAATTGAACACAATTCGGCCATTAAATGTGCCATCTAAGGGAAATGCCGAAATTCCGTCATCTTTAGTGTATTCCACCCAAATCTCTAACCATACACAAGTGTGGTAAACCCTATCAAACATCATAAATGATGCGGGCGTATTTGGTGGTGGAATAATAACTCCTTCTCTAGTTTTAATTGGTTTATCTTTTTTAAGAAATTCTTAACTCTGTTTACAAGTGACATTTTTCTCTCACTTCCATACATTTTGTAAGGTCTGCCCCTTAACATCTGTTCTCTAGCAAACCCTAGGTACCTTCTATCAGGTTGAGTTTCTGATTTAAATGCTACATATAATTTGCAAAGATTTTGAAATCGTACGATAATACTCAATTTTGTTTACTAAATGCTTCCAATACTAGTGCGTCTTTTATTTTTCTTTAACCATTCAGCAATGCGGTTTCAAATAATTTTAACCAATGATTGCGCATCTTTTCTTGTGAGATGAGCTCCCACGCTCCTGTGCTCACCCCTCCTTTACAATACTAGCTCAGCTACATGCCCGCTGTCTCGCCCAATACTAGCATGGCTCTGGGTGACGTCAGCGCAGCTCCGCAACTGACTCCCTTCTTCACAAGGTAATGCAAAAACTCAGTTCTTTTATTTTAAAGTGCAATTCTTTATTAATCAACAAGTTTAATTGCTCCTACATTGTATCAGCTATTTAACAGTATCTTTCAAGGAAAAGCAACAATGCCAGATTCTTGGAATGAGGCGGTTATGGTCTTGATCCCTAAACCCGGTAAATCCCCCAAAAATTTAGAGTCATATAGGACGATATCACTGCTCAACTGTGATTATAAACTCTTTGCTAAGATATTGGCGGATAGGCTAAGTTTAGTTATATCACAGATAGTTCACGAGGACCAGAAGGGATTTATTAGGGGAAGATTTTTAAAGGACCTCACATTTCAATTGATTGGTGCTATGGATATTGCAACAACCTATAGGCTCCCATTGGCAGTAATCACTCTTGATGCTGCCAAACCCTTTGATCGTGTCAAAGGGTCTTTTTTTAAGGTTCTTTTGGGGCACCTTGATTTAGGCACATGTTTCACCAACACTATATTATCTTTCTACTGCTTCCCTACCTCCAAGGTCCTGGTAAATGGTACCTTAACAAAATCAATCAAGGTACAGCGTGGTACATGGCAAGGGTGTCCCCAATCCCCATTACTATTTAATTTATATATTGAGCCTCTTGCTTCTAGGATTAGGTGTGAGCGCAAAATCCGTTCCGCTCGCGGATTTCGCGGATTTTCGGTAAATCCGCAGTCCGTGTACCCCCGCGAATTTACCAAAAATCCGCAAATCCATGAGCGGCGGATCCGGGGGGCAAAAGTTCAAGCCTTCAAGCATGAAGTTGTTGTAACTATTTTAGGATGGCGCCGGCAAGCTGCCAGCGCCATCCTAAAATAGTTACTAAGTTAGCTTCAGGAGGAAGCACTAATAGATAAAATAAAGCAGGTGCTCGAGCACCTGCTTTATTTTATCTATCCTAAATAGTCTATCCTAAAATAGTTACAGGATGATGGACAGCTCACTCAAGGGTCCCCTGCGCACATCGGTGCGATTGCATAGTAACACACACATGGCCACTGGAACTAGTTGAAGCTCAAATTCAGTGACTCATTCATCAGCCCAAAAACATGAGCGTCCTCGAGGCTGGCCAGGTGTGCCTTCTTCCCAAATCTACAGTCGAAAATCAGCTGTGATGCTGGATAGAGGCCTTTGTATACTTTACTTTCACGAGCGCAATCCTCTTGCTGTTCCTGTGACCAGGAGCTTCTTTCTCTTCATCTGCTGCTCTGATCGGTCTCTGACCATTTATACACAAACGAGGCACTTGAACTCGGTGCGATTGCAGAGTAACACACACATGGTCGCTGGAACTAGTTGAAGCTCAAATTCAGTGACGCATTCATCAGACCAAAAACAATTGTGAGCATCGTCGAGGCTGGGCAGGTGTGCCTTCTTCCCAAATCTACCATCGAAAATCAGCTGTGATGCTGGATAGAGGCCTTTGTATCCTTGACTTTCACGAGCACAATTCTCGTGCTATTCCTGTGACCAGTTGCTTCTTTCTCTTCATCTGCTGCTCTGATCGGTCTCTGACCATTTATACACACAAGAGGCACTTGAACTCGCACAGAAGACCCCCCCCCCATTTAAAAAATCTGCAAAATCCGCGAATCCGCAAATTCGCGGATTTTGCGGATCCGCGAATACGCAAATCTACGGATCGTGAATCCGTGAATTCCGCCCATGCTTATCTAGGATCAGGAAATCAGACAGCATATCACCATTTGTAGTAGAAAGATGGGAGAAAAAAATAGGTCTGTATGCAGACGACATTATTATTTATACCCCCAACCTACAACATTCACTGCCGAGCTTATATGGAATAACTAAGAAGTTTGGTCAGGTGTCTGGATATGAACTTAATCAGGACAAGATTGAAATGATGTCATGGAATTTGGATACAGAAGACATAGTAGTAAAAAAATACATGCACTACTTGGGGGTAAGGATCACCCATGACATAGCAGACCTGACTAAAATTAATTTTAAGAAGATACAAAAAGAAATAAGCTCTACTTTGCGTAGTTGGGGCCACCTACCACTTACTCTTTACGGACGTACCAATCTGGTAAAGATGATGATTCTTCCAGAGATTACTTTCTTGTTTGAGACAATACCTTTGTTATTTAACACAGTCTGGATTAAGAGACTCCAAAATGAGGTTTGTTCGTTTATTTGGGCTATGAAAGGTTCCCGCTTCTCCTGGAAAAAACTCAGGAGGAGACTATGTAAAGGTGGATTGGAGGCCCCGGATTTTATGTTATATTCATGGGCTTTTCAGTTAAAGAATTTTAGGATTTTATTAGGAGTTCCAAAGGATACATATGTTGGAATTATGCTTTATGTTATGCTTGAAAAAAGTAACTATAACAAGGAGGGCTTTATGTGTAAATTATCTGACCCCTGGAAGATAAACTTTTGTCTAGTCAAGCATACAAGAAAGAAGATGCTTTATGGTACTGGGCAATGCTGGAAACTGAAGACGGCGCGTTCCAGCTTCCAGAGGCTTTGTGGGGAGATTGCTTGCCAGACATCGCTACAGAAGAACAATGACAAGTAACGATGGCTATGTTGTATAAAATAGTCAAATCTGCAAATTTAAGGAGAAATCTTTTGTTCACTATCCATAGAGCTTACTGGTCCCCTCAAAGGCTCTCGAAGTTCAAGGCTGGAGGTATGGTGGAATGCCCTAAATGCAGAAGTATCAACGTAGATGATCTGCACATGTTTGTGCAATGTCCAAACAACAGAGTTTTGGGAGGATGTAAGAAAAAGCTTGTCAAAGGTGCTTGATGTAAATATGGAGGTAAGCCCTGAACTTTTATATATATATATTACAGACAAGGTCAAATTGGTGTTCTATGGAGTTTTGCTTGCCCGCAGGGAGATTTGTAAATTATGGGTTTCGCCCACATCCCCAACACTACTAGATTGGGTAAAAGCCATGAGATACTTTGCTAAACTAGACTCTTTGGGTCAGAAAAGGAGAAAGTACAGATTTTGGTTACCTTTTTTACAACATTTTGGTTAAGGGGGGAAATAATAATAAAATCCTATGATTAAGGTCTTGGCCTATCTCGCTGGCGGCCTTTTACTCTAATGGAGGCTATACAGATAAGGTAGCAGCTGCCAGAGGATTGAAGTCTCGGGTTTTTTCGGCTAGTATGAAGTTAGAGGCCTAATATCTACTGGCGGCAGCACAAGCCTTGGATGTTCGGCATATGAGATAAAAAGCCCATGGACGGTATCGCATTGAGTTTCCTTTTGGCATATGGGTAGCTATGAGGCTAATGAGGATTAAAAAAAAAGAAAAAAAAAAACAACAACGTAAAACATTCGCCACTGTACCCGAGTGTCTAGAAAGAAGAGGTATATTTCTCTGCAAGTAAATCCCTTCCGTTTACTTTTCATATACTACGAGTAGATCCCTTCTGCCTACCCTTCACACAAGCATTAGAGAACCTGCTACTCCTTCGGACTCATCTACTCCGGGATATATACTAAGGCCAAAGTTTCACCAGCGACCCCCTTTGCTATCAATCAAGCTCAGACGAACCTGCTACTCCTTCTGTGTGATCCTTTCCAGGTGATATCACACTAAAAGTTTTGCTAGTGAACTCTTTGCTATCATTTTTTCACACATTCATACAGAAAACCCTAAATAGTGCTTCTGGTTCTACCTAACCATGCACTAACTTCCTGCGAGTAAGTGACCTCAATGCGATGTGGCTTCCATTTACCACCCGCTATTCTGCCCCCTGGGATTCCAAACAAACATATAACAGGTACGAGCGATTTTGGTTAACCCGTTGCATGCTTGTGACGGAACCGCTCCGTCACAAGCCACGGGTGAGCTGTGCTTGTGACGGAACGGTTCCGTCACGGCCCGCTCGCCGCGCCTGCACGGCGTGAATTCCGCGCCTGCGCTGACTAATTAATGGGCAGGCGGGTTCGTGACGGAACCGTTCCTTCACATGCACAGCTCATCCGCGAGCCGTGACGGAGCTGTTCCGTCACAAGTACGGGACCGCCGCGTGACCATCCCCCCCCCCCTCAGCGCTGCGGCGGAATAGCCGCCGCGGCCAAGGGGTTAATACATAATATTCATGCAGCATCAATAAAATTTTAAAACATTTCAAATAATGTCACATTTGATCGATCAATCATAATGATAATTTCATAACCCGTTAACTAACTACCTTTATTTAACTTAACCCCAACCTTTCCTCTGCTACCAAAGAAATTACTGATAAAGTGCGCAGGTCACCCGACTATAAATTTATCATACTCACCTGGGCCCATAATCAATTACACATTTCATTGATCAAGTAACCTACACTCTATCTATACCAGATATTTTATTCTACTAGGTCCTATACCATTGAATTACCAATCCTTGTCATCTGGTACCTACAACTTATTGGATCAGGGTGTTAGCATAAAAGGTAAAATAACATTTGCACTCATATAATAACCACAAACTCTGGAAAGTTTAAAACTCTTTATCTAAATTTCATAAATGGTCATGATCCAAAGATTGAAGGCACTAAGACTGTCAATAACCAAAATCAAAAATAAGGTATAACTATGCAAAAGATATATTATGCCAATCAATTAGTAATTTAAAAGATAAGTAAGAACAAGGAACATGCTATTAAATAAGACAGTTTATCACGATTTGTCTAAGGGTGAAAAAGAAAATGGAACATACCAAATAACACAGCTTTAAGCAATTTTCAAAGGGATGGTAAGGAAAAGGAAATTAATATGCAATCACGAAAACAATTTGAACATTCAGCTTTAGGGAGGGGAAGAAAATGGAACACACTATTAAATCAAGTAACAAATTTATGATTTACCAAGGAAAAGGTGAAAAAAAGGAAACATATGCAATTTGAAACTTAAACAATTAGGGAGGGTGAAGAAAAGGAAAAAAAAAATTATAATGACGAAACCCTTACAGATTTATATTTACCTAGAATGGTGTGAAGACCAGCCCTGGCCACGGGTCAGTTGAAAGACGAAACCCCAAAAGTTGCAGTGCCAGTAGGCTAGCAGGTGGAGATCAGATTCAGGACAGGAAAACCAAATTTGGATTAGGACAGGACCACCAAAGGTTAAGACCAGCACCCGCAGTTCAGTTGCAATGCCTGCGCTACTTCCTCTCTGCAGCTAACAGTCAGAACCCCGATTGGGCTATCGATTTTTACAGACAAAGTGCTTCGCCAGCACCTCAGCTTCCCAGAACCCCGATTGGGTCAGCGAATCTTCTGACAGAGTGCTCCGCAGCCCTTTGCTCTTAGTCACCTATTGAGTGCGTTGGGTCAGTGACAGGTCAGCTATTCAGACAAGTAGGACAAATTAACTATCTAGCCTACTCTAGTTATACCATTTTCCAGGACAGTGTACCACCCCCCAATGTTGCAAGTGTAAGGATCCCCAATTTCGATTGGACAAGAGATAGAATGAGAGGTCATCACACCACCCCAAATTCTGGTACTTCAGTTGTTGAATAATAATATTCGTCCCGCCCCATCAATTTATTTTCACATGACATATTCAATCCACCTAACAATGGAGAATTTAACATTAAATACATTGTAATATTTTGAGTACAGTTTAGCTTCTTCTATCAGGGTTAGGGGTCAGCTTCCCAGGCGCATCTTGGCTGTGACAGACTTTGGCTCCCATTCAATGACAAATGTTTTCAGCTTCTCTCTGGAGCTTGTCATGCGCAGAAGGACTTTCAAAATGGAGGAATAGCACCTCCCAGGCCCAAAGATTACAATACATGAAAAGTAGAAAAGAAACACTTTTAGAACACAGAATAAATAAATACACTGTATATCATGTATTTCTACTCTATACCCATTATCTTATATATAACTATAGCATTAGGATTAGGCAGAACGAACAGCTTAGCAAAAGCAGCAGTGCAAGCTTCTTGCATGTGAGAACATAGAGCAGCCATATTAGTGCTAGTGCGCAGATGCGGCAGATTCCCTCCAAAGTAAAGACTATGTCATGTCACGTGAGTATGACGGACGCATGGGCAGTAGAAATCCTCATGTAGCAGCAGCCATCTTAGATGCAAGCGTATTATGGTTTAGTAAAACCCATTACCAAGGTACACTCAGATACCCAAGGTTGATGTAAAATATGCAAATTAGTAAAACAAACATGTTGGTTACTTTATTACCGTTATTCGAGGTTCATGAATACAAGCAAGTTGCTTCGTGTGCGAATCCTTGCTCCATCAACACTACTGAACTAACACCAAGAAAGAGAGCTAGTTTTTCAGAAATAATAGGTGGTATATTTATTGCATTGATACCTTCAGTGGGAGTTGTTCTAAATTCACATAGAATCTGTCAATTGTCAACAGTAGTTGATTGTCTTTCAACTGATACTGCTGGAGGTTTCTTGATGATTAATACAGAAATTGTTGCCATTAGGTCTATGGTTTTACAAATGGACTTGCGCTCGATATACTATTGGCAAAAGAAGGCGGAGTCTGCAAAATGTTGAAAGTGCAACATTGTTGCACTTACATACCTGATAAAAGCAGAAAAATTAGAGGATGTATTAGAAATATTACAAAATTGCAAGAAATTTTGAAACCACTGGAAGTTGACAGTGTATGGGAGAGACTAACAAAGAGTATTTCCTCAATAGGGACTTGGTTTGCTAATCTTGGGAAAGGTATGATAGGTCAAGTAATGCCATCAGTAAGGGGATTGATGGAGCAAGGACTCGTAGAAAAGAGACTTGCTTGGAATCAATCCCCTCATTTAACTTCTAATAGTGTATTAATAACATATTGTGTAAAACTAATATGCACCACATTGAACATAAAAGACAGAGAAGCTTGCCTACATGCTTACTAATAAATATCTCAATCGAAATTCTTAAAGGGCTGCTAATGGGAAATCTTTATTACGCATGCATCAACTGCATCTACGCAGTATGACAAGCTGTCGCTTGGAGGGAATTTCTTGCGCATGAGCAGACGCTATTAAGATGACAGCTTGGAAGCTCACATGCTTGGCATCTGCTTTGCTGAAACTAACATAAGCTATTTTACTAATGATAATATGGTGATAGCATTAATAAATGAATGGGATTAGAGTAGAGATAGGTGGTAAACAGTGAAACCATTTATTTTTTAAATTAACATTTGTCTTTTTGACTCTTTTATTAGTGCATATTTGGGCCTTTCGTATGAGTCCAGAGTCTGTGAACCACCTGACCTCTGCGAATGCTTAGTGAGATTGAGTTTGAAGAATGACAAGACTCTTGAACGCCATCCAAAAACACTAAAGATACATACCCTGAGAACTAGCATCGAAGACTCCTGAATGAATAGACATGCATGGAAAATGTAACATTTGTTTCTAATAAAATGTAAATATGGGTGGGAATAAAAATGAGAATAAAATCAAGGGTTTGGATTTATGAACAAGAGATTGATAGATTAAAATGAAAAATAAGCATGGTGTGATGATCTTCCCCCCTAGCCTGTCCAATCAGAGTTAATATGTTTACGATATTGAAACATTAATGGGAGGTACATAAATATAGAAGAGTATAATTGAGATAGTCTTAGTTAGTTAGTTAGACGGAGATCTGCTGAATGTTTCAGAGCTCGGGATGCTGTTGCAGTGACGAGAGATGGTGATGAAGAATTGAATGAAGAACCATTTATCTTAAATAAAGTGATTTAGAAGAAGATCCTGGAAGAATATCGAGGAGGAACAGATTGTCAGGAGGGGTGCTACGCAACAGGTCATCTATCCTGTCCTGATTCCTATCCTGAAGCCTTTGTTGCCTGAACTTTCACAGGGGACCCTTTCCAGCTCCTTGGCCAGGGGGTTGGTTTTTACATCATCTTAGGTAATTATTATTTCTGTGAATGTGCAGATGTTCTTTTCTCTCTATCCTCTCCTTCTGAGCATAAGTCATTGCAAGATATAAGGTATGAGTTTGATAATTGATTAATTGAATCTTCCTTCCTATGAGTGACGCAGATTGTATTGTACTTTGTAAGTGGTTCACATGAAATTAATTTTAGATAAAGTTTTACAATATTTCCTGAGTCTGTGTTTATTTCATAAATGTAAGAATATTATTTTATGTTATTTCACCATCAACTAATTCTACTAATGGTCCATTGACCAGAGGAAAGAACGTTTTGATCAGTGAAAGATTAGTTGAGTATAAGAGGTGATTCATCTTGAAATAGTAGAAAATCATAAACTTTGACTCCAGCGGTTATTGCCAGGCTGTGTGTGTGTAGTTGTGTTTATGGTCCCAGGTGAGTATATGGTTTTGGAGTATCTGTTGCTGGTGAGCCACTGCATCACAAACATAAAAGATTACCTTTGTGAATCAGGCCTTTGGTGAGCCATGAATTATACTACCCCAAGATTGTGAAATTATGGTGAAATACATGGATAAATTCTACTCTAGGGACGGTGGAATGGGCATGCTCAGGCAAATGACACCTTGGAAATTTTCCAAACATCCACTAGCTTGTTGGTATTTATTTATTTATTATGCCGCCCTCCGACCCTAGAATGGTCAGCGCCTCCAATACATGACGACATCATAAAAATTGATAACATTGCTTCAAAAATCCCTGCCCAGCTCTTTTCTGAGTACAGGTATTTTCCCTCCAACAGCATGGGAAAGCCTTCTAAGTTTGTATTATCCCGTGCACATTTTAAGCTTGTGCCGTAGGTTAGTATAATGAAGTCATGGAGGGTTCCACAACTTTAGCACCCTCTGCTGCACAGGTCTCATCAAAAAAGAGAGATGTGAACCACGCGGCTCTTTGGACTGAATCTCTTAAACAGATGGGCCTCAGTCAAGGAAAACATGTGGTCTCTCTTTCCACCTAGGCAATGTCTGACGGTACAGACACAGAGCTGGAGCCAATATCACCAGATTATGGAAAGGAAGGGAATTCCCAGCATCACTGGACTGTGGGGGGAGCTATTTATTGGAAGATTATGGGCTAAAACACCGTTGTGTACATTTTCTTTTCTTGCACCTCTTTCATTGCAGCACACTCCTACAATTTCGGGCAAACCTAGATAGACGAAAACATGAACACCATTGGTCAGGTATCTTAGAGTCATCTCACTGTGAAAAAAGCATGAAAAGGATATTTGCTTTAGCGTTCACCAAACTGGGTGAAGTCTGCCTACTCGTTCTCAAGAATAAAGAATCACTGAATAGCCCATGAAGAAAATAGGGGAGCTTATCCCTACTCATAGGAATATTATTTTCTTGGATAATGACTAGCAACTAGCCAGGTCATTCAGCCTTTCAAGACTTGGTTGTATTCTAGTTGCCCAGATGGGAGACAAAATAATTACAACAGAGCTCACTGAATGTTGGAAGCAGTAGGCTTGGATGAACTTCTTTGTCCAAGCTCTGAATCACCAGAATTTGAAGAAGAATTTATGAACTTTTACAGTGTTTGACAGGCCAAGTTTTCAGCATATTTTTTGCAATTATTTTTCGTTAAATATTCTGTGTGTAGAGCAGGTTACCCAAAGAGCTGTGCATAAACTCTATGCCTCACAATGTGCTGCACCTCCCCAATCTCACCATTTCTGTCACCACTCACAGACCTGCTTCCCCCATGCCCCCGAGGCCTTGTGCCTGCAGTGTTCTATACATTCAGACATGAAAACAGACTGTCTTTTGAATTACAGCAACGTTTCTTCTATAATAGATGGGATTCTGTAATCCTTGCATAAACAGCAGTCTCTGATTTCTATATAATCGGGGACTTGTCGAGCACCCAGCCACTGATTATATAAAGAAAAGACATCAGAACTCGACTATTATAAGTTATTACAGTTGAGTTACTAATTTCACGATGCCTGCTGCAAAAATCAGCAGCACGCCGAGGCAAAAGGCAGGTCAGATCATGGAGCATAATTAAACCAGCTGTTTAAAGCAACACAAATGGAACATTGTTTTTTTCTGCTCTGTTTTAACAGCTTACAATGACAAGCAGAGAGAATATGAGTATTTTTTGCACTCCTTAGATAGAGAAAAGCTAGAATCTTTCTGCATGTTTCTATGCATTCCGAGCTTCTGCAGCTTTTCTTTTTCAACTGATTTGTTTTTAACTATTTTTAATATCTGTTTGCCACAAATATCAAACAGGTTTTTGATGTGTTGAGTTTTTCACTAGATGTTTTATTTTTATTCTTCATGTCTGCAAACATGCGCGCTCTTTAATATGCAAGAGCTACGCACCAAGGTTTTAAGTGGTTTGTGGGAAAGGGTGATGGTGTGACCATGTATTATGTGAAATAAAGTATACCTTGGCAAACATGACAAGGATAATGCAAGTCACCTCAGAGTTTCATAACCTTATAAAGAAGCTCGGCCTTTGGCCTCGTTCCTCTATGTAGTTATGGACCTCCTCAGTGATTAGCATTATCCTCATAATGTACAGCAGTGTTACGTTATCCCTTTTATTTCAGTCAAGTTTTGTCCTTTCTAGTCACCTGCTATAACAAAATAAATTATGCAGCTGCTCAGCTGTATTAACCTGTTACTGTAGAGTTGTGATGTCATAATGGGTAAAGCCACTACCAGCAACCAAAGTCAAATGGAAGTCACAGATCACAATTGCAACTGCAATTTCAACAAAGAAAATGAAAACTGACATCTCATTTTTTGATCTGTTTTTCTAAATGAACAGTGATCAAAAGAAAGAGATATTTATGGCAACTTGTATATTTTTTGCACACAACAGGTCATTACAGGGACCACAGATCGTACATGTGCTACATTCTGGGTATTATAACTTTTTTTTATAATTTGACTTACATTTAACTGATTTAATGATTTTTTTGCAACAAATGACTGCTTTTTGGTATGTATAATTTTGAAATTCTACTTTTATCCTTCATGCCCTCAAAGTATCCTACTGCTTTCAAGTGAAAGAGCAACACAAAGTGGATTCAAGCAGTTTGTGGCAATGGTGACGTTGTGGACATGTTTTATAAGGAGGTAGGTACCACCTGCTATACATGATATGGTTATTGCAAGTTACCTTGGAGTTCGGGTAGGTCTTAGGCTTCGTTTCACTTTATGTTTACAGATATATTTGGTAACTTGCAAGATCCTATTACTGTACGTCAGGGGGTACTTTATGCCATGTAATATATCTGTTGAGTTGTACATATAATTGAACTACTACAGTATAAAGCTTAGGGTGCAGTGGGTTGCCGAGTCACGGAGCAGCAGTGGCAGTGAGTTGAGCATGAAGTGCATACGAATGGGGTGTAGCCTATGCATAGCAAAATGGGTGGCTGTCTTCTAATAATACAAACAAATAATACAACTATCGAGGGGTCCTGTAAATTGTGGGCACCAAAAATGTCCAGCCTATCTTGGCCAGTCAGTCAGAATGCGAGAAATTCTTCATTTGCATATAATAATATTTCAGACCTAAACAGCTGTGTAGCTTTGAACAGTTTCAGTGTAACGATGTTAAAACTAGAACAGCTTGCACTTTCACATTTGATAAGAAAATAGCATTTTACCTGCTGCCCCTAGAGAGACATTTGTTGCACTTGTCAAGTCGATTTTATTTACTTGTGTTGCAACAAGGTATTAGCAAACGGACAATGATGTATTTGACTGTCAAGGCAATAAGAAAGTTTGCGAAGGAGCCATGTCTTGATTCAGAGAAGGATCGTGGCTGTGCATAATATACTGCAGAGGCTTACCAGAAGACGTTCCGCTCCGCGGCAGATTAATCCTACCATGGCACCAAGGCCGGGGACCAGGTGCAAGGTTGGGCATCATGATTTCTCAGTTAATGTTTCCTGTCATCGTTCCGTTGTCTCGGAGGTTCTGCTTCTCTTTCTCACCATCGGAATTAATAAATATAAAAAGCGATAGAACTTCAGCATGTTATATATCATTCCAATAGAATTTATTGATTTTATTGTAACATTACACGAGCAGGGAATCAAAACAGCCCACCAACGAGGATGAATATGAACGGGAGCCCAGAAACAATGTTCCAAGTATGTGAATCCTGACGGCTTGTCAAGGTGCAGCCATCTTGACTCCATTTGGCACTGTGAAGAGAACTGTTGTGAACCTGTCTGCAACAAGAAAAAAGATGTATTGGCAGAGTTGATGGCTTTAACGTGCTAACACATACATACAGAGAAATGCATAAATGCTATTCGCAGGCAATAGTATAGAAACGCCAAACCTAGTATTTTTGCCAATGGTAGCCTAAAATGCCTATTTTTCAAAGGAAATCAAAGTGAAGGGCAGGTAACAGAGGTCAACTGCACTCGGGTAGTGGTAGATAACATGCATCAAAGTAGGTGTAAAGATGTCCCAGGTATACACGAAACAAACGTAGAATTGTCACGTTTTCTATGTCAGTTGCACTGGACCTGAGACTCCCCCACTCGAGTGGTGATTAGACAGATGGACTTGGGCTTTGGAGTTGAGCAAAGCAAACAGCGCAATCGGCAGCTTGTGTCTGGCAAGGCCTGGAGAAAAAAGTAAGAAAATGGAGGTGCCTGGCTGTCACCGACAATAGTGCGAAAGCAGAAAACAAATACAACAATATTATGGGCTGAACTGAAGTGCGTCTGAAGTAGAGGGCACGCAGAGCCACACTACACGGAAAATTGACTCTGCAGACGACAAGAAATGCGGATGCCTGTGACACCATCAGTTACTAAGAGGTTTTCATCATAGATTACGATATTCATGGTAAGAGATACTCCACTGGGGCCCTCATTCCTAGTGCTCCGTAAAATCCCTGTTCATTCACTCCTCCGGATTTACCGTTAGTGGAGGTTACGGTAATTTCTGAAGAGGGATATAACAGAGAATATAGGGTTTTTAGGATTACTATACTGATTCCAGAATACCCCCACCTTCGATATTCCATCAATAGACTTCACCTGCTTGCAGCTGGCATTTTCTGGTTGAATACATTTGAATAATGGTTTTCACACTATACTCTTCATTTCAAAGGGTGAGGTTATTTCCATAACTGGACCCATCGTATTTAATGAGCCACATGTAAAGAAGGTCCAAGAATTAATCTGCGTTCATGAGTTCCACCACTCACCTACACTGTACATCCACAGACTGTGCTACCACACACAATGTACAGTACGACTATAGAGTGCCACATCATATCACCACAGTAACCTAGCAACACATTGCATCAGTTGATTATACTCCATCACAAAGAGTCATTATACATTAATAAACCAGTCCTTAACCGCACTACATTCCACTGTAGTTCCACCAACATACCATATGTCATCACTATGCCACACTTTACCACAACTTGAGTGCCAATAGTAGTATATAGGAGCTATACCACCAACATGCCTTCCAAATCATACTGTTTAATCGAAAAGCTGTTCCATTATCACTTTGCACCATTACTAGAATGTGCCAAAACACAGAACCTCGTTAGACTGTGTCCTGTGAAACCCCACCACCCTCACATTAAGGGCCTCATTACGATGTTGTGTGGAAAGCCTCCTCCTGACAGTCGGAATCTCCTGGACCATGTCGGAACGCTTCCGAACGACTCGGTTGGTTTACAATCCACTCAACATATTACGATGTTTCTGGCCTTTCTGAATCGGTTCTGACCAGCTCTTGGAGAATTTGTGTTGGTCAGAACCGCGTTATACAGCTCTACGGACAGCGTTTCCTTTCAGAGTCGGCTTGTCTGACACGAAAAAGCCGTCAGAAACTGACTTTGGGGGACCCTGGCAGGCCCCCCTTTATCCTGCGTCCTTCAGTTTGGGCCCAAGGGGGTACCTATGGGACCCCCCTGTAAAACCCTGCAATGTGTGGCAGGCACAATGGGGTGTCAGCAACATGGTGCAGGGTTTTCCACACACACACCATTTCCCCATAGGAACCTGTGTTGACGGGCGGTACACAGGCTTCCTTAGAAGTCAATGGGACTCCAACAGAACAGTGTTTGGTCACATTGTATTCGGTCAGGCGCAACCACCTACAGCGAGTCGGTCAGGCCCAATTCTGACACATGTCGGGCAGAAAGTTTCTGCCCGACATCGTAATGAGGCCCTTAGTATATATGTATAACATGCTTGAATTCTATCTGGGAAATATAGGAGCACTGGCAGAAAAGGCAACAGGTAGAAGTAAATAATATTCTGCATGCTATTATGCACTAAATGCTAGCTAGATGATTTTTTTGCAATGCACAATGCTGGTCTGTACATGAAAACACATTTAATATTTACTCAAATTCATATTTCAGTTTGCAGGTGAGCCATGTTTTAAAGGCCAGGTTTAAAAGAAGAATTGTGTTTCTAGGAAAATGAATCTCGTAATCTTTACCTTTCTAAAGTGCAGGTTTATCTTATATATGCAGAATAAATGCATTTATTGTGGGTGGAAGGAAAACAAAAATGCTTTTGCACTTTCTTTGCTAGAAAGATTGCCACAGTGAATAAATTATTCCAAAAGCTAAAACAATGCACAATGAAGCTTCACTTGGAAAGTACCTGTTATCTGAAAGAGGAACATATTGTTTAAGGAAGACGTACAAACCAGAAATGAAGGAAGTTGCAAAGCTTTCTTCCAGGATGTGTAGGAATTAGCATTATGAATCTAACTTACTGGTGTATGGGATTTACAATGCTTATCTTCAGTATTTACCGCAGCTCTGTCAATGAGAAGTGTGGCTCAATGGTTAGAGCGGCAGACCCTGATGCAGAGGTCTGGCCCGGGACCAGGGTTCAATTCCCTGCCTCAGCAGGTCTTGGGCTCAAAATTCCACGGACCTGATCATTCTCACCTCAGTGCCTATTCCTATCATGGAGTCCCACTCTGCAACTCTGGGCAATAGCTTGCTTAATCTCCTCTACGGCCCCCACAACACTAAGGATGTCTGGCCTCCACCCTGGGGGTGCCCAGGAGTAGATGCCTCACACGGAAAGCCAGGATGGGTTCCATAGCGGTATTCGTACAAGTGTCTTGAGACCCTTGCGGGTGAGTAGTGTGCTATACAAGTATCAATTTACAATGTAAACTTTAGTAGGGTATTTTAACACGGAGAAATGCACATGAAAAATATAAATGGAATGGCCACAGAAAATTATTATTGGTGATGTACTCCTTTTACCTTTTATCACAGTAGTTGCAGCGCTTACACAAAATAAAAAAAAATGTATGTGGCTGAAAACAAGTGCATACATGTCATGAATGGCTCATCTATGATTTTGCTAGGTTGTGCCACACTCAAATTAGTCTCCATCCTTTCTTTATCAGTTACAAAGGCCTATGATAAATTGTCAGAAGTAGAAAGAACACTAATAGGTGGATGCAACACCACATACTGGTGACCACCACCGAGACTGTCTAAATATTTCTACTTTATGTTACTGTTTGGTCAGTAAGTTTGACAACTACAGCATAGTGCTATGCTATGTTATTTTGTGTTGTGTTCTGTTATGCCGATTCGTAGAGCGGGCAATACCCTGGAAGGGTACACTGGTGCTGAATAGGTGTGATACTAGTCACAACTATGGCCTAGTGGAACTACTCAAAAAGCCTGGTCTTTAGCTTCTTACAGAGTTCAAGAAGTGAGGAGGAGGCTCTTATGTGTAGTGGCAGGTTGTCACGAGCTTTTAGGAACAATGCAGGAGAAAAGTTGATCACCGGATCTGTGATTCACAGTTGATTGTTGAGTTATGCTCACCCACTGTAATGTAATGCCTTACATATGTGGGTGAGGAGTTTGAATTGTGCTTGTTGGTGAATGGGGAGCCAGTGAAGCTCCTTCAGGCATGATGCGAGTACAGCGTGGGAGGTTGAGAGCGATTCTAGTCACAGAGTACAGCGTGGGAGGTTGAGAGCGATTCTAGTCACAGAGTACTCAAAAGTCCGCCGCCTTCTGGGGAGATTTATGTTGATCCTGGCATGCAGGGTGTTCCTCTAGTCCAGCTTGTTTGTGACCGGGCTAATTAGACAGCATTTGAAAATCTTCCTCAGCATCTTTAAGGTATGGAAATATGAGACGGTGACGACATTGACTTTTTTGCTCATGTTGCATTTGCTGTTGAGGATGGCCCTGGGTGCTTGGCATAGGGGTGGGTGTTGCACCTGGCCCTGTTAGCCACAGGAAGTTTCTCACTGTGATGTGCTCTTACTGAAAATCATGATTTTGGTCTGGTCGGTGTTTGCTTCAGACATTTGTTCTTCTTCCAGTAGGCGAATTCAGTTATGCAAGCATTGAACTTGATCCGGGTACTGGGGGTCTTGTCCCTGAGGGTGAGTATGAGGTGTGTGTCGTCAGTGTAGGAGAGGACATCGATGTTGTGAGAGTGAATGATGGTGGCTAGAGGGATCATGTATGTGTTGAAGAGAGTCAGGCCCAGGTAGATAATTGTGGAACTCTACACATGAGGTCACAGGCCTTCCTCGCTCCAGTCACAGTCTGTGACGTCTGCCTATTGTTCAGTCGTCACTATTCACAGCACGTCTTTGCCGTGAACCATCCGGCGGAGGCTTTCCATCTAAAATTTAGCATGTAGTTCTATTTCTGCTCATATTTATGATTATAGTATTTCTGTTCATGCTAATCATACCTCATGCAGTACTTGTTGTACTTTATTTATTTGCGTACTTCACTTTTGTACTTTTATGCAAATGTCACACTTGAGGTATTTTTGTCTGTGTTTTCTTCTTTCTTTCCTCATTCACTAAGGAGAGAGGATGTGTAGTAAACTACTTCTCTGTGGTGCTCTACTGATTGGAATGTTGATGACATCATAGAATGCCTGGGGTGACTCTCTGGCTCTTAACGTCAGTTGATCTACTCAGGCTGAGCTGATGAGAGCTAGCTCCTCGTGGGGTTTTATCTATCTTACCTCTGTACCTGTTATCTTGGAAGGAACTTACATTAAAGGAACTTATATCTACAGTGGACTTCTGTATCTTCCTTTACCACACCTCCCTTACCTTTACTGCCTTTCCCGCCCTTTTGCCAACTTGTTTCAACAAACCAAAGTACCTTAGCAGCTGTTGGCTGTTGTACATGTGAGAGGAAGTTGTGGCTTCTTATCACTCATGCATGGCTTCAAGCCGTACATTAGTGCCTGGGATTGGACTCTACAGGCACAAAATTGAAATGACTGGCTATTTGGTGTACCTGAGATGCATTATATTGTTGATACCCTTGGGACACCATGGCATTGACTGGCAAATTAAGATTAGTTGTGTATGTAATGTCATTTATTGGTATTTTTGGTATACGTAAGGCATGTCATGGTACTGGCAAACACATGGGAGATAGCTGGTGCACATAAAGGATATATGGGAGTGAAAAATGCATATCGTGGTAATGAACGTGGCATGTCATGACATGGAAATTCATATTCCACAGCTGGTGAACTTTTAACACATGTACTACACTTCATCACATAATGGTTGCTCCTCGGTTGCTCCACGGTTACCCTAGAGGGCACATAATAAAGCTGGAGATATAAAGTCTATTTGTGCGTTACTCCCTACCACAACTGGTAGGCTTCTCAGGCACATATTTGTGCGGGCTCTGTACCAGTTCCAATCATATGAGTACACTGACGTTAGATACACTGAAGAGCTAGTCCTGAGCCAAATCTCATTTTTATAAGCAACGTTAAGATTTTTCGAGAAAAAGGAACACCTTACTGGGGCTCCCACCACATACAAGGTGAATAATGAACTGCCACTTGCAAAGACACACACATATAAGCAACCTTCTCTTGTTTTACATTTTGCTCCTCCCTATGCCTCTTTTCTATTTAGGCAAACATAGGGCTGTTTGTTTAGTATCTGTTTATCTAACACTCCACAGTTGACCCATCAAAGCACTACCCTATCGCTGGTTGTATAACACCCATCCCTAAGTGTTGGTCCAGGCAGCTCCTGGTTGAGCTCACAGAACCTGTATATACCATGGCTGTTTGCATATTATCCATTTCTATCGGTCGCTTCTCTATGCTCCTTAATAGGCTCCAATCATGTTATAGTTGATGCAAGATCGCACTTTCCAAGGAAGTATCCTTCACCTCTGGGTTTACCTATATTCAATATGCTTTAAACTATATCACACAGGGCCAATCCAGAATGGTAACTGCATGAATATATGACAACATCTTTTCTCACACTTCCTCGTACATAAAATGGTTGGATGCTTGCTGCGACACATTTTGAACAGCCTTTGCCTTGCCACAGTGAAACCACACACTTTATATCCAGCCAGACATCAACATCTAAGGGTCCTCTGTTCGTTTTGCTTTAACATGTAAAAATAGGTGCAGGCCATAAACACAATAGGAGAACGACTCTTGTCCTCAGCCACAGCATCAAAACTATAGCGTGCCTGGAACACATCAAAACATTGGTGGGCTTGAAAGGAGTACCAAAGGGACATTATAATATTTACGGCAGTACTAAAATAGTTGTGCACATTGTGCCACTGTGCGATTCACAGGGGTATATGTGACTGTCTCATGGTGGGAACCTGAGGATGTGATGTCAGGGATTCTCACACGATGGGGATACCTACGAACATAATTGCACTGACTAGCAAGTTTTTGTTCACTAAAAAAATAGGAAAGTTATTTGTGGGTACAATTAATATATATTTACTCTAAAAAAGGTGAAATTTGGAGACATAACTAGTTTCTTTTCAGAAAGGGGACGATGATATTTGGAGAAATCAATATATTTGTCAAGAACAAAATTATGAAATTGTGAAAAAAATGGTGTACATCTGTTCAGAAAATAAAAATGTGTTATTTTGGTAGGTGGAAAAAATTGATTTATTGCCTAAAAAAAAATCAAGTGATGTTTCGTGGCAAATAATGTTTTTCCAAAAGTTTTCAAGTAGCTATTTGAATATTAATGGGTCCAGATTTGGAGATACCTGGTGCTGTTTTCGTTGCATCATCTCCTTGGTCGCAAAGGACATAATCTTGGTGATGGTGGTAGTGTCTCATGGCGCAGGGGAAGTTTCATGATCTATATCATTGCAGCATATACAATATTGCTGCTTTCTATAGCCAGCCAGTGAGATCAGTGTAATTTAGCTCTATTATGTCTGTAAGACCTGCCTAGCATGAGAGTTGGCTCTTTCGTCTAAGATACACCAATCACCTGCTTTCATATTATATAATGGGCAGACTACTCACAAGAGGCAGAGAAAGCTGAAGGAAGAGTGAACAGGGATGCATTATAATTTGTGGAAATCATGCTCATCCTTTGGTCTTATTGATGTAAAAAATATTTCCCCTTTGGGGGGTCTCACTTGCTCAGGTGGTCTGCTAACACTATGGTCTAGGAAGATTGTTCACACCCACACTTATATGAAAGATCTGGAGAAACCACTTGCCTAGAGACAGCTGACCTCCTGTTCTTTAACTGGCACTGCACTGAGCAGTTCTGAAGGTACTGCAATGTGGTACCCAGGAGTATTATATGTACTGTTTGTAGCAGAGCAGGTAATATAGATTAGTGTAGATCACTATTGTTGTGTGTACTGTAGACACTGCATGTTAGTGTTTAGGTAGTATGGCAGAGCTTTGTGCGCATGGGTCGTGCTAATGGATTAGCAGGGAATCTTGCGTTGAATAGCTTTGTCATCCTTCTGTGTGGTTTCCAGGGGTGAACGTCAAGGTGAAGTGCTAGACTTGTGTTTTCCCTGCTGATGTCTGTAAAAGACAGGAAATATAAATTAATAATATATACCCTAATGGAGCTCGTAAATCAGCTTCCATGTTCGAGTTCGTTTTGTGCCCAGTGTTTTGATGGTAAGGTTACAACAGCCAGAGGAGAACCGAGATACTTTGGACAACAGTATCTGGACAGAGAGATTAGCAAGAAAGCGCTGTTGTGGTATAATATTGTGGGGCATTCACACTGCTGATGGGTCTCAGTGCAAAAAAGCTAAATGTGCCACAGGTTTAGGATTGAGGTGTCTTAGTAGAGCTGTGTGTTCATATTTGTGGACCACCAGACGTGATGCTGGTCAGTATTAATGCAGATTGGTGTAGGTTTGTTTATCTAGAGCGGTTTCCGCGTGGGTGCTGCAGTCTAGTGATTTAAAACAAGTGTTTATGGACACCACGATTGGCATTGTACGGATGCACTGGGTGGAATGTATGGGCCCTGACATTGCTTATTCTTTTATGTCTCAGCATTTGAAATGCCCAGGGTGCTGGAACAATTAGGCCGAGGTGCTATGGCAAGCCTGGGTCATGTTTAAAAGGCTACTTAAGTGGGTGGCACAATGAGAGCTTCAGGCACACCGTACCATTTAATTAACAGGCCCTGGATAGATGTAGAACCACTTTACTAGGGACGTTCAAGTAAATTTAATGTGCCAATTGGGTGGAAGCCATATTTTGGGGAGAGAGCACTTGTACACTAGTTAAAAGGGGGTAAGTGCAGAGTCCGAAGGCCAGCAAAAACAGGAAGACTGAAGGGAAAACGTTTGGGAAAACTAAATACAGCAAAGATGTCAGATTCAACATTGGCTTTCATATTATATAAATTATTGACCCACCAGACCAGGCACTGAATCACATTTTATTTTTGTGGATGTGCACATGTGATTATGTAAAATGTGGTCACTCAGAGCACATGAAAGTCAATGATTTCAGTAACTGACCCATTGTCCCATGCTGTGGTGGGCAGAAGCAAAATGTGAATCACAGCTGATCACACCAATGACCGAAGAGCTCAGAGCTGAAGCCCCTCTGTACATACGAATGCATTTTTCTTTATTAATGATTATCTTAACATGAGGCTGGCAAGATATCCGAAGCAGTTTCAATGCTAGAGATAAACAGAAGAGAGCACAACTGTACCTCCCCGAGGTTGTCAGAATACATTGCGATCTCTATCACCTGTCACCTGACCTCTCTCTGCTGCAGCTTATTTGCACATCTGATCTTCAACTTCTTATCTTCAGAACAGCTGCAATGAAGTCAAGTGAGAAGCACTTATCTACGTGAGCCAAGATTAGTCTGAACAATTAGCATGAATAAATCACCAAACTGATACATGGCTTCAGGTCGTGTATGCAAACTTAACCCTGCATGGTTTAACAGACAGCACAAGCAATTTTCTTGGAAACTAATTTAGTCTCAGTGTTTGAAGAATTTGTTTTGATCCAAAATGAAGTTACATTGTTTGAATCCTGCATGCCGTATGTATGTGCCAAAATGCATTCCATTCTCTGAATTGACTACGAGATATTTCAGTTATTGTTTTGTAGATTCTTTTGGATAAATGGGTGGTAGGTAGAATGAAGATAAATTATTTGAATGCGATTATAACGTGACTGGCTTTCAATAGTGCATCGGGAAGGGAATTTTATCAAATGTTATGAACAATGCGCTTTCATAAAGGAGCACAATGAAGAATAAAAATTGGCAGTGAAGTTGTAGTCATAAATGGGCACGAGGCAAAATCATGTGGCAAAACACATGCAAATAACTGCATATTTTATGTGTGAACGCTCAGAGAAAAGACACAAAAAATCTCTTATGCTGCAGTCATATTGTCAAACAGATTGTGCAGATGTGTTCTACTGCTAAATGTACTACAGGAAAACAAACCGAACAAAGGGGCCGATCATGATGGCTGGCGTTCCACCACCGCCGGGCCGGTGTGGCCCTCTGCCGGCCTGGCGGGTGTATTTTTGCCAACCACGGGCGCGAATCCCCGACCGCCACATTATGATAGGCAGACATAGCCCAATTTCCGTCCGCCGTGGAAAATCCAGTTCTGCCAGTAGTTTGGTTCTGCGACAAGGGCAGATGTAGCCAATAACGAGAGACCGCCAGGCGGAATGACGTGAGACCGCCGTACCAATTGCCTCAAATAGGTCACCGGACCGCAACGGAGGAACCACCCATTGAAACACGGCGGAAGCAACACAGCGGAGCAAATCAGGAATCCCAGAGTGCTCCACGCAGTCGCTACCGCAATGGATCTTGCCCTACATGCCCTACCACTGCTGTTCCTGAACCGCCATCAACAAAGATGCAACCGCCGTGCACAACGTCGCAGGTACTTCAATGACACACATCCGCACACAACATCAGCACACAACACCTGACCTGCAAATGTCTTCCTGTCCACTCCAGACCTCCTGGTGGGCACAGGACCATATCCACCAGTGCCATTGCAAGGCGCCGCTTGTTGTGAACACACTGCTACGCACCGGCACCATCCATCAACAAAGTAAGCACTGTCATCTCCCCGTCACATCACCTAAGCGGTGAGGACGCGGGAAAACATCCGCACAACCCAGTAGGCATGGGCAACGCCACACATGCGCAGTGTCAATGAGGGGGTAAGGATTGAGTGAGACCTGGGCCCAAAGTAAATAGCATGCCCCCATCGGTAGCAGCTGTCATTACCTGATACAATCACAGCAACTACCATCACAACATGCACCACATACAAATGTGTGCCCATCTGATTATCAGGGAAAGTGATGTCTGGCAACCAAGTCATAGGTGTAATGTGGCAAAACAACAACTGTATTGACTTGCCACACAGGTGCCCCAGGTGTCAGTCCCTCTCCCTGCTAGTGGCAAGGTGAGTTTTTGGGATCAAAGCCCACCAGCATACTGGTGCCACACAGGTGCCTCTGGTGTCAGCCCCCCTCCCTGCTAGTGGCAAGGTGAGTGTCAGGGACCAAAGCCCACCAGCATACAGGTGCCCCTGGTGTCAGCCCCCTCCCTGCTAGTGGCAAGGTGAGTGTCAGGGACCAAAGCCCACCAGCATACAGGTGCCCCTGGTGTCAGCCCCCTCCTTTCTAGTGGCATGCTGAGTGTCAGGGATTAAAGCCCACCAGCATACTGGTGCCAAACAGGAACCCCTGGTGTCAGCCCCCTCCCTGCTAGTGGCAAGGTGAGTGTCAGCTACCAAAACCCACCAGCATAGAGGTGCCCCTGGTGTCAGCCCCCCTCCCTGCTAGTGGCAAGGTGAGTGTCATGGATCAAAGCCCACCAGCATACTGGTGCCACACAGGTACCCCTGGTGTCAGCCCCTCTCCCTGCTAGTGGCAAGATGAGCATCAGGGATCAAAGCCCACCAGCATACAGGGGATCAAAGCCCACCAGCATACAGGTGCCACATAGGTAATCGTGGTTGAACCACATGACAGGCAGCAGTCAACAGTAGTTGGCAAAACACCACCCAATCCATGTGCTAATTAAGTCAACATTGTGTGGATCACACACACAGAAGTGTGCAACAGCACATACTGACATGTGACCATCACAATTACATGAATACCAATCGATGTGCCTGATGTGGCAGCAAACATAGTGGATACAATAAACTTACAGCACTGCATGCCCAGTAAGAAGTCTGGCAACAAAAAACAAAACACAATCACACACCTCTTACTGCCCCAGCATGTGAATACACAATACAAGTCACAACACTACACACATCACAACACACACAGCCAGTGCAACTGTAGCTCTTCAAACACACAGACAGCAGTGACCACAACCACAGCAGAACAACAAAGCCAAACACAGATGCACTGCACATGTGCAACCATGCCTGCAAGCTGGTACCTTACAATAACACCCATATGCATGTTAAAGTGTCCTGAGGGGCACATAGGACTAGTACACCGAGCAGCTACTCACAGCAACACTTCACACCATGAAGTGCTGGCGAGGGTCACACACTGTGAAGGCATGGGATAGAACACATGCGACTGAAGTGGTGTATGCATCAGGATTGCACAGGTGATGATTGTACAGCCAAAAACACACCAACCAGTCATGCACAATGTGCACACATCATAACCACACATAGGGAATGCCATGAACACCCACAGCAAACACTGCATCAGCAAAGAAAACCAGACAAGTGACAGGAAGGCAGGTGTAAAATCCACCAACATGTCTGTCTGAGTGAGTAGAACAGCACATGTAGGTCCCGATTACATGACACACGTGCCTCAACAACAATACACAACTCACACTTTTCAGTCACAAACTCTGCACACTCTCAACTGACAGCAAAAACATGAATGTGTCCACAAGGAGTGGAAGGACAAACTGCCCAATATCAAACTCATCCATGTGCAAACAATTAGTGGCACTTGTCAGACCAAATAAACAAACAGGCAATGCATACCAGGATCATACACATGTGTATACGGCACGTTAAGTCCAACATACACATCAACAACAATGACAAGGACAGGCCAAGCACACTGTCTGACAACTCAAGTGCGCACATACAAATATACCCAAGTGAGTATGCAGACAGGACCTACACAAGATTACAACACACACATTACTGTTTACACATCCAAACCTATCACACAGATAATACCAACCATGGCTACCCCACAAGTCACACTGTGTGTACAATACCCCATCTCTTGTGGCATAGCCTCCTAACATTACAAGTGTACAATTGAAGGAATCTCAAGGTGATATGATGAGTGTACGAGCACATCAACACAAACAAGCATAATTGCACTCCCAAGCCACATAGTTGATCCTCACAAAAGTGAGTGTCACGTCAGTCAAACTGTTACAAGCGTAATCAATGAAATAGCAATATGGAAGTGCCATGCAGAGCATGTTGCACATTGAGCCATACACACCCATAAAACTGTTTAGTTCAGCAACTGCACCAATGAAGTATATGACAGGAGTAACAGACTTTATTGCAAAATACCATGATTTGCAGGCATCAAATTGCCAACAAAGGAAATGACATTGTCCAGTTCATAGTTCAAACAATGCTCATGTGTGCATGAGAATGTACACAGCGAATGTGCCACACAGTGCACTGACATGTGAACCCAAATGCTACGGTGATACCAGGGTTCCGTCCAGGCAAAGCTGTGGGAGAGATGGGAATGTGGGAAGCATTTGGCATCCGACCTGCATGTCTTCTGGACTTTGAAGTGGCAGAGTGTCGAGCCCAGTGGTAGGACCTGACCTAGGAGACAGAGGACCAGCAGAGGCAGGGGGAGTAGTGGCTGTGCCATACGGAAGGCTGCATAGCCCGGGTGGCATGGTGGCACGTGGAGGCGTGCATAAGCGCTGTGAGACAGAGTGGGTGGAGGAGAATGTGGAGGGCTGACTCTACATTTCTTAGGGATATTATATTTCAGAATTGTCTTTGGCTGACGGGGAAGTGGTCTGGGCACAACAGATACACCCTCTGACAAAGGTGTCACAGGTGCAGGCGTCTGTCCCTGTGAGGATTTGATGGATTTGGTTTTAGCCTTGGTGTTGGCCTGACTTTTTCTCCCCATCCCCTGTTGTCCTGTTGCCCCACGCACATTGCTATCCTGACTACGCTTCACAGAGGTGTTGGTGGGAGTGGAGGTTTGTGGTCAGGGTGTCTTAGGGAGCTGTTGTTGCTTCGACTTCACTGGCACCTGCACCACAGCAGGCATGGCAACTTTGTGTCTTTAGCAGCAGTTTTCTGGATGGGAGGGTCCTGTGCTGTGTGTGATGTCTTGGAATGTGAGCTAGAGGCCTACTTCTTTGCCTCATGGCCCAGAGTCTCATCTGAAGGGCTTGTTTCTATGTCTCCCTGTCTGACTGTGTCTAGTTTAGGGGCTGGTGTTTGTGGTCTGCCACGCTTGGGGTGGTGCTGTCGTGGGCTGCGTCTTACCACCTTGGGGCCTGAGGGCTCTGTTGTGTCTACACTCTCCACAGGTGTTGCCACTGGTAGGGTGCTTGTTGAAGGTACAGGAGCCAGACCTTGAGGTCGAGACAGCTGAATAGCAGCAGTCACGGTCGAGGTCAAACCCTGGAGAGTCCTGTGTAGCCCACCCATGTCTGAATGAACGCCCTCCATGAATGCCAGAACGTGTCCCAACTTCTTGTCCTGATCCTGATATGCATTTAGTAGAGCTGTCTGCCCCACACACAACTGCAGTAAGAGGTCTACCGCCTCAACACTGAGGGCAGCAGGGGACAGTGGGGCAGGGGCATCAGTGCCTGGGGTGAATGCGACTCTACCCTTGACAGCCCTGCGTGCACGAAATGCACTAGTGGTAGTAGGCGGGATGGTGGGTACTGGCCGATGTGTCATGGATGTAGATTCTGCATTGTCACTCCCTGAGGCCACCATGGCTGCGGACTCCCCACTGGAGTCATCAGATGTAGATGTTGGGCTCTCTGGGTGCGATTTTTCATGGACACTACTGTCCCCCTCCAAGCCGCTGGACACCTCCGTGTCAGTGACCTCATGTGACTTATGCGTGCCAGATGCTTCAGCATTGGTATCTGTCTCATTGCCTCTTGTGCACTCAGTCGATTCTGCAATGGACAGAGACATAGTTTTAGTACAGTGCAAGAGACATAAAAGAACATATGCATGCACAACACAGAAGTACATAATGAGAACACCATGTTGCACGACACCCTGTGCAGGGTGCGTTTGTAACAACAATGCTAGGTACAGATGCAGATGCAAACATGCATTGTTGACAGCAAGGTCCCATGTGATGTACACACAGGCAAACATCGTCGCCGTACTCCCTATGAACCTAACATGTACATCCCAGTAGGCAAACCCACATGCCAGTATGTGATGGAGGCATAAAACACAGCCTGTTGCCCCTGTCACATATGCAGTCACTGTAAGGAGGCAACACAAATACTAGCAATTGCATCTTACATTGTACCAGAGCTAATGATGCATATCACATCGTGCAAGTAATCACAAAAACATTTGCACTTTGTTGTCAGAAGTGTAGGTCACACCATTTCAAAGTCCTGCAAGGGACAGATAGTCAAATGCACACTTACATGTTGCACACTGCTGTAGACTGCCTGCTGATGTCGCTAACACCCACAATGCACATGTCATTATCGCACATGTCATGATGCACCATCAAGTGCCATTGTACCTTAAACATGTGGATTCACATCCATGGAAGTAACATGACACCTGTACTCCACACAAAGGCTACTGAGTAGTAATCTCATCGGAATTGACACATCAACGACAACAGAAGTGGCTCACAGATGCCGTTCATGCAGTCAGTCAGTCACACATGAAGTCGGCCTTCTTGGAATACTCACCACATATATCCTGCTGATGGTCCCTCAAACGTCCATACAGTTCTGGCTGTGTCACAGCCAAGATGCAGGAAATAATTAGAGTCAGGGTCCATCGCGCCAGCCTGCCTGTCCGAGGTGCCAGCCCCAACGTCATCTCTCCCACGGTCTTGCTGAGACGGGAGATGTCGTCCCACCTCTTATGCCAGTGTGTGTGCCATCTGTTGGATACACCGAGGGCCCGAACCTTCAGTGCAATGTCCTTCCATGCTGCCTTACGTTGGTTGACCTTCAACTGCAGGCATGGGAGACAAGAAAAGGAAGTATCAGACACCCTGTGTGAATTCACAAAGTGTGTCAGTACAGGAAAACGGAAATGCATGCCACACGAAGAACAATATCCTCATCACAGGCTATAGAGCATTACACATTGTACATTTGCATGACATCACTACATACATATGCACGTATGATGCTGGACACAGGACATGGCCATCACCTACACAGGCACAATGGCAGCACTGAAAGCTATGTGCAGTAGGCCTCAATCGGTGACTCAGTCTGTGAGTGAGCAACACATGTAACACTGCAACAGATGTGTTGTACCTGAATGACTGTGTCAACCACTCCCCCCAAACCCCAATGCCCTTGGCATGGTGATGCCTCACTGCCTCGTGTATGACGCATTTCTTGACATATTCATAGTCATCATGCCCTTATCACAAAGTCAATACCTGTATTGTGCAATACTCAGTCCTATGATGGCTCTAAGGGTAATAGGTGTGTGGAGGTGCAATTTACAGAACTGGGTAATGGTCACGCATAGGACTTTTGAACATGCTGCACACCGAAACCTCATGCGCTATAGCATTTCACAACACACATCATCCATTGGCCTATTACAGTATACATATGAACATCCACTAGTGAGTTTGTCACGTGTGAGTGGGCAATAACATCACATGGTACAGTCAGAGTAAGTCCTGACTTGGACTGTATCTAACAACATTTGTCTGTGTGCCAGCTTTGAAAAATGCAAGGCACTATCTACCCTCTGCCCTGTCGCTATGTTGCCTTATGAGGCTACACACATCATTTACTTTACGTTGCATTGCATGGCAGTGTGACCCTGATTTACAATAGCTAATCTCACAACAACATGTTCATTGCTGTAGAGCAGGAATGGCTGGAAAGGTGTACATATTACCTCCTCCGCTCATGAGTCCCAATGCATTTCACAGGGCCCATGTATGGAGCATGCAATGATAACTATATGGATGCCTGCACATGAACTTGCACTCACAGGCACATACTAGTGCACAGGAACATCAAGGTGACATTCTGAGCAGTATCACAATTGTATTCAGTCACATTTACCAGTACACCTGGCGCACCAAAAAGCCGCCCATACTGTCCAAGGACCTCGTCCACCAGAAACTCAATCTCCTCTGTGGTGAAGGGACTGGCCCTGACTTTCTCCATCCTCGATTTCACAGTATCCAGGAATCTGGGAAACAAGCAGTTGCTGTGGAGGAATGGCATTCAGCAGTGTCTGAAGGCATGCAAGATCTGTTGGGCTTTCACAGACATTTATAGGCCCCTGGGGTTGTTACAGTGATAGTCAGCTACTGTAATTGGGCTGGCTGGCAGCTATCTTTCAAGTATGTCCAATGAGCTGACCCGCGGATGCGGAACATGCTTACCGTGGTTTTCAAATGTTGCATCACATCACCGCGATTGCGGGTCCCATTGGCTGCAATCGCATTGGCGGTGTCCCACCGCAGAGGCCAAGCGGTCGCTACCGCTATGTTGCATCTTCTAAGTACATCCAATGAGCTGACCCGCGGATGCCGAGTACGCCTACCGCACATATGGACACTGTATGCACTAGCAATGTGACTCAGCGACTTTTCTTCCTGGACAAGAGGGCACCACAGTGTCTTCTTGCAGTTGTATCTCAATATCAATGCTACTGTGACATACAACTCACTGATACCTACAAATGCCATGTGTGTGGGCAAACTGAAATGCTTTGACATGCACTTACTTCTGTCAGCCATGACATGTGTGTGCATGTACATCTCTTGCTACTGTCATATTTACCATGTAAACACTGTGTGAGAGGGACAATCAGTCTACACACATGATTGCATGGACATATACTGCGGTCATTTTGTTGTGCACATATCTGAATGATGTAGTACATGTGGTCGGCTTACACACTCTGTTTACATTGTGGTGAACACTGGTGGTCTATGCAGGTTGATTTGCAAGGTGTGGCAGGCACTGCAGCTACATGTTCATCAGCAGTGTAGCTGTATCATACATATGCTGTGTCACCTTCTTCTAGGGCTTGGTACACAAGATGCATTTGTGTGCCATTCACGGCGTCTAAATTTGTTTTTGAGTTAGTCAGTATGTGCAACATGACCTGATGTAACACGACATGTGTTCAATGTGTACCTGCATCTGAGTTGTGGATTCATGAACGGTTGAAGTCCATTAATTGTTTGTGCTGCATAATTCAATATGTAATATGTTTCACATATGTCATAGCTTTATCTGAATTACATTATTCCTCTTCCTTGTCATGTGGGCGATGACCAAATGTGCACCGTCCTTTCACACTGCTGGCAGACATGGAGAATGTGGACGTCATCAGGAAGTTCTGTCTTGATCACATAACACTGCAAGAGCTGTGTGCTCAGTTGGAGCCCCATCTGACACCTCAACGGACATATCCAACTGCCCTGTCCCAAACAGCGGCGCTCATGGCAGCCCTGCCTTTTTTTGCTACTGGCTCTTTCCAATACACGGTTGCCATTGGTGGTGGTATGGCACAAGGCACGCTCCGCATGGTGCTGTGGGAGGTTGTGTCGGTAATGATGCGGTACAAGGACCAATACATTAGTTTCCCAAGTAGACAAGATTTGCCAGCTGTGAAGTCTGGTTTTTATGCTCTTGGCCGTATTCCTTATGTAGTAGGGTCCATTGACTGCACACACATTGGCCTTGCACCACCACAAGCACGTGAGCAGGTGTATAGGAGCAGGAAGCACTACCATTCCATTAATGTGCAGGTGGAGTGCCAAGCTGATTTGATCATCAGCCATGTGTGTGCAAGATTTTCCGGCTCTGCCCTTGTCTCTAACATCCTGTGAAGCAGCGTAGTACCACGGTTGATGGCATATCTGCATCTAGAGCGTGCATGGTTTGTAGGTGAGTAGACTGGGTCAAGTTGTGTGCTGTGTGTGACATGCTGTTCTCTTCCACTGTTTGTATATCTAACTTTTTCTGTGTATGCCACATCTAGGTGACTTGGCGTATCCAAACCGGCTTTGGCTGCTGAGCCCAATTAGGAATCCAGGAACCCCGGGTGTAGTCAACTACAACGAGGCACATAGTAGGACACGCTGTGTGATTGAGCGCACCTTCGGCCTGCTGAAGTCCCGATTCTGGTGCTTGGACAAAAGTGGAGGTGCACTGTTGTATTCCTCACAGAAGGTGTGCTGGATAGTAGTGGTATGCTGCATGCTCCACAACCTTGCAATGCGCAATGCTGTTCCACTAATCCTGGATGAGGATGAGCAGCAGATGCCCCTCCTGAAAACCCACACACTTCCAGTGATGACGATAGTGGTGAAGAGGAAGGTGGTGACCGGCGTCAACAGCTAATTGACAACTACTTCCTTGAATGTGAGTGACTTGGTAGGACAGGGAGATCATGTGTTGGCTTGGATGTCAGTGTGAAGTCATTAATGTTTTCGACTGCTGCCTGTTGTTGCGTGTGAAAGGATGGCTGATGTGTGTTGCACAGGGTATTTGTCTCCAGGTACTTCATGTGTATGCTGAGTTTATTGTGCATTGCTATCTGTGCTTGTCTAAGTACCATTGATGACTTTTGATGCGTTTCAGCTGCAATGGCATGACATGAGTAGTAAATGTCATTCTCTTCTGTCTTTCCAGGTTCATTCACACTGTCAAGGCCTCTTCATATTCACTGCTGGTGTTACGGGGGACACTGAATTGTCATTGTACCTACGTAAATAAACATGGCACTGACACAGACATAGGTATGTGATGGGTGTTTATTGAAACCGAGGATTTGTGCAAGTGAAGTGAATATGTACACAATTGTGAGGAGTGTATACATTGTTTGTCTGTCATGGTAGATGAGATAAATGTAGTAGTCTGCACAAAGCAGGAGTCTCACAGTCCAACATACTCAGGCCATTAACTTGGCAACGTAGGCTAACAGAGTCTACAGAGTCCATGTAAGGGGGAAGGACAACGAACCATCATGGCTGGCTCCGTGTGTGACATTGGTATGATGGCCTGCCACCAGATCCTCCCCTGTGGATTCTCAGATGGCCCCATTGAGTGTTTGGCAGGGGCTGCACTTGCTCCAGGGTCACTGGTGTCCGTGGACTCTCTCTCCTCCTGCACAGCCCTCTCTGTGTCCATGGCTGATTCGTTGTTCTGCCTGGCAGGCATGCCACTAGAGGGGGGTTGATCTGCACTTGTGCCTGGGAGCCTGTCCCTCAGCACCCCCACTAGCTGGTCAACAATGTCGACCAGTTGGCCCATCCGTGTGTCCATGGACTGCTGCAGCACGCGGCTCTCATGCATGTCGTCTGCAAGCTGGCAGAGTACTCCATGGTTCTCCTGGAAGGAACCAAGGACTCTTGCAATAGTGGCCTGGGATTCAGGGTCACTGTCCTCCTGTGTCTCTGCCCCATGTCTTCTCCCACCTGCCCTCCTGCCATGTCCATGTGGCATTATCCCATGACGCACTGGCACACTCTCCCTGCCATGCTGTGAATGTGCGGTGGTGTTGGTAACCACGTGGCAGGGCGATTGTTACAGGCAGTAGTGATGATGGGGTTGTTGGAGGCCACAAAGGTCGTGGTGGCAGGGGTTAGGACAGTTGTTGCCGTGGTGGAGAGGATGGTGGTGGATGGCACACAAGTCGTAGTGGCAGAGGCCAGCCCAGTTGTTGTTGCCGTGGTGGAGAGGATGTTGGTGGATGCCACACAGGTTGTGGTGGCAGGGGCCAGGTCAGTTGTTGCCGTGGTGGTGGTGACAGTGAGGGCTCGAGCCATGTTATTCCCTGGCACACCAGAGGGGCCAGCTTCAGATTCCAAGGCGGAGAATATGAGTGAATCTGCATCTGAGTGCTCACGTTGTCATCATCCTGTATAGTTCGTTGTCGTTCTCCAGTTGGACAGAGGACATATGGAAATTGAGTTGCACGCAAAAAGCTTGATGTTACACTGATATTTGTGACATTTGATGCTACAGATGATGTTATGTTATGTAAAAGTTCTTATAGAGCGCACTTACACCAAACGGTTTCTTGGCGCTATGGGCAAAAGGGAGGCAGATAAGGAGAGGTGAGAACGGGGAGGAGAAAAAAGGAACGGGGCAGAAGGAAGACCTAGTTATGTGCTTTACAGAACAAGTGGGGGTAAGAGGTGGTGAGCCTAAACTCTAAGGGGAGTGCGTTCCAAAAAGAAGGGGTAAGAAACGAGAATCTGAGCCCTCCATGTTTCTTGCGTTTGAAGGTGGATATCTTAAGTAAGGCAAGATGGGAGGATCGGAGGTTACGAGAGGGGGCATAGTGGTAAAGGAGAGAAGAGATGAAGGCTGGGCCGAGGCCAGCCAGCGCTTTAAAGATGGTGCAGCCTAGTTTGAAGTTACAACGTTCAGCTACAGGGAGCCAATGGAGGGTTTTTAACAGGGGACGAACATGCTGGTACCTGGGCTGTTTGAAAATCAATCGTGCAGCCTGATTCTGAACCAGCTGAAATTGATTCAACTGGTAGGCAGGAATGCCAACATAAAGGGAGTTGGCATAATCTAACCTGGAAACTACCAGGGCCAATAAAGCCAGGGTGAGAGCCTCAGTAGTGAGGAATCGGGATATCTTGCGGATTTTACGTAAGTGAAAAAAACTAGAGGAGACCACCGTGTTAATCTGGGGTTTCATTGAAAGGTCTTTACAGATAACCACCCCAAGGCTTTTAGCAGAGTCAGCAGGGCGGGGGGAGACCTAGACGAGTAGGCCAAAAGTTAGAACTCCACGGGTTGGAGGCGCCCCCGATAAGAACCAGTTTGGTCTTATTGAGGTTGAGTTTCAGGTGATTTGCCCCCATCCAATCGCTGATATGACACAGAGTAGACTGGAAGTTGTGGGTGGATTGGTCCGAGGGGTCGATATCGAGGATCAGTTGAATGTCATCTGCAGAATTAAATGCAGTGACATTGCTGCCTCGTAAAAGACTGAATAAGGGGGGTAAGATACAAGTTGAAAAAGAGGGGGGAAAGAGAGGAACCCTGCGGGACACCGCATGTCAACCCAACCTTATCAGCAGAGAACTGAGAGAGACGGACAGCCTGGTGACGGTTACTCACGAACGAGTGAGCCCAGTCAAGGGGTAATCCCCGGATGCAGCCTCCTCGACACGGCCGACCAGGATATCATGGTCGACCGTGTCGAAGGCAGCCGACAAATCCAGAAGCACAAAAGCCTGACTGATGTTACAGTCCACGCCCCTCCGCAGCTCCTCCATCACTGAGAGAATGACCAGCTCAGTTGAATGGGCAGGTCGAAAATCGGCCTGTTGAGGGTCGAGGAACTGCGAGTGCTCAATGAATGAGCTCATGAAGTGTGTGACATGGGCCCAAGTACTTTACTGAGGTAAGGGAGTAAGGAAATGGGGTGAAGGTTGTTCATAAGGGATGGGTCAGCATTGGGCTTTTTGAGAATGGGCACCACCGCAGCGGTTTTAAAAGAGCTAGGGACCAAGCCCACTTTGAGTGAGTTTTTGAGAAGAGTCAGAGGGGGGGTGGGGCAGGCAGTAAAGGCCTCACGCAGGACATAGGGGGGACAGCAGTCAATGGGGGAGCCAGAGGTCACCTTATTTAGCAGGGCTAGGAACTCGTCCTCCGAAATAGAGGGTATCTGTGTAATTTGCTGAGGATTATGAACAGCAGGAGTGGTGGCTGGAGTGGATGAGTCAGGGGGAGCAAGACAAGAAATACTGTTTTTAATTTTAGTGACTTTTTCAATGAAAAACAAATTAAGGGAGTCACAAAGTGCCTGGGAGGGGGGAGGTTTAATAGTAATCCTATCTGGGTGCGAGAGTTCTTCCACAATGGAAAAAATGTCTTTTGCCTTAGAGGCTGAGTCTACAATTTTCTTGGAGAAATAAGAAGTTTTGGCTTGCAGGATAGCTAGCTTATAGTCTTTGAGCAGTGTCGTGAATACCAACTTCTTGTCAGGGGCGTAGTCTCATCGCCACCAACGCTCAGCTTGTCTAAGTTTAAGTTTCTTTACTTTAAGTTCCTCTGAGAACCATCTTTGCGCGTCATGGGGTTGCTTTAACCTGCCATATTTAAAGGGGGCTACGGTATCACTAGCTGATTCGAGCCAGCGCTGCAGGCCTAATGCTTGAGTGTCTTGAGAATCGCACTCAGGTGGGGGTGAGACTCTAAGTAAAGTGACAAAAGTGCCCAAATCAGCCCTATTCCAGTTCCTAGCTGGAAGATTGACCTCAAGGGTACTACTAGCATGGGTGGTAACGGCAAAGGAGAAGGAAATAATGGAATGGTCCGACCAAGGACAGGGAAGAACAAGGGGAGAGGAGATATCCAGGTTAGAGGTCCAAACCTGGTCGAGGATGTGGCCTTTGACATGAGTTGCTAAATGAACATGTTGAGAGCAGTTCATGCCAAATAACAAGTCGGAAAAGGTGGATGAACAGACACACTCTCTGTCATCAAAGGGCCAGTAGTTGAAGTCCCCTAGAATCAGGATTTTTGAGTTATTAATGACCAGCTGGGAGAGCATGTCACCGAACATTGACGGGAAGTTGGGCATAGGCTGAGGGGGGCGATAAACCAGGACACAGATAAGGGGGGCCACTGGGGATTCCAATCTAAGAATAAGGCAGTCGACCAAAGGGATACGGGCAGTAGCTAGTGAAGAAAATCTAATAGGATGTTTAATAATGGCTGCCACCCCACCACCCGGCTTACCCGAGGTTCTATTGGCTTGGAAAATGTAGTAACCCGGCGGGACCGCCGCGAGGATGTCCGGAGAAGACTCCTCATTAAGCCAAGTCTCGGTGACAAAAAGCATGTCAGGTTTATCAGAGTCCAGGAGCTAGAAAATCTCCAGCTGGTGCTTGACCAGTGAGCGGGTATTCAAGTAGCTCACTGTGAAGTTGGAACTGACAGCTCTTTTGGCGGGAGGGGGAGGGGCGGCCAAGGGGATCTGCATAGCAGATGGAGGGGCCATGGTCAAAAGGGGGTCAAACTCCGGGAAAGCCCTTCGGGGGCAGAACAGTCCCAGTGAGTCTAATCTAGCAAGTATGGTCAGGCGGAGGGGCCACTGGGAGTGCAGGAGTGTCAAATCAGAGGCAGTATAGGTAATAAGTTTGGCAGAGTAACATGCCCCTTGCTCCGGCAGGCTGCGGAAGGGCGCAGACGGACTTACCTTAGGCGCACCTTCGGCGTGCCGTCGACGCGCCCGCTGCGCATGGTGGGAGTTGTAGTACAGGCCTCTCAGCCCCCAAACAGCCCTCCCATGCAAGATGGCTACCTACCTGTTTGGTGAAGGAGAACTATGCAATGCCTTGCAGGTGTTCCTGGGTGGGGTGCGGGAGGGATCCATCTGGATAATGCTGTGGGACAGGGGGCATGGCGGGAGTTGTGGTACAGGCCCCTCCCCCCCAAACAGCCCTCCCAAGCAAGATGGCTACCTACCTGTTTGGTGAAGGTGAACTATGCAATGCCTTGCAGGTGATCCTGGGTGGGGTGGGGGAGGGATCCAGCTGGATGATGCTGTGGGACAGGGGGCATGGTGGGAGTTGTGGTCCTGGCCTCTCTCCCCCCAAACAGCCCTCCCAGGCAAGATGGCTACCTACCTGTTTGGTGAAGGTGAACTATGCAATGCCTTGCAGGTGCTTACTGGGTGGGGTGGGGGAGGGATCCATCTGGATGCTGCTGTGGCACAGGGGGCATGGTGGGAGTAGTGGTACAGGCCTCCCTCCCCCAAACAGCCCTCCCAGGCAAGATGGCTACCTACCTGTTAGTTCGTTTGGGGTGCTGCAACGGCTTGCAGGTGCTCCTGGGTGGGGTGGGAGGGAGAGCTCCATCTGGGTAGGCTGTGGGACAGGAGGCATGATGGGAGTGGTGGTACAGGCCTCCCTCCCCTCAAACAGGCCTCTCAGGCAAGATGGCTACCTGCCTGTTGGCTGGAGGTGAACAATGCAATGGCTGCCACATGCTTCTGGTGTAGTGCTACATCCTGCTCAGCTGTGGGACAAGGGGGCCTGGTGGGAGTTGTAGTGTAGGCTGCCTGTACATGTGCCACCACTTAAATACTGCTAGGTACATTTGTGCTGGATGAGAGGGAGTTCATGTGGGATCTGTGAGATCTGTTTGGGGGGAGTGTTTTGGACATGAGGACATTTGGGCCTAGGAACAGTTGCTTTAGAGTTGTGCAAGATACTACATTACAGTGTTTTGGCAGTATTTTGTTGGTACAACCAGACTCCAAACAAACCCTCAATTCCAGTGCAACTCTCTGGGTGCAGTATACCCAGCACCTTCTCCTCACATGGGTTGAATGTTCTTGGTGGGTGGGAGGTCCACTGCCAGTACGGTTGGCCAGCTCACGGTTCTTGCTGTTCTTCCCCTTGACCTTGCTCTTGAGGTCAGTCCACCTCTTCCTGATCTCCTTCCTGTTGCGTGGAACTTTCCCTTTAGCATTGACTCTGTCCACTATCCTTTGCCACATTTGACTTTGCCTGGCTGCAGGGGTCTGTTGTACCTTGCTTCTTAAGATGTATGGCTCTACTCCTATGATCTCATTCACCATGACTGACAACTCACCATCAGTGAATTTTGGTATTTTCTGTGCCATGGTGTGTGATGTGCTGAGTGGTTGGGAGTGCAGTTGTGGGTGGGGTGATGATGTGTGTGGTGTGGGTGTGGGTGTGCTTGTGATGGGGTGATGTGTTCAGGTTTTGCTTTTGGTTGTGTGATGAGGTAGGGCCCTTCGCTTCTGGAGTTTTGATGGGGAGTGTGGATTAGCCAGGGGCTGCTTTCATGCTCAGCTATGTCAGTGTGTTTTCAGGGAGTATTCATGTCAGGTGTGTTGTCTGTGTTGAGCTGGGTTTTGTAGTTTTTGTGTTCCAGGGGCATCTGTCAATGGGATGTATTACTTGTTTCTATTGGCTGAGCTGAGCCAGTTGCACTTCCACATTAGTTGGTTTTGTGCTGTAGTAGTCCTTAACCGTCATTACTATTTCCGATGTACTGCCGCGGTCGGAATGCGCTGGTCCAGTTTCCGGGGCTCACATTCATCATTAGTGACATTTGCGGCGGTCGGTAACAAGCGGTTGTACCGCAAGCACCGCGGTGCCATCATGATTGCACTGGTGGGAATTCCGCTGGTGTATTGGCGGTTTTTGGGCTTGCCGCAGCGAATAGGACCGCCGTGGATGGTGTTTCAGCTTTTCCGCACGTGCACGGCGGTGTTTCAAGGATTCCGACCGCGGCAAGTGTTTTTTCCCCGCAGTGCATCGTGATGGGACCGGCAGTGCCGCCGCAAGCCAATGGTGCATTTTTTTCCCATAGCAATGGCAGTATGGACGATGTTCCGCCCGCCATCGTGATCAGCCCCAAAAACTTAGCAATAACCCTGCCAAGAAGCGTATTACACAAACTACACTGACAAAGGGGGACATGGACATTTCCATAATGAGTAAAGGTAGACAAAATCAAGGAAAACAGGTATACATCTTTTTTTTTCTTTTTAGGTTAGGATAGGGACAACTTTAGCTGTGTGCCAGATCTCATTGTAGCCCAACACGTTTGACACAACATGCAACATATAAAGCAAAACATTTCAAATATAGAGCATTCAGAGAGGGTTTGAGTCAGCCTCCTTAGTTTTGATTCCCTCAGGCATTAACTGGATGATATTATTGCCAAGTTTTGGTGTCAGCTCGTGGCATTACATGGAGAACTATATATATTTTTTTGCAGTTAGAAATTACATTGAGGGGGTCTGATTCACAAAGGTAAACACATACTGTTATGTAAGTTTATGATTGCTAGCTATTCACAAAGGTATTTTACAATTGTGAACTTTACAACTGCAGAGTCTCTGTGCATAAAATATAGGACAGTCCTATCTGTTTATGTACAGAGAGTTGCATTCATAAAGATACTACTTTGTGAATAGCAAACAATTGTAAACTTACAACAGAAGTGTAAGTTTACCTTGTGAATCAGGCCTAGAGTGTTTGAAAAGTAATCCTTTTGTTGTGGTCTGGCATGACAGCACAGCTGTTGCCAGGTAAATATGTAATCATCACTAGAGAGGGAGTTTGGCTCCGGCCACATGTTGGGAACCAGTAGTATGTGTTTTGATAAGGCAGAAGCTGTGATCTTCTACAAACAAAGTGTTTTTATCTAGTACCTGTAATCATTTGGCTAATTTATCCAGCTACCTAGTCTTGAACTTTTAGGGACACACATGTGACATTGGAATGCTATTAAAGTGTCCTAGATAACTAGATCATTTATGTTGTTTTTCTTTGGCAGCAGCACAGATTGGAGGAGGGCAGACAGATTTGACTTGACCGTGCTTCCACATAAATATATATCTATTCCCATGCTATTTACTTGTAATGCTTGACATTTTGCCATACAACATTCCTTTAAAGACAGACCAATTGGCATTGAAAATGCTTGTTTTTCATGCTTTGACTGCTACCATAATCATCATGTTCATACTGTACAATCTGCAGCATTGATTAATGTCACGCTGTTTGTTTACTGCTACTGCAGTTTACTACTGCTTCTCTCACTGCCCGAAGTCGCTGATCACATTCCTGGGAGGTTTTTTGTAGCACTACTGGGAGAGAACTGGGGCAGCAGCCAGCTAGCAGCCGCTCAAGATGACACATGAGTGAGTGATGGTGAAGCACCTGCATCCACACAGGACACCTCTCCAGCCGTTCTCTGCTCATTTGTTGAGACACATGGTTCATTTTTGGGTAGTTTTATATAGCGCAAATTCGACCTGAAGGTAACAGAGCACTTTACATTAGCACCAGCTTCGTTACAGATGGACACATTTTGTTTGGCACAGGAAGATAAAATGATTTGCCCAGAATCACAGTATGTTGAGAGTCCCAACCGTGACTCGAAGCCGGTTCCCCAGCTTTGAGGGCAACCGCTCTAGCCATTATGCTGACATGAACTCCCACCACCTCCTTTTGGGAAGTGTGGAGCTGCAGGGGTAGGGAGGCTGGGAATCTCAAAGGGATTTGGGAGATTTGCATTAACTTATTGTGCAGAACTTGCATTTCTTGATAAGTTCACGCACATTCTTCAAAATATATTGGTAATATTGTGATGCAATACTGCATTTTAAATATTTCCTCTTCATTGACAACAACTTGAGTAATTTACATTGTGTTGAGACTGAAGTTTTGATATTCCAAGATGGTTGCTTTGAACTGTGGAAGAGAGCTAAGAAAGTCTTAGTTCTTCTTCTACACTCACACTGGCAGCTGGAAAGTCCTCGCCCTCCTACTATGTTGATGTACCTGAGGTATGTGTCGCACATTCAAATCCAGCACTAGCCCTGCTCTATTGTATTGTATTGTATTGTATTGTACTTATATTCATTTAGCGCTTGTTACCGTTGATGAGGCATTGAAGCGATTTTCAGTGAGTAGCGCGTTACTCCGGGAGCTCAGTGTTAGTGGTTAGGATTTCAGTATTTTCTGAATACATTATTCTAAAAATCTTATTGTAGGACTAAAACAGTGACAGCCGTTGCAGGTAAGAGCGGTGGGGCAGTGGCTTGGTGGGGGGGGGGGGAGTCGATGCACGAAGATGAGGGAGAATAAAATTGTAAAAAAGGAAACTACTTACCTTGCACAAGGTAAGTGGTTTTAAAAAAATATATATTGTCCCTTGTCGGCGTCTGTCGACTCTCTCTCTCCCCACCGCCCCACCGTTCTTACCTGTACCGACTATCAATGGACTTAAATAGACCTTGGGCTTTAGTTCGTTGGCTTGCTCATTAATGCATTTGAGCTATGGAGTTAAGGGTGGTGTGAGTTTGTAAGAATGTAACAGTCATTGCTAGTAAAAGAATTTGTGTGTTCAAGGAGAAGATTTGTGAAATGTCCAGATGGATAAAATGGAGTTGTGATACAATGAATGAAGATATTGTTAGGTTTTAGCATGGAAAGAAGCATTTAAGGACAGCGTGGCAGGGGTACAAGTAATTTTGGCAGAGAAGGATCAAATAGGGTGGATAACAGCATCGGGCGAAAGATGAGCTTATCTGGAACATGCTAAGAAATTATGCGAGCAGCAGACCCAAAGGCCATAGCTCTGCTTAAAAGTAAGCGACAGAGAGTGGCATTAAATGAGCTTGTGATAGTAGCCATCCATAGAAGTGATGTAACTGATGACCCCTACATTCAGAGAAATGTAATCACCTTTGGATCAATCAGGCAATGCAGAATTACAGCCAACTATATATATAGGGAAGCACCTCTTCCAAAGATACGGGAGCTATAGCGCATGCCAGTACAATATCGCAGAACCTGCCATGGGAAATGACGACTTTCCGCCTATACTACAAAACATAGCTCCAGCTTCAATTTTTAATTTGTCTTCTCGCTCTCTCACTGAAGCTGAGGAATCAGTATTAAAGAAAGGACTTCCATTTGTCTCTACGCAGTCAACTACTTTTGTTAAAATGAAGACAGATATGAGAGTTTTGTAGAAAAATAAGACAGAAATCTTTCTTTTGAGAAAACGAATTTTCCTTGCAAACAGAACCATCGGGACTTAGGAACAAATCAACATTTTGTCCTCCTACTAACAAGATCCCCAAAGAAATATTAACTTTTGAACGCACCGTCTTATCTGCCATCACACATATTCAAGTAGCTAAGCGGGTTTGGTGAAAAACACAGTAAGGCTACGCCACTCAATATGAAACAAAGAAGATTGCCAGTACTGTGCAACAGTTCACAATTCAATGAAAAAACGAACTAACAATTGCTCGTTCCCGAATGACCACTCTTTCAGTCAAGGTTTAGAATAGAAATCTATCAATCTTTTATTTTTAATTTTATACTGATTTGAATTGTTTTCCGTTTTGTTTTTAATTTTTATTTACAACTATAAAACATACACATTCTTAGAAAAATGCGGAGGAGTGAAGAAAATTAATAAACAGGGGACATATATGAAAAAACTGGTTTGTACAACATTAAACACAATAATAGACAAGACACATGAACACGAGACAAACAATGATCCCAGACACTAACTAAGTGGGCGGTGATAGTTGGTGGTGTAATTTTCTCCAATGCTTAGAGTCACTAGGTCGCAATTTAAAGTGGAAGTCGAATCCTATTTACAATCTAAAGTATGGCATAGTGGAATTGATAAAATCAACACATCTGAAAAAGAAACGTTGGAAGCCAATTGTTTGCTTTGTGATTGTCCAAGCAATAATAAATCAAAAAGCCACAGCCGTGGCACCAGTCGTCAACTACCACCTTGGTCGACGCATTTCGAATCCTAGGCAATTCTAAGGATTCTCTTCAGGACCAAAACAGAGTTAATCTGTAAAAAACAATAAATAAAAACAGTCTGTCAGTCCACTCAACAGAGAGGCTCTCAACTTTCATTTGTCTACAGCATACTATCAGTAAGTTACCTGTCAAAGGCTTTGAAAGTGCTCGAAGGTGTGATGAGCTGCAAAATAATTACAAAACGTAAAATCAGAATGGTTTTTGCTGAGAGGGAACCCTACTTCGAGGGGGGAGGCTGAAATACTTACTGGTGACAGGTCTTGTCGTGTCCCAGTATACACGCAAAGGTTCCCGTGAGGCTGTTCCCCAGGTTCCGAATGCAAATCCGTCAATACATTGTTTTGGCACCTCGAATTCAAATCTGGCGAATGAAGCCCCGGGGATGGTTAGCGTGACGAGTCTCACACTTCATACACGCAATGAGCTTCATTCCCCAGATTTGACTTCGAGGTGCCAAAACAATGTATTGACGGATTTGCATCCGGAACCTGGGGAACAGCCATACTGGGACACGACAAGACCTGTCACCAGTAAGTATTTCAGCCTCCCCCCTCAAAGTAGGGTTCCCTCTCAGCAAAAACCATTCTGATTTTACGTTTTGCAATTATTTTGCAGCTCATCACACCTTTGAGCACTTTCAAAGCCTTTGACAGGTAACTTACTGATAGTATGCTGTAGACGAATGAAAGTTGAGAGCCTCTCTGTTGAGTGGACTGACAGACTGTTTTTATTTAAAGTTTTTTACAGATTAACTCTGTTTTGGTCCTGAAGAGAATCCTTAGAATTGCCTAGGATTCGAAACGCGTCGACCAAGGTGGTAGTTGACGACTGGTGCCATGGCTGTGGCTTTTTGATTTATTATTGCTTGGACAATCACAAAGCAAACAATTGGCTTCCAACGTTTCTTTTTCAGATGTGTTGATTTTATCAATTCCACTATGCCATATTTTAGATTGTAAATAGGATTCGACTTCCAATTTAATTTGCAACCTAGTGACTCTACACATATGGAAGGCAGAAGAAGATTTGTTAAACATAACATTTCCAAATCAGAGAAAGACGCCATTTCCCAATTGAAGTCAGATTCATCTCTAACCATCAAGCCGGCAGACAAAGGGGGTTCAAATGTCATCATGGCAAACCAGACTACAAAACAGAAGTCTGGAGACAGCTACAGGACACACGGTGCTGCCAACAAATCCCCAAAGACCCCACCCCTGAAATACAGGGAGAAGTATCAACCATTCTAAAAGATGGTCTTGATCAGGGAATAATAGGACCTAAGGAATTTTAATTTTTTAATTAACAAACACCCCAGGATTCCCCTAATGTATATCCTTTCCAAAATACATAAAAGCGAGACCCATCCCCCCAGGACGACTAATCGTCACTGGGTGCCAGTATTTGAGTCAATATCCAAATACGGCGATTTCCGATTTCATCTTGCAACTGGCACGTTTTGCCTTAAAAAAAAACAACTATTTCAAATTTGATAATGACTACTATTACCAAACCAAAGGGACAGCCATGGGTTGTACCGTTGCGCCGGAGCTGGCATTGCTGTTTATGGCTCAATTTGAAGAAAGATTTGTGCACAATAATAACCCGTTTGTCCAGTACATCTCTAATTGGGTATGTTATATTGATGACATGTTTTAAATATGGAACAGCAATGAACATGATCTTAACAACTTTCATCGTTAGTTAAATGTATGCACACCTGACATTCAATTTAGCTTGAACTACAATGCAAATAGGATGACATACTTGGATGTAGAGGTATATGCTTCAGATGGAATATTGTTCACCATGTTACACACCAAACCTACGGACAGAAACAAAGCTCTGCACTATTCAAGCCATCATCCACGAAGCCTCAGAGATAATCTCCCCTTCGGGCAATTTCTGAGGATCAAATGAAATTGCACCTTCAAAACTGAGTACATGTATCATGCCACTATGTTGTTGGAAAAACTCGAAGTATGTGGTTACCCCAAAAGATTATTGAAACACGCAATGAAAAGGGCATTGTGGACACCAAGAGAGATTCTTCTTCAGAAAAAAGTACCACCATCTATGGAATGCTTAGTTTGCGTTACCACCCACTGTCCTAGTACTAATTTGTTTTAAAAAGTGATAAACCTGAATTGGCATCTGATTCAAAATGTTCATCCCTCCTTTGAAAGACCACTTTTTGCCTCAAAATAGGAAAGCAGCATTGGAAATCAGCTCATTGATGCAGCAGTTTCCCAAGTGGCCCCTACAAATGCCTTAAGAGAGCAACTTAGTTTGCCACCAATAGTTCGACACCACAGATGTGGCACTTGTGTTTGCTGTCCCCAAACCATTGAGGGTTCACTTTTTTCATTTAAACAGATTAAATGGAAACATAACACCTTTACTAACTGCAAAACATGAAATGTCAAAATGCCCTTGCCCCAAGCTCTATATAGGCAAGACGAACCAGGAAATTTGACAACGCATCTCACAACATAAATCCAGAATTCGGAGGAAAAGGCCAATGCACCCCTGGTGAACCATTGGACTTGTAGTAACGGAGCCACCCGGCCCGTCCTTACACGCACGCACACACCTCAGGGGCGGGTTAGCCCCTGGGTATAAATAAACAGGCGCGAGACCGCTCGGGGTCTTCGGCCCTAGTCAGTAGTCAGGTGTACGTGTCTTCATTTGCAGGCCCCACTCTGCGGCCTAGTTCACCCTGCCCCGTGACCCCGATACTACACTGGCGACAAGGCGAGTCCTATCCCATGCCTCACCCCCATGGGAGTACACAGCTGTCCTCGCCCTTGCCTGGAGGGTTCTCGTCAACTGCGCTTGAACCCTCAGCCGGAGGCCGGATGTTGTGGATGCCTACCCCGCTGCCTGATCATCCGGCCGACCCGCGGGCGATTGTGTGCCCCAGCATTGCATCTGCGCCAGGCTGTGGCGCCAAGGTGAGCTCCACGCCTCCTCATTTGAGGTCCGGGGCCTGCGCGTGTACGGCCCCGCCGCTCCGCGACCACACCTCTGAGCGAGCGCGTCCCCTGCCGGTCACGGGCCCACTGTATGGACGCGGCCTCTGCGCTTCGTGGGGACTGCCTTGGCCCTCGCGCATTGCCCACGCCGGGAGCAGCTCGTGCAGGGACCTGTGCACGTCGGGGGAGAGATCGTTCCCCATGATTCCCAGCCTCGGGGAAAGTGAAAGTGAAACTGAGGGATAACGGGGAAAGGATCTGGGTTTAGACTGCCGCCCCGGCCCCCACACGTGGCTGGGCCCAGACCAGGCCCCACAAAGGAGAAGGTGGCACAGCAAGCACAGAGTCTACCACTGAAGGGCATATTATACAGAAGGGCCCCAGAGCTCAGGGCACGTCAAGGCCCTAGGCCCACCACACCACCTGCCACTCCCGCGTGCCATTTCTCACCGGCGCAGCACGTGAACAGCGGCGCTCAAAAGACATTTGCCCACGCCACCAGCCCAGCTGCCTACACACGACAGCTCCTCACCCGGCATCGATGGGAGGCGAGAGAACACGCACCGCACCCCGCAGCGCGAGCCACAGTGTAGAGGAGCCCTGCCCACCTACATCGCGGTGAATCGCGCTTCGGGTCAGCAGGCATCGGCCACGTGATCAACCATTGACCAGCATGAAAGTGCAGCCAGCGGACAACGGTGGCGCGGCAGCAGCACCAGCGCAGCAGTAGGCCCTTCCACCAGCTAGCCCCCAGATAGTGGTACAACCTCAAGTCGGCGCACAAGCGGCAGGACCAGCCGCAGCCGCTGCACTGACCCCCCCCTGGCCATGGGCTTGCACCTCCACTCCCACAATTCAGTGAACTCTCGGACCCGTTCACAGCAGCGGCACTTTGGCGCCTGTGGTTAGGAAGGCTCGAACACTACTTCAATGGAGTTAGAGAAACTGACGGCAAGGTGAAACACTCGCTACTGATGTGCTACGGGGTGACGAACTTTATGAACTATTTGAGACGCTGCCAGACAGAGGGGATGCCCATGACTACGACGCGGCAGTCAATGCGTTGAATCGATACTTTGACCCGAGAGTGAAACCTGACTACGAATGGTTTAAACTACGCCAAGCCCGACAAGGCGAATCGGAATCCATAGACACATTCTACGCCAGGCTGAGGAAACTTGCATTAGCCTGCGAGCTACCAGACCAAAGACTAGAGATTCGGGCGCAACTCATACAGGGCTGCAGGTCAGTGCAACTCAGACGCCTCATCCTCAGGCAGCCGCGGATATCCCTAGATAAAATCTTCGGGCTCGCAAGGTCGCACAAACTCTCCAATGCCAGGGCAGAAGAGATGTAGGCCGCCTTGAGTCGCCCCAGTCCTGTGGCAAAAGCCCCAATCATCAAGAAGGAACAGGTGGATGTTATCCGCCGACGCCTGCCAACCCCGAGAGGGAGCAACCCGGCAACGCCCCGTGCAGCGTGCAGCAACTGCGGCATGGATCACCCGGCAGGAGGAAGATGTTTCGCGAAAGGCACGATATGCTCGAACTGCGGGAACCCAAATCACTTTGCGAAAGTGTGCCGCAGCAGCGGCAGTCGCCGCCCTGGGCCAAGCACATGGGGACCCTCCCATGCCGTGCAAAAATTGTCTCTGGAAGACCCGGGACCATGCAGTGACACCACACGGTCAGCGTTCCGCCTGGAGGATGACGATGATGACGTCTTCTTTGTGTCGTTCGTAGGAAGAGAAGGGTCATGAAGGAGGCCACCCCCCATGTGTGAGGTCACCATAGCCAGCTCCCCGGTACAAGCACTGATCGATACGGGAGCATCAGTGAACGTGATGGACAGCACCCAGTATGAGCAACTGTCTCCATGCCCGCCGCTATCACCGTCATAGGCCAACATATACACCTATGACAGCGATGACCAACTTCCCCTGAGAGGGGTAATAGAAGTAATAGCTGCCTGCAACGGCCAGGAGGTGAAGACGAGGTTCCACGTAACCGGAGGCAGACGTGGTACACTGCTCAGTTGCCATACAGCCGAGGATCTACAACTAGTGTTCTTCACACGGCAAATGCATGAGCTGCACGAGGACAAGATGCTGAGGGACTTCCCCACTTTGTTCCAAGGACTCGGCCGCCTAAAAGGGAAGACCTTCAAACTCCATGTGGACAACACCGTGAGGCCGACGGCACTGAGACACAGACAGGTGCCGTTCCATCTATGCCCGCAGGTGGAGGAAGAGTTGCGAAAACTCGAAGAGTTGGGGGTCATAGAGAAGGTGTCAGGCCCGACGCCCTGGGTCTTGCCTCTAGTGGTTGCTCCAAAGCCAAAGCAGCCTGGTGCCATACGCTTGTGCGTGGACATGTGCTTACCCAACAAAGCGGTAAAAAGGGAAAGACACCTGACGCCCACGATGGACGACATCGTCGCAGACCTAATCGGGGCCCGGTGGTTCTCAAACCCGGATCTGAAGGCCGGGTACCACCAGCTCGAGTTACATCCAGAGAGCCGAAATATAACCACCTTCTCTAAGCATGTTGGCCTTCGGAGGTACAAGCGGCTAAGCTTCAGGGTGTCATCAGCCGCGAAGGTGTTCCAGAACGCCATTAGAGAGACGCTGTCAGGGCTGGCTGGAGTTATTAATTTAAGTGATGACATCCTAGTCTTCTCAAAGACACTTGAAGAACATCATGTACATCTTCGCGTCACACTACAAGCGCCTGGCGGACCATGGTCTTACTCTCCATCGGGCCAAGTGCTCTTTCTACAAGGAGTCGGTGGAATTCTTTGGATACATATTCTCGAGGGAAGGGCTCCGGGTAGATCCGAGGAAAGCAGAAGCAATCAGGTCGGCGCCGAAACCAACGTCAGCAACCGAGGTCATGAGTTTTTTAGGGATGGCCACGTACTGTGGCCGATTCATCCCCAGTCTGGCGTCCCTCTCGGAACCCCTGCGCATGCTGACCAAGACCGGACAACCGTGGACATGGTCCGTGAAGGAGGATGAGGCATTCCAGGCCATCAAGAACGCACTGATAGATGACAAAATCTTGGCATACTTCAGTCCACACCGGCGCACGGAGGTCGTCGTGGATGCAAGCCTAGGAGCTGTACTTATGCAGGAGACAGAGGCGCATGAATGGGTACCCACTGCCTACGCCAGTCAGGCTTGGACAGCGACAGAAATGAGATACGCGCAGATCGAGCGGGAAGCCTTGGCAATCAAGTGGGCGTGCCAACACTTTCATCTGTACCTATATGGTCACGAGTTCAAAGTAGTCACAGACCACAAACCCCTGGTGCCATTGTTTGCAGGGACGGCCAGGCTAGCCCCTCCCTGCATCGAATGGTGGGCCGTGCAACTGCAGACGTACCATTTCAACGTCGTCTACTGGCCTGGAGCCGACAACCCGGCGGACTTTCTGTTGAGACACCCGGGCACAAGTGTGCCGGGTCCTGGGGTGAGCAACACTGAGGAGGTCGAAGAATTCGTCAGGATGCTGTCGCAAGAAGCTTGCCCCGCGGCCCTCACTCTGGAAGCCATCGGCAAAGCCACCAATGAAGATGAATGCCACAACCGAGTCAAGGACACCCTGGTGAACCGGAACTGGAAACACTTCTTAGACAGGGTCAGTGCCCTCACGGCTACAGAACAACAGTCGAGACAACAGCTGTGGAGGGCCCAGAGAGAGCTTAGCATGGGGCCCCACGGAATAGTCCTCCGAGGCGCAGCGTTCGTGATCCCGTACAGCCTCCAGAAGGAGGTGGTACTCCTGGCCCAGCTGGGCCATCAGGGAGTGTCGAAGACAAAGGCGCGGCTGTGCAGCAAAGTATAGTTCCCTGGCATGGACTCCGCGGTGGAGGAGGAAGTCAGCAACTGTCACTCATGCACCATCACGAGTCAGGACCAGGCCCCTCACCCGGTGATCACTGAGGAGCCATGTCAGGTTCCATGGTCGAAACTCAGCATAGACTTTGGGTCCTTCCCAGATGGGCAACACACGCTTGTGGTGATTGATTCCTACTCACGCTTCCCGGTAGGTGAAGTGGTACCCTCCACTGCGTTCATGCATGTGAAGAAGGCGATGGATAGAATCTTCGCCATGATGGGCCTGCCGGAGGAAATAAGGTTGGACAATGGTCCACCTTTTCAAGGAAGAGAGTTTCAGTCATACCTGGCAGTCAGAGGCATTCACCACCGGAAGATCACCCCGCAGTGGCCGCAAGCGAACGGCGAAGTTGTGAGGTTCATGCGGACGCTGAACCGTGCACTTCAAATCGGAGTGGAGAAAGGAGAAGAGGCGGAGGAATGCCTATCCCAATTCATAAGTGCATATCGACAGACACCTCACTCCTCCACTCGGTGTACCCCGGCGCATCTGCTGTTCAAGAAAGCGCCAAGAGAGGAGTGCCAGCCGTACCGTCCTGGCGTCCACCCGAACTTGACCAAAATGCTACTCAAGCCAGAAGACGACAAACTAACGGAAAAGTCAGCCGTGCACGGAGAGCCCAACCCAGGTCCCTGGTGGTCGGCGACAAGGTTGTCCTTAAGAACCGACATCCAAAGTGGCTATGAGCCTGAAGTGTGGGAGATAGTGAACATTCAAGGCATCATGATATTCGCAACCCGAGGCACCAGGGCGGTGACACGGAACGTGTCATGGTTCAAGCTCGTCCCCAGAAGGCGTGAAGAGGCCAGTCAATCATGCGAGGATGTGGAGAATGAAGGTAATGATCAGACAGACAACTAAATACAGACAAGCCATCAAGAAGGCGAAGCAGCCCTGCCTACACCCGAGCAGGAGCGAAGTAACATCCCAGAACAGAAATCCAGAGAAACCCAAGGTCTAGCTGAACAGCCCGAAAGGGACGGAGAGGCGGAGAATCCACGAAGCCAGAGATACCATCCACGAAGCCAGAGATACCATCTCCGGCCCAATCTGACTCCCAGCCAGAGACAAAGGGACTATGCATGTAACCCGGGTCCGCCCAGGCAACTTGCATGACCTGGACTATTGATCCATGGTTTTGGAGGGATGTAGTAAAGGAGCCACCCGGCTTGTCCTTACACGCACGCACACACCTCAGGGGCGGGTTAGCCCCTGGGTATAAATAAACAGGCGCGGGGCCGCTCGGGGTCTTCGGCCTTAGTCAGTAGACAGATGTACGTGTCTTCATTTGCAGCATACTAGTGAGGCCCCACTCTGCGGCCTAGGTCACCCTGCCCGCGACCCCGATACTACAGGACTGAAAACAATAATTCTGAAATAGATCTTATATGGACAGTTTTATTCAAAGTGGAAAAAGATTCCAGAGGTGGTGATTTAGATCTGAAACTCTCACAACGAGAGGCAACGCTTAATGTGAAATTCAATATGTCCGTAGATGGTCTCAATGATCTCTCTAAAATATTCAACCTGTAGCCCTTTGCCTGTGGGTGAACACCTCATACAATTGGTATTTGAAAGCTCACCTTAAGTGTGGCCTTTAGATGCCTCTTCTGAATACTTACAGCTTTTCGGGCTGCTGCGCCGGCTGAATGTGGCCCGCATCAACTAGAAGCATTTATAAAATCTTTTTAATCAATTATGGCCTTATCATAGGCAACCAATCCCCGCAGAACCGTACATTTGTTAAATAATACGTGTTATAGTGCGCTCTAACGATCTATTCACACTGGACCTAATCAGTCCCCTTTAATTTCACCACCGAAGACAGGTAGGTAAGCACTCCTGTGACGTGTGTGAGAGGTTCCCTTTCGAAAGCTCACACGGAAATGATGAGCCCTCACGGATGAGTGAGGACGGTCAAACTTTGCCCGAGCTTGTTTCGAAGGTGAGCGTAAACCGCCTATTCAAACTAATTCTGCTACTGTAAGCCGCAGATGCGCTCTTCATACCGCAGCACGTTTTGCTGTAACACGTTGCTATTGAATTATCACCGTCACCGTAAGCGGTAAACCACATATGTGCTTCACACACCGCAGGATGCCTTCCCGTAACGTGATTATTTTAGAACTTTTTGCCACAGTTTGTGGCCACACATGCCAGCTTCATTGGCACTTTGGCAGACAAACGACTGCCTTTTACTTTCATGTCACGGCTGCCTTCGTGGACTTTTTTATGGATTCAAAGATGTTGCGCACAAAAGTAATTGCCAGTATTCACGGGCACACGCACACAAAACCCAACAAAGCAATCACCCCTGCCGCGCTCTTAACGCTCCAGCTTAGAAATACATGGCGTTTCACTCTGGGAGCATTAAACAACACGCGCCTTTCAGGATTTCTCAAAAATACAAGTTTATTGGTACAAAATGCTAAAATGCACCAATTGTATGAACTTTAACTGTAATTATCCGAATGGATTTCTTAAACTGGTGTATTTCCCATCCTCACACCCAGAACCGATTTGATTGCCTTCATTCAACACACGAATAAAACCAATCAAGGCATGTTTTTACCAACACTCCTTGCTTCTCGAATCACCAAGTTGTGTAAAATCTTTCATAGAGACTTTCCTCTTGTCTCCCTTGTGGACTTACAGTGCCACAAGACCCGTCCTTCACCCAGTTTTCTGTTCCTGCACGGAGTTAAACAAATATGTAAGTTCAATTAACTGACCTGACTGCCCCTTCTCTTTTTTTTTTTGACTGGTTATTCCAATAAGATTTACTCCTCTTTTCCTTTCCTCTTCCTTCTTTATTTTTTTACGCAGATTACAATTAATTTTCTTTCCAACGTGGAACAATTATAAGATCCAGTGCTGGGTTGGAGATTGGCTTATCTCTATTGAGGTAAACAAATAGATTAAGGTGACAGGGAAGCTAACATTGTACATCTGAAAATTGCAAGTGATAATACAAGTACCCTCTTGTTCTTTCTTCTTTTCTTTCAGCTTTATGTTCGTTCCAGGTCCTGAAGAGACCCCCCCCCCCCTACACAGTGAATACAGGGGTTCATCACGCATAGACCTCATTATTGACCAAAGAAGTGTATATGCAAATTTTTCTCAGTTTACCCAATTTTTGTATACCAAGGGCTTAATATTAAATCACCACTAACTGATTAAATCTGTTGGTTATACTGAATTTAACACTGCTTGGTCTTCACCTTTTTGTGGGCTGTGAAAAGAAAAATTATTTTAAACAATTGTCAGAAATATTTTTACAATCCCATTGGCATTGTCTTCCTGTGTTTTTTGTTTGATTATATTTTTGTGTTTGTTATTATTTTTTCAACTGTCAGTGGAACCTGAATTTACAAACTGTTTTCTGATTCACATTTGAATGTTGTTTGAATTATACGCACATACAGTTCATTGATTTGATAACATGTTTGTATTTAAAGTTTTTGTGGCCCATGAACACATGAAATAGATTCACATGTCACAGGAGCAATTTTCTAAAAATTAAGTCAAACTCTTCTTTTTCTAAACTTTTTCCAAAAAAGATTAAATAAATCAACTCTTTTCTAATCACATTGAGTGTCACGTGTGGTTTAAGTGAGTAATTTGCAGAATTCACATTCAGTATTGGCACGCTTGTTGTTGATAGTTTACATTTTGGCCCATCCTTGCTGATTATTGGCCAGAACCCTCTATGGTTGATCATCAGTACAATATCACAGCCATCTTTCTTTCAAAATGCTCCATATCCATCAACCATTACATCAGCTACTAAGTCCACTGAACTATTTCCTTTTTTTCAATGCCAGAACAAAGCATCAGCCTCCTCTCCCTTGGCTGTCCCTCGCTCAGCACTGTCAACCACCCATTATCACTTAAAGATGGGGGAAGCATCTCCTCTAAGTTTGGCATTATTGTGTTGGAATCTGCTAATGTACAGTGGGTTTGAAAGTTTCGTGTTTTTTTATTGTGCCATTTATCTAGGGTACGTATGATTTTTATACTGATTGCTGAATTCCTTCTGCTCGGGTATGAGCCTATAAGGTAAGGACAGGGAGAAACTGGGCTCAAGGCATTAAAAAAGAAGTGGGGGGACTCACCAAGTTAAGCATAATGGGTGTGACATCATCGTCGGTGACATCACCGCGCATGACATCACCACAAGTGACATCACCACCTGTGGCATCACAGAAAGTGCCATTACAGGAAGAAACATTACGGCATGTGACATTCCATGTTGCATCACTGAAAGTGGCATCACAACCCATGACTTCAACAGTACGTGACATCAGATTTTAAGATCTCACATAGGTTTAGTAGCTCTATGATGAGTACATATGAGTGCATCAAAAGATTGAATGAATTACATTTTGCATTTGAGTTATGATAAAATATTGACCTAACCCTAACGCAAAATTTTGGCCTCAACTTATACATTTATCTTTTTAAACCCTGCCACAAAGAAATTGGCAACAAGAGAAACTTAGTAGTAAATCTGTTCTGCGTAATCGGTTGCGATATCTGTATTTTAAAATATCTTATGGGGTTAATGCACCTGCTGTAGAGATCTTTGTGTGCCATCTAAAGCTCAGGGAATATTAATAATGGGAAGATAACTCTGGAGGATAACATATTTCCTGGAGAGATCTGTGTTTTGCCTAGTCCTAGTTTTGAATCCTAGTAGGACAGAGAGCTAATATGTCTCCTGCAAAGCACATTATGCGACACGCAGATGACAGATATTTACTTTATGTAAATGAGTAAGTGGGTTAATGCTTTTAAGACAGAACATGTGGCTCCCACACCTTGTAAACGAGACTGTCTCATGTAACACATCCTTTATATTGATGTACAAACATATCATTTATTATCGCTGTATAATCTGTACCTGTGATGTAAAACACTCTAACATCCTGCATTGGAATGAGTAGTGCTAAAGTGCTAAAAAAGAAACAAAACACAATAGTGGTATTTAAATTGTTATTTGTGTAGGGCGACCAACACATCCAACATCCTTACAGTGTATGCATATCTCTGATATACAGGGACTGAACAGAGTTGAAAGCATTTCTCTCTTAAGTACCTGTGCAGGGATAAGATGTGAGACTTTGTTTCCCCTGGATTGCATCAAGGTGGGAGGGTCCCAGTAGCTCCCGGCCAGGATACTCCAACAAAAAGAGGCCTAATGGCCCCTTAAATCCGGCTTTTGTTATCGGAAAAGCTGGAATCTGATAGGGCCCTTCACCTACTGTAGGTTGCTGCTCGGAACAAAAGCAGACAATATACAGGCGCTGCTGACAATGTCCTGGTGTCCGAAAATTACACTCGGACAAGTTCAGCATATTTCTGAGAATTTCGGTAGGTGTAGAAAAGGAACGTGGCACTCCGCTGAAAGTGGCCAGATTTGCAGCAAGTAGACAGCGTTTATGGTCTCCAAAAAGGGGGTGGACAGGGTCTACCTGCGTCTACCATGGTTGGATTAGGATTACAAGTCGTCCCAGGCACGCTAAGAAAATGTGGCCCACATTTGCATATTGCCTTTCCACAAAACACTGCTTTGACGAAATGTTATTAAAAATAAAAGGGGGATTAAAAAAATGCATGTATTAGTTTACACTGGTGAAACACACCTGAAAACAAGTGAGGGCACTACTGCTTGGGACCCCGGCCCTGCTCAACCTGCATATATTAACGGGGCTGGCCCAGCTACAGAAAGGGAGTGATACCTCTGCCTGTTAATAAAAGGGAGGTAATGGACGTCCATGAGCCTCCAGAAAGGCCACTCAGACCCCCACTGGGCTGCTGGCTGCATCCGAGCACAGACACCGCCCAAACCGGCCCCCCACACTGCTACAAAAATCAGCCCACAGCTGGAACTAGACACCCACCCCTCGGGCATTGCCCGAGTGTATGCATTACCAATCCGACCGTGGCATCTACCCTCGACTCAAACACGGTCAAAGAAGCTGAAACCGGAGCTAATGACCTGGGGGCATATTTCCGAGTTCTGGCGCATCTCTGCATATCAGCAGAGATGCGCCAGAACAAATGCATCACGCAAAACTACCCTTGCGTCACGGCAAATCCGCCGCATTTACAATGTGGCGCGACGTGATGCAAGGGTAGGCAGATGCGTGACGCATCTCGTGAAGTAAGTGCGTCGCATCGCTGGAGTCGCGTCGCAAGCGCGACGCAACTCCAGCAATGCTCAGGGCCGCCCAATACTTAACATGCTGCGTCAGTCCTTATGCCTGCTTTAAGCAGGTGGAAGGAATTGACGTAGCATCGGCGCGGAAGGGCCTGCGTGAAATCTTGTAGATTTCACGCAGGCACTTTTGCGAGGCGCACAGGTGCCGGAATGCCCACCCTGCGTGGGAGCGCCCCCATTGTGGTGCTGGGCTTTATAACCTAACACATCTCCCTAGATGCGTTACGTTGTAAATGCCTCGCAGGGATGTACCACGTTTACGCCTCTGTTGCATCACGCAAGGCGGCGTAAACGTGGTGCCAGGGGCTTGTAAATCTGCCCCCTAGTTACTTACAGGTAATCTTCAGAATCACAAATGATGTCTGCACTAAGAAGAATGAATAGTCCTTTACCTTTCAAGATTTGCACAAAATTTAGCTCTGTAAAAAGTGAATATTTATATTTTTCGCCGGATGCATGCTCTGGAAACCTTTTAGGACACCTTATGCATCTCCCGTGGTTTAGCATTTACTCAGCAGAGGAGAAAGCCAGTTAACAAGAAAACTCTGCAGGGGCTCTATTTAAAAGTTTGTGACAGTGAACACCGGAGAAAAGGAAAATAAAACTTTAGAAAGTGCAGCCTTCCTTTGCCGAAGGGGTCTCACGGGAGCAGATTAAGTAAGGCACAGTCCGAACCATCTGCTGTGATCGAAATTCACTCCGCAGCGCCGTTCCTAGCCATGAACGCTAAGCAGCCAGAAGCAACATGGCGCCATTACTCAACACCATCGCACTTGCCTCAGGACTAGTTAAATGTGATAAACTGTCTAACTGGTTAGCTTGCCCTAACTTTCTCTGCAAGGGATCTTGACTTAACAGTCCGCAGCCTCCATGAATTAGGCATTACTGTTGGAAGGTGGGATACTTTAGACTCTCATTTGCATGTCATTAGCCGTGTTCCTTCAGGCTCGTGCACCTGCAGTACAAAGAGCAATACCGATACACAGCTTGAGAAGTAAGCAAATAGGTCTTCAGAACAGCACACAAACGGAAGTTTTTATACCTCGGACAAGAAATAGAATACAAAGAAAACACATACTAATTAAGCATTTCGGACCGATGGAGTAATCATTTACCAGCCGTGCACGGAAGACGTTTTTGTCTTTCCTGCTGATGGTTGCATTCTTGGGCTATTCATTAGACCGGGTAGTTGCAGAAATTGCAGAAATAGTCACAATATACCTTTTTGTAAAATAAATACTATAAATTGTGCAAAGTTGCTGACTTGCCCGATAGTGTTATGAATTGATATGCAAGCGCTGGCAATATCCTTTGCAGTTTAATATAAAATGCATTGTATACGTCCTCATTCAGTAAGCTCTAGGACCCCGAGGAATGTGGATCGTGCACTCTGTTACTGTACATGATCTGCTTCGTGCCCTTATGTCAGGATGTGGCACAATGCATTGTGAAGGACCTATTGTAAGAAATGAAGATGAAGGTTAGCCACGAGTATTGCTGATACCAAGAAAGTTTACTCTTTAGGATAAGAGCCATGGGTTACAGGTAGAAGTAGGTTAGAAGGAAGTCCCACGGGGAGCAGCATCCTTGCTGCCCAGCCCATGCACCCCAACGGACATTCACTCAAACAGCCACACATCAGCATTCTATTACACACCATGACACACACAATTCAACTCCACACACTTCCATTTCACGCCATATAATTTATTTATTTATATTTATTTATTTTTTGCACTTATAATGCGCGCAGATACCCACAAAGGGTTTCCCGGCGCAAAGATTGGAAGGCTGAAAACACAGAAAGCGCAGAAAGCAACCCGTTCAAAGACCGCGATTATTTATCAAAGAGCCAGGTTTTAACGCCTTTCTTAAAGCTGGCGAGATTTTCCTCCTTACGCAGGGCTAAGGGAAGGGAGTTCCAAAGGACTGGTCCCAGATGGGAAAAGGACTTTCCCCCCATACGGGCCAGTTTAAATCTAGGAACCACAAAGTTTGCTCCATTTAAAGAGCGGAGGTTGCGTACAGGAACGTAGGGCCTAACCAGTTTTTGCAGGTACTTTGGTGCGGTCCCTGCCTTGATCTTAAACATATAGGTCAACGCTTTGAACCGAACCCGGTTCTCAACTCTAAGCCAGTGCAGGTCCTTTAGGTGCTTCGAGATCCTAGCTGTCCTAGGGATCTTACATAGCAGCCTGGCTGCGGAGTTCTGGACCAGTTGAAGCCGCCTAATCACAGCTAAATTGGAACCCAGATATAAGATGTTACCGTAGTCAAGCCTAGATGTAATCAGTGCATTGACTACGGTCTTCTGGGTATCCACAGGCAGCATCCAGACGATCTTCCGCAGCCATTTAAGGATAGTGAAACACGTACCAGCTACTTTATTGACCTGCTGTTTCATCGATAAAGAATCATCGATGCATACCCCTAAGTTTCTGACTTGGGTAGCCGGGCTGGGAAAAGCACCCAAGGATGGCGGCCAATGGGTATCCTGCCACAGATCGCTCTTTTTACCTAGGAGAAGAATCTCCGTCTTCTCCCCGTTGAGCTTCAGCTGATTTGTTGACATCCAGCTGAAGACTTCGTGAAGACCTAATTTCAGCGCAGAGGGGGATGAAGGCTTTGAGTTGGTAAGAGAAAAAATAATCTGCGAATCATCCGCATATGTCATGAGTTCTAGACCTACTCGCTCTGCTAAATCGGCGAGAGGGCGGAGATACAGGTTAAAAAATAATGGGCTCAAAATTGAGCCCTGAGGCACGCCATGGGGTGAAAGAAAGGTGTCAGACTGAGCTTGCGAGGACGAGATCTGAAACGTCCGGTTGCTCAAGTAAGACGCGATCCAGTCTAGCGCTTTCCCTCCGACACCATCATCACTCAGCCTAGCAAGCAGTCTGTTGTGTGAGATGGTGTTGAAGGCCGCACTTAGATCAAGTAAGACAAGAGCAACCGTTTGCCCCTCGTCCAAAAGTCCCCTGATTTTCTCGGTGACTCCCAAGAGGGCGGACTCGGTGGAATGGCCCGCCCTAAAGCCTGACTGAGAAAAATGGAGTAAGTTGTTATTCTCCGTATATGTTGAGAGTACACCGTGAATATGCTTCTCTAAGATCTTTGAGAAAGCGGGCAACAGGGAAATTGGGCGGTAGTTGGCCAGCACCTCAGGATCAGCAGCCGGCTTTTTCAATAGAGGGCTGACCATGGCGTGCTTCCAAGCCGCTGGGACGGTTGCCAGATGAATGGAGGCATTTAATGTCTCAGCAATAGTCCCCAGGGCTGAGTCATCCAGTTGGCTCAGGATGCTAATGGGGAGAGGGTCACAGGGAGAACCAGATTTAATGGAAGCAGCTAAGGATTTCAGAGTGTCCAAGGAAATGGGTGGCCAAGAGTCAAGCCGTTGTCCTGTTGGGTTTACAGAAGATGGAACTTCCCTGTCATCCCTCACCAGGGGATTAATATTGGCAATAATGTTCTCGATCTTTTCCACAAAGTACGTGGCAAGATTTTGACATTTTTGAGGGGTCAGGGGGGGTGCGGCCACCATAGAATTAGCTCCGGCCAGTTCTTTGACTGTATTAAAAAGAGTCCGTGCTTTATTGGCGGCAGTGTTGATGGTCTCAGTTACATAGCATGCTTTGGCTCTGGTGCAGGCCATGTGGTAGAGGTTTCTGGCCTTACGATATGTTTCCTTTTTTAGAGGATCATAATGTTTGCGCCATTTCCGCTCGAGTGCCTTACAATTGGTTTTTTCTAACTTTAATTCATCATTGTACCAAGGAGCTGGGGGACGGTGAACATTCCCTCTGCACTTGGTAACGGGCAAACAAGTATCGACTGCTCTCTCCAGCCAGGTATGGGCTTCCCGTGCAATCGTTTCCATATCAGTGCCCAGAGTGGGGGGGTGTATTTTTAGTGCATTCTGCAACTCGGTCAGATCTAACCTTTTCCAATTTCTCATAAGAATTGGAGGCCGAGCAGAGTGTGGCAGCTTAGATTCAGTAAGAGTAATACTAAAAAGAGTTAAAAAATGGTCTGACCAGCAAATAGGGTCAGTTTTCAACCATTTTAACTCCTGTATGTTGGATATAATAGGGTCCAACAAATGGCCAGCTTGATGAGTAGGGCCCTCATTCCGCAGTGTCATGCTCAAAGTAGTAAAATCTCCCAAAAGATTGACAACTGTGCTATTAAATTTGTCCTCCAAATGGAGATTTAAATCCCCCAATATAGTCAGGTTTTGGGCATTCAAAAAGTAAGGTGAGATAAAATTAGCCAAATTCGCAGCCCAGACATTGCTGCCTCCAGGAGGGCGATAAATTAAAAAAACAGAAAACGTAAAGTTTGGGTTCAGTGCAATTTTAAAAAATGCTGCTTCGCATCCGGGGATGTTGACCATTTCAAGATCACATTTAAATTCCCTATTAAAGATCACAGCAATACCCCCTCCTACCTGTCTTTCTCTATCTACTCTAGCAATAGCATAATTAGAGGGCAGTGCGTCTGCTACATCGGGACCAGCACCATCATGCAACCAGGTCTCCGTTAAGACATGGTTTTTCCTCTGCTAAAAGGTGGTAAATATCTGCTTTGCGTTGGGGCAGTGATCTACAATTAACAGTGTAGAATGTGAAAGAACGGGTATTTTGAGCCGAGGTTAGAGTAGGTGTCTTAAGTTTGTTTGATACGTCTGGGTGGGGCTGAACATTGGATAAGGAAAAAGCACAGTGAGGACATGCTTGAGAGCCTGCTAAGGAAGGGTTTAAAATGGAACATTTACTATTGTTACTAGGGCGCAAAGCCCTTAGATGACCCGCAGAAAACGTACCTATGACAGCGTTTCCTGCCCCGTGACCCGGCCTGGCCCGGACGGGCACAGACGGGCTGGTCTTAGGCTCGTCTTTGGCGCAGTCAAAGGCGCCTACCCTGCGCGCCATCGCTGCGCGCTAGGGCCGACGAGTGGCTAAATACCCTCCAGGAAGCGGAGGTCTAGAGCGCTAACCGCTCGATGCTCCGTGAGGTGCCGCCCCTGTCCCGCCCTCGACAACCGCGATTGGCTGGAGTGCCGGTTGCCTTAGAACTAGGCGGAAAACAGTCCTCGGGACACAATTAGGATCACAGGTGAGTGCGAGTAAGTGCTCGTATTTATCAGAGTGCTATTTAAAACATCCTACAGTTTCTACAATAGTTCTAACAAGTTTTTAAAATTAGAGCTTCAGCTCAAGTAGACAGCGCGAAGTGCGTTAAAATACTTAAAATAATTCCCAGCCTCTGAACACGGGCTGTATTCAAATGATTCGGTGCTCAGCGCCCAGCGGGGAGTAGCTGCCACCAACTCTTACCGCGTGTAACGTCTGCCTCCTCGCAGCCTAAATACCCTCCAGGAAGCGGAGGTCTACAGAAAACCACATAATTCAACTCAATAACACAATTACACAGAACACCACATGCATCGAAATCTACACCTCAAAATTCCATATTATCCCACAACATTCAACAGTACGCCACATAATTAAACTCCACTACATTCCACTCCACGAAAAAAAATAACATGACATATATGCATTCAAAAACACAATATCCCACTCTGCACAATTATAGCACACTCATTACCACAATATTTCTATTCACATAATTCCACTACACACCATGCCACATAATTCCACTATGCAAATCCACTCCACACCATTCCACACCACACAATTCCACAACTAACAATTTCAATCCAACCAACATAATTCTTCTCCACACCACATACATCCACTTCATAAATAGTAACAGACATAGTCATTTACAACTCGAGTAGCTCTAATTTTTGCAAATGCGAGACTGCTTGCGTAGCGAATGCTTGTTTTAAGCATTCATGGAGACAGGGAACTCCCCCTATTTACCATTTCGGGAAAAGGCTTGTGCTCTCAGTGTAATATGGAGCTGAGATAAACCGTTTGGCTGGTTTGGATTCACAGTCCAGCCCTATCGGCCCTGGCAAACAAAAGCTGGCATCTGCTTCAAGAGAAACTCTCCTCTGCCTTTTCAAGCACTGTGCCTCTCCATCTACACCCACACATTCCAGCATGCCTCCACTGCAGTGCCCCTTGTATATGCAGAACGCAGAACACCCATAACACCTCTCCCTGGGAACTGTATACGTACAGTGATTATGGTTCGGATAGCTGGGCTATCCACCACTAAGTGTAGTTAGCACCAACACACCTGCTGTAATGTTCCTGCTATGTATGTTCATGTTTGCTAGGTTAGCTTGCCCTGCTGATTCTCATCTGTTTTCTCTCCTGTGTTTGAGAGAAGCTTTTTCTGTGATAGTTTCGAGGTACATGCTTTGTCTGTGAGTGAAGTAAGCTTTCACACCTGCTACTGATATTTCACATTTTTCTGAGTGAGTGAAAGAAGCATGCACTGCTGATTCCCTAGTAGTGACAGTTCAATAACTTTTAGGAGGACTTCTGCTGCTGCTAGCCATGTTGTAACACTTTGGTGTGCAATAGAAGCATGTACCGCTGATTTCCTTGTAGCACATCTTTTGAATGTTGATGTGATTTTTTCACTGCTGATCTCCAACTGGTGCATATTCTTCACATGTAAAATGGATGGTTGCATTTTTTATGCCTACGTGGTATCGGTTACCTGTGTAGATGAATGGAAGCTTGCATTGCTGTTGCATATGTGAACCTGTTTCCAGGCGCGCAACTAGACCTGACTTTTAGGGGTTTATAGCCAATATGATGGGAAAAAGTGCCAAACTGCAGTTTAAACATATTTGACACACACAACAAAATCTTATTATGAGTGACAGAGTGGAGTCCATATTTATTCCTAGATTCCTGACTTAGGCTCATTTGACGGTTGCGGGCCTACTTGCTGAAGCCATATTGTTGATAGCCAGTGTTTGATCCATTTACAGCATATTGTCTTCTCAATTTGTGATGTTATTTTGTTGTCGTTAGATAGCATCCATTATTTGACTTTGAGATATTGGCCAATTGAGTATGAGTAAGTCAGATGAGTTCTCATACTAAGTATGATTTGTTTATTATCTGCTGAACATTAACACTTAAAATTGAAGGAGCAGATGGGATGCAAAATAGAGCTAAGGTAAATGGTTAAAAGGGGCAAAGATATGTGCACTGTGTAACGATGGACAATGATCGTAAAAAATGTATATTCACTTCAATGATTATACATTGCAACACAGAAATGCACTTGTTTAGTATCCACAAAATAGAATATTTATAGGAGTCAAGTAAACATATATATAGTGAAAGGACCCTAAAATAAACCATATTAGTTTTGGTAAAGCATAATATTGCCTGAACAAGCTGTTGGGCTGAGAATGTTCCCTGTGGTGTGTGCAGTCATGTAATCATATTCTGAGTACTTGTGTGGAAATTAGCAATATTAATGTACATAAGCGGCGTTCATTTGCCTTCTCCCATCCCCCTCCCTGTAGGCACCATGAATACCGTGAAACGTTGACCGCACCATCCCGCTAGTAAAAGCCCGTGCCCATATATACATGACAGCCATTTTAGGCACCATGGCCTTTTTGCCCGCTCATTGGAATCCCCGGCTTCCCTCCTGCGCGTATTTGAACACCCCCCCACTCTCACATGCACAGACCATAAAACCCTCTCCCTCTGCGCGACCCTGCTCTGAAAAGTAACCCTCCTGCTTGACCCACGCACATCCCCATTTCCTCTTGAAGAAGCATCCTTCGCCTCAGCTGACATAACCCCCCTCCCCCCAACTGTACCTGACTGCCCCCGCTCTCTCATATACGGGTCATAAGACCTCTCTCTCTGTGGGACTCTGTCCCTGGGAATCACACCCCGTGCCTGACCATCACCTCCCTTCTTCCTATGAATACCCCTCCCTTGATGACCCTTCCACTGAGCCCGATTGTCCGCACGGACCACTGGTCATCCCCTTCGCCTGAGGATACAGTTCATTGCCCACCACTGTATGCACTCGTCCCTCTTCAAAAGAGCTACTATTGATCATGACCTCCCCACCCCTCCGAGAATCGATCAGGCGCACACATTCCAAAGAAATCAGCGGAACACTCAGCTGAGCAATAGCCCCCTCCCATTGTATGGTGTGAGGACCTGTACTGTAGCCACGTGTTGGATTGCGCCAGAACGGGGAGGGGTCGGGGATGTCTTTTCCTTGCCTCACAATGTCGTTATTGTAATAAGGAATGTATGTGATGTATAAAAGGCGATGCCTCAGAGAACTTGTTAGAGCACCTCCCGAAAGACACTGTGTTTCGTGTCGGAAATGACAGGCTCTCCTCATGAGAAATAAAACTCTGTTCTTGTGTTCCTGCCTCCAGCGCCCGTCTCTTTATTTGGTAACTATTCAGGATGGGAACTAAGAGGCGTCTTGCGCCAGCAGCCTGGGCATCGGTTGTAATTTGGGCTGACTTTCCACACTTGACTGTCACTTACTTATATCCCAGTGTTTGACTCTTACTAAAAGAACATGTACACAGGTCTATATCTGTCCCTGACATAAATGAAGTCCTGCAGCTGTCCTGTAACCTGAAGGCATGCACCAATCGTCTTCTCTTTTTACTTACAGTGGACTACCGCCCCGTCATGTGGTTAGCATGTACAGTGGTAGTGGCAGCGTACAGTGTTTTGTGAATCCACAGTCGTGATCAGACCTTCTATCAGTGTAGCCAGTCCCACTTGTGTAAAGTTCTGCATCAGTGTGTAACTTAGATCATAGAACTAACATTTAAGTGGACTGTGGGTGTTTGTGGCTTGTGTAGTACATGCCGTATATCCGTGAGTGAGCCACAGTAATGAAGGCCTGCAGATCCCCTTTTGGAAAAAATCTAAGCAGGGTTCACATGACAACTAACTTGCCTCTTGGTTCACGTCTGGCAAGGGCCACTTGACTTATGCGGCAGAGAAGGACCAAATTATGCAGCAATGTTCACTAAATTATGCATCAAGAAAAAGGCAAATTATGCTGCGTAATACAGCACATTTTGTGATAATACTACCTCATTATTTTGACACTTTTACACACTCTGAATGAATTCATCTTATTAATACCAATTTAACATCTAAATACAGCATTAGGCAACTAGAATAATACCATCCAGCCTCTGCAGAGAAACAGTTATTGCCATGTTTTAGTACATTTTGATCTGTTTGAGCTAGAAACTATGTTCTTGCCTACTCCTGTGCACAAGATTTGTTCGCCCAAACGTCCTTGTACTCCAGAAGAGCTGCTCACTGCAGCCTTAGCCTGCCATCCTGCGTCGCAACAGCCTCATCCTAGTCCCTCCTCCTACATCAACCTACAACCTCACTTTACTCTCCTCAATTTCACTGACTCCTTCACGCACTACTCCTATCCCACACACCAGCTGTAGCCTCAGCATGCTCCCCCTCCAAAACCAGCCTCTACAGACCCCTATTGATATGCAGGCAAAAACAGCATGTCTGGCCACAGGTGACCCCCCCCCCCCCCCCCACCTTTCTTCGCAGTGGCTGTTATGAAGGCCAATTGCGTCAGTGCAGGACCAACAAGTACCTCTTGAGCTATAAAATCTTCCCCCGCCTGCACCGCACCCTTAGCCTGCAGTACTAGTCAAAGCCCACACCAAATCACAGCCACAGTTGCAATTCTTTATTCTTAGCCTGTCGTGCAGCTCCCCATCCTGCTGCCTTCGCCTGCTTTCATCACTAGCTTTAGAGTAACCCCTATAACCTAAGACGTATCCTGTAGAACTACCTGTGCATTCCACAGTCCAGAATACGGCAGACGGCGAGTGGGGTGGGGGACTAAAGCCCTTTCAGCCTAATGGGCATTGCACGCCTGCCTGTTTTCAGGTGTGGTCAAGGGTACTTGCACATCTGATGACCATACAAGATGTAAGATCTCTACTGTGTTTGTGAGCGAAGCATTAGCTGCCAATGCCCTTATGGTGCTTTTGTCAGTGTGAGCAAGGTAAGCTTGCACTCCTGATGCCCAGGAACTGCCAGTTCTTTCTGTCTGTGTACATGCATGTGCATGCATGCACACAGCTATTTGCATGTTTGTGTATGTTTTTTTTGTTTTGTCCTACAAGCTTCCGCTGCTTTTGCGTCGGTGAAAACAGCTCTCTTGTGCAATGCATGTTTTCCTTTTTTTTCGCTCTCTCTCTCTCTCGATCTCTCTCCCTCACACACACACACACATACACACACACAAACACACACACACACACGCACACACACACAAACACATGCAAACACATAGAACAGATATAACATGAAGGAGCAGTGCAAGTTTCTCTCTATGTGGGCCATTAGCGTCAACAGTTGCTTGCCATTTCTTCCTTCTACTTCCCAAGTTACAAGCTCGCAAACATCTCTGCAGCATGGAAACGCCAACTTGATATTGTCAATGCTAATTTTCAGTATTTGTATTAATATTATTCATTTTAAGTTAATTCAAGGTGCCCTTCAACATTAGGCACTGCATCCATCTTGTAAACATTAACAGACATCATAATTTTTTTACCTTATATGATCATTTAACATGTGTTTAAAATGCAATTGACACGCTTGCTGTTTTATTTGGTATTTTTCAAGAGCTGTCTTGTAACACATAACCGAGTAGGGATTTTAAATGTATCAAAATTAAATAGTATCATAACAAACTCCAGGGAACTACGGTTAGCTTCTCAGATACTTTTTGTTCTTCCATTTCAGAAATCATATTCAATGGCAAAACCTTGTTTAGAGTCTCGGAGATGGTAGATGGATTTTAATGTTTTCAGAAGTGGGAGTTCGTCTTAAGGTAAAAGCAAGGGGATTTGCATAACAATGAGAATGGTTTAGGAGATGGAAGATGCACATCTGCTTAGATTGTAAAATGAAGATACTCAAGTGATCTTTGGTTTACATAAGAATTGAAAATATGCTAATGAGGGCAGTTAGTTGTCCATCATCCGAAGGATTTTCACAGAAGCTAAAAGGTTATAATTCATGGAAAGCACATCCTTTATTTCAACAACAATGCCATATTTTTCATTATTACCCTTTTTATTGCATTAATACGACCAGGAACGAATTGAACATTTGAATATCGTGATGGACCCCAGACAAAGCTCAATTGTGCAATCATCTGGTACTAAAGAGCAGTTCAGAAAAACAGCAAGAAGAAATTATCAGCACCTGCAAGGGAATTCGTTTGTAGCAAAGCGGATCAGAGCTGGGTGGAGAATGTGGAGGAATACAACATTTTGCACAGAAGTTCCACTACTTAAGAGGGAAAATATTGTGAGAATTAGCATTTCAGGCCTGTACGTCTCTAAATCTAGTACCCCTAAAGATTCAATTGATGTATAGGTGCTTTCAGTGCAAAATAAGCAGGAATTACATAAGGCATTTTTTACGCATGCCTTTACAACATGGTCCAAACTACAAATGTATTTTTACAACGAGCTCCTTTACCACACATTTCGTTACAATGACTTGCTTTGGGGAAAACTTGAATTTGGAATATAATTTACTATTCCCAGTTGTGTAACACAGGCCCCCACAGGCCCCGCGATGCAGGGGAGCCCCTAAGCTATAGGGGCCCCCATCAGCACAGTACTCTGGCCGGTGAGTTCCCCATTGAGTCTAGAGAGGGCCCCTCCAAGTATCTTGCAGGGAGGCCCCCTCAAGCTTCGTTATGCCAGTGACTATTCCAATTCCAGTCTGTGCATCAGTAGGGAAAGTGTTGGACTTGAAGTGCAACAACACTTCCATTAAGGCAAGTTGTTGTAATGACATGCAGGGTAAAGGAATACGTTGTAAAGATGCAGCCGTGGTTCGGGCCATTGTTGTAAAGGCACATCATGGTTCAAGACACAGTGTAAGGACTGTTTACCATTCTTAGCCTTTTGCACAAGAAACAGAAACAAATTTAAACTTGAAAGTTACATTTAGAATAATTTAAGAAACAGATAGCGTGCATCACAGAAAGTGTCCACCAGCGTCAGTGCCAACTTGTATGTGATTGATCAGAGTAAGCCAGTGAGCTCTAGCTGAATGTTGGGCATATGCTTTTCACCTTGGAAGGAATTGTAATCTTGTGGGGCCATCGGGTGTTCGAGTCTCATTTGCAGACACATATTGAGGTGTACAGCATATTTGGTGCTTGGCAGTCAAAATTTACAGAACGTCCAGTGGTTAGATCAATTATATTCCACAGATGAAATCTTGCACTAGCATTTATACTTACACTTAACTGCATGGCAGAAAAAAAAAACATTTTTACAGAGGTCAGTCAGTACAACTGTGATTTCTGCACTTGTCAGGAGGTACACACTTCAATTCAAATTGCAAAGACTCCAGGGCATGCTAAGTCATCTGGTTAAGTTAGTGCAAAAATCAGCTTTTCACTCGTGAACTTTATGTAATTTATGTAATTTTACTCCTAATGGGAATTTAACTATTTCATGAACATATAGTAGGTGCATTTACCTACTGTATCAGTTAACCTCTGCAACAAGTTGAAAACAATTGGAGGTGGACTGAAGTCAGCTAAAATGAGCTCTTGGGAGAGAGGGGTGGGGGAGAGTGAGCAGACCATGAAACCAATAGAGTGTGAAAAAGGCCGCTTTAATGGAACAGGTGCACATTTACAGAAACACAAAGCCTCGGCAACAGCCTAACAATCTAAAACCATACCAACTATGTTTGTATATTTTCAAATCCCCAAACCCCGCCCCCACCCCTCACCCTCCATCACACCCGCCCCCACCCGTACATACCCAAACACATAATAAACCATACCAAAAAACCCCAACAACATTATAACATCAACATTACCCAAATCATAACTCCAAACCCCAATTACAACCCAAACTGATCCAGATCCCCCAACCCATATCTCCGAACACCACCTCAACCTGTACAAAATTCCCCCAACAAAATCCAACTTCACAACTAACGGGTCCAATCCTGGCTCAAAAACTGACAATCCAAAATAAACCGCCACGCACCTGTCCCAAGCGACAAAATTAACACAGCAAAAAACCCCTATGTCCACCTGTTACAACCAGCCGCCAAATAAATAATAAATGAAAAAGAAAAGAAGAAAAATTAAGAGCCCAGAAAATAAGGGAGGGAGGGAGGGACAAAAACTAGCTGAGTAAACAACCGGCCACCAGGTCACCTAAGCCCAAAATGGTGCCCGGGAGAAGGAGCCCCGCCCATTTATAGGCTGGGCTCCAAATACAACCAAAAAATAGCCCAAAAGAAGCCCAAATGGAAGCTGCTAGAAGAAGGGCCCCACCCGGATCTCCCAAACCGCCCGGGGGAGGAGACCTCCCAGGGGTCGGCTGCCCTCCCCCAAGCCCCCCTTCCTATAAAAGAAGGATGAGAACATTACTGTGAGATCCTGAAGTGTCAGGTGGGGTGGATTATGTCCCACCAGACAAGGAACCAAGGGCTTTTAAGTATCACCAGGTGTTACCCATTCTGTTTCTATGGGGAAATGTGTTGATACATATGGACCACAGTTCTACCTTGTTAGTCAAAATCAAAGTTTGATGAGGCAATCTGGGTTTAACTTCTAGTAAGAAACACACAAAGCAGCAGACTTTTCTTCCATGCTAAGTATCTGAGCAGTACCAATATAGCATTAAAGGTAAGAAATTAATTGATCAACTTCTCAATTCATTTTGTGAAACCGAAGAAATAATTACAAGTAAACTGACATAAAAAAGGCTCAAAATCCCATTAAGGGAGAGATATATGGATTTTAGAAGTTTAAAAGGCTTAAAATGTCATTAAATTGTGTCTATGGATCTGTTTGACTGTCAGGTAGGCAGGATTTCTGGGTAACTGCAATGGAGCTGATATCTGGTAAACCTCATAGGTTTGTCACAGTCACAAGTTTTACCTTCAGACTGAGAAGACATTATAGCACTTGGAATACTCCTGCAAGGCACAACAAGATCCTGTATGTGGCGAAGGCTCCTTGAGATAGAAACATGATTTTCACATCCAGTGATCGACTGGAACTTCTCATTAAAAAAGATCAGAGAAGTAGGCACATCCAAATCTTGCCTGGGATGTTGAGTCCTTTTCAGGGTGTCCCAACACCCTGCTATTGCTGGTCTAGAGGAGGGGTTCATTTCAGAAGAGACTCATCAGTGGCAGCATGTACCTCTGGCCTAGTGGCATGTGAGGAGAAGAAACATTAAAGCTAATTTTAATAAAACCACCATTGAAGTATATTTAGCAAAAACCTTTGCTCATGATTTATTTAGATTTTTGCTAAACAGCAGATGGTGCGTGGATGATTTTGGATGCTGAAAGCTGGTTTGTGTGTTTCAATTCTACTGATTTATTTCACAAGCCCACTCTAGCCAGATGCTGGTCTTCCTATCCTCTCTCACTAGAAACAGCAAACAGAGCCTATATGTGTTGCCTTCTGGCTTATGGGTTTGCATCGTAGCACAGGACAGACAACTCCTATATTTTTCTACTGCCTGAGGTAAGAAAATAGATTTTGAAAGTGGGTGCATTAAGTTTCTCCTGCCTCCCATGGTACTTTGGTTACTGAGTCTGGCTTCCTCTCCTTCCATGGGTCTGATGCTTCCTTCCACCAGGTCATATTGAGAGTGGTCACAACAACCCCGCCATCATGACGTGAACATTAAATTACGTAATCATCTTGCCTCCTTACAGCACTTACTTTAAGGTGTTATGCAACTGAGAAGCCTTTTGCTGGGGAGAAGCAAAAGGAATAGAAAATCCATTTGTCATCAATTCACCCACCAGACGACGCAAGAGAAACAAGAATAATCAGGAAAATACCCATGATTTACTTACTGATTTCAATCTGATAAACTTCACGTTAGGTGGACCGACGTCCTTCAAAGTTACATACACCACCACATTCAATATTCCTTTCTGTGATTACATTATTTTGTGACCAATTCTTTTCTGTCTCACCTTAGAAACTGGTTGACTTTTTAAAGTGAACTAATCTATTCAAAGAAAATTGAGTTGTCTCAAGACCCCGTTCAGTTTGCTCACTCAGATTATTCTTTGAAAAAAAATCTCTTTGGTAAGCTGTTTTTCAATGATTATTATTATTATTATTATATAAAATTTATAACGCGCTCAGATTACCCAGGGGCCTCCCGGCGCAGTACAGAACAAGGAAGAAGGCTCTGCTCGATCGCTACACAAGAAAAAAGGGGGGTCTTCAGAAGTTTCCTAAAGAGTAAGATCTTGGGCTCTGAACGGATCTTGAAGGGCAGGGAGTTCCACAGTGCCGCCACTTGCACTGAGAAACGCCTGCCCCAAGAGCGAGCTCTCTTTACTCTAGCTGACTGCAGAAGATGTCTTTGGTCTGAACGCAAAGGACGTGTGGGCTTATAGGGGCGAGCCATAGTGGAGAGGATAGGGGGGCCCTTACCGTGCAAAATTTTATGGGCCGTGCATAATGCTTTAAATTTCACCCGCTCCTTAACGGTGAGCCAGTGAAGCGTTTTCAGGGCCGGGGCAGCTGAATGTCTCCTGGGAACATCCATCAACACTCTAGCGGCAGCATTTTGTACCTGTTGGAGGGTTTTAAAAGTCGCTTCGGGAGCACCGAGAAACAATGCGTTCCCGTAGTCAAGCCTCGACAAGATTAAACCACGAATCAGAAGCTTCCTCGCTGGATCAGGGAGCAGTGGTAACACCTTGCGAGCTGACAGCAACAGACCAAAACACACCCCCGCGGTCTTCCTGGCGGGGGTCCTAAAGGACAGATCTTCCTCCAACCAAACTGCCAAGGTCTTGATCTCCTTCTTGGGAGATGGTGGGTCACCCAGAGACCGGGGCCAACAGCTAGGAATGATAGAGGGACTGGATTTACCCAGGAGCATCAGCTCAGTTTTCTCCCCGTTGAGCTTAAGGGCAGAGTGGGACATCCAACGATGGACATTAGCGAGGCAGTCATGAAAGACTTCAGGTTGTTCCACCAGCTGGGTGAGGCCTACCACCAGCTGAGTATCATCAGCATAGCTGATGATCTTCACTCCTGAAGGGGCGACCACTCTTTCAAGCGGAGTCATGTAAATATTAAATAAGGTAGGGCTCAAAGATGAGCCCTGCGGGACTCCACATTGAAGAGGGAACAAGGTCGACTGCTCTACCCCTTCAAAAACGGTTGGAGAGGAAGGATTCAAGCCATTTCAAGGCCATCCCTGTCACACCCACCTCTGACAGGCGTTGGAGGAGCACCTGGTGACTTACGGTGTCAAAGGCAGCACTCAAGTCCAGGAGGATCACTGCCACTGACCCCCCTGTATCAAGAATGCTCCTTGCTTCCTACACTACTGCCAGTAAAGCTGTTTCCGTCCCCTGACCAGGGCGGAAGCCCGTCTGGGAGTCTCCCAACAGATGATGGGACTCTAGGTGATAAGAAAGCTGACGATTGACCAACTTTTCTGCGACTTTTGAGAAGCCGGGCAGCAGTGAGAAAGGCCTGAAGTTGGCTAAATTAGAAGAGTCTAATCCTGGTTTTTTCAATAATGCTTTTACCACTGCCTTTTTCCATCTCTGAGGCACTGTGCCCTGGGAGAGTGAAAGATTAATAAGGTCAGTAAGCGGAGTGGACAGAGTGTTTGCCACTAGTTTAAGGTATTTTATGGGCACTGGGTCACTAGGAGACCCACTCTTCATACCTTTCAAAACTTTTATAACCTCCTCCTCCGAAAAAAGGCCGAAAGAGGACAGCTCAGCGGGGCATATTACTGGGCTAAGGTCCAACTCCAGGATCTGAGGGGTCGCAGGCAGTATGAACAGGATCTTCTCTATTTTTGAATGAAAAAAGTCAGCCAGTTCTTTACATTTTTTTGAGGGTTATCACACACAACTGGGGGGACCGGGGCCTTCAGGAGTTCCTTAAAAATTTTAAAGGATTCCCCTGGTGAATTACTTGCCCTCTCGATCCTATCGCTGAAGAAGTTCCTTTTAGCGTCCTTCAACGCGTTTTTATACTTCCTCATCGCTCTCTTATAATCTTCCCGACTTTCTTCGGTCCCCTCTCTCCTCCATGCGCGTTCTAATCTTTTGCATGATGTTCTGAGACCCCTAAGTTCGGGAGTGTACCAGGGAGCGGAGCCAACTCTTCTCTCCCTGATGGGCCTTCTCTTTTTAGGAATCAGCGAGTCCAAGGTATTAGTCAGCCAATTTCCCATATGCTGGTCAGCAATAATGGGGTCAGTGACAGGGGGAGGGCAGGTTCTTGCTAACTCTGCCGCCCAGCTATCCACTGGCAACCTCGACCAGAGTGGTTCCACTGTATACTGTCTAGGTACAGGATCTCTCCACTTCCCCAACTGCCATCTAAGAGGGACTAAATAATGGTCCGTCCAGGGGAGAGCCACCGGCTGGAGGGCTTGCAGGTTCTCTGCGTTGGTAAAAGCAACATCCAGCTGATGACCCCTATTGTGAGTGGCACCATCATTGGCAAGGTGTAAATCAAGTGCACCCAGCATACCTTGTAGGTCTCTCGCCACTACATCACAGGGATCATCAAAATGTAAGTTGAAGTCCCCGAGGCCCACAAAATTGGAGGACGCAGCAGCCAATGGTATTACTGCCTCAATAAAGGAGTCTACGAAATTACCCAGCGTTGCGGGAGGCCGATACACAAGAAGGCCAGCGATAGAAATAGTAGAAGATATGCGTAGGGAAAATTGACAGCCTTCAGAGTTATTAATGCCGCAATCTACCGCTTTGCATACGTATTTATCTCTATACCTAATAGCCACTCCTCCCCCCCCTCCCGTCCGGCCTATCCAGATGAAACATAAGGTATCCCGAAGGGAGGGCTTTAACGATGTCAGGACCAGAAAAAGAGGTCAGCCAAGTTTCCGTAAGGAACAAGGCATCCAAGCTGTGGTCTAAAATCAGGGAATTAATTTCCGTGGCGTGGCAAGGTAATGACCTGCAATTAAGCAGAGCCATAGAAAACAAAGTCCGGTCCTTATAGGTGCTACCTGAACAACATACAGGAAAATGTGCAAACGGGGTACCTTCTACCCACTGGTAGCTACAGCTGGAATGTCTGGACGCACGTAACGACAACAGAGTCTCCCTAGAGTACCTGAGAGTAGGATCCATATGCGCAGCAGAATTGAGCAGGGTACCGAGCCCTATGCCCTTCTGGGCCCGGACGGGCACAGACGGGCTTAACTCTGGCGAAACTCCGGTGACAATCCGGCGATGACGCTGCATCATGACGCTGCGCGTCAGCGTGGCTGACTTTATGTTCGCCGAGCGCCTAACAACTAGAGCGCTAACCGCGCCGCCGGCAATGTCCCCCCTCCCAAGATGGCCACCACCACGAGACAGTGGACAGGGACCCGCGATAACGCGGTGATCTCTCCAATTAGAGTGGGGGTAAGGTGGCAGGGGTGCAAGTCTGCGAATGGCCTCAATTTAAAAGCAAGGGAAACACAGAAAAAATTAAAATCAAACTATATCAGCAAAAACGGAGCTATTTAAAAACGAATTAAACAGTGCAGTTAGCAAGAGAGTAGCAATGATTGCAAGGGCTTTCCTGGCTTCTAATCAAGATGTTAAGGCTGCTCACCTGCCAAATGCCTGCCTTTATGCTCGCCGAGCGCCTAACAACTAGAGCGCTTACCGCGCCACCGGCAATGTCCCCCCTCCCAAGATGGCCACCACCACGAGACAGTGGACAGGGACCCGCGATAACGCAGTGATCTCTCCAATTAGAGTGGGGGTAAGGTGGCAGGGGTGCAAGTCTGTGAGTGGCCTCAATTTAAAAGCAAGGGAAACACAGAAAAAATAAAATCAAACTATATCAGCAAAAACGGGGCTATTTAAAAACGAATTAAACAGTGCAGTTAGCAAGAGAGTAGCAATGATTGCAAGGGCTTTCCTGGCTTCTAATCAAGATGATGATCTACAACTATCCAATCATTATATCAATTTCAAGCCCATTAATTCATTCATCACTTGGCATGTTTTGGGTGAAACCATCCACTCTTCATCAGTAGGATCCTTCTATTTGCAAATTGTATCATACAATTTAACAAATGGCTAGTTAATACCACGTTTGCAGATCACATAAGGAGTTGATCAAGTCTGAAGAAATGCTATCCCTTAAGAAATATAGAATCAATCATTATCGAAAAGTATGCTAAATGGTCACTGTCAAAAAGGTAAAATAAACAGGGCTTAACTTTGGAAAAGTATATTCAATATTTTGTTTTTAGGTATTTGATAATTGTCGATTACAATTCACCATTAGTTTCAGAAACCCCTGTTGTCCACACTGGTCAATCCACAAAAAGGACTCAGCATCTACTTTATGTTTAAAAGTGACCGGAGGCCTGGCTGCTTGGAGAAGGACTGGCAGGAAATGTATTGACTACAGACTGATAACACACATACCAAAATAAATCTCATTAATTGAAGATTGGGGAAAAAAGGGAAAGCAGTCTCATAGTGAAGTTCTCCAGTTCAAATCTGGACAATGGCCCTCCTGCATAGTATTTGTCTAAATATGGACAATATTGCAACCACCTATTGTTCTTATTTAAAAGAACTTCAGTGCTTAATTAAAACTCTGCAAAAGAGTGTTGCATTAATACATGAATCTGTAGATTTATAGACAACATTTGCTAAAGAGACAATGAGTGTTCAGAGTTCTTCATTAAATAATCCGATGTTTAAAGTGAATTCAATTGAATTTTGTATTGTTTTGTTCATAGGGCATAAAAAGGATGTGATGATCTTAGGATCACTGGTGCATAGAACAAAGTGGGGCTAATAAAACTGGTTCATGAAACAGTTGTTCCTGCTGCCAGGCCACTAGTACACTGATGTCAAGGTGAACAAATAGAGGTGCATATTTAACAGATTTCCTCATCATTTTGCCAAGGAAAAAAACACACTACATATGGCGTGTAAGCTAGCAACAGGTTCAACATTTCTATATAAGCTCAAACCTCACATGTCATGCAAAAATCATCAAAAATAGAAGGATGATACTCAAATCACACATTGAAAACCCTTTGACATGTGACCTATGTCAAACATGAAACCACATTGAAAGTTGCTTTACCAACTAGAAAAAAGTTGAATTTCTCTGATACATATATGTATGTGGTCACTTCTGAATAATGAAGATACCCTTCGTCTGTCTTTCCTTATTCTCCTTGGTCTTTTTAATATTAGTTACTGATTGCCCTTCCCTTCCATTTCAAATATACTATTTGGATACAACCACATATGTGAATCTGATTATTTAGCTACTGCCAGAGTAGTGTGGGGACAATGGGTGGTTATCTGGTTGAAGAGTAGTGAGAAAAAAATATTTTCATTTTCATTAAGCTGTGAATCTAACATTGTCAAAAAATAGTGGAGAAAAATGCCATCTAAATAAAAATAATTTTGGCATTTTAACAGTGCATGATAACTTAGCTGTAGTTAAAAACCACACATGCAGTATTCCTGAATCACAGTTCTCTGGTACATAGGTAATTTTGAATTAGAAACCCTATGTCTTAGTTAGCAAAAGGAAGGTATTGTCTCAAAGTTGATAAAACGTGTGTTATCTGTTGCCAGCAAACCTGTATATGCATAGAATATATTAGCCTAAGGCAATATCTGAGGTAAATATCCAAAATAAATTCTTGGAAGATTCAGTAGCACAGTTGCTACTCTACGGCATTTACTTTGCTATGAATATATGTATTTATGGCCCCGATATTTGCAATCAATGATGTTGCTACAAAGTGTTACTGTAGCAGTCTCTATTGACTGACTCTTATTCTGGTTCTTAATTTGTGACTGTGGTATCACTATGGCAAAAACAGAGACAAATGTAACATTATATTAAATTATAATACTAATAATTAGGCATGCCATTAAATCATGACCACATTGACACTGGGAGGCACTTATTTTAGTTCAGTTTGTCAGTACTATGTCTTACAACTAGCAATGTGTTTTTGAGATTCTTTTCTTCTTTGAAAGTATGTTGGGGTTATACGAGAGGTCTCCATCATACTACTGTGATGAGTCATTGAGAGAACAGGAAATTAAGATAAGAAGACATTCAAGTCGTCGGAGGAGCAACTGGACTGTTGACAGTGCTAATTGTTTTTTTTCATCACAAGTTCAATACTGAAATTTAGCTTTACACAGATGTACATTTGTCCCTGTAAACACCAATGTAGCAGTCCTGTGTGCAAATTCATTGGTTTAATGTTGTGTAATTCCTGAATTCTTCATAACAATTTTGCCTGCAGGAGACAGCTTTGAGTACAAAATGGCCCACAGAGGGACATTTCTCATTTAACATAACTTTTTCTTATCAAACCACTCTCTTGCCAGTATCTTGCACAACTTTTCTGTGCAGGATAGACTCTTGTATAACCTCCAAGTTATTGAGGTCACAGCCAGTAAACCCGCAAGAGCTTGAACGAAATTAGAACCTTTTGGTAAAGGGGAGAGTTGGCAAGTATCAATTACTCCATCCCCAAAGAGTTAAGTGTTTAGAGCCAAACAAACCTGTCAACAAACCTCTTATTCACTGGTGGAAAGTATAGAGCCCTGCCCTATACCCCTGAAACAGTACACAAAGATGCAGTAATAATAGCACAATCACTAGTAGGCCCAGTAGGACTAAATAAATTGATCCTTGCTCAACCATTTGTAGCTTAACAAACAAGCAGTCAGGCTTCACTTAGGAGACGGGTATGTGAAAACGAATACCACCAAAACAGTAGATAAGTAAAAGACTCATTACAACCAACATCCAACACCAATTTATAACATTAGAGAAAATCCAACATTAATGTACAACAATAGAGAACATTTTCATCTTTAAAATGACACCAAAATGACAAAAATGTAATATAGGGAACCCGGGGTTTGAATTTTTTAAAGATGAAATAAACAATTGTGCATTCTAGCGCCATAAAGGCTTAAAGCACCACTTGTGGCTATCTGATCACGCTAGACCGGGACAAAGTCAAAGTTTTAGGCCAGCCATGATTGAGTGTGAGTCATATTGGCTGAGTGTTAGGTCCCAGTCAAAAGTTTATCTTTGGACTCTTGACGACAAGTCCTCTGATTCCTCGGATCCGAAGTTCGATTCGAGGATAGCGGTCTTCTGCAGCGCAATTCCTTGGTGAGTCTCTGGTACTCGCTCTTCTCAAGGCACTCTGGAGGTTTCAGCAGGACAAACCAGCGCAGTCAGGCCAATTTGTGCGTTGACAACAGCGGCTTGACTCCCAATGTTGAGACTGTCTCCTCAAATTTTTCTGCAAAACTTGCAGAACAGTTTCCAAGCTTTGAGATCTTGTTGTTTCTGAGTTCCTTTGGGGACAATACGTGTCGACTAGCTCTGGACAAGGGCTCAGAGACTCTGAATTACCTCTTGGAGGCTAACACAGAATTTTCCACAATGCACCAGCACAGTCCAGGAACAATCCAGTAGCAACTGGCGAGCTGAGGTGATCCTCTCTTTCACTTGGCAGGTGAATTCTTCCAGCTCTGTTGTATTTGTGCTGATCGGGGAGTCCACTCCCATTTCCTATGCATCAAGCCCTGTCCATTCTTTGTGGAGCCTAGTGAGTGTAGCAGGTACAGCCCTTATGAGTATAAGCCTTCTGTGATGCAGTCCCAGGGTCCTGCAGAGGGTACTTCGTCTGATATTCCAGGTAGTGTTCTCAGGAGCTCTCATAGCTCTCCCTTATTGATCCTCCATTCTGGCTGTCAGGAGTGGGGGACACTCAAACCAATAGAAGTAAAGCTACCTCCCTCTGTTATGACCACTTCCTGCTAAGTGTCGGATCCTTTTTGACCCAGAATGCACTTTTCCCCCAAAATCAAAATGGAGACATTCTCTCATTGAGAGAATGTCTCCATGTCACCCAGAGGTGAGGCTGATATCTGACTACAATCCCCTTCCAGCCACTCTCCTAATCTAATTAGGGGAGGTTTCCATCTGGTTGGGTAGCAAGGATGTGGGAGCTGGCCTGGGAGCTATGATATCTGTTCTCCTTCTTTTGAAGTCCAGCCCCCTTACTCTCTCTGGCGTCTCCAGGAAGCAAGTCTCCTCACACTAAATGACTGTATTGTTTCAGCCCCAAGCCTCATCAAACATACTCAGGTAGCAGCTTGGCTCAGCCTCCAAAAGGCTAACCAATCAGATGAGGCTGCTACAGGGCTGCTTTAGGTAACTTCAGGATAGTGAGTTCCAAAGCTACTTTCCAGGGTGAACTAGGTATGTTATTGTGCATAATACGAGTAAAGAAGGATCCCATTACATTTTTTAACAAAATAAAGGAGGAGAAGCATGTCCTCTCAGGGGATAATATATGTACACTGTGTATAATTTCCCTTATTTTACCTGGTGAATTAAACCGCTAATAGTATAGCAGTATTTAACATACTCAACCAGGAAGGTTACCACGGTATAGAAGAGGGCTTTTGCTGAGAGATAAAGGAGGTATGATTCTCTGAATCAATAACTGCCTACCAATAGTAAATATGAGATGGATGCATTCCTTAGAAGTGCTCGACTTTTTGAATTAAGACTGGGACAGATTTCCCAGAGTCTCATAAAGAAAAATTATAACTCTATTAGCTAAGCCCAGTATGATCTTAATATTATTGCAATAAATCAAACATAAAATTTGTTTCTAGTCGAAAAAAAGTATATATATTTGTATACTTTGCAGATATTGAGGCTGTGGAATAAGGGAGAAGAACTAATGGCACCATAGCCACACCACTTTATAAAGATTAAGACTGCAGCCGAAAATATCTCATTGACTAATGAAACGAATACACAATACTATGAAATTAAGGGTAAGCACTTGTATCCAAATTGAATAGATGGGGGGAGATCACCAATATAGGTGAATGAGGAATGTATAAGGGTGACCTATCCCTATGGCATTAAAAAATGTGAGATCTTATTTAAAAAGAATGATAACCTGTGATAACAAAGATTTTATATACATTAGGAGTGTTTATAATATAATCTGAATGGTGTATGACAAAATGAATGTGAATGTGGAAGCGTGAGTATATGACACATGGGATATCATCAGCATGTTTTTAGTAGATATAAGTGGTCTTTTTTTTTTGAATTTTGATGTATATGTTGTTTTTACTTCTAGATTGAACAATATTGTTTTTCCTGAAAAACGTTTCTCCTGAAGAAGGTGGTGTCAATCAAGTTAAGTCCACTGAAACGCAGCGTTGACAACTTGTTTTTATTGGATTATTAACTTATTTTTACTGTATTGTTTTATTATAAATTGCAATTTCTGTTTTTCCTTGGAGACTCATGATTTGAGGTACCATCAGAATACTGCTTTCTATTACTATGTAGGTACTATAAATAAAGTGACATGAGTTCCAGTGTTTACTATGCAAAGTTAAGCATTAGAGAGTAAAATTAAGTTGAAGAATTATTACGAATGTGTATGAATAATTCAGCATAAAAACTCTTGTGGTTTCTCTAGTAAACAAATATCAGGAATTGTTGGGTTTTTAAAAAAGATTTTATTGTTGTATTTGAAATACGTTTTAATAAAGAAGGGAATATCTTTTCACTAAAAACAAGGCTCACAGATTGGGTCAATTGTGTGCAAGAGTTGGTAAAGCATGATGTGGAAGGAGTAAGTAAAATATTAAAAGTCACATGGGGACAACATTTTGTTAATGGGTACTATGACATTGGATCTCCTGCTTTTGAAGTCCAGCTCGTCTCCCCAAGCCCCCTTCCTCTCTCTGATTCTCCAGGCAGCACATCTCCTCACACTAAATAGCTGTATTGTTTCAGCCCCAAGCCTCATCACACCTACTCAGGGAGCAGCTTGGCTCAGGCTGTAAAAGGCTAACCAATTAGATGAGGCTACTACAGGGCAGCTTTAGGTGACTTCAGGATAGTAAGTTCTAAACCTACTTACCTGTAATAATTATAATAAATCCAACCTCGGCAGGTTGTTGGATTTATTGTAACCATCATTTTGATACTGTGATTGATTTGTCTAGTTAGCTCCAATCAAAAGGTAGACTTTATTAAGTTTAATAAAGCCTTCCCATTTTGTTCTAGGGGCTAGTAACACTACAATAGGGATAAACGACTTTGGCTGTTTTTGCTTACCAGTGCATATAAAACATTTTATATTTTGACCTACTTTTTATAACAAGTCACCCTACCCTTGGGACACCTACTGCATACCTTAGGGGTGACTTAAATGTAATAAAAAGCTAGTTTTGGCTTTGGAATTACTTTTAATTTCAAAGTTGAATTTCGGCATAGTTTTATGTTAAAACCAGCTTGCAAGGAAGGCTTGGTTTTAAAATGACACTAGACACCACATCAGTGCACATTTAAGTGCATTAAGTCCACTGGGCTCTCTAAACCTACATGCTCTACCATATACTAAAGACTTACAGGTCGGTTGTTTCTGCCAATTAGAATTATACCAATTACCATTTGCGTTCAGAGGACAGGGCACTGGCTGTGGGCCTGGTGCTCAGAGCCCAAGGCACTTTCAGAGTCAGTAACCCCCAGCATTAGTCATAAAATAGGGGTAACCAGGGCAAAAAGTATTACTTTCCTACTATTATACACTATTTGTTTACAAATCATATGCATTAGAGTAATTGCAAACTTTATAAACAGCTCAACACATCAGGGCAAAGGTAAAATATGTCCCAATCGTATTATGTCAGATTTCCCTACACTACAAATTTAACCTAACTTGGCTGTTACCAGCCTTTTAATGGTGTGGTTGAGGAACGTTTGGTTATTTGTTAATATACTAATATGCCAAGTCAGGTAATGTCTCTCAGCATATCCTATGATGCCTGCATGCTTCATTGAAGATAATTCCATACTTTCAGACTTCCATATAGGATTCCATCCAGAAAGAGGCACAGAATGCTTTTTGCCTTCTGGGATGACCTTAAGTACCCAGTTGATCAGAACTGGGTAGCTCCAGTACTTCTCTTGGGCCTCTCTGCTGCCTTAGCCACCGTTGGCCATGACACTCTAATACAAAGGACTCTACGAAGCCAGAAAACATGGGTCTGCTCTAGACTGGATCACATCCTACCCTCACATCAACTAATGTCACCCATATCATCACCGTTCTCTTCCAAATCCTCGTTCACACAAGCAGGGGTCCCTTGACTCTTTCCGTTCTAGTGACGGAACCATTCCGTCACGAGCCACGGACGCGCTGTGCTCATGATGGAGTGTTTCCGTCACACCGCGGCCGCTCCGCCCACGCGACACTGATTCCCCGCCTGTGCGGGCGAATTAGTTGAGTGGGCGGAGCCATGACGGAACCACTCCGTCATAAGCACAGCGCACGTGGCTCGTGATGGAGTGGTTCCGTCACAAGCATGGCGGAACCACGTGACCCCCCTCACCTCCAGCGCCACAGCGGAATTACCGCTGCGGCCAAGGGGTTAATGATCCATCCTCTCACCCATGCTTTTCAACATTTACTTGAAGTCCTTACAGCACTGATCAATCAATTTGACCTCACATGCTATCACTATGCAGATGACACACAAATACTCCTTGTACTGGAAAGCCCCAAAGACATTGGAAACTCACTGATTTACAGTTGTCTCAGAGCTGTGGATCAATGGATGACATGGAGCCATCTCAAATTGAATAATACCAAAACGGAAATTCTCATGTGTAATGATTGGAAAAATTGTTACCCACTCGCCACCTGGCCTGATGATTTGGGATCACCACCTAAAGTATCAAAGGAAGTAAGAAATTTCAGAATTAACATGGTCTCCAAGGTATCAATGAATGCCCAAGTGGACAAACTAGCAAGAACAAACTTCATTACTATAAAAACTCTGCGGCGCACTTCCCCCAAAATCGATTACACCAATAGCCTCTGCCACGATTCACCTTTAACAGCTATGTAAAGTTTTTTTTGGTGTCCTCATATCACAATGGCGTCTGCAAATCTCTGACAGCTCTACCTATGCGCCCTGCGGTCTATTGCATTCGCCCAATTTCCCGATATATCCAGAAGGGAACATCACCTGTGACGGTGCCTCTGTGTAATCATTGGCATATGTGGCCAATTCCTTGGTCCCTGCACAACTTCGAGAGATCGTCCCATAATGCAGATGGGCAGCTCGTTTTGCATCATAAATCTGAACACCAAAACCAGACGGCTGCGCTGACCCAGTCTTCAACCTTCGGGGGTAGTGAATCAATCCACATCTTGCAGACTTCCCTCTTTGCAATGAGTATCAGATAATTTTATAACCCACTCTGCTCCCACTGCAGATGATGTGTGTTATCATGTCAACTCCGAAGAGAACTAACATTAAATTCATGACAATCACCACCCCAAAGATATCTTTCAGTATAATATCTATTTCACTCCAGAATTCCTTGAACCTGGGACACAGGAAGAAAATATGATCATCATTGGCTTTCACACAACCACACCTTCTGCACTTGAAGGGGGGATAAGGGGAAGAATGTAGCTACTTTGAATGGCGTCCAATGAAGTGGATTAATGGTGAATATATTGTTCCACTTTAAATTAACTTGTTTAACAACTGCGTATAAGAGCTTCAGAGAGTCACACCAGACTTGTCTCAGATCCACTTCTTGAAAATTATCTCCCCACACTATGTACGGAGGTTGTACATTCTTTTCATCTGCAGTCAAGACTTAAGAGCCTCCAATACCAAGCTGTGACCTCCTTACTCTTAGGTCTAACATCTTGGAGGAAAAATTCGAAATTCCAGTCACCCCCTATCTCCTGTTTTAAGGCCGCAAACCAGGAAGATAATTGCACACATTTAAACCTGTACAGGCTATCTCCAACTTTTGCTCTTAGATCTTCCTAGGGGAGCAGCCCTTGAGTTGTCATCAAATCTGCCCAGGTGGCAATTCCAGTCCGCCTTAAAGGGAGACTAAGGCCATCTCTCATACAGACAGGGGTACCCGGGGAGTCCCAAATTGGGATGAATTCAGAGTAATAGCTAAGCTAAGCATTGTCCTAATTCTGCACCATGGATTCAATGCAGACCTCAAGACTTTCAAGCGCACCTTCCTAAAGAATTTGGGGGCACTGAACTTATACAAGAATCCCTCATCGCTCAATTCTCTAACCATTCCACCCAGGAGCATCCTCCAAGTAGAGTTATCAGGTTTCCCTATTAACATCCGGACGTTGGAACGCTGTGTAGAACAAATGTTATTCTGGAAGGGCCGGGCCACCCTTATCAAGGCTATTTCTAAGATGTTTCCAAGCGAGCCGGGCCTCACTATCAGCCCAGATAAAACTAACTATTTTCCCCTGAATTTTATCAATACTAGGAGATTCAGGAATGCAAGAGGGATACAATTAAAAATATAGGTTAATCTGGGGAGCATCGCCATTTTTATTAAATTCATACAGCCATAGAGGCATTTCTTCCAACTAGCAAGTAATCAATATATCTCCCTGGCTACTCTTTCTAGGTTACGCTGGGGATTTCATCTACCTTATTTACAAATTTACAATTGAGATCCCTAGACACCTAATATCAGAGCTGACGCTCCTAATCCATCCTTTGACATTCCAGCACATCACTTCAGTTTTGGAGTTATTCACTTAATCCCCTGAGAAGGCACCAAATTCTGCTACCAGCTGTTGTACTTTCTGGATAGTTGTAGTGGGATCTAATGTATAGATCAACAAATCATCTGTATACAGCGTGATCTTACTGCTATAAAATGGTGAACCAAAAGGGCCAACCTGTCCATCCACTCCTAGGAGTTGTGCCAAGGGCTGAATATAAATATCAACATCTAAGGCTGACAGGGGGCATCCCCGTCGTGTACCCCTTGTTATTCTAAAACTGGTGGTTAATATGCCATTTAGAAGGATATAAGCCAACAAGTTCTCATACAGCATCTGAAGGGTATTCATAAAACCTGGGCCAAATCCCATGACTCTCAGAACCTCCCAAAGGTACTTTCAACACACCCGATCAAATGCCTTGGCTGTGTCTAACTCAACCACGGGCAAGTGAATCAAGCAGGTCATGGCAAGATCTATTGTACCCATGAGTTGTTGTGTCTGCTCCAGGATCTGCCTCTTTGGGATAAACCCTTTCTGGTCCATAAGAATCAGCTGTGGAGGAAGCTGTGCCGATCTCCTTGCCAGAATGCCCACAAAGATTTTAAAATTGGCGTTCAGCATGGAGACTGGGCAGTAGGAATCAGCTCTGCCAGGGTCTTTAGAGGGTTTTAGAAACAAGACTATTGTTGCCTTCTACCATGTTTTGGGGATCTGCCCTCACTGTTGATATGTTGAATTGAACAAACTCTCAAGAACTGAAACCAGTTCTTCTATTAAGAGTTTGTATACTTCAACCGACAGGGCAACAGGGCCAGTGGCCTTCCATTCCTGCTCTGACATAGACCTGAATGGATCTCTTCCTTGGTGCTGGGGGCATCCACCCCTTTCTACCCTCCATTGTCAATTTTGGCAACTGCACTTTCCTCAGCCAGGCTTTAAGTGAGTCTTGACCGGGGCAGACCTCTTCTGCATATAGCTCGGCAAACAGGGATATAAGACAAGCTTGCATTTCTTCTGTCTTATCAGAAACATTTCCCCTGGGGTTAACTACTAACTGCCTAATGACATTTCTTGACCTCTCTACCCTGGCTTTCCATGATAGTAGTGCCCCCACTTTCTCATTGTACTCAAAGTTCTTCAAACACCCAGCTTGCTATTGCTCCCTACACTTACGATCTCATTTAATTCTGAAGTTCTGGCTCGCCTCTTCCATTCGCCTTAGCAGCTGCTCCTTTCCTGTATTTGCTCAGGGGCTGTGCCGCCACGGATTGGCCTCTAAGGTACCCACTCTATTTTCCATTCTTTTCAGATCTAATCTCTCAGTCTTGGGGCCAGATGTACGATCATTTGAAATTGCAACTCGCAATTTGTGCTCGATGGCGAGTCGCAAATTCCCTCTCCCATGGATGGTGGCCTACCGGCTCTGCAGACCTCAATGTCTGGGACTGCTTTTAAATAGTGCAGTTTTTTTTTAAATGCAGCCCATTTTTCTTTAAGGAAGTAGTGGTTAATGGCACCACTGCCTGCCCCTAAAAAATATTTTCCCTTGCATTTGCAAAGTAGAAGGGGTCCCCTCGGGACCCCTTCCCATTTGGGAATGCATTACCACCCTCTTGAAGAGGGCGGTAAAATGCGAGTGTTTTGCGACCGCAATTGTGGTTGCGAAACATTCATACATGGCTTGTGAGTCGCTATTAGGAAGGGAATGTCCCTTCTTAATAGCAAGTCACAAAACACTATTTTGCGAGTCGCAAATTATTTGGCGTTTTTCAGAGCGCGCAATGAAATTAATTTTATTTATTTATTTATGTTATTCCGGTCGGCCGTGAGTCGGTGTTTACTACCCTCCACCCTGCCCCTCCTCCGCCCCACCCCATCGTCCCCGGGACTCCCTCCACGAGCTTCTTCTGGTACATATGTATCTTTATATAGATTACTTTGCTTCTAATTCAGCATCTCCAATACACTACCTATATCTCACCCTATACCTTTTGCAATATATCCTTTACTTCCACTCTGATTCATCTCAAACCTCATTCCACTACTCTCTTGAATGCATTAACCAATTTCTTCCCCTGTACCTCTATAAGTCCATCCTCTACCTCAACTCTATCACATCCCAAACATAATTCTACTTCTCTTTCTAAAGTACTACCCTATTTCTCATCCTATATCTCTCTAAATATATCCTCTACCTCCACTCTCTCAGTCATTGCAATCCCCATTCCATTACTATGATCTCTAAAGCAAACCTATCTATATTCCTTCCTCCTCTACCCCTCCTTGCATCATCTCATACTCCTTTACTTTTCATTTCTCCAAATAAGCCGTTCTAAACCCTTCACACTGACTCTTCCCCTTCAAAATCCCCTTCACTCATCCCAAACTTTCTCCTACTGCTATGAACTCCACAAAAAATAACCTTCAAGACTCTTCCCTCTTCTAACCCTCCAATATTCCTTATCAATCCAAGTAACAGACTAACATGTTGAATGTTAAAATTAATTTCACATTCCTCTATACTAATTCTCCACTAATCCTGTTTGGGTTCTGGAGTAGCGTACTACCTGCTGAAAACGCTTCAACATCTCATCAGGGGTAACAAGTGATATATAAATGCAAACCCTCCACTCCTCTATCCCTCCACTATCCTTTTCAAGTCCGAATAACATACTAACATGTTCACAGCTCAAATTACCTTCCTATTTCCCTAAACTTATTCACCACTAATCCTTTTTGGGTTCTGGAGTAGCGTGCTACTTGCCTAAAAGCGCAAAACCTAATCAAGAGTACCAAGCGCTATGTAAGTGCAAACCCTTCCCTTTTCTATTCTCCACTATATTTTTCAATCCAAATAACAGGCCAACATGCCCACTGCCCAAATTAAATTCATATTTCCCTATACTAATCCACCACTAATCCTTTTTGGGTTTCAGCGTAGCGTGCTACTCACCAGAAAATAATTTTGATGCCTCGTCAGGGGTTGCAAGTGTTTTATAAATACAGTTACAATATATTTAGTCATCTCACAAAAATTAGGTTATTTAGTGATCGGAAGACTCCAGCCTGTTATTTTTAGGGTTTGTGCCAGTTTGGTGCATATTTCTGTGCCTGTGGAGAAGCTACCCCCACCGGGGCTCGACTGAAGGCACTGAACATTTACTGAGCTGCCACAGTGTTTCATTTTGCTGATCAACAACACTTTTTGTTCTTCAAGAACAAGCCCCCAAAGTGACAAAACAAAAAACAAAAAAATTAGGTGTCCTGACACTCTAAAAGAGGTATTTCTTTCCTGTTTGGGATGCCTTACTTGTCCTGGTGGTGCCTTATTTGAAAAAATATACATCAGAGCACCTGTCAAAGTCAAAAGATCTTCATTCGCATATTATATAATTCATAAAAGACATAAAGGATATATTTCATGTAAAAAGCTATCATTATAAATCTTTACTAAAAAATAAAATATAGTACTACGTAGCTAAGCATATGTGACAGTATATGCAACATATACAACATCCTATATAAAAACATTGAAAAGTTATGCTCGGGCCACATCACTTTTAATCAAATAATGGCATGATTTCATTCCTTAAAACAGCTATGGAAATTGCTGATTCTCCAATAACTAATAATACTTTAGAAAAAATGTGTTTAAAAATGTACATTTTGCCTGATCAAAACAGAGTACTTACAGGCTTAATTTTCATATCGTATCCCCTCTAGAGATGTAAATGTTTTCTTTCTAGCTGCTACACACTCATTGTAGGTGGAAACTGTATGAGAAATTAATGCATTATCCCGATTACATAAAAACATAAACGCAACTTCATAGAAAAATAATTTCTGGGTTAAGAATAAAAGGCGTAGCAGATTTTGCCTATTATCTTTATAAAACCCACAAAAAAAACATGAAATGGACAGTTGATTCTGAGGCCTAGCCATCACAAGAGTATTTTGGGAATTTTTTCGTCCAAGCATCTTTCTTGGGGCATGCTACCTGCTGGTGCAGAATGCCCAGTCGCATTTATGTACATGAATATGTGAGGAGTATACAGAGATAAAAAAAGGTCTGCAGTTCGACCAATCTATAGTCCTTCACAAAATGCATTATTTTTCTAGGGTTTCCCCTTCCACTAACCATGGTAAAAGTTTTGGACAGATTGAGCTTCAGGTGTTTTTGCTCCATGTATGCCTCAAAACCTTCGATCAGGAGCCGCAGAACATTTGTTGTTCTCAAGATCGGGACCGCATTGTCGACATGAAGGAGCGTGGGTGTTGGGCGTAAACCCAATGTAGGGACAACCGCTTCTAATTGTTGTAATGCCTTTTTTTTTTTTTTTTTTAGTGTATCTTATATAGCGCACGACTACCCCAACGGTGTGTCCCGGCGGTTGCATTGGGAACCCGTCCTTGCTTTTCCCTGTGAGATAACCCATACTGGGCATCCCCAAGGTGAAGGCCAGGCATCCCGCCACGGGGGGCCGTAGTGGAGATTAAGCAAGCTATTGCCCAGAGTTACAGAGTGTGAACCCGTGGTTCGAGTAGGCACCGAAGTGAGAATTATCGAGTCCGTGGACACTTGGGCTCAGACCCTGCCACGTCAGGAATTGAACCCTGGTCCCGGGTCTGACCTCAGCTTCCAGGTATGCCTCCTCTAACCATTGAGCCACACTTCTCCACAATGCCTTGTCCACCCCATTAATATATAATGAGAATAAAGTGGTACTAGTACACATCCCTGTCTCCCATTTCATATCTTATTTGCGTTGTAGGCTTTGCCTATATCTGAGATAGCTGTGCTGGAGAAGTGTGGCTCAGGGGTCAGAGGCGGCAGACCCGGAAGCTGAGATTGGCCCTGGACCAGGGTTCAATTCCCCACCTCGGCGGGTCTTGGGCTCAAAATTCCACGGACTCGATAATTCTCGCTCCGGTGCCTTCTCGACTCACGGGTTCACACTCTGCGACTCTGGGCAATAGCTTGCTTAATCTCCACAACGGCCCCTCGTGGTGCGATGCCTGGCTTTCACCTTGTGGATACCCTGCGAGGGTTATCTCACAGGGGAATACCAGGACGGGTTCCCTAAGCAAGCGCCGGGAAACCCACTGCGGGTAGCTGTGCGCTATATAAGCTCAAATACATTTGCATTCACATTATATCAGCCGGGGCACCCTGCTCCGTTAGTGTCTTCCATAACCTTCCCGGACATCTGCTACAAATAGGGCGGATGATCTGAGGTACTTAGACTGACAGCCCAAAGTCTGTCTGGCCATTGGTCTAACCCAGGCTTCCCTAACGAGTATCTCGTGAGCTACTGTAGCTCTCAAGCTACCTATAATTAGCTCTCTGTGTGCATCTCAACCTACAAAATGAGAAGCTTTTGTTTAGCTGAATAAACATATGTGTGTATACCAAGATTGAAATGCATGCATTTGCAGTGAAAATGTGTGTATTTTCCAAAATCAAAAGCTGATGTATTGAGAAAAATGTTTGACTTTCTTAAATATATGTGAGTGATAAATCATTTGGCATCGAGTAGAATTATTGATCATATTATAACTTGGTGCCAGGGGCATTGCAGCTAAGGCTTTTACGTATTACCCATGTAAAGGCATTCCAAATCGGCAATTCCTTTTTTAGTGCCTGATGCACTAAGGTAATTATAGCTGGTGATCCTGCATGGGGTGGCCACTAATATGACCTTGTTTGATGTGGGCGCTATTACAATACTAATAATATTACTAGCTCAGGATGATTTTCATTGAACATAAAAAAAAGATTGGAAACCCCTGGTTTAAGGGATATGTCCATAGACCTGAAACATGAAAGTCCGTCTGACACTAAATAGAGGGGAAATACTGTCTATTAGCTGGATAACTACCCTCCTTAGATATTTCAATTGCACCTAGAACTGTTTTAATTATGTTACTTGTATTTTAGGTGTGTTTACACTAACTCAGTGCAGAACCATATTTTTCTTGTTCATGGAAGCACACATTTAACCAATTAAAAAAATGATTTTCCAATACTTGATTTCACTTTGTTCTCGAAACTCTGCTATTTTTGAGGCTTCTCTCTGATCTCTTCTTCAAATTCAAAACTTACAGGACTGGCACCAATGCAGATCCAGCCTAATGAAAGTAGTGTTATGGGGACATGGAGCCAAATTGACCATATGATCAGGATAACAGTTGATCTACAAGACAAGACTTAGGAACATATGTTCTACAAAACATATGTATCATAACATAATTATAGAAAGTGTAGATGGAAAAATCATTGGCAGGACAAAGGCAGCTCAGGGCATCTGAACAAAATTATGCAAAGAAAATGTAGGCTTGACTCTTTACAGGAAATATTATGTAGAATGTTTCCAAAACATGAGTTAAAGCTGTAGGCACCAATAGTGGACTAGCTTATATACTGCCAGACAGAATGCAGTTATCAATCAATCAATCAGCAATTATATACCACACCTCTGTCACTCTTAGGGGTATCTGAGCTCTATTGGTGCAACATTCTTTGTTGAAGAGCCAGGTCTTGAGTTTCTTCCTCGAGTCTGCCAGGGAGGATGCTGTTCAAAGATGGAGTGGTAGGTCATTCCATGTCTCAGTGGTAATGGAGGAGAAGGAGTGCCTCCACTGTGGCTGCGATGGATGCAGGGGGTGTGTGCATGGGCTAGTGAGGAGGAGTGCAGCTGTCTTTTGTGTAGGCGGAAGTTCAGTCGTTGTTTGATGTAGGCTGGTCCTTGATTATGCAGAGCTTTGTAGGCATGTGTGAGGATCGTGAACTGCTATCTCTACTGGATGGGGAGCCAGTTGAGGTTTCTGAGGTGTGGGATGATGCGGTTTTGTTTGGGGAGGTCCAGATTGTGGCTGGCTGCATCATTCTGTAAAGTCTGGAGTCTTTTGAGGAGCTGGATATAGATGCTGGAGTAGGGAGCGTTGCTGAAGTTGAAGCAGCAGGTGACGAGGCCCTGAGTGAAAGTCTTTCTGATGTTGACTGGGATCCATTAGAAGATTTTGCAGAGCATGTGAAGGGTGTGGAAGCTGGTGGAGGTGACTTAGTTGACTTGTCATTTCATGGTCAGTTTGCTGTCGAGGATGATGACTAGGTTACTTGAATAGTTTATAGGTGTGGGTGTTTGTCTGAGTTCTGCTGGCCAGCAGTTTCGGTTCCATAAGGTTGTGTTCTTTCCGAAGATCAGTAGTTCTGTCCTGTTGGGATGAGTTTAAGAACGTTGTCTCTCATCTAGTTGGCTATGTTGGTCATTGCATCGCAAAAGTTGATTCTGGTGGTGGAGGGGTCTTTGGTGAGTGAGAAGATGAGTTGAGTGTCACATTGTAGAAAATTATGTTGCAGCCATGGGATCTGACTATATCTGCAAGGGAAGTCGTGCAGGTATTGGACAAGGTGGGGCTGAGAGATGATCCTTTGGGTGTGCCGTATAACATGTCTTTGGGTTCAGAGGTTAAGGGAGGCAGCGGATGCTCTGTGCGCCTCCTGTGTGGAAAGAGGTAATCCACTATAGGGCGTTTTGCTGAATGCCAATGTTGTAGAGTTTTTTGATGAGGGTTTGGTGGGAAACAGTGTTAAAACAGCGGAGAGGTCAAAAAGGACTAGGGCCTCAGTCTCTCCGTGGTTGAGGAGGGTTCCTATGTCGTCTGTGTCCGCAGCCAGGGAGGTCTCATAGCTGTGGCTGGTACGGAACCCTGATTGGGAGGTGTCAAGTAGGTGGTTTTGTTTCAGGTATTCGGTAAGCTGTTTGTTGATGGACTTCCAGAGAACTTTGGCTGTGTAGGGGAGCAGGGAGATTGGGTAATAATTTGTCAGTACGCTGGGGTAGACGGAGTGCTTCTTTAGGAGGGGTCTGACCTCTGTGTGTTTCCAGCTATCCAGGAAGGTTGTTGTGGTAATGGAGGTGTTGATGATGCTGGTGAGTTCCATGCTGATAGGGTTAGTCCAGAGGTTAAAAAGACAGTGGGGGCAGGGGGTGCCCTGGCATGAATAGATGACATGATGGCTATGGTGGTCTGAGTGGTGAGCAGAGACCAAGTGATGATCATTCGGCTGGTGTGTGCTAGTTGTTCGAGAAATGTTGAGGTTTAGTGTGTTGGGGGTCGAAGTTGTTGTAGATGGTGTCAATCTTGCTGTGGAAGTAGTCTGAGATTGTGCCACATAGTTCTTGAGAGGGGTGGATTGTGCTCTCTGTGGATTCTGGGTTGTAGAATTCTTTCAATATTTAGAAGAGTTCTTTCATGTGGTTTGGTGACTGTATCTATGTGGGCTGTAATGGTTGTTTTCTTGGCTTCCTAGATCCGCTGGTAGTAGTTGCTGAGGGCTGCTTTGTGAGTGGCTCTGACAGAAGGGTTCCTTGTGGCACACCACTGTTTCTCGAGTTGGTAACAGTTGTGGTTCATGGTTCTGAGCTCTGAGGTGTACCATCTGGCTTATTTTGAGGTTTTGTTGGTTCTTGCTGGTTTCATCAGGGCAACTCTGTTGGTGCCTTTGGTGATCCATGTGGAGAAGTTCTGGACAGTCTGACCAAGGTCTGACAAAGCTACAGGTTCGGTGGCACTGAGGGCCTCTGTCCACTGTGTCTCTGTTACCTTGCCCCAGCTGCAAAAGGAAGAGATGTGATCCTTGGGGATAGTGTCCTGAGCTTTGGAGATGGTGAAGTGAACTATATTGTCGTTGGTCCAGGTGAGTTCTGTGACGTGGTTGAATTTGATTCTGTTGCTGGAGTTGAAAATAGAGTTGAGTGTGTGTCCAGCTTTGAGCAAGGGTTCAGTAACCAGTTGGGGAGGCAGATATTGTTCAGGTTCTCGAGGAGCACAGTGGAATTGCCATTGTTGGGGTCGTCAACTTGGAACTTGAGGTTGCAGAGTAGGATGTAGTGGTAGGACTTAATGGCTAGGAGAGCCATTAGGATGGAGATAACATTGCAGGAAGCCAGTCAGGGCTGGGGGGTTAGTATTCGAGTGGGCCTCTTATCGTGGTCTTGGCGTCTGCCTGTAGTTGGAAGTTGAGGGGTCCTCCTTAGATGTGTTGGGTCGTTGTTGGTGGCAATGCATTGGACAGTTTCCTTGAAGATGATAGCATTGCTCCCTCCATGTTTGTTGTCTCCATATATCATATTGCAGCCATTGAGTGTTGCAATGGTGATGTCAGAGTTCGTAAGAGGGGTTGAGCCAAGTTTTGGTGATTAAGACAGCTTCAGGGGAGAAGATGGTGATGGTGTCCCAGATTTTCTCTGGTGTTGTTGAGCAGGATGTATTGGAGCAGTTCTGGGTTGTTTGTGCTCTTTTGGTCAGAAGTGGCATGGTATCCAGGTCAGACTGGTGGCCCTCTGTTGCAGGAGAAGTGGCAATGATGGTTGGTGGAAGGTCATTTGGTTGATTGCAGGAAGGAAGTGCAGCAGAAGTTGTTTCAGTGTCTGGAGGCCAGGGTCCAGAGCTCCTTGGCGGTGTAGTGGTGGGTGGCAAGAGCTGCCCGGGATCATGCTTCAGGCTCCATTAAGTAGATCCTGAGGAAAAGGCAGGGCACTGGGTGGTGGGAGGAGGGAAACAGCAAGAGGAGGGAAATGACTGGAAGAGGGAAGACACAAGCAGAAAAAGGCAAATTGAAGGGTAGCAAACCAGCAAAAGAGGGCAAAACAGAGGATGGTAAAATAAGAAGAAAAGACTAAACTAATGGCAGAAAACAGAGCCAAAAGGGCAAAACAGATAGGAAGAGGGTTAAACAGAGCGCAGTAAAATGAGCAGTGAAGGCAAAATAGAGGGCAGAAAAAACTAGCAGAAAAGGCAAAACAGAGGGCAGACAAACAACCAGGAAATTCAAAACAGAGCAGGAAACACGCAGAGGAGGCACAAAAAGAGGGTGGCAGGTAGACAGATAGTAGAGGGTAGCAGACTGTGGGCAAACTTGACATCAGGGGAAACTGGCATGAAGACCTGCTCCATTGGGTCATGCTTCAGCCTCCGTTAAGTAGGTCCAGGGCGGATGGCAGGGCACTGGTGGCTAGGAGGAAGAAAATGGTGGGAGGATGGAAATGGCAGGAAGATGGAAGAAACAAGTAGAAAAAGGCAAAGTAAAAGGCAGAAAATTAGCAGAAAAAGCAAAAGAGAAAGCAGAAAATATAGCAGAAAAGGCAAAACTGAGGGCAAAAAAGCTGACAGAAAAGACAAAACAGAACAGAATCCAGAGTGTATGCTCTAACTGCACTAAATATCTCTAACTACGTGACACTTACTGCCCTTTCTAGAAAAGTGTACTAGAAGCAATCCATGATACTCTGAACCTGAAACATCAAAAGTTCCAAAACTGAAGATATTGATTACTACTGGCAAACAAAGAAATGTTCAGGCCCCAATACTGATTTTTTCCAGGGCTTCACTGATTCACAGGGCAACTCTACACTTTGGGGGTCATTAGGATGGCGGGCGGACTTTGCCCGCCCGCCATCCTCGTGGTAATCGGGACCGCCCGCCATAAGGGCGGGGGTCCCGTGGGGAGTATTAGGATGTGCCCGCCACAGTGGTGGGCACATCCTGTATTTTTAGCATTGTGGCGGGCGTTGCTCTCTGCACCGCCCGCCACAATGCTAAAAATGCATTTCCATAACCAAAGCGGCAGGCACCGCGCAGTGCCTGCCGCTTTGATTTTGCAAATGCAGGGGGGTACCAAAGGTACCCCCCGTGTGCACCCCCGACTCTCCTTCACTCTGGGGGCCCGCAGGGGGCCCCCAGAGTGAAGTCCACATGCCTTTCTGTGGCTGCATTGCCGCCACGGAAAGGCATTGAAAAATGCATATCATAATATGGCTGGCGGTGTCTGATAGACACCGCCACCATATTATTCCTATTCCGCCCCGGCCGCAAGGCGACCGGGGCGGAAAAACGGCGGACGGTCTTTTAGCAGTTATTCAATTACATTTAAGAAACTGTGTGACCTTCAGTACCGTAATGGGTTGTGGGATTGTAGGGGTACAGTGTGGGAAGTAATTTAATAATAATTAATAATTAGACTTTAGTTACTATTATTTAATTGATCATTAATTATGTTAATTGTGTTTTAAAATACATGTTTAGGTTCAGGTTGTGAATTTAAAGGGGTACACATTGGAAACTCATTGAATCACTAATATTACTAATTAATTAATAATTTGTGTTTATTATTATTAATTATTCAATTGACTATGAATTATGTTAATTGTATATTACATTTATTTAAGATCCATTTTAGATGTGGGTTATGGCCTTCATAGATGTTTTGTGGGGGTATAGGGTGGGAAGAAAATTAAACTAATTTAAGTAATAATTAATTTTCAATTGGTGTTAATTAATGAATTGACAAATAATTATGTTAACTGTGTAAATGATTATTTGTTACCTTAAAATTTAGGAGCAGGTTGTGGGTTTTGGAGGGGTATAGGGTGCGACATAACTAATTTGGAATTATTTAAAAAATAATATTGTGTTAATAAATAATTTCTAAATAATATTAAATCTTTAAATTAAAAATAATTATGTTTAATGTGTAATATGTTCATTATTATTTTTGGGTATGTTTGTTGTTTATGTACGTGTAAATGTTTGGTAGATAATAAATTAATTATACTAAATAGTAAGTAAAGATTACAAAATTATAGAAATGATAAATAATTATGTGAAATATGTAAATACATTATGTTTTATATTATATATTCACTGTCAGTTGTTGAATTTGTAGAAGTAAATGGTGGGAAGTTAATTAAATATTAATAATTTATTATTACTTAATTATTAATAATAAGGGCCTGATTACAATGTCGGGCGGATAGCCATCCGATAGCTGGTCGGGGGCTTTCCACCCGACTTTGATGTTTTATCTCCAACTGACTACAATGATGGCAGTTGGATGGAAACCTGCTAGGGGGTTTCTGCTGTGCTTCCGACTGGCTCAAGGTGCCTGTTGGAGAGTGCGATGACAGATATTCCCATAATGATTTCAGAGCCAGTCTCTGCTCTGCAGTTGGGATTGTGATATCACTTTCCCACAGCCATTTCATGTCGGCCTTTCCTACATGGATAGGCTACCCGAAAGTGACTTTGGGGGCCGCCCTCCTCTATGGAGCCTAGGTTGGCACCTATGGTGTCCCCCTAAACATCCCTGCACCGTGTATGGTGCCTGCCCCATGGTGCAGGGATGTTTACATACTTCCATTTTTCAATGGGAGCTTGTGCTGTGGGCCTTTTCCGCCAGCTGCACAAATTGTCATTCAAAAATTAATGTTTCCGTTAGAGAATATTGAGGGGAGGAAAGCCCTAGAGGCAAGATGGCCGCCACGACGCTGTAGGGAGCAGTCGCACCTTGCTCTCTCTCCTGCCACATAGTATCATGTGAAGAAGATGTTCTTGCTGGAGGGCTGGTTGACACAGAGCAATTCTGACGGAGGTAGAGGGAAAAGCCGCCTCGCACTGTTAGCTGTGGCAATCACACAGAAGTGGAAAAACTGGATTAGCGGAGCCCTGCAGCAGAGGTTAACGATGTCCCAACGTAATAAGGAGAAGCAGATTGGACCGAGCAAGGGGGCACCAGTAGCTTCAGCCATGGGCGCTATACCGAAAACGGCTCCCCCAGGCAAAAAGCTGACCCCGGCTCCAGGGATCGTGACTTCTAAAGCTCAACAAAGGAAAAATGAGCTGATTGGAAAGAAGGGGCAAGCGGCGGATGCTGAGATGGACACGGAGGCTCTAACACATCAGAAGGAGATGCCGTCAGCTAAAGCGGCGACTACAAAGGAGAAAGAGAAACATAGAGCGCACAGGATAAACCCCCTCCCCCTCCCCTCCAAGGACGCGACGGGTATGAGGCAGCCTACCTTGACAGAATCCTTCTCTGCTAAGTCAAGTCACGGAGGCCAGCAGCAAACAGAGAGCGAAGCTACCGGCACTGAGATCCACACACCGAACGCGGAAGCAAAAGACGTCCTCGAGGACGCAAGCGGAACGGTTGCCGGGCAACCAGCGAAGCCCTCACAGTTTCACACGCATCAAGCGGGAGCTGCCGGTTTGGAAGAAAAAGAAGCAGTGGTGATCACGGTGAGCAGTGGAGAGTGTGGAGATGTGAATGGGGAGCTGGGGGCGCTGGAGAAAATGAATAATACACAGATGATGGATGCCTTACTTTCAGTAGAGGCTGGATTGAACGCGGAACTGAAGAGCAATGGCAAAGCTAATTGGGGCAGTTTGACGAGCTTAGACTCACAGCAGCAGGCTAAATGCAGAAGCGCTAGAGGGGGCTCTCCAGAGTTTTACTCTGTTAATGAAGGGTCAGACTCAACAGACTTGAGTGAGCAGGAGGGGGGCAGCACTACTGAGGTCACCACATCCGGCTCAGATTCAAATAATTCTGGACACTCAAGGGATAAAAGTAGCCAAAGAAAAAAGAAAACAGGAGCAAGAAGAAGCGGAGAAAGTAATAAAAACAAAAAACTGTCCTGGGACTATTCAGCGACCTCTGGGATATACCAAGAGTCTGGGGACGGAATTGGGGCTGGTAGTACACCCCAGAACATAACTATGGAAATGATGTTCAGTACCCTAAAACAAATGCAGTCAGAGGCCAGGGTGGAAAGCCGGAGGGCAAGGAGGGATACAAAGAAAATACAGGCGTCAATTAGAAAACTGAACAGAAAGTATGAGGTGGTGGAAGAGAGGGTGTCAGAAGTAGAACAGAGGACAGGAAGAATGGAGGATGAGATGACGGACTGGCAGGACTTTAAAAATGAGCAAGGGAAGAAAATTGAAGATCTTCAATGGAAGATAGAAGATTTTGAAAACCGGCAAAGACGGAACAACATAAGGCTACTTGGAATTGAGGAAGGACTGGAGGGGCAAGACCCTAGGGGTTATGTCATCAAACTATTGAAAGGAGCTTTCCCGGACTCCCAGTGGCAGTGGGAATCGGAAATCCAAAGAGCGCACAGATTCCCACTTATAATGAAGAAAAATCATAGAGCTCAGCAGAATGCATTGCCAAGAGCAATGCTTGTGTTCGTGGGGAACTTTCTTGCAAGGCAGGAGATTATGGACAGGGCAAGACCAGATGCCAAGAAGACTTTTGACAATGTTACATTTTTTGCTAGACCTGACTTCTGTCATGTGACAGTTGAAAGAAGATGGAGGTTACGGCAGTTGATCTCCCCCTTTCAAAATGTAGGTGCAGAGGCGTATTTACTCTACCCAGCAAGGCTAAAGATTGTTAATCGAGGGCAGATCAGGGTGTTCACGTCAGAGATTAAAGCAGGAGAATACTTGGCTGAGCTCACGGAACAGAGGGGGGGGGGAAATAATAAAGAAAGAAATACACATAAAACAGCATAGAACATGATACTATTAAACAACAGGCAACATGTAGGGGCAACAGGCAAGGGCAGGAGAGAGAGGCGATCCTACAGCTGAAGAGGCCACACATAGGTCAGGATTGACCTATTTGCCCGTAAAAGGGGGGGAGGGAGTCAGGGGGAGGGGGGAGAGCTGGGGGGGGTGAGGGGGGGGGGGGGCAGGAAGAGTTTGACATATGGTTAAATACAACACGCAATAAGGAAACAAAGGAATATAATGCATTTGAGGAAAGAGTACCGCAGGCTAAAGCTAACGAGAATAAAAAGTGGTATCAAGTGATGGAAAAATATAAGATCTGGCGATGGCTTTGAGGATTGCCTCTATAAATATATGTGGTCTCAATAATGGAGGGAAAAGGCAGAGAGTAGCAGCAATGTTAAGAATGCTAAAACTGGATATAATTTGTCTCCAAGAGACACATATTGAAGGAAATAATAAATTTTTACTGGAGCAAATGGGATTTGAGGTGTTAGCTTTTACCAGACAGGATACCAAGACTAAGGGAGTAGCTATATTAGCTAAGAAAGGGGTCTGTAAAACAAAAAGAAAAAAAGAAGATCAGAGCGGGAGATGGGTTATAATTGAGGGTGAAACTAGTGCAGGATGTTGTACATTAGTGTCGATATATGGTTCTACAGAAGATGACCCTGAGGTTATCGAATATTTGGATCATGAATTGTCTCTTTGGCCAGAGCCAATTATTTGTTGTGGGGATTTGAATATAAATGGGTTGAACGGTTTTGGTAGGACGGGTATGACGGGTGGTGGGGTGTACGGGGGGAGGAAAAAGAAGGTTTGTAAGGCTGTTTGTGATCTTATGAGACATAATTCGTTGATCGATCTATGGGCACAGAGCCATCCACCCGGTACGGGTAGTACATACTATTCTGCACCTCATCGTCTGGTTGTCAGATTAGATTATTTTCTGATTTCTAGTATACTAGTAGATGGTAGCCAATTAGAAAGACTGCCTAGGATGTTATCAGATCATAACCCGCTAGTATTGACGCTACCACACAAGATGACAGATGAGAGGAAGACTTATAACTGGACTTTTGAGAGAGGACTTCTGAAAGATGAGGGATATGTGAAAAGAATGGCAGCCTGGATTAAACAATTCTGGGAAACTAATAGAGGGACAGCAACACCTGCTATGGTCTGGGATGCCTTTAAGGCAGGTATCAGGGGGGAAACTCTTTGTTTTACGTTGCAACGAACTAAAAAAGAGAGAGAGGAAATGGAAACAAGGATAAGGGAATTAAAAGAACTAGAAGACTCTCTAATATCAGCAATTAACATGCAGGAACCGTTGGAAGATATATTACTAAATATAGAGTTAAAAAAGGCAGAGGCAGGTGAAAGTGTAGCAAGGAGGGCTGCGGCTAGGTATTTAGCCAAAAGAGAGGAGGGATACGAGTACAACGAGAGAATTGGGCATCTCCTCGCTATTAGAACTAGGCAGAAGGCAGCAGCGGGAGAGATCAAGGAAATTAAAAATGAGGTAGGAGTAGTGGTAAATAAAGTAGAAGACATACAGGACGTGTTTAAGAGATTCTATATGAAACTTTATGAGCAGGATATAATTAAAACAAAATCTGAGATCGGAGAATACCTAAACATTATAACGCATCCAGTATTGGAAGGGGACGAGAAGGAAAAATTGGACAGGAGTTTTACATTACAGGAGATCCAGGAAGCTGTGAAAAGTTTACCTTGTGGGAAAGCTACCGGCCCAGATCAGATCCCGGCAGAATTTTATAAAATATTTTGGGATACATTAGGGAAAGATATGCACGAAATTTTCATTCAAGCACAGAGGGGTGAGTCAATACCACACTCATGGGCAGGGGCTGATATCATTGTTATTTTAAAGAAAGATAAACCACCTCTAGAACCTGGGTCATATCGTCCAATAACACTTATGAATTCGGATGCTAAAATATACACAAAATCACTTGCACTTAGGTTAAGTAAGGTTATAGAGCACTTAGTTAGCACATCGCAACATGGTTTTATTCCAGGGAAGGGCACTACACAGCACACAAGGCAAATGATCACGATTCTGGATGCTATGGAGGTTGCAGGAGATCCGGTCGCGGCTATATTTTTGGATGCAGAGAAGGCCTTCGACAGGGTCTCTTGGGACTACTTATGGGAGGTAATGGAGCAGTATGGATTGGGTAGAGGGTACATCAGAGCAATACAGGCTGTCTACTCCAGCCCTACGGCCAGAATAAGAATAAATAAAGGGTATACTAAGACTGTACAGATACAACGAGGGACACGACAGGGCTGTCCAGCATCACCACTACTATTTGCCCTATATATAGATCCCATTTTACGGAGACTGGAAGAAAACAAAAGGATTCCCCCAATTGTTCTACACGAGAATAGATATAAAGTATTTGCGTATGCAGATGATGTGGCTGTCATCACCAACAAACCAGGTATAGCAATTCCAGAGATAGAAAGAGAAGCATCAAACTTTGGAGCACTTTCAGGGTATAAAATCAATAAAGGGAAAACCCAGATAGTACAGAATAACCATATGATATTCCAAGATAGTAGAGTTGTGAAGGAAGCAACGTACTTAGGAATAAAAGTGACGGCAGATCTGGATGTGTTGGTAGACCTTAACATTAGACCACTATTAAGGAAAGTCAAAGAGAACACAGAAAGGATGCATAGATTACATTTGACATTGATGGGAAGAATAAATGTAATCAAAATGATAACATTCCCCAAATTTTTATACCTATTTAGGGCAATCCCGCTATATTTTGATCATAGCTGGTTCAATAAGATAGAAGCTACGGTAAATTCATTTATTTGGGCACAGGGTAAAACCAGAAGAGCATATAGACATCTTACAGTACCAAGGGAAAGAGGAGGGTGGGGGGCGCCCGATTTTAGATTTTATTATTGGGCGGTAGCTTTGCAGTACTTTCAGGGATTAATTGGTGGTGGCAATTTCGAACAAGGAGGTAGGGCACAAGGGTTTTTTAATGTCTACACGGTGTTATTGGGGGATGGGGCAATAAATGGATTCTTGAATACAGTTGATTTTACATATTTCAAGCACACAAGATTTAAGACTCTCAAAGCTGCATACAATATCTGGAGGACGATATCAAAGAAAATAGGGATAGGAAGATACAACAGGTACACACGGTTGTATAATAACAGATCCCTCCCGGGGGAGATATTTGGAGATACAGTAATGAAGGAGTGGGAGGATAAAGGGATCAAGAGAATTGGGGATTTATTGGATCTACAGGGCGGAATTTTGCAGTTTCATGAGATACAAAACATTTTTAGGGTAGGGAATAATAGTTTCTTTAAATATCTTCAGGTTAGAAGCTACCTTGCAAATAAGCAAGGTGGATCTTTGGGTTTTGGCTCATGCTGTATAATGGATTATATAGAGAATAGCAGTCATTGTACAATTCGTTGTCTATATGCAGAACTGGGAAAGTATAAAAGTGATGATAGGGATAAATATGTGAGGAAGTGGGAGGAAAAAATTGGCTTAAACCCAGAGGGCTTTCAATTATCGCTTGATCTGGGACGAACCACTTTATGTTCTACAACCTTACAGTCACAGCACTACAAAACTTTGTACTCATTATACTATACTCCGGCAAGGATTGCACAATGGGGAGGTACAACAGGAACTACGTGTTCTAGGTGTGATGCTAAGGATGCAGATATAATTCATGTATTTTCAAAATGTCCACAATTGTATTCTTTGAAAAATAATATTGAAAAATTTATTGACGTTTCATTAGGTTATAAAGTCAAGCTGACAGATGAATTATTGTTGCTGGGGGTGGTGACAGGGGAAGATGTTATTCCTATTGAGTTTATGTTTATGGTAGCCGCGGTATTTCGTATATGTGTTGCAACATTATGGCTTGATAAAGCACCACCAACATTTCAAATGTGGATTGCTAGACTATTGGCAACATATAATCTAGAGAAAGCAATCTATGACAGGAAAGGGAAAAGAGGTAGATCTTTGGGCAAGAGGATTTGGGACCCAATTGAGAATTGGAAAAATAGACCGATAAGGTAGGGAGGGGAGGAGGTTAGGAAGGCTTATAAAGTAAAAGATATTAGCTGGAAGGAATCGGAAAGCTGGAAAGTATTGTTAGTATTGTTTCATTAGTGGGAAATGAAACATGTCAGTATTGCGTATGTTTAATTGAATAATGCGTGTTGTAAACGTAACCGTGATTTTTTGGAGAAAATAAAAAATTTTAAATAAAAAAAAAAAAAAAAAAAATTAATGTTTCCGACTGCTCATAGAGAGGTCACATCCAAAGGCCTCGAGTTTAACTGCTGGCCTATGGTTGTGCGGTTTCAATCCGCAATGATGTTGGTCGGACTTGCATCTGACCGACATCATAATGAGGCACATAATGTTTAATTGAGACTATATTATGAAAATTATGGAAATATTTTTATTGATTTATATATTTGGTCTGTGTTGATTTATTTGTGTGGATTAAGGTTGGGGTGTTAATTAACTACAATTATTTTAGGAATAAATAAGTATTATTAATATTTTAACTAATTATTTAACATGGACATACAATTATTTAATAAAGACTATTAGATATGTGTTGTGTACTTTGTTGAAGTATAGGGTAGAAAGTTACTTACATAATAACACATTTAAAAATAGGTGATTATTAGTTTTTTATTATGTTATGTATTATATTTATTTTTTTATTTGCTTACTATGTTTTTGAAAATATTTTATTATGTTTAACTTAAGTAGTTGGTTTCTAATGTTGCACTGACTGTAATGGAAATAGTAAATTTTAACCCTCCACAATCCAACATTTTCCCTACATTTTCACTGACTAGATTGGGAAAATTAATTCAACACTTTCTCTATTGTTTCGCTGACAGGAGTGGGAATAGTAAATTTAATCCTCCCCACAATCCATTACTTCCCTACTCTTGCATTGACTGAAGTGGAAATTATAAAATGTACCCCTTCGTAATTTAACACTTACCCTACTATTACACTGAATGGAGTGATAATAGTAAGTTTTTACTCCTGTGTAATGTAACAGTTTTCCTACAGTTGCATTGTGTGAAATGGGAGTACTAAATTACATCCCTCCTCAGTCCAACACTTTGACTACATTTGTATGAATTGTAGTGGGAATTGCATATGTATTAAATGTAAAATGTTATAGTTTATTTTATATTGGTACAATTTATATTATTTTGTTTTTGTTTATTTAAAATTATAATATTCATAATTATTGTTTTTAATGTGTTAAATATTTCTAGTAAATTGTAACTTTTTTATGTTGTTTTCTTTCTTATTTGTAATTAAAATGGCTTTTTTTAATGGTCTATGTTATTGGGTATACTATCACATTAATAAAAAAAGTATTAAATTATAATATAAATTAAAATCATTAGTTTAATAATACTTTTTAAACTAGATATATGTAAAATATATGTATGTTTAACTTTTTTTAAATAAGTATAATTCTTTGTTTAAATACACATTAAATATACATTATTATTTATTATATTTCATATTTAATATTTACAATTTGAATTTATATATATTTAGAAAATTGTATTTTATACATAGATATTAGTGACAACGATACTTTTTTGGTATATTTTTGTACTTACCGTTATAAGTATAGGATGACGATATTTTTGACTTCGATATTTATTTCCCGATATTTTTGTAGCATGATATTTTAGGAAGTCATATTTTGTCAGTAAACCCACGCTGTGAAATGCAGCCCAATCAATGTGAAGAAGGCCAAAATGACAAAAATCCAATAAGGAGAATAGGAGTCATGAATTTTTAAACAATACACTAAAACAGCTCCTAAAAGCAGAAAGCATTGGACCAGGTCAAATTCTAAAGTTCAGGCCGACCACGGTGAAGCGGAGGTTGAATAGAGTCCCAGATATTCCTACCAAAGTTTTACTTTCTTAAATTCTGTGCTAAGATTCCAATTCTCATTGGACATGGATGTGAGTGCAAGGAGAGTGTCATGGGCATTGTCGGCATGGTGGGAAGAGCAGGCTCGCGTCACAGATGGGAGGGCTGGAACTTCATGTTTGTGGTCCCCTACAGGCTGTTGATGCTGCTGTGTGGAGAGACAGACTGACGGAGGCTTGCGCTAGATTTCAGTGGGAGCGGCACCGGTTCAGTGGGAATGGGCCCCTTCGCGGTTGTGAAGAGCTCAAAAGCTTGATTTTAGTGCCTGCTGAGCCACACCAAGATTTCAGGACCTGAGGGACACCACTTGTGGGTTAGGAATGTGCTGCATCTGGGTCCTTGGATGAGGGGCCTATTATTTGTCTGTGAGGCTCTGATCAGGACGCCAGCAGACTAAATATTTGAGTCACTCTGGGTTCCTAGCTTCAAGATGAAGGTTCCATTCTTTTTTCCCCAGGCAAAAAGGGCAGCAGTTACTTTAGAGCAGCAGACCAACGGAGTGGTAGTTCATGTAGCAGCACAGCAGTCCTTCTTCTTGGCTGAGTATCCACAGGGCCAGAAGTGTACTGAAGAGTTGGTGTCTGAGGTCCAGTATTATACACAGTTGTACCATTGCAGTGGAAAGAAGCTTCTGACATGTGCCTTTAATGTGCACAGATGCACTGCCTTCCTGGCCCTGGCTCCCGACTAACTGCAAGAGCATGCATCCCTTTGTGTTGGATGCAGGACACAGTCTGTTTAACTGTAAGGGGGACTCGCTTCTATCCTGCCAGGGATGGTCCATCCAATCACACCTATTCTCCCATTGTGTGTGGCTGTCTAGATTGAATACACAAAGCCCAGTTCAGTCAGGCACTCAGTATACATTGGGTTATCTGATCAGCAAAAAATGGAAATATCAGCCTTGCACTCTCAAGCATTACATGTATGGTTCTAAACACAAGGGGCACCATTACCGTAACGGTATGCGTGCCGCCTTCCAGGGGTGCGGTGATCCTGCCGTGCCAAATATGATTCGCCCACTGCACTGGCAGCCACATCCCGCATATTTTACATTGCCGCCATCATCATAATGTCTTGCAGACACCGCCACCATATTATGCATGTTTTCCTCCCGGTCGACGACTCGACCAGTAGAAAATCGGCGGACAGTCTTTTCATCCGCCGAGGGACACCCAGCCAGCCAATTATAGCGGGTGTTCTGTTGGGTATGAATCGCAGGTGGATCTCCCCCGCCGGGCCAGTGGTGGCTACGCTGGCCCGGAAGGGGTGATCCACCCACCATCCTAATGGGGCCCTTTGTCTCTAATTAAGCATCACTCAGAGTTCTGATCTAGTACAAGCACAACATGCAGATGTGGTGTTTGTAACTGAAACATGGGTAAATTTAAGCTCTGGCCCAGAAATTGCCGCAGCCACCCCACTCCCCAGGCTATGCCATCCATTGGCTAGATAGGCAAAGAAAAAAGGGAGGGGGACAGGCTCTGTTTTATCGGAATTATCTCAAAATAACCTTTGAACCATTAAAATCTTCTGGCTCTGAAGCAATAGCATTCTCTGTTCAACTGCCCGAAATGCATCATTTTAAGGGTTTGCTAATTTACCCCCCCCATTCGGACCACAATGTGGTTTTGTTGATCAGCTTAACATGACCCTAGAAACTTCTAGTCTCAATGATAATTCTCGGAGTTAGGTGATTTTAATTTCCAGCTGGAAAATAAGGCCGATTCAGACTCCATAAAGCTGATTGATGCAATGAATGCGCTTGGCTTATCCCTCATCACCAGAGGTCCAACATATAGGGCTGGGCATATGCTAGATGAGATCTTCTCTAACCATCCATCTATTAATATACTACAATCTCTCCCTCTTACCTGGTCTGATCACTGGGCAGTCAACTAGCAGATAAAGATTCAGAGAACCTCTGGGCAAAGAGATCTAACACAACAAACTCCAAGTAGAGCTTGCATAATGTACAGCCGACCAAACTGAGAGACACACTCACGACTATACCCTGGCAACCAGGTGACAATCTGAAGCAGAGTGCGGCAAACTTCTTCATCTGGTTAAACTCTGCTCTAGACATTCTAGCCCCGATCAGACTGAAAACTACAGCTAAGAAAGTCTCCCAGCCTTGGTAGAAAGAAACACTTAGGACATCTAGGCAGGAGTGCAGCAGGCAAGAACGGAAATGGAGAAAAAACTATGAGGTCGAAGAGAAAACTATCTATAAAAATAAGTTGGCAGAGCACAAAAAAATTATTTAGCTGCTAAAAGTTCCTACTATTCAGAGCAAATAAATTTAGCCTGCAACGCCAACAAAACTCTATTCCAAGTCATAAAAAACCTGGTGACACCAACGAGCCCCAACGCTGCCATAATAAATCAAAAATTCTGTGATGGTCTGGCCGACTTCTTTCAAGAAGAAGTAGCCAACATCTTCAAAAAATTCACTGCAGGCAGAACAGCCCTCCGAATGGACATTCTCCAAACCCCACATCAGCCAAATTCTCTACCTTAAAGGTTCCCTTGGAAGAACAATTCATGAAATCAGTAACTAAATCTGGTGCTCCACAAGACCCTTGCCTCCCCAAAAATAATGTGCATGATTCCAGCACAACCGGCACAACATTTGGGGCAAATATTCAATAATATGTTTGTGAGGGAAGTCTTCCCTATGCTATGGAAGTCTGTTCCCGTCTGCCTTTGTTGAAAAAGGAAAATCTAAATGCCACGGAGAAAAACTATCGCCCCATCTCTAGATTTTCTTTCACTGAAAAGCTAGTGGAGAAGGTAATGAATGAACAACGAGCAGAATACATATATAAGAAAACTATCTGCTGGATGACACACACCACAGGTTCAGAAAAAAACACAGTACTAAATCCGCCTTGGTGTTAGCCACCAAAGACATCCGTGAAACGCTAGACAAGGGAGGGACTGCAGCTTTCATTTTGCTTGATCTCTCCACGGTGTAGGACACGGTCAACCATGAGATTTTGGTTGACAATCTGCGGAGCCTTGGAACAGAGGATACAGCACTAGATCTCCTCGAATCCTTTTTAGCAAATAGACACTAAAGTGTGGCACTGGGCAATTTCACCTCCAGGCCTTTCTCCCTGCCCTGCGGAGTCCCTCAGGGCTCAGCCCTAAGCCCAACACTGTTCAACCTTTATATTACACCATTGGCAACACTTATCCAGAAATTGGGATTCTCCTTAACTTCTTATGCAGATGCCACTCAAATCAAATCACATCAAACGAGCTTTATTCGGTTAAAAATACAACCATAAAAGCATTCTAAAAGTAATATACATCTTCACATCACAAAGTATACAATAAAATGCATTTAGATATACATAAAGTGCTGCGTGCACGATATCCAATTCAAAGCAGGGCTGTGACCCTGGTAACTTCGCTATTCTTCACAGAATATACAAGTGCATTAAATTTAGAATTTCATCAATATGACTGAAAATGAATAGTACATAAGGTACCACGTGAAAAATATATCATTTAAAAACAGAACTACGACCCTGGACATCATTTATTGATATGTGACCAATCTTCCTCATATACAGGGGCCTCAAGGTGTGAATTATTATTTCTTATGTTGATTGCCTTCTGGATATAAACCGCCACTGCATTGCAAACTCTATCATTTGCTAGGCCACAAATATACTCAAAGGCAGTTTTATATGTGAACAGTCTCCCGTTTAAAAACAATGGCCGTAGGAGACTCTTCCTAACGTCTCTATAAAAACTGCAGAATAGAATAACATGCAACGTTGTCTGAACTGATTTTCCATCACAGGGGCACTTCAGAAGATTATGGTTCCACTTTCTCATCGTTGGAAAAGCTATTAAAAAGTGGGCTAATCCCATTCTTAGTCTTGTAAAAAAAAATCTGTGTTTTATGTTTGTAACCAGTAATAAGTAATATTGTATCCCTGTTCCAAGGGTCCTATCACAGTATGCCTTGGTCAGTGATTTTGAGTTTGCATCTACGTCTCTTAACCAACTCCGTGATTCTATAAAACTAATCTTCAAGCCTTTTTTGTCATACTCAAGTATTTGTGAAGGATTGTTAAAATCGATATTTGTGGCACATTCATATAAAAGATTTTTGATATACATCAGCCATGGGATTTTATTCCCATGGTCAAGTGCAAGGGAATCCTTAATGACGTCCTGGGTAAACTGTGTGACTCCTTGCTCCATATCGTATACCAGACATTTAAACTTACTGTACCAATAAAATCATTAATATAAGAAGCTTTCAGCTGTCTGTGCATGCTATATGTAGGGGTAGAATTGGGTACAGCTAACAGCCTTCATAAGAAGATGTTTTTTTGAGTGTGGAGGATTGCACAGTTAGCCGCTCCCCAAAGCGCTGCGCCATAACAGGTTCCAGTGAGACACGTGCTCTTTTATAGTGTTGTGATTTCCCTAATATGTTTATTACCCATTTGTTTTGAAAATCTGAAGATTGCCACAGATATCCTAATAAGTTTTAAATTACAATATTTAATGTGGGCTCCCCAATGTCCATTTGCTGTAATTACTAATCCTAAACATACAAATTCATTTGTAGCTTGAATAGGGGCACTATTTACTTGGTGGGTACAAGTCCTTTTCAAGCATGAAATCTGCGAATTTCTCATTTAAGGACTGGAGCGCATTTGCAGTTCTCAGTAAAAGAGAACTGCGTCATCCGCCTAGAGCAAAAGCGGTACAGCATGTTTGCCAACTCTAGGGACATCATCATTTAGCTTTTGCAAGTCCTCGTCTACTCCATTTATGCAGAAGGATAAAAGAAGAGGAGCCAGCACACATCCCTGCCTAATGCCCTGTGTTACCCTGCGGCTAGCAGTGCACTCTCCCTCAAGCCCATATCGAACTCTTGTACTCAAACGGCTTTATATTTGTGAGAGGTATTCAATGATATAATTTTGTGTACCCATGTGAATCAAAGTTTGCCATAACTTCCCATGTTTTACTAGGTCAAACGCACTAGTGAGGTCAACAAAACAAAGGTGTAAATGGCGCTTTTTTTTACAGTTGCCTATTTACTGATCAATAGGTGCAAATTGATGCATTGTTCAATTGTCCCTATCTCTCCTCTGAAACCATCCTGTGATTCGGTGAGAATTTTATTTTCGTCTGCCCATATTTCCAACCTCTTCAGTAGGATCCTACCCATCAATTTTGAGGCTGTCTTAAGGAGGGAAATAGATAGATTGTATTTGGCGTCACTTCTTTTGCCCTTTTTAAAAATCGGGACAATATTATTTTGGATTCATGTTCTTGGTATCAAGCCCCGCGCAACTGTGTTAAACACTTTTTGTAAAAGTGGGGCCCAATGAACCATATTGATTTTAAAAATGCCTATTGGAACCCCATCGGGGCCTGGTGCCTTTCCATTTGCACATCTTTCTAGGGCCTGTGTGACTTCATCCAAGGTAATAGGGGCCACATTTGGGGGGGTCAAAAATGATAAAATCTGTATTATCTAATGTTTTCAAAGTACCATCAGGGTCACTATTTTCTACTGGCGTGGGGATTTCATTTTCTGTATTAAAACCTCTCCAAAGTGACTTATCCACTCTCGGGACTGCACCAAACTCTCAATTTTAACAGCGCAATGATCCTTAAAGTAGGGGTGATTAATCGTCTTCTAGACTAAGGGTGCATCCTTTGTACTGACGGCCTGTGTACGTTTTTCCAATGCAAGATCTTGAATCTCCTTTTTCCTTTTTGCAATGGTCTGTTTATATGTCATTATCTGGGTTTTGATGAGTTCGCTGTCTCTAGGCCTGATTCTTAAAGCATTTTTTAAAGACTGGTTAGCCTTGGTACATTGAGACTCAAACCAACTAACTTTTTTCTTGACTTTCTTCTTACTCTTGATTTTTAAACCCTTTGGCCCGATTCACAGAACTAATTTATGACAAAATCCTAAACTTACTACTTTTGGTATTCACAGAAGGCATTTAGTAGTCCTAAATAAGAATTTTGTCTTAAATTTGGATTTTGTCCTAAATTAGGATTTTGTTTTAAGATTTAAGACAAAATCCTAATTTAGGACAAAATCCTAATTTAGGACAAAATCCTAAATTAGGACAAAATCCTAACTTTGGACAAAATCCTAACTTTGGACAAAATCCTAATTTAAGACAAAATCCTAATTTATGACAAATTCCTAACTCAAGACAACATCCTAATTTAAGACAAAATCATAATTTAAGACTACTAAATGCCTTCTGTGAATACCAAAAGTGGTAAGTTTAGGATTTTGTTGTAAATTAGGATTTTGTCCTAAATTAGGATTTTGTCTTAAAATTTAAGACAAAATCCTAATTAAGGACAAAATCCAAATTTAAGGTAAAATCCTAATTTAAAAAAAAACCTAATTTAGGACAAAATCCTAATTTAAAACAAAATCATAATTTAGGACAAAATTCTAATTTAAGACAAAATCCTAATTTAGGACAAAATCATAATTTAGGACAAAATACTAATTTAAGACAAAATCCTAATTTAAGACTTCTAAATGCCTTCTGTGAATACCAAAAGTTGTAAGTTTAGCATTTTGCCGTAAATTAGTTCTGTGATGCAGCCCCCTAGACATTACAGCGGTGATATTGCAGAAAGCCCCAATAATCTGGTTGTTAGTAGAATTCATCCTATTACAGATTTCTAAATCATATTTAGAAGCATTCATTAGTCTACCCACAAATTCATTTGGATTTATCCCAGACCAGTTATTGAAAATGCAATTTTCTCCCTGAGTAGATATAAAAGGGGCTAGACAAGCTCCTGCCTGGGGGACATCATTTAATCTCACTGTTAAAAAAGTGGATGACAATCACTAAAACAACTTTTTATTACTTCCATTTTCGCAATTTGGTGTTGTCCATGTGCCGAAATGAATATATGGTCAATAACTGAGCACCGTCCGTGACCTTCAAAAGTCATTAACTGGGATTGTCCATCCAGTACTGACTGACCAAAGAGTTTTAAGTTATATTTATGCATTGTACAATTTATAGATTCGCCATAGAGATTATCTGGGAAATGAGAATAAATTTCCCCAAACTCTTTTTCATATCCACAGTATTTCCCTTCTAGAATACCACATTTTTTACTATTAAAATCTCCAACCCAGATCAGAAAACAATAACGACTGATCTGTTTTAAAAATGAATCAAGCTCCTTCTCAAGTGCCATATAACTTGATTTCTGGTGTTATCGAAAACATTATTATAGAAGTTAAGTATTACAAAACACTGGTAATCAATAGAATGGAACCACAAAAACTGAAAATAAGGTGAGTCAATGTAGACTTTCTTCAATGTTAATGGGCATGTAACTGAAAGGAGAACTGCTAAGCCTCCCTTTGTCCTTCCATTTCGAGAGAGAGTTGCTTGGGTATCAACTGTTGAGAAACCATCTATGTGGAAGGCTTATGCCAGGTTTCTTGCATACAAATAATTTGGCAGTGATTTAGTACTTCAGGCCATACATCATCATTCAGTTTCTTATTAATAGCCGCAATGTTCCTTGGTACTATGATCATGTTCTTAAATTTTGGGTTTTTGGTTGCAGATGACACCTGGTCAATAGGGCGGGAATTTAGTTCAACACTCTGGTGTAGTCAGTCCACTTGGCTGCAACTTCTAAGGGGCAAAAATCTGTTAGACAAAGTAAGTGGTCTATACTTATTCACTGTTGTTGGTCCATTTGCGGATTGACTAAAATGTTCCATACCTGGTTTGTTAAAGAACCCTAAGCGGACCCCAGTAATGGTCTCATTCTGAGGCTTTGATAACATTGCCCCTCTGTCACATATCTCGTCAAGCAAAGCTCTAACCATCTCTGGGTATCGAAAGGAAACAACAGCGCAGTCCCCTTCTCAGGCTTTTGGTGATTTCCCTACCCAAGATACTCTTCTTACCATAATGATGTTTTGAACCAGGGTGTTTGAGTTGTAATGGCAGTGTTTAGTAAACCAATACACAACCTTCTTTTTCAGTTTTACCCAATCCTCATTTGCCCCATCCTTTAGTTCTGGCACATTTTTCAGAATGATGGTGTAAGGTGTTGCCTCAGGTGGTAAGTGTAAGGGTCTCTGGTAGGTCCTTTGAGATCGCAAATTTTGCTCAGGTTTATCCACATTTTTTGTTTTAGGTTTTGTTATTTTTATCACGTTATAGGCTAATGCCATAGAATGAAATGTAGTATGACTATTCTTCTTGTCCATAGTCTCCGAAGTGTTTTTTCCTCGACCCAGTACTGCTGGTCCAAGTGAGCCGGGTAGAGTATCATTTGTGATAGATCATTGATTATTATCTGTGACTATCCTTCCAGTTTTATAATTGAAATTATTAAAACTTTGGCGTTTTTCGAGTTGTGACGAATCTGTAATTAATTTTGACATCTGGGCTACATCACTCTTGATTTTTGTGATTTCAGATAATGAGTTCCTTTCAATTGAACCAATCATCCCTAAACCCCCACTCAGTTTCTTAGACAATAACTGTGGCTGATTAGTGGCTTCTTTAATTTTTTCCTTCATTAAATGTTTACCTTAAGTTACTAGGGGTGTCGTTGAGTCTGTACCTTCTATTGAAACTGATATTTCCAATGGTATGGTTGATGCACAAGGCGCTGTACTGGTGTTATATATTAGGGCTGTTACACTCTTTTGTTGGGGTTTGTTATTTGAAACTGTCTCCAATGCAGTTACATCCAGTATGGTATCATTAACCACTGTAGTTAGTGCAATCTTTGTAACCGCTATACGATCCTACAATATTAACAATCTCACTATTAATTATTCCCATTGCGGTATTCAAATAATCCGTAATAGGTGCACTCATTCTTGCGTTTTATTTTTACGGCCTAATGCAACACCCGCAAGCTTACATTTTCCCATAATTGTATACAGCAGCAGGAAGCATAAAGTGATGCACAGTAAAATGAATATGCTCTTATGAGGCCATTTTGACCACTTTTACCATGGTTCTGGAGATCTTACTTGGAACATTAGGGACATGGCTCAGCCCAGCCTCCTCCGGCCTCTTAGGGGCACGGCCTGGGCATGACTGCGCGCGTCCCACGCTGCTGGAGCCCGAGGCAGCCTTTATGCACCTCTGGCGCAGGAGGTACGCATTGGCGCCTCCTGGGGTGTTGGATTATTGGGAATGTAGTCCCCAAAACAGAGCGGCGAGAGCTGTCACTGGCGCTTGTAGTGATAATGGGCTCCCGCGCTGCTGAAGCCCGAGGCAGCCTTTATGTGTCTCTGGCACTGGACGATTTACGTTGGCACCTCCTGGCACATTGGATTACGGTGGAAGTAGATGACATTCAAATCGGTGTATCATTAGCAAAATCTAAAATAGCTCAGGTTCTGTTTTCAGAACCTGCATGAGCAATGTAAGTAACTGAATGGACAACAACTGTCTCAAATTAAATGCCATTAAAACGGAGGACATTATTTTTGGCAATATTCCTTCCTTCTTGAGGCTGGAGTAGTGGCCACCAGAGCTGGGCCTCCTGTCCAGTTAGACAAAGAGATGAAGCTGAGAGACTAAGTGAATACAATTACACCTGCCTCATTCTGCTCCTTGAGGCTTGTAAAATAGATTTAAAATTCCTGCCACCTGAGCTTCTGAAAACAGGAGTCATCACACCAGTACTTTCTAGGATCGACTACTGTTGATTTATGACTATGATTTATGATTTATGACTATAATGCTCTTTATAAATGTAGAGATCATTTTATTGTACCTCATGGACTGTATAAATTGCTGGCCAAAACCTTGTACATCAAGAGATTTTGAGCAGAAACACTCTGTCAGGCTCTCCTGGCCGCAGTATTTTATTAAACCAAATTGTTAGTGTTTTGCCATTTGCCTCTTGTCTTTTTATTTATTTAAGGCAAATTCATATCCGTGCAACATTTTGGCGAGACAGCCAGGAGAGATTGGTTTATCAAGCGCAACTGTTATCAAAGGTAAGGGATCAGCAAGAATGGATTCATCTGCGCAAAAAAGATCAGCGAGCAAATGCTATAATTGATTAAAAGCTGTGCTGAATCCACTGGGTAGAGGTCTGTGTGGACACAGCCATCAAAGGGTAGGAGACTACATCTGATCCTTAGTCCCAGCTTGTGGCAAATGGTAGACTACGACAAGTGCATGGACTACTTTTGTTTTTCCCCTTATTTAGCACACTAAAAGAAGACCAAGGTAGTACCTGCCCTTGGGCGTAGAGCTCAGGGTCTGCCTCGTCCCCAGGTGTTAGCAAGGAATAGCCTGACCGTGAGTATGGAAAAGGGTCCGCCTTACCTCTGGGTATTATCAAGGGATATCCTGACCTTGGGCACGGAACAAGCTTCTACCCATCCCCAGGTGTTAGCAAGGGATAGCTTGGACCGTGGGCTTGGTGACAAGTTGGTTTGCACAGGCTCTGGTTGTGATATAGAGCCAACATCTCAAACTTGATTTTATTTTTTAATTTTCTTAGGGCTTTTGAACACAACATTGATATCACCTGAAAGAACTGAGAGGTGTTTCTCTTTTCTCTCTGCTTGGATCACTGGGCATTAGGCAGTGATACGCACAACCCATGGGTGTCATATAGGGTGTAAACTCAAATTATTGAAAAATGTGGAACCTGGTGAAGCAGGTGTAGCTTGTGTCAGGCCACAGATGGCATATAGTTATCAGGTTATTAGTTTTTGTCCACCTAAATCGTTGCAAATTTTTGTCCGACAATCCCAGAGTGACAGACTATCAGGCTCACCTAGCTCAGCATACTGCACAGAGCATCCCCTCTCCACAGGCTATAAACACTAGGAGAGGGCTCCGCTTTTTGGACAAAACAACCATTTTTCTGTCAACCTTTTTTGTCTCTAATATACTTTCTCCATTCCAATGCTTTTATTGATGTTGTGGTGTTGTTGAAATGCTGCTTTTTAAATGTTATGCCATGTTAATACGTCTTTACTTTTAGGTGATAATAACTGTCTATTCCAAATCAGAAGTTCATGATTGCTAGTTTTCTGCTGCAAAACAATCCACACTGCCTTGCACTAATAATTGCACTTTTGTTGAAGGTTGCCATTTCTTTATTGCCTCTATTTTTCTGTTAACCAATTTTTTGTTGATGCATCAGGTTGTTTTTAAGCTTATAACCAGTAAATTGAGTTTTTCGGTACAATGCCTGTGTACACAGGTCCTCAAATAAGAGTAGAATAGGTAATCAATTTTATGAAAATCTTGAGATACCCAAACATTTTGCAAACCAGTAAAACAAACATTATTTCCCAATCCATCAAAGAGACTCCACTAGACCACATGAAAGCAGAGTTCACCAACCAGGCTTGGAGACTAGAGAGACACTGTCATAAGTGGCATTTTCTGTACCAGGACAAATGAATTCCCTTGACCTGAGGGTGGGAACATTCAATACCAACTTCATAGAACTCACCAAAACTTTCATTCAAACCTGAAAAAAGGGCCAAGAGAGAGATATGCAAATTACCCTGTTTAAAATGTGGGCCGACTGAGGGGGGGGGTCCCAACACATATCATACACAGCCACAGAGCTAGTAACATCGAAGGGGAAGGCTCCATTTTTGACTGGGCTCAGTACAAGGACATTCCTGAAGAATTCAGATTGTTCACAGAAGCTCCAATAAATGCCAGAGGGACAATACCCTTCTTCACCATGCAAACAAAAATAAACTCCTGCTGGTTACAAACATACAGATGGGAGCTGATGTGAATGATTAACAATACTGAGTTCAGCCTAAATGCTATTAACGTAGAACTGTGAGCCATCTGCTTTATGGTGATGAAACATCGGTACAAGTTGGATTTGATGACCGTGATGGAGGGTTGTATGCGTGCCAAGATTGGTCCTTCCTTTTGTACTTTTATCCCCGAAATGACATGAAAAATGGGACACTAGCCCATGCCATACAAGATCTGCATAAACTACAAGCCGAAATGAAGAAGGAGGGAGGGACCTGGGAGCAGGACAGGTTGCATAGTATTTTTTTGTGGATTCCCGTTATTGAAGTCACTGACAACTGTGTTGCAGATTCTCCTTGCCGTACTTCTGTTATGTGGTTTTCTACAAGTGGGGGTTTCTTACTGTAAAAAAACAGTCCTCAAATTAGGTACTATTCACTTAGATAGGGAAAAAGCAACCAACACTACATACACACACACACTTTCAAATAACATAATTGTCATGACATAGGAGAAGGATAGAGTAGTTGATTACTCAACTAGAGGGGGAATGTTCGAATGGGTGAATACGATGTCAATGAATGTCATATGTGCAAGGCCAACAACCACAATATCAGTAAATGCAATGTGAACATATGCCGTAGTCTGGACCCACATAACCACGATAATGCCCATCAACGCAATGTCAATGTATACCATACCTTGTGCCTGCACAGCAGCACCGGCATCAGCTATAATGATACCAATTTATGTCATAACCCATGCCTCTACGAAAATATTATTGTTGCCAATAAGAACAATGTCAATGTACGTTCTGACCTAAGCAAGGATACTTTTGTCAATACCTGTAAGAACGATGTCAATGTACAAGATGGCAACTGCATGAGCAATATTGATACTGTCAATAAAAGTGATACCAGTGGATGCCATATTATTTTTAGGTGTTCCAAAGAGCTCACATCACTGCAGCCTGATTTACCTAAGGTGACCTCCCCATCAACCTCGAGTCAGAGATTCATGGCTAGGCTTCTCAAGTGGCAGGTCACAAGGGTGTCCCCATAAACTAAAGCCAAAGTTGCACCACAAACAAGTCGGAGGAAATTGGCCCCAATAAAACACATTTGGCCAAAGGCTCACATTCCCCAAAAATACCACAAATCTATATATCACATGTTGATAGGTACACTCAATCAATCAGGACACGACATACCACCTGTAATGATCAAGCGCCCCCCATGCCAGACATCTGGGCTTATGAATACTGGCCAACATTAGGTCTCCCTAGGTTAAGAGCCATCTGTATCCTTATCAGATGCACACATTGGATCGATTTATGACTATGATGTTCTTTAGGAATGTAGAGATAATTTTATTTTACCTCATCCACTGTATTAATTACTGGCCAAAACTTTGTACATCGAGAGATTTTGAGCAGACGCACCCTGTTCAGGCTCTCCCAGCAGCAGCATTTATTTAAACCAAACTTGTTTCTGTTTTGCCAAACACCTCTTGTCTTTTCCTTTATTTTAGGTAAATTCATAACCGAGCAACAAAGGAGAGAGACACTCAGTTTGGAATGCACTTGTGGAAAAACTGAAAGCAAAGTCTGAGGAATAGCCACTATGAAAGTTATCCCCGCTTCTTCAGATACACAAACTATTTGGGCGATACATGCACCCGTACATACTCTTCATACCCCCGATTAGTTATGGAATATTAATGGGGTAAGTTGGTTACTGCATTGTACAGTGCCCACCTCTCTCCCTATATATGTTGATATTCCCCTGGAGATCTATTTGGCTCAGGAATTGTATTTAATGGCCAAGATACACACACTCGCTCATTTAATTTCTTTCATATTTTCAGTGATTTACGCATTTGTTACATCAAGAGAAATAATATATACCTTTCGGCAGGGGCCAAAGTAAATCCCATCTCCAAAAAAAGCTCTCCCCTACAGCCAACCAATTATTGACCTATTAGTCGGATAGACACCGCACAAAAGATATTTTGCAGAGTTATCCTTGAAAGACTCCAAGATTGGATGGAGGCCAATGAGGTTGTAAGCCCTATGTAAGCTGGCTTCTGCCAATGCACCTCTAACAATGGCCAAGTGTTTAGGTTGCAGCTACTCTATTGGGAAACCATTGTCCTTGAGGGGGGTAAACTCTTTTTAGTGTTTGTGGGCTTGAGGTCTGCCTTCGATTTGTTCCCCAGAGAAACCTTATGGCAAGTCTTGACTGACATGGGTGTGTCTCTTTATCTTCACTCAATTATATAAAGACTCAGTGAGTGGACTTTTTAACAGGTTTGTTGTGGCAGGCTGGGGGAAGTGTCTGAAACTTTTCTGGTTAATAGAGGAGTAGGGCAAGGATGCATGCTCACCCCGACACTCTCAAACCTGTTGTAAATGACCTTCTTGCACATTTGCATCTGTGTGACAATGATGCCCCTTGATTAACTAACAAGGAGGTGCCAGTTCTAATGTTTGCTAACAACATGTTTCTCCTTTCTAGGTCGCCCATGGGCATCCAGAAGAATAAGGGGGCATATTATCAAGGACAGGCGATACATTATCGCCGCTTATATCGGCAGGAAACTGCTGATAAAGCGGCGTAAATGGCCTTGATAATATGCTCTATGAATTCCAATCGAAGCGCATGTTAGATGTGTTCACATCTAACATGGGCTTCGATTGGAATTCATAGAGCAAATTATCAAGGCCATTATCGCCGCTTTATCTGCAGTTTCCTGCCGATAAAAGCGGAGATAATGTATCACCTGTCCTTGATAATATGCCCCCTAGTAACTTCTGTGCTCAGAGGGGATTGGAAGAAAAAAACAGGATACAGCAAAATTCATGGTATTCAATCCATTTTGCTCAACTCAACCATATTTCACTCTGAAGGTATTCTGGTGGGGCATGTACACACTTTTGAGTAACTTGGGTTTACAAGGGCTGCAGTGGCCTATCTTATGATAATCATAACCAAACATACCTGTTAGACCTTTTTACACTAAATACAGGAATACATCCAACATAGTCACTGACCCACAATTTCTTTCAAACGTTCAAAAATTTGCGTAAGGTATATCACATTTTTTTTCTATATTTTTTGTATAACAGCTATCTATATTGCACTTCTTTGTCCCAACAAAAATATACTCCACGGTAACATAAATGCACCTTGTCAAACCAAATCAGTTTAATTCACAAAAATATCACTCTAACCCCCTCTCGTAACCTACTCTCTCTGTCATACCCACACACGATGCTAATACACACCACCATACATTTCTCCTGACCCTGGAGTAATACACAGGGGCCCATTAGGATGGCGGGCGGATTGCCCCCGCCAGGCCAGCAGTGGTCACCACCGGCCTGGCGGGGGCAATACGCCCGCCATCCATTCTGGAATGACCCCCGCCATATTAGTATGGCTGGGGGGTCCGCGGTGGACGGAAAGAATGGCTGCCGCTTTTCCGCCCTGGTCGCAAAGTGACTGGGGCGGAAAAGGGTTTATATGGTGGCGGTGTCTATCAGACACTGCCAGCCATATTAGCATGGGCTTTAAACAATGCCTTTTCATGGCGGCAAAGCCACCACGTAGAGGCATGCAGAGACTCCCTGCAGGGACCCGTTGCGGGCCCCCAGGGACATCGGGGGGTTGGGGGGTGCACAGGGGGGTACCTATGGTACCCCCAGCAATTCCATGCACAGAATGGCAGGCACCACGCGGTGCCTGCCATGCTATGCATGGGAGTGCACAGCATGCCTTCCTGCGATTGTGGCGGGCGGTGCTTTGTGCACCGCCCGCCACAATGGTAGGAATGCAGGATGTGACCGCCACTGTGGCTGGCACATCCTAATGCTGCCCACGGGACCCCCGCCCTTAAGGCGGTCGGTCCCTTTCACCGACAGGAAGGCGAGCGGGCAAAGTCCGACCGCCATCATAATGGGCCCCTAAGTATCCTGATTAGACCTTCAATAATCACATCAAAAGCCAGTGCAGCTGAGATAGACGACTTCAGCACATTGCGTTCTCACAATCTATTGAGTGTAATAGTACCCTAAGCTCATGATTTAAACAAAAAGACAGCAGTGCAATTCATCCGAGAAACTGGTAATCTGCGCACATCAGCTCAACTCAGCATATCTCCAATCTTGGTATTTGTACTGGTTTGTGATCATCACTATACACTTCGCTCCCGAAAAAAGAACGGCTTCTGATTGTGAATGTCAATAAAACGATAAATAACTCAACAATTAGATACTACCATGCGCTCAGTAGCCATTTACTTAAATTTTAAACCCTTGGACCCAGAACTCCCACCTTTGAGCTTAACTAACAGACGTGGGAGCAATGTTTAAAATGCATTCGTTTTCTACTACAGAGAAGCTAAATAAACAATGTACATATTCCCTCTGATCTTTTAATATGATATTTTATTATGCTGCAGGAAGGCACATTAGTGAGTACATTTCCCACCATGCATCACTAACACCGGTGGGGATACGATCCGAGCTTTTGATCTGCAAATGCTCCACATTTTTTAAGTACCGGTTTCAGCATATTTCTTATTCCAATATATCATCTGCTGACGTACTGTATCAAAGGTTATGTATTTTTGGCATTTGTTTTAATCAAATACACAAGGATAGTTAGCTTATGGTGATGAAGGGCTTCCTTGTTTTGATGCATGTATGTATAGGTATTTGCAGAGTGTGAATCTAGCGGGGGAGCAAGGGAGAACTAAAAAAAAAAGACAATACAACAAAACAACACAGAATGATCCATAGCAAAAAAGGGATTTAGAGACATTTTAGCTAGATGCATATATACAGTTAAATAAACTGCCCAAGTAATATTCAAACCGTTAGCTTTAATGACAAGAGTCATTTACAGCATGTTTCTGAAACTAGTTAAATGATCAGAAATCTGATTGGAGACCAATAGAAAGTTAAATAAAACGGTACTTATTATTTAACCCAGTTTCAACATTAGACGTTCTCACTTTGAATGAAAACGCTTCTGTACTGTACAGATGCGGAAAATTGGTGGTTACAATAACTGGGTAAATTGGAATCTCTTATTTACCACCTCACTTAAAATCTGGTCAGCAGCCTAAAGTAGAGGCTAATTTTCTGTAGGATTCTGGATGTTATCTTCCTCAACCTTAAAAATAAATCCCAGCACACCTTTATTATATCTACTTTTTTACCACTTGAAGATCACGCATTTAAAATAAATCAATGATCTACAAAATAGATTTTGGCATGTTTGTTTGCGTTATTGTTGTACTTCAATTAATTCTCATCGAATAAAAAAATACAGTTTCACAAAGGCAATTAAATGAAAAGAGAAAGAGCTAAAGAGTACTTTGCTAAATTGTTGAGATAACGCAAAGTTTAGTGGCAGAATTGTACTACAGATAGCAGCAGCCCTGGCTACCATACCTCACCTTAGCGTTGCATGCGACTTCAGAGAAATTTGAATTCATAGAATAATATAAGCTTATCTATTCCATAGACATTTTCAAGATGGATGACATTTACTTTTTTTTAAATGGCTAATGCATGGTTTTTGTCATGGTGTAAAAGCCTTTAATCTTGAAAAACAGTTTTTTCTATTGGTTTTCCCTCATAAATTGCACAGGTATTTATCCCTACACCACACGTGTATGAGTGTATGTTTAATGATTCATGCACACTTATAAAGTACACAGATAAAAAAACGTTTATGGTGAGTATACAATCCACACAACTAACAGTTTAACATAGATTGCGTTAATATTTTGACTTTGCATCAACTTTTCAAACATATTGTTTGTGCTCAAATGTCAGCACGAAAACAGTTTCATAGTTATATCTTTATTGTATAGCGTATGGTGTCTGATTCAAATGATCAGCAGTCCTACACGATTAGAGCCTGTGTAATCCAAATGGGTGATTTTAAAAAGCTTCATGAGTAGTATGAACACTATACTTTAGGATAATATTAAACAAGCATTTACAATGCAATGGTATGGGCATTATTAAAGGTAGAGCTATTGGCATTGCTCATGACATTTTTTTTTAACATAAATAAATAGCATTGTCATTTACATTGCCAATAGCTTAATCGTTAAATAAATGGCATTGTCATTTACAATGCCAATAGCTTAATTGCTCGCATATGCATGACCTGTTGCATTTACACCCACACAGAGCCACACACATACAGAGCCATCTACACAGAGTCATTCACATAGAGCCACCCACACACACAGAGCCACCTACACAGAGCCACCCTCACACAGACAGAGTCACCCACACATAGAGCCACCTACAAAAAAGCTATCCACACAGAGCTACACACACACACAGAGCCACACAGACACACACAGAGCCACACACACACAGAGCCACACACACACACACACACAAACAGAGCCACACACACACACACAGAGCCACACACACACACACACAGAGCCACACACACACACACACAGAGCCACACACACACACACACACACACGGAGCCACACACACACACACACACACACAGCCACACACACACACACACACACACAGAGCCACACACACAGAGGCACACACACACACACAGAGCCACACACACAAACAGAGCCACACACACAGACAGAGCCACACACACAGAGCCACACACACAGAGCCACATACACAGAGCCACACACACACAGACAGAGCCACACACACACACAGACAGAGCCATGCGCTGCAGGTCCTTCTATACAATATTTCTCGCAAGCAAGAGCGTATGCTGCGCATGCGCAGTTGCAGGCGAGAACTAAAAAATAGACACTATCAACTTGTGGCTCATTGATTTTTGTACAGTAATCCCTCATTGTAAATTATTTAAAGTGAACAGAAACTCATTAAACATGTAAGTCATTTACAAGTAAACACAACTCCAAAGTTTTATCAGTGCTGCTTCAGGCAAACTGCAATTTTTATTTATTTTTTTAATAGAACAAGAAACCCAAGAGGGGCCACTGAGGTGCCGCACATTTCCCCATGCAGGGCGCACAAGCAGAAATCAAAGAGCATGGTAATCTCATAGTAGCATAGACAAGTCTAGTCCGAAAGCACTGAGCCTGAGTCTTAAGTTCGTAAATCAATAGTTCCGATGAGCCTATCAACGGGCATCTTACGTTGCATAGGCCAGGCACAAGGACTATCAGGCCCATGAGCCGACGTATCCAAGTCGGATATGCTATGAATCCAACAGCATGCCCCTCAGTAAACCCAAGAACCAGAAGAGTTTAACTCCCCTCCCCCTCTGCCCCCCCCATGGTGGTGACTCCATACATTCCCACATACGTTCTAACATCCATACTAGACTTGAAAGAGGTGTAGTGACCGTAAGGATGCCGGACATACAGCTGATGGTAACCCCTTAGAAAGGAAGGCAACCAAGGGTACCCACAGGAACTTGAAGTTCTTGAAATTACCGAGGAAGATGTCCGCCATTCTTTCCAAGCATAGAAGCTTCCAAAGTCGTGCGTGCCACAGAGAGATTGCTGGTGCCTCTTTCTATTTCCAAGCAGCGGCCAACGTGAACTTGGCCGCCACTAGACAAAGCCACAAAATCTTTTTGTCTGCCTGCGTCTGATGCTCAAGGCCTGGGTCACGCAGTGTTAAAACTTAGGCTACAACGTCAACATTATCGGCGCCATCTTGCCCCCTTTTCGAGCCCATTCGTGCGCGTAAGCGGCAGCCATTTTGAGTACCAGGGCCTCTCTGCCCATCACAAATAGCCAGCACGTCTCTCTCTCTCTCCTGACCTCGCAAGCATCCCCCCGCACGCTGACAGCCCCCGCTCTCGCATGCCTTGGGTCATAAACCCCTCTTCAGCGCAGCTCTGCCTTGGAACCCCATCCTGTTCCCAGCGCGACACCTCCCTTCTTCCTTTCATGATCCTGGGTCCTTTGATAAAACCCCCTTTCCTCTGTGCCCGTTTGTCCTACTCGTTCCCAGGCCGCCACCTGGCCCTGCGGATGCTGTTTATTGCCCCCCTGTACAGTAGGAAGCCTCCCCATCAAAGGATCCACGAGTTGATCAAAGCCCCCACCCTATGAGATCCGATCAATCCCATACATTCCGTGAATCGGCGGAATGTCCAGCTGCACGATAATCATCACCTGTTGTGACCGGGGTGGGGACTTCAACTGTAAATGTGTGTGGGAACGGGCCTGAAGCGGGGATTCTGAGGATGTCTTTCCGTACATCAAAGTGTTGACAGAGATGTGTTTTATGCAATAAAGCAATAAACTTGTGTATAAGAGGCCAGGCCACAGAGATGCGGTTAGAGCACCTCAAGAAGATACCCTGTTGTCTGATTTTATGTGTTCTGCTCCGTCGGAATAAAACTTCTGTTTCCTGCCTTCCAGTCTCCAGCGCCTGCCTCTTTGTTTGGTAACTTGAGTGGGTATAGAGGCGGTTAACGCCGGGCAACTCTGAAAAAGGTCATCGGCCCTACCTTTTTCCACAATTGGCGCCCAGTGTGGGGCCCATCAGCGACTCGTGGATCCAGTGGGAGAGGTCCCGACGACAGAGTGAACGACTGCAACGATCGGGAGAGCTCCTGTCCGATAGACCCTCGTCGGACAGCCGATCATCCGAACTTCACTGGTTCCGAACAGACCTCTCTCGAGTGATCTACGGTCCTGACTGGGAACCATCAGGAGTGCCGCGAGGATCACGAAGAATAGAGGACGATCGGGCGCTGGATTCGGAAGACAAGAAACTGTCCATGCGGTCCAGGTAAGGTCGTGTAAACACGACGAATTGCGAAATGATTGTTTGATTGTTTGGAAAATACTAGTATTACTCTTTTGTTGATTTGCTTGGAGATTCACTGTCTGCAAACGGAGAAACAACAGGCTCTCCCTTTGCAAGCAGTGAAGGATAGGTAACGCAGACTTTTGTCCCCATTGTAATCCGTCGTGCCTATCTGCCTCCCCCACTGATTGATTGTTTGGCCCGAACTGTTGTTTGCGGATTGTTTTCTGGAGATTCTCTGTCTGCAAACAGGGAAGAACAGGTTCTCTCTTTGCAGGTAGTGAAAGGGTAGGTAACGCTGACTTTTGTCCCTGTTGTAACCCGTCGTGCCTACTTATTCTCCCCATTGATTGTTTGATTGACCGAACATTGACTGTTTGATATTGGTTCTTTTGAGGTATTCACCGCCTGCAAACAACGAAGAATAGAAATATTCTGTCTAGTCTTTGCACGCAGTGATAAGATAGGTAGTGCAGACTTTTGTCCCCATTGTAATCCGTCATGCCTGTCTTCTCCCCACTGATTGGTAGCCTGTTTAGCCCGGACCGCTTATTAGAGATGAACCATCCGGCTCCACTGGAAGGCACCCCTAATAAGGACATGTTCATGAAGCATGGATTGATCGCTATAGCTTATAGCAAGCTGTGGCATAAATATACGAAAAAGGATCGAGAAAGTCAGTGGCCACTGATAGGATCCTTCGACGAGGATAAAATAAGCGCGCTAGAAACAGCCCTTGGGAAACACAAGACAACGCCCACTATGCTTGATAGTCTCGGCATGTGGCGCAAAGAAACCGAACAGCGTAAAAAGAGAAATGAGAGTAGGTTGGGAAAAGAGCTGCGAAAGGCAGCCCACCTAGCTGCTAAGAAACTAGAAGAAGAGATTAAGGAAAAAGAGGAAGCCAAACAGAAACTAGAGGTAGAAACATCAAGCCAGTGTCCGGTCAGAACGCCCTCTACGCTCTATCCTGAACTGCCCCTGAAACAGCGAGCCAACGATGATCTTTTGTTAGGTCCTCCGATCATCTACATGCCCCCTCCATATGCCCCTTCCCAACCCTTAGCACAGCACCCACCACCGCCAAGCACAGACGAGAGTAATACCAGAGCTTCGGCCCCCATGGCCTCTGTGTCGGCCGAACCCCTTGTATTAGATACAGCACAAGCGGCAACGTTAGATGACCCTGAGACCCGGAAGGCTGATTCCGCAAGAACAAGCAGATTAAGCAAGGATGAGCGAGCAGGGATTGACAAGATAGTGAGGACATTGGTAGAAAGAAAGGAAAGTGAAGAGTACATCACGGATATGTTCAACTCATATGCAGGGAGCCACAGACGACATTTTGCCGTACTACTGTGTTATCATGTCTTGAATGCGTACGAGGACCGATATCGAGACAAAGGTCCCGAGAGTCTAACGACTCTGTATAGGAAAGTCGATATCGGGGATGAGGGCGAGTGTGATGTGACGGACCTCCTTACGCGTACGCTTGAGGTTCTCCGTCACCTCACTGAACAGGAATCGGAAGCTAAACCCACGACACCTGTAGCGACCGAACCCCAAACTGAGCGAGCTAGCGCCATGATGCCAATAAGAGAGGCTGTCCCTTACCGGGTTCCTCCACGAGGTCTAGGAACACACGATGACGTCAACCACCAAGATGCAAAAGGGAGGGTTGTGTACAACTGGGTCTACCAGCCATGGGATCGCCAAGATATTCTGACATTTCGGAAATCTCTGCCTGATTCACGTAAAAACCCCACTGCTTTCTATACTGAATTAGGTACAGCCTTAGGTTCAACGATTATGACCCTGGCTGACATTGACTTGTTTTTCGGGTTATGTCTACCAGCTGATGTGTGGAAGCAAATCCGGAAAGTCGACCACCTTGAGCTGTTCGGACATACCTGGTCACAACTCGATGGCATAGATAAACAACGAGAACCTGGACAGAAGCCTTTGAAATCCATTTTAGACCTCCCAGATAAGATTGTACAGAAATTGAAAACCCTGATTCCAGAAAAGAAAGTGGACTGGTCACCAGAAAAATGAAAACGATAGAGCAACAGAGAAAAAGAAGAAGGACTTAAAAGAGAGGGTGATGATTGCACAACTGCAAGGGGTGACTATAGGACAAGAGCAATACAAAGGAAACTACCAGACAAATGCCCCTAGGAACGTGCCTCCTAAAGACCGCACCCCGACATCCCGCATTGGACGTACAGACATTAACGAGGACCAGTGTGCTTTCTGTAAAGGATTCGGCCATTGGAAATCCCAGTGCCCGGTCCTGTTAGAGAAGAACAGAAATAGGGACCCCAAGGACGTAGCAGGTGGGCCGAGAAATAGAGGACAGCAACAAGGGCCCGCAAATAACACGACTAACGATAGACCAAACAGACCAAATACATTCGACCGACCCAGACAAAATCAGTACCAACAGTCTGACTGTGATGATGCCCACGACTTCGCATAGGACTGCCAAGGGCAAGGGAGGGATCCAGTCGAGCTCTATGTTGACCAGCAAGGTCCTTATGTCACCGCTAAGGTCCTGGGTACCAAGTCTCCATTTCTGGTAGACACTGGCGCAACACGTAGTGCGTTATCTAAACGACTGATTCCAAGGGCACCCTTGTCTGGCTCACTTGTGACATCGATAGGTTTCGATGGAACGCCCTCCACTAACCCTTTGTCCACTCCAATCTCCTTCGACTTAGAAAACAATCTCACTGACACGACGTTTTTGCTTTCCGCCAATACCCCTGACGCCATTATGGGACTTGACTTACTGAAGCACTTCCGTGCGACTATTATTGTTCCCAAGACGGAGTTCGAGTTTTCCTGTATGACAACCCCATTCTGCTCAGACATTGCCCTTCCCGACGCATGTGACACTGACATGTCCCTGCTTGACACTCTGCCTCCGTATCTGTGGGCCAAGACAGATTCGGACGTAGGACGCATGATGATTGACCCAGTGCACATCACTGTTCGACCGGACGCGATACTCCCAAAACTTCCACAATATCGGATATCGCCTGAGGGCGAAAAGGCATTGGTAAAGATTATTCAGTCTCTGATAGACGCAGGAGTGGTAGAGGAAGTGGTTAGCAACGTTTGCAACAGCCCTATCTTGCCCATCATCAAGAACCAAAGAGAGGGAGATGAGAAAGCATACCGCTTCATCATTGACCTTCGAGAGATCAACAAAGTGGTTGTACCCCAGTACCCCGTGGTCTCAGATATCACCACTATCCTGACTTTGATTCCTTCTACTGCCACCACCTTCACTGTCATCGACCTGAAAAACGCATTTTTCTCTATCCCCATCCACCCAGACAGCCGGTATCTCTTCGGCTTCACCCTAAAAGCCCGCTCATATAGATTCTGTCGAGCACCCCAGGGCTACACAGAAAGCCCTAGCATCTACAGCCAGGCCCTCAAGAGACAACTGGATCAGGTCCAGTTACCCGATGGAGTGGTGTTAATACAATACGTCGATGACATCCTTTTGGCGGCCGACACCACTCCACTAGCAGTCACAGCCACCATTCAACTCCTGCACTTCCTTGCGGAAAAAGGCCACGAGGTCTCCAAGAAGAAGTTGCAATTCTGCCAACCCCAGGTTACTTACTTAGGCCACCTTTTGTCCAAAGACGGAAGGAAACTTACTCCCGACCGGATCCAAACCATTCTCGAAACCCCTGTCCCCAAGACTCAGAAACAGGTCCGCTCCCTACTAGGTCTCACCTCCTTCTGCCGACAATGGTTACCAAACTTCAGCTTCATTGTAAAACCACTGCTTTCTCCGCTAGCTAAAGATGTCCCCTCCCCACTCCCTTGGACCCCTGAATGCCAATCCTCCTTCACAGAGCTACGAGATGCCCTTTGCTCGGCCCCCGTCCTAGGTACCCCTGATTACACAAAGCCCTTCTCCATCTACACTCACAAAAGGGAGGGGTGTGCTTTATCTGTCCTGACCCAGTCCATTGGCCCAAAGCAACGACCGTGCGCTTACTTCTCTGCCACTCTTGACCCCGTAGCCAGAGCCTTACCTGCCTGCCTTTGAGCTGTAGCTGCCGCTGCTATCTCTATCCGACAGAGTGAGGGGATCGTGCTCTCGAATTCCCTCACGGTATTAGTACCCCATGCAGTTGACACCCTCCTGAACCAAACCAAGACGCAACACCTGACGAGTGCACGACTGACTAGATACGAACTGACTCTGCTCGCACCCCACATCACCCTGAAAAGATGCACCACACTGAACCCAGCAACTCTGTTACCCCTGCCAGAGAACGATCCCAATGTGCCCCCTGTACACGACTGTGTGACCCTCACGGACGAACAGACTAGAAGTAGAGTTGACCTCAGAGACACGGCTTTTCCTGACCCTGACGGAGAGCTGTGGGTGGACGGCTCTTGCATCAAACTCCCCGATGGCACCACTTCTGCTGCTTATGCAGTCACCACAGCCCGAACTGTAGTCGAGACAGCCCGCATCACACAACGATCTGCACAGGCAGCGGAACTGATTGCCCTGACACGAGCATGCATCCTAGCAGCAGGAACCACAGCGAACATTTACACCGACAGCCAGTATGCCTTCGGGGTGGTTCACCATTTTGGGCTCCTTTGGAAGGAAAGGGGATTCTTGACCTCACACGGCACTCCCATCCTACATGGAGATCTAGTCTCCGCCTTGATCGAAGCTGTCCTTCTCCCCAAAAGACTTGCGGTCATCAAATGCCAGGCGCACAAGAAAGTGACAGATATTATTGGACAGGGAAATGCACTAGCCGACCTCACTGCTCGAACGACAGCTGAAAATAGGACGACAACACGCATGTACGTGACCAGGTCACAAGCAGAGAAATGGACCGACGCTAGGGACACTATTAGAGACATTCAAATGGCTAGCACACAACACGAATTGACTGAATGGGCGCGGGTGGGATTGAAAGACGATGAAGGCTGCTGGCGGACCAAAGACACGAACAAGTGGTTGCTACCTGACTCATACCTGATTCCCATACTGACTATGGCACACTCCCCTGCTCACATAGGATCAGCCCCCATGATTGAACTTGTCTCCAGAGTTTGGCACAACGACAAAATAACAGACTCCGCCAAACGTCTGGTCCAACAATGCTTGATATGCCTGCAACATAACCCCGGGAAAGGAACTGTAGTACCCCGGGGAGGGTTTGGGGTCCCCAATCACCCGTTTGAAGTCCTGCAGATGGACTACATCCAGCTAGACAGATGCCAAGGCCTGAAATATGTACTTGTTGTGGTATGCGCATTTAGCAAATGGGTGGAAGCATACCCAACCCGTGACAACACTGCTATGGCCACTGCAAAAGTACTGTTAAAGGAATTTTTCCCTCGCTAAGGCCTTTGTCGAATTTTATGGAGCGACAATGGCCCCCACTTCGTAGCCGAAGTCATCCAGCTCATCTTAAAGGGGCTGGGTATCAAGCAGAAGTTCCACGCAGTCTTCCACCCCCAGTCTGCTGGACTTGTCGAGCGACACAATGCCACACTAAAGCTTAAACTGGCCAAGATAGTGGCTACCACGGGTCTGAAATGGCCAGACGCTCTCCCACTGGCATTGCTATTGATGCGTTCCACCCCCACCAAACACCACTTGACACCTTATGAGGTTGTTTTCGGTCGACCCATGAGCGTCTGGTCTGCACCGAAACCAACTTCCATTCATGACGTCCCAGACGTCCTAATGTCTGATTATCTGTATAAATTGACTGAAACTCTGTCTGTCATTCATCATCAGGTGCAGCAGGCCATCCCCGATGCTTCCAGGGGTCCGGGCCACGACATCCAACCGGGGGACTATGTATTAGTCCGGAATTTTCAACGGGCGAAGAGTTAGGAACCCCGGTGGACGGGCCCCTGGCAAGTACTGATCACCACCCGGACGGCTCTTCGAGTGGAGGGGAAACGGCACTGGCTGCACGCGCACCACTGCAAGAAGGTCTCCTCGACCCTGGCCACAGCAGAAAGCATCGACAACCAGGAAGAGCTCCTGAACAAGGATCGACCATCTCTAAACTGCTATCCCGATACCGAGGCACTTGAACTCGCAAAATTCTCTGATCCCACTGTGCCATCCAGAGAAGGGTATTTCCTGCGTCGAAAGGAGGGAGCTTCGGCTAAGTAGACCGCGGACTAAGTTAAATCTCAAAACGGTGACCTAAACACCACCAAGGGTTACCCGGAGAAAAGCTAAACGAAGTCTGTGGTTTTGCCCACTACCGAGCACCTTGAAGGTGATGGAAGCGCCAGATAAGAAGATGATGGAAGCTCCAAATAAGAAGATGATGGAAGCAACTGGAAATACCCACTACAGAAACCCAAAGACTGACAATATGCACAAATCAAAGACAATCGCATTCTTCATTGTCTTCCTCTTTTGCCTCCTCCTCATGACTTCCTTTTGGATCTTGGAGGAAAGCACACCTGCTCCTCAGATATTGCTAACCACTGCTCAGCCTACTACCATGAAGGAACATTATTTGATCTCGCCCTCTCCTCAACTCAGGGAAAAGCGAAAGGAGTTCTGGAACAACTCCTTTGTACAGCTACTGCACCAGCACAATCTCGCCACCAATGCCACCAACTGCTGGATCTGTGGGTTGCTACCCCATGCCACTGGACATTCGATACCTTTTATCCCTTCACCCTTTTCAATTCACGGCTCCTGCCTTGCTTGGCTGCAAGAGAGCTATAAGGACAATGTCACCTCCAGCAAAACCATGATACATTTCTTTCATGAGGTCTGGCGAAACAAAACAAAGACACACTTCTGCCCGCAGACCTCCAACGATTCTATCCACATGGACATCCCTGCTAAAGAACGAGTTGAAATGCAGGTGTTCAACAATCCAACCAGACCCACTTTCTCCTACCTACGGAAGCGAACAGCTGCCACTCTGACTGTGGCTCTATCTGCCATCAACGTCACAGGCTATATGTGCATAGAAGGGCTCGGGTCACAGCTGGTAGGCCGCAGTGCTTGCCGCTTCACCAGGACTTTGGACTCTACTGACCCACCTTCCTTTGTATCCTCTCCAAACATGTACTTTGTTTGCGGCACAAAGGCTTACACCTGGCTCCCCAAAGGCTGGGGGGGCACTTGTTTCATCTCCTTCATCCTTCCTCCATCCTATGTGGCCCCAGCAAATCACCATAGACAAAAGCGAGCCAAGGACATTGAACAAGCCGACTCAACAGGAGCACAGTTCCTCGATGCTATGAAGGGACTTGTTCCACTCTGGGGTCCGATGGCAAACAGCCGTGCCATCCGACATCTGACTCAGGCAGTCGAGACAACAATGAACATCACAGCTGGCATCCTTGCTAACAACACAGCCGAGCTTCAAGCGGTCCGCCTTGTGGCTCTCCAGAACCGCCTTGTTTTAGATGTGGTTCTTGCGGACCGTGGTGGAGCATGCCGCATTATTGGGTCCAGCTGCTGTACATATATACCGGACAACTCACCTTCAGTGTACAAGGCCATCGAACACCTCCACAGACTCTCCTCAGAAGTCCACCAGGAGCAGGAAGAATGGTCGCTTGGTGGATGGTTCTGGAGTACTGTTAAGAACTGGGGCTGGAGACTGTTTTCTATTATCTTGATTCCGGTAGTTGTAATATGTGGATTGTGCTTAGAAATTCAATGCCTGCCGCCTCTGTGTTCATTATGTACGAGTTGTATTTGCCCTAAGACTGTGGACCTTGGAAATGAACGCATGGGAGCATTATATGATGCTGAGGTTAGGAATTTAATGAAGATCGACATTGAGTAGACAAGCTGGCTAGATATGTTGAAAAGGGAGGACTGTTAAAACTTAGGCTACAACGTCAACATTATCGGCGCCATCTTGCCCCCTTTTCGAGCCCATTCGTGCGCGTAAGCGGCAGCCATTTTGAGTACCAGGGCCTCTCTGCCCATCACAAATAGCCAGCGCGTCTCTCTCTCTCTCCTGACCTCGCAAGCATCCCGCCGCACGCTGACAGCCCCCGCTCTCGCATGCCTTGGGTCATAAACCCCTCTTCAGCGCAGCTCTGCCTCGGAACCCCATCCTGTTCCCAGCGCAACACCTCCCTTCTTCCTTTCATGATCCTGGGTCCTTTGATAAAACCCCCTTTCCTCTGTGCCCGTTTGTCCTACTCGTTCCCAGGCCGCCACCTGGCCCTGCGGATGCTGTTTATTGCCCCCCTGTACAGTAGGAAGCCTCCCCTATCAAAGGATCCATGAGTTGATCAAAGCCCCCACCCTATGAGATCCGATCAATCCCATACATTCTGTGAATCGGCGGAATGTCCAGCTGCGCGATAATCATCACCTGTTGTGACCGGGGTGGGGACTTCAACTGTAAATGTGTGTGGGAACGGGCCTGAAGCGGGGATTCCGAGGATGTCTTTCCGTACATCAAAGTGTTGACAGAGATGTGTTTTATGCAATAAAGCAATAAACTTGTGTATAAGAGGCCAGGCCACAGAGATGCGGTTAGAGCACCTCGATAAGATACCCTGTTGTCTGATTTGATGTGTTCTGCTCCGTCGGAATAAAACTTCTGTTTCCTGCCTTCCAGTCTCCAGCGCCTGCCTCTTTGTTTGGTAACTTGAGTGGGTATAGAGGCGGTTAACGCCGGGCAACTCTGAAAAAGGTCATCAGCCCTACCTTTTTCCACAGCAGGCCCAACAAAACATAAGCCATAGAGTCCTTTATGGGATACTGAAGAATGTCCCTGATATGCGAGAGGATTTCCTCCCAGTAAGGCCTGATCACTGGGCAATCCCACCAGATGTGGCGAAAGTCCCCGAGGAACCCACAACCCCTCCAACATTTGTCGGAGGTGGCTGGGTAAATACCATTGCATAAGTGTCTTGAGATGGGCTTTCCTCAGGTATAGCGAGTGGTTAAACGTTGCCAGGTCCCGCCAAAGTGCCGCCCACTCAGCATCGGAGATATCTCTCCCCACCATCTCCTCCCACTGCTCCATATAGCGAGGCCGAGGCATTATTGCCAATTTAAGCAAAAGCTGATATAGAAAGGAGATAACACCCTTCATGGCAGATGTCCGCAGCAGGAATGCCTCGAATGGCGTTGGAGGTCTCGTGGCTGCCTCCAGTGGCCCAATGCAACAGCTGTACATGACGATATCGTTCGGTTGGGGGGACCCGGTAGTCCCTCATACAGTTAGCGAAGGTAAGGGGGTCAGTTCCATAAAACAGGTGGGTAAAGGCCCTGCATCCCCCCTCCCTCCAGGCATCAAAGGCCCCCTCTCTAAGTGCCGGCGGAAAGGCCGGATTGAAGTGCAAGGGTGTGAACGGTGAGGGGAACATTCATCCGTGGCCAAGGTGTCACATACCTTTAGCGTAGTACCCGTGGGGGTACTGATATAAGCTTTCAGTGGGCGGTCCTTCTTTGGTTTCCAAGCCAAGTCCCATACCGACCTGCCAGCCACGCTCCGGTCCATGTGCAGCCAATGTTTTTCTGATGTTTGCTGCGACCACTCCACCAGAACCCTCAGCTGAGCCGCCTTGTAATAAAGCTGCAAGTCAGGTAGCCCCACCCTGCCTTCGGACCTGGGTCGGTGCAGGACCGCAAAGGAAAAACGCGCCCGGCCCCCCTGCCAAACAAATCGCAGTAATTGAGTCTTGAGCCGCCGAAAAAAATCGCCGTCTAGCGGAATGGGCAGAGCCTGAAATAAATACAAATATTTAGGGAGAATAACCATCTTAATAGCATGGATTCTACCCAGCCATGACAAAAATTTAGGTTTCCACCTATCCAATTCAGCTCGGGTCTTTGCTAGTAGGGGCGGGAAGTTAGCCGAGAACAGTTTGCCCACTGTTGGAGTCAGATGGATCCCCAAATAGACAATTGAACCTGCGGCCCAGGCTAAAGGCGTCAAGGGCCTCACTTGGTCCACCTCTGCCTGCGAAAGAGTAAGATTCAGAATATATGACTTGCTATAGTTGACCTTGAAGCCTGCCACCTCTTCATATTTTAGCAAGATCTCCCCAATGCAAGGCAGCGAGTGTTCCGGGTATGCTACAGAGAATAAAACATCGTCCGCGAAGAGCGTGATTTTATGTTGCTCTCCCGTGAACGGTAGGCCCTTAACACCTTCATGTTCTCGCACCGCCATCGCCAAGGGTTCAATGCTCAGAGCGAACAGGAGGGGGGAGAGGGGGCATCCCTGTCTGGTGCCCCTGGAGTGCGGAAAGAACGCCGACATATGGCCATTCACCGCAACTCGAGACCTGGGGCTGCAAAAATTGGCCCTCACCATGGTGATAAACTTTTCCGAAAACCCGAAAGCCGACATCGTATTAAACAGAAAGCTCCAATCCACACGATCAAAAGCTTTTTCGGCGTCTAGCCCCACAAGAACCGCCGGTATGCGAAACCTGTCCGCCTTTTCAATTAAGTGAACCACCCTGCGTGTATTATCGTGAATCTGGCGCCCTTTGATGAACCCGGATTGGTCAGGGTGTATGATTGCTGGCATCAAGTCCAAGTCCTGCAGCCTATGCGCCAAGATCGCCGAGTATAGTTTAGCGTCTATGTTGAGTAGCGCAATGGGGCGGAATGAGGTACATTGGGCGGGGTCCTTCCCAGGCTTCGGTAAAACCGTGATCACCGCCTCCGCCAAAGAGCCCGTTGAGGACCCGGACACGGCCATGTCATTAAAAAGGGACACTAGAAAATCACATAATTCGGTGGCGTACGACTTGTAAAAGACAGCGGTATAGCCATCTGGCCCCGGTGCCTTGTGTAATTTTAGATTCTTGTTAGCTTCAAGGACCTCCTCCCTGGTAATCGGGCCTCCAACAACTCATTCCACTCTCTAGATATCTGGGGGAGGGGCAGGCGCCTCAAGTACTCCCCTTGAGCTTCCGCCCCGAGCCTGTCCCCCGCGTAGAGGTCGCATAGAAGCGGCCAAAAATGTCCGCTTTCGTTTCGTCTCGATGCTGCAACACACCCGCTGCGTCTCGGATACCTCCGATATATTCACGTTCCCTCCTATCCCGCAGTTGACGCGCCAGGTGCCTACCCACCTTGTTGCCACAAGAATAAGACTGTTGTCCTAACCGCAATAGCGTGAGTTCGGCCCTGTTATTGTAATGAGCTCTCAGTTTCCCCCTAACCGCCGTCAACGGTCTGAGAGTCACTCTTGAGGGGTTGAGCTTGTGAGCCTGTTCGAGGTTCGCCACCTCAGCCTCCAGGTCCTCCCGGTCCTTCCGCCGCAGCCTATTGAGATGAGCATTGAGGCCCAGGCACGTGCCCCTGACAGACGCCTTAAAAACGTCCCAAGTGTTGGAGATCGAGGTATCAGACAGGGGATTAAGCTAAAAAAACTCCCTAATGGCTCCCCGCAGCGCCTTATTAGAGGTATCATCCCTGACCACCGAGGCCGGGAAGTACCATTTCCGCTGACCGGCACCAGATGACGACCAGCGGAGGTGAAGCACCAGCAAACTGTAGTCAGAGATTGAAAGAGGAAGAATGGTGGCATCAAGGACATCTCCTCTAAGAGCCTGACCGAGGAAGATATGGTCCAAGCGGGAGTAGGAGTGGTGTACATGAGAGAAAAATGTGTAATCCCGGGAGGAGGGATGAAAAAAACGCCACCCATCAACCAACCCCAGCTCCCCGACCAACTGCTGTGATGAGCTAGAAAACACACCCGTGTCAGCCCTGTGGCCCCCAGAGCTATCCACATTCTTATCCCGCACCAAGTTGAAGTCCCCCATAAGGAATAAGTGCCCCTCGACAAAGTCACCCACTTTCTGCAACAGGCTGTGTAGAAACTTATTTTGGCCAGAATTGGGGAGATACACTACCACAAAGGTGCAAAGCCGCCCCTGTACAAGCCCCTTTACCATCAGCCATCGGCAATCCCTATTATTGCGCACTTCTACAGGTTGGAAATGCAGCGCAGCGCGGAAAATGAGAGCCACCCCCCTATGTTTCGTGGTGGCAGAAGACCTGTAAATAAGGGGACACGCCCTGTGCCGAAGGCGCAGCTCATCTTTCCGTGCCAAATGAGTTTCCTGGAGCCCCACAATATCCAGCTGATGGTCAGTCACATACTTCCATACCTTCTGCCGCTTCTGTGGTGAATTCAGTCCCTTAACGTTCCAAGTCCCTATGCTAACTGGCATAAAGAAGTGATAGACCCAGACTCTCTACAACCCCCTCATGATTCATTCCTCCCGCACTCAGGAGCCCTCCAATCAAAGGCAATGTCAAAGGGCAATCCAAGATTCCCCCCCAGGCACGACCCAACCAACAAGAAGCCTTCAGTAACCTTGGTGATAAACCCTCCCACCCCGCGCCTGCCCCGAACTTCCGCACATACCCCTGCCAGCCATTCAACCGCACCCCCCTGTCACCACCACAAACCCCCCTGCACCCTTCTCCCCAGACCCCCCAAACCCCCCCACAAACGAAGGAAATAACTTAACACACTGAACCTGAACATTGTCCTCATCAGTTCCAGTAGACCACAGTCCGTAAGGGCCCCTCTGGACTGGAATCAGGGCAGGGGTACCGACTTAGTGACCCCCAAGGCCACGGTCCGGGATATCTCCTCCAAAAGTACAATCAATCTCCCGGAGCCTAAAGGCCAGTGCCCCTCCGGCGCCAAACCGCCAGTAGGTCAGGGATCATGCCGCTCCAGAGCTTCGTTGAGAGTCTGCTAGAGTCGCCGAGGCCACCGAAGCCACCGCATCTCCCCTCTCCTGCAAGCTGGCAGCGCGGTCCGGCAGCCGCCGGTCCGGGGATGAACCCACTCTGTGCCAGGAGGATGAACGATGACGCCTCCTTGAAGGTGAATTGCTCGCCCCCTGAGAGGGTGCGATGTCGTCCAGGCCCAGAAGATCCTTCGCCACCTGGAGAGAGCAAATCTGCGCTAGCCTGTTCTGCCAGCGGAAGATGATACGGAAGGGGTACCCCCATGAGCAGGAGATATTGCATTCCCGCAGGAAGGAGGTCACGGGACGGAACTCCCTTCTCTTCTGTAGCGTTGAGGCTGCTAGATCTTGGTAGAGCTGCGGACGATGGTCCCTAAATTGCAGTGATGAAATAGCTCTGGCCTTACGCAGGATGCGTTCTTTCACTTGGAAATCGTGCACACAAACGAGGATGTCCGGAGGGGGCCCCCCTCTTCGCCTGAGCAACCCCACTCTATGCACTCTATCCATCCTTATTTCCTGCACATCCTCCTCATCTAGAATCTGCAAAAACAGGGCCTGAACATACCCACGCAGGTCCCCCGCCTCTCCGTCCCACGTCACTGCTCGGATGCGGATGTTATTCCTTCAAGAACGGTTCTCCAGGTCCTCCGTGTGGGTCTGCAGATCCAGATTCTGTTCCGTGAGACGGATGATGTCTTGCTGTAGCTGGTGCACATCGTTCGCTACACTCAGGTCATGATCCTCCAGCGTCGCCACCCTCTTGCCAATTCCATCCACATCTCTCCGCACTTCCCGAAGGTCCGACGCCAGCTGTGCGCGGAGTTTAGAAATGTCCTCTTTTATGGAGGCGAAGAGTTCAGCCATAAAGGCCTTAGTTGCAGGGGCCTCATCGTCCGACTGCTTTGACGAGCCACTAGCTCCTGGAGAGGCCGGTTGCTGTGAAGATTTGGGGGCACGATCCTTCCCCGGCCGCCCCTTACGTTGTGTGTTGGACATTGTGGAACTCTGGTTGTAGCACACGGCCAAAGCGGCCCCTCTCCCGCCAGAAACAAAGGTGGAAAGACGCTATGGGATCTAGTGGCCCGTAAGTTGCGTGACTCTCCTTTCCGGTCAGCCCGTCCAGGGGTACGGGCTCTCCCTCTCCGTCCGAGGTCCCCTCAAGATCCTCACTGCAGGCCGTTACCCGTGTAATAGTCCTTCAACAGACACTCCGTGTTAGGAGAGGGAGTGGGGACCATCCGTCGGGGGGCCCCAATGCCGGGGAAGCTAGAGTGTGCACAGTCAATGCAGGGCCTCCCCACTCATTCAGTCCAGGCCCAGGGGCGAGCGAGACCAGCAGACCGAAGCCGTCGGGCCCAACCAGGCAAAGCCCAGTCAAAATGGCACCTCGGGGCCTCCCGCCAAGGCGTGTGCAGTCAGTGGCCGATATAATGCCAGCTCGGCAGAAGCTCACACGTGGCCGGGTCCCGGGCCCCCAGCCCTCAAAGCCCAGTAATCCGCTGGTGCCAGGACCCCATGTCCGTAATGCCCCTCTTTCTCTCTGCCTGAGTCACAGCATGTCCCCAGCATTAGAGATCCCGGCTTTAGCAAGCAGTTCTCAGGGCGGTGTGGGCAGCACTGCTTCCCTGGGCCTCCGCACACCCCAGTCCTCGGCCCCCAGCACCATCAACGTCCGACTCTGATCTCCCCCGGGCCTTCGTTGCGAGGACCCCCGCTCCGGGTGGGAGCCCCCCAGGTCGGAGGGCCCAAGACCGCCGCAGCACCTCTCCCGCTGGTCCGCGGTGCACTTAACTTCAGGGCCCGGTCCCACCTTCTCGCTGGGCCTGCGTTCCCAGGACCGGCCCCCCTCGCTCCACTCCATTACCAGCCGCACCTCTCTCTCCGGCTGGTCCGATTCACCTTGGGCAACAGGAGATCGGGTCACTCCCCCTATGGCCGCTCTGGTGCCTCCAACCTCCTCCCGGGCGTCCGCTCCCGGCGGCTCTCGGCTCCCTCCGCCACCCGGCCTCACCTCCTCGCTCTGGGCCCGGTGCTGCCGCCTCCTTCCTCCGGCTGACTCAGGCGTCCAGGGCAGCCGCCTCCCCACTGAAGCCGTACGCCTCGCTCCCAGCCAGGATCCAGAGAGATCGGGAGCAATCGAGGCTGTCGTGGAACTTCTTCCCTGCAAGTCCGGGCGCCGCATATTCAGGAGACGGCCTCTTCCTCACGCAAGGCCGGTGCTTACAGGCCGCAAGTCACCACAGCACCTCCGGCCGTTGCAGGCGCTACACCGCCCCTCCAACAGCGCCGGACCGCACCCCCAGGTGTCGGTGACCTCCGCTGGCCTTCGGGAGCCCAACAGCCCACCCTGGACCGTGCTAGACAATGCTAAGCTAGTTTGGCGCCGGAGAAGCTCGAAAGAGCGTCCTACTCCGTTGCCATCTTGGCCACACCCCCCGCAAACTGCAATTTTGCATCAAGACAGCACCACTTAAATGCAAAATAAACCAAATATTCACAATTCTACGATGCTTTTGTTGATATTTAGCATCACCATTAGGCTGCTGCGTTATCTTGCCTTTTTGTAAGTGCCAGCCAATTATATACTGTGTGACAGTGTGCAGAACTAAAACGTTTGAGTCTTCTGCTTGATACAATAATATAACCAATGTACTTGCAGAGAACATGTTCACATAGAGACATATCCTAGTACTCCTGACAGATAAAACATGTTTATGGTTTCCCAACTCAATGGAACTAAATGGTCCTGCAAACTGGTCAGTGATCATGACATCAAACACAGATCCCTGCAGTGGATGCATTAGTCCACTGAGCCATTGAGACCTGACTGGGACACTAAGGGCATTGCAGCAGTACAAACATAAAGACATAGTATGCCTGAGAAACAGATGACTCAATTCACAAATGGTTTTCTGCACAAAACTAAAAGTCATGTGAGGGAAATGTGGCACTTGTGCAAGTAAAATCAGAATGACTGATAAGTCAGGATCTGCGGGTACTCACATGTGCAGCTATAAATGCAGTTGAAAGCGACATCCTAGGGAGGGGAAGTAGGTGGTCTCACCCGAATGTCATAGATGTGTGCAATGCATATAGAATGTACAGCCATGAAGCCTACGCTTTGCGTATAACCGCAAACCGTTGCAATACTTTGACCACAATTTTCTGCACTTTCAATGTATGTCTAGAGTTAACGATACAAGAGTAGGCAGCACAGAAAGTGTGGGAAGAGGTAATGAAAACCCCCATTTTATACTATTTTACTAAAATGTTTTCTATGGGAAAGAAATTATAAAGAAAATTGGTGAAACACCACATGGATTTTCCAGAATTATAAAATATACATTTGCAAATCCCAAATGTTGCACAGAATGTTCAGTACTCCTAGAACATCGGCCAAATTGTCAAACATCTCAGCAAACTGAAGGTTTATGCCCACAGAGATTTTATAAACTATGTTTATTGCTATTTCTACATATCAGACGTGCACATGGAAGTTGAACAGCATTATATTGACACATATGGTCCAGCAAGTAGATAATGCAGCCAAGCGCAGCATCAAACCTTGAATCGCTGACGTGCTACCCCAAACCCATTGCCACAAAGATACCATACATTGTGTCATGGTAAAAAAGTTATTTATAATGCTTTAAAACGGCATGTTTGTTAAAAAGCGCTAGTTGTGTAAAAAGCTTTAGCCTGCTTTGCAGTATCACCTCAACCCTGCTAGCACCCCCTGCTGTTCTAGTACACATTGTGCTCCCAGTGGGTGGTGCCCCAGACTGTCCCTCCCCAACACTCCAGTGTCTTAACACCCTTGAGGTCTCACACTCACCCTCTAACCAAACCATTAGCTGGAGCAGTCTTAATTTGAAAGGGGAGGGGGCATAGAGTTGCTGCTCGTGTGATAATTAAGGCTGCACCAATTTGCTGCAGACTAAAGTTTTAATTCAGGGTAAACCAGCGTGCAAACTAACTTCGGACTGGTTATCTTTAAAAAAAAGCACATACACAGGCATTGTCTCCACTTAAAAGCATGTGTGCGCTCACTAATAGAACTAGTAATGGCCATATCGCTCAGTGTTATCAGAAATTACCACAGAAGAGACCAATTGCATTCCTGAAGCAATAGGTACTTCGCTCTCCAAACTACGTTTTCGGAACTGATAAGTTGGCTTTCTTTCTGTCCATAAATGACTCAATTGACAATGTGTTTTTTTTCCGTTTCGTGTTATTTTTGCAGAGCCCGGTATGGTGGCCACTGGCTTTTAGATGTTGCAGAATACGTGTATGTCAGTGTTGTTCTGTTGCAGGGTTAACTGGCTATATGATTGCAGAGCCCATCATGCTACCACCGGTATCTAGTCAAGCTACATTTGCCCACTTCTCTCGTGAATCGGTAATTTCATCAGCACACCTGTTAGGGGTGGGACTGATGCCGAGTTACACTTAGATGATGAACAACTCAGCTTCTCCGACTTCAATGCAAGCCCCATATGCACGTTTACATAGCGCTTCCAAGCACCCGCTGGGATGCAGGACCCCGCTAACGCAACGATACTAAATCAAAACAGAAAATACTAGGAGGCAAGACTTGGTGTAAACATAGAAGTTGGGACAGGGGAGGGAAGGGCGAGGGGGTCGGAGGCTCGTGCCTTTCATACAGGAAACGAGGGATCGGCGGAGTGGCCGGCTTACAGAGGCGCGGGCAGGGAGAGTGAGAGAGTGAGTATGAAAGGGGCGTGGTGGAGAGGGGGGAGGATGAGAGAGCGGAAGAGCGCGAGACGGTGAGCAAGGGTAAAGAGAGGAAGAGCGCCCGAAAGTAAGATAGCGGGTGTGAGAGCCATATAAAGAGACCACGAGAAATGTGTATATTGAGAGCGAGGTGGGGTGCAAAAAGAGAGTAGGAATGCGTGTGAGACAAAGGGAACAAGAAAGGCAGAGAGAGATCCCGCCAGAGGTAAGGGGAGAGAAAGATGAGAGCGCGCAGGTGTGAAATAGCATGTGCGAAACAGAGAAACCCTGAGAAATATATATATAGAGCGAGAGCACACATGAGATAGACCAAGGTTGTGTGTGGGATGGCGATCCTGTGAAACTATATTTATACAATATATATATAAATATATATAAATTGAGAGAGAGAGACTATGATTGTGTGTGGGACGGAAACCCTGCGAAATTGAATTTATAATATATATATATAGAGAGAGAGCGCACACAGTCGATGAGGGGAAATGAGGGAGATGCAAAAGAGGGGGGTACGGGCGAAATGCACTAAAAGATGGAGATTGAGTGTGACAGAGGGATCGAGAGGGAGGAGAGAGAGTGAAAGTGCGAGAGTGAGGGGGCGGTAAGAATACGAGGGAGGGAATGGAGAAGGATGTGGAGAAATAAAGGGAAGAAATGGAAAAGACAGACGAAATGGAGACATTGAGTTGTGAGGGGAAAGACTCAATGTGAACCGGTGTGGAATCAGGTGATGCGCCTAGCTCTCAAAAGGCAAACCACTGAATGCAAGCGCTACAAGCAAGGGCTGAGCGTGAAGCCTACACCCCCACCATTTAAAAGTGTTTTTGTTTTATAATGGACCTGTGAGTTTCAGGTGCGTGTCCCCCCTTCGTGCTCCACCTCATCCTTTCCACCAGCCCACGATTCGTCGACTGGCCTCGGCTTCACGCCGCTTTACCCGCTGCTCACCATCGCCTTTGCCGTGTGTCACCTCTCCATTCTACAATTGTGATCTGCACTAGCTCTCTCGGCAGGGGCCTCCTCTAATGTCGCCCCCTGCCCAGCCGCCACTGATCACTCCCCACACATCTTCTCTCTCTTCCACTTCAGGCCCCTGCCTCCTCGCCCCCACATCTCTGGCTTTCGTTACATCTCTCTTTCTGGCTCCCTCTCTCCCCTTTGTTCTTCTCATCTACCAGTGTCTGATTTGCCGCCCCTTTAACTCCCTCTTTCACCCAAAGGACGGATATCCAATATTACACATTGAAATATCATATGTCCCACTTCCGCAAACATTAACACATCACCCACATTAAACTTGTAAATGTACACTGCAAAAGACTGGCCTTAACAATAATGATGTTTCGCAATCAAAATCTTTTCATCAAACTGTTTACATATCAAATACGAGTTCAGATTTGCCCCCGGGTTTACTTGTCGTCTCAGCAGACTTTAAAACAAAAGCACACCCGGCTCAGATCAGGAGAGCCAAGAAACAGCGCTGTGTGAGCCCCTTTACTGGGAGAGCAAAACAGCCACTCTAGACAAGAGAGGAGTGCTCCACACGACCACGTTTCTCTGTGGCTTGGCAGAAATGCCTCGGAGAAACACACGGTCATTTTCGGATTCGGGGGCGTGTTTTTTGCGTTCTGAGTGACGGATGACGTCACAGGGCGAAAGAACGCAAAAAAACCGCCCCCAAATCCGAAAGAGACGGGGCCTGAATAGAGTGATGCCCCTCTCCTCCAATGGCTGGCCTCCGTTTAGGAAGCCAGCCAATGGAGGAGAGGGGCGGGTTTAAGCCCCCCTAACCTAAAAACATAAACTCTTCGAAGTCCTCCCACTGCTTCGCAGTGAGATGGTCCTTGACCTAAAAAAGTCTGTGATTACACTGTTACAGTCATGCAGTGACCAATCATAGCAAAAAATAAACAATTTACATGTAAAAGTAGATTAGTAAAACTGAATAAAATATGTTAAGCAGCAGATTTGTCTCACCGTTTGAAAAAAAATAGTGTCTAAAACTAGATGTGTCTGTAAGAAATTGGGTTGCAGGTTGAATGGAAGTGTTAGACCTGGCATTCTTGGTGTGGTTTTCCCCCTAGCCTGTTGCCTTCGGACCTCCTGTTTGCTTACTTTGTTTTTGCTGACTTTAGGATTCTGCACACTTTACCTCTGCTTATCAGTGCTAAATTGTTTGTGTTCTCGCCTTAAAACAAGGTAGAATTAGATTATACCCGATGGGCATATTAAACTTACTTATGAGTCCTGGTAAAGTGACACTACATGTGCCCAAGGCCTGCAAATTAAATGTTACTAGTGGGCTTGAAGCACTGAGTATGCAACCCATCTTAGTAGCACTTTAAATATGTCTCTGGCCTGTCATTGGAGCCTGTGTGTGTGTGGGCAGATTTAAACTACCATGTTGACCTAGCAATATAAACCTTTTGCTAACCCAAACCTTCCTTTTTAGGTCGAGCCTAGAGTCAGTCTGCATGCGCTGCTCTATGAGACTTGTTGTTGTGGAGTATGGAATACAAGCCCCACCCACTCTCCGCCCATATTTGTCATTGGCTTGTGTCATTATCCTTCGTCAATGCTGGCTTCTGATTTGTTCATAGGCCTGTTAGTCCCTCCTTAGTACCGTATTGTCTTCATTTGTAACCTCCTATGGTGACTGGCCCTTTTACTTCAGTTGTAACACTGTACGTATTATTTAGTCTTGTAAGCACTATTTTCTTTATTGAGTTTCTCTTCCTGCAGGCACGACATGCTATGCTTACTTTCAGCGCATCATATGGGGTTTCACTTTTCAAGCAGCTGGGACAGTGGATGCCTTCTGTCCAATGCCATAGGTCTCGCATTTAAATACGGGACCTATTGCATTGCAAATATTTTTTTGTTTTATGCGAACTTTCACTTTCACACAATGGCAGGTGTCATAGTGGACTACTTGTGGGATGAGCAGCATTTCTTCCAGGCGCTCCATCATTTGAATGGGCCTATAAGCCCATATTGAAGTATTTCACTCAGAAGGGGGTGTGTGGGATTGAGTTATGAAGGAGGTCTGACCAGAAAAGCACAGGATTTATAAATGGCTCTATAACAATGTACATGCCGCCCGTGTCTCTTGTCTTTTTAATCCACAGCGTCAGCTTTGCTGCTTGAAGGACCCCAGAATAGTTTTGCTACCTGCACCAATTTGCTTACTTGCATTCACTGAATGTACAATGTAAACTGGGTAACAGTAACAGTATTGCTGCTCGTTACATTGCTTTGAAATGGCAGGGTTGTGGGTTGAAGCGCTAAAAAGGCAACCTATTGACATTAACAAAGCAGCCCACACCTCCTGCGCCCGCTGCTAGGCTCTACTAATGAAGCGAGGACACTGGCACACACACGTTGCCTTGTGAAATGGGTTTATCCTCGGTAACTATGAAATAACTTTTTGTTCGGTGTATACTAAATTAAATGATAATGCATGGAAACTGCTGCATGCATTCAATTAGGAAACTCCACTTCAGGGGTAGTAAGTGGGAGCCATTCTATTTTGCGGGGTTCGTTTTAATGTGTGCATTATTTGCAGGCCCACACACGTGTAATAATGTATTTTACTGCTTATGGGAGAGGCATCCTGAATTTGTTTAGCCGTGTGGACTCTAGCCGCCAGAGAGAGAAGAATTGATCCCTTCCTTTGCTGTGTATTTTTCTACCGAGTGGGCACTTGAAGTGGGCACCAACCCAGAGGTATCCCCCGTGGGGTGTACCCCAACCTTGGATTTTCCAGCCACGGTGCACAGGGTCCGTATTTTATCGTTGGATCCCTGTATTTTGGCCCTTCTGTCCTGAGGAAGCCAATAGATACGTGTGGCTGAAACGCAACCGCGACTGCGTCGACATTCTGTGGAGGAGTCCGTTTTAATTGTTCATTTGTGCTAGACTGTAGCATAAGCGCCGGTTTAAATAATCATTTTGGGGTAATTAGTTTCCCCAGGCGCTGTTACATAGGACTACCTGGGAGTGTAGCATTGAAATTCAGGAATGCGCCCATAGATATATAAGTATTTTTTTGTGTAATATTTTGTTTTTTGTTGTTTTTTGTAGGGCTCTGTTGTTGTGAAATTCGTGTGTAAATATATATATGTGATGTATATGTTGTATATTGTATTATATGGAAAGATATGAAGGTGAAGGTACTCTCGTTGTATATAATCATTTGTTGCTTGTTTTATGTGCTCCACCTAGTTGTTTGATATAGCTATAAATGTGACTATAATTTGTGTATTCATTACTTCATAAAATTCATTTTTGGATATATCAAGGCTTTTAATTTAACCTTGATTACAAATAAATACTGAATCGATCCCTCTGTGCTTCTTTGTATTTGTATACATCTTTTTGATGTCATGTGCTCATGTACATGAGGGTAATTTGGGCACAACACCCCCTTTTTTCCTAGTAGGCTTGGAATGCAGCGTTTGATCTTTAAAAATGGCAACCAGGCAGTTTGTATCCTGCCCAGCTGCTTAGCTTCTCCCAGATCCTCTCCCTAGCTCTTGCCTCCTGGGCTGCAGACTCAGCTGGAGAAGGCCGAGCTCGGACTCAAGCGCGCTGCCATTATGGCGGTTGTGCCGGTCCCCAGGACTCAGAGGAGGTGGGGGGGTCGCTGCGCACTTTGGTGGTGCAGTGCCCCACCTCCCCTGGGGCGGCCAATTAGCCATTGCCGACGGGGGAGCGAACCGGAAACACAGGAGTGCTTCCGGTTCAGTGCGAAGCAAAGTAGGGGCAGGCCTGTTTAGAGTGCTCTGCCCAGCATGCCCCCTTAAAAGGGGCTGAGGGGGGCGAGAGCAGTCTCCCGTTTCACCACCCCCCAGTCGCGAGCACTTCCTACGGCTCCGGGCCACCAGCGGCCCGTAACAAACTTTTCTTTTTTTTCCTATTATAGGTCAAGGCAAGGAGGGTTTTGCGGTGTGTTGTGGTGAAGAACTGCAGGTGCAGCCGCGTGCGGGAGAGTAAGCAGGAGGAGCGGTCTGGCATCACAGCTGGTGTCGGGGACTCCTAAGCAGTGGAGAGAACAGCGGACAAGCTGATCAGCTTCTCGTGTGGACTGATCGTGAGGAGGCAGCAAGCGTGACCAGCGATCAGCTGGAGAGTGAGTAAAGAGCTTATCGGGCGTCCCCTGGATTAGAGGTTTCAGTGATTGTGGACTGCTTTGGGGGGCGCTGTTACAGTATGCTCCTGTCAAAAATATCACTCACAAAGGATCCCACACAAGTTAGAAAAATAGAAATTTCTTTAATGAGTAAAACAAGACCAAAACAACAAAAATCCAATCACTCACAAGTTTAGGCTGAGCACGATGGAACTCGGGTAGGCTACAGGGACCCAGTTAGGCCCGCTGATCAAAGTACCTTAAATCCTAGCTTGCGGTGCGTTGCAAGGATAAGCATTGAAGAGGTGGCATACAGCCGATTCGATGCATCGGTTCCAAGGTGCAGCAAGGCTGTGATGTGAGGCCCTGCATCAACATCGAGGATCCTGATGAGGTCTTGTGATGCGAAGTCCAACATTGAGGATGTGTTGTGCAGTTGAGGTGATGCATCAGCTCTGAGGAGCTGCAAGGCTTTGATGCAGAGCCTAGCATCATCATTGAGGCAACCGTTGATGTGGGATGAGAGGGCCTGTACCAAGGATGTATTGCACAGCACAGTTCTGAAGAGGTTGTGGGCTGCGAAGGCGATGACAGATCTAATCTATTATGTTTCATACAGGTGCCCAGATATAGGCTCAGGTAGTAACCAAACCTTTCACCTATCTTTCCCCTGCCATTACACTACATAACAGTTCTTGGTACTGACATTTTACCTAGTTACGGTACTGCTTAAATGACGTGGGGTTTTCTCCGAAAACTAACCTCATTCATTATGCATGAGGATTCTTGGAATCTCAGCATGACTACCATTTCCTGCATATTAACGATGTATAAGGGTCATTCCTTTTGTCGTACTAGTCCGACATCACACAGCAAGGTAGATCGCTTGAGGGTACCACTTTGGGTATACAAGCACCATATCTTTCCTGAGGCAGGGAGAGAAGAAAAAGGACTTCCATGCTGACACATTGATGCAAGACGCTGAGGATCCTGCATGCAGTCACTCCAGCTCGCATTCGTCTGACATCCCTCATGGGGCGTCCATCTGGAGACCAAGACGGGGTCCCACAATCTCTCACTTCAGGAAATGGTGTTGACTTTATCCTAGAGGGAATATGTGCTCTACACCTACATACATGCTAGGTACGCTTAGGTACATCTAGTTAGGGTTGCATCGTAAGAGTACGCATTATTATTGTAATATAATTTTTTATCTGCCTGTATTTATTATTTTAGCACAATGGTAGGAATCTACCATCTTTTTACTCTGTTGGTGCTTGTAATCATTTATATCTGTCTTTGTCTTATGGTTGTCTCAGCACAACTATTTTACACTAGAATGACGCTGATTCAATAAATACTTATTTAAAACATCCCCACCATGTATTCCGTGTATCTCTCTGAGACAAAGGGAGCACGAGTGACTGAGAGAGAAATACTGCACTGTTTCCACGATACCTAATGGGACAAAGTTGTCATGTTCAATAGTTGCCAAGAACTACTCTCTTCTTGGTAAGAGGAGTTTACAGTGGCACTGTGAGCGAGCTGGTATACAGGCTAACATACCCGGTGGGGGTGTCGGGAATCAGTCTGGACACCAATCCCACAGTCTATGTTGTCTAAACATGCACATCCTATATAGATGTGTAGGAACTACACAACAAATCCAGCAATAAGAAGTGATGCATCAGTTCTGCTGAGATGGCAGAGTCCAGGTGCTGGGGTTGAGGTTTTTGGAGCCTTCTGTCTCTGTACCTCAAATAAGGAGACCAAGCAACTAGACCTCGGAGTCACTTTGGTGGTCCTGAGTTCAACAGATGCATGTCCAGTCCTTCTCACCCAGGCAAAGGGTAGCAGTTCAGGACAGCAGGACAGCAGTCCTTCAAGGCAGCAGTCCAGCAAGTGGCAGTCCTTTCTCCTGCCATAGTATCCACAGGTCTGGAAATGTACTGAAGAAATAGTGTCTGAGGTCCTGTACTCATACCCAATTGTGCCTTTAAAGTGGGGAGAAGCTTCTAGAGGCATGCCTTTAAAGTACACAGATGTCCTTCCTTTCTTGCCCTGGCTCTACACTTCCTACAGGGTGTATGCAGCCCTTTGTTCGGAGGCAGAACACAGCCTGTTGAAGTGTATGTGGGGCTGTGCCTAGCTCCACCCTCTGATTCGGCGGGTGATAGCTCATCCAGGCATACCTAAGCTCCCTATTGTGTGTGAGTGTCTAGGAGGAATACAAAAAGCCCAACTGTCAACTACACCCAGTCATGTGACAAAGAGGCAGGTTGCAGGCACCAAATGGCTATGGCAGGAAAACCCAGATCTCGTGACTGAGGATGCATGTTTGCTTTGTTCTATTACAACAAAGGGAGAGGTAGGGAGAATCAAGGACACTCTCTCAGTCCCCGGTTAAATGTACTTCAACAAAAAAAGAGAGGTCAGGTCAGTCTAAGAACTGCCACAAAATTGGAGCAAAATTTGGAAGGGTCACGCAATCACTCAAGTTGAGTAGGAAGGCCCTCACACACCGACCTAGTCAGTGTCATGCTTCATCATCGGGCCCCACCAAAGAGGCCGAGTGCCTCTTCGGTGTGCTGCGATGCCAGAAAGACTGCGGAGCTGGTTGTGTGGGGAGGGCGTGATGTGAGAGTAACTATAATTAAAAGTGCCTAAGAGGGTATCAAAAAAATTATATGTTTTAATGAGTGATCCCTAAGACACAGGTAAGTGGTATTTATGTGTCTGAATTGACATGCCAAGGTTTTAGGATTGGTTAAATTCAGCTAAATACGAACAAAGTCAGTCAACATGTTTCTGCCATACTAGTGGTTTAAATTTACCAAGGCATTCTTCAGGACTATACCCCGGCGGTATGGACTCTCTAATCGTCCACCCTGACCTGGGGGCGTGAAAGTGAAAAAATAAAAAGGTGAAAAAAGTGCTTAAAAAATTAGAAGAGCGGGTAGCTCATTCTAAAGAAAAAGAACTCCAAAATCAGGAGTGTCTCAGCACTTTAAAATAGGGCGCTACTTGCACCATGGGTCTCGGGAGGAGGGTTGGAGCGCACCTGGCACATCGCGCACCTGGCACATCGCCCTCAGCGCTCACAGCCCGCTTTTCAACCTTCAGAAAGCCTCGATACCATCCGGTATCGAGGCTTTCTGAAGGTTGAAAAGCGGGCTGTGAGCGCTGAGGGCGATGTGCCAGGTGCGCTCCAACCCTCCTCCCGAGACCCATGGTGCAAGTAGCGCCCTATTTTAAAGTGCTGAGACACTCCTGATTTTGGAGTTCTTTTTCTTTAGAATGAGCTACCCGCTCTTCTAATTTTTTAAGCACTTTTTTCACCTTTTTATTTTTTCACTTTCACGCCCCCAGGTCAGGGTGGACGATTAGAGAGTCCATACCGCCGGGGTATAGTCCTGAAGAATGCCTTGGTAAATTTAAACCACTAGTATGGCAGAAACATGTTGACTGACTCTGTTCGTATTTAGCTGAATTTAACCAATCCTAAAACCTTGGCATGTAAATTCAGACACATAAATACCACTTACCTGTGTCTTAGGGATCACTCATTAAAACATATAATTTTTTTGATACCCTCTTAGGCACTTTTAATTATAGTTACTCTCACATCACGCCCTCCCCACACAACCAGCTCCGCAGTCTTTCTGGCGTCGCAGCACACCGAAGAGGCACTCGGCCTCTTTGGTGGGGCCCGATGATGAAGCATGACACTGACTAGGTCGGTGTGTGAGGGCCTTCCTACTCAACTTGAGTGATTGTGTGACCCTTCCAAATTTTGCTCCAATTTTGTGGCTGTTTGCTTTGTTCCTCATTCTTTTAATCATTTGTGTGTCTTTTGCTTTGTCACCCTAAGTGCGCCAGGTATGCCCAGATCTGGGTCCTGGGCTCACTGTCCCTCTGGGTCCCAGGTCACCTTGCTGATGAGGGGTGATACCCCCAAAGCTTTCCCAGGATGCTTGTTTAAGTTCCAGGGAGGACCTGGCTTGGCAGTTTGGGCTGGACTTATACAATGAGGTGCAGGATCAAGACTAATTTCCATATGGCTGGCCAAAAACTGGGATGGCATGGTGAGCAAAAGAACAATGGATTTGGTCCAGATCTCTTGACTGGGAGTGAATGTTTGATTTGTTCCGCATTCCGTCCATTATTTCTGTGTCTTTTGCTAACCTTCTAAAAGTGGCATTTTTTTATAATTGTAATTTAAAATCCAACTTCACCATAAGTTAGGATCTTTCAACACAATTCCAAATACACCATTTGGAAGTAACAACTTATTAAATGCAACAAGGAAACTCCAATGTTGTCCTATGGAAGAGGTAGGCCTTGCAATAGTGGAAAACGAATTTAAAACTTTTCCACTATCAGGACATGTAAAACCTCAAAGTACTTATCCTACTTTATCAATACAATATACCCTGACCTCTGAGCTGCCAAGGGCCTACCTTAGGGGTGACTTACTTATGTGTATTAACAAGCATTGTAAATGCAATAGGTCTTGCATGTGTTGAAGTTGGGGCTATTGGCATTATAAATGCCAATGTTTTTTACCTATGCTTCCTCGCCTTAATAAAATAAAGAACTCTGTTGTGGTTTATTTTAATGTAGTACACCTGCAATGGTGAGGTAGCGCTAGGAGTGAAAATTGCAATTTCGACTCCATGTTGCAAATAGACGCCCATATGGTTTGTTTCTGCAGAGAAATTATGCTCCTTGGTGCTGTACCAGACCCGGAAATGTTGGAACATTTTGGAACTACCTGAACAACAAATGGCTTTTGACCACTATGTTGTACACGAGCACTGAAAAGTCAATTACTTCTCCCAAGTTTGACCTTCCTTTTGCCAGGCCCCAATATGCAGCTTGCTTCCTTTGATGCTGAGGGTGGAGAGCTGACCTCAATAGAGCAACCAGACACACCCTCCAGTAAACCTTTTACTTAATTACAAATACAAGCACCTGTGGTGCAAGCACCCCTCACACAGACCAGTTCCAGCTCAGGCCGCAATACTGCAAGGTTCCCCTACACAAAATAGTTCTAGCGGTCACAACTACACGCATCTGTCAGGGACAAAAAAAAAAGCTAGAACTCCAGCAACAGCATTACAAGTGTCCCGACTCCCACGCAAATTCAGTAATTAATAGCTTCTCTCACACACGCATGGGTTGAACGGCATCAGTTGCACAGTTGCAGCACTGCAGAGTAACGGGTAGAGCACAGATGGGAACAATATTACACAGTGTAGAGCACAAACAGAAGTAATGGGACAGACACACACACACACCGCATATAGGGGCTTATTAGCAAGAACCTTGTTAATATTATCGCAGTTTTAGCGGCAGGAAACTGCCGCTAAAACGGCGATAATAGGCTTGCTAATATGCGTTATAGAATTCCAATATAAGCCCAGGTTACATGAGCAGAACTGCTGGGAAACATATGACCTGGTACTTGCCTAAGTCCCCGTTTTCTTTAGACCCAAGACCGCCCTTGGATGAGGACTCCCTCCCTCCTCCACGGCAAACATTTCAGACCACACTCTTTTTGGATTAGGGGGATTAACTCCGCGGCCGTATATATTGAAAATTATGTACATTATGTACAATTACGCAGAAAGTCCAGCGACATGGATAGTTACACGATGTTACTTGATTAACCTTAACATGTTTCTATTACAGAGCCATTCCTATCATAATCTAAAACATGAATGTATTTTACTTTATGCGTGTGCCAGTTACAGCCTATGGCAAGGTCAATGTCTGGCAGCCCCAGATCCTTGTAAAACTTCAAAGACTCCACTGGATTAAGATTGCATACGGGGTCCACCTTATCCACCTTATCGGACAGATATCTCCCCCGGGACTCCCCTACACCCTGAGCCTTAACTCCATAACGGGGTGCAGCAATGCTGCATCCTTGCACCCTGGTGTGCATGCACATGTGGGGTGGCCAAGCAGCCGACTGGTAGTGTGTCACCCTTGCCCCCCTCACCCTTCAGCCTATCAACTGGCTATAACTTCCCCTGGGGGGTTCCATGTGAGACGCTTTGTCATCCCCTCGGGCGTCCCCATTTGAGAAATGGTGACGCCCGCTAAGGACCGAAAACTATGCTTCCCAATCTGACCTTTCCACCACAGGCCAGTATAGTGGACCGACTATCTTGCCTCCCCCCACTGCCTAATAGAAAGGTCATGCCTAGACCCTTGCCGGTGTTAACCACGCTAGCACATTTACTTTAAGAGACCTCATTTCCCCATCATCAGGGGTGCACCCTATGTTGTAGCAGAATATTTTTCATGAATGCACCACTGCCCTACTGCCCGCAGCTTTGTAATCTTGAATAGTTTATCAAGCTGATTGCTAAGAACTATCTTCTGAGTGATTCAGGAGTCCAAACAGACTGTGAAGTGGGAGTCGTGTGTGACCACCTATAAGTGACTTGGAGCATTATACCCCCTAATCGCCCAAAACAAAATATCTGTCTGCCACTTCCATCATTGAATGCAGAGAGCCCCTATCCTCCTGTGGGAATGATTCGCGTAGGAAGGCCCGGGTCGCCTGACTGAAATGGCTGCACTTATATCAATCAATCAAAGACATTTATAAAGCGCACTACTTACCCGTAGGGTCTCAAGGCGTTTGGGGGGGGGGTGCCGTTACTGCTCGAACAGCCAGGTCTTGAGCTTCTTCCTGAAGGAGAGGTGGTCTTGGGTCAGGCGCAGGTCGGTCGGGAGGGAGTTCCAGGTCTTGGCGGCCAGGTAGGAGAAGGACCTTCCTCCTGTTGTCGCCCTTCGGATGCGGGGGACGGCGGCGAGGGCGTGGTTGGCTGATCGGAGGTGGCGTTTGGGAGCGTAGAAGTTGATTCGGTTGTTGAGGTAGCTCGGACCTTGATCATGTAGGGCTTTGTGTGCGTGGGTGAGGAGACGGAAGGTGATTCTTTTGTTGACGGGGAGCCAATGCAGGTCTCTCAGATGTCCGGAGATGTGGCTGTTTAGTGGGATGTCGAGGATGAGTCTGGCTGAGGCGTTCTGGATCCGCTTGAGTCTCTTCTGGAGCTTGGCGGTGGTTCTGGCGTAGAGGGCGTTGCCGTAGTCCAGTCGGCTGGTGACGAGGGCCTGGGTGACAGTCTTCCTGGTCTCGGTGGGGATCCACCAGAAGATCTTCCGTAGCATGCGCAGGATGTTGAAGCACGACGAGGAGACGGCGTTGACTTGTCTGGTCATGGAGAGGGAGGAGTCCAGGATGAAGCCCAGGTTGCGTGCGTGGTCCGTCGGTTTGGGTGCGGTGCCCAGGGCGACGGGCCACCAGGAGTCATCCCAGGTGGAGGGCGAGGAGCCCAGGATGAGGACCTCCGTCTTGTCTGAGTTCAGTTTCAGGCGGCTGGTCGTCATCCACTCGGCTACATCTTTCATCCCTTCGTGCAGGTTGGCTCTGGCGGCGGCGGCGGCGTTGGTCAGGGAGAGGATCAGCTGGGTGTCGTCGGCGTAGGAGATTATGTTGAGGTTGTGTTGGCGTGCGATGGCCGCGAGGGGGCTCATGTAGACGTTGAAGAGGGTGGGGCTCAGCGAGGATCCTTGAGGGACGCCGCAGATGACTTTGGTGGCCTCTGACTTGTACGGTGGTAGGCTGACTCTCTGTGTTCTTCCGTCGAGGAAGGAGATGATCCATTCCAGTGCCTTCTCCTGGATTCCGACGTTGCTGAGGCGCTGCACTAGGGTGCGGTGGCAGACAGTGTCGAATGCCGCGGAGAGGTCTAGGAGGATGAGGGCCGCTGTTTCTCCGTTGTCCATCAGGGCTCGGATGTCGTCGGTGGCAGCGATGAGGGCGGTCTCTGTGCTGTGGTTGGCTCGGAAGCCAGACTGTGAGGGGTCGAGGGATCCATTCGTCTCGAGGAAGGCGGCCAGCTGTTTGTTGACGGTCTTCTCGATGACTTTGGCTGGAAACGGGAGGAGCGAGATGGGGCGGTAATTCTTGAGTTCGGTGGGGTCCGCTGTAGGTTTCTTGAGTAGAGCGCTGAGTTCGGCGTGCTTCCAGCTCTCCGGGAAGGTGGCGGTGTCGAAGAAGGTGTTGATAATGTCCCGCAGGTGGGGTGCGATGACAGCGTCGGCCTTGTTGAAGACGTGGTGAGGGCAGGGGTCGGTCGGAGATCCGGAGTGGATGGAGTTCATCATGCGGACGGTGTCTTCGGTACTGATCGGAGTCCAGGCGCGGAGGGTGGTGGTGGGCGGCGTTGCTGCGGTCGTGGCGTGCGTCGGTTGAATGCTGAAGCTGTTGTGTATGTCCGCGATCTTGTTGTGGAAGTAGGAGGCGAGGGAGTTGCAGAGGTCTTGCGATGGGGTGATGTCGTTGTTTCCGGCGTTGGGGTTGGAGAGCTCTTTCACGATGTTGAAGAGTTCCTTGCAGTTGTGTGCGTTGTTGTCCAGCCGGTCCTTGAATGCAGTTTTCTTGGCGGGGCGGATCAGTTGGTGGTGCTTCCGGGTGGCAAGCTTGAGGGTGGTCATGTTGTCCGGTGTTAGTTCCCTTCTCCAGACTTTCTCGAGGGCTCTGCAGTTCTTCTTGGAGCTCTTGAGTTTGTCGGTGAACCATGGGGCTTTCTTGCTGCCGGGTCTGCTGGGCGGGGTCCTCAGAGGGGCGAGTTCGTCCGCGCAGTTGCTGATCCACTTTGTGAGGTTGTCAGTGGCCTGGCTGGGGTTCGCTAAGCTGGCAGGAGGGTTCTGGCTCAGGGAAGCGGCGAGCTGGTCGGCTGTGATCTTGTTCCAGCTTCTTCGGGCAACCTGTTGCTGGTGGTGGTGGATCGTCGTTCTTTTGAAGGTGAAGTGGACGCAGCTGTGGTCCGTCCAGTGGAGTCCTGTGGCGTGGCTGAAGGCGATGTCTTTGCTGGATGAGAAGACGGCGTCGAGTGTGTGTCCGGTGAGGTGGGTGGGGGTGGACACCAGCTGCTTGAGTCCGAGGTTGGCGAGGTTGTCGAGCAGGGTGATGGTGTTGCGGTCGCTGTTGTTCTCCAGGTGGAAGTTGAGGTCCCCCAGGAGGATGTAGTCAGCGGAGGGGAGGGCATGCGGGCTGACGAAGTCGGCGATGTCCTCGCTGAATTGTGTGCGTGGTCCCGGGGGTCGGTAGATCAGGGTGCCTCTGAGGGTGGTCTTCGGGTCGGTGTGGATCTGGAAGTGCAGGTGTTCGGCAGTGGTTAGGGTGTCGTCGGTGTAGGTCGTGATGCGGATGGTGTCTCTGTGGATGACGGCGATGCCTCCTTCCATCTGGTTGGCGGTGCGGTCCCTCCGGGTGATCTTGTAGCCCTCTGGGATGGCGATGGCGATGTCGGGCGCTGAAGAGGCGTTCATCCAGGTCTCCGTGAGGAAGGCAACGTCAGGGGCTGTGGTGTCGAGGAGGTTCCGGAGTTCGATGGCGTGTCTGTGGACGGAGCGGGTGTTGAGCAGGATGCACTTGAGGTGGTTGCTGCTGGTGTTCGGCTTGGCGGGTGCTGGTGCAGGGCAGGTCCGGATGCAGGTGAACTGGCAGGCGTGGCAGCTGAAGGGTCCGTGGGTGGGATTCTGCCCTGTAAGCATTGCAGCGCCGCACAGCCGCCCCCCCCCCCGATATGGCACTTGCGTACCAAATACTGCCTGACAGCAGATACCCGTTCAACAAGCTGCTACGGTGCTGTTGCTGTCAGCGGGCCCTTGAATTTGGGCACGCTGGCAAGACCTATCCTCTGGGTTGCAGAAGACTGCCAGTGGCACTTGCGGGCACAAGTGCAGCAAGATACAGGCTAATAGACTGTCGAGGTGCTGAAGCTGTACGTGGCTCCTTGAATTTTGGGCATGATGGCAATACCAGTCTTCCGAATCGCAGAGGACTGCTGAATGGCACTTGCGTGCACAAGTGCACAAAGGTACTTCTGTATGGCAGATAACTGTTCAACAAGCTGTCAAGGTGCTGAAGCTGTACAAGGCCCCTTGAATTTTGGGCATGCTGGCAATACCTGTCCTCGGAATCGCAGAGGACTGCTGACGGAACTTGCGTGCACAAGTGCACAAAGATACTGCCGTATGGCAGATAACCATTCCACAAGCTGCCGAGGTGCTGAAGCTATCCGCGGCCCCCCTGAGTTTGGGATACCTGTCCTCCGAATCGCAGAGGACTACTGATGGCACTTGCGTGCACAAGGGCACGAAGATACTTCTGTATGGCAGATAACCGTTCAACAAGCTGCCCAGGTGCTGCAGCTGCACATGGCCCCCCTGAGTTTGGGTATGCTGGCAAGACCTATCGTCTGGATAGCAGAGGGCTGCTGCTGGCACTTGAGTGCACATGCGCAGTAAGATATTTCCATGTGGCAAATAACTGTTCAAACGAGTCGCCACAGTGCTGTATCTGTACGCAGCCCTTGAGTTTGATCATAATGGCACAACATTTTCCCTGATTCACAGAGGACTGCTAAATACCCTCTGCTGAAGACAAAGTCAGTAAGACCAGTGTTTTAACATGTTGCCACAACATTCTGTTAAAGACGGTGTTTGAAACAATCTGACACAACATTCTGCAAAAGACCATGTTTGAACATTTGCCACCTTGGTACAACATGACAATATAACATGAGTCGAACCCTTGTCCTGCTAGATCTTTTGCCACTAGAGGCACCTAGACCCACTGTTGGACTATAGTTCCTGGTGCGGCCTTTATCTATACCAGCCCCTAGGCAGTGCATGAGCCGCAGAGTCTCACCCATGCAGGCTGGCTCCATGGAGCTTCTTCCGGCATCGTGACATGGTTCCTCCCATTTATCAGTCGCAATTCATGATATGAAATAAATAAACACAGAACACATATGATCAGTGCTGTATGTTTCCAATCCAGATAGCCTTTACCTGTCAGCCCCATTAATTGCATCATAAGACTGCCCTCACTTTGTAGTGAAATAACATGGACCGCAAGCAATTTAGGTGAAAGGAAGTTTCATTGCACAAGTAAAACAGAACACTTGAGGAGCAAACACAGCCTCAATCAAGAGGGAGAACTCGTTTCAATATAAGGAACATGAACAGCAAGAAAATATGTAAGAGGGCCATACCTCATGGAAGGACTACTAAGTCTATCCACCAATAAAACCATCCTCTCTAAAGGACCTCAACATGAACCAATGAAACGATAGACGTACGCCCAAATCCTAGATACTGCCTGTCTCAAACAAACAGCGCCAGAGCTGCCTAGGTGGAACCTAACATTCTCCTTTACCAGTCCTTTTAGTGGGCTGGAAAAATAGTCTTAGCTCTGCAGCAACACCACGCTTCACTGCCTTTGATGTAACGTCAAAAATACTGGTTATAGTTTTTTCACAGCCTTATCTTCAATACTATATAGATACAGCAAACTACTGCAGCTATGAGGAGACGTGGCCCCTATGCATCATAGGTCCAGCTATCATGTATTTTGAAATGAGCAGTAGCGTCCCCCCCCCAATGACTTGCAGCAAAGGGAAAGATAACAGTGTAACGGTGAAACAATATGCGTGACATGACACCAACTAGGATCAGTGCATGCTGACCACTAGCAGCTCCCGGCTGGGATCCCTTCTGCAGTGTAGTCTGATAATGTAGTGTGTGTTCACACATGCGCAAAATAGGAAAGCCTCTACTAGATTCAAACGTGGTGCCCTAAAATAGCCCACTACCACTTAGGGGAGGCCAGTCGCCCCAAGTGTCCCAGAATGCCTATTGACCTGTTCGAGCAATTCTGCGGAATCAGAGTACCAAAGCATTCCAAGTAAGTGACAATGAATTACTCTGGCCCTTGGCTATATTTAAAAGCACCGCCCTCAGTACGTGCATTGCAAATGGTGGCCAGACACCTCACCACCACGCTCACTATAACCACAAAGGCACAAGACAAGGGGCAAGACAAAGGACTCTAAGGCATTCCAGGCCTACAACTAGAAATACTCTGTGTGATGCTCAATATACCAGTGTGGCGCAGAACCTCGAGCGCTGTGTCCAAGACTGCCCCATCTATACCCAGACTATCGCTGACATCGCACAAGCTGGGCAACATCGCATCATGATTTACACTGGGCCCGCTTTCATTTAGGCCTCCACACCACTTGTGTGGTTTTGATCCCCAAGAAACTTTATGGAAGGTACAAGAAACCACAACATTTCTCTGCAGCATCTCTACCATAGACTTGCACAAGGCATGCACTTAAAATTAAAAAGGAAACAACATTTTTTGACCAATCTGTCTAAGAATTATTAATAGTCATCCAAGCAAGACTCCGCAGCAACCGGGCTTGCTCTGTGAAAGGAGCCCCTTGAAAGGCAGGGGCCCTAGGCCCGAGCCCCCTTTGTCCACGTCTTAAACGCTTCTGGGGCAATGCCTGAATGAATTATCTACCCGCTCCACAATCTCTGTGTAGTATATACTCACATGCAGCATTTTCCTAGGGATTTCGGCGGTGTAATTCCTTACTCTCTACACTCACACGCCAGTTCATGATCCATGATGATCTCCCCAAATGCACCGTATGAACATTTACCCCCATGGGATACTTTAAGAACACTGGTAGGATTCGAACCCTTGTCCTGTGTGAGCATGTGCCACCAGAGGCACAGGGCTTACCATTAATCTATAGATCCTTGGTCTAGTCGTGTCGTCCTTTATCAAGATCGCATACACGGCAGCCTGTACATAAAATAGTTCCACACAACTCCAGCCCGATGGACCGCAATAAACGTTATCAACATTAATGAGGCGAGCGCGGGGAAACTTAAGGAACGCTCGGCTCCAGAAAACAAGGTGGGGAACCAGACAGGAGCCTGAGGCATTCCACTAAGGACATCCTCTTATTTTGCATCACAACTCAGCAAATATCGTTATCCTACACTCCCAGCGCCATGCCAACATTGCCATACCAGAATATTATAAACTGTCATGTGGCGAGCGCGGGAAAACTTAAGGAACGCTCGCCGCTAAAAGCAAGCTGGAAAACAAGCCATGAGCAAATTATGGGACATGCCTATGTGCTGTACCAAATTCATTATTAATACATCCCTCATCCTACTGTGTGAACTGAAGTAGAAGTATTTGAAAAATCCCACATGCAGGTCAAAGGATGTTGCGCAATAACCACTCCACGCATCAGTTAGCGTAAAAGGCCATTTTATTAGGACAGGCATGACAGCCAAAATTAACATAACGCCATTAACAATTAACAATCCCCCCAAACATCCTGCCTCTCAACCATCATCCACTCACGTACTCCAATAGACACTCCCAATTCACACCACGACCTCTTCAAGTATACCATTCACTTCCCCCTTTCACTTCCAAACTACTTCATCATCTCCATCCATCGCACTCCTGTCTACCACACCCCCATCCTGCACCTGTAACCCCCTCCCTGATAGGGTGATTCTGCCCGTCATGGACTCCCCACCCCTCCCAGGTACCGCCACCCAGGGAACCACCGGAGGGCGGTTACCTGCCCCACCAATCGTGCACCTTTCGCGCTCAGTCACGCCTACACCATATCGGCTGTTGGAACCGGAGGTCTCTGGTTGGCACAGGTATGCACTTGTGGCAAGCAAGGAACCTCAGCTCCACGTCAGGGCAAGGGAACTACTCCTTCGAATAACCCCTGCTCACCCTCTAGGTAGTGTGGCGCGAGCAGACAAGGCTAATCCTCAGGGCGATAGTAAGTTAAGCATTCATGATCACACACAGTAAACCTACTGACCCACCACAAAGGGACACCAGTCATATGATTGTATCAAAAATACGTATACTTTATATAAAAGATAGATTCAAGCAGGATTATTACAAGACCAAATAACGTTTAGTAAATTGAGGTCACCAGATCACAATAGGCAAATGTAGTCTTTCAATGTTCGTTGTTTAGCAAGGTACGATGACAGGGAAATAAGAACGTTGCGGACCCTGGATCCGATATGAACTCGGGACGGAGTTCAAGTGTGCCTTGCTGGTGGAAGTCCGAGGCGTTTCAGGCGCGGCTACTTGTGAAGGCGGAACCCGAACGAGGCCGACGGTTCTCCAGAGGATCTCTCCGGCTCGATTCCCCTCGAGGAACGAGGTGAAGGAGCTAGACTGTGGAGGGTTGCGGCGATCTGAAATCGGTGCAGCTCACGGGGCGAGGCGCCATTCAGGCCTGCGCGACGTACTACTTCCTAGCACGCCGGGTCGTACTCATGGATTTGTGAGAGGCGTCGAGTTCTCGGGCAGACGGGTGCAGCACCAGGCGTCTGGTACCACGGTACAGGGAGGCCTTTCTTGAGGTGCGGCACGAGCCTTGGTATGCAGGAGCGCAAAGCAAGACAGTCGGGTACATTATGACGTACCGGCCGTCCGAGGCTATGAAATGCTCTCCATGCAGATTCCGGCTGGAGAAGATGATAGGTGCAAAGCTCGCTCCGTAAGCAGCGAGGTGACAGGAGAGCAGGCGGCCCGGCACTGAAGTGGAGAGCGGCTCAGGGATGAGCGGGGCTCTCTATGGCGGGGCAACCAAGCTCCGAGCTGTCATGACCTGGGAGAGGGCGAAGGCACCCAAGTCACAACTCTGGCGAGGGAATAGGAACTGAGGCCCAAAAGCAGACGGGCACAAGCAGATAGAACCCAATGGTCCTGGGGTTCCGTTCAGGAGGCAAGCTCTCGATCAAGCCCTTGGAGATCATTTCAGGCACAAGTCTACAAAGTCCTATCTGGTCCTTTCCTCTCCGTTCTCAGCAAGGCACCACTGCAGGCCAGTCTTACAGGATACAGACTGGTTTCCGTCCTTCAGCTTCTCTTGGTCCTTCAAGTCAGGCAGAGGATCGTCGTGGTCAAAACTGGATCTGATTTGTAAGGAGCGGAGCTCCTATATTTATACTGCATTTCTTTTGTCTTTGCATGCCAGGGGGCCTGAGCCTGGTTCAACCCGGTTCTGAAGTACTTTGTTGACAGGACGCTGCCATTTTCTTTCAGGGTGCAGGGCAGAGACATCAGACGCTCCGCAGGAGGTGGAGCCAGCATTGTGGTGGTGGAGCACAACCCTATTCAGAGTCAAGGACTACTCCGCCCACCCATCCTGGTGTAAGCACCCCATTTACCACCAGAAGCTCCCGACTATCCCCCGGGAATCTCCCAGCCCTGTCACTCACACAAACCCAGACAGCAGATACACATCCTGGCAGAGGCGGGCTGAACAGTTAGGCGAGCAAAGGCTAACTTTCTAAAAGTAGCATTTGCAAACACAGGATATTAAAATAAACCTTACTAAAGGAAGTATTTTAATATTCTGAGTTCAGGCATACTAAACTCGACCTGCTACCGTGTTCCCTGAACCTGCCGGGACTATAGCGTGTAATAGCTCCGACAGCTCATCTGGCCTAAGAGAACAGGTAGCCCTTCAATAGTGAAGAACGAGGAAGGGCGGTAATTCACTACTAGGACATGCCACACTCTAGGCTTGTCCTACCTTACGCTTACAATGCACCCTGCCCGTAGGCCTACCATAGGGGTGACTGATATGAAGGTGAGGGAAGGTTTCTGGGACTGGAGAGTGTGGGCACTTGCACAGTCAGCGTGACAGTACGGGACTGTACGCGGGGTCAGCAATGGAGGACCCGAGACATATCTTACGAGGCCGCTTCTGTGGGTGGCGCAACCAGCGGTGCAGGCCCACTTGGCATTTGTATCTACAAGCCCCGGCAAGCCTTGTGCACTTTACTGGGGACTGACAGTAAACCAAATAATCCAATCGGAGAAATCAATTACACATACACTTTACATTGGGAGCAATTGCACTGTGGCATGGGTCGGCCGTGGCGCAGTGCCCTGAGCATCGAACACCAGAAAAACATCTGAGGCACATCAGCAAAAAGTGGAAGGGAAACTCACACCAAGGTGTCAGGTGTAACATCGGCTCATTGCACAGAAAACTGATCAGGTCTCGTAGTTCCATAAGATAGTACGCATTTCCCATGTGCAAAAGGTGCATGCCATCATTGCTAAAGAGAAGGGGCTCCTCCAGCCTGAGCCCGACATGAGCCAGCACTTTAACCCCATGATCAGCACAAAAGAGTCTCATGGCCCTGTTCAATTTCCTGCGGGCCCTTTCAACTGCCGCGGGCTTAAGAGCACCCCTCCATATCCGTCGTGGTATGAACTCACTCCAAACAATACAGGCGACAGCCAGATTGCTCCTCATTGCCTCCAAGTCCCTCTGCATCAGGTGTAACAAAGATACCCCAACTGTTTCACTAAGTCATTTTCCCCCAAGTGGAGAACCAGCATGTCCGGACAGCCCAGCTGTGATACTTTCTTTGTAAGCCATGGTAACAATTCGCCCCATCTCCTTCCACTCTTACCCCACCATTGGACCTCATGATGACTGCTCCTCAGGCCCAGGATACGACCATATACCTGCCTGTCTGCATATTTTGAGGCCCAGTGTACCACAGAGTGTCCCACAATCCAGTTGACCGTCTTGGCCCCTGGCCCCCGAGCGCAACCTATAAAGAGAAAGAGATTAGTACCACAGTAAAACAAGATGGAAACAACTACCACAGCCGCCAAGGCTAGCCCGCGCCCCCTCTCTACTTGCGCACATAGCGTTCACAGCATTGAGACCGCCAACAACCAATCTGCCGAATCTCCTCCCACGACCAACCTAACCCCGCCGTGGCCGTGACTGCCCCAATTCGAAACTAGTGCGTGCCAAAACGCGCCGGATCCCTGCCAAGTCTCCGCAAAGCCAACCTCAACACCGCCAGCAACTGAAAGGACATCAAATGCCTCATGGAAGTATGCATGAAGATCTCACCATCCGGCCTCTGCACTCGCCCATAGAACCCTCGCCTCTCACGTACCAGGCACACGTTCGCACAACCACTCTCTGCCAACCACACCCATTTACCACGACCAACCTGGTCCGTCTTGGAACGTCCCAACCAAATGCCCAGCTGGGTCCCATCCAACCGCACATCTGCAAACACCCGCCCCAGCGCCCTGTGAGCCCCCAACAACTCCGACACCCGAAACACCCCAAAGAACATCCACACCACACATAAACAGAACAACGCCACTTCATCCCCGTCATAACAGCAAAACGGTAGCTCCCCCAAAATTCTGTCCAACAATTCAAACGTAATCGCCTCACGAGGCAACTCCCCCACTCCCTCCTCCGCCCTCACACGTCCCCAACCTTTCAACATACGACTCAGCAGATCCGTCCTAGCCGGATCAAAACCCATATAGACCATGCTGTAAAAAGAAACGCCTGCCAACTTGTCGGCAATCGTCGTCTGAGACAAACACCTGTCCATACAGTCCAGTACAAATCGCACCACCCCTTGCTCGCATGCATCCTTGGGCATCCTCCAAGCACCTTTCTTCCAACCCAAAAAGGCCCTAAACTCAGACCATGCCAACCTGTACGAGCGCCTAGTGGACTCGGCTATAGATTTTTCAACCAAACACACCACTCTCATTCCCCCCATGCCCAGATACCCTCCGGCACCTTGGTCTTGCAAGCCCCCGCTCCCGGAGCCAGCTTCCTGAAGCGCTGCCACTGCGAACGAGATAACGCATCCGCAATGTCATTACTTACGCCAGGCACATGTTGCGCGTGAAAAAGCACATTGAAACACAAACACAGCAGCATGAAACTTCGCAGCAAGCGCAGTACTTGCAGGTCTTTTGCTTTCTGATTGTTCACCAAGTCCATGACTGTCATGTTGTCAACGTGGACCAACACCGACCAGTACTGGAATTCCGGGCCCCATACCAACAGCACCACCAACAGTGGGAAGAATTCCAGGAACCTAATGCTCCTGCCCTGGCGAAGCCAGTGAGCCGGCCACTGCTCTGCACACCAATGGCCATCCCGGAAAATCCCGAAACATGCTGCTCCCGCCGCATCCGAGTAGAGTTGTACCTGCCACACCATCCTGTCCCGCGCAAAGTCCAAGGAGACACAATTGAAGTCTTCCAGAAACACCAACCAGACCCGCAAGTCAGACCGCACTCCCAGCGTGACCCTGACCCTGTGATGAGGGAGAACCGCCCCCGACATGCCATGCTGAGGCGTCTACAAAACGTCCTCCTAGCCCTCACCACCCTGCACGCAAAGTTCAACAGTCCCAGCAAACGCTGTACCAACCTCAACTCAATCTTGCGTGCAGCGAGCACCTGTCTCAAAACCTCCTGCATTTCTGCCACCTTCTGCAACGGCAACCGCGCCTGCCAAGCCACCGAGTCCAATTCGATTCCCAAAAAGGTGAGACAGCAACTAGGCCCCTCCGCATTCTCCGGTGCCAAAGCACCCCAAACTCTTGCGCCATCTGCTGAAATTGGCCCAAGGCCGTTCCACACTCTCCCGTCTGTCCCACTCCAACAAACAAGAAATCATCCAAATAGTGAGACACCAGCCGGTGCCCACTGCGGTCCACAAAAGCCCACTGCAAAAAGGAATTGAAGGTCTCGAAGAGCGCGCAAGAAACCGCACAACCCATCGGCAACACCTTGTCAACGAAAATGGCCCCTTCAAACTGCATCTCCAACAGGGAAAAATACGCTGGATGAATGGGAAGGAGGCGAAAGGCCGACTTGATGTCACACTTGGCCAAATCCACCCCGGCCCTACATGCCGGCACCAAACTGATGGCATCATCCACCGACGCATATACTCTGGAGTCCTCCTCCGCTATGAAATCATTCACAGAACCACCCTCCGGCCACGACAGATGATGGATCAACCTGAACTGCCCCATCTCCTTCTTGGGCACCACCCCCAATGGGGAGACCATGAGATCCGACATCGGGCACTCGTCAAACGGACCTGCCTTCCAAAACCTCCTTCTCCAATTTGTGTGCCACCACCTCTGGCAATTCTTTAGCCGACCGCAAGTTCTCAGCCCAACGCAGCCCCCTCGGCCCCACATAGCCAATCCAAAAACCCTCCACAAATCCCCAGTACAGTCTCACCGCAGCCTCTCTATCAGGATACCGGGAGAGCCATGGACACATGGACTCCACCCTAACCGGAGTATGGGCCCTTTGGCCCAACCTGTCCCCTTCCTCTTGCAATATTCCACTGCTCTGAGGGTGTAGCCAGCGTGAGGCATTGCATGACCGCGTGACGTCCCCCGCACTTGGATCACTCATGTTTGAATTTACAAGAAGGTCGACTGCAGAATCCCTTATTGAAGCCCCAGTAGGCCCAAGTGGATCCCGGCTTGTACTGCTGTCCGGCTGCCCCTGACCACACCGCCTGAGCTCCGTGTCTCCCGGCAACGCCTGACCCACCAGCCCCAGATTGGGCGGGGCGCGACTGAAAAGACTGATAGGCGACCGGAAGACCACTGGCCGTATGCGTAGAAGCCGCCGCCTGCGTCAATGACATCCACTGAACCCAGAGTTCCTGGTCAGCGTCCCCCCATGGCTTGTCCGGATTAACACTAATCCTGGCCCTGAACTCCTCATCATAGCTCAACCAGGCAAAACCCTCAAAATCCAACCGTGCCTTCCGAATCACGTCCATATACTTAAATAGCGCAATCGCCCTATCTGCGTGCTTCTCACAATAGATACTCGCATGGATCAAAAAAGGCCGACGTCCAATTCTCCATCGTCACCGGCACTCTTGGCCGCCTGGTCAACTTCCACTGCTCCTCCTTAGACCCTTCCTTCACCTGAATCTCTCTGTGCAAGAGTTTAAAAACATCAACATATTCATGTTTCCAAATCCGCGCCTTCGTCTTCTCAGATAAATGAGACCCGAGAGGCATAGCCATACCCATGTACAGTAACTTCTTCCGTGCTTTCTCAACCCCATCATCCTTTCCCCCATTGTCCTCAGTCTTATCCGTCTGTGCACTGGCCCTCACGACCTGCTTCTTACCATCCATCGGAGCCGGCCCCGCTCCACCTGATGCCCCAAAATCCCGCACAGATCCGTACCCCACACCCACCGACCGTCAGGCCTTCTTCCTCCCTCCTTTCGCCCCATCCCCCCCGAGCGTCCCACCAAGCGCCCTCACCTGATAAAGTTGCAGGGGCGTCCCGTTCAGTCCTCCGTGCATCCGCCCCCTTCACAGCCCCTCTGCTGGCCCGACTGGCGCCAGCCAGTGCCTCCTGGGAAAACTCCCGGCTTGTCCATTGCCACTCTACCCTTCCCCCAACTCACAGCCTCTCGCACCTCAACTTCCTCCAACTCATCCTCTTCATCCTCATAGTCCAACACCTCATCCTCTATCAACTCACGCACCTCAGTCACCACCCTCTTTGCACCTTTCCCTTTCACTCCAGGCACAAACTCGCACTCCAACATCGCCGGTTCCCGCTCCCTCGGTGGAGGGCAGGCCGCTGCGAACCCCCTGCTGCTTCGTCCCGGCATTTGGAGGCCGTCTTGCGCCCCGCCGGCCCACCCCGGCCTCTGCCAGCTGCACCTGCGGGCCTGTATCCACCCCCCCGAGCCGTATGCGCCTGGGGAGGCCCCAGTGCCACCAGGTCTCTGCGCCACCAAGGCAGTCCCTGACCCCTCTACCCAGACCCACTCCCCAACAGTCCCAGGAACCTTAACCTCCTGGCCAGTGTCAGACCTCCCCCCACGCACAGGTGCCGGGGCCCCATTGCCCCCGGGCACCCCACCCGCCTTCGCCTCCCTGGCAGCACATAAGCGCTGCCATTCACTCCCCGCCTCTTCAATAATGCGACGCTGGTCACGAATCAGCTCCTCCGCAGACATTAGCTCCCACCTAGCGTACCATGACCCTTGCCTCTCCATGTCCCCAAAGGGACTCTTCCCTGATGGGGGCGCCGTGGGGGCCCCTTTCCCAGACCTCAATCCCCCTGACTGTTGTGCCTTCCGTGGTCCCTTGCCCTTGGACCCCTGCGCCTTGACCACACCCTTCTTACCCTTCGAAAGGTCCACTGGCTGCACTAGCTGTCCCCCGGCAAGGCCCCCTTCCTCCTCCCCCGACTCCCCTTCTGTCAGCATGAGGACGAAATCCTCTCCAGCCACCTGCTCCCAGTCTCCCAGGTCCTCTTCCCACTGCCCTCACTGCTCTCCCCATAGTCCACTAGCTGGCCCCCCTCCTGACCCCCCAACCATGGGAGGCAATGGGACCAAGTCCATAAGGGTGTCCCCCACAGGCTGCACGTGAGCCCTGAGCCCCTCCCTAGAGCCACCCTCCCCACCCAGCACCACACTACCGTCTGCAACGCGAGCAGGGAGGCTCAGCTGCCTCCCTCCACGTTTGGGGCCATCCTTCTCTTTCTTGCCCCTCCCCCGCCCTGCTACACCTCCTCGAGCCCCCAGGGGCTCATCTAAGCAAGCGGTGACGGCCGCGAAAACTCCCGCTGAAGCAGCCCTATGAGGTTGGGTCATCCCGACCCATGCCTGCTCCAAAACGCCGGGCTGGAGGAGGTCGGCCCTCCCAGCCCGGCCGAGTACCTGTAAGGCCGCCCGCACCGCATCAGCATCGGGCGTTGCCATACCTACACACTCCGTCTCTCCGACACTCGAAATGGGGCCTGTACGAGCCGCACACCAGGGCACTAGTGGCGCCGATAAATCACTCCCCGCCTACACTAACTACCACACCGCTGCACCACAACAAACTAACCTAATCCCTGAGGCACTGGGGACAGGAAGAGGAAGTCCTTTCCCTCCTGTCCCCTTAAGTAACCTCCTGAACCCCCCCACCCCCTAGTCCCACCCCTTACCTAACTTCCTGCCCGTCCATCCTATCGCGCGAATACCCCGGGGAAAAGACTGGTCTGCCGACCTGCTTTCCCCGGCGGCCGCATTGGCCGACAAAGATATGTGACATGCAGCGCTTAAACATTCGACTAAAGTAACCACAAATTGAGAGCCCGAAATGCTAGATGAAAAAACTGCAAAACGAACACCGTAAAAACATACAGAAACAAGAAAAAACTCGGTGGGAGCGGGAAATACTCCCAATCTGCTCGCCGACTGCAACTGGCGCGCTCAATTAGAAAAAAACAGCCCAGTGCGTGCGCTGACCAACAACAGCTGACTGCCTTTGGAAATTCCCCCAGAACACGCTACACTCCCGCACTGGCGCCACCGCTCGCACTTTAATTTGCCAACAGATGAGCTGACTTGCGCATAATCCCCCGCTAAAATGCTCCTCATATTGTCGTGACCACCACTGAGCATAACCCAATCGCTCGCCTGTTAAGAACTCTCCAGACCCAATGTGTTGACAACACAAGCTCTTTATTGCAACACCAACACTAGCACCACAAGATCGGAGCGCAAGGATTGCGGCCACTCCGTGAATCGTCAGCTGTCAACTGCCAGCTGACAGCTCATGACAGACGGTGGCAGTACGGTGTCCACACAGGTACACAAGGATGCACATGTTCATATGGTGTCCTCACAGGGACACAGGAGCATATCGTAACACATTCTCCCCCTTAAGGAAGATGGAGAGAGAGAGAGAGAGAGAGAGAGAGAGAGAGAGAGAGAGAGAGAGAGTGAAAAAGAGAGAAAAAGATAGGAAGGGTGGGAGAGAATTTCCTCCGTGAAACACAAAGTGTCAGGTAAGGGCGTGCGTGTGCATGTGGCTTAACACAAAAGTAATCTAAGAGTTTAACTGGAGGCAACAACCTCCTACCAGCTCTGCTTGTGCTGCTAGGGAAAGAGGTGTCATGCAACGGTGTGGATGGAAACTGCCTACCCACTCTACCTGTGACGTTGCGATAATCTACGACACGAATGGGCGCAGTCGTGAGCTGCGAAGTCAAGGTGTGTGCTGTTGAGTTACTGGATCAGAGCTCATCATCAGAATCATTGTCAGATACACCAGTGTGGGCTCTGCTGGGTTCACTGGTCAAGACATGCTCGCTTGTGGAATTTAGAGGCAAGGTACTGTCTGGCTCTCTTGAGGTTTGTCTACACAGGGACAGGGCAGCGAAGTACCATACCTTACCGTCACTCAGGAGAGCAGAGTTGCAAAACACCTAGTGTACTGCAAGTGGTTGCGAATACCTGTCCTGGCCTTTGCTTATGTACCCACTTCTCTTGACCTTGACCATGTCCCTGACCTGAAGCTCAACAGGTTTGCGCCCATGTTTTAGGTCATACCTGACTTTGGATCAGGATTGTGCCTATACCAATCTTTCCCTTACACAGTCTGGTGATCAGTGCACTCTCTCAGCAGCTTTGGTCCACCCCACGTTGTCTTTGGACAACGGTGTCCTGTCTCGCATAAGCTCAAACGGGTTGTGGCCAGTTAAGTCGATAGGTGTAATGCGATAAGCTAAGATAAGATTTCCTGTTTCCAACTCAGGTTGTTACTGCAGGCCAATTGGCCTATACCTTTAATGACTCTGTTAAAGTGTTCAACGCCACAGTTGCCCGCTGAATGGTAAACAGGTTGTTTTATGTTGTATTTGATTTCCATGCATGAACGTCTTAAAAAAATCTAACAATCTGTTTGGTGAGACCTTCGTGTGTGAATATGTCGTCTAGAAATTTTACAATACAGAGAGAATCATTTTTTTTTTACAAACTTAACCTCAAGCCACTTCGAAAAATGGCCGATAACGACGATTATGTACCACTGTTCCATCTGCTCAAGAATGGGACCCATGATGTCCACTCCGATACTCTCCCAGGTCATGGCGGGGCATGCAATGGGGTGCAATTGTGGTCTGAAGGTGACCTGAGTCTTATCTGACTTGATGCATTGGGTGCAATCTCTGACCCTCCTTTCTACAGTCAAACTAATGCCGGGCCACCAGTAACTGTTTTTGACTGTGCTTTTAGTTTTCCCTATGCCTAAATGTCCTTCGTGGCACAAGTTCAATATTCTCAATCTTAGAGTCCTTGGGGGAACACCATTCCTCCCCTTAATAGCAGGCCATTTTCATGTGATAAATCATCCTTTACCTCCCAAAAGTGTTGCAAAGAGTCAGTTACTTGTCCATCCTTCATTCAACATTTTTATTACCTGATTTAAAATGATGTCCTTGTCCTGTTCACTTAACCATTCCCCACTCGAAATTCCATCATTTTCTTCATTTATGCTGGCTATGCATGACTGTTCGATCTCCCCTGGGTTGTCTTGGTCACTTAACCCAATTTACTCCTTGCACCTAGGCTTTCAGGAATTGAGAGGTCCACTATCTTGGATCCAGCATTGATTTATTTTGGGACTGGCTATGCCCGGTGGCACAGTGCCATGATTTTCACCCCCTTTTGCTCCTTCTGCCCTTGCCACTGTCAGAGCTTCACCCTCTGTAGCTTGCACCATATTGCAGGAATTAGCTACGCTCATAGTTTTCGCAATGAAGTCACCCTCCACAGATCCTTGTGCCGCCAAAAGATTTTGTGATTTGCCTCTCGTCACCATCCGTCCAGTGCATTCACTCTCTGGTGTACGTAACAGATTGTTCTGCTCCTTTTTCTTCTGCAAAAGTTTCTGTTCTGCACTGTGTTATTTACTCCAACATTTAGTCAGTGATAGAATGTTAATACATTCTGCTTCAGCATTCAAGATCTTTTGGATACCTGAAGCGGATCAGTGATATATAGTCTCAACACTCAACAAGATGCACAAGAATTCATAGTGTACAAGCAAAAACAATGGTTCTGTCGGGTGTACGCACTGTTTTTTTGGAAAGACAATTATTACTTTTATATATTATTCGAAAACAATCATGAATGATATCTGTAGAATATGGAAAATATTAAACAGACGCAAACAACACAATTATTCTTGTCTTTTATATACAATTAAGGCATTTATATATTCAAACGTTAGTGGACAAGGCTGTCTGAACAAGGTGAGACATAAAGTGGTATGTGCTAAAATGACTTCTGCTCTCAGTGTGGGAATATAGTGCATATATTATATACAGGGTGATTACAAACACATTACATACAAGGGAAACAGGATAAGGCGGGCCAGGGTATTATTACAACAACAATAACTTTGGTGCGTGTACAAATTATTTAGTCATTTGCACCCAGAGCCTTAGTGAAATTGGACCCTAAAGGATCGACAACGTTTCAACCCCGTCAAGGCTTAATTAGGAGGTCAAGGTGGGTCTTCATCAGGACAGGTGTGTGGGAGGGATGACAGCCTACGAATAAGGAAGGTATAAGTCAAAAAATGTGTTCCGTGTTTAAAACTGAGAAAGAGTTCATAGAGAGGGGTGACAACACTCACCCTTGGATGACCACCTATTGAATTGTGGCCAGTGGGGCATTGAAACTCCAAGTGATGTGATCAATGGAAAGAACACCAAATTATAAATTGGACCCAATTGTCCCACCTCAGAGAGCTGGACCCCACAGTTGGGTCAAACACAAATTAAACAAACAAGCCCAATGCGGGTCACTCACCAGCTGTGGGGTTACTGCCGACGTGAAAGATCTAAAGAGAAAGCAGGATAAGGAATTAGTATTATTCCCACTACATGTCTAAATGATCTGATTGTCCTAATAGATCAAACATGGAAACCACTTGGGGGCTTACCTTACTTTCAAGGAGGACTCAGGAATAGCAACACCGGCCAATAGTTCCGGTAAAGGGCTGGTGTCTCACCAGCAGCCCTGGCAAAAATGACCGGCTTATTTACAAGCTCCAGTGTGCATGCGTGCAAGCGCGTATGACGGGCTGCGCTTGCAGCAGCTAGATGCTTGTGGGAACTATGGCACCACTCTTTAGAACAGGAGCTTGCCTGGGGTTATTGAAAACAATGGAAACAAGAACTTGTAGGTACTACCAAGTTCCTGATGAATCAATTATTGTATGGAGATACTGTCACAATAAGTGCATTAAGGTGCACTGGCAGTGCATGTTCGCGTGTGTGGAGACGACACGCTTGCAGTAGCTCGATGCCTGTTGTAACTATGGGAACCAGAGCTCGTCATATTACCAGCTTCCAATTGCGTAAAAACTGAAATGGTATGCACTTAGAGTGGGAAGAACGCACTGTGTGTGTTTGACATGTGTGCATATAGCTAATAATTAAAAAAATCAAAGAAATATTGTCATTGTACTCGAGTGTGAACACATATGCATATGCAAAATTGACAAACAAATTAAACAACCCTTGTTACACGTACAAATAATGAAGGATAATCATATCTCTTAAACCATTTATGCTAAGATTATCAGATAACAGTTTTAAAACAATCACTTGACACATTGTGAACACATAACTATGATAAACGAAGCTTGTCATGCTACCAGCTTCCAATTGTGTATGGCGTGCATTAACAGGTATGCATATAGCCATAGTCATTGTACTCAAATGTGCTCAAGTGTGAACGCATATACATAATAACGGTTGAACAACCCTTGTTAGACGCACCAAAGGTGCAGGGTAATAATATCTCTTTTTTACAAACTCTAGCATGAATTACACATCGCCACAGTTTTAGACAAATAATACATGGCACAGCAGATGTGTTATAACAGTTACTTAACACATTGAGAACACATAGGATAAATGTCAACTATTATAACTGCCCCATCTGTCTGGACGTTTCCTCAAGCTCATTGAACCCCTCTGCTACTGTGTTAAGAAAATGGATCCACATACATTCTTTAAAACTCAGTGAATCGGATAGGCAACCACCCCTCAGAAGGGTTCAGATATTTTCCAGGAACCCATTGTCGCATGCTATTAGGGGGTTGATTGTGTGTGGAGAAGTGTTCAACCAACGGGCTCCTTGTACCTTACATCTCACTCTACTCATGTGCTGTAATACTCTTGCTTTTAATTTTTGAGTGGTCTGTCCTACGTACAGCTTACCACTGAAATAAATGCTGAGCATTTCCTATAGTTAACACTACCAGTGCCTTTTTACAGATTGGGTAAAACAGTAAACCAAAATATGATCTGCCCAAATTGTAGATCAGAGGGCTATGTCTACATTACAAATATAAAGAAGTTGAAAAACATACCTTATATTAATTCTGCAACTATGTGAAGCAGATGGATCTAAATTGGAGACCGTAATTACAAACGTCAAAGCAGGTCGTATTATTTTCAGGTAGAACTTACACAACAATGGCTATCAGCTTTCTTGAAGAACTTAATATAACATTTTGACACTACACTGTCTATTTAAAGGGTGATAGTGGTTGGAGGAATTGCAATGTTAGCCACCTCAAACTTAAAGATAAATTACTGTTCAAACTATGACATTCTTATCTCTTGTTTCTTCAACCAAAGTCTAAAGACATCATTTGGACATCATTTGGCCTATTGTAGTGATGTCCTTAATAAGTATATACAATGGAACAGTTATTTTTTCTTCTAAAATGGAGTTCATATAACATTTATATATTACACTTTCTAATTAAAGCTTAAAACTGGAAGAACAAAATTGAATTATAGCAACCTTTTCAATTGAAACTAAAAATGACTTTACAAGTATGAATGTTTTATGTTTTTTTACCTTCATCCAAAGTTTTACATACTATTTCTACAAATAAATAAATGTTTTGGATTTTATCAGCATGTCTCATCAGTGTTTTAGGCATCATTCAACTTACTATGTGTGATATTTGGAAAAGGATCTTCAGAATTCAAGTGTGGTATACATTTATTTATAGCACTGTACTAGGTATAATAATAATAGAAATAGTTTTCAGATGCATTTATGTACATTAGTAGAATAAGTGTAGGTAAAACACCTGATTAGCAAATTATAGCGAGTGCAAAGCATAGTAACATCTATTTACAATTGTGTACAATCCATATGTGTTTTTTCTCCACTGTTCGAAGATGATGATATATAGAGACCACCATGTATGCTGAAGTAGTATGAAAGCTGAGAGCAGTAAAAAAGGGAAAATGATATTTTTATCACTATGTAATACAGTGTTATAGTATATGAAATATATATTATATTATATATTATTATAATGCTGTGATTTTCACGATCACATAATAGTATATTTTTCTGCCCTTTTGTTTTTAAGAGTGAGTACAGTTCAACATTCTAAGATGTCTCAAAATATGTTTTCTATCACAGACATATTGATTATGATAACCATTGAGATGGTTTTCATACATAAAGTAGTTACTACATAAAGTAGTCTTGTAATATCTTTTCATAAATTTCTTTCACGTATTTTGTAAGTAAACATTTTAGTATGAAATTGCAGAATTACAGTCACTCACGAATCTCATTCAAAGTTATTCTTACAAACACTCACATTCCTACTACTTTATTCATACAGTGAATCACACCACCACATCTTTACTGAGATAGTCACTAATACACCCATTTACTCACTCATACTGGACTCACACACACACACTCTTTGTTACTGATTCAGTGCTTAAAAATAGAGATATGTCACATGAAGGTAGCCCTACAGAGAGTCACTAATACACTCACCCACTAAGTCGCATTAGAACATAAACATCCACTCAGATATATTGATACATCATATATATCTACCCCTACTGTGAAATGTTCTGCTTGCATGGTTGCATACACCAAAACTCACTAACACAGCCTAAAAATAATCGATGATGTTCCTTATATGCACATTTAGAGAGCCATAGAGACACTAATACTAGTAGCTGTATAGCAACATACTTTGTTATATATCCAGAGACACATACAAATTGGAACTCAGACAGTCAGACAGATGTCTACTGATTCACTAATACTAACGTATAGAGAATTGCTGCTTCAAACCTCTCTCTGACATCCTTCTCCACAACCCGTGTGTGCAGCTTTTCTAGTAGGCCAAATTAAGTTTAAAGAGTGATTGTCAAGCCTTAAACTACTCTTGTATTACATATAACTCTCCCGTAACATAGACAGTAGTCAGGCCATGGACAGTGATGTATCTGCTCAAAACTTAACACATATACTTTCAGATTTGAGTCACTGACAACTGCACTTTCAAACTCCTATGCCTAGTTATGTATACAATCTGACAGTCACATTACAACTCACATATTGCTCTGTAAAAGAAAAGAGCCAGTACTATACCCATCCAGCTCCTAAGCACTCAGTAACGTATAGAAATACAGCATCCTAATGTAGGCATATTGGGGGTAGTTTTGCACAGAGAGATACCACGTCCATTCATTCACTAACACAGCATTAAAGCAATCCATGCAATCCCTTAGCTACAGATTAAATGAACCATAGAGAAGGTAACAGTGATAGTCGTATACCAACATACTTCCTTAAATATACAACGACATACTCAAATAGGGACTGAGAAACTCATTCAGATATCTACTGAGTCTTTAACACTAATAAAGCAACCATATGAATAACTGCCACACAAAACCAGTGTGTGCAACCTCAGCAGTAGGCCCAATTGACTTTCAAGAATGCTTCACAAACCTTAAACCCCTCTTCTGTTACATATAACTGACCCTTTAGGCAAGCAGCCGGTAGGAAATAGGCAGTCTGCTATTTGCTCTAAACCTAAGCCTCATACTTTCAAATATGAGTGACTGACAGCTTCACTAACAGAGTCCCTCTAATATGTCTGTGGCCTGCTTCTGCAGAACCTATGTCTACAAGTTTTACTGATAAGCGAAATTAAATTTTAGCAGTGCTTTCCAAGCTTTAAACTCTTCTTCTATTCCATATAACTGACTCTTAAGGTAGATAGTAGGCAGGCCATGGGCAGTGAGCTATGTACTCGAACCAAAGACATATACTTCCAAGATTTAGCAAATTACATCTGTACTTATGGACCCCAATGCTCAGTTCTACATCCTCTCTGACTGTCACTTTGCAGCTCACATACCTATCTATAAATGGACAGGGGCACTAATATACCCAGTCACTCACTCCTAATAACACTAAATGCACTCAAATGTAAAGATACATCATATGTTGCTAGGCCTACTGGACACAGTTCTTTATACAAAGTTCCATACCCCAAAAGACACTAACACACCCACTAAACAATGCATTCTACCTGAGGTTCCGTGACGATTTGAACCCGTGTTTTCAACATTGTCGTAAATACATAATTTTGGTATCAGCGAACCGCAAATGATCCATTTAGCATATCCTGGTGTTTTCGCTATGCTACGAGCAAGAGTACTCCTGTTACAAACACATTTTCCGATCTACCCATGGCATCCATCTTAGATCATGACAGCCATTTTGTGTTTCTTGCCCTCACATAGACAATGGACACGCAATGACCTCTGATTACTTCATTTCGATTAAGGACACGTAGGCTTAGCCGGCAATTCACCTCTCTAGTGACACGTGCACCTTAGAACAGAACATGCCGTGGCTGCATGACTCGACAAAGACTGCCACCTCTGCCTGAAGGCCAGTCCTGCTATACTGGTTCTCGTGTTCGTTGGCCTGATCATGATTAGGCGGCCGAAGCTGGTAGCCTTGCCCATTTACGACCCACAAACATCTCTTATCCTACTTTTCTATCTTCTGCACCTGGCTCTGCTCCTTTCCTTCTGGGCCTTTATTAGGGGGAGGTAACGAAATTTACGATGAGGCGGTCCGGCTCTTGAATGAAATGTTGACATGGGATTGTGATGGAATAGTGGGAACCCCTCTTCGTAATGTTTGACATCAGATATTATCGACGATTCCTGTGCAACGCCAAATATTTATTGTTTAGGACACAAAGGTTTGGGAATGTACTAACATTGTGAAGAATTCGCCTGAAGGCTAATATTTCGTATATAAGGAGCAACTCTTCTTGTACAAATCAAACAGGCTCCTAGATACTGCCTGTGTGTAGTTTCTGTGACTTCTGTGTCCCTGCAGTAATAAACCTTTGGTCTTTGACGCCACCATCGAGAAGCCCGTGTTTCTGTTTATTTGTGCACCGAGACAGGTAGAACTCCGGGGTCTTCGGGTGTTATCCCTGACACCTCTGGACGGAACCAAAAAGTCCAGAACTCCAATTGGCGCCCAACGTGGGGCGACGTCATTTGGTACCGGTCCAAAAGCCTGAAGAGTTCGAGAAGCTTCGTGTGAAGATTCCTGAGGGAGGCGCCCCACTTCATCGATCCCGGCATATCGCAAAAGTGGCCCGACGTTCTCTTCCACGAGGGTTCCCGTTCAGGACGGCTGCAGTGGTCCGTTGCCTTGACCGTCGCCCTATCTTGGACGCGAGTTGCAGTCCTTAGTACGGCGAGACGTGACGGGTTTCTCCTTGGTGACGTCTTCAGTGCCTCAGTTAAGTATTTAGTGGTTGCTAGTTGGTTACTTCGTAAGGGTTGTTAAAATCCTTTTTTGGTTTGGTTTGGTTTCGTAAGATTATCACTGGTTGTTCTGGTAACGATAATCTATTGGTTTAGTTTGGGTATCGATACATTGGTTCGCTCTTGGTAGGCCTAAGTTCTTGGTTCGAGTGCACATTTTTGTTTGTTTTTGTTCGTTCTGTGTTCCGGATTACAAAATGGTAAGTCGGAAAAATTGTATGTTGTCGTGTTTTGGTTGCAACAGTGATTCCCGGTTGGAGGACTCATGTCTGGTTCCTCCGATTGGAACTCCTCTATATGATCTTTATTGTAAACACGGTGTGGGTCCTATATCTTATAATGAGGTGTGGGTCCGATATACTGAAAAAGACGGTGTCCTTAGTTGGCCACTGCATGGTAGTTTTGAACCTGAAGTCCTTGACAATTTAGAGGTGAAATTGTTTAAAAAGAAAGCCCGGCCGGCAATGTTTGATTCTTTCCGTTACTAGCGAAAAGAATCTAAACAGAGAGAAATTAAAAGGTTGAAGAAAGAACAGAAAGAGCAAGAGTTGACGTTAGAACAGGCGGCTAAACAGCTGCAAGTCAACAAGTCTGAAAAGGCAATAGAGATAGCTACTAGAGAGCGTAATTTAGCGATAGACAAGTGCTACCCTGCCTTGCCATCGAGTACAACTAAGATAGTAGAGGACCCAGAAAACGATCCTCTGTTGTCTTACTTGTTACGCTCACCCCCACCGTATGCACAGGGTACTACGGCTCCGCCTGTACCGAATGTTCAATTGCCGGTTGCTGGACAACCTGGTATTCCTGCTCCTGCCCCTCAGAATCAAGCTCCTATACCTCCTGTGATGAATGTGAATGCTCCTTTGGCACCCCCTCTTCCTGGGTTGCCGGCTTCTTTGCCTATACCTGTATCGTTTACACCTACTGTTTCACAAGCTACCTTACCTGATACTCCTACTGTCCTTGTGCTATCTGTTCCAACTGCTACTGTGTTCTCTGCATCTGCTAGTATTATGACTCCGCTTTCTGTTCGTCGAAGAATCACTGATTCTGTCTCTAATATTCTATCTCCCTTCTATAAAACTTTAATTAAGACTCCTACTTCTGACTCTGTACAGAGACGTAGTCAGCTCCCAAGTACTGAGGAACGGGGAATATTAGATTCCACGGCTCTCAGATGGATTTCGAAGAGTAGAAGATATAGTACTAGAGATGTATTAGATACATTTATGCAGTGGAATGAACCAACACAACGATATGTGTTCGACGAAATGTGCTCTCTTTTATGAGAGGAATTAGAAGAAGATGACTCTGACTCGAATTTAGAAGAATTGATTAAGGTCCAGAAAGAGTTTGCTGCAGGTACAATAGTAGGTCAAAATATAAAAGAAGCGATGGAACTAATTTTAAGTTATAGGAATGATCCATCACTCCGTTCACCAAGGGACTTAGAAAAGAGTAATACGAAGCAGAATCGCCAATATCCAATGAGGGAGGTCCCTCCAATTTGGCGCGACGCAGTACAAGCTGATGCTGTCAACGGTATTGTTGCCGCTCCGGCGCAATTCCAGAGAGTGTGGATACACATTCCGAGGAAGCGAGCCGAAGTGCTAGCAGTGAAACAGGCCTTGCCAGATCCACGTAAGAATCCTGCCGGATACTATAAGGAGTTAGCACAGACAGTTGAAGCTTGTGTAATGAATCTAGCGGACATAGACATGTTATTTGGGAATGTAGTTCCGCAACCAATTTGGGCTAAAATTCGTAAAGAGAATCATCCAGTTGCCCTAGGTGGTGATTGGGCAGCTATCATTGCAGCAGATGGTCAGCAAATAGGTGGTTCCAAACCCGAACCTCTAATTGCTAATCTTCCAGGTAGAATAATCGACTTAATGAAGACTCTGATGCCAGCATTGCGCGTTAACTGGGACAAGTTGTCCGCATGCAGGCAGAAGAAAGACGAAAGTGTCTCCGACTTTTTCACGAGATTCGAAGAGACTTTTGTAGATCACAGTGGTCAGGATATGAGTACAGAAGGAGGACAGAGATTGTTTGTCGATAAATATGTACACAATCTGCTACCAGAGCTCTGCAATAAATTGAAAGATTCCGAGAGTGCGTGGGCTGTCTCTACAACTGCGCAAATACTTGCAACTGCACAGTATTATGAAAATAGGGATAAAGAGGAGAAAGAGAAATCAGATAAGAAAACGAAAGATTTAAAGACTAAAGTTCTTTTGCAACAAGCATATCCGCCTCGCATGAATCAGACCAATACCCAGCAAGGGTCATATCAAAGGACAGATTATGGTTCCCAAAGACCGCAATACCAGTGGAATCAATGTGCATATTGTAAGAAAGAGGGTCATTATAAGAATGATTGTCCAGTCTTAGCGCAGAATAACGCTGCAGCAGCTCAGAGAGGTCGTGGTGGTTTTGTGCAAAATTCTAGAGGTCGAGGACGAGGTGCTATGCCTCCACAAACGAACGATCGCCCCTCCAATCACTTTGATCAGCGAAATGGACAGTCTGCTCAACAGAATAGGTCGCAACAGTATCATGTTGAAGACTATTGTGAAAATGATGAGGGATTTCAGCAAAATGAGTACTAGGACAGCCATGGACAGAGAGAGGGAGTAGTATCAGTTCCAGTGGATCAGAATGGGCCTTATGTTGCAGTAGCAACATCAGGTGTAGTCGAACCGTTTCTGTTGGATACTGGTGCAGCAAAAAGTTCTATCATTCATGCGAAACTCCCTGGCGCACCTTTGTCCGGCTTAACAAATGTTTCTGTAGGTTTTTCAGGCGCCCCTGTTTACAACCCTGTATCTGGTCCTTTGTCTATTTCTGTTGGACCGTGTCAATTGAAAGCACCCCTGATTTTGACGACAGGTTGTAATGAAAATCTGCTTGGTTTAGACTTGTTAAAACGCCTATATGCGACATTGTACTGTTCTCCGGAAGGAGTACAGCTTACGTTGGGTAAACGAATCACCTCTCCAATATACTTGTCAATGGATGCACTCCCGCCAGAGCTGCGTTCTCTCCCTGATACTCTTTGGGCAACTGGTCCTAACGATGTAGGCCTTTTGGAAATACCACCATATGTAGTCACTTTGAAAGCAAATGTCAAATTTCCACGAATCCCTCAATACAGAATCTCTAGTGAAGGTGAACGTGCACTTTTATTGATTGTGCAAGATTTGATTAAGAAAGGGGTGGTTGAAGAAACTAGAGGAAATGTCTGTAACAGTCCTGTATTACCAATTTTGAAACGTACTGACCCTTCAAAGCCTCCAGTGTATAGGTTTGTTATCGATCTCAGAGAGGTTAATAAAATTGTGGTTCCACAGTTTCCTGTGGTTCCAGACATTACTGCATTGTTCACGTTGATTCCTGCAACAGCCACATGGTTTTCAGTCATCGACTTGAAGAATGCCTTTTTCAGCATTCCGATAGCCGAGGAAAGCAGAGATATTTTCGGCTTCTCTCTAGGAGGTCGAAGCTTTAGGTTTAAACGTGCTCCACAAGGCTATTGTGAGAGTCCATCCATTTACAGTCAGGCATTAAAAAGTCAGTTAGATTCTTTTGTACTTCCTCCAGGTTCTGCTCTAGTGCAGTATGTAGATGACCTTCTGGTGGCTGCCGATGACAAGGAAACTTGCAAAGCAGCTACAATTTCCTTATTGCATCATTTGTCTAGTTTAAATCACAAGGTGTCACCTTCGAAAATGCAATACTGCTGCCAAGAAGTGACCTACCTAGGTCATCTCTTGTCAAAGGAGGGAAGGAAGTTGACCCCAGAGAGAATAAAAGCAATTACGCAGATGAGTGTTCCCCGCACACAGAGAGAAGTACGTGCCTTTTTAGGTATTACCTCGTACTGTAGGCAGTGGATCCCAAATTTTTCTCTTTTAGCAAAACCATTGGTAGCTTTGACTGGGAAAAATTTTCAGAGTCCGGTGCCATGGTCTGCTGAATGTCAGGAGAGTTTTTCTGAGTTACGAAATGCACTATGTTCAGCTCCTGTATTGGGTACACCCGATTACAGCAAGCCATTCACGCTCTATGTTCACGAGAGAGAAGGTTGCGCGTTGAGTGTTCTGACACAGAGATTTGGTGATAAACAACGCCCTTGTGCGTATTTTTCATCAACATTAGACCCGGTAGCTAGAGCGTTGCCTAGTTGTTTGAGAGCTACAGCGGCAGCTGCGGCCTCCATTCGACAATCTGCTGGTTTGGTGATGAATAACATGCTAGTGGTCATGGTTCCTCATGCTGTGGATACACTCATGAACCGAACCAAGACGCAACACCTTACCAGTGCTAGATTATCTGGCTACGAGCTGACATTCTTAGCGAGTCATATACAGATCAAAAGATGCAATGTATTGAATCCAGCAACATTGTTGCCGACTAATCAAGAGTTGAGTGATTCCGAACCTCATGATTGCTGTTTCAGAACCGAGGAGGAGACAAAAGGACGAATTGATTTAAAAGACACTCCATTGTCAGATCCAGATGGCACGTTGTATGTTGATGGGTCATGCTTTAAATTGGAGAATGGTGATGTGACTGCTGCTTATGCAGTAACAACTTTGAGTACGATTGTGGAGACTGCAAGAGTGAGTCAGAATTCTGCCCAAGCTGCAGAATTAATCGCTCTAACGAGAGCGTGTGTTTTAGCAAAGGGAAAGAGAGTGAATGTGTTCACAGATAGTCAGTACGCGTTCGGCGTGGCCCATAGTTTTGGCCGTTTGTGGAAAGAAAGAGGTTTCATTACGTCCCATGGGACTAAGATTCAACATGGTCAGCTAGTTAACGACTTGTTGGAATCTCTAACCTTGCCGACTGAAGTTGCGATTGTGAAATGCAGTGCGCATAAAGCAATCACGGATGATGTTGGTCGTGGGAATGCTTTTGCTGACGAGACCGCTAAACAGACAGCTAGAAATATGATGAGTAGAATGTATGTTGCTACGTCTGTGAGATGGATTTCCGAGTCTGGAATGTGTGAGGACACAGTGGAAAGTGTGAAAGAGATTCAGAAAGAGGCGACTGAGGAGGAAAAGCGTGCATGGAAAGAGAGTACGGGTAAATTGGACTCGAGTGGATGTTGGATTGATTTGTCAGAACAACAGCGTTGGATGTTGCCTGATGCGTATGTGCTTGCAGTGGTGACAATGGCGCATGGAGTAGCGCATATTAGTTCTAAAGGAATCTGTAAGATGTTGGCTCCAGTCTGGAAGAATGATGGGATTAGTAAATGTGCAGAGAGAGTGGTGAAAAATTGTATGGTATGCCTGATGCATAATCCTGGCAAGGGAGTCCCCACGCCTGCTGGTCACTTCGCTCCTCCCCCTTGCCCCTTTGAAGTGATTCAGTTAGACTTCATTCACATGGATCGCTGCAACAATCTAAAATATGTCCTGGTGGTAGTTTGTGCTTTCTCCAGATGGATCGAAGCATATCCACTGAAGGACAACACTGCCCTATCAACTGCCAAAATTCTTCTCAAGGAATATTTCCCTAGGTTTGGAATGCCACGGATTGTATGGTCAGACAACGGAAGTGAGTTTATAGGGAAAGTTATGCAGAGTGTGTGTGCCGGTTTAGGGATCAAGTAAAAATTTCACAGTGCAAACCATCCCCAGTCTGCTGGTTTAGTTGAGGGTTACAATGGCACCCTCAAACTGAAACTTGCTAAAATACAGGCATCCACGGGTTTGTCTTGGCCAGACGCACTACCCTTGGCTTTGTTATCTATGAGAGCGACTGTACATTCTAGAGTAGGGCTTAGTCCATATGAAATAGTCTTTGGTCGTCCCGCTAACATTTGGGGAGTGCCAAGGCCGAAAGAATTCTGTTCCCTGGAATATCCAATGTTGATTGATTACCTTTACGACTTGACTGCTAAATTGAGTCTTATTCACCAACAGGTTTTCGATGCATTGCCAAAGCCACCAGAGAGTCCAGGTCATCAGCTGAAACCAGGAGACCACGTGGTGGTGCGCAACTTTGCGAGGACGAAGAATCTTCAACCCAGATTTGTCGGCCCCTATCAAGTGCTGCTGGCAACGAGAACTGCTATTCGTGTGGCCGGCCGCAAACACTGGATACATACGACGCACGTCAAACGTGTGCCCCTGCCACTTCCTTATGACAACTGGGTTAAGAAGGGAATTGGTGCCTCTGAGTTCGAGCGAACACCCAAGTATATCCTTTTCAGCGATGCCGAACTGATAACTGACACATCGAACTCCGACTCTCCTCCTGAAACTACTTCTTTGACTCCTGAACACTTGCCCTCTGCATCAGAAGAAACTTTGCCATCTGCGAACTTGAACATTGCAACCTCTGCTGATAACACACTGTTTCCAGATCAAACAGCTCCTGCAAAACTGAGATACAATTTATGGTCTCGCAATATGGACAAATAAAGCAGGAAACTGCCTATTTTACACATTTGAAATTTTAACACTTTGCCTCCAGCCAGGAAGTTTGCTATTGTTTTATTGTTTTTAAAATCGCCTTGCCGTCTGGGTAGCCGTAGGGTCGTGGCTGTGTGCCTAGTTGAATCTGCGGGGGTCAGACACAAGGTCGATCTTTCTGTTAGTTCTGGGAACTCCCAGGGCTGATAGAGGCATTTTCATCTACGTACACATCATCAGTGGTCGCGAGCGGATTGTAGAAGATGGAGCTTCCTGCGCTGCAACGAGAAAATGTGATTTATGTTCGCAGAAACAGACTTTATAGAATTCTTCATAGCAAATGTTTTCTGATGCAATGTGCTATTACATTTTTAATTGTTTTGATAACGTTGGTGGGTGGAATCGTCTTTGGTGTGAATTTAATTTTTATGCCAGTAACTACAGTACCTCCCCTTGATCTTGCTACTTCTACTGTTTCTTCTATGCACTCTTTTCACTCGTTTCCTGAACATGAGCAAGCTCGACGCTCAGAATTTATTAATAACACATTTGTACAGCTCTTGCACCAACACCAACTGGTAGTTAACACTACAGACTGCTGGGTGTGTGGCTTGATACCCCACACTATGGATAAAGGCATTCCCTACCTGGTTTTGCCTTTTAGCTATAATGGATCATTTCAGGCCCTTCAGACCATTTTTGCCTATGCCCTTGAAACCTATCCTCCGCGTCCACCACGTTCCACTAAATATAACTCTGCCAACAAAGCTTTTGTCCAGGGAATTATTGACATGATCAAGGACGTCAATAATACTCCATCTTACCCTAGAGACGAATTACGAGTATATTTGAGTTGGAACTCTACAGAGTATCGCCTTTAGTTTGGGAGAAAGCAAGCGTAAAAGCTCCACTCCAATCTGGGTCGTACCTCACCGAGGTCAGGTCTGTTTGCAAGGAAATGGGAGAAATCCGAGAGCTCAGCTAGGGAGGAGTGAGTGCGTTGAGACTTATGTATTTCCGTCTAACTCTTCCCCTGCCTTCCTTACTGCTAGGGGTACCTACTTCATCTGTCAAGACAGAGCGTATACATGGGTGCCTGCTGACTTTTCAGGTTCATGTTATATTGCTCGACTGTTGCCTCCAAAGTACACTGCTTCTTCGGACTATCACAAGACCAGAGTAGCAAGAGGTGTTTTCAGCAAGGAAGATACCGCTGGTCAGGAAGCTGGAGACTTCTTCAAAGGTTTCCTTCCGTTCTGGGGGCCTATGGCCAATAGTAGAAACATACGTCAGCTAACACGGGTAGTTGAATCTACTATTACTGAAACTGCTGGTGCCCTTAGCAACTTAACAGCTGAGCTTCAGGCGGATAGACTCATGACGTTGCAGAACCGTATGGTTTTAGACGTGATATTTGCAGATCGAGGTGGGGTATGCAGAATGATCCAATCGAGCTGCTGTGTCTTTATTCCCAATAACGCTCCAACAGTCTATGAGGCGATCTCTAAACTACACAAGATTTCCGACTCTATACATGTAGACAAGGGAAACTGGTCCTTTATGGAGTGGTTTTGGACTCTGGTATCAGCGTGGGGATGGAAGGTTCTGATGGTCATTAGTGTCATCTTAGTATTCCTATTCTCATGCTGCCTGATTATCCAGTGTGGTCCAGCTCTATGTAGTCTCTGTGCTGCAACCTGTTTCAGAAAACAACCTGCGTTTGGAGAAAAGGCACGAGAAAGGATGATGATACAACAGCATGTCACTGACCTTTTGAGCATAGAGTTAGACTCGGACATAGACTGAGTAATTGCCTATGTAAGGGCAAAAGGAGGGTCTGAGGTTCCGTGACGATTTGAACCCGTGTTTTCAACATTGTCGTAAATACATAATTTTGGTATCAGCGAACCGCAAATGATCCATTTAGCATATCCTGGTGTTTTCGCTATGCTACGAGCAAGAGTACTCCTGTTACAAACACATTTTCCGATCTACCCATGGCATCCATCTTAGATCATGACAGCCATTTTGTGTTTCTTGCCCTTACATAGACAATGGACACGCAATGACCTCTGATTACTTCATTTTGATTAAGGACACGTAGGCTTAGCCGGCAATTCACCTCTCTAGTGACACGTGCACCTTAGAACAGAACATGCCGTGGCTGCATGACTCGACAAAGACTGCCACCTCTGCCTGAAGGCCAGTCCTGCTATACTGGTTCTCGTGTTCGTTGGCCTGATCATGATTAGGCGGCCGAAGCTGGTAGCCTTGCCCATTTACGACCCACAAACATCTCTTATCCTACTTTTCTATCTTCTGCACCTGGCTCTGCTTCTTTCCTTCTGGGCCTTTATTAGGGGGAGGTAACGAAATTTACGATGAGGCGGTCCGGCTCTTGAATGAAATGTTGACATGGGATTGTGATGGAATAGTGGGAACCCCTCTTCGTAATGTTTGACATCAGATATTATCGACGATTCCTGTGCAACGCCAAATATTTATTGTTTAGGACACAAAGGTTTGGGAATGTACTAACATTGTGAAGAATTCGCCTGAAGGCTAATATTTCGTATATAAGGAGCAACTCTTCTTGTACAAATCGAACAGGCTCCTAGATACTGCCCGTGTGTAGTTTCTGTGACTTCTGTGTCCCTGCAGTAATAAACCTTTGGTCTTTGACGCCACCATCGAGAAGCCCGTGTTTCTGTTTATTTGTGCACCGAGACAGGTAGAACTCCGGGGTCTTCGGGTGTTATCCCTGACACCTCTGGACGGAACCAAAAAGTCCAGAACTCCATACCCCTTAGATACACATTTAGAGAGTCGTACACACACTTACTTATATAGTCAGATAGCCACATACTTCTTTCAATATACAAAAACACAAACAAATAGGGACTGAGACACTCATTCCCACTAACAAGTCATCCATGTAGATAGGTGCCTCTTCGAACATGTCTCTGACCTCCTACTGCAGAATCTGTGTCTACAGCTTTACCAGTAGGTCAAATTCACTTCAAATAGTCTTTTGGGAAATGTGAATGTCCTCTTCTCTTATATATAACTCCCCACTAAAGTGGACAGTAGGTAGGCCAAAGACAGTGAGCTATTTGCAAATATCTAACACATTTAGTTTAAAATAACTAAGTCACTAAAAACTACACCTACATCCAGTCTGATATTCACATTGCAACTCACATACCTATCTGCAAAAGGATAGGGTAACTAATACATCCAATGACACAGTCCAACTAGCACCTGATAATTCACTCAGATATAGAGATACATAATATATAGGTTGGCCTATTGGAGACAGTTCTACACACAGTTGCATACCCCAATGCTCAGTAATGTAATCTGAAAACAGTCCATGCATCTCCAAAGAAACACGTTTAGAGAGCTATATAGACATTGAGAGGCAGTCATACAGAAATATACTTTCTTAAATTTCCTAACACACTGTAATAGGGACTGAGACACTCACGTAGATATATACTGAGTCATTAACACTAACAAATCAACCATATACCCAACTTCCACTTCCAACATGTGTCTGCTTCTTCAGAAGTTGTGTGCACAGTTTCAATAGTAGGCCAAATTAACTTTAAAGAGTGTTTGTCAGCTCATCTTCTATTACATACAACTCACCCCTAAGACAAGTAATAGTTAAGCCATGAGTACTCAGCAATCTGCTCAAAACTTAACAGATATATTTTCAAATGTGACTAACTCTGAACCTTATTATCAAACCCCTAAGATCAGTTATACATTCAGCCTGACAGTCATATTGCAATTGAAATACTCATACACAAAATCATAGATCCACTAATACACCCAACCGCTCGTGTGTAATAGGTCCTAAGAATAAACCCCAATATAGAGAAACATCATATGTATCTAGGCCTCCTGGGGCACACTTCTGCATACAGAGTTGCGTTCTCTAGTATCCTCTAACATAGATAGTAAGGAGTCCTTGCTGGCTGTTAAATAGATATTTACAGAGCCATTGAAACAGTAAAAAATGGTACTCTTATACCAACATACTTCCTTAAATATTCAAACACACTGAACTATGGCCTGAGACACTCATCCAGATATCTAATGAGTCACTAACAATACCAAATCAACCAGCAAGACAACTGCTGCGCACACATGTCACAGACCTTCTTCTGCAGAACCTGTGATTGCCATTTTAATAGTAGGTTAAATTGACTTTAAATTGTACTTGCCATGCCTTAAATGTATCTTCTATTACAGATAACTCACCCTCTAACATAGCCAGTAGGTAGGCCATGGCCAGTGAGCTATGTGCTCAAATGGTAGGACACATACTTTCAAATTTAAGTCACTTACATCTACACTTTCAGACCGCTATTGCCAATTATACATCCAGTTTGACATTCCATCATGTCACATTCCTATCTGCAAAAGGATAGGTCTGTTACGACACCCGGCTACTCAACTGAAAGTAATGAGTAGATAAAATCCTCATCCCAAAAACATTCATGGAACCAGTGATTCATCTGTTCACCTATCTATATACTTACTCATACACCCTATCACTCATTGATACAACCACTGATACACGCATTCGGTCATATAGACACAAAACAAAGTCAGTCACCTATAGAAATATGTGTACATCCTCTAAGTCAGTTATATAGCTTCTCACACAGCCAGTATCTCATTTATACAGGCACACAACCAGTTACTCATCCATTGAGTTACTGACACACTCGCTGTGTCACTAATATAAACACTTTTCCACCCTCTCACTAATCTATTTAATACTCATGTACTGTTACACACCCATACAGTCACTGAATACCCAGTCACTCAGATATACAAGCATTGACACTCACTCACTCAGCTATGTAATCACTCCTCCATACACACATTCAGCTACACAGTCACTTACACACAGGTGTGTTCACTCATACAAGTAATAGCACAATAAATAATACATTTATACAATCAGTATCACACAGTCACTGAGACTTATAGCAATTTCTACATCTACTCACTCACCTGTAGCAATACTTAGATACTCACTTAAAAGAGATAACACCTTCCCTCCTACAGTGAAGCACTCACTTTTGCACACACTTAGTCAGATTTATGCACACTAAGACAGTCAGACAGTCACCCATGTACCACTTGCCCAGTCACTTTCTCACCCATCCAACTACTCACACATGTACTCATTGCACTATACAAATAGTAACATAATCCTTTACGCATAGACACCCACTTATTCACCGAACAGTCACTTACAACAATTGGCTACTGCCTTCCTTAGCTGTGGCAACTGTTCCTTACTCTTCCTTACTGCTAGTAACACATCAACTAAATTATACATTTAGGTACTCACACGCCCACTCACTCAACCATACAGTCACTTACACAGCCATTGCTCACCAATACAGACAATATATGTACCCACTAACTTACACATACAGTTAGCAATGCACACACTCACTCACCCATGTAGTCACTAACACACATAGAGGTACTAATATACCCACTCATCCCCATATAGCCACTAATACACCCATTCACTCACACATACCCACTCTATCACTTATACAACCGCTCACATAGCCACTGACTCACGCGTTCAGTTGCTCACACACTGCTCACACACCCATGCAGCCACTAACACACCCACTCGCTCACTCATGCAGTCACTCACACAGCTACTTTCTCATACATTTATTTACTCACACACCCATTCACTCATGCATACAGCAAGTGATTCTACTTTCTCACCTAACAATAAAATTATGTATGCACCCATTCATACAGTTTTTCAGTAGCTCACACACTCACTTAACTATAGAGCCACTCATGTACCCTCTCACTCACTCACATATCCATTCATGCATCCAATTACTCATCCAGATAGCCACTCACACACCCATATAGTAATTCACATACCCTTTCACTCACTCATTGAGTTACTCACACACTCACTTAATTTCCCATGCACCAATTACACACTCTTTGACTCACCTATATAGCCACACATGCACCCACTCACTGACTCATAAAGCCACTTACACAGCCACTTACTATCCCATTGAATTATTCTCACACTCACACACTCAGTCATGTACCTTCTCACACATCATGGCAATCACCCATACAGCCACTGATGCATTATTCACTCATCCATATACTCATTTATACACTTGCCACTCAGCCATAGAACCACTGAGAAACCTACCCATTCACCTATACAGGTACACAACATCCATTATTTACCCATACAGGCAATCATGCACCCTCTCAATCACTAATATGTACCCAGTCTCAAAGTCAGTTACTCACCCAGACAAGAATTCATACACTCTGTCTTCCATTCAGAGACTAATGTACCATTCACAGAATCAGTCAGAGACTCATGCACCCACTCACAGGCCCACTCACATACTGATGCACCTTGTCACAGACTAGACACACACTAATAAACTCACACACCCACTTACAAAGTAGGTCCCTACTCACTCACATACTCAGAAACACTCACTGACCCACTCAAATACCTACTCAGAGACTTACATATCCACTCACAGACCCCTTAGACTCTCACGCGCCAAGTAACAACCCCAGTGGACGACTTATGCAGCCACATCAACATCCGTACAAACAGAGAAACACCCAGTCAACACATATTGAATTACTCACTTATGCACCCACCAAGAGGCAAATGCACTTAGTCACACAATCACTCTGTCTCAACGCTTAAAAGTTACAGAAAGGAAATAATAAAAAAAAAACTGTCACAGGAATATTACAGTTAGCAAATAGAATTTAAAGAACCATAGAAATTCACTGAAAAAACAAAGGTTACAAGGACATTATAGTTAGGGAATAGAACTAAAAAAAACCCATAGAAATTGACTGAAAAAACAAAGGTTACTGAGACATTTAGTTTGGAAATAAAATTAAAAAAAACTTAGAAATTCACTGAAAAAATCAAAGATCCAAAATCATCAACTCAACCTTCATGTATAAATTAGGGATGGGCAGAGTTGTGGACTACTACTATGTGGAATTCCGCGGAGTCCCTAAAGACTCTGCCGTGCTACACGGAGTTCCACTTTCAGGTGGAGTATGCCTGCGCACCCGTTCGCATTGCTTTAGGTACCCGCAGTGCATTTCTGTGCACCAAAATCACACTAGAAAGCCACTACTAAGTTCTGAAGTGTGCCTGTGTTCTAAATGTGGTCCGCATGGGCGTGGCCATAGTTTTTTTCTGCTCTATGTTATGGTGCTGGGCCTAAATTTTAATCTCTTCTTATTTTTTGTGATCCTCCTCCTTTATCACTTTTCTACCCCAAATTTTTATTTTTTACAATAGTGTGTATCTTTGTGTTTGTGTATTTTACTTTTTTGTGCACATTGTTCTTGGGATTTTTTTGATCTAGTTTAATTCCCCTTCTTCCCTTTGTCTTTACTTACTCTTCCTGTTCCTTCTTAGCTATTATTTCTCCATCCAGCACCATGGCAGAGTGACGGCTTTCATACGGGTGGCGGCTCCGTCCAGGTGTGCAGCCCAGGGCAATCTTTGGAGAGGAGGAGGTGCAGCACTAGTTTTTTTGTGCAGCACCACCTCCCCTCTGTGCTGGTAGCAGGTGGCAAGCCTGGTATTAGCTACCCCCTTGGGAAGTGTCAGCAGCACTGGGGGACAGTGTGCCAGTGCGTGCAGTGTACCAGTGAGGTTCAACCCACCTCCCAGCAGCTAAAGCACCGCTGGGCAGACATTCTTGACCAGGAACAGGACCTTTTAGGCATCGAGATTCTGGGGCTCGGTAAGTGTTAATGCTGGTATATTATTGTGTGATCCAGTTTTTAGTTTACCAGGCAGGTGCCGCTACCTAATCACATTCATCAGGCGCTCACGTTGGCTAATTAATTAAAAACAAAACAACAATGGGAGAGGTAGGGAGAATCAAGGACACTCTCCCAGTCCCCGGTTAGATGCAAGTAAACAAAAAAGAGAGGTCAAATCAATCTCAGAACTGCCACAGGAATGGAGCGAGAGAAGGATCACACACTCACTTTGGGTGGATAGGAAGGCCCTCACACACCGACCTAGTCAGTGTCATGCTTCATCACTGGGCCCCACCAAAGAGGCTGAGTGCCTCTTTGGTGTGCTGCGACGCCAGAAAGACTGCGGAGCTGGTTGTGTGAAGAGGGGCGTGTTGTGAGGGTAAATAAAATTAAACGTGTCTAGAAGGGTATCAGTAAAAAGTTTAATGGGTGATCCCTAAGACACGGATAGAGAGTATTATGTGTCTGAATTTAATTGCCAAGGTTAAGGATTGGTTAAATTCAGAGGCAATACATTAAGTCAGTCAACATGTTTCTGCCATATGGGTGGTTTAAATTTACCAAGGCATTCATCAGGACTAAACCCCGGCGGTATGGACTCTCTAATCGTCCACCCTGACCTGGGGGCGTGAAAGTGAAAATTATAAAAAAAGGTGGAAAAAGTGCTTTAGGAAAAATGGAAGAGCGAGTCGCTCATTCCAAAAATGCTCCAAAATCAGGAGTATCTCAGCACTTTAAAAACGGGCGCTACTTGCACCATGGGTCTCGGGAGGGGGGTTGGAGCGTGCCTGGCACATCGCCCTCAATGCTCTCAGCCCGCTAGAAACCTGTGCTGAGGCTGAACACAGGTTTCTAGCGGGCTGAGAGCGTTGAGGGCGATGTGACAGGCACGCTCCAACCGTCCTCCCGAGACCCATGGTGCAAGTAGCGCCCGTTTTTAAAGTGCTGAGATACTCCTGATTTTGGAGCATTTTTGGAATGAGCGACTCGCTCTTTCATTTTTCCTAAAGCACTTTTTCCACCTTTTTTTTACAATTTTCACTTACACGCCCCCAGGTCAGGGTGGACGATTAGAGAGTCCATACCGCCGGGGTTTAGTCCTGATGAATGCCTTGGTAAATTTAAACCACCCATATGGCAGAAACATGTTGACTGACTTAATGTATTTCCTCTGAATTTAACCAATCCTTAACCTTGGCAATTAAATTCAGACACATAATACTCTCTATCCGTGTCTTAGGGATCACCCATTAAACTTTTTACTGATACCCTTCTAGACACTTTTAATTTTATTTACCCTCACAACACGCCCCTCTTCACACAACCAGCTCCGCAGTCTTTCTGGCGTTGCAGCACACCAAAGAGGCACTCGGCCTCTTTGGTGGGGCCCAGTGATGAAGCATGACACTGACTAGGTCGGTGTGTGAGGGCCTTCCTATCCACCCAAAGTGAGTGTGTGATCCTTATCTCGCTCCATTCCTGTGGCAGTTCTGAGACTGATTTGACCTCTCTAATTAATTAAAAAGCCATTGCAGATTATTTCTTGTGTCACTTTAGTGAATCACAGAGTAGTGTGCTCTCTTTGTGACTTTGTTTATGTAGCTCGAACGGTTCCAGTTTATTTAATTGAATTCACAGTGATGATGCATAGTATGCATTGCAAAAAAGGGAGACTGAGTTAGCTCATCAAGGTTGTTGAGAATTGAGAATAGAATAAAATCATAGACCATTCACTGCAATACAGTAATTCTAAATGTAGTATTTGTTAAGGAAATTTGGAATATGGATTCAATGACAATCAATAGACTCGAGTTGGAACTAGTAGTTCTAGAAGTTTTCTGTTTTTGCTACTGCATTTTTGCATTTTCTTTTCATAAAATATTTTGTGGAGATTATTTACAGAATCACTAATCTATTTTTATTTATCTTCTTAATTTTTCTCAACAGCACCCAAGGCCAAGAAGAGGGATGATTCGGAGGGTCTTGTCCAAGCTGGTCTGCCGGCGCAACCACCAGTGCCGCTGCTGAGGGCTCTGCCGACCCCAGTAAGTCATTTTAAGATTGTTGGGGACTTCTTTGGGTATAATAGTAGAATCCTGGGGTTTTATTAGTCTACTGGAATGTTGGTGCTATCTATTGTGATTCATGAAGATTCGGATAGCAGGCCCAAGTAAGCTACTATTTTAAATAATAAGCACCATGTATGTTTGTTCAGAAGGCTTTCCTTCTCCGGCTTATGCCTAGCTCTAATACAGTTCAGTTCATGAGACAGTGGCCACGGTCATCATGGACCCTTCCTCCGATGTAGTGTGCTGCCGACCCATCCATTTATAGTTACAGTATACCAGCAGTTTCCAAGGACCGTGCAGCAAGGCTGGAAAATAGTATAAGGTCCCACTCCCATTGCATTTGCCACCCAACACCATATGTCTTTCATTGAACATTATTCCTGGCCTGGCTTGTCTAACTTTGTGAACCAATCAATCAAATGCCCAGAGTGATAGTTGGAAGATACTGACATGCTAACTGAGCTGTAGTGCTGCATTGCTGTTGTATTTGGGGTTGCGTATCTGGGATCTAAATGTTGTGTAATGTTTAATTCTAGACACACAGAACATTGGTGATGCCGGCTCGAGTGCCGTTGCAGGAGGAGACGAATATGGGTCAGTTGGAACAGGAGAAGCAGTAGCAGGGAGAGGCACTGGTAAGTCACATATTTTGTGCAATTACTATGCTCACTAGCGATTGCCATGGCATCGCTTGTTATCATCAAAAATGACTCCGAGGTGAACCCCCCCCCCCAGCTTTACCAGCCACAGTGGTGGTTGAGTTTTTATTATGGCCTCTTCTATCTGCAATACAGAATAATCTCACATGATGAGCTTTGATGGCTTGAGGGAGACATGAAAGAACAGAAGGTAACTTAAAAGAAAGTAAATGGTATATGAGTCAAAGGGTGGGTGGGCCATTCTTGGCATGTGCCACATTTAATCATGCTATGCCCAAGTGAAGTGATTCCAGAAGATATATCATGGTTTCCCATAACAGAATAATTTACAATTGTTAAGATTGTTCCCTTTTTTTTTAAAACAGGTTTTATTCATCAAATGACACATATACCGCAGGGGTCTGTACCCCAGAGACCTCTTCACAATCAAAAAACATTATGACTGACTTTTTTGTTAAGGAAAAGTAATGTAACAAGGATATAGAAATGCAATGCAGATGAACAAAATCCCCCCCTTTTTTAGGAAAACAGGAAGAAAAGGAAATCCCCCCAACAACCCCCCACCCCCCAGTTGCACATACAATCAATCATATCAATCATATCGTTTGTAAAGCGCACTACTGACCCATGAGAGTCTCAAGGCGCTGGGGTGGGGAATGCTGCTACTGCTCAAAAAGAAAGGTCTTGATGAGTTTTCTGAAGGTCAGCAGGTCTTGGGTCTGCCATAGGTGGATGGGTAGGGTGTTCCAGGTCTTGGCGGCGAGGTGGGAGAACGATCTGCCGCCCGAGGTCACTCTTCGGAAGCGGTAAACTGTGGGGAGGGCGAGGTCAGTCGGAATGGAGCTGGCGGGTAGGGGTGTAGAAGCAGAGTCGTCTGTTGAGGTACGTTGGTCCGGTATCGTGGAGTGCCTTATGTGCATGGGTGAAGTGCTTTAAGGTTATCCTCTTGTTGACCGGGAGCCAGTGCAGGTCTCTCAGGTGGGTGTGATATGGCTGCAGCTAGGGATGTCTAGGATCAGGAGTGCAGAGGCATTCTGGAGGCGTTGGAGCCGTCTCAGGAGTTTGGCCGAGGCTCCTGCATAGAGGGCATTTCCGTAGTCCAACCTGCTGCTGACGAGGGCCTGGCTGACCATTCTTCTTGTTTCAGTGGGGATCCACTTGTAGGTCCTGCGGAGCATGTGGACGGTGTTGAAGCAGGAGGAGGAGACGGCGTTGACCTGTTTAGTCATGGAGAGGGTGGAGTCGAGGATGACCCCTAGGTTGCGTGCGTGGTCGGTGGGTGTTGGAGCGGTTCCCAGTGCGGTCGGCCACCAGGAATGGTCCCAGCCCGAAGGGGCGGATCCAAGGATGAGGACCTCCGTCTTGTCCGAGTTCAGCTTCAGACGGTTGTTCCTCATCCATTCAGCGACGGCTTTCATTCCTTCATGAAGGTTGGTTTTGGCGGTGTGGTGGTCCTTGGTGAGGGAGAGGATCAGCTGGGTGTCATTGGTGTAGGAGATGATGTTGAGGTCGTGCCAACAGGCGACGTGGGTGAGCGGTGCCATGTAGATGTTAAACAGAGTTGGGCTGAGAGATGATACCTGGGGTACGCCACAGATGATCTCAGTGGCTTTGGAGCGGAAGGAGGGAAGGCGGAAGCTCTGTGTTCTGCCGGAGAGGAAGGAGGTGGTCCAGTCCAGGTCCTTCTCTTGGATCCCGGCATTGTGGAGGCATGTTTGTAGTGTGTGGTGGCAGAACGTGTCAAAGGCGGCTGACAGGTTCAGTCGGATGAGGGCCAACGTTTCTCAGTTGTCCAGCAGGGACTTGATGTCATCGGTGCGGCGATGAGGGTAGTCTCAGTGCTTTAGTTGCTTCAGGACCCAGACTGGGAAGGGTCCAGGATGTTGTTCTCCTAGGGTAGTGGGTCAGTTGTTCATTGACGGTCTTCTTGATGACCTTTGCAAGGAACGGGAGCAGGGAGCTGGGCCATAAGTTCTTGAGGTTCTTGGGGTCCGCCTTGGGTTTCTTGAGTAAGGCGTTGTTCTCGGCATGCTTCCAGCTCTCCGGTAAGGTTGCTGTCTTGAAGGAGGTGTTGATGACTTTCCGGAGATGGGGTGCGATGGATGTGCTGGCTTTGCTTAAGATGTGGTGTGGGCATGGGTCTGACGGAGATCCGGATTGATTGGTGTTCATGATCTTGATGGTGTTGTCATCGTTAATGTTGGTCCAGGAGAGCAGGCGGTTGGTGCGGATGGTGGTCGTGGGGGCGGAGGTCTCTGTGGTTATCGGAGCGGTCGTGGAGTTGAAGCTGTTGTGGATGTCTGCCATCTTGCGGTGGAAGAAGGTGGCCAGCGAGTAGCACAGGTCTTGCAAGGGTGGGATGTTGTACGTGTTGGAGCTGGAGTTGGAGAGATCCTTCAGGAAGTTGAAGAGCTCTTTGCTGTTGTGTGCGTTGTTGTCTAGGTGGTTTTTGAAGGAGGCCTTTTTGGCGGATCTGATGAGGTGATGGTGTCTGCGGGTGGCGTTCTTGTGGGCTACGTTGCTGCCCAGTGTTCTTTCATGGAGAAAGATCTTCTCCAGCTTTCGGCAGGTTTGCTTGGAGGCCCGGAGGTCATCAGTGAACCAGCTGGCTTTCTTGTTGGTGTGACTGTTGGAGGGTTTCTTGATCGGGGCGAGGGTGTTGGCGCAGTCGTTGATCCACTGTCTGAGCTTGCGGGTGGTGGTGTCGGGGTCAGTGGGGTCGGCGGGTGGGCTCAGGTCGAGGGTGGTGGTTAGCTGGTCTTCGGTGACTTTGCTCCAGCAGCGGTGAGCCATCTGTTGGGTGCGGTGGTGCGTGGTGGGTTTCTTGAAGGTGAAGTGGATGCAGCAATTGTTGGTCCAGTGGAGTTCGGTGGTGTGGTTGAAGGAGACGAGGGGGCTTGCGGAGAAGATGGGGCAAATCGTGTGACCGGCAGAGTGGATGGGTCTTGTGACAAGTTGTCTGAGTTCGAGGTTGTCTAGGTTATCGATCAGGGTGGTGGAGTTGAAGTCGTTGTTGTTCTCAAGGTGGAAGTTCAGGTCCCGGAGGAGGATGTAGTCCGTGGGGGTGAGGGCGTGTGTGCTGACGAAGTCGGCGTTGGAGTCGCTGAACTGTGGTCGGGGTCTGGGCGTCTGTACATGAGGGTTCCTCTGAGGGTGGTGTTGGGGTCAGTGTGGATCTGTAAGTGCAGGTGTTCAGCGGTGCTGAGGGTGTTGTCGGTGTTGGTCGAGACTCTGAGAGTGTTCCTGTGGACGATGGCGATTCCTCCTCCTGCTCCGTTGATGCGGTCCCTGCAGGTGATCTTGTAGCCTCCCAGGACGGCTATGGCTATGTCGGGTGCCGAGGCGGGGTTTAGCCAGGTCTCCATCAGGAAGGCGACTTCTGGGGAGGCTGTGCTGAGGCTGAACACAGGTTTCTAGCGGGCTGAGAGCGTTGAGGGCGATGTGACAGGCACGCTCCAACCGTCCTCCCGAGACCCATGGTGCAAGTAGCGCCCGTTTTTAAAGTGCTGAGATACTCCTGATTTTGGAGCATTTTTGGAATGAGCGACTCGCTCTTTCATTTTTCCTAAAGCACTTTTTCCACCTTTTTTTACAATTTTCACTTTCACGCCCCCAGGTCAGGGTGGACGATTAGAGAGTCCATACCGCCGGGGTTTAGTCCTGATGAATGCCTTGGTAAATTTAAACCACCCATATGGCAGAAACATGTTGACTGACTTAATGTATTTCCTCTGAATTTAACCAATCCTTAACCTTGGCAATTAAATTCAGACACATAATACTCTCTATCCGTGTCTTAGGGATCACCCATTAAACTTTTTACTGATACCCTTCTAGACACTTTTAATTTTATTTACCCTCACAACACGCCCCTCTTCACACAACCAGCTCCGCAGTCTTTCTGGCGTTGCAGCACACCAAAGAGGCACTCGGCCTCTTTGGTGGGGCCCAGTGATGAAGCATGACACTGACTAGGTCGGTGTGTGAGGGCCTTCCTATCCACCCAAAGTGAGTGTGTGATCCTTATCTCGCTCCATTCCTGTGGCAGTTCTGAGACTGATTTGACCTCTCTAATTAATTAAAAAGCCATTGCAGATTATTTCTTGTGTCACTTTAGTGAATCACAGAGTAGTGTGCTCTCTTTGTGACTTTGTTTATGTAGCTCGAACGGTTCCAGTTTATTTAATTGAATTCACAGTGATGATGCATAGTATGCATTGCAAAAAAGGGAGACTGAGTTAGCTCATCAAGGTTGTTGAGAATTGAGAATAGAATAAAATCATAGACCATTCACTGCAATACAGTAATTCTAAATGTAGTATTTGTTAAGGAAATTTGGAATATGGATTCAATGACAATCAATAGACTCGAGTTGGAACTAGTAGTTCTAGAAGTTTTCTGTTTTTGCTACTGCATTTTTGCATTTTCTTTTCATAAAATATTTTGTGGAGATTATTTACAGAATCACTAATCTATTTTTATTTATCTTCTTAATTTTTCTCAACAGCACCCAAGGCCAAGAAGAGGGATGATTCGGAGGGTCTTGTCCAAGCTGGTCTGCCGGCGCAACCACCAGTGCCGCTGCTGAGGGCTCTGCCGACCCCAGTAAGTCATTTTAAGATTGTTGGGGACTTCTTTGGGTATAATAGTAGAATCCTGGGGTTTTATTAGTCTACTGGAATGTTGGTGCTATCTATTGTGATTCATGAAGATTCGGATAGCAGGCCCAGGTATGCTACTATTTTAAATAATAAGCACCATGTATGTTTGTTCAGAAGGCTTTCCTTCTCCGGCTTATGCCTAGCTCTAATACAGTTCAGTTCATGAGACAGTGGCCACGGTCATCATGGACCCTTCCTCCGATGTAGTGTCCTGCCGACCCATCCATTTATAGTTACAGTATACCAGCAGTTTCCAAGGACCGTGCAGCAAGGCTGGAAAATAGTATAAGGTCCCACTCCCATTGCATTTGCCACCCAACACCATATGTCTTTCATTGAACATTATTCCTGGCCTGGCTTGTCTAACTTTGTGAACCAATCAATCAAATGCCCAGAGTGATAGTTGGAAGATACTGACATGCTAACTGAGCTGTAGTGCTGCATTGCTGTTGTATTTGGGGTTGCGTATCTGGGATCTAAATGTTGTGTAATGTTTAATTCTAGACACACAGAACATTGGTGATGCCGGCTCGAGTGCCGTTGCAGGAGGAGACGAATATGGGTCAGTTGGAACAGGAGAAGCAGTAGCAGGGAGAGGCACTGGTAAGTCACATATTTTGTGCAATTACTATGCTCACTAGCGATTGCCATGGCATCGCTTGTTATCATCAAAAATGACTCCGAGGTGAACCCCTCCCCCCCCCCAGCTTTACCAGCCACAGTGGTGGTTGAGTTTTTATTATGGCCTCTTCTATCTGCAATACAGAATAATCTCACATGATGAGCTTTGATGGCTTGAGGGAGACATGAAAGAACAGAAGGTAACTTAAAAGAAAGTAAATGGTATATGAGTCAAAGGGTGGGTGGGCCATTCTTGGCATGTGCCACATTTAATCATGCTATGCCCAAGTGAAGTGATTCCAGAAGATATATCATGGTTTCCCATAACAGAATAATTTACAATTGTTAAGATTGTTCCCTTTTTTTTGAAAACAGGTTTTATTCATCAAATGACACATATACCGCAGGGGTCTGTACCCCAGAGACCTCTGCACAATCAATAAACATTATGACTGACTTTTTTGTTAAGGAAAAGTAATGTAACAAGGATATAGAAATGCAATGCAGATGAACAAAATCCCCCCCTTTTTTAGGAAAACAGGAAGAAAAGGAAATCCCCCCAACAACCCCCCACCCCCCAGTTGCACATACAATCAATCATATCAATCATATCGTTTGTAAAGCGCACTACTGACCCATGAGAGTCTCAAGGCGCTGGGGTGGGGAATGCTGCTACTGCTCAAAAAGAAAGGTCTTGAAGAGTTTTCTGAAGGTCAGCAGGTCTTGGGTCTGCCATAGGTGGATGGGTAGGGTGTTCCAGGTCTTGGCGGCGAGGTGGGAGAACGATCTGCCGCCCGAGGTCACTCTTCGGAAGCGGTAAACTGTGGGGAGGGCGAGGTCAGTCGGAGTGGAGCTGGCGGGTAGGGGTGTAGAAGCAGAGTCGTCTGTTGAGGTACGTTGGTCCGGTATCGTGGAGTGCCTTATGTGCATGGGTGAAGTGCTTGAAGGTTATCCTCTTGTTGACCGGGAGCCAGTGCAGGTTTCTCAGGTGGGTGTGATATGGCTGCAGCTAGGGATGTCTAGGATCAGGAGTGCAGAGGCATTCTGGAGGCGTTGGAGCCGTCTCAGGAGTTTGGCCGAGGCTCCTGCATAGAGGGCATTTCCGTAGTCCAACCTGCTGCTGACGAGGGCCTGGCTGACCATTCTTCTCGTTTCAGTGGGGATCCACTTGTAGGTCCTGCGGAGCATGTGGACGGTGTTGAAGCAGGAGGAGGAGACGGCGTTGACCTGTTTAGTCATGGAGAGGGTGGAGTCGAGGATGACCCCTAGGTTGCGTGCGTGGTCGGTGGGTGTTGGAGCGGTTCCCAGTGCGGTCGGCCACCAGGAGTCGTCCCAGCCCGAAGGGGCGGATCCAAGGATGAGGACCTCCGTCTTGTCCGAGTTCAGCTTCAGACGGTTGTTCCTCATCCATTCAGCGACGGCTTTCATTCCTTCATGAAGGTTGGTTTTGGCGGTGTGGTGGTCCTTGGTGAGGGAGAGGATCAGCTGGGTGTCATTGGTGTAGGAGATGATGTTGAGGTCGTGCCAACAGGCGACGTGGGTGAGCGGTGCCATGTAGATGTTAAACAGAGTTGGGCTGAGGGATGATACCTGGGGTACGCCACAGATGATCTCAGTGGCTTTGGAGCGGAAGGAGGGAAGGCGGAAGCTCTGTGTTCTGCCGGAGAGGAAGGAGGTGGTCCAGTCCAGGTCCTTCTCTTGGATCCCGGCATTGTGGAGGCATGTTTGTAGTGTGTGGTGGCAGAACGTGTCAAAGGCGGCTGACAGGTTCAGTCGGATGAGGGCCAACGTTTCTCAGTTGTCCAGCAGGGACTTGATGTCATCGGTGCAGCGATGAGGGTAGTCTCAGTGCTTTAGTTGCTTCAGGACCCAGACTGGGAAGGGTCCAGGATGTTGTTCTCCTAGGGTAGTTGGTCAGTTGTTCATTGACGGTCTTCTTGATGACCTTTGCAAGGAACGGGAGCAGGGAGCTGGGCCATAAGTTCTTGAGGTTCTTGGGGTCCGCCTTGGGTTTCTTGAGTAAGGCGTTGTTCTCGGCATGCTTCCAGCTCTCCGGTAAGGTTGCTGTCTTGAAGGAGGTGTTGATGACTTTCCGGAGATGGGGTGCGATGGATGTGCTGGCTTTGCTTAAGATGTGGTGTGGACATGGGTCTGACGGAGATCCGGATTGATTGGTGTTCATGATCTTGATGGTGTTGTCATCGTTAATGTTGGTCCAGGAGAGCAGGCGGTTGGTGCGGATGGTGGTCGTGGGGGCGGAGGTCTCTGTGGTTATCGGAGCGGTCGTGGAGTTGAAGCTGTTGTGGATGTCTGCCATCTTGCGGTGGAAGAAGGTGGCCAGCGAGTAGCACAGGTCTTGCAAGGGTGGGATGTTGTACGTGTTGGAGCTGGAGTTGGAGAGATCCTTCAGGAAGTTGAAGAGCTCTTTGCTGTTGTGTGCGTTGTTGTCTAGGTGGTTTTTGAAGGAGGCCTTTTTGGCGGATCTGATGAGGTGATGGTGTCTGCGGGTGGCGTTCTTGTGGGCTACGTTGCTGCCCAGTGTTCTTTCACGGAGAAAGATCTTCTCCAGCTTTCGGCAGGTTTGCTTGGAGGCCTGGAGGTCATCAGTGAACCAGCTGGCTTTCTTGTTGGTGTGACTGTTGGAGGGTTTCTTGATCGGGGCGAGGGTGTTGGCGCAGTCGTTGATCCACTGTCTGAGCTTGCGGGTGGTGGTGTCGGGGTCAGTGGGGTCGGCGGGTGGGCTCAGGTCGAGGGTGGTGGTTAGCTGGTCTTCGGTGACTTTGCTCCAGCAGCGGTGAGCCATCTGTTGGGTGCGGTGGTGCGTGGTGGGTTTCTTGAAGGTGAAGTGGATGCAGCAATTGTTGGTCCAGTGGAGTTCGGTGGTGTGGTTGAAGGAGACGAGGGGGCTTGCGGAGAAGATGGGGCAAATTGTGTGACCGGCAGAGTGGATGGGTCTTGTGACAAGTTGTCTGAGTTCGAGGTTGGCTAGGTTATCGATCAGGGTGGTGGAGTTGAAGTCGTTGTTGTTCTCAAGGTGGAAGTTCATGTCCCGGAGGAGGATGTAGTCCGTGGGGGTGAGGGCGTGTGTGCTGACGAAGTCGGCGTTGGAGTCGCTGAACTGTGGTCGGGGTCTGGGCGTCTGTACATGAGGGTTCCTCTGAGGGTGGTGTTGGGGTCAGTGTGGATCTGTAAGTGCAGGTGTTCAGCGGTGCTGAGGGTGTTGTCGGTGTTGGTCGAGACTCTGAGAGTGTTCCTGTGGACGATGGCGATTCCTCCTCCTGCTCCGTTGATGCGGTCCCTGCAGGTGATCTTGTAGCCTCCCAGGACGGCTATGGCTATGTCGGGTGCCGAGGCGGGGTTTAGCCAGGTCTCCATCAGGAAGGCGACTTCTGGGGAGGTTGGGTCTAGTAGGTCCCAGAGTTCAACGGCGTATTTGCGGGTGGAGCGGGTGTTGAGAAGGATGCATCTGAGGTGGTTGGGTACTTTCCTGGTCGGCAGCATAGTGGGGCGGATGCCTCCAAAGCTGCAGTTCCGGCAGGTGAAAGCTCCGTGGGTGCACTTCTGGGCGACCAGGAAGCAGGTGTGTGATCGTCCGGTGTTGAGTGTGTGGTGGGTTTCATTCACACCTGCACGGGTGTACCTTTTAGGTGCCTTCTTTATCTGGTCTAGTAGGAGATGCAAATAGGAGATAACCTGGCCCATTGTATTGTCCTCCTCGTTAACTTCCCATGTAAAAGCCTCAAAGGGGAGTGTCATCTGTGTCAGGCATTTGGCTAGGCCCCTTTTGTACACATTCATCATCATAGCTTTACCAGCTGCATCCCCTCCTCTTTGAATGACATAGTCATTGATCTGTTTGTACTGCTCAAACATACGTTGCAGCATGTGAAATGTGGAGTTCCAACGTGTCGGCATCTCCTGTTTCAGGGCTTTAACTGGTGCTCTAATATTACGCTGAATAATCCAAAGCTGCTTGTGGTCTTTAAAAGAATGGCTGATATGGGTGAATATTCTTCTGCAAGTGGTCAGCATGCTGCTGACTATGTCTTCCTTTTTGAGGAAGTCTTTCACCATCAGGTTGATGCAATGGGCCAAACACAGGACCCTGAAATAGCCTCCGTCTGACATAGCCTTGACTATGTTACTGCCATTGTCCGTGGCAACAAATCCAATTCTAAGACCTCTGGGTCATAGCCATTCATACACCTTGCTGTCAGAGTCCTCCAAGATGTTTAGAGCTGTATGTGATTTCTCCATCGCTGACATGGCCACTGTTGCATGCCTCCAAATGCTCTTAAAACTTTCTACAGGGCCCTGGACCTAAAAATATCAAATCTTTTGCTTTACCCCTGCAAAAGAGATCCAGTGTACAGTGATGCACATGTAATCAGTCGCTAGACAACTGGTTCGCATGTCTGTCATCAGATGGATGGTGTGAACAACACTTTGCTGCAAAGCTTTTCCAACCAACTGCAGCAGATTGTGATGAAGCACTTAAACTGCCACTCTGGCAAAAAAGGTCCTATTTGGTACTTTAAACTTTGGGCAGATGTCTACACAACAAATTCTGAAAATCCCTCTCCTTCCACAACAGAAAAAGGGAGGAGGTCCAGTGCTAAAATGTTTGCCAGCTTCCCATTGTACAAATGTGCAGCTGGGTGATTTCGCTAATAGGGCCCCTCCTGCCTAAACATGCCTGCAATAATAGTCTGGATTTTGTTCTTTTTCTTGGGGCACTGACACAGGCATCTTTGGAGAAGTTGCTGCAAGTGGTAGAATCAATGCACTTTGTGGTGGTGGGGCAATCACTGTATGCTGTGGTGTCTCCATCATCTCCCTCTGAGTCTTCTTGAGCCATGGCGAAGATGCCACCCACTTCTTCCTTATCATTATCACCTTTCCCCATGATTGGACTTGTAACTAATGTTCCCCGGCTCTCCCCATGTCTCTCAATCGCCTCTCTGCTTCTCCTGAGGCAGGGGTAGGTGCAGGTCTCAGCTGGGGCTTTGCAAATATAGGAGCTGGTGGCAGTGCTAGCTTTGCCACATCCCTCAGAGATGGATGAATAGCAATGTCACATTCCGCTGTATCACCTTCCACCATGATCTACCTTGTCATCCTCATCCTCCTCTTCATCCCCTTCCATAAGTGTCAGTCTTTCTGAAACTTTTATTTTCCCTTGCCTCTCATGTTGTCTCCTGGTCTCTGTCGCGATCCACTCATTGTCCTTATCATCATCATCAGAAGTGGTGCTTGGAGAAAATGGTGCTGTAGTACCCTTCCTTTTCCTTGCTGAAAATGTTGGAGCCAATGATTCTAAAAGAGGAGGTTCAACGTCATGCTCTGAAGGAAACTCAACACCCTATTCTGCTCCAACATCAGACAAATCTATTGCTGGCGGCGGCTGCTGTCCACTTTGCTGTGCTTCCTGAAACGATTGTGTACTGCTTTGCGAAATGGACAAATCCAATTCAACATCCCTACTCGTTGGCGTCTACATGATTGATCTGTCTGCCTCACTGATAGACATGGTCCTGTACTTAGGTTGGGGGGTGGTACTGTTAATGCAGAAGTGCTGCTCTCAGCTTGCTTGCTGGAGGCTTTTGCAGCAGGCACAACTTTCCTGAAAAATGTTGCAGTCGGCATGCCAGTGGTGGAAATCTGCTTCTTCTGCTCCCCGCTAGCCACTTTCTTGGCAGCACCTTTCCTTTGGGGCCATCTTGAAGCTGTCAGATGGCAGTGGCACTTAGTTTCACAACAAGTTGAAGAAATTACTGTGTTGCGTAATCAGTCCTGTGTCACCTCAAGTACAGGCCTTCTGGTTGGGAGTACTGTGGGTAATATCATTTCTTTTGTGAACGTAAAAGCAAACAAGTAGTAATACAGACACACATATCATTTAGTTTGGTTACATAAGTTATTATAAATAATTAATAACAGTATACAATGTTCATTCATAAAACGGAAAACTACACCAACATAAACTTTCATGATGGATACTCAGCAAGGATTAGGAAGAGCAACAACAACAAAACAATACAGCTGTAACTGTTTGCTTTATGTGCAATGCATCAAGTGGGATGTGGCACTCAGGGAGGTGCAGCTGACAAATGACAATAGATCCTTACACAATGAATGCTGTTGTTCACCTATGGCAAACATAGAGTTTATTCATTGTTGTCAGATGTTATGAAAATGGCAAAAACAAAATCTAAAAATAAAATAAAGAAAAAAAATAAAATTAAAAAAGAAATTAAAACTAAAATTGAAAAAATGTAAGTAAAAACATTATAAACAAGTGACATTATCCTGAATTTTATTTTATTAAACTTATATCTTATTGCTCAACCATCCATGCAAGCACATGGCAAAGGGCCATACTGTCAGGAAACACAAAATGGCTGCATGCCATTGCCACATGGTCATCAACAACAACACAGAGGAAAAAGGCATTGGGAACAAAGAGAAAAAGACATGCAGGCCTATGGCAAAAGCACACTGGCTACCTGCACAAAATGGCCACTGACTGACCAGATGGTGAACCAGCAAGCAGGAGAACATAATGATAGAAGAACAACACATGTAAGCTTATGGCAAAAGCACACAGGATGCCTACGCAAAATGGCCACATGGTCAAACAGCCAGAAAGGAGGCATGGCACACAAAGAGAACATATGCAGGCCTATGGTAAAAACACACTGGCTGGCTGCACAAAATGGTGGCCTGCAACATGGTCAAAGCAACCACAACCAGCAAGGATGCATGGCCACAAACAGAGAAGGCATGCAGGCCTATGACAAAAACACACTGGCTGGCTACACAAAATGACGGCCAGCCACAGGATCAAACAACACAACAACTAGCAAGAAGAAATGGTCACTCACAAATAGAGAATACATGCAGGCATATAGCAAAAGCACAATAGCTGGCTACACAAAATGGCCTCCAGCCACATGGTCGTTGGAGTCTCTGTGGCACTTCCTTCTGGTTTTAAAAAAAAGTTTGAAAAAAAGTCTTTTTGCACAAAAAAACAACTACAACAGGCAGTTTGAGAACACTCCAAATGCCTGTCAGCTGCATTCTTAAGCAGAACTGCTGCTCAACTTAGTGATCGTCTGTAAAAATGCTAGATTGGTGCTGTCGCGGCTAGAAGCCATGTAAGTGAGTGCGAAGTCTTGCAGGAGCTCGCTAGCAGTGTGAGAAGTCTTGTACACACTCGCAAGTGGCCCGAGAGTCTTGGCGCTCGTGGTTGAGCATCAAAAGGAAACTCAAATGCACAAATGGAAAAAAACTACGCTTTGCGCGCGAATGGCGGAATCCAGGAATTCTGCGTTCCTCCGTTAGTCACGGAGTGCCCGAATTACGCAAACTCCACGAGTGAAGGCTTAGTGTAAATGACCTATTTCTTTTAGTGCAAATATGTTTTTTATATACAAAAATATTCAATCCATAGTCCATCAAATTTGTTTTCACATAGGCAAAATCTAAATATAATTATATTTGATTCAACAGTAGAGAAAATACACACACCAACGCTGCCTAATGAGCCTAATTTCTATATTCCTCCAGCTTATAAGATCCAAAGAAGCATGAACATGATCCTTCTTCTATAGGCACTCAAAACACAGAGTCCTTTTGATCTGCTTTGTCACAAAGTAATTATTTTAATGGACTCATAACACCATCAGTTGTGAAGTAATCCTGTTAGAGAGGAATACAGTTGACATTTTGTTCCCAATTGGCATCATAGGTCTGCACTCAATTACAAATCCACTGGCCAACAACACTGTTCCTGTATGTGTATATAGAAACAATGCTGGTTCTGTAGTGTATATACACTACGGGGCCAGCGTTGTTGGCCTGTGGATCGGTAATTGAGTTACCGGTCTGTTTAAGTCTATCAGCAGCTGTTATTTTTGATTGATTGGACATTCATTTTTCTCGTGTTGTGGATTGAAATGGCAAATAAGTACAATTTGGATTCATTCTACTACTACTCTGGGTCCTGAAGATGATCTTGCAGAGCTATGATGCCTATTGAGACTGAAATGTCTAATGTTTTCCTCTGTAACTGGATTACATCACATCTAATGGTGTTCTGAGTCCTTTAATATAATTACTTCATGACAAAGCAGATCAAATTGACTCTGTGTTTTGAGTACCCATAGAGTTTGGAGAATTTTCACACTCCTTTGGATCCTAAAAACTGGAGGAATATAGGGATCAGGATGATAAGAGAGCATCAGCGTGTTTATTTTCTGTACTGTTGACTCAAATTAATTGTCATTTTGATTCTGTCTATGTGAAAACAAATTTGATGCATTATGGATTGATTGTTTTTGTATATAAAAAAACATATTTGTACTAAAAAGCACTACGTTACATCCTTGACCCTCAGCCCAGTCCAAGCTGGGTGTTACAATACCAATTCAGGAGGACGCTTCTTCACAAAGCTCCTGTGGACTCCACAACCAATCAGGATGCCTGAATTCATTGTAACTCACGAACATTGGCTGACGTGGCCCTGGTGCTCCAATCTTAGGTCACCTTGTAATTAGTAGTACCTCCCACTCAGAGACGGCTCATAAAAATTGTTCAGTCAGACAGTGTGGCTGTTAAGCTTCCTGGAAGTGCTTTAATCATGGCCCAATGCCATCTGTTGAATGATTTACAAGGAATGACTGATGGTTGAGCCATACGAGGGATTGCCAAACTTGTACCCTGACCTGCTGGAACTTGCTGAGAATCTGCTGCAGGGTAACGCGCTCACGAGCGCCTCTTCATCTGGGCACTTGGTCCCCCCCGCCGCCGCCTACATCTCGCGGCCGCCGAGCGGGGGGACTACATCCCCCAGAGTTCCCGGCGGCCCGCCCACACACGTCGGTTGACGCGCACGGTGGGGCTGAAATCACCGGTGCTCCCCTGCAGGAGCGGTTGAGCCATACCAGGGATTGCCAAACTTGTACCCTGACCTTCTGAAACTTGCTGAGAATCTGCTGCAGGGCAACGCCCTCACGAGCGCCCCTTCATCTGGGCACTTGGTCCCCCCCGCCGCCGCCTACATCTCGTGGCCGCCGAGCGGGGGGACTACATCCCCCAGAGTTCCCGGCGGTCCCGCCCACACACGCCGGTTGACGCGCGCGGAGGCGCTGAAATCACCGGCGCTCCCCTGCAGGAGCGGTTGAGCCATACGAGGGATTGCCAAACTTGGACCCTGACCTGCTGGAACTTGCTGAGAATCTGCTGCAGGGCAACGCGCTCACGAGCGCCTCTTCATCTGGGCACTTGGTCCCCCGGCCGCCACCTACATCTCGTGGCCGCCGAGCGGGGGGACTACATCCCCCAGAGTTCCCGGCGGCCCCGCCCACACACGCCGGTTGACGCGCACGGAGGCGCTGAAATCACTGGCGCTTCCCCCGCGTCGCTGGACGTACACGGGACGAGCCAGGCTAAGCCCTGGCAAAACGCGGGCCCTCTACGGCCCTCAGCGGCCAGAAGAGGCTGGGCTGGGGCACCCCCCTGAAGTCTTCAAATTGCTACATACAAGGTAGTATTGTAATTAGCCCGCCAAAACCGCTGTTGAACTTCTCTATGTACTGCTGTTAGGTGCCTAACAATGAGGAAGTTATCTAAAAGCACCACGATGCCTGTTCTAAGATCAAGTTCTAAACAAAAAGCGGACATCCCACAACCAGTACCTACACTTACCGCCATTGACAAAATGTTACAGCAGACTATAGGGGTCGTAACTAATGCAATAGCAAATAAAGAAAGAAGGATGTCCTTACCACCAATGACTATTATTCAAGACACACAGGAAGTGGCTACTGATCTCTCTGTAGTCACCCTAAATATCACAGATGATCAAGATACTAGTTTTGGGGTGACTTCTTCCTTTGCGGACCTCCCATGCGCTCAGGCCCCCATCGAGAACACTAAGGAGACAGTGAACACTCATAATAATGTAAGCTCTACATGTGATACAACAAAGGCTAAATCAAATAATATGGAGGGGAAAAGGCCCAGAGAATGTTCAAAACAGGTAAAAAAAAAGGCCACTATAAAACTGTGAATCATAATTTAGTGGCACCAATAACCCCCTCCACACCAGGAATTCCTTGCTGGATTGCCAATATGGTAGCTGACTTAAAAGCTGATCTAGAAGACACAATCACTGCATTGATTAAACCCCTTATGTCTAAAATTGATAGACTAACCTCTTTAATGACCAACAAGGGAGTAGGCCAAACAAGACAATTGGCACAGGACAATGCTTTATTAAAAGTGGGACATGATGGGGGCTCGTCCAACAAAATAATAAAAGACAAGGTAACATCAACAAATGAATTGGCATCACATAAAGCAAAGAGCGCTAAACAAATGAACACTCAGGCTGCGCAAAAAGCCCCAACACCTCCAAATCTCTGTAGCACCAATGAGACATCACAGGGCCAAACAAAACAACAATGCCAAGGAAATGCTCAAGTATTAAACGGAAAGATAGACAAACCCCCGAAAGACAATCCCACGGCAAACCCCACCCTGTCAATGTATGCCCCAGTAAATAAAACACATCGACCCGATTTAGGAAAATCAATCTGCCACCCGAAGCTCTGCCCTTTGTGGTTGTATTAACAGGAGTCCCACCACTAAAAGAGGGTAAAAGGGAAACACATGTGGAATTAAAAAGCAAATGTGTGCAGTGGTTGCAGATAAATAGACCCCTACCCCCTAACATCTGTGGGGAAAATCTTACAGTAAGGAGGGGGTAGTGGATTGGGAGAGGAATAAAAACAATAGCAGGGGATATAATAACAATCAACTTTAGAGACATTGCAGCAGTAAATTCTATATGCAATGCACCCCCTAGCAGATCTTACACACAAATCCACCCCTTACATCTGTCAAACTTTTACCCATATACACCCCAAAGACCGGTGCTGAGAAATAGAATTCCCATGAACAGGGTCCCGCAGATGGAACCTCAGTATAGACCAGTCCAAGGGCAAAATCCATATCAAACCAAATTCAGCCTATGACCCCTTCTTAGCTCAACATGTGCACTGGAACAGGTTCAGTGCTCTTGAAGAGGTTGACTGACTTGAACTAGAGAAATCTACTGCGTTAGACACCCTTACAAGATTAGAGGAGGAAGGGCCTATTGTAACAGGAATCGGAACTCTAAGCTCTATAAGGCACAGTGATTGCAGAGAAGTTAGCAAAAAGAATGTAAAAATCAAAAAAGGGGGAAATAAAACAATAGAACAACTAGATCAAAAGGTAACCCCAGAGCAAAATAAGGATAGTGACAACATCCCAGAATCCCATACCAATATAACAACTCCAGAAATAGTACAGGAAGAGCATCTAGCAAGGGATCCTACAGAACTACTGAGGGAGGGCAACCATGGAAATCTCTGAATTATATCCTGGAACATTGCTGGATTAGCAGCTACATTTGAATCCCAGGAATGGCAGAATTATATTAAAAATTTTCAAATTATATGCCTCCAAGAAACATGGGCGGCCGACCCAAACATGGATAGTTTAGAGGGGTATAAATGTTTTTCGGTGCCAGCTACTAAGTTACTATCGGGTAGAGCGATTGGAGGATTGATAATGTATGTAGACCTTCATATTCAGGGAACTTGGATTAATTATAATTGGAACTCACGGAATATACAAGCTGTGGGGTTTCTTTTTAAAAGATTTAACATTCTTTTATTAAACTGGTATAATGCCGTAGGAACGATGGGAAAGGGGTCCGTTGTTAAGGAATTGGACTCCTGCTTAGAAAAATTGGTTTCCTCAAATAAGACACCAAACCCCCCCAGTATAATACTTATGGGGGATTTTAATTGCCATCTCTGTGGTAATTTAAAACCATTCAACAGAGATTGGTCAAGATGCACTGTAGCAAAAGGGCTACATTTTGCTCATGTAACTGAGGGATGGGACTTAGAGAAATTAACAAAAAGGCATAATCTAGATCACACTATGGGCCTTGCAGAGTTAGGTGAAAATGGAGACCTCAATCCAACATTCAGAGGTAGAGGTTGCCAGTCATACATTGACTTTATTCTAGTCTCACCCCTCATAAAGAGAAACATTAGTAACATGGCCATAGATGCAAGCATCTTCAGTGACCATAACCCCTTGACCCTTGTACTAAAAGGGTTTGATTTTAAAAAAGCCACAAGGAGATCAGATGTTATGGAAAAGGCAGTGGACCGGGAAGGAGGATTAAGTGGGCAAAGATCGATGGAGATAGATTTTATAGAAACTTATTTACAGAGGGACTAAACGCCATAAACATATGTCTCGACCCTCAAGTGGAAGGAGCACCAGTGGTTAGCGCATTTGAAGAAATTGCGCGCCATGTGGATAGGCTACTAAAGACTTCTAAAGATAGTAAAGTTCCTTCCACACCGCGTTGGTTTGACTCTATTTGCACTAAGGGAGAAAATTACAAAAAACAATTTGATGGACAGAATGCAGATCAATGTCTTACATTCACCCCAGTACAAGGATCTGGGCCTAAATCCATCGTTTTTTGCACTCCACACCACCCTGGGTCAGATAATGGCTTTATGCAAATCAGCTCTGACCCTGTGCCCCATGGGAACAGTCCAGTCCGAACTACAACAGCCATATCTTTCCCAGACCGGAATCAAGCATCCGAGGACCGGACCGGTTTCGAGGTAACACCTCTCATCAGCCCGGCTAGCTTGACTCCAGTGGTGTGGAGGCTCTGGGACCCACGTCTGAGCTACCCCAGTACACTCAGGGAGAAAATTACAAAAAACAATTTGATGGACAGAATGCAGATGAATGTCTTACATTCACCCCAGTACAAGGATCTGGGCCTAAATCCATCGTTTTTTGCACTCCACACCACCCTGGGTCAGATAATGGCTTTATGCAAATCAGCTCTGACCCTGTGCCCCATGGGAACAGTCCAGTCCGAACTACAACAGCCATATCTTTCCCAGACCGGAATCAAGCATCCGAGGACCGGACCGGCACTAAGGCGCACAAACAACTTAAACTTAGTCTCCACTCTAAACCAAGGGATAATCTTAAAATTGCACAACATAGAATTGAATACAAAAAAGCACTGATTAGTCGAAAAAAGAGTTTACAAATTCAAGCTTGGAAGGATCTGAGGGAGGCAGCAGAAAGGCCAGATACCTCGGGATTCTGGAAGGTTATTAATACCCCATGATTCCAGGACCCAGGAGCACCTAAAATAATTAACACGATCTTACCCGAACAATGGCTGACCCATTTCCAGAGCCTCTATAATTATGCAGGACACTCACTTCAGGGTGAAGGACCAAGGTTAACTCCAAATACAAAACTGGACTTTCGCCTGGAAGAAGTGGAATTGGCAATAGTGGGACTCTGCAAGAATAAAGCACCTGGCCCTGATGGGATACCCCCCAACCTCTACCTGAGTACCACAGACCTATGGGCCCCACTGCTCACGAGGGTTTTGAACGAGGCAGTGGTGGCAGGACTGCCTCGCTCTTGGTCAACAGCAACCATAGTCCCGATCTATAAAAAAGGGAATCGCGATGACCCTCAATGTTACCGCCCCATATCCCTTATAGACGTGACAGCTAAAGTACTGGGCCGTGTCATTTTACATCGTCTGCAGAATTGGGAGGAGGAGTATCAGATCCTGACAGATGTTCAATATGGCTTCAGGAAGGGTAGATCCACCACTGATCAATGCCTGAACCTGTAACTCCTGAAAGCAAAATACACCATCGCTAGCAGTGGGACTATATACATGGGGTTCATGGATCTCTCCGCGGCTTTTGACCGTGTAAATAGAGAAAAACTCTGGTCGTTTCCGTTAAGTCTAGGAGTGGATCAACCCCTTGTAGACGCTCTAAAAACTCTACACTGGAATATGTCTGCAAGTGTGAGATATAACCAAGAGGGAAGTAGGACTGATCCCTTCTTATGCACCAGTGGAGTGAGGCAGGGCTGCATTTTAGCGCCCTTCCTGTTCTCTATATATATTAATCTCCTGGAAAAAGAACTGCTTAAATTACACGTGGATTCACCCCAAATTGGCCATCGAGCGGTGCCGGTATTACTTTATGCCGATGAAGCGGTACTGTTAGCCAGAACTCCATTGGAATTACAGAAGCTGATTGATGGTTTTGTCGAATTTATGGCCGGACTTGATTTATCGACAAATTTGGAAAAATCTTACATCATGTCAACAGGAGTAAAAGATAAAGGGAAATTCACCTATAAAATTGGGTCACACAAGATTGGCCAGGTTAAGATCTTCTCATATCTTGGTGTGCTGTTTGATGATCAACTGAACTTTAACTCCCTGGTGGAGAAACACGCAATAAAGCTGGCGGCGTCAACAGGGGCCATAATGGGGTACGGGAGAAGACTGGGTAGATGGTCCCCAGAGCAAATTTTGAACCTGTACAGATCAATTTGTTGTGCCAAGGTTGCATACGGAGAAGAAGTAGGGGGCTTTATAGACAAAAAATTACAACAGATTCAGGTGGAAGAAAATAAATTCCTCAGAAGAATCTTGAAACTGCCACAGAGTGTCCCGGCCTATATTATTCATGAGGAAGTTGGAGAACCTTACATTGAAGACCGGATCAAAATTAAACCTCTCCTTCCCTGCGTTAAAATCTGGACTAACCCAGAAGCGGTCTTTACAAGACAAATCATAAAAGACTGTCTGAAACGTGACAAAGGGGGTCACATACCCTGGCTAAAGTATATAAAGGACTCTCTGGAGGCAATTGGCTGTAAAAACTTCTTCACAGACCCAGAATCCTTAACTGGCCAGAACAAAACTATGGTTGAAAAACTTTTTTCAGACTGGTCCCTTACGACTAGGGCTGAGATAGAAAGACATAAGTCCACTGTTTTATCCTATTGCCAACTAACAGTGAAGCAAGGAATGGAACCATATTTGAGGGTCATGCATAATGCTCAGGACCGGTACCATATGACCCGATTCAGATTAAATATGCTCCACCATTTACTTGCGGTCCCTTCTGGGTTTACTCTTACAGTGGAGGCGAAGGGTACCTGCGGCTGCGACACCTAGGTGTCCGCAGGATACCCTTCACTTTGTTTTGTTATGCCCCTTTTACTCTGCCCCAAGACGTAAGTTTTTAGTAGGGATCCTGAAAGAAACGAAACTCAGACAAGCAAAAAAGGTCTTGAGATTTCTTCAGGAAGCCGCAGATGCCCATACGTTGCTTTGCACTACAAGTTTTATCCGGGTTGCACTGAGGCTAAGGAACACTAGAAAAATAAATGATTTTAATGCTTCCTAATTACGTAAAGTAAATTCCTCTTTTCCCTATCTTTAAGAAATGCGTTTTTAGCCAAATTTTAACCTTTTTTAAAATTTTGTATTTAAATATATATGTGTATATTGTGTATGCGCTTTTATGGTGTCTTTTGAAGTGCCGAATAAAGATTTATAATTGAATGACGGATGTTAAGTTGAATTCTTCGAGTGTTGTGAAAATAGTAGTGGTGGGTGCTGGTAAACTCCGCTATGCAGCGCAGGCAGAGTTTTTGCCAAATTCTGCGCTCCTAGCAGAGTGAGGAATGACAAAAACTCCATGAACTCCGCCGGCGGAGCGGAGTTTACCGCTCACTCCTATCCAACACTTTCACACCCACTAACCAATACAGGCACTCCCACAGCCACTTCCCTTAGTACATATGTTTAACACTCAGTAAGTTTCAGAAAACACTCCCAGTATCTGGATGATATCATCAATTATGTCATTTGAGATGTCATCTGTGATGTCATTTGAGATGTCGTTAGTGATGGTATCAGTGTTGTCACTGACCATGTCATGAGTGATGTCATATATGAAGTCATAAACAGTGCTTTGTGAGGCGTAAGTTATAGTTAGGTCAGTTAACTATAGCTGCAGAATTTTACTGGCGTAGTACAAGTTAATTGTGAGGCCAACTATAATGTCTCTGTAACTTTTGGATTTTTCAGTGAATTTCTAAGTTTTTTAAAACTCTATTACCTAACCATAGCGTCCCTGTAACTTTGGTGTTTTTTTAAAGTAAATTTGTATCTTTTTTTCATTTTATTTCATAACTGTTACCACTAACCTTTGACACTGAGTGTGTGACTGAGTGCATGAGTGTCTAACTGGGTCTGAGAGAGTATGAGTGGGGCTGTTTGTGGGTATATAAGTTGGTCTATGAGTCTATGAGAGGGTCTGTGAGTTGGTGCATGAGTCTCTTAGTTGATCTGTGAGTAGGTGTAGGTGTCTGAGTTTGTCTGTGAGTTGGTACATGAATGAATGGGTTCTTGAGTGGCTGTGAGAGTGTCTGAGTTGTTCTGTGAGTGGATGCATGAGTACTAGGGGTGAGCAGTACACTTGGCTGCGCCGGTGGAGTTTGCAGAGTTTTGGCCACTTCATACTCCACTTGAAACATGGAGTTCAGACAAAAAACTCTGCCAGCTGCTTGCAGAGTGGAGTTTCCCTGCATTCTCTCCCCTACATAATCACCCAGAACCCTGAGAGGGAACCTTTTCCTCGTCTGCATTAGGGTGCTTGTATTTTGGTTCAATTCGACCTTTCCGTCTTTTCACCCTCCATAAGTATTCCCTGAAAGGACTTTTTTCATGCGACTCAAGGTGAGTTTCTGCATGAAACCCACACAGCTTAGAAAAAAACACCAGCCATGTTTTATTTCATGTATTTATTCACACCCTGCCCTTACCACAGAGGTTGCCCCTCACCTACATCCTGATGAAGAACCACTGAGATGGTTTTAAACTGCGACTAATACCTGGGTCGAAATGTTGCCAATATTCATTGCCTGCACCAAAGCAATAGTCCCCTTTGACTTCCAAGAAACTTCTAGAACTCTTCCCGGATGAGGATTATTTTATTTTGTTTTGTACCGTCAGCTTGCAGACTGCTGTATCATCGCACTTTACGTGTAAAGCCACTCTATCCCTCACATGTTCACTCCACACGAGCACTTGTGTCACTATGTTTCCACTCTTTGGAGCAACCTTTAATCTATTGTGCATAGATATCTTCATGTACCTGTGGTAAAATATTCAAAAATACATTAATTGCTGCAAATAGTTGATTTTCCTTGGTTGTGTTTTCTTTCTTCTTGTGTGTTGTTGATCAGTTCTTCATTTGACCTGAATTTTGCTTGGTTATTTATGTAATGGATTACCGACAACATTTTTGTTGCTAATTTGTAAGCATGCAATGAGAGTGCGCTTAACGTAATACAGCAGGAGTGGTACCAGATAGTTGTTTTCCCTAGGTCCTGATGAAAAGCCACTAGGGGTATGGCATGAAACATGTCGACCTTTAAGAAAAGCAGGCACATAGTATCCTTCTATTCCACCTCCCCTCTGATTTTAATAATACCGACAAGAGGCCAGAATAAATAGGTTGCACGTACTAGCCAAATATTATTACGTTTCACTTTAACATAGAACCCCGACTCCTATTTTTGTCTCTACCTCCTTTATCATTGTATACTCTTGAAAGTGCTCCTGTGTATTCTGTAGGTCACAGCACGCCCCGTTCCGATGAACCCAATGATGAAGCATGCCACCAATGGGTAAGGAACCCTGGTTGGTGAGGGTTTTACAAGAAAACTTTTGCTTTCTCCAGTGGGGGTTAGCTTCCTCATTACAGTTGGGTTCCCATTATGAGTTGATAATTTGTGTGGAGACGGAATCTAGTGAATCTTCTCACTCCCCTCGTTTTTTTAAATAATATGCTAACCGTTACCCAGATACTGGGGTTTACTGGGTTACCCCATTGGAAAGTAAAGGCTGTCATGTATAACAGCTGGTTTAGTGAAACAACTTGGCAGACACATTGATGTTGGTTCACTTGACAATCCGATTCAAAGATAGAAAACTGCAAACATGCACAACTACAAAAAGCTCAAAACCTGTAAACCCAGTTGTTCTACAGGATACTCTTTCCTGCCAGTGCCTTCTGCGATGAGAGGACGCCTTGCAACTACTGGTTTAATCCACACTAGATAAAGATGGAACAAGTGCCCAGACCAGGTTGCCCTAGGCACAGAAACCTAGACAAGAATAGTAAAGCAGCAGCAGAATGTTCTTAACTACATAAAAGGAAAATATAGTTTCCAGCTGTCATACAATTGTTTAGCCATGCAGAATAAGAACCACGATTCAATAGGAGTCTACCTTTGATAAAATGTAAAATATAATCTCTCCTCATCTCTCTCGCAGTTCCATATTTTCAAAACACTCTCTCCATAGGCTGACAGAAGCTCTGATCAACGTTTCATACTACTAAGGGAAGGCATATATCCAGTTAATTCACATAACTTCTTCACACCTGTCAGCACATGACATTACAACTAAATTACTCTCACAAGCATCATGCCTAACAGTCTGCATGGATGCACAGCAGTTACAGTGCAGAGAAAAAAAGCTAAACACCCTGTACGGAAAAATACAAATACATTCACTTACAGTCATGGCCTTTGATAAGCAGCTGTCAGCATGGCCGAGCTACACACAGAAGAAAGGGTTTGGAGGAAAATATGGCAGATTTCACCCAATGATCTGTGTGTATCTTTTGTGCTACCTAACATAAGACATGCACCCAAACCGTTGGTATTGGAAGATACAGGCAAATAGCTATGAACATATGGAGGAAAGATATGTTTTAAATGTTCTAAATATGTGTTGGAAGTGGGAGTCCTTATCCCTCACTGACGCCACCAAATGCATAAGGCAGGAGTCCCTGACCGCTTGTTTCAACGTTAAACTAAGTAATAACACCATCTGAGATAGCCCTGCTCACCCCCTTAGTAGCTTGGCACGAGCAGCCAGGCTTAACTCCAAGGCACAAGAGTACAATATGCGCAACGACATTCACAGCAACCCAATGAAGTCACCACAAATAGACTCCACAAGAGTTTTTATAAACTTAGTATAATATTTATATAAGAAGTTATACGATATGACCACACGAGACAAAATCAACATATAAAAATGGGTAGTACTTGAACCAGAACCCCATCAATGGGTATGGTGAGCTCAGGCTGATGGCGCAGCTCCTCCAGTTCTGCGGGTCCGGGCCGCTGCTGTTTAACTCTGAGGGCCCAATGACCTAGCACTCCTTCCAGCGATCTCAGTGAACACGAGACCCACCCTCAGCACTGTGGAGAATTACTTCGAATTTGGTGCACACACTACCCAGGGCACTCCTCACCAGCGCCTCTGGTTGCACCTCGACACGCAGTCTGCACGTCCAAGACCCGCCTCTTCTCTTGTGCTCAAGATGACCTGGCTCTCTTCACCAATGCCTCTGCTTGTTCCTCAACACATACCCTGTGCATTTGAGTCTCACCTCTTCTCCCGGTGCACACGATGACCAGGCGTTCTTCACCAACACCCTGGCTGCACCACAATACAAACTCAGCGCGTCCAAGTCTCACCTCTTCTCCCGGTGCACACGATGACCAGGCGCTCTTCACCAACACCCTGGCTGCACCACGACACGCACCCTTCACTAGGTGCACACCACGATCAAGCGTTCCTCACCAACGCCTTGGCCTGCACCCCAACACGCACCCTGCGCATCCTCGTCTCACCTCGTCTCCCTGTGCACACAATGTCCAGCCGCTCCTCACCAACGCCTTAGCCTGCACCACAACACACACCCTACACATCTGAGACTCAGCTTACTCCTGCGTGCCCACGATCACAAGTCACAACTTCTCAGGGTCTCAAGCTCCAAAAGCACACGCACACCGCGTTGCTTGGGACTCCTCTGTAAACTTTTATGTTCCTGTGTTTCTAAACAGGGAGCCAGCTCACCTCGGGCCCTTGGTGTAACAAGACAAAGCACAAAGCACAGTCTTCTTCAAGCAGGGTGACCCAGTGCCTCCTAGCACAATCCCAACAGCCTCTCCCTTGGTTAGAACAGCAAACTGCAGACCAGCCTCGGATCACGAAGCAAGGACTTCAGTTGCTCCTTCTTTAGCAGAGATTCCTCTTAACCACAGAATGGGTCAAAGCCTTATCAGTAATAATCCATTTCTGTTTCATTCCTACGTTCAGGGGTTTCAGCTCTCATAGTTATACCCCTTAATGTCTTAGAAGTTCGTTTGTGCTCAGGGGTCCCTGGCCCCTCCCTAAATCAGTTCTGGGTGTCTCCCTCCCAGTGTCACCTTTTTAGGTCTCGGGACGAAGCTGCGAAGCAGCTTCCGGTCAGAGAATTAATGTCCTCTAGTGGGGCCTCAGAACCCGCCTCCCTGCCCCGTCTCTCACCATTGGCTGGCTTCCTAAAAGGAGGCCAGCCATTGGAGGAGAGATGCATCACTTCAAACAAGCCCCATCTTTTTCGGATTTGAGGGCGTGATTTTTTGCATTCTTTAGCCCTGTGACGTCGTCCGTCACTCAGGACAGCAAAACACGCCCCCAAATCCGAAAAATGTCGTAAGCTTTGTGGCCGCCATTGCTGCCTAGCCTGCGCCAAGTACGGTGATGCTGCCGCTTTCCACCCACTCTAGAGCCCCTTCCTCAGCTCTGACGCGGACACGGGCAGTCAGGTAAGCTTTTTCTTTTTTTTTCAAATGTATTTTTTAACCCCCGCGCCAGTCCCGTCCCTCCCCCCCGCGCCAGTCCCGTCGCTCCCCCCGCACCAGTCCCGTCCCTCCCACCGCGCCAGTCCCGTCCCCACGCGCCAGTCCCGTCCCCCCTGCAGTTGCAAGGAGAGAGGATCCACAAAGTGCGCCAAACATCATCAGCTCGGTATAATAAATGCGCGCTTACTTTGAAAAGGCTTTGGAGCAAAAAAGGCGCTATGCGAGAGGAGTCTGTACATATTAAAAAAACACAGTAGTACGTTCCTGAAAGACAATGGGCAGCTTCAGTTGTGGACACTAAATGGGGAGAAAAGGTCCAGGTCGTGGCATGCACCTCGGAGGATTTCCGAGTCCGGGTGTGCTCTAGTGGGTGGTGGTGTCCTGCGCCTAGCTCGCACAAGTATCCCTAGAGGCGGAGGCGCTACTCTTTGCCCTGTTACTTGTTCATCCCAATGGGCCTCCCTTGAAATGGCAAAAAGAAACGACATCTTCTCGAAGGGTGTAATGGAATCCCGGTCACCCGGTCTGCTTAATTAAAGGAGCGTTCCCACTTCCATAAAACCGCGCTTAATTGCAAAGCAGCTCGCGCTCCACCAGAGGTGACAGTAGCCCCAAATGTACCTTTGCTCATGTTATTCAAGGAGCAGCTCCTAGCAGTCAATCCGAACAAATGGCACAATGAACCTTTTCTACTGCCCCCCTCGCCCCCCCTACTACCCCGAGATGCCTTAGTCCCCCATACTACCCCGAGATGCCCTCGCCCCCCCCATACTACCCCGCGATGTGTCGCAATTAAGTACCAGAAATTAGCAACTTTGGTAATTTCGTTTGTAGAAGAATCTTTTTACACAAGGCGTGTTTCTATTTGCGAATGAAGAGGTAACATGTCTTATCAGTGTTAGATTATATACAGTGAGCTGTTCTGTTCTTTGGTGAATGCTTGTTTTAGTAGCCGTTCAGCCGGCTCAGTATCGGCATATTTTAATTTAACGAACCAACTCGCCCTCAGCAATGAGGGCGAAACTTTGCAACAGGGGCGTTAAAAGCGGGCGGGAAAGGGTTAAAGGGGCTTTGATGAAAAACCGAGCTCCCAGAATGCATCATCGGTATGTGGCGGGGGGGAGTGGGGGGGTGGGAGAATGAGTAAAAGTATGGCGGGCTGGGGCAGAGTCATTTGTACTTAGAAATACCGGTTCCACTGACCCCTCACAGATAGGACAAGGGCCTATTTATTCTCTCATTGTTTGGCCAACTCGGATCGAGTGTGACGGACTCCCCCCCCCCCCCCCCTCCCCCCCATCCCCATCCCCACTGACCTGCATGGAACAGTATAGGCGCTGGCAGTAGGGGTGTGAAGACTGCCGCCGACCCCCAGGATTGCTATGCTGCAGTTCAGGACAAGAATGGGCAGGCAAGAGGGCTTTACAGTGTGATGTGATCTTTTGCGTTTGCAAGGCATTCAAGGTCAGGGGTCAAACGGCTTCTGGAAAAAAGATATTGCTGGTAACTTTTCGTCCTGTGACTGCAAAGAGAGGATTTTGTAAAGTGACCTATCTGGGGTCAGGGAGTGTGAAAGAAAGGGTAGTAGGTTGGGATTTCTTTTCTAACACCCAGCAACATTTGAACACCTGGAAATAAACTGGCACATAATTAAAAATATGTCCGTATGAAGGAAAGCGCACAGGAGGCACGTTTTTAATTATAAAGTGTGACGGAAACAACGTTTCTGATAGGTGCGAAAATGAGAAATATTCCCTGAAAGTTGACAAACGTATAGATATTTCAGTAAAGCTGTATGTTGTGCAAAGTTATTGGGCATTTCAAAGCAAATGTGCAGTTTGTAAATTCAGTGTGCTTCCACGTGATGCCCAAGTGATATATGTGCAAATGTATGCTCTAAAATGCACCCTCGCCTCATACCACACACTTACCACTCTGCTGCTGCAAGGGTCCTCCAGGGCCCAGCCAACACTCCCCCCCTCCCCCCCCCCCAAACCACAGGAAGCAGACCCTGCCCCTCCACCCCCACCCCCACCCTTGGCTCCTCAGGGCCCGGCCAAAACCCAGAAGCCTACTCATAACCATAGACAGCAGCAGCCCCTTCCCACCATAAACCATATGTAGCAGCTCCTGCCCCTCCGCCACACCCTGGCTCCCAAGGATCCGGCCAAAACCTGACATGCCACCGCACAGACAAATAACCTAAGCGCCGCTTGGTCCGTAGACAGTCATGGCTGCTGTCCCATTACTCATCTCTCTGCACAAGCCCACCACGGTCACTGCTGCAGACCACCTCCCCCCCCCCCCCACCACCACCACCCCACCCCCACGCGACAGCCCCACTCAAGAGGACCGTGCGGGCGGGGCAGCTGCTTCAGTTGGGGTGAGCCTGGAGCCAGTCACCTCCACGAAAAGGGACCTTTGTCCGCAAACCAGCCGTGCCACGCATCGCTTGTCTCGCAAAGGGAGCTCTCTCTGAACACAGACCTACAAGGTGGCTATGCTGTTGTTTTATTATAGCGCAGGCTTCACCCTTTCAAGTTTCACACAGTTGTACAAGATTTAGTAATAACACATGGAAACAACACGGAGAAATATGTCCAGAAAACAAGATAACGGGAAGGAGTTAGTGGAACAACTTCTCTGTGGTGCATAGAGCGTCTGAAACAAAAGCGCATTGCCAGCATTTGGTGCAAAAACTCCAGAAATGCACTCGCTGATCTTTAAAGCGAGAGCAGACAAAGCACAGCACGGAGACGATTTGAGGGGTTAAAGCAGCACAGCTAGCAGCAACGAACAATCGCACAGAAAGTCAAGAAAAAGCCCCTGATTCAGAGTTTGCGAGAAGGAAGGTGCTCTGGATCGTACTTGATAAATAAGTATACCATAGGGTCCGTTATGCGATTAATAACACTTATGACAAGTTTATGGGGTATAACATGCTGATTTTAGTGCTTACTGCACCAAAATCGGAATGTGCGCTCAATACTTTATACTTTTACCCTGTTACACTCTGGCAGGTTTAACCTCACAAAATTTAAAGAAGGAGGGATATTTAACACACCCAGTGATTACTGGGATGAGTAAATAACACTCAACTCATAATTCCGACCACTACGCAAACACGAGTTTTCGTAGTGCTTGGAAAATAAAGGTGGCTAGTAAGCATTTTAAAGTATACAGCTTCACTGCCCTCATGAGCACGTCTTCATTTCACCATTCACGTGAGTGTGTGTGTGGGGCCCTGTGTGTGTGTGTGTGTGGGAGGCTCGCTCTGTGTGTGTGTGTGGGGAACTCTCTGCAGTGCAGCCACAGAGCATGGGTCACTCTTGGCATTGTAAATGACAATGCAATTTATTTAACGATTAAGCTATTGCAATGTAAATGACAATGCCATTTATTTACGATTTAAAAAAAATATATCATGAGCAATGCCAATAGCTCTACCTTTAATAATGCCGAGACCATTGCATTGTAAATGCTTGTTCCCTTTGATACTGGGGGTGTGGATCCTTAATAACTCAGCAGGAGATGGGTCAATTGGTTTTTAGCAGCAGCCCAGGCCTTTTCACCTCCCGGGCTTCTCCTCCCCCAACTCTCCAGATGCAGGGAAGCCTGGTGGCATCTCAACCCCTCCCTGGGCCTAGACCTTTCCCAGCTCCTCTCACCTCTCAGATCCAGACAGTCAATCCACATTTCAGCAGCGACACACAGAAATACTCAAAGCACAAAACTCAGCCACTTTCTAAAAGAGTGGTTTCTGAACACACAGTGACAAAACCACCTTCACAGAAAGATGTGTTATGACGCTGTGAGCTAATACATACTAAACGTCACCTTTCCATTATAAACGTAAAGGAAACTAGGCTAACAAACACAACAACCAGCCTCCCCCATTCTATCCCTGGGCAGGATGGCATTTAAGCAGTGAAAAACGAAAATGGAGTGTTTTTCACTGTCAGGATATAACACACCTTAGTATATGTCCTGCCTTTTACCCCAACTGCACCCTGCCCAGGGGTTACCTGGGACCTACCACAGGGGTGCCCAATGTGTATGCAAAAGGGAAAGTAAGGCCTGACAAGTGGTTGCACTTGTTAGGACAACATGTTAACTTAGCAAACTGCGCAGGCCCTACAATGCAGGCCTGAGTTCCTTTCTCCACACGCCTTTGCATTACTAGCCCTGGCACCCACAGTGCACATGACTAGGGACTTTACTAGTAAGGCAACCATACCAATTATGGCCAACCAATTACCATTACACTTTACATAGGGAACTCTTGTACTTTGACACTGATCAGCAGTGGCAAAGTACCCAAAGCATCTAAATTGGCAACTCTGTGTCAGGAAAATGGTCTAGGGGGAAAGCAAAAAGTTTATGCAACTTTAGCAAAAAAGGCCAAGTCCTACAATATGCATACAGAGGAACGATATTAGATACACTTGAATATAAAGAGAATGAGAAACTTTTTCTGATTGATGCATGCATTATAAAAGTGCAAGGCGAATGATGACCTAACATGTTACAAAAAACGCATCGCATCAGAAATAAAGAAGGAGCCATCTGCCTTCGGTGAAGTGACAAAAACAGAATGTGACAAAAAGCATGACGTAATACATCCAGAAGCATATAAGTAGGTGGTATCGAAAAAAGGAAGTGGTTCTGAGATGCGCAGCAGATGAAGCATTAAGTGCAAAACATAACCAAATGAAAGGATGAACTGGAAGAGCAATAACATGGCATGAATGTATGCATTGCATCTTTCCCCGTCTCTTCACTTTCAGTCTGTCGTTCCAAGTTCTTTATTACTTAAAGTTTTAATATGATTGTAATACAAAGGCCGATGACAGAGTGAGTGATTATCTAAAGCTGTAATATGATTGTAATCAAAATAACTCCGACAGTGTGAATTCCCTGCTCTTAGGAGGATCCTTTGTATTCCCTTTCACTTTGCAAGGATGCCATATGTGCCTGTTTATTTTAGTTCCATGTTCAATGTATGAATTTTTATTTTCTCTTTTCTGCCGGGGTGCCATGTCCCTACTTTTTTTGTAGGTCACAGCCCATTTTCATGTGCCTTGTCAACTGAACCTTTGGTTCTTTTCCTTGCCTGAAGTATTTTTCCATCAGCATCAATCTTGAATGGGCAGTCGCAGGCATCTGCATTTTTTCTTTAACGAGGGGAATGGTAGCGCCTCTTGACTTCTGCCTTTCATGGTGTATTAATGCTGTGCTACTTTCTGCGACTGTATATTTGTAAAAAAAGGTGAGAGTGTTGCTTTTCTGGCAGGCACAACCCTGTTCTGTATAGACTGCAGCTGGCAAGGCAAACCTTTTTGTAATCAACCTTAGTCATCCGTCGAGTAGATCAGGATCCTTAGAGGAGAGAATCTTCAAGTCGCGTATGTGGTCCACACGGGTGTATCCCTACACCCGCGTGGACCACTTACGCGACCCGCTTTGATTCCCCATCAGTGACTTGAAGATTCTCTCCTCTAAGGATCCTGATCTACTCGACGGATCGCCCTAACATCACCTTCTTATTGACCCCCGCCTGAGATTGTTTGAGGCTTTTAATTAAGGATCCGTACCTACGAGGCGGACTCCATTATCCCGCTGAAACACTACCCCTAGCAGATTTATAACTTGTTGGCGATGCCGTGTGATTCCGAAAAACAACGTGCAACACCTATTGTCTGCCCCATGCTCTCCACCGTCCTAATGAAGACCCTCTAGCAAGGTCTCAGCTAGTACCTGCAACGATCTTGAGTCGAAACGTCGACACACCTTTCCTCTCCTCAGCTTCTGTTATTACTTGCCATTCCTGCATTTTTTGTTAAAGCATGAGATTTAATTGATTGGTTTGTGAACCATTGGTCATATGACAGTTTTATGTATCAAGGCTCAAACTGACTATTAATTTGTCACTTGTTTAGTTTTCCCACACTTTCCATCACCACCCTGACCTCTCCCTCCCTTTAGGGGCACTAATTGTGTATATATATTTATGTTTTTTATGAATTATTCCCAATCTATTGGATTTGCTGGTTGTGATTAAAAACAATGTTGCGAACTTTCTCAGAATTCAGCTTATAATTAATTGCTATTGCTCTATATGTTTATGTTCTGGGACCACTTTGTCTTTATCATTATTTCACCCAGGTCTCAGTGACTTATTTGGGTAAACCCCCGTGTTCTCAATACTAGAGACTTAAGGCAGAAAAATAGTTTTAGAATGTCTAGTCACTTTTCTGAAAGAGTTGGACCAAATTCAACTTTAGGGTTAAGCTGGATTTTGTACAACTAAGAAAATAAGTGTTTGAAGTAGATCACTAGCTTGGACCAATCTGGTTAGTTTTGATTAAGTGTAATAAAATAACCCAGTGCCGTCAATGGCACTGCCACCCTTGCTACAGTGAAAAATGGGTTTGGAGTGATGTGATCTTTACTGTAAGAATGTGTAACAACAGTATACACATATGTCTTGCTTTTAAAAACTATGCCACCTGCCTTAGGGCTGGTAAGGCCTACATTAGGGGTGACATATTGCTATTTAAATAGAATGTTTCTGTCTGGAAAAAGGGTGATTCAGGTCAAAGTGGCAGTTATAGGGGCACACCGTCAAATGAGTTTTCTGAATTTAAGACCATTAGATTCTATCACTGATCCAATTGATAGGAAATTATATATTGAATTCAGGTTAGGATATTTACAGCAAAATGCATTCACAGCTAAATGGTTAGGTATAGCTACGCCATCTTTGTTATGCCCAGTTTGTAAATTCATAATGAAACTGTAGTCCATGCTTTATTTGTCTGTGCAGCTTATTCTCACCGGAGAACTACTTGGGTTAAAGCAATATGTTTTCAGATTGGCACACGGAACTGTGCGGTAGCCTTAAGAATATTAAGATCAGATTCTACACCCTTCTACGTTTGTTCTGCTGCCAAATTTCTAGGAAGGATGTGGATTATAAATCGGAAAGCTATGTAAATCTAAACACAAAGTTAATAGATTAGGCCTCTATGTGATGCGTGTAAGGGAGGTACTAACTCTTTCTAAGCACATCCCTGTCTCATTTTGAGAGACAGATATTTTAGATTCCAAAGATGATTTTTAACATTCAAGTACATACCAGTTAGAATAATACTATTGCACGGAGGCCTTGTATTATTGTATTTTGCACTTATATGCAGAGTTTGCCCAATGCACGTTATACTGATTGTAAAGGATGTACAGTTGTGTTTGTCACACTAAGAACAAGGGGCGGCTCCTCCATTAGGGCAGAGGCGCGTTGCCCCTCTATTTCCTCGCAGTACGAGAAGCAGAAACATAAAAAGGTAAAACTACCATTTTATGTTTGCCTGGGGCCGGCAGGTGGGTGGGTCTGCTGAAGGGCCGGAGCAGAGTGGTTAGCCTAATGCTGTGGGCCCTGACTGTTTGGTCGGCCCTCCTGGGCCAACCAAACGAGTCATGCGCACTCTCCCTTTTCTCCATGTAGGCTGTATGCAGCCTACATGGAGAAAATGGCCTCACCATAGGTTCCGGCTGGGCACTGTCCCCACCTTAGGAAGGGAAGGGAGGCTACCTGCTTCCTGTTCCACAGGACCCAGCCAGGAGCTGAGACGATGCAGGACCCGGGAAGGTACGTTTTTTTCAATTAAATTCACCAGTCGCATGAACTGTGCCCCTCCCCACCCGCCCCCCACCTGCCAGTCATGCCGGCCGCAACTGCTAAGAACTGGTGCTATCTTTGTTTTGAATACTCCGACAACTGAATCAGCCAAAAATGTTCTCCAGGCATTACTTTAGAATGGAGGTCTGAAGAAGGATAGCACCCAAAGAAGATCATTATATATTGTATTTTTGACAATCCCATTGTACTTTTTTAAAGCAAATTCTGAAATAATGATACATTTTTTTCTTCTTAAATGATATTGGCAATAAGAAACTTTGTTGATGTAACGTTTTAAATAATGAAAATTTAATCAAATTTTACTGTAATATGACACAACTTTCATGGCATATGTTGCTGAAATAAAGTTTATTTTCTTACAAAATGGCAGTTTTAAAAATTCTCAGCTACTCTGCTGTTCCAAGCCTAGAGTCCTGATTTACAGGGTCACTTTAATGGTGAATATTAACTGCTGCAGTGCACTAGCCATTTAACCTACAGGCCCTGGACACACAGTGTGCCATATACAAGGGATTTATAGGTAAGTTAAATGTGTCAATTTGGGATTTTAACCAATTCAACAAGTTTTAGGGGTCAAAGCATAAGCATTGAGGTTTAGTTAAAAGGGACTCAGTGTTCTGAGTACAAAAACTAACAGCATCAGTCCAAAAAAATGCATGTGTGATTGGACAAAAAGAGCAAGTTTCTACCATGTGCACCCCTTCAGATAACAAGTGAGGACCAAATTGACCAGTCCCTTGGTAGGTCACATCATCTAAGCGGAAGAACCTGAAAAGGTCACCTGCACTGGCATGGTTAGTCACAGGTCTATGTTCTACTGTGAAGTCCATTCCAAGCAAGAAACTATTTTGGATTCTCACCACTCATCTGCATTAGCCATCTGAGAGTCCTGTGCTCAGTCTGAACCTTGAAGTGAGTTGCAAACAGTCACCCGCAGCTTCATCAGGGCAAAACCACAGCCAAGGCTTCCATCTCAATGGCACTAGATTACTGCCCTCTGGGAAGGAGTCACCAGAATTTAAAGTCAACTGGTTGAATCTGGCACTTACATTCAGTTGAAGCAAACATAAGGAGATGATGGAAGGAGTGTTGAAACTTTTCAGACACTCACCCCCAGTCACAGATCTGGGTTGAATCCATCATCATTCTTTAGCTCACTTCACCACCTCAGTTCAGACCCAACTATATGCAAATGAGTCTTGACCCTGTGCCTCATGGCAATAGTCCACCAGAACTGCCAAGCCAGGTCTTCCCTGAACCGGTAACAAGCATCTTCGGACTGGTTTGAGGGTAACACTCCTCATCAGCCAGGCTAGCTTGAATCCAGTGGCAAAGTGAGCAAGGGACCCACGTCTGGACTGTTCCCATGAGGCACAGGTTCATGCTCACTCTAATCTCTATTATTGTATTTCTAAAAACTGCACAAAGCCCATTTATAAGATAACAACTTCTCCTCTTCTGAAAGTCATACCCCTGCAATCTAACAAACATCTAATCCCACCAACCATGTGCAGGTGTGACATACCCCCACTAATAATCAGAAATAAATCCTAATAATTTAATCATCACAAGAGACTACAGTGAATGCATGGAATGGTTTGTGTGGGCACACACAAATAAACCCAATAGCCAACAATAACCAATAATACTGGACTAACCTCTAAATTTGGGTTCTGGTGTGGTGTGCTGCCTGGCTTAAATAACTTCCATGCCTCACCAGGGGTTGTAAGCGTCTCATAAATGTAATTACAATTACAATGATTGAGAGCTAACTGAACCTGGTCCCCTCCAACTAATAATCCACTTTCTAACAGGCAGGCAAAATTATTTACCTCTTTTTACAGATTGTATTGTATTGTAATTGCAGTTATATAGTACTTACTACCTCGGACTAGGCTTTGAAGTGTTTTTTTGGTGAGTAGCAGGCTACTCGGAACCCGTAAAGGATTAGTGTTGAATTAGTATAGTGGAATATGAAAGAAGTTCGAGTGGTGGATAGGTTAGTCAGTTATTTGGATTCAGAAGAATAGGGAAGGGATAGAAGAGGGAAAAAGGTTTGTATTTATAAAGCACTTGTTACCCCTGATGGGGTGTTGAATCACTTTTTTGGCAAGTAATATACTACTCCAGAACCCATAAACGATTAGTGTTAAATTAGTATAGTGAAATACGAAAGTAATTTGAGTGGTGGATATGTTATTCAGTTATTTGGATAGAGAAGGGTAGCTGAGGCAAAAAACATGGACAAAGGTTTGCCTTTATATAGTGCTTGATACTCCTGATGAGGTGTTGAAGTGCTTTTTTCAGCGAGTAGCAAGCTACTCTGGAACCCATAAAGGATTAGAGGATTAGTATAAATAGCACTCTTGAAACATCAGGCTATGGAAAATCAAAGGGAGAGAGAGAAACTGAGAGGATATAGCAGCAGGTTCCCTACTGGAAACATTGCTCTTAAGCTATGGGTAGAGATGCCACAGTACCAATGTGTTCTGCAGATGAGCTCTCATAAAGACAAAACAATGTAATCAAACTACTATTCAAAAACAGGAGTCCAAACAGACTCTCTAGCCTACACTTGGAACCTTGGCAGGAGTAAGTCATTGTTTAGAAAAAATTGTATGTATTACATTTACAGCAACAGTAAAGTAACATTAAAGTTAAGAAACAAGCAAGTTAAATTCCACAAACCAATTTTGGCAAAAAGAATAATATTTATTGATCAAAAAGACACAAAAACTAACAAAATCATATGTAGAGCTCAGGAGCTATTAAAAACAAACCTGAATCTACAGAACATAAGATTACCTTAAATGCTAATTCAGGTAAAGGGAGTGCTGTTGACCAAGGCTAGTGCATGATTTGAGTAAAACCAGTAATGGAGCAAAGACAGATATAGACTGTGTAGTGCCTTGAGGTTGTCAAGAACACCATAATGGCCATCCAGTTAAGAGATTCCACATGCCTTTTCCCCTAACTATCTGCTGAGAACATCATAGAAGAAAAAGGTGTTTAGGAAATGTCATTTTTTTCAGGAAGCTAGGGCCAGATGTAGGTAGGCATTTACCGGTCGGTAACGGCCGAATTCGGCCGTTACCGACCGGTAAATGCAATTTGAGATGTAGGGCCCTGTATTTTACAGAATCGGTAAATTTACCGATCGGTAAATTTACCGAATCTGTAAAATACCGAATCGGTATTTTTTCCGATTCGGTAAAATTGATATGTAGGTGGGACTCTTCTGAGTCCCACAAGCATTACAGAATCGGTATTTTACCATCAAATACTATTTGATGGTAAAATAACGATTCTGGTGTGCATGCACATGTGTGCATGCACACCTGTGCCATATGACAGGCAGACCTGCCCTTAGGGCAGGTATGCCTGCCACATGGCCCCCGAACCTTTTTTGGGGGTGCTAGAGGGTGTCAAAGTGACACCCCCTGCACCCTTGTCAGAATCGGTATTTACCGATTCGGTAAATACCGACCGGTAATGCCCCATTCATTCCTATGGGCTTCAAAGCCCATAGGAATGAATGGGGCATTACCGGTCGGTATTTACCGAATCGGTAAATACAGATATTTACCGATTCGGTAAAAGGAACATCTGGATGTTCCTACATATCCACCCCTCAGATTTACCGATTTTTTATTACCGAATCAGTAAAATTCGGTAATTAAAAATCGGTAAATCTCATTTACCTACATCTGGCCCCTAGTTACTTATCTTCTGGAATCCTCCATGTTGCTGTAGCTATCCCATAGTTCTCTCGGAGGTGGTGGTGATAGATTATATCATCATTCCCAGTTTGAGTTGATGGGGAAGTGGCTTACAACGGCTAGTTTCCAATTGACAATGGCTTATCTATATTCTGTGATGTCATTTCCTGTTTCTTAAGAATAAAATACTGCTGAGTGTGGTGTCCTGAACCTCCGTGTGGGTCACATTGTACATGCTCTGGAATGTGGACTATGTTGCCAGGCACCGGGTTGGAACTGCTTGTGTGGCAGTTAAGCTGGTCCTTTGACTGAATGGGGTCCCTGCAACTTTGTGTCCTAGTAAAGCTACCTTCAACTCAACATATGTGTCTCTTGCTGTTCTTACTGAGGGGACCCACCTCTACATTTTGGCAAGGAGGATGGGATTTTCAAATAAAAAATAAAAAAGTGATTTGCTCATAAGTTGGTTTCATCAGAGAGACTTGCATGTGTTTCTTGATGCCAATGAATGACCCTCTGTTTGTGCAAGTGATCTTGGTTGCTTAAAAAACTATATGCAGTGCATAAAGATCAGTCTGATGCCATTCCTAAGATTGCCAAGGTCAGGAATGTGCCCCTATCGGTTAGAGAGAGCATGAAAGCCGAGGTGGATAAACTCTTAGCCAAGGGGATTATTCAAGAAGTTGAGGCAACATAGTGGGTCTCTCCAGTTGTGATGGCTTTTAAGGCCAATGGTGAGGCCCAGCTCTGTGTGGATTTAAGCAAACTTAATAGAGCTGTCATTTTTGACCACTACCCTTTGCCCAATATAACTGGGATGATGTGTTCACTTGAAGGGGGAAACCATTTCTCCTCGTTAGATCTTATCTTCACTTACCACCAGGTCAAGCTTCACCCAGCTTCCCAAGATCTGACAGCCTTTGCCACACACTTTGGCATGTTTAGGTTTCTGATAATGCCCTTTGGCCTAAGTTCTGCTGCATTAGTATTTCAGAGAGCAATGGAGCGCATTCTTAGAGGCCTCCATGGTGTCAAGGTGTACCAAGATGACATGCGCATCTTTGGTGTGGATCTAGAACAACATGACACATGGCTTAGGTCTATTTTAAAAAACGTTCATGATGCAGGTCTTACTCTTAGAGCAGACAAATGCTGATTTGATGTGAAAGAAATAGAGTATCTTGGTCATTCTCTGTCTTCTGCAGGTATTAAGCCTAAAGCATCCTTGGTAAGTTCCATCAACGGTCTACAAGCTCCCTCAAATAAGGAGGAGCTAGTTAAATTCCTTGCTATGGTAGAGTTCTATTACAAATTTGTTCTGAATTTTCCTGAGAAAACTTTGTGTCTAAGATCACTGTTGAAGAAGGGAAGTGAATTTGTTTGGTCTAAGACTTGTGAGGAGGAATTTCTTTGCATCAAGAAGCACCTCACTGATGCACCTTGTCTAGGTAGTTTTGACCCCACAAAAGTCTTTTGCAGTATGACAGATGCGAGTGCAACTGGTTTGGGTGCTGACCTGTTGAGGAAGATTGATGGAGAGGAGAAAACCATTTTGTTTATTTCCAGGCCATTGAGGGGTGAGGAGTGTAGTTATTCAGTAGTGGAGAAGGAGGATCTTGGTGTGTTCTGGGCGGTGCTCATGCTAAGGAAGTTTTTGTGGGGGAAGAAATTTAAGATTTTTACTGACCACAATCCCCTTAAGGATGTTTTCTCAAAGAAGAGAATAGACTTTGTTTCCCATCGCATAAGGAAATGGATTGTGCCCTGACAAGAATTTGATTTTGACATTTTATATTTGCCTGGTTCTAATAATGTCTTGGCGGACTGCCTTTCGAGGCTCTGCTGTGAGGATGGTGATTTGACAGTTGATGTTGAGCAGTTTGGTGGTGAGGAGTTTGAAGAGGAAGTCAATGTATGTCTAATCAGTGAGGGTCTCGTTTCTGAGAGTGTATGGAAAGAAAGTTTGGTGTGTGATGTTGTTTTACAGAGAGTCATCTCCTTTATCAATGGTGGTTTGTGTGAGAAGGACTGTGAGGAGGAGCTTAAGGAATTTTGGAATGTTAGGGAAGATCTTACTGTTGTAGATGGTCTCCTCATGCGTGGTAGTAAACTTATTCCACCACTTACTTTGAGAGGCAAGTTGATTGAAAGCGCTCATGCATCCAGGGAGTGCAAAAACTAAGGAAAGGATCAGGGAGGCATATGGGTGGCCAGGTATGGATGTGTATGTGGAGAGGCTGATGCGAGAATGAGCAGAGTGTGCTTGTTCAGACATGGTTCTGAAATGCAGAACACAGCCCACGGTTATCAGGGAGCAAGCCTCTGGTCCATGGACGGACATTTCTTTTGACATTTGCGTCCTGAGCTGCTTAAAATTCAGGACCTTTATGTCATTGTTTGCATTGACATGTTTTCTCGGTGGCCTGACATCAAAATTGGTAATTCAGTTGAGTCTTCTGTGGTAATTCAGTTTCTTGAAGAACTCATTGAACAGGAAGGGTTTCCGCTTATGCTTTTGTCAGACAATGGAGTCCAATTCACTTCTAGGGTCAAGGAGGAGCTTTTGACCTTTAGAGTAATTACCCACAAAAGGGCTGCTCTTTATCCCCGGAATGCAACGGTGTTATAGAGAGATTTATTAAAGTGCTAAAGGAGACCATGCAGCAAGCGGTTGCCTGTGGTGAAAGTTGGGAATTGGCTGTTCACTTCCCATTCCTCCACTGGAGTAGCTCCCTTTCGCTTGTTCAAAGGAAGAGTTCCCAACATAGAAGTTGCCCCGTTATGGGTTACCTCAAAGAGGTTGCTGGTGGATAGTGTGGTAGGAAGAACAGATGGCTGGAAGGAAAGAGAGAGACTGGTGGTGAATAAAAGGAAGGCTTGGTATGATGAAAAGAAGGGTGTGAAGAATTCCATTGTCAATGCGGGTGACTGGGTCAAGATTAAATCTCCCAGGAGAGGTGGGGGTCCAAATTCAGTGGGCCCTTTAAGGTCCTTAAAGTCTTCAAAAATGTGATAAAGACAAGTGACCCTAGAATCTGGAATTTGGGTAGGGTAGCAAAATGTCCGGTCGGACCCACTGCTGCTCCTGCCTCTACTGCATGTGCAGCGACTCTAGATTCCGTCCCAGAGGAGCCCTTAGTGAATAAAAGAGGTGGTTGGCCTAGTCGCTTGAAGCGCATTCCTCGCCACTTGCAAGATCTCCAAGAGTTCTATTGAATTTTAATTATTAAGCCTTGATAAATCTCACTAGCTTAATCTGGTGAAGGCGAAACGTGTTGGCTGGAGAAAGCATAAAGAAAAAACAAAAGTGGCTGCAACAGCAGTAGGTATCATTTGGAAACCAGATTAATAATAAATAAAACAAAATGTGTTTACACAAATAAAACCCTTCTCAACTGAAGAATTGTGTCCACACTGATTACTTTCACACAAATGGATAACAAGACCAAACCGGTGAAACCCGCTAGTGGGATCCCTTTTTCTTAAGAAGATATGTGTTATGTCTGTTAATTAGAGTTATGTGTAAGTTGTGCGCGAGATTCTGCAAGTCGATTTCATATTAATGGTTGGTTGTAAACAAGAGAGCTTACAATTGACTCATGTTGAAGTTGTTCTCGCATAATTTGCTGTCTTCCTCACTGTGGGCAAACAAAGTATATAATTTTGTAAATCCCTGCCATCTTTTTAAATTAATAGTGCCAGGCACAGGTTTCACATACCCAGACATTCTACTACTTCAGAAAGGAAGGAATGGCTCTACACCTGTCCCGCCCCAGAGCCTATGCTCATGCGCAATTTCCCTATGTAGCTGATTTACATTTATGCAAAGTTATTTGTGCACATTGAGGGCAATTTGCATAAGAAAAAAACAGAGCACCATGTTTAGCCACAAAGGTATTTTAAAGTATGTAGAATACTTATAAATTATCTTACAAAACATTCGATATGGGAATAAAATGTGACTATTTTGGAATATCAATATACAATTAGTACAAATAGAAAGGACTGCGCCCTCTTTGGACTTCTCACAAAGGCATTTATGAGTACATGAAGTAGGATTACTGGAGTCCCACTTGCTCGTACATCAGTGGCACCCTGAGTTACAGTATGAGCTGTAGACATGACACCTTGGAGACAGAGAGCAGTTGTCACTACTGCGTGTTTAAGGTCTGCGGTTTCTACGGTTAATGCATTAAGTCATAGTTACCAAGTTTAGAATGCAGAGAACAATAGTTCACTAAAAGTAGGTACATGCCACATTTCTGCACCTGTGCATACGTGCTAGTACGATATACTATGAGAATATATTTTAAAAATTATAGAAATGTAAACCGGTGCTTGTATTTATTTTTATTTTTTATTTTAGGTTTTTGTAAAGCGCGTAGTCACCCTTGAGTATCCCAGCGCTGAGCCTTGTGCCCTCCAGGGGAGGGGCGGAGGAGACTTCAAGTAGATCAGGGAAAGAGGAGTGTTTTGAGGGACTTCCTAAATTTTAGGAGGTTAGGTTCCGCTCTAAGGTTCGGGGGAAGAGCGTTCCATTTTTTGGCCGTGTTTACAGAGAATCTGCGACCGCCAAAGCGGGCTTTCTTCACCCTGATTGCTAAGTATATCGACTTGCTCCATACCGTAACAATATCAAGCTGTGGAACATGTCATACGATCACTTTTCGAGCAAACATGGCACTGTTCCTGTTCTCGATGCCAGCTTTTATACTCGCGTGCGGTGAACAAAATGTAACTGAGAGAGAATGTGTGCGGTGCCCTGCCGACAGAGAGCAAGATGCTGTCGATTTTGCCATCTGGTTGCCTGCTCCCCTTCATAATTAGACCAAAGTCTCACAAGTGCTGGAACAAGAAGGATGTCAAACGCACTTTCCTTCCTTTTCAAGGTAATTTGAATTTTCGCAGCTCATTTGAAAGCGCATATCATTATCAGGCGCAGGTGTGAGAGAAGCTCAGTGTGAGGAGAAAGGGCTTAACTCCCGCAGAGCCCAGAGAAGAGCGTGCATTGCTAATCTTTGCAACTTTCAGTGTGCTAATCTTTGCAACTTTTAATGCAGTGGCGCGCTTGAGAGATAGCCACACTATTTTTGTTCAGATACTCGCGGAAATATATCACGATGTTTTTTTTTTGTTTTTGCTATTAGAAACCGGTTTCCAAGTGATTCTTTGCTTCTAACTAGTATGATGAACCTAAAAAATAAAAATTGTCAAAAGATGACAAATCACGTTTGTTAATAATAGTATCTTATTTTTATTGTGAAGGTTGTCCAGGGGATGAGACGCGTTCTTAACACTTCCTGATAATGCTAGCATTAGAACGTCACGATGAGATTGTCATGTAAAAAATAAGAGCAGCAGGGGCGCATGAGTAATTAATGCGACTTGGATAGAGACAACACTAGTACTAGTTTTGTATACATCAACCTGTCTTTCTTGTCATGTATAAAAAGTTTATATGCCAAGCTGTGAAACTAAAGAAACGATAATATGCCACGTTGCTGTTAGTTTAATGCAGATTCTTATTTAAAAATACACAGAAAAATGAAACTTGAATAACAACTTTGATGGTCCTTAATAATGAACGTTTGTTTTAGCTTTTATCTGCTAGTATTGCAAATGAGTTGTTCAAAACAAAGTGACAATCAAGATGTTACATAAAAAATGATAGAAAAGCTATATTTAATAATTTATTATGGGGCCTGGCCGCAAATGAAACAGCATGTTTTCAAAAACTAACATACGAGATTTTCCAGATTTTATGTCAAGAGAATATTATATCCTCATTTTTTAGCTGTGCCTACCGTGGAGCACCTAATGCCAAAAATTGTTTTAAAAAGTTCAATACTTAGGCTGCAGGCTTGTCCAAGGAGTATCTCCTAAGCTACTGATAGATCTCCTGTGTGCATCCCAGCCTTTCAAATTAGAACCTTCTGCCTGTTTGAATTAAAATATGTATGACAACATTGTGTATTTCAAGACAGAAATGTGTGTATTTTCTGAACTCAAAAGCTGATGTTTGGAGAAAAATGGCTACATTTCCAAAATCTATTTCAGACAGATTTTTGAGTGATAAATCAAACGGGGAGATTTATTGCTAAGATGATTTCTTTCATGCGAGGAGCACAGCAGCTGTGGCATATATTGCCTATGTTTTGGTATTCCAAATTTAAAAAGCCTTTTTGCATTAGTGCTGGCAAAAATCCTGCTGCATTGAAGTGATCACTTCTGGGAATCTTATATATGGTGGCCACTAATGTAATCTTGTCTGTTGTGATCTCTATTACAACACTAATAATATTAGTAGCGCACCAGGAATTTCATTGAACATAAGCTCTTATTAAACAAAAGTATGGGGTGCCTTGGAAGTGAAGGGGTTTGATAACAATATCAACAACAAAGTTTATTGTTCAGTTAATAAAAACCATTACAATCGTAAAATGATGCTTTGCGACTTAGCCTATCATTAAAAATGCTTGGTTACAGAATCATCTGTTAAGTCGAAGAATGAAAATGCTGATTCGTATAATGCGCAGTGCTTAGTTTGTAAAATAATAAGTGCCAGGTCCCTTGTCAGGTGGCCACTGCAGCTTGCACCAACAATTGTTCCTGCCAGCACTGCCAATGACAGAACTATCACAACTACTAACTATCCCACTCATACATATGTGACAATTCAGAGTATTCTAGACCCCCAAACCTATAAAATATGGCATGGGTGGCAGGTGTTAGTCGTTTATTACCGTATGTTGAACTAATATACAACTCTTGTTGTGCTTATCTCTAAACTAGAAGTTGTGCTCATCTCTAAATTAGCTAAACAGATATGATAGTGTGCCATGTGGCACACTGTCATAAGTGCTGATGGTGACAAATACCTGCTGGAACCGAGCACCAGGAACTACCGGCTCAAAATAAGCACCGATTATGTCCCAACACGTTAGTATGTACACCCTCAATTCAAATCATACCCTAGATAAATTACAGAGTCAATAATTGTCCCTGATTTTTTCCTTGAACCTATCGAAAGATAAAGAAGCACACATGATGAATGTTTGTTAGGACATATAGGTGGCCAATGAATAGACATCAAAAGACCAGTGCAAAGGTAAACCAGAGAAATTCATTGTTAAAATTCCAAGTTCTAGAAGAGACACCCCAAGAACCATTTATTTTAAAAGGATTAAGATAGAAGTAAAGTAATCAGTCTGATTGCCTCAAGAATTTCGCATTCTGAGTTATTGCTCATATTCCAGAAGATGATCATAAAACCAGCGACTAACAGCTATAAAAATTTAGTGGGAAAATAAAGTGCCAAGTGGACGTGGGATGCAATCAACTCATAGAAATTGTAAACGTGATTTGTAAAATAAAGTGCTACATGCTTAAAATATACAAAAACACAGATATATATATTCATGGCCATCGTTGTTATCCTAGGCCCTCTGGGCACATCTTATCATCCTAAATTCATCACATCCTAAATGCCCACAACTAAAACTTCAGATCTTCAGTAAAGTGAACAGGAAGAAGCATGGCTTGCCAGAATTTCTTTCTGCAAATCTACTGTTGCTAATTTCAGATATTTAAATAGCCAGTTCATTAGCTGCAGTGTCCTTGATAGTCCTGACACCCAGTCAGTTGAAGCATGATCATAGAAGCTTTCTTCTTGGGAACAAGAAAAAGGGCCATGTGCAAATTATATTCAGTAATATTTCCTTGCCGACACTGTACCCCTCTGCAGCATGTGCATATAGAGCGATTTTCTACAGGCTTCCAGTGAGTTCAGAGGTAGGAGTAGGAACCTAAATCGAATATATATGGCTCATAAAGATTGTTTCATATTCATATTCATATTCAACAGGAGACATGATTGAGGGGAGGGCAGGAAATATGAGGCTAATAGTAGCTGTGCTCTGGATAATCTGCCCAAGGACCCAATGTTTTTCATTTAAAAAGTACAACCTCACCCCCATCTTTACTTGATCTTTAAAATGATTCTAATCTGTCTTGTTAGCCCAGATTTCCTTGAGCTGTACCTCACTTAAAATGGTATTCAAGGTTGGAATGCAGTTTCTATTATGAATTTTCGAATAGGCTTGCTGTTCTTTCCAGATCAAATCTTTTAGAGATTTCTGAGTAGTGTTCCTCAATCGAAAGCAGTACTTGATACATTCTGCATCTGTTAAGGTTGCTATGCTGGCCATAATAAATTCCAACCCGAGCTGGCCGACCGGTTTGCTCCTAGGCAGGCCAAACCCTGACTTGTTTGCACCATGGTATTTTTTTCCAGATCAGCATGGAGCTTTGAGCCCAAGACTGAGACCCATAAATAATTGCAGATGCCAGATTGCTCTAAATACTTCTATTACAGTATTAGCACTTGGGCTGTTTAACTTCTGTTAATCTTATAGAGTTGGTTTTGTTGATAGGTCTCATAGTAATAATCATTTTCAGTTGGCTTTTTCATGTTAATTCGGAGTCTAACCATATTCCTAGGTCTAAATATGAGTCAATAGTGGATAGCTTTTGCTCACCTATCCACCATACATACTTGCTCTTAGAGTTGCCCAATCTCATTATCTTGGTTTTGACCAGATTGAGCTTCAGTTCATTCACTTTGTTGTATTGTTGGGGGCAGTTTAGGGCCTTTTGCAGGGCTATTGCTGTCTGATCCAGCAGTGTTTTGTCATCTAAATACTGTAGAAGCGGAAGATGTGGCACCCCCAATTTTTGGGGAAACGTTTTGAGATTAACCAATGATGGCAAAAATTAACCAATCATGGCAACAGGTCAGCAGTGTATTGAAAAGCCTCGGCACAAGTACCCAGCCCTATTTTAGGCTGCGTTTATTTGGAATTTTTTTTAAGTTCGTTGATCCATTGCCTAATTTCACTCTTAATAATGTATCAGTATTTAGTAGACGTATGGTGATAAAAAGCTGTTACGGCATATTCCAAGCCTTCAACTTTCTCCACAGTGCACCCTTAGTTGACTTTGTCAAAGGCTACACTGTTTTCTAAGAAGCACACATGCAATGAGGATTTGTCAGTTTTCGCCCTATTAGCTAATGCTTCTAAGTTGATGGTTAAGATATTTTCAAGAGCTTCACAGCCTTTCCTGAACCCGGACTGAAAGGCTGCCAAAATGTTACATTTGTTAACCCAATCTACCAATTCGGCCAGCAACAATCTAGCAAACAACTGTGCATCAATGTCAAGAAGAGTTATTGTTCCATACTTCTGAGAGTTGTCGGTAAGCCCCTTTTTGTGGCCAAAATCTATTGCATTGGGTTAACAAGGAATGCACCAGGCATCCATGTCTTGTTTGAAACCTGAACTCCATTTCGGCCCGGTGCACCATTACTTCGCATGGAGACACGATTCTTGTTATATCAGGTTTTGCCAGCACCAGTGGTACATTGATCTTATAAGTTTGATGCGTCCTCAAATGAAGGGCCTCAGTTATGTTCTGTCCGAGGTCGACCTCAATGGGACTAGTGGATGTAGTGCTAGTCATTGGGCATTCCAGTGGCTCTTTGGGATCATTATAAATACAGTTGTGATAAGTATTTGTCCCATGCATCTGTATCCATATTGTTTACTGCAGTTTGGGAGGGTCATTACTTGTGGATGAGCTACCTTGTACTTTTTGTAGTGGACACAAGGATCCCTGGCAGCCATCCCCAGTCTTCGAGTTCTGCTTCATGCACTCCTTTATCATGTATGTTACACTGCTCTAATTATCAATCCCTCACCCTTCTTTGAGGGATTGAGATGTTCTCTGGCTTCGTAGTTTACTGCTTTGTAAATATAAAGGGCTGTGCCTTGTTGTACTGCTTGAGCCTGAAATCTCTTTGAAGTTCCATGTGTTTGTTAATATGGGAGTGTTCCGATCGAGTCAGTAGATCTTGGCCAGCAAGGGAGCGACCACTCAAGGTTGTAGTTCCAATAAAAAGAACACTTATTACAAACTAAACCCATACCTGATATTTTCCTTTACCACAATTTGGTGACGAGGTCGCCAGCAGAGGAGTTATGGTGTTTTGGGGTGGTCAAGGTGAATCTGAGTATGTGGATGAGGAGAGCTGACCACGCAATTGAGAATCAATTGAGCACATATTGCAAAGGAGACATATCCTGGAGAGAAGTTTGTTTGTGGGAACTAAAAAAAATAGAAAATGACTTTGGGGAAATTGAGGACAAAAGTACCAGACGCTCTAAAGTGTATGTTGGTTTGGATCACATGTTCCACAGGGACTCTCTTAGATTGGATCCAAGATTATGTGCGACATGTGCATTGTAGCACACATTTCAAGATGCACAGCGGCCATATTAGGTTGGACTTTACTAAGCAAGTGCACTTGGGCTTTACGAAGTGAGCATACAGTGATAAGCACACCTGAATAAAATGGAGCAGCAAAATTGGCTTTCATCGTTGTCCAATTTGACGAATATTTATTGTGCTCATTCCGCATCGGCTGACTGGAATGTACAGAAATGTTGAGATGAGCAACCTGGAATGGCGATGCACACATCATGTATTGCGTATTGTGTGGGTTGCTTTGTTGAACACTAGTGGTCATTTTAGTAATTTTTAACCTCAGCACAGTACTGTACTCATGGAATCTGTACATATTTCAGTGTTTACTTATCCATGTTTCCTTTTGAAAGCTGGCACACCACCTATTCCATGGTAAGATTGAATTTAAATCTTCATGGTCAAGACTTTCGGCCTGCATGGAAGAAAGCTTTTTTATTGAGTGCTTTAAGTAAAGAAGGACAATGCATTTTTGGATTATTCACCACAAGCTGTAAAACCTAATGGTCAGCCTATTCCAGATATATTTAGGGAAGCTAGAGACAAACTAGAAGTAAGTTTTGGTAAAGGAGAGAATTCAGTCATGGTGAGGTACAAATTGTATACTCAACATCAAAGTACTGAAGAGTTAATCAATGAATTTGTAGCTAGGTTAAGAGAATTGTCAACTAAATGCCAATTTGGTGAATGACAGATGAACTTAACCAAGATCAGTTAATTGTGCAGTGCAAGAGTAAGAAAATCCAAGACAGATGATGTGCAGCAAAGAATCCCGCATTAAAGGATGCAATTGATGTAGCAAAAGTTGTAGAACAATCTGATCTCTGTATGAAAGAAATAGAAAGGGAAAGTTACGGACACAAGTTTCTAGAGGTGGAGGTTATCACTAAACCAGAAATGGAAGTGGGTGCGGTGTTGAAATCCTCAAGTCACTCATTTAAAGTGGTGTGTTTTCTAAACAATCTAATAGGTGTTGAAACTGCTGTGGAAGAATATGCCATATGTCAGATTCAAAGTTGTGTTTTGCTATTAGCAAAGAATGGTCATTTAGGTCATTTTACTAGGATGTGTACATTTTGACTTTCTAACAAAGTGGCTGCAGTATCAGAAAATTCATCTCTGGCCATTAAGACAGGCAGATGACACGCAAATTGTTGTGTCAATCAAAAATGACAGCTCAAATACCGCAGACAAATTAAAAAACTGCATGACACAGGTCAGCCAGTGGATGGAGCAGAACTGCTTAAAACTGAATGGAGACAAAAGCGAGGTTATGTTACTAGGAACAAATGCAGGAATTTGGTCACCAGACTGGTGGCCGGCGGATCTGGGCAACTGTCCGTCACCCGTAACTAAAGTCAAAAACTCAGGCATCATGCTAGATAACAGGCTCACCTTTGATGCCCAAACCAGCAAATTAGCATCCACTATGTAGTTCATCCTAAAAATGATCAGGAAACTAGTGCCATATATTCCTCTGGATTCCCGTAAAACTGTAGTGACCACTCTGGATTCCCGTAAAACTGTAGTGACCACCTTAGCCTTGTCAAGACCCGATTACGGGAACGCATTATACGCTGGGATGCAGGCACAACATTTGAACAAACTACAATGCCTGCAGAACTGGGCAGCACGCCTAGTCCTAGACATCCCAAGAACAGAACACATATCACACCACCTGGATACCCTACACTGGCTCCTACTGGCAAAACGAATAAGATTTAAATCACTATGTTTAACATATAAGGCACTCCAGGGCACAGGACCCCTCTTCCTCAGAACCCACCTTAAGTCATACACCCCCACAAGAGAATTACGATCTAGCCAGGCAAAACTTGTACAAGTTCCTAGGTTCAAACAGGCCAGATGGGAGGGCAGAAGCTTTATACTGCATGCTGCCAAAGATTGGAATCGTCTTCCCCTTGCTATCAAGAACTGTACCTCCCTGATGTCATTTAGGAAATCAGTAAAGTCATGGCTCTTCAACCCCTGCTAAATCCAGCTCTTGTGACACCAGGACACTGTCTTTTTCTGCAGCGCCAAGACGCCCATGTGCATACGCGCACTTCACAAAACCACAAATCAAATCAAAATCAAAAATTGAGGGTTGATAGAATTTTGAGTGTGGGTTGTGAGGGAAATGTAACTGAAGAAGCTATATGAACATAAAATCAACAAATGGTGGATACTGGGTCTACGTACACTTTTATCTCAAAAGAAATGTTTGAATGCAAGTGGACGGAACCACTTTGAAACCTAAGGACATATCTCCAGGCCAGTATCAGGAAATAACTTTTTATATACTGGGCTACATGGAACCTCACATTTCTTTTCAGAAAAACATATACAGGGCAAGGTGTATGCAGCTGATAATGGACCGCTGATCTTGGGGTGGTTAAACCAGTATGATCTACATATCATTATTAACTCTAGGTCTCCATCTTAGATTATGGATGTGGAGGATGGATCCATTCAGGAAATATTAAATGGGGTGAAATATACAGTTGATGACAAATGTGGACAACTTAAAGAATATGCGCACAGCATTGTACTAAAAGGAGATGCAGGACTGCTTCAACACAAGGTCAGGAGGGTGTCTATTGTGGTTCAAGATGAGGTAAAGAAAATGATACAGGATATGTTGAGTGAAGGGATCATTGAACTAGCCGAGGCGTCTGGATATTATTACTAAGAAAGCTGATGGACAGGTGAGAGTTTGTGTGGCTCTCAGATCATTTAATCAAAATATTGTAGTTGATGCATTTCCAATGCCTAACATTAATGAATTGATGTTGTTGCTTAAAGGAGGGAGGTATTTTTCTCAGTTGGTTCTGAAAAGTGCTTACCACCAAATTAATCACTAACGGCTTGTATAACCATGGAGGGAACCTTTCAGTTTACTTGCATTTCTTTTGGGTTGGCTCTTGGAACAAGGATTTTTCAGCACATGGTTAACAAAGTATTTAAAGGATTTCAGAATATCGTATATTTCCAAAAAGGCATCATAATCATTGGTGAAACTATTGAGCAACACAATGTTGTACTCCTGCAAGCTTTGCACAGAATCACTGAAATAGGACTAATGTTAAGAAAGGATATGTTCTTTTTTTGAAGAACAAATTGAGTATTTTGGGGTACACTATTTCAGGGGAAGGGGTAAAACCAGAGAAGGATTTGTTAAAAGCAATTGATTTGGCATTGGTTCCCGTAGATAAGGAACAGTAATGGCCCTTTATGGGACTGATAGAATATTATTCTAAATTTGTGAAAAGATTTGCAGATGAGACAGAATTTTTGGGGTTATTATTGAGATTACCATCCAATTTTATATGGGGTTGTGAACAGGAGAAATGCTTTGATGATATAAAGAAAAGAAATTGTGACGCAGGGAAATTGGTGCCCTTTGATATCAATCTTCAATCCATACTCACTTTTGATACAAGTGCCATGGGTTTGGAAGTTATTCTTTCTCAAAAACATGGAAACAGAAAATAACTGTGGCATTTGCATCAAGAACATTTACTGATTCAGAAAGAAACTATTCTGTTATCATAAAGGAAGCGCTAGCTGCAGCTTGGGGTGTTGAATATCATCAAACATTCCTATGGGGGAACATAGGTTACCTTGTGGACAGATCATAAACTGTTAGAGAAAGTTTTGCTCCAGGGTGGGACAGGTTGAGGGTCAGTGAGGTTGGCAAGGTTAGAAGCGAGGCTCCAGAATTATCGATATCAGATTGAACACATTCAAGGCTGAAATAACACCCAGGCAGATTGTTTATCAAGGTTGCCAGTTGATTGGCGGGTGGTGGATGGCCCAGCTTTATAAGCCAAGGAGAGTAAAGGTGTTGTATCTTCTGTTCAGGATGTGGTAGTTGGTGGTGACGGTGTGTTTACTGTTGAATGTGGTGCCCTGCGATGGATGCTGATTTGATTCTAAAGAAAGTTGTGCAAATGGTGATTGCTGGGAGTAGAAGGAAGAGTTGTGTGTCTGTACATGTGAGGCTATATATCAAGGATTTGGATGAATTGACCATGTGTGGTGATAAGTTGATGTAGAGGGGTGACAGATTTGTACCACCCTTAGGACTGAGATTTAAACTTATGGCATTAGCCAAAAAAGGGTATTTAGGACAGAGTTTAACTCAACGTAGACTTAAAGCTCAGTTTTGGTGGCCTGGCTTGGATGATCAAGTTACATTTTGGATTGACAAGTGTGTTCTTTACAAGGAGGTGGAGACAAGACTGAAGGTTGGTGTGCAGTCCTCTATGGGGCACATTAGCAATCCTGGTAAGCCAAGGCACAGTGTGTTCATGGATTGTTATTGGTCTGATGGGTGAACTTCGCAGTGAGTGCAAATTTGCTTTGGTAATGGTTGATGAATATTCCAAATGGATCTGCATGACACTTTGGGAAAAATTACTACAGGTGTCAATATGCCTAGTTTGAAGATGATATCTTTGGAAGAGGGTGTACCATCAGCAATAATAACTGACAGTGGCACTCAACTTATTTCCTGTGAGATGAAAATGTTTTTGGCATCATGCACCATCGCACCTCACTTTATATGTTATATGTTATATGTTATGTTATGTTATATATTGATTTGTAACGTGCATTGATAGTCAAGACTGTCCTGGCACGGAAGAGAGACCTAGTGTCAGCTGAGAACAGAGGAGCTAGAACGCTTGCTGAAATAGATGAGTTTTGAGACGTTTTTTGTAACTAGTCAGGTTCGGCGTGTGCCTCAGAGCGTCCGGTAACACACAAGGCAATGGTATTATGGAAAGAACAAATTGTTTGGTTAAAGACATTATCCAGATGGCAAGTGTGAGTGGACAGGATGTGGAAAAGTCAATGGAGGACATGATGTGGGCATTCCACCCCACTGTACGGGAAGCTACTTATACATCTCTGTTTGAAGCAATGAATGGGAAAGTACAGAGTACCAAGTTAGTACAATCTTGGATGAAAGAATGGATGTTGCAAGGTGGTGAAAGGAGGGAATCATTAATGATTAATACTCGGTAGATAAGTGGTACTGTGAAAGTTGGTGATTAGGTAAAGGTCAAGGATGGTAAAATAAAAAAAGGCCTGTCTAAGTGTAAAGGCCTGTTCAAATTCAAATGTGTGCACCATTATTACATTCCGTTGGAGAATAGAGAGATGGAATTTTCATAGGGTTGCAGTGTATCAAAAAGGTGGTGAATGTACAACAAATGAAGATGCTGGATGTAGTAGTTTCATGCTGATTGAAGATGCAGATTTTGGAGGGGAACATGGTTTGTCTGACCCTTCCTTAAAAATTGAAGGTAATGCTTATTCAAGTTTTGTAAATGTTCTTCCCACAAACAGGGGAAGAGAAGTGTAAGGGATCAGAGGTCTCCTGGATTTTTAAGGGATTATGTTTATTAAGGTAAACATAGCAAACTTATCTGTTGGTATGAAGTATTGTGCTTTTGTCCATTTCTGCATTTCTGGGTGGTGGTGAACTCATTATAGTAAGTTGTTAGATTAATTCCATATCGTGTTTAGTTATTATTATGTTTATGTTATTCTGTATCACGTCTAGTCATAATTCTGTTTATGTTTAAGGAAAGGAATGTGCTATAATGGGTTATGCCTTGTTTTATTGAATTAGAATGGAATCTCTTTGAGGTTTCATGTATTTGTTCAAGTGGGAGTGTTTCAAGTGAGTCCGTTGATCCTGGCCAGCAAGGGAGATACGACTCTAGGCTATAGTTCCAATAAAGATGACATTTATGGCAGAATAAACCTTTACCTGCTATATTCCTTCATCACACCATGCTCCAAGAGCACTTCTCAGGAAGATCAGTTTAGTCATTTTTGTTTTTTACGAGATGGTACCTTGCCTTACTTTGAATGACCATAGAGGGACTGGGTATTAAGTCTTCTGTAACAATGCCCCATCCTGCAAAGTTTTTCTTTGGGTTTTAGTACAAATCGCTGTGTCTGGCTCGAAACAGCTTATTTTAGTGATTTCCATGTGCTCACTATCCACCACTTAGCTGTCACTGGACCTGATATTAGATGGTCACAAATCTTCATCATGGGATTCCCCTATTTAATATATCAGGAGGGCATTTGCCATGGTATTGTTGAATTAATTAAACTGTGCAGTCAATTGCGTTACTATTACCTCATACATTGTGGATTTTTTAGTTTAAATTAACCTCAATGCTTTACATGGTAGTTGATTTCTGCAACTTTATACTCGCTGCTCGTATCCACTATCATTAAGTCATTTTCCCTTGTAGTCGCTATGAATCAAGATTAATTTATTTGCTGAGGGCTTTTTTTAAAAAAAGCTGGATCCTTCCATAGCAGTGCTGGTATGGATCAAGATACTTGTGCTTTTTACAACAGTGGTTGAATTTTCTTTGGCCTTCATTTGATTACCGAGGGACAGGTACTGAACCTTCTGACCAACCTGTTGAAAATCACATTGCGTATGAGCATTTCAACTAATTTTAAAGGATGTTAGTAGAAACAAGTTGATGTTTTTCAATTGGAGTAGTTACTTCACTATTGCCATCACTACCAGGATAGATTTAATCTCAACCAGCCATATCCACTCTCTTGCCCAGTTTCTTCTGTGAATTGCTGGTGTTTATTTGACTTCTTACTTATATAGGGTAGGGCAATGTCCCCAGTTTTCCAATGGTGTCACCACTAAAGCAATGGTTTTCTAATGCTGCACTTTTATTAGTTTTTGAACAGGCGGGCTTTGCCCATGTCAGATCGATGTGTAGTTCTTGCAGTTGCATTTCTATTTTTAAAAGTATGTCTATTTGGACATCCATTTTGATGGATTGAGTACTCAAATCCTCTACTACCAGGGTAATAAAGCTATCATGGCATGTTGGGGGTCAGGTTTTTCTTCCAACCTTTACCATTCTCAGGTTGCGGGGGATTAGGAAATCTGTATTTTTTAATGAGCTTAATAGCGATCCAGCTTGCTCCTAGCTTGGATTTGAGTGGGTTTTCGCAGAGCCACTGCTTATAGTTTGGACTTATTTATTTCACTAGCTTCTAAGTAAATTGCACTTGTTGCACTTATTGGTATCATTTTCTTTGTGACAGTCTCATCAAACATTCTAATTACTTTATTGATCTCTCCTTAAGGGGGAATCTTGCTCAACTATGTTGGTCAGCTGCCCCATTTAACGTCAAACAGCAAGCTTAAGACTTCCACTTCATTTAAAGTTCCATCTTCTGTGTATTCAGCATGCATTTCCAATATTGTTTGGGTTATCTATTTTCACCTAGTCAAGCTTCTGACCACTCCAATAGTTTCTCATTGAATCACCCCACTCAGGAGTTTCTGAGCTGGTAGTTCATTGCAATGCCATCCCATTATAGATCAAAACCTGGACTGTGACATTCTTTTCACTCGCAATTTTGCCTACAGGACTTGGGTTTATAGTCAACAGGGGTTCAATAGAACAGGAGAGGGGATAGGTGGATCTAATTAAAGAGGACATTTGCCCAGCAGAAATGGGTCCGCTCATTTTGATAGACGAAGGAGTGAATTCAACAGATTCCTCAATATCATGTTGCTTATTCAGATACGTGGTTACTCCCGCCTGCCTTTATTCTGTTGCTGAGATAAATCTGGAACTTTTCCAATAATGTTTTAGGGATAACTTTCCCTCTGTAGCTCTAGTCAGTACCTGGCCCAACTTTAAAAACTTTATTCTTGCCCTGCTTTGTCAGATCCTTAAGATTTAAGTGTCCAACTCCTGGATCCATCTCTTAGCACACTCCACACTGATTACATGACTACACTCCAAGCCCTCACTAGGATAAAGTCTAAATAGGGCCTACTCAAAGAAAAGGTTGTGCATGGTTTGCCATTAGTTGGATGGACTGTTCATCAAAGCATTTTGTGAATGGTCACATTGTCTCATTTGTGTTCCTGTTATGGATTGGTGATAGGGCATCATGTTAGAATAATGTGGATGGGTGCTCCTTGATGTTTTTACTTCACTGGCACAATGACATTTTAATTTCTGGTTATTTATTTTTGATTAATCAGTGCTTGCGGTTTGGATACATTAGATTGTCATAAAACACTCTACTTTTTATTAATTACTTTTGCATGTTCATTTGTTTAACTTTCCTGGCAAGGTAACATTGTTGGATTACATCTTCCTATGCTTTACAAAGTAAAACTGTACAATGTATATGCTGTCCCATTGTCAGAAGTAACTATATTGCAATACCTTGTGGTGTATGCCTTTCAAATTCAACACACACTTCACAAACTTGACTTTCTGAATAGTGCACAATACTTCACTTTGAAGGTAAAGTTTAACTCTTCTAATACATTCTATTCACCAAAGGGGTACTACTCATAGCTTCCTTTTTGACGCAGTACAAGATGTTGCTCCATGATTTTCTTTCTGGGCAGTCTGGGGCAACACGCACAAAATCTCTCAAATTATGCCAACTACTTGTTCCTACTGAAAATTCAGAAATATTGGCTTTGGCAGTGCTCTTTATCAACCTTTTTACCTTAAAAATGCTATTTCAATGAGCCAATGAGTGATCAGAATAGACAGAGGATCAATGTTCCTAAATGTGTATGCTAATTCAAGTGTTCACTTATGAGGTGACATTCACCAAATCAACTTAGTTGTATTTTCAGATAAACTTGCGGTACTGCACCCCACACCAGCTACATTGTTTTATTCTCTGCGATTTAGCCTCTGGTGTGGTGATACCTGTAGTGTTCTTCTGGGGGCCCAGGCACCTTACCAAGCAGGTCCATTTATGCTCAATGTCAGGACACACCTGTTAGCACAGAGCTTCAACAGGTCAGAATACTCATCATCACACTCTGTTAAACTTTAAATGACATTCATGAACTTTCTTTTCTTCTCATAAGCAAGCAACCCGACGCTCCTGAACCAGTCTTTAACTACTCACTCTTATCCATCAGTGTGCACAATTAACTCTCTGAATTTATGATAGTTCTTTGAGGGGTGCATTCATTTATAATCTCTTGAAAATAGTCTATATATTATGTTTCATGCCCCCGAGCACAACAAGCATTTGCACCCACTTTGTGCACTCAAATTAAATCAGAATCAGCTTTATTCTGTGCAAGAAATACCACCATAAAAGCATACTAATCGATGTAGATTAGATAAACATTCCTACATTACAACATCACAAGAGTTTAAAACACAATTAAAAATCCACCAAATATTAAAAAAGGCAGGATAGTCCATTGTCTCTCACCACATCCTATCTGATATGTATATGCACACAACAATACAGTACATGAAAATGTGCAAAATATATTCTATCATAAGAATATGCGGAATACAAGATACCAGTACATGAAGAATGGGAAAATGTAAAATACCTACATATATATAGGGTTACAGATTAGAAACAAATCTAAAATTATATTAGTTCCGTTTATCATATACGAAGAACCAAAAAAAAGAGGGTACGGAGTAATAGTGCATAAAGAGTACATGAAGTGCAGAGTGCCACCACGTATCAAGGAGGTTGATTAAAGATGAAATAAGAATAGACATCAGGCTTTTCATAAACCAGAGTGTCCAGGTATGAATAATCCTTTATTTTTCTGATTGCTAGCTGGATAAATCGTGTAACAACATTAATGGTTTCCACATTTTCCAAACTGCATACAAAATTAAAAGCATATTTATAGTTAAAATGCATGTTTGATAAAAAAAGAGGGGTTTTAAAATTGATTTCCGGATATCCCTGTAAAAACTACAAAAAAGTATAAAATGCAGTGTGGATTGTGGAGACCTTCCATCACACGGGCATTTCGGGAGTTTATAACACCACTAATCTTATCTTGGAAATGCTATTAGCTGATGTAATGTGCCAAGCCTTAGCGTAGTTAAGTAAAATCTATGTTGGGTGTTTCTTACCAGCGTTAGATATAACTGGATGCTCCTTGTGAGTGAACATATGCAGTAAGAAACAACAGTATGTTTTTTGGCAGGCTAATCTTTCTCTTTCCTATTCCATGGCATTTAAATATTTCAGCTTCAGGTCGCAATTACTGTGGTCCTGGATGAGCATAGGATTCTTCCTATCGAAATCTACTTTACAGCATGCTAGGAGATAAAAAAATATGCTCCAACCAGGGTATTTTCCCACTAAGGTCGAGGGCGAGACAGTCCATTATTAGATCTTTTGTAAATTGTGTTTAATCATTGGCCCATACTCCTTGCCATAAGGTAAGGCCTGCCATGTTCATTGTGTCACTTAGATACGATACAGATATTTCTTTATGGACTATGTAATTTGATGTTGAGATAGGAACTGCCGACAATCTTTTAAAGAATTTATTTTCTTTGATTTGGGCAATGTTAGCTCTCCCCAAATAGCAGCCACATAACAAAAAGACATCAAATGGTTTTTCGGAGCTCTGGTTAATATCTTCTTTATGGGTCCCTGTATCCTGTGTAGATTGGATTTTCGAAACGTTCCTTATAGTTGATATGGGGATATTCTTTCCATGGTTTAAATCATCGGTGGTGGTAGCATGGTCTGTTGTTTCTTTTACAGACTCCGTTAATTTATACGCTGGTTTATAGAGGCTTTTAGCACTACTTGTGGATTTAGAAGGTAAAATTGTGTGGAACATGTCTGTCAAGAATGACATATCTTTTTGTACCAGTTTAATTTCCGACGTTAAGCGTCTTTCAATATTGTGCAATTTTCCATGTAATTTCTTAAATAAAATTTCAGATCTTGTGGCTATTAGACGTCTTGTATCAGAGTACTCTCCCCTCTTGTCCTCCCTGGATTTTTGCCTCCCTTTTTTGGTTTGGATTTAGCTTTAGCATTGATTAGCTGCTTTTCCACAGAGTTATTAGCTTTTTGTGGGATTTGTTTCAGTTTTTTGCAGGAGGTGAAAGTGGGGATGTATCATTTGAGGATACAGAGATCTCTAAGGTGATGTGAGGACACATGGATTAGTCAATTTGGGAACATCAATCTTGCTGGTACTATTTATTGTAGGTGCTAGCTTTCTTATTATTCATGGGTATTGGGGGTCAGTCCTGCTTTCTTAAACTGAGCTTTTAGGGTGGCGTCTAGTGCAGTTTTGTTGCTGCCAATTGCTCCTCCACATGCACTATTTCTCTATTTTTAAGTCCCACACCGTTTTTTAAATATTTTGTAATGGGTTCATTCCGCATGGGAAATTTCCCCATTGTAATGATAATTTCCTTTTGCTCATGACTTCATGCAAAAAGGGTGTAAATAACTCTTACCAGGATTAGACCGTCTTTGCAAATCCAAGGGGGGTGGCGCGCCCTGCCACGTCCTGCCACGGATGGGCGCAGATGGGCTCGCTCTTGGCCCGGGCTTTGCCCGGGTGCGGCTCAGGCATGCCCGCGCACTGGCGGAACCCTCAGCTGCATAAATGTGCCACCTGGCATGAGGAATACGCGTTGGTGCCTCCTGGCGCGAGGAATGTTGGGGAATGTGGTCCTGCTGGGCCTCCAGGTACCGCAAAGTAACTTTGTGCAGTTAAAGTGCTCTGTGCTACTGCCAACAATTGAAAAGGCTCCCACACTGCGGGAGCCCTCAGCCATTTAAATGCACCACCTGGCGCGAGCGATACACGTTGGCGCTTCCTGGCTTGAGGAATGCTGGGGAATGTGGTCTCGCTGGCCAAAGTGACTTTGTGCGGTTAAAGTGCTCTGTGCTACTGCCAATTTGCTGCCAACAATGAAAAAGGCTCCTTTGTGCACTCCTTTGGCTCTTTGGTGTTACAGAAGGGGACACAGACACTTTTTGTGAGAAGTTGGCCTGGCATATGCTGTCCACTACTCTGGTCGGCAACTTGCACCAGTCCAAACGACCCTTATTGATGGTAGATTTAAAGACAACCTTTATAGAAAGCTATCCTAGTGGTAGCTTTGGAGAGCAGCCTTCAGGCTAAGTCTTGAAGGAATGTAAAGCAGCTTGTTTTACCAGTCTATAGTCTCATGAGTGATCAAATGAAAGGAGATCCACACCAGGTATACATAAAAAATATATGTATTTATTCTAAACACACCCCTTTAGTCTCTTAATGGGGCTAGAGGCAAAAGTACAATACGATTACTTAATTAGCACACAGTAAATTAGCACAGTATACGTTTTGCCCTAGGAGCCTCACAAACAATATACTAAGAAAGTAGTATAAGAACCATGAGGAGCATAGAGACAAGGCCTAGGGCCTGTTGAACAGCTGGGGCAACTAGGAACCACCCAAGGTAAGGACGCAGGAGACCCACGGGGGACGCGTGCAGTGTCTAAACACAGCCGCGAATCACCATTGAATTCTATGTAGAAAGTTGTGGTTAGATTTTTAAAGATTAAGGACACTTAGGAGAGTACTAGGAACAAACCCCTTCAGTATTGGACACTTCGAGAGTCAAGACCCATGGGAGCACCAAAGTACTTGTGTTACCTCACCCAGGGAAGCCGGGTGCAGAGGTGTCTTTTCGTGTCAGGTTTCGTCGTCGTTTTCTATGGAGAGCTGCAAAGAAGTGCTGCAGGCGACCAGAGGAAGAGTGTCCGGAAGGATCCAAGGGTGGATTGAAGATCAGAAGAACCTGCAAGCAGAGGGGACAGAGTTTGGGTCACTTGCCAGTGACCAGGAAGGCAACAAGAAGATGCCAGCCGATGTCAGGTGATTTCAGGTGATGGAGGTGAAGATTGACTCTTCAGCCATGAGGATCATTAGGTGTCGATGACAACCAGGAGCTGGATTCGAGCTGTCCCACGTCGGATGTCGAGTGCTGCAGCATCGGTATCCGGATTGGACCCAACAAGCCTTGGCAACAGCAACCCACGCAGAATGCATAGATTTGCTTTGGTGCAGACCAGCAAGGTCTGAGGGACTCACCCTTTAGAGGTGAGTCAGGGCATGTCTGGAGCAACCAGGAAAGCTAAAAAAATAAAGGAGATTCCTTCATGGGGACCCACCAGTCGACGGACCAGGGATTGTGAAGGGGCCTTGAGCGGAAATGCAGGAAGCGGGCCCACGGAACATTCGTGAAGAGTAGACCCACAAGCTTGGTGCAAAAGGTGCTCAGGGCTTGGACTACAAGTAGCCCAATGCACAACTTTGGGAAAGCTTGGGAAGTCGATGCACTAGAAAATGTGCTGGATGTCCAGGAGTTCCGATCGTGATGGCTACAGGTCTCAGCTTTGCTGGGGACTCGTGTCGGCCTCAGAGATGTCTGGAAGTCCATGTCCTTTGTCGTAGATTCTTCTGGATCCGGCGGGATCCTCCAAAATGCAGACTGGCAAGTTGCTTCTTTGGTGCCTGTTTGAGCAGGGGAGTCACTCCTTGACCCCAAGGGGGATTTCTTCAGTCTTCTAGTCGAAATAGAATGTCAAAGGTCCAAGATATATATTGCAGAGTTTCGTCCAGGGTAATCTAAAGTCCTAGGGACTGGGTTCCTATACTTATACTAAGTTTAAGAGATGGACTAACTCTAAGATCCCACCTATGGGAGGACCTGGGGAGGGGGTGGTTACACCCCTTCCCCTTTGTCCAGTTTCGCGGCAGAGCTGGGGCTGAGTGCCTCAGCAACCAGTTTGAACTTGGAAATGCACGGGGTCACCTTGTGTGCCTCAGGCACTGCCTGAAATGCATTCACTGCCCCAATACACTAAAGCCTGTCTGGGGAGGTGGTAACACCTCCCTGGACAGGAAACCTATTGAACAGGCCTCCTGTGCCTGAGTTTCGTCCAGCAGCATGAGGTCAGACTAGTGTCTGTGATAGCAGCATCCATTTTGCGATGCTGGGGATCTGTTTAACTTTTACCGGTTAGGTCAGTGTGTACATGTCTTCTCCCTCTAGAAGGGTGGAATCCTACCCCAGCCTGCAGGATTGGTGGGGGGGGGGGGGTAGGATTCCAAAGTGTTTGACACCAAACACAACATGTTTTGATGCAGCCATTCCAAAGTTAGCATTTACCGCGAGGTTAAAATGCACTTAAGAGTATGTGGTATGGCTGTATCACAACACAGCTATAGGGAAGGGATTCTGAAAGCTGCAGAGGGGCTCAGCTCATGCTTGGACACCCTCTCACACAAAACCAAGCACTCTACCATCAGGATTATCAAGGCCTGCCATAAGAGTGACTTATAGGTTTATATGTGTCTGTATATATAGGTAGATATAGGTATACTATATCTGAGTAAGGGGTGCAAGCACCACCTTAGCCAGGCTGCAGGAGCAGACCTGTGGTGCCATTTTGGAAGGCTTCCCAGGGGTGGCATAATCCATGCTTCAGCCCCTGGTAGGCCTCTGGGGTACCTATGTCCTTGGTACCTAAGGTCTCATATACTAGGGACTCACAAGGGTAGCCCAGTAACTAATCTGGAGTGTACCTAATGTACATGAAATCAATTTAGAAAGGGAAACAGATAGGCTGGGACCCTGGATAGCTGGATCCCAGCCAAACTTAGTCAAAAACCATCAAAACACCAGGCAAAGAGCAGTCGGATTCCACCTTCCTACACTAGTCATCCGCTTCTGTAATATCGATAGCGCCAGCGCTATCTGCAGGGTACATCCCCTCAATTGCATGGGGGGGGTGCCTCATGCAAATGAGGGAATCCCTTTGCTTTTGTGCCCATGCCATATTACAAACTTGAGCGAACACAAGGAGATGATGGACGGAGCACTGAAACTTTTCAGACACTCACCCCCAGTCACAGATCTGTGTTGAATCCATCATCATTCTTTAGCTCTCTTCGTCCCCCCAGATCAGACACCAGTATATGCAAATCAGTCTTGGCCCTGTGCCTCATGGGAACAGACCAGCCCGAACTGCCATGCCATGTATTCCTTGGACCGGGTCAAGACTGATTTGCAAATGGTCAGGTCTGAACTGGGGTGGCATGGTCAGCAAAAGAATGATGGATTTAACCCAGATCTTCTGACTGGTGGTGAATGTTTTGATTTGTTCCGCATTCTGTCCATCAATTGTGTGTCTTTTGCTTCCTCGCCCTAAGTGCACCGGGTATGCCCAGACGTGGGTGCCGGCCTCAATTTGCCACTGGATTCAAGCTATCCTAGCTGATGAGGGGTGAAACCCTGAAACCAGTCTTATAATGCTTGATTCCAGTCCAGGGAGGACCTAGCTTGGCAGTTCGGGTCGGACTGTTCCCATGAGGCACAGGGTCAAGACTGATTTGCATATGGCCAGGTCTGAATTTGGGTGGCATGGTGAGCAAAAAGAATGATGGATTTCACCCAGATCTGTTGACTGGGGGTGAATGTTTTGATTATTTCTGCATTCTGTCCATCAATTATGTGTCTTTTGCTTCCTCACCCTAAGTGCACCAGGTATGCCCAGACGTGGGTGCCGGGCTCACTGTGCCACTGGATTCAAGCTATCCTAGCTGATGAGGGGTGAAACCCTGAAACCGGGCCTAGCATGCTTGTTTCCAGTCCAGGGAGGACCTGGCTTGGCATTTCGGGCTGGACTGTTCCCATGAGGCACAGGGTCAAGACTGATTTGCATATGGCCAGGTCTGAACTGGGGCGGCATGGTGAGCAAAAGAAAGACGGATTTAACCCAGATCTATTGATCGGGGTGTATGTTTTGATTTGTTCTGCATTCTGTCCATCAATTGTGTGTCTTTTGTATTACAGACTTGGGCACAGACTCAAGGAAGCCCTCAGGAGGTGCAATCTGGCCTCTGGGGATGTAGACATCCCATTGCAGGCAGGTGCAGTCACTGACTCCACCCATCTGCAAGGGGATCTCTAATTCCATCAAAAGTGCAGGTGGGTTGCCACTTGCACTGTGAAAACACGGAGAGGCAGCAAAGCAGCTGTTACGTATTTCATCTGAATGTGCTGCCCCCAGGGCGAGGCGAGTTTGTGGCTGTCCTGGGGGCAGCGTAGACTTTGTAATAGGGCAAATTATCATTGTTTCTGTAGGGCGCGCCTTTTAAAAGGTATGCCCGGCGCAAACAATCAAAATGTGCTTATTGTGTAATGTGGAACCTGGTGGTAATGGAACTCTCCAGTGTGTCAGTTGAAAATGGAGGAGCTGGTGGATCCGATCCAAGTCTTGCTGTTGTCCTTTCTGCAGCTATGCCCATTTCAAAATAAATATAATATCTTTAAAAGGACTTGCCTGTGAGGGGCCCTTCTCCGGCACTGTGCACAGACGGGAGGCGAGAGCTCCTAACTGGTTCTGGAGCTTGGGGGGTCCTCTCTATGTACTTTAGAGTGGGGGACCCCTCAAGTTTCGTTATGCCATTGATTATTAACATTTCCTTTTGACATCTTGAGAGCAGATATTTTGATAAATTAATTTGAGCTAGCAGGCTGTGCAGATGACCTACTGGTATTTTTGAGTAGAAGTCAGATGGTTTTACATCGATAACTCTTCAGCGCTGTATAACCATTCTAGGATATACCCAGACAAATGGTGGGAAAGGAGGTGATTCTTGAGGAAAGAAAAAGAACACATTAAGCGAGAGACAAGAAGGCATGTTCGTTTATGCTTGGGGTACCAGCTGTAATTAGGATTGAACTGGTAACGTGCCAGGAATATTAAGGCGTAATGAGGAACAAGAGCACAGGGTGAGGTGCATACTGACAGATAGCCACTATTTAAAGTCTCATATAAAAGAAGTCAGGTACGGAGGCTGTGGAAGACAGGCACATGACAAATTAGCATAATAGATAGAATATTTACACTTTGGAGATAGGGTGTGATGTTCATGGCAGATAAGGCAGTGTTAGTGTATGTAACTCTCACAAGCACTGGGAAGTTACCTGGCAAGGTCCCTAGTTTTTTAGGATTTCCGCTTTTGAACCAATTCATCATCTACCTTTGCATCCATACACTTTCTTCTTTTCTTCCTGCACAGTTTCTGTTTCTCCCCTTTTCCTTCATTTTTTACATATGTTTATTTTGCTGATCTGCAAGTATATAACCCTAAAGCCCGGAACTCCTCAGCCTCCCATATCCTCATATGATCTTCGGATGGCCTGCTGCTGCAACTCTTACTGTGGTTGGCCTCCACAGCACCTTTGCATAGCTGCACTCCTCTCCTCTGCATCTTTCGGGCTCTGGGCCTGTGTTCCGGTAGGACTAGGGCTCGTTATAGTCTCCCTGGGTTGAGTTAGAGGTAAGCTGCCAGCACCATTGATTCAGTGTTGTGCGTTTCACTATTTGCTTTATCCCAATATTTGTTTAAGTCTTTGTCTTGAATTTTGTTTTGTAAAGATTACTGAGAGGTGGTTCTATGATGATTTGAGGCTGCTGCTGGTGGCGCTCCTAACAAGTGTGCAATTGCACCCATTTTTCTCCTGTTTCCTATTTAAATTATTGCTACTCAGTATCTGATTGAAATGGGTAAATACTTGGGACTGCCATCCCTTGAGGTTCTACTGCAATGAAGAAATCTTGACAATATAGTAATAAACCTATGAGCATTACCCATATTGGAAATGGGATTATTAATCAACCAACCAATCTTACAATGAAAGTAGATGTCTACAGTTTAATCAGGAATCTGGAATTAAAATTACATTGGTCTAATGATAGTGGTATGAAAGTAAGGTCTACATTTTCACCCTTTTTTACCTAAATACAACTTTGCAACATTTCATATGACTGTTATTCATGGTATCACTAGATTGGAAACCAGTTATAATAACAATCTTATCTGAACTAACATTTACTGAAGTATCAATACAAGTTACCTTCCTTAATATCAATTTTTGAAATCATGATTATGATTGTTGGACTTGGCCTTCACTGCAGGGTCACTCCAAAACATTTTGCCATTATCCCTGCTGTTTTTCTGAATTCTTTTTTGATGGCTTAGGATTATGTGCACTTTTCTTCTGCTAAGCAGCGCTAAAGTACCTGTGCTCTGTCCTTTAATCATAGTAAAAGTGTCTCACACTGAATTGGGACATAACTGTGCTTATTGGTCTCTAGTAAAGTGGTACCAGATGTACCCAGGGTCTGTAAATTAAATGCTATTAGTGGGCCTGCATTGACTGAGATTAGTGTCAGTCAGATTCTCTGTGACCACATTTATTATTAAAAGATTGCAGAACTTTCAGATTTTCAATCCTGCAAACATTGGGGGTTGATTGATTTTTTATAAACAGATCATGGTTTAGTGTTTGATGATTTCTTACGCTTCTCAGGAGCCGGTTCTTTTGACTTTGTTTTCCCCACTCTGTTCTGAAGATGGTCTTGCAGGGTCATTAGCCATGGATGTGAGACTGAAATGTCCACAGTACATCCTCTCTAACGTCTTTCATTAGACTTTGATCATTTGCAACTACATTTTCAATCTTAGATGGACTACAATCAGAAACTCTGTGATATGATAGATAGATATACTGATCCCCATTAATAACTTCTAAATACATCATACATTGATTTTTGTGGTTAATGTGGGTTGTCTGTTCTCTCTACAATGTTTTATTTTGACCCCGGTCCTATTTATATAAAAACAAAAACATTTCTGCTATTTATTTATGGTACTCCTTAGTATAAGTATGCCTTTTGTGTTTAATTCAATATATGGGTGCCCTCCCATTTTTCGAAATTAGCTGCTATTACAGCTACTATTGGTAGAGCTGTGTGTGGAGCGCACATTAAGGAGCCATTGCATGTCGTTTTGAACTTAAGAAGTCCTTGAGAATAAAGAAAGCACTATATAAACCTTCTTGCCTCATAAAAACTGGTAGGTCGATGTAGTCAGAGCTAGATGAGTTTTAGAAGCATTTAGGTGTAACTATAATGGAGAAGAGCATTGAATTTTGTAATTAAAACTTTATTGTTTTTTCACATCACATAGAGACAAAAGAAAAAGGCCCTGATGAGAATCCAGGAACTGGCTGCGAAACGCGTCGGCAGACCAGAGGAGTAAATGGTTAATTGTAGTCTAAACTGGCACTTGCTAGTCCAAAGAGTATTAATTACGTTTCATCTATTGGTTATACTCCTCGTCTTTTGGATTTTGTCTTTCATTTATTGAAATCAAATGTATATAAATTCATTAGGTGTTGTCTTTGTGTAGGAATTTTGCTTTGGGATGTATTATGTTGTTAATTTATTTTAGTGTATATATGTATTGTTCTATTAATGTTTATAAATTGTAATGTGTAGAAGTGTGAATATATAAATGTACAGTTATTCCTTTTTTGACATTAATGCAAAACAAGTTTTGAAAGGAAAAAGAAAAAATGAATGGTAGAAAATAAAAATACCTGGTCAAACTATAAAAGTGGTTGTTTGGCCTTTACAAGTAGTATCGTGTAGAAGGAAGGGTGGTGTAGGCACATCTTATGGTACTTTTAGCAAGTTTGCATGGTCTTGTCCTAATTATTTTGGTAACTGCAGCCATTTCCTGTGTCACATGACGAGGTGAGGTTGGCCTCAATGTATACTTCCTAGATAGTCACACAATAGGAGGGCTGGGTCTTGACAGGATTGGCCACCTAAGCAGATTGGAGGGGTGGAGCAGTGCACAGGCCCACTTGTACTACAAACACACATCCACGAATAACCTCACAGCATGTGACATCAGACAGACTGGGGCCAAAGCAGGGAGACAAGAAGTTCCAGACACTTCTGTGTCTGAAAAACTCTAGACGTTTATTCCACTTAAATGCTGGTATAAAAATAGGACCCTCTGACCCACTCTTCAGTACACTGCTGGACATGTGGACACTACAGAAGAAGGACTGTTCTGCTGCCAGAGGACTGCCCTGCTCCTCAACGCCTACCCTGCTGTCAGAGAAGAAAGACTGGACCTGCTCCCTTCATACCAGGCTGTATGAGTAAATCCAAAGGGCTAGGTAACAGGCCTCTCTTCGGAGCTATAGTGACACAACATGCTCCTGCTGCCTCTCTGCAACTGCCCTGCTGATTTGCAACTGGCCCTGCCTGAGCCCTGCTGAGCCCTGCTGGCCTCTGCTGGAGTAAGTTCCTGATCCCCAAGAGGAGCCTACCAAGTCCTAGATCCTTCATGTGGCATTAGTTAATCTATCCTGGAAGAAAAAGAGAAACACTGAATATTTAGTAGACAAAACCACAAACATGTCAGTTTGCCCCAATATCTTGTGTCTGCGTTGATTGCCAATGCAAAGCTCTGGTGAACTTTACACTCCAGCAACTGCCAGCAACAACCGGCAACACGAGATCTGCACTTCAAGCAACAGCATCGACATCCTGTGGTAACTGCTAACTCAAAGCTACAGAAATGACTGTTGGCCAAACCCAACAGGATCTTTGCGCTACAACGATGACCATCCACAACGCCAAGCCTGCTCTTTTTGCTACACAGATGACCATCCGTGACCCTCTCTCTGCTTCTCACAGTCTCCTCCACTGCTATTTGGACTCTTTTCTGTGGACTTTGAGAAGGTAACGTTTTCAGCAGGACTAACCTGGTCCCCCTGTATATAAGTGGCACTACATCTCAGTCGGCCTGAACTTCTTACTTTTATCCGGTCTGACACAAGCAGATAACCACAAGCAGCACTTTGAGCTTTTAGGTGATTTACTTGCCTTAAATCTTTGAAATTGCATAGCTCCAGACAAACACACACACCCACATTCTGTTCATTATTTGCTGCCTAACGACATGGGGAAGAAGCACCCATATTAACCAATGTTTTTGTTATGATGCACTTAAGGTATGTTACTACACACAAAAAAGTCTAGCATTTTTAGTCACCAACATTCTTCCATACATATGAATCACGGATCACTGAAATATTATCGACGGGCACATTATCGACTTACCAAAATATCGTAGAAAAATTATCGACGCCAAAAATATCGACTTTCTATACTTATTACACAAACTACAAAAATATCGAGTAAAAAATATCGAGTACTAACTATATCGAATACACAAATATCGCTTAAATAAATATCGACTACAAATATATCGTTGGACATGAAATTAGCCCTAACACTACAAAAATATCGACTACAAAAATATAGACTACCAAAATATCGTAAAAAAAAAAATATCGAGTTCATGTTTGTACACTTTTATTTCTAAAATACCATCTTTATCATCAATTAAAGTCATTTCTCAATAAAAAATACATTTCACATATAATACCTGTTAATTACATAACATTACTATTAATCCACATTTGCTATACATTCTATTACATGCATTTTATCATTTTCTACATATTCTTTGCATTTAACTAACATTTTCATTACTTATTTTCACATATAAATATATTTCATTTAAACACGAACCTGCTTTAATGTGGGAATAACCACATACCACCATTCTCACAGCAACAAACACTCCAATTAACTAAAAAAAATTCAAACTAGCCTATACTATGCTTCCTTACATCCTACAACCAATCAAATCAAAGCACACATAACACATATACTATAAAAGGGATACATGCATTCTACCATTTGTTGCTGCTACCTCTCTGGAAAGTAGATGCCAACACTCTGAAGATTTTGTTGCAGAATAAACATCTTTAAAGATCCAGCTCACTAGCTAATTAATCAAGTAAGTAACACAGCATTTTTGTAGAAAACTAAATTAGAAGTGCACTATTTTCCTTACATCTCCTAAGTCTTACACTTATTTTATTTTCATCTCTTCCTACTTTTCTGATAGAAACTACTCCAACACAATTCCTATTACATGGTCATATTTCTTCACGTGCAAAATCAGAAAGTAAGTATATAATAATTCTCTGTTATACACCAACTGCTGTTTGTAAACACTAATTTACAAGAGTATTTAATTTTTAAAAACATTATCTTTACAGATATACTGAAATTTTCCTATTTCTACAGCAAAAACGATAAAACTACACTAATTACACATGTAAGTATAGATGTGTTTGTTATAAAACTGCCAATTTCATTAATGCACATTTCGAAACAACATATCTTGCTTTTTACATCTTCCCTATAGATCATTTGAAAGATCCAACATCAACTATACCAAAACACAAGAGTACCCTTCTGAAAAATGTAAGTATAATTGTAATTTGGCAAAAAGTGGGCACAAAAAACGCTAACTATATTCTTAACACCATGTTATGTATTTTGAATTGCCTCTACAGATATTCTGAAAACATCATACATCTATTCTACATATCATATGAAAACATCCAACACAAAATATACCAATATACAAGAATAGCCTTGTAAAAAATGTAAGTATACTTGTCATTTCTCAAAAACTGCCGAAAATAACACAGACTATGTTCTTAACAACATGTTATCTATTTTATATTTCCTCTACAGATATTCTGAATACATCATACAGCTATTCTACCTACAACAAAGAAAACGACATATTTAGAAGTTAGTATACGATTAAATCTGTTACATTTCCAAACGGTTCAATATTAAAATTATAATATTTTGCTTTTATTTCTTCTATCTACTCTACAGATCAGACCTGTACTAACTTGATGTACTCCAGCAATTACTACTATTCTACTATTTAAACAAGTAAGTATATGTAATGTTTACATCAAATGCACTAGTAAACAAAAATGACTACTGCTTTTGAGTAGGAAATACGTTTGTTATGTGTAAACATTAACGTTGCTTTTCTATATTTTCATACCAACAGCAAATAAAGACATACATACAAGAACATCATTTAAAAGACATTTCTGCTTCTGTGACTACTACTTTGATTAACTGTAAGTATAAATGCATCAATAATGATGTTAGCACCACAAAAGTAAAAAAATGTGTTCTGATTTTGTTTCTTTCTACTCTTTCCTAGAACAAGTAAATCAAAATGACTGAAGGTGCAGAATTTGTCATGTCTCAGAAAAATAAATTACTATTATGCTACATGGGATATGTGTATAATCAGGAGAGACAAAGTGGTAGAAAGGTTTTTTGGAAGTGTACCAAATATTACTCCAACAAATGTTATGGGAGGGCCACTACTGAGGAAACTAATGTGCTATTTACTAGAGAACATAATCATCCCCCAAATGTCACAGAAATTGAAATTAGAGATGCTTTAGAAAGTATTAAAAGTGCTAGCACACAAAGTGACAAACCAACCACACAAATCCTTAAAGAAGAACTGGTAAAAATCCCAGCCCATGCTTCAGGTCAACTACCCTCTATTGACTCCCTGAAACGCACAATTGCACACACTAAACGACTCACTAGCACAACCCAACCCAACCCAACTAGTTTTGAGGAAATTATTATTTCACCTGAAATGGCCATCACACAAAATAAAGATAAATTTATTCTTTTTGATAATGAAAGCAGTACAAACAGAATAATTATGTTTGCAACTGCAAGTAATTTACGAAAAATCCAACAGTGTCCCCAATGGATGATGGATGGAATATTTAAACCCTGCCCAAAACCTTTTTATCAACTGTATTCCATCCACGGTTTATACCATCATTCTAACATACCTTTCATTTACTGTTTGCTACCCAACAAACAGCAAACAACTTACACCGAAATTTAAAATGTTCTCAAAACGGAAATCAATAATTATTTTCCCGAAAAAATAATTATTGATTTCGAATTAGCTATGATTAATAGCATTTTGAGAGCATTTCCCCACACAGCAATCCAGGGTTGCTATTATCATTTTAATCAGAGTATATGGAGGCATCTCCAAAAATCTACTTTAAGTATACTATACTCTACAGATAGCACCTTTGCCTATCAAGTTAAAAAGTTAATACCCCTGGCCTATGTCCCTGTTACAGATGTTGCTGAACATTACAATGTATTAATTGACAGCGCATATTACAAGAGGAATGAGGATAAACTAACACCATTGCTAGACTATTTTGAAGACACTTGGGTGGGAAGGTTGCACAGATCTGGACATCGACGCCAGCCCAAAATCCAAATCCCTTGGTGGAATGTCTATCTTAGTACTTTAAACCAAGAGGCTAAAACCAACAACAGTGTAGAAGGGTGGCATAATGCTTTCCAAGCAACTACAAACAGAGGCAAACCCACATTCCATAACCTTCTAGAAGCTTTGAAAAAAGAACAAAGCTATCAGGAACTAAGAGTGGAACAATCAGTGTCACAAATAGGTCCAAAACTCACTAAACAAACAAAACAAATGTTCCGACTACTTCAAAGTCAAGTCACACTATACCCTACAACGAGAGGATTAGAATACCTGGCAATAATAGCAAAAAGTCTACTATAAAAATGTAAACTAAATATTCGAATGTCTTCTTACAATAATAGTAAAAATTACATGTCATAAACATATATAATGAATTATAAATAAAACATATTTGTTTGACAAACTTATGAAATTTATGTAAAAAAATTCGTAACAAATATGCAATGTTTATAATTTTTTCACACATACACATAACATTAAAATTCGACTTTTCCCACCCAATCAAAATTGTAAAATAAATACTTACAATTTTTGGAGATGAGAGACGCAATCAAGGAAAAAGCAATCCATACAATCCAATCCAATATCTTAATATTCCAATATGGGAAACCCTAAAAAACCCGAAAATAAATTGTAAAACGTAGAAAAACGCTCCAGGAAATCCCGAAAACAGTAGACACTTTAGGATTTAAAGTTATATACACACAATTTTTAAAAAACGGTCACGCATATCAATGTATCAATCCGAATCGAAACCCTCAAAAAAAACCGAAAAAGGTTTAAAAAGTGTTAAAACCGCTCCTGGCAAACTCGAAAAATATGAGATAAATGTCAAAATATAAGCATAATAACTTAAACATTTGTTTCTCCGTTAAAAAACACGCTTCCTTCCATGTAGTTTTCATGCGAGGAACCAAAACCTGTAAAAGAACATACATAACAAAACCCACCCACAAATACCCCCTTCACATTTGTAAATATACTAACAATTAACATTAACCATGTAAGAAGACATTTCCGAACACTTAAAATAAGACTTGAAGGAAAAAAAGCACGACACATCTATAACGGAGACTTTTCAACCAAACGCTACTTAAACTATTAATACATACACCACAAAACACTACAAAGTTCGATTATACCCTCAAACATGACCACTTACTTATAATTTGTAGTTAAAAATAACCTTACCTCTCTCCACGCGAAGCAACTCCCAACCGCGAGCTTCTCCAGTCCTGAATGGAGCGCAATAACCTTACGCGGTAAAAAAGTAGTCCCCTTAACCCATTTGTGTAAAAGGATAATAGAAAAAACAATGTAATATGTAAAATATATAATACATACACATGTATAATGTAACAAATTAATACACTATACTCATGACAATTTTCCTTTATTAAGAAAAATAAATATATTTAATATGAATTATTATATAATATTTATTATATATTAATACTATTAAAAAATTATGTAAGACTTTGAATAAAAGATGTAAATATTTTGTTATTGTGTATATTTATATGAATAATTTTGTGTTTAATTTTAATTAAACATTATAAATGTTTATGGTAATAATTAATAATGATAAATATTATAACTTATTTATTGTTATTAATATAACAATTAGAACCATTTACTATATAAAGAATGGCCTGAAAAAAAGTATCTATTTTATCTGTGAATGTATATATTTTTGAAAATAATAAATGAATGTTTATGTTTATTAATTAATAATAATAATAATTAATAAAATAATTATTATTTTTATTAATTATTACAAAAAGTTTTTTAATAATTTCTAACTATAACAAAAGTATATAATTGCTTTTCTAATAATTTGTCAATAGGAGATATTATAATTAAACATATTGTTTCCCTATACAATTATAAACTTTACAACCAAATCGATTTATATGTTTAATGTAAAAACAACATTTTCTGAAATATACACCAAGAAAATTTTTTTTTTGTATTTCAATTTATCCTAACAAATGTAATAATAGACATGTTACTTGTTAAAAATAAAAATGTATTATATATATTTTATTATATTAATATTTAATATTAACATTATTAAATATTAATGTAAGAAATGTATAACAAATCATTGTTTTATGTATTTCTATATAAATACTTTAAACTGTAAGTGACTGATGGGAATATGTAAAATTTACTGAAAGAATGTTGTAAACAAAATTTTATTTTACATTGACAACATGTATATAAATGTAAAGATGTTATTCTGTGAATACTAAAAGTAAAAAAAATGTGATGTTATATTTGTTTGTGATTGTATTGTAGTACACAATAAAAAATAAAAAAATTGTTTAATAAAGTTATTTAAAAACATCCATGTTGCATTAATTTTTATTATTAAAAGACAGTAATGAACAAATGTATACAAATGTGCTGCACACTGACCAATTTTATATGTATTATTACTACTCCAGTCAATCTAATATCATAGAAGCTGCAGGACACTAGCAAAAAACGTATTTACTATTCCTACTACACTCAAGCTAATATCATAAAATGTGGTGGAGACTGACCAATGTTTATTTATTAATCCAACTCCAGTGTAGGTAATATTGGTGATGGTGCTGGACACCAACCAATTAATAATTAGAATTCCAACTCCACTCTAGCTACTGTCTGAAAACATGCTAATACATATATTGTTTTGTTCAAAATAAAACGTACTAATGTAAAGTTATAATATTTTCTATTTTCGTGTAATAGATTTAATGTATCAGTGTTTTATGTTACACTATACATCAGCACTTTAAAATACCCAAAACTGTCCCAACACACTAAAAATACCCCTTCACCCTAAAGGCCAAAACTGACCCAGAACCCTACAAATACCCCTTTATCCACAAACTTAAAACTGACCCAGAACCCTACAAATACCCCGTTACTCAGAAACTGAAAACTGACCCTCAATCCAAAAAATACCCCTTTACCCACAAACTGAAAACTGACCCTGAACCCTACAAATACCCCTTTACCCACAAACTGAAAACTGACCCTGAACCCTACAAATACCCCTTTACCCACAAACTGAAAACTGACCCTGAACCCTACAAATACCCCTTTACCCACAAACTGAAAACTGACCCTGAACCCTACAAATACCCCTTTACCCACTAACTGAAAACTGACCCTGAACCCTACAAATACCCCTTTACCCACAAACTGAAAACTGACCCTGAACCCTACAAATACCCCTTTACCCACAAACTGAAACCTGACCCTGAACCCTACAAATACCCCTTTACCCACTAACTGAAAACTGACCCTGAACCCTACAAATACCCCTTTACCTACAAACTGAAAACTGACCCTGAACCCTACAAATACCCCTTAACCCACTAACTGAAAACTGACCCTGAACCCTACAAATACCCCTTTACCCACAAACTGAAAACTGACCCAGAACCCTACAAATACCCCTTTATCCACAAACTTAAAACTGACCCAGAACCCTACAAATACCCCTTTACTCAGAAACTGAAAACTGACCCTCAATCCAAAAAATACCCCTTTACCCACAAACTGAAAACTGACCCTGAACCCTACAAATACCCCTTTACCCACAAACTGAAAACTGACCCTGAACCCTACAAATACCCCTTTACCCACAAACTGAAAACTGACCCTGAACCCTACAAATACCCCTTTACCCACAAACTGAAAACTGACCCTGAACCCTACAAATACCCCTTTACCCACAAACTGAAAACTGACCCTGAACCCTACAAATACCCCTTTACCCACAAACTGAAAACTGACCCTAAACCCTACAAATACCCCTTTACCCACTAACTGAAAACTGACCCTGAACCCTACAAATACCCCTTTACCCACAAACTGAAAACTGACCCTGAACCCTACAAATACCCCATTTACCCACTAACTGAAAACTGACCCTGAACCCTACAAATACCCCTTTACCCACAAACTGAAAACTGACCCTGAACCCTACAAATACCCCTTTACCCACAAACTGAAAACTGACCCTCAACCAAAAAAACTCTTTACCCAACACCTAAAAAGTGACCTTAAACACTATAAATACCCCTTTACCCACAAACTAAAAACTGACCAAGACCCCAAAAAATACACCTTTACCCCTGAACTTAAAACTGACACTGATTATTAAAAAACACCCCTTAATGCACAAACAGAAAACTGACCCTTAAAGCTTTCAAAACCCATTTACCCACAAACTTAAAAATCTCCCAAATCCCACTAAATACACCTTTACTCACGAACAGAAAAATGACCCTGAACCCTAAAAAATTAACCTATACCAAAAACTATTAAACTGAGCCTGAACACTATAAATAATAATGAACACAACATTAAACATTAATATATAATTAACAAAAAATAAATATTGTACAAAAAAAATTAATAAAATATTATCACATTAGCTATATTAATAAATTTGATTAATTAATATTGTTTGATTCCAATTAATTAATTAACATCAACATATATTTAAACATTACATTTAAATGTATCCAATTAATGTAATTAAGTCATTAATATAAATTAATTACCAATTAATTATTTTAAATAATATGCAATATATTAATTAGATCATTAACTAATTATAATTGATATGTTAGCAATTTATAAATGTAAATAATATGCTAATTCTTAATAAAATAATTCACTAATTAATAATAATTAATAACCAATGTATCTATTAAAATAATATACAATTCAATTTATAAAAATAATAATTAATTAATCAATTAATCAATTAAATTATATGCAAAATACTTAATACAACAATTTACTAATTAATAATAATTAATTACCAATTAAAATCTAATTAAAACAATTACCAAACATATATTGATTAATTAATTATTATTAAATTACTTCCCACCTTATTCCCCTATAAACCCACAACCCGCTCCTAAACATTAAGTACTATTTATTTATATATTATATATATATATTTTTTTTATCATTTTTTTCCAACATATTCTCGATATTTTTTACTTTCACTATATTTCGATATTTTGTCTGGTCGATATTTTTGAGTCGATATTTTTGTATTCGATATTTTTGGGTCATTTTTACAGTCGATATTTTGTCCAACGATATTCCTATAGTCGATATTTAGTTAATGTCGATATTTTTCCGTCGATATTTTGTCCATTCGATATTATGTAGTCGATATTATGTCCAGTTACCATGAATCACCAATGATCTTGCCACAAGACTTAATGAAATTACCTGAACATGAATTATGTCTGAAGACAATGACCTTGTTTGTGCATTCTAAACCAGCCAGTTACATACACAACAGGGATAATCATCAAAAGACAGATTCTGAAATACATGTATATTGAAAACACAGGATCTAACTTTTTTGCTTGTACCCGGAACCAGGGTATCCAATGTAGAAAAACAAAACTGGTTCCATGGGACTCTTTTAGTTTATGGTCAATATGACTCTAACTCTTTATACTAATCTCCAATCAACATTTATTCTCCAACAATAGTTGTAGTTCAACATATCCCATAAATCAAAGAAGTGCAGATGGGGCAGTGCTCAAGTGTGTGATACTGTGCATATACACAAGCAGGATGTCTATTTGTAATTATATATTCAACAACAGTTTGTTCTTTAATCACAAATTCTTGTTTTCCCTTTAATTGTCTAATAGACAATTCTGTATAAAACAGTCAACATTTCGACCCTGTAGCCAATGTCCGAGGGTCTCCTCAGGACAATAAATGCTGCCTGCCATTTCCCCTTTTGGGGCAAGAGTATAATGAGAGGCAAATTTACAATCAACAGCAGAATGATCTGTTTCAAAATAGGAGTGAGAAATAAATCAGGATTCTACCTCCTAGCAGTACATGTTGTTCACATGCTGGGGTATCTGGACCCACACTAGAATATTTTTGTTTTTTTAGATTATGAAATACACATTCATACAAATTCATGGCACAATCATGGGGGCAGATTGATTACTTTACTACCCTACTCACATGTTGCTAGAAATGGGAACATTCCTAGATCAACTCTGTCAAACATGGCCCCTGAAAGTACTTCAATAAGCTGATATAGTAACAAAACAATTTTCATATACAAGGGGACAAAAATTTCCCTATCTCAATGACAATATCTTGAATGAGAAATCGTCAGAATTTTTTTGCACGTCATGTACTTAATTTTCTACATTTAAATATTTGTGGTGTTTCATAATTTTCACACAAAAATACATAGGCATCTGATGAAGAATAATACCACAAATAATGGCAATTCATGGCAAACCTATAACCTGAAAGAGAGTATGCCACAGGGGGAAGATACATTACATTAAGTATAACTGCATCTTTTAGGTGGATTAAAGTTGTATACTAGAGGAACTGAGGTTGCAGTGTTAACATTGTACTTTGGATCCAAGGGGAGCAATGTGTTCTTCCATCCTTTACTGAGGTGCGAGGTCTCTGTCAAAAAAACAGGGCCCTTATTTATGAGGCCTTGCGTCAGCTTTGCGCCGCCGGTGCGTCACTTTTTGTGACGCACCAGGGGCGTAAAAAATGCGCCTTGTTGCGCCATATTTAAAAAGTGACGCATCTAGGTAGATGCGTCACTTTTTAAACCCCTGCGCCACATTATACCTGCATCAGGTATAATGTATGCAGAGGGGGCGTTCCCCTGCAAAAAGCCTCATAATAGTGACGCAGTGAAATCTATGAGATTTCACTGCGTCACTTTTAGGATGCTGTTGCGTCAAAATCTTGCGCCTGCCTCACAGCAGGCGTAAGACTGACGCAAGCCCTTTCACATGGGGCTTTCCCCATGTGAAAGGACGCATTGCTGGAGTTGCGTCACTTTCGTGACACACTCCAGCAATGCGTCACTTTTGCGCTTACAGATACGTCAGAAATACTGACGTATCTGTAAGTCCTTGCGACATGATGCGTCATACATTAAATATGACGCATCATTGGTGTCGCAAGGAGTGCGCAGTGAAAAGTGACGCATCGCTGTTTTCACGCAGCAATGCGTCACTTTTCATAAATGAGGCCCCAGGTCTTGAGGAAACAGCAGGAAGACAGAAGACATTAGCAGACATAGGCGAAACAGAGGGCAGAAAAGTGAATGAGCAAGAACTACTAAACAGACTGCAGAAAAAAGAGCAGAAAAGGCAAAACAAAGCAGAAGAGAGAAAAACAGAGCGCAGGTAAACGAGTGGAAAAGGCAAAACAGAGGGCAGAAAAACAAGCAGAGGACAAAACAGAGGGCAGAAAAACTAGCAGAAAAGGCAAAATGAAGGGCTGAAAAAAGTTGCAAAAGTGGCAAAACAGAGGGCAGACAAATGAGCAGAAAAGGCAAAACAGGGCAGAAAATTGAGCAGAAAAGCTAAACAGAAGGCAGTAAAACAAGCAGAAAATACAAAACAGAGGGTAGGAAAACAAGCAAAAAAACAAAATAGAGCAAGAAATGAGTAGAAGGGGCACAAACAGAGGGCAGCAGGTAGACAGGCAGCAGAGGGTAGTGAACTGCGGGCAAGCTGGACAGGAGAACTGTCGCAGGGGGAGCTGGCACGAGGACCTGCTCAATGTGGTCACGCTTCGGTCTGAAGTAAGTAGGTCCTGGGGTAGGGTGGGGCGCTGGGTGGCCGGAGGAGGGAAATGGATGAACGACGAAATGTCGGGAAGAAGAAAGGAGAAAAGGCAAAAAAGGGCAGAAAACAACGGAAACGGCAAAAACAGAGTGCAGAAAAAGAAACAGAAAAGGCAAAATAGAGGGCAGAAAATGTGCAGAAAATGTAACACAGAGGACCAAAAAATGAGCAGGAAATACAAAACAGAGAGCAGAAAAACGAGCTGAAAAAAGCAAGAGGAATTGGATAAGAGAGAAAACCGAGACACTACTCACTCTGCTGACCACAGACAGCTGCAGATTGGAATGGATATCTAAAGACAAAAAAGTAGTAATATTAAATAATAGATCATAAATCTCAAGCATCTAACTTCAAAAGTGAAATTATATATCATTTAAATATCTTTGTGTAACCAACTGTCTGTTCAATATATAAATAAGATGTTCTTCTGAAGCTGAAATACAAATACAAGAAGATACATGTGATCAATGTTATGCTGACTCACTGCTCTACCTTTCAGAAGAATAATTACCTCTGACTTCATCCATATACATCTTTGGGATACCCTCAATACAACTGGATAGTAATTAAGCATTTGTTATGTGTGGCTCTCACTGAGAGTCAGAAATATGACCACCGGGCAGGAGAACATCCCTGGGTGGAAAATTAGAATTTTCAAACTTGGAGCTTTTCCTGCTAAATCCAACGGTCCAATGCCTATCAGGAGCCCCATTAGGTATAACACACACTTAGCCTGTTTGCATTCTGGTACACATTAAAAGAGGTGTGCAGCACAAACAGAGAATGTGCACCCTATTACATAGAATGCATTGCCCCCAGGGCGGCAGTGAACTCTCAATGCCCCAATGGCAGCGTATTCAAGTGAAATACAGAGCGGCTTTGAAGTAGATGATCCGGGTTTCACTGTGCAGGCTGCAACCCACCAGCACATGTCGGCTTGGCTTGCCTCTGAGAGCTTCTTCGCCTCTGCGCCTGTATCTATAATAGAACACTGAGGCAAAGGAATCCCCATGCAAATGAGGGAATGCCCTCTTGAGAAAGAGCTGATGCTGTATGTGCACCAGCCCTTTCAGTATTACATAAGGGGCCGTACACATGTCTGTGGCCTCTTCTGTAATGCCAAAGTGCCCCAGGGGCACGCAAAGCAGGTGCAAACGCTCATTTTGCCTCTAGGGCACTTAGCATAATACGGTCCCTCGTGTCCTTGATCCCTCCTCCAATACAGACTGCTGCCTTTCCCCACTAAAGGATTTTCACTTCCATTTTTGAGACACATCCAAAAATTAACTCTCTGACCATGGTCAAACTTTGTTGATGTATCAGATTCTCATGTCATTTCAGTCAACCTGAAATCCAGTCTAGATCTCAGTCTACTACAACTAGTTTACCCGCGTTGGTGCTTTGTGCCTTTTGCTGCTATTTTTACAAAAATCTTCTAATATTCAATTCTTCTGTTTCCCTTAATGCATTTTTGTTGCTTTGGTGTCATTTTGCTCATTAAACTATTCTCCATTTTTATAAATTGGAGTGAGATATTTATTGTGTTGTGTTTTCAACTCTTAACTGTTTTTCTGTATTTCTAAATACTTTACACAATTTCTTTAGTTTAAGCTTGTCTGTTCAATGCCATAGTTATGAGGAGTTGAGCTCAGACGTTAATTAATGAAACCTTATATGAACTTGACAATATAGTGACCTTTTTATTTGTGGTGGATCACCATCTGATTCTACTAATAATTCACTTCCTCACAGCAGTGTATTCAGCCCTACAATTGTGCATTTCCAAAAATTTTACATGCAATTATTGCAATTTCCATAACATTGCTATTGATGAAATCTGTGATTCAAACTACAGTTGATGCAAAAAATTACTTTTAATTACTTTACTTGGCTGTAACCAAGAAAAATGTTTTTTTTGTGTCCTCATTACACCATGGATACTACATTTGTAGCCGATTGTAAGCAGCCTCGAGTCCGTCACTCGTTCAAATAGTACCCATCCAGCACTTTCCATGGTACATTACGACCGACAATAGGGAGTAGGGATCAGAGCCCTCAAACCGCCTCTATCCATGGCTTGATGGACTCATTGGACTAGATTAGTTCTGCAACCATGACCCCTCTGCATAGTTATCAACCTGACCATTTTAAAAAATCCTCCCAAACTTCTGTAGACCTTTGTGTGTCCCTTTTGGTATCTATACTACATGTCCATTTAACCATATTTAACCAGGTGACTGAATTTGGAGGTAGGGGATCCAGACAAAGTTTACAGATCTCGCGCCTGGCCAGGAGTATCAAGTAAAATAATAGTCCTCGTTGTTTGTTGTTTAACTCCTGTTTAGAAATATAATCCACCCCCAGGAGTACCAATGTTTTAGTTAAAGTTATGTTTTCTCCTAAAATATCTCTTATGATGTTCTCCACGGACCTCCAAAATTCTTTTAACCCTGAACAAGTGAAAAAAATATGAACTTCGTTGGCTTTTGGGTAATGGCATTTTTTTTACATCTTGGCTCTGGTTGTAACTCAAATTTGGATAGTATTTGTGGTGTACAGTATAACCTATGGATTACAAAATAGTGATGACGTTTAAGATTTGCAGGTGTTATGATATCATAGAGTAGTGTTATAGAATCTATCCACAGTGATTGTACGCTCCCCTCTTGCAATGTGTCTGTCCAGACCTCTGATAGAGGCTTCATTTTCTCTTCCTCTGCTGCCAACAGATATCTGTAAAAGATTGCAACTTCTTTCTCTTTCTGACCTTGATCCTGAAGTAAGGCCTCAAATTCCCTGTTCCCTCTTACTTCATCCTTTGCTGAAAAAGCCTATGAGGTAAGCTGCAGATACTTAAACCTAAATAGACTGATTCCCTGTCTTAATGTTCAGAACTTCGCATGGGACTAGTCGCCTGTTATTATTAGGTCTCCCCATTTTTTATTACCCCAGCCTGCTTTAGAGGCAGGCTCAGGTAATCCTTCAAACATTCTGGTGTTCCCAGGGATTCCCAAATTGGGGCACAGTCTGAGAAGTAACGAATCTTTAAGGACTGTCTGACTGCTATCCAGAGACTTACGGCTGCTTGCAACACCTTTAACCTTACTTTTTGAAATATCTTTGGGCTCCAAATATGTATAGAAAGGCTTCTCCCACTTCTTTAACCATTTTCCCTAGTATTTGACCCCATGTGGTGTTCACAGGTTTCCCTACTAACATGCAAACAGGTTTAAAAAGATGAAACATTAGAATATGTGCAAATGACAGCATTATGAAGAAATCATTATATTTTTGTTTTCAAAAACTCTGAGCAATTAGGCGAGCCCTCAAAATCCAGCCTAGAAATGTTGCCATGGCTAGTGCAATGGGTAATGAAGTATCAGTACGCAAGATGCGTTCAGCTTCCACAGCCATCCTTGGGCCCAGGAGCCTACAAATTGGTAACAGCCGGGCCCGGCTCGGGGCAGCATAGGCATCACAAACAAAGAGAATATGAGTCGTGTACTCGTTAAAGGCTTTACACCCTGGGCACCTAGTTGAAGGTTGGGTTGACCATTTAATGATAAACAATCTCACTGGGAGCATACCCACCCTAAACTGGAAGTACCACTTGCGGTCCATGGGTTTGGTAATAGCATCCCAATAAGGTTCCAACCTCGGGGTGACTTTATGATCCAAAAAACGGCTGGTAAGGGAAGTACACGCTTGTTGTCTTGCGTTTTTTTCCTGAAACCAATCCCAGCATTTGGTCTTCAGCACAACTTTTGATGGAAAGATGGAGTTTACAGGATCAATCCACAATGAAATCAAAATTAGCTCTACTAAAAAGTTTTCGAATTACCCATAACCATTTAATACAATGTAATGAATCAACCCTAATTATTTCTAAGAAACCCTGCGCATAGTCTGCAAGTTTAGGTGTAGACCTTAGTCTCCTCCAATACAGAAGGGGACACAATTTAGCTACTGCTGCAATAGGTTTCTTACCCAGATCAATTAGCAATGGGCACATAGGGGTACTCTGGGGTAGTCTAGTAATATTTCTTAGAAACCTGTTTTCAAAGATGGTAAGAGCTAGAAAGTTCTTGCACCCCCAAACTTACAAGTCATATAATGCTGAACTAACAGCTTTGAGATTATAAATATCAAGGGCTGGGCTTAAATTGAGAGAGATTATGCTCTGACAGAGAGCCCCCGAGATCTGTCTAAGTTTAAGTGAGGCTAAATCAATTTGGCGATCCCACTTCATACTTCCTTGAAAGCTCACTCCTAAATAAGTGAACTCATTTACTAATTCTAGTGGGCCATCCTTCATATTAAAACCCCTCAAATTTGCCTTACAGGTGTTGAACGCCATTAGCTTTGTCTTGGACACGTTGACCTCAAAGCCACTCTGGCAACAAAAATCCTCAAAGATTTTTAGTGCCTTCTGATGCCCACTAGAGGTCTTGGAAAGGATCAACGTGTCGTCGGCAAACATCAATATTGGTACTTTTTTCTCCGGCAAGTGAAGGGGCAGCAGTTGGTATTGTACTCATAAAATCAGCTATCTCATTGATATATAACGAAAACAGCATAGGGGCCATCACACATCCCTGTCTCACACCTCGTTCCAATGGGAACAATTCAGTGACTTCCCCTGCCCCCCCCCCCCATCTAATTTGGGCATTATTATTCTCATGGAGCCTTCTAATCAAAGTTAAAAGGTCCATGGGAAGCCCAAGGTGTTTCAAAACTAGCCATATTTTCCAACAGGGAACTAAATTAAATGCCGCCCTTAGGTCTGTGAAGGCGGCATAGAGACTACCCTTGCCTATAGTCACTATCTTCCAGTAAATTAGAGTGAATCTGAAAACCTGGTCAATGGTGCTTGTGGACCCTTGGAATCCAGCTTGCAATGGGGATAGGACTCCGAACTCCTCTATCCACCCCTGTACTCTATTTAATATCATTCTACCAATTATTTTCTGGAAGCAGTCAATTAGGCTAATGGGACTATAGTTCCCCGGGCATGCTTTGTCACCTTTTTTGTAGACAGGGATGATTTCCGCACTTTTCCAAGACGCTGGAATCGGGGCTCCTTGTGCATTCGCATTAGATAGCAAGGGGATATATCAGCTCCAACTAGATTTATTGTGTAAAAAGATATCGCCGGGGATGCCATCAGGCCCTGGGGCTTTCCCCGGTAAGATTGAGTTCAATGCTGACTCAACTTCCCTCTTGGTACAGGTTTCTCCCGAATACATCAAATTTGTGAGTAAGACTTCCCCCACCAAAGGGGTAAAAGCATATTGAAGCTTAAAGTAATTTACCCAGGCTGATACGGAGACATGATTTTGGGGGCACTCAGCTTGGCCCCTGGCAGACCATTTATAAATGTGCCAAAATTGCTTTGGAATTTTCGAGGCACATGCGTCCTTCAAATCCTGCCACCTTTTAACATCCCAGGATTTCTTGGCCTTTACTTGCATAACCTTATAAAGTGTTCTCATTTCGCAGACCTTTGTTGAGACACCCCCTCTTGTAGCTTTCCCGAGGGCAAAACGTGCCTTCCAGCATTCATCATTGTAACAGCGTCCCTCTTTCTGGGCAGGTACCTTGGGCTTCTTTCCCTGCTTCTCAAAGTATGAGCGCAAAAGATTAAAAAAGGTGGTATGGGTGCTCACTATTCTATCATGGTCTCCTTTCTGCAATACACAAGCCTTGAGTTCTTTAATAGCGAGATCCAGGCTCAGCGCTATGTTATCTAGCAGAGTTGGAGCTTCTTTTATCTGTACCCATTTAAGTCGCCTTTGATCATACGTGGGGACAACCTCACCAAGGTAATTCCTATCCGCTATATGTAAGTCAGAAATATGGCAAATCAGAAACAAAGAACAACAGAGCGGATTATGTTCACTTTCAGATACCACAGACTCAGACTTACCAAAACATAATTGATTCTACTTACATAATGCCCATTATTAAAAGTATATGCTCCTAACCTGTCTGATTTAGTGTGCCCATTCAGAGCCCTTGGGCCCTGTTCCATACAAATACTATTTAATTGGATAGCCACATCGGTCCACTTTCTCAAAAGCTGCAACTCAAGCGGTGGATCACCCCATTTGTTGTCATCTACCTAGATCCAATGGCCATCTTCAACAGTAAGGGGTTCAAATGATATATTAAAATCACCCATTATTATTAACTTAGAAGCTTCAGGTAGTATATCAAGGAGCTCTTCTAGAGCCGCTAAAGCTCTTGATCTTTTTCCCCTTGTACCCCTGGCCTAGATATTAAATAACACAATTGATAAATGGTAATTGGTGATTATTTTAATCGCTTGAATGTCCCTATTCTGAGTTGAAAGAACCTGGATACTAACTTTAAGCTCTTGACGAACCCAAATCGTTAGCGCCCCCGAGGGCCTACCCTTCTATCCCCTTTCAGCTGCTATGGAGTAATTCAGATACCCATCACAAATCAGGGGTGTTTCCTCCCAGGTCTCTTGGAAATCACAAATGTCATATATCTTTACAAAACTTTGAAATAAGGACTGCAATATTCCACCTCAGGATGTTACATACAGTGGGTAGATTCACAACCATCTGGGAAGTTCCTTGTGGGTATATGCCCCTGTTACTAATGGATTCTCCTGGTGCCCCCATCAAAATATCATTTACAGGGTAAGTAGGAACTAAGGTCTGGGGTGTAGGTTGTTTCATAGTTGGTATAACAGCTAAACTTGTCCCCCCTTCATCTTCTAATGGCAGGGCCACATTGTGGATAGTGGTCAACTGTAGCTTCTCCTTATGTCCCTCTCTAGGAGATATAATAGGAACGATTTTTTGAGCCCCCGGCAGGCCTAAGGGATTTAGTCAATCATTGGTCTCAAGGCTTGAGGAGCCCTGCAATCTCCGGAGTCCCTGACATACCTCTGCGTCATAACCATTAAGGGAGCGCCTAAATTGTATACTAGAGTTCTCTGGGCCACTAGTATGGAACTCCAAAGTAAAGAGATTCTCGACAAGATCAACACTCTTCATAGTAAGTTCAATACTATCAAATGGTTGATTAGAGAGAGATCCTTCGTGCAGCTAAGATGTCCTCCCTGATCACCGATCGACAACCTCGCACATATCTAATCCAGGGGATGGCTTTATTTGTGAACGAATCACCATTCTCACTGCCACTATTTGGGGTTAGTTTTGGAACATTAACCATATAGATTTTAGGGAGCTTGTGCGTATTCAGTTTATACCCTCAGTTGGCCCCAAATCCTGACTTAGGCCCTCTTGTGCATAAGCTTTATCCCTAAGAGGTAAATGGGTACTACTGTATATACCATGCGGAGGGCCAGGTTTAATGGCAACTACATTTGGGGATGCATACCTTGCTGTTTGAGCTTTCGAGCCAATAGTGCGACTTTTATCTGGATAATTTAGACCATTACATCTTGGCGCTCCTAAATCTTCACTGACTCGTCGGCTTAGGTTTGGCCGATAGCCCACATGATCTTTGGATAAAGGTCCTAAAGGAGCTTCCAACTTCTTACTGACCTGTGTGCTGGGCTGCCCTTTTTGACCCGCCCCTGATGTTAGGGACCTCACCAATATAAGTATCTCCTCTAGAGAGCCCTTGATCAACTGCACTTCATCTCGAAATGTGAAAACTTCCTGTGTTAATTTTTCTAGGGTCTGTAGTTGCAAGCCAGTAATGGGGTTACACTCACAAGGGAGGCTGGCAGTTTGTGTTTGGGCTTGCGCTCTCCTCAGTCCGTTTTCCTTTACCCTGCCTATTAATTGTGTATCACTGAGTGGTTCGAATCTATTAGTGCAGATGACAATGGGGTCAATATGGGCAGCATAATCTATGTTTGCGGAAGCCAAATTACCCCCAGGAGCCGATAGCACTTTCAAAAGAAGCATTTTCAGCCTGGGTCTCTCTAATTGCATTAGGTAACTGACTCTTACTAGATTTACAGAACATGTCTGAAATAGATAACTGTACACAATTTACCTGAATCTTCTCTTTTTGTTTAAATTTGGAATTACTATTTGCAGGTTTAAGGGGGGCTGATTCAAGGATATCCTTTCACTCACTAATCAATGTGTCTATCTGATCCATGACACAATTATTAGCGATAACCTTTCATGCCTTTTTTGCCCTTTTCCTGATGTTACGCTTAGGCCCTCCCTCAGTTCCCTCCCCACTCTCTTCCAGCGCCTTCCTCTTCCCCATAGTCCTGTATCAATCTCAATACAATAGTACTGGGCTGTGTGTACTCAAGCAAGTAATGGCCTCCCACTCTTCACCCAGGGCCCAAAGAGTCTCTAAGGTACAAGTAATAAGCGAGATAAACAGGGTTCAATGATGGTCTAAAGGTCCAAGGCAAACGAAAGAAGAGCCCACAATATAACATGCAACAGTACCTTAAGATGGACCAACTTCTGTTGTAGTCAAAAGCACAACCAAAGGAGCCAAGATAGGGGCCCAGCTCTGCCTCTTCCTCGCTATGACGGGCGCGGATGCGCTGCAGGAGCCCTCGCGTGGTTTTAAAGCGCCTCCTGGCGTTTTGGTCATGACGTGCTGCTAAGCGCCAAGGGAGGACCAGTAGAGGACACTGGGCAATGTGGTCCTCAACCCCTTGTTCACAGGTGCAGTTCTTGCAGTGGCGGTTCGCGGTGCAGTCCCTCCTGGGATTGATTCAGGCAACTGCGGGAGCAGGGAACCGGTAGGGCAAGTCACAAATCGGCATTAAATGAGGGACCCGGCCTTACGCCTGGTCCGTCCACTTTCCCAACTCCACTGCCCTTTTTACTGCCTTCTCCGCTTCACAAACTTTGCAGTGTTTTCCTTGATTACTCCCAATGCCGCCGCCACAGTCTACACCAAACTGTCCGAGCCACCTGTCATACAGCTTAGTGCTTAGTGTTTTTCATTTTCCAGCTTCCAGCTCCTTACTGGCTTCCCAGCATTTCCGCACTCTCGTCAGCTCCCACCGCCGCTTTTCCTGACCTCCACAGGTGTAATTTGCCAAACCCCATTATAACTAAGACCGCCCATAGGAATGCCCAGCTGACTTGGTCGAAAACCTTGGCGGTGTCCATGGTAATCACCGCCAAGGGGATTGATCTCGCCACTGCTAGGTCAATAGTCCCAATTAAAGAGATCTTGAGTTCTTGTATTTGCCTCTTAGGAACAAACCCTTTCCGGTCAATATCAAGCTGTGGTGCCTTCTTAACTAGTCTCCCCACCAATATAACTGTATATACTTTTAGATCGGCATTTAAAATCGAAATTGGCTGGTATGAATCAGCGTTTCTCGGATCCTTTGCTGGTTTTAAGATTAACATTATTATAGCCTCATTCCATCAACACGGAATTCCATCTCCTCATATATAGTATTAAAGAGGGTTGCCAATTCCCACTTCAACTTCCTCCGTTATCAATTTGTATACCTCAATAGGAATTGAATACAACCTGGCTGCCTTACCAATTATTCATGTGTTTGAGTTGCTCTCTTATTTATGTTACCGTAATTGGAGCATTAACCCTGTTCCTCCCTTCTGTAGTTAAAATCAGGAGGCCAGTGTTCTTTAACCAATTTTTTGAGACCTCTGTATCTGGCCTTCCTGGCTCTGTATACAATTCTGAGAAGAGTTTTACTATACTTTTCTGAATTTCCTCCTCGTTGTTGATGACATCTACCTCGGGATTGATAATCAGCATCACAATATTGTTTCTCTCTCTATCTGCCCTCGCCTTCCAAGCTAATAATGCTCTGGCTTTTTCGCCATACTTGGAATGTTGCAAATGACTTGCCTCCCACTTTTCTCTGTTCTTTGTTTCTAGTCTCATTCTATAGCTCGATCTAGTATCTTCAAGCTTTTTTCCATCTCCTCACTATACTGTGTACCCTGCTGTAGTTTTCCTTATAATAACTTAATCTCCTCCTCCATCTTTTTTAATCCAACTCGTTCCACTTTATTTTTATATGAGACCTGAATTTCAAGACGCTCCGGATATAAGCCTTGAAGGTGTTCCAGATAATTCCTATTAGCGCTGAGTGCGCATTTAGCTGAAACATTTTTGCAGTTCTTTCCTTGAAAAGGGCAGCCACGGCCAAATCCGACAAAATGGCTCTATTTAATGTCCATCTAACATTGTTCCTAACACTTATCTCACTCAATGTAATGCTGACCATATTATGGTCAAGAAATGACCTGGATGTATATGCACCTTTTTTATTTTCTGCCCCCACTTTCTATCCACCAATATGTAGTCTAACCGTGAGAAGTGATGGTACTTTTTACTGTGAAAAGTGTAGACTCGTTTCGTTTTCATTAAATGTCTCCAAGAATCAACGATTCCCAGGGCCTTTATCATGTGTTTTAAGGCCTGTCTGGTTTGAGGTGCCTGGGTTGGGACCCCCCTTCTCCTTGTTGACCTATCCAAAACTGGGTCCGAAAGAGTATTAAAGTCCCCTCCCAATATTATAGGTGATGTTACCCCTGCTAATCTTAATTGCATATCCACTATATATTGGGGGTTATCCGTATTCGAGCCATTAAAACCAGCACACACAAACTCGACACCTTTGCATTTAAGAGTAGCCATAACCCATCTTCCTGTAATATCAGTATTGGAAGTGATCATTTCAACTCCAGAGCTTTTCGGGACAATTATTGCTATTCCTTTTGAAAACCTGATTGTTCTGATGCTACGTGGCTTCCTATCCATCTTTGTTTAGAGTAGAGTTCCCTACTTTCCCTTGCAGTTAAGTGGGTTTCTTGTATGATACATACATGGGCATTTGATTCTTCTAAGTAATTCAATACCAGCCTTTGCCTATTTTTTGTCCTTAGGCCGTTAACATTCCATGTTATAAATCTGACTTTGTTTTCTCTTCCTGTCATTTTAATGTATTGAAGACATTGGACTCAGGGTCTCAGGTTCTTAGAAAAGAAAAAAAACAAAATAGAATATATAGTGTTCCTGTGTTGTACAATGAGGACTTATTTTCTTCTCTTACTGCACCCCACTCTGTTCCCCCTTGACCCCTTCATGGGAACCCTCCCTAAGCTGTCTGGCATAAAGCCTGTTTAGACCACCCAGAGGAAGGAGCTCAATCTAAAAATGTCCTTTAGTTAAGTCCCCGGCTCCCGTGAAACTAACGGCCAGATTCATCAAGCTTAATTGCACTCGCAAAGGGCCAGATTCTCAGAATCTGGCCCTTTGTGAGTGCAATTTTTGCATTTGGGATTCATCATCTCAAATGCAAAATTCGCTAATAAAGAATTCGCACATTTGCGAGGAATTGCATTTAAGGAATCTCTATTTGAGATTCCTTAAAAACAATTCATGAACCCTTTCAAAATTGCGAAATCGCAATTTTGGGCCGCTATTTACCGCGAGGTCTAACCTCGTGGTAAATAGCGAAAACTTAGAAAAATGCATTTAAATGCAGTTTTCTAAGTTGCATGTTACACATACACATGTTCTTTGGACATGTGTGTGGGCAACACCAATGTAGATTACATTTCAGGGGTGCTACAGGGTGTCCTTTGGACACCCTGGCACCCTTGAAATCGCATCCTTATTTGCGATTATCAAATCGCTAATCGCAAATATGGAATAACTCCCCATTCATTCCAATGAGGAATGAATGGGGAGTTATTCCTTATTTGCGATTAGGAATTTGCTAATCGCAAATAAGGAATGTGTAGGAATCGCAATTTATTTAGCGATTCCTACATGAATCCCGTTTTGCAAGTCCTTAATAGCGATTCCTTAATAATCGCTATTAAGACTCGCAAAACGGGACTATGATGAATCTAAGTGACTAAATTATGTTTATGTATACTTTTTATATATTTTTTTTATTTTTACTCTAGAATGTATATAGACATATATACATATATATTTTTTCTTTTTTTTGTCTTTTTACCGTTTCCCTTTATATATATATATATATATATATATATATATATATATATATATAGATGTCTTCCTTTCTTTCCTCTGTCAAGCTTTTTTTCATAAGTATATATATTTTCTTATAGAGATTTGAAGGGATTCTTTCGGAAGTTTAGCTTCTTAGCATTTTAAATTCACACATTTGCCTAATCAGGGCCGTCTTTCTTTCCTTATTGACTCGATGCGACTATCTGTCTCCTCAGTGGTTCGAATATTGCGCATTTGATTGTTCCACATAACCCGCAGCATGGATGGGAATTTTAGTTGCGCCTGGGCCCTCAAATTGTTAAGTATCCTCGTTCTTTTACCCAGTTCCTACTGTTTCTGATCTGTTGCGTGGGATAAATCTGATCTGATGGTAAACTGAAGGCGCCGAGATACATAGGGTCCATTCCTTAAACCAGCCAACAAAATGGCTTCCTTAACCGCATATGATAGAAAATGAATCAGGATTTTTCTTGGTTTCTGACATTGAGGGTTTCTCCTGTATGGATCCCTATGGGCCCTCTGTATCGCCCGTTCCAAGTCAATATCTTACCTGTCTTTCATGGCTGTCTCCAGTAAAAGGTTGATCACAAATGCCTTAAGATTGGACCCCTCTTCTGCCTCCGGAATATTTAGAATCGTCAAATTATTTCTCCTGGAATGATTTTCTAATCTTTCTATGTCTTCTCTAAGACTGGCATTTTCTTTAGTCAAAGCCTCAACTCCTTTGGTGTTGTTTGAGATTTCCTTCCATATAGTAATTACTTCCTCCTCCAGTTTCCCTGTTCGAATAGCGACGTCGTCTAACGTTTAAGCAGGGACTGTACATGAGGTTTGTATGTCGGCTTGGCTTGCCTCTGAGAGCTTCTTCACCTCTGCGCCTGTATCTATAATAGAACACTGAGTCAAAGGAATCCCCATGCAAATGAGGGAACACCCTCTTGAGCAAGCACTGATGCTGTATGTGCACAAGCCCTTTCAGTATTACAGTATTACAGAAGGGCCAGCACTCATGTCTGTGGCCCCTTCTGTAATGCCAAAGTGCTGCGGGGCATGCAAAGCGGGTGCTCATTGCGACCCCAGGGCGCTTAGTGTAATACGGCCCCTGGTGTCATTGATCACTCCTCCAATACAGACTGCTGCCTTTCCCCACCAAAGGATTGTAACTTCAATTTTTGATACAAGTCCAAAAGTAAACTCTCTGACCATGGTCAAACCTTGTTGATATATCGGATTCTCATGTCATTGCAGTCAGCCTGAAATCCTGTCTACTAAAACTAGTTGACCCGCATTGGTACTTTGTGCCTTTTGCTGCTATTTTTACTAAAATCTTCTAATATTCAATTCTGCTGTTCTCCTTATTGCATTTTTGTTGCTTTGTTGTTATTTTGCTAATTAAACTATTCTCTATTGTTATAGATTGGAGTGAGATATTTATTGTGTTGTGTTTTCAACTCTTGACTGTTTTTCTGTATTTCTAAATACTTTACACATTTTCTTTAGTTTAAGCCTGTCTGTTCAATGCCATAGTTACGAGGTGTTGAGCTCAGACTTTAATTACTGAAACCTTCTATGAACTTGACAATATAGTGACCTTATTATTTGTGGTGGACTACCATCTGATTCTACTAATAATTCACTTCCTCACAGCAGTGTATTCAGCCCTACAATTGTGCCAAACCAACATGAATTTTACATGCAATTATTGCAATTTCCATAAAATTGCTGTTGGCAAAATCTGTGATTTAAACTACAGTTGATGCAAAAAATTACTTTTAAGCACTTACTTTACTGTAACCAAGAATATTGTGTTTACACCTTTGAATGCACATGATAGAAAATGTAAATTATTTCTGTCATATGTACATTACAAGGCTGCATTAAAAACAGTTACGCCCATTAGAAATCAGGATGCAAAATATACAATGAGCACTTAATGTTGCAGAAATGTACACAGAGAGTCCAAAAGGCAAAATAAATGTATTCTTGTCAGGCCCTGTTCAAGAAGCCAAAGGTGAGGTAGAGTCTACCAAACCACTGACATGATGCTGAGGTTATTTGCCTCTAATCCCCTTGCACCCGTTCTACTACGCCTTGGCAATTGGGCCAAATACAGCCCTTTCAGCACTTGACTCTCAAGATGCAAGCAGTCACAGGCTTCTCGGGAAAGTTAGTGTGAAAATACGCAGGCTAACAGTTCACTCAGTAAGATGATTGTCCAACCTAGTGTTTCTCTTTATTATACCAAGATCACAATACTCCAAGCTACAGTTAAATTTGATATCTGACCCGTGGGTGCAAATCCCATGTGGTTCATGTATGGTCAAAAATTAGCATGCTATCACATGTTCCTCCTGTCCCTGGGATTTTAAGGTTCTTGAGGTCCAGTCTCTAGATTTTGGTGTGGCCCTTCTCCCACTTCATATAACACAAAGTCTCTTTGTTGGTCCCAGAGAGTCTGGGACTTCTTTTGATGTTGTCACTTTGGGCCTACACATATGGTATAACTAGTGTGTTATCGGCACACAGCAGTCCCTCTGTAGATGTGTGGTTGGCATTGGCCCTCTTTTGGGGTCTGACATTTGGTTGTCACCGGTGGTCCTCGCAGGTTCCCAGTTCTATCACTCCAGCGAGTCTCTGTCAGACATTCTGGGACCTTTTCAGGTGGAGATGGTTAGCATTCTTTAGTTTCAGGTGCAGGACTCTGACAGAGATAGCTCAATACGTAGCACTATACTGAGGCACATTGACAGTGATCCAATTGGCCAATGAGTTCTTTAGCTCCAAGGCTGCAGTTACTACATTGAGCATGGGGTGATGTCAGGTGATGGTCTCACTGTTTGGAGTATTACTCTACCCAGGCACTTTTGAGACTAGTGACTGGTATGCTACTCACTGGGAGTACAATGGCAGTAATACAGCATTTCAGTCTTTACTTTGTTGGTGGTCGGGTAGCACGTAACGGGTCAAGGGTGCTGAGGTCACTCTGTATGTAGGTCACCTGCATGCAGCGGGTGCCACAAAGCAAGTTGCTGTCCCAAGTTTAATTGTGCAGGCCAATCAGGTACACTCACACAAGTGGCTTGGCAGCAATGATGTGGACAACATGAGAGGGCCACAAGGCAAACTTTGAAAGTCTGTAGCACCTCGGTCAGTTGCAGAGACAGATCAACACTGCCACACTTCACTGAGGTTACTCGTCTGTTGGAATAACACTGAGTAGCAAGGTAGGGTTGGCAGTGTTAAATTAGGGACTCTTTTCTGTGTGAGTGATTGATAGCAAAGAGTTCGCTCCTAGAATTTGGTGTGATATCATCTAGAAAGGGTCACACTGAAGGAGTAGCAGGTTCCTCTGAACTTGAGTGACAGCAAAAAGTTCGCTGGTGAAACTTTGGTCTAATATCACCTAGTAAGGGTCACACTGAAGGAGTAGCAGGTTCTTGTGAGCTTAATTGACAGCAAAAGGGTTCGCTGGTGAAACTTTGGCCTAGATATATCCTATAGGATAAGTCCAAAGGAGTAGCAGGTTCTTCTGAGCTTGAGTGAAAGGTAAGCGGAAGGGATTTATCTGTAGAGTTTGATGAGTAAACGGAAGTTCTTACTTTGTGAAGAGTAAGTGGAATGTGTTACTCGCAGTGATTATAAATCTATCCTTTATTTAGTACAACAGGCAGAGTAGGGAATGTTTTTATGTTGTTACTAACAGAATTGTTGATTAAGAAAAACTCAGAAAAATATTGCAGTAAGATTTTGTGGAGGATCAGTGGTAGGAGTAAAACTGACTAAAATTGAGACTGACAGCTTTGGAAAAAAGAAATTGCATTGAACTATTGCAAAAATGAAAATGTTTGACGGTTTAAAGAATCTGTTTGGAGATAAAATGAAAAATGTGTTTTTTATTGGTGATGCTCCTGAAGGAACACCTGTGCATTTTATGTCTACCAATTTGGGACAAAACTCATGTATGTGGGTTGAGCAATGGTGCAGGATTACTGAAAAAGAGGGTGCTTTGAGGTTTCCAAAAGATGGTACTTTTGAATTGCAAATTATTGACAAATTATGGGAAGTGTTATGTGAAAAAAGACACCATCTAAAGCTGCACAATTTGAGACCTTAAGCCTGCGGGAAAAGACAGCAAGAGTGAAAGCAAGTGAGGATAAAAAGGTAAAGCACCAGATAGAGGAGAAGGGAATTAATGATGGTGAAGAGCTTCAAAAAAATAATGATTCAGGGAATAAAAAAGTTGATGCATTGTTAACTGAGTGTCCACCACTTTATGTGGTTCACATGAAAAATACTGAAAATAGTGCACCAGTAAGTACTGCAGTGGCTACTGCTTCTGTTGAACAGAAAAAAACACAGATTGAGAAAACTGTGCAAACTTTTCAGATTGACCCATTACCTGTTGATTCAGCTCTGACAGTGATACCTCCAGGTGTTACTGCTTCAAATGTGCCTGATTCAGTCAAAGAATTGCAAACTGCAGATGCACAGATAATGCCTATAAAAATTATGACTGTCCCAATTAATATGGTCCCTACTGAAAAGGTTCAAAGAGCTGCAGAATCAGTGATTTTGCCAGGGTTTATTTCAGAAACTCAGAATACACAGATTATTGAACAGAATTTACCCCAAGCACTGAAAGGTGAGGGGAAAATGGCCTTTACAAGATCTACAGTTCAGGAGAAAATAAATATATTTCAAAATGGGATTTCTCGAACCTGCTTTGAGGAAGCAGCAGTGATTAAAAATATAGAAAACATGGGAGAACATATTAACACAGGCAATGAAAAAGAGAAACAGCTTAGTGTTTTTAATTCAACATGTGAACATGCAGAAATTAACAGTCCTTGCTGTTTAAATAATGAAAATGTGAACCAGTGTCAGGAAAAAGAATTAATTTCCCTGAGTAAGGAAACAGCTTCATGTGCATTAACTACACATAATGGACTGACAGATTTGGATTGGAATTATGAAATTGATGTTTCAGGAAGGTTTCCATCTCAGAAATGTTTTAGGGTACATATGGATGATGAAGCAAATGAGAAAATGTGTTCTTGAGGAATGCAATTGCACATTGCAGAAATAAAATATATTTTTTAATGCAATGGGTTTGAGAAATTAGGAGACAACTGGGCAAGAAAACATGAGAAGAAAAAGAAACCACCAGACCTAGCAAGGAAAATGGATAAGGAAAAAAAGCCACCAGATTTAGTTGAGAAAAATAATGAGAAGAATGAGGGAGAAGCTTTTGCTTACTCATTGAGAGAAATGGTGGGAGAAGTGCATGTTCCTATGCTACAGAATAAAAGTGAATTTCTGAACACAATCCCACAATTGAGAGACAAATGTATGCTGTGGTTCCCACAAGTAGATGGATTTGATGAAATATTAAAAGAGTTGGGCATTAATTTGGAAATGTTCTTTTACATTGCCATGCAAACTGAATTGTGGTTTGAATCTAATGTTGTTAAAAAGCCAGGTGAAGAGACCAAGAAAAGGGTTTGCATGAATGCACCATCATTTTCTGTTGCTATGGTGGAAAATATAGCAGTGATTATTTTCCTGAAGCGTGGAGTGCCAGCGGAGGATGTTGATTGGGTACAGATTAAAAGAACACAGGATGGAAGTAAAGGTGTTGTGGTTTGTGCACATTCAGGGATGGATGTTGTACTGCTGGAAAATGTGTCCTTTTGCCATCTTCATAACAGATTTGAGCATTGGAAGAAGAACAATAAATGTAAACATGATGCACAAAAACGTGGAGAAATGCAGATGCAAAATATGCTAGCTAAGCAAATGCAAATATCAGTTCAGAAACCGATACCAATGGCAGGAATTTTTCAAGCACAGATGGTCCTACAAAATATGGAAAATACTAAGTTTAATTTAAATAAGTTGTCCAGAGCAAATGTGAATTATTTCCAGAGACAAAATGAGACCCCAGTCCAACAGGTTGCTATGTTTGAAAATGAGATTTTTAACCCTCACAATTCAGAATTTACCAAGTCCATTGTGAAGCCATTGGAAGGTCCAGACTTAATTGCAGGAAATATAAATAAAGAAATTACAACCCCAGTTTTAGAAGAATTTGCCCCAAAATTAGGCCCATTTGAGGAAGATTGCAAAACTGTTGTCTATTACTCTGGCCTAGCAGGAAAACAATTGTTTTGCAAATTAAACAGCATAAATTACTGTACACCAGATAATGTTAATTTTCAGATTCCTGATGTGGATGTACATTTTAAAATGGCCCAACAAGAGACAGTTGTAGTATTGTTTTCAGAAAAGACAGTTGAAAATCACCTTCTGATTTGAAAAAAATAAGAAACACAGAAATAAGAGAGTTCACAGAGAAGGATGCCAGATTAATAAAATGTGCAAAACATGTCTTATTCAAATTAGAACCAAATGACATGTATTCAGGAACACCATCAGTTGCAGAAATTTTACCAATACAAGGATTTTTGATGGAATTGATTGGAAGTGTTTGCAACTTTCTGATCACAGGTTCACAGAAAACAAATGAAAAGAACAGAATAGTGCAGGAGATTAAAAGAATATTTTTTTCATGTTGTCCTATGGTACCGAATCCAGCCAAAATATGTTTCTAAATTCCATGTGGTGAAGAATGGCTTACTTTTATTGATTTTTGCCAAGTTCATGTCACAGTGCCATTGCATGAGAATAGTCAGGAGTACTGTCAAAAAGAAGATGAATACCTGGGACACAAAATTGGAAAGGGAGGTAGAAAGGTGTCACCAGAGAGGGTGGAAATAATTTCCAAGGAAAATCCACCTCAAATTCTGAAAGAAGTCAAAACATTTTGGGGAATGGTTAGCTGCTGTAGAGAGTGGTTACTACACCTTTCCCTAGTGGCTAAGCCTTTACTGAGGCTGACACTCAAGGATGTGTCTGATCTGCTTCCATTGGACAACATTTGCACAAAAGCATTCCTAGAGTTGAAAGAGAAAAAATGTCATGCCCCAGCACTAGGAATGAAAGTTTATTTGAAAGAAAATACACCAATTTGCAGTGAGAGGGAGGGCTGCGCTCTGACATTGCCTATTGAAAAAATGACTGTGTTCAATGGTCTGTGATGTATTTTCCAATTACCTTTGACCCTAACTTCACAGAAAGGTCAGCAAATGAATTGGATTGTGATGAAACTGAATATGAGTGTCTAAATATCATGAAAAAATGCATGAAGCCAAAATCGGACTTTAAGGATGAACATATCAGCCCAACAATGTCCATTTTGTAGATGGACCATGTTTGAAAGTTGACACATTAAAAGCACACATGATGTGCTCCTTATACATTATGTTGTCAAAGCTTCATGGCTTTCAGTAGTTACCTCAGCCCAAAATTCGAAATTGACCCTTACCATAACATGTAGTATATCTGCTCAATTGGGAGTCACTGTTGTCATGGGAGAGAGAAATGCTATTTCAGTTGCACACATTTGTTAGCATATACATTCAATGGAATCTTCACAGTTAAATTAAAAGAGGCTCAAGAAAATGTTTTTGAAGCAACACAACAGGGTTGCATCAGAACTGTTTTTGAGAAAAGGGACAACATACCTTGTCGGACCTTGCTGCTGGCCTATCTTTGACTTCAGCGCTACTTCTTGCGGAACCCGCTTTGCGGGTCCCGCTGCGGTGTGTCAGCCGTCTGTGTGCAGAGTTTGGGACCACACCAGTGAGGGTCTGGGTGAGTGCAGGGCTGCGAGCGGCGGGACAGGACTACATCTCCCAGGAGTCCTGCTAACCCGCGCCACCTGTGACCTGGCCGCTCTCCCTGCTCGCCCCGCCCCACCTACAGCCTGAAAAGCCCTTGCCTGCATCGCTGCTGTGGGATACCTTGTCGGACCTTGCTGTTGGCCTATCTTTGACTTCAGCGCTACTTCTTGCGGAACCCGCTTCGCGGGTCCCGCTGCGGCGTGTCAGCCGTCTGTGTGCAGAGTTTTGGACCACACCTGTGAGGGTCTGGGTGAGTGCAGGGCTGCGAGCGGCGGAACAGGACTACATCTCCCAGGAGTCCTGCTAACCCGCGCCATCTGTGACCTGGCCGCTCTCCCTGCTCGCCCCGCCCCACCTACAGCCTACCTTTCCTCCTACAAATACAAGCGTCATTTCCTGCGTCGCGGGAGCGCCCGGGGCTAAGCCCGGGCAAAGGGCGGGCCCTCTGTGGCCCTCAGAGGCCCGAGGAGACTGGACTGGGCCCAAACCCTTGGCTGTTTATGCCCTTGTGTATATATTCTTAGTAAGTCTATTCTGTTTTTTACCTACAGGTGTTTGCCCTTTTTAAATGTCATCGACCAGCACTGACCCTATCATGTTGGATAGGCTAGGGTGCTCCCTCAATGGAACTCTGGACAATTATTTTACTAAGACTGTTGCCGATGTTCCTAAGGAGATTACTTTAGCAGAGCGGCGAGCAGAACGCCGCTGCTCTATAGAAAGTATGAAGAATAGGCCTCTGGTTGAGTCACCGCTACCAGCTATTGCCTCTACTGAAGGGAGCCAAAATGGTAATGACTGTGCACTCTTATCAGATAGCCTGCCCCTTGTATTCAGAGATTGTACGCCGCCACCTAGTACTTGCCCCAACACTACTGAGAATGGCTCGTCATCAGCTAATTGTATTAGCACTCCCACAGTAACCGAGGCTCTGACTACCCCTACATCCTTGCCTTGTAAAAATTTACCAACTAGGGTAAAAAAAATCACACCACTTAGAAATTTTGGCCCACCGCCTACCAAAAAAAGGAGGAAAAGGGGTGAACCGCAACAACAGAAACTGAGCCATACTGAGTTCGGGAAAAAAACTAAGTCCATTATTGGGAGTGTTAAGGCCCCAATAGCTATACCCGAAGTCATTATTCCTATCCCACCACCCCTACACCCTATAGAGATTGATTGCGAGGCTAACACTGACCACCCACCACCCCTACACCCTATAGAGATTGATTGCGAGGCTAACACTGACCACCCACCAACAGATATTGTGCCGCCAGTAGTCCATAATTTGGTTACACTGGATAGCATTGAAAACTTAATCAGGAACTATTCCCTAGCTATCATTGAAAAGCTGAATAAGGTGGAGGAACGACTAGGGAACTTAGAGCGGGAACTGGTAAGCAATGGAGCTTCCACAAAGACAGATGTAAATAACGCCATGCAAAATATTATACCACCTACTCAACCTATTACATCTGCCCCAATTCCTGTCTCGAATATGCCATTGATCCCTCCACATAATAACAACCCTAAGCAATACAATCCACCCCATTTATTACCCACTAATAAACCCGACCCGACTCCAGGTATTTCAACTAAAAGGCCACCGAAGGGTCTGGGTAATACAACTCCGGGGATACCAACTAGGGAGGGAGAAAATTCCAGGCATACTCAGGGGAGACCAAACAGGGCCCCTCTTCCAGAACTCCCACCGGAAGCAGTGCCTTTCGTGGTAGTCCTTACAGGGGTACCTGAACTGGAAAAGAGCAAGCGGGAAGGTTTTGCCCGATTAAAGAATAAAATAATGCACTGGCTGAGTTTATACAGGCCAATTGTAAGTAATATCAGTGGCGAAATCGTTCATGTCCGCCGCCTTCAGTGGTTGGGGGGAAGACCCAAAGATATCGAAGGTGATATAGTGGTGGTAAATTTTAGAGACCAAGAAGCAGTCCAGTTTATATTAAATTGGCCAGCTGGAAATGCCAACAGCCGTATCACTCCCCGACCACTGACATATTTCTACCCGAGATCAGTGGTATTTCCACCCCAGCACCTATTCCCCCAATATCCACAAATACAGACTCATTCCACTACCCACCCCTTGACCCTACATAATGTCAGGAACCATCCACACGTGCCTTTCTCTATATCGGCCCCTGATCCCTATGGATGGAATTTTGTACCTACTAGGAATAACACCACTTTCAATGGGAGAATGAACCATCTAAAACCATTCACGCCATTGGAGACTACTAATAGGTTCGATATATTTAATGGGCTAGATGATTGTGACTGATGTTTTTTGAGTCCAGGGGACGAGGGAAGTGGGATACATACCTCTAATATGGAGGGCACTGTTAATGGAGCTGATGTAGTGGGGAATGTAATAAATATGTCTTCAGTCGGACAACCGAATGGGCCATTGCCCCCATCTGTGAGGAGAATACACATTGTTGGTGAAGCAAGTACCTCAGGAAAAGGGTACAATTTAATAATCTGGAATATCGCATGGTGGCATAATAAGATGGACTGTTTGGGATGGCTGGAATTTGTCACCAAATTTGATATCCTTTGTCTCCAGGAGACGTGGTCCACTGAAGATAATGCAAAAGAAGGCTATGTTCCCTATAAATGCCCAGCCCTGAGCTCTAGTATGGGTAGAGCAAGAGGTGGGCTGGTTATTTTATTGTCAGTGAGTCTCCCGGCACGAGTCAAAATACACATGACAGTTGGCTCACACTCACAGATACTATGGCTGCAGCATAATGGTGGTCGGAATGTCTTATTAATTAACCACTATAATAACGTATTCAATCACTCTAGTTCTGTAGTGGTTGATGAACTTGAGGAGGCAGTTGAAAACCTGTGTGGGCAAACCGGTATTTCTTTTGAAATCTTGTGGGCTGGTGACTTCAACATCCATATGTGCCCCTTTTCTTTCTCAAGGGTGTGTGGTTTTGGAGGGGAGGATGGAGAGAATCAGGCCCACTTTATACAGACGGTCTATGGGGACTCACTCAACACACTCTTGCTTAAACTTGATCTTTGGATATTGTCACCAAAGAAAGATAACGAGGGTAAATCAATACCAACCTTTGTGGGAAGGAACTCTGCCACTGTTATAGATTATCTTATAGTCTCCACAAGTATAAATTCTTTGTGTACTATACCAGAAGTACTAGATTTGGCCCTCAGTGACCATAACTGTCTAACTATACATTTGTTTCTGTGGGGGGAGAAGGCTGTGGTATCCCATGGAATAGTGGCGGATATAATCCCGCATAGGCCAACGGTCCTAGGATTAAATGGGGTAGACACAATGAGGAATTGCTGTTGGCCAAAATTGTGTCTGCATGCCTACCGGAGGTGGAATCATGTCTTGAGCCCAATACATGTCCGACAAGCACATTAGCTAGCTTTGAACTAATCAATGCAATTACAAAAAAGATTTTGACTAAGAATAAGGCAAAGAGACAAGGGGCCCTCAGAGGGTGGTTTAATAGGGCTTGTACAAAATCCCTACAAAAATTAAAAAATGCCCTAGCTAGTAAGCCCAGGGATAGGGAAGTGGTTAGATCCCTAAGGAGCACATATAAAATGCACCTGAATTTGAGGAAGCAGGAGCTAAGAGAGGAAGCGTGGGACAATTTATACAAGGCTGTAGATCTCCGAGATACTAAGTTATTTTGGACTACTGTTAATAGTCCCTTCCTCCATGATGAAGTAGCGCCAGTGCTCTCGGCCCAAGTAAGCGAGGAAAACTGGATATCCCATTTCTCTAGCATTTTTAACCGGGGAGGGACATTTACGGAGAGTGATATGGTTGTGGTCCCTGGTCCTCCTAGATCGCTTAACATCACAATTGCTGAGGTGGATAGTGCCATCGGATGTAGCAAGGGAGGGAAGGCACCCGGCCCAGATGGGGTCCCTGTGTACCTATATAAGGCAGATGTAACATTATGGAGTCCCCTGCTGACCAAAGTGTTTAACGCAGTAGCCCTGGCCTCTGCACCTCAGTCTTGGGGAGAGTCGATTATTATCCCCATTTATAAAAAGGGAGATAGGAGCGAGGCCAAGAACTATCGCCCTATCTCCCTCCTCTACTCCTCCATGAAAATAATGAGTAGGGTGTTATTGATCCAATTGGAGGAATGGGTTGAAGAGAATGGGATCCTAGCGGACTCCCAATTTGGTTTCCGCAAGGGGTTAGGCACTATAGAACAGTGCATCAACCTAGACCTTATTATAGGCAAATATACGCGTGCAAAACAGGGTTCGTTGTTCCTCTGTTTTGCGGATTTGTCAAGTGCATTCGATCTGGTTGACCATGGTCTACTATGGACAACCCTATTGAATATGGGGGCCCCACCCGAAATCATCTATTTTTTGGCCCATCTATATGGTAATTTGTCCGCTAATATCCGTTTTGGACCCATGGGCGAATGTACCTCAAGCATTAGAGTAAGGTCCGGAATTAGGCAAGGATGTGTCTTGCCCCACTTCTTTTCTCCCTTTTTATTAACGCCATTGAAACAGAATTGCGAACAGTTAATGCCGATGTTCCGTCCGCTGAGGGTATATCAATCCCAGTTCTGCTCTACGCGGACGACACAGTCCTCCTATCCAGAACCCCCGTAGGGCTGCAGAAACTAATGGATAAGTTTCAGGATTTTATTAATGGGAGAAAACTTAAGATTAATAATTCAAAAACTTTTATTTTGGCCTGCGGAAAGAAAGTCAAAAAACTAAGACCCTTTACATTAAAGGCCCAATCGATCCAAGTGGTTGATAGCTTTTGTTACTTAGGCATCACTTTTAATAGCGGGGGCATTTGGACACATGAGATGACCAATGTTAGAGGGAAAATGGGTAAAAGTGCATTTGGAATCTTTAAATTTGCTTCTAAGCTGGGCTCAAGGCGCATATTTGATATGTTATACATATATCGCCACAGATGTGTCGCGCTGGCCCTTTATGGGTCTGGGGTATGGTGACATTGCAATCATCAATCACTCCAAGTTAAAGAAAATAAATTCATTAAGATACTCCTCTGTCTACCACCTTCTGCCTCTACCAGTCTGATACATCAGGAGGTTGGTTTGGAACATCTTACAGATATTATTTGTCTTAGACCCCTGCTGGTATGGAGGTCTATCTGGGTCAAAGAACAGACCAGTTTTACGAGGAAAATTATTAATGATTGTCTTCGCCTGGACAAGTATAATCTGATTCCTTGGCTCAACTACATATGTTCTACATATGATGATGTTTTTAAGTTAAATGTCCGTGATAACCCCCTTTGTTCTTTGGACATCCCTAAAAACGAGTTAAATCACGTGTATTTGAGGGCTAAGGCACAAAAGCTGTGTTCTGCCACTAGCCAGCTCTCTACCCTTCGTTTTTATAACACATATAATCCGGCTGAACCTGGTTTTGCTGAATATCTAAAAATGGTAACTTTACGATCACACCAGTTTGTTCTTACCAGATTACGTATGGGGATTGTTCATTTGCTTGTTGCCTGTCCGCACATCCAACTTCACACTGTAGCCCCTTGCCCGTGTGACGGATCATCCAAACAGAGCACTGTGCACTTTTTACTGATTTGCCCTTATTATCTACAACTCCGGATTATATACTTGAAACCACTTTTTAAAAAATATAGAGTATCCTCTGTGAATACAGCTATGAGTCTTTTATTCGCACTTGCCAAACCTGATGTGTGCTTTTTTACGGCTGTATATATTTTAAAATCTATATCTCTTAGGAAAATGTATGTCCTTTTAACAGTATGTTTATAAAATGCAAATGTAAACTGTAAATGTTGTGATGTACTGCTGCACTTTTATGATTATTTTATAATGATCGAATAAAGTTTTTGAAATCGAAATCGACAACTGCATAGTGGCAAAAGTGTTACTGCAAAGACTGATGCCCAGGTATAGATTGCAAGTTTCTCTGAAATCAGATAATAATGAAATCTTAAAGATAATGAGTGCAGAACAACAGATTGGACAAGGAATGGATTGCAGCTATCTGCCTGAAGTGTCAAGCATAATAAAGCTACACAATGGCAGCACAGAGTTATATTTTGGAAAGACTGTTTTTCAGCATTACCAAAGTGGCTTGAAAATATATATGCAAATGCACTTGTGGAAAACACTGATGAGAACACTAGCCATTGCTATGTTTGTCTAGTTGATGTACAGTGTGCAGTTTCTCACCAGATTGCAGCTGCTACACAAGGTCTGCATAACGGATAGTGCAACAACTTTGATCTGAGAGATGCTGTGGTGAAACATCTGAATCCGATCAAAGTGAAAATAAGAGTGAAAGGCCTAGGTTGAAAATGTGCAAAAGATTGATTGTGCTCCGTCAGAGTTTCTCAGCACCTAAGTAGTCTAATTTGCATGAAAAAGGTACAGAATGCCACACTGTATGAGCCATTCTGATGGCAAGCTGATGACAAAGAGCAAAGAAATGCTGAAACTGTCCTGTTGAATTCTCTTTTTTTTATTTTAGTTACTTATTTTAAAGAAGACTAACTGTTCCAAGAAGCTACTCACAGAACTCTGCACTAAAACATTTGAGCTTGGCTATATATGATCTGGTTACAGATAAGACTTGTGTTTGCCTTAGAAATAGAAGTAAAGTTGCAATAAAAATGTCACATGTGAAATTAAATGTGTGATGAATTATAAATCATTTGATTATGATTTGGTATCACCAGAAGGGTGGATTGATGGAGCAGGCATTGTTTATTTTTGTGCTACAGACAGACTGATTTTAAATTGCCACGCACATTTTGGTGCAAGGTAAAAACATGGTACATGAAAAATATGAAAGTGAGGCCTAGTCTGTCTGAAATGCTTGTGCTGAATTAACATGTGTTTTTGCAGTGTAGAGAAAAGTGGCCTTGTTGGCTTTGAAGATTAATATAATGTGTTTCTCTCTTCCCAGCTCATCCCTTGCAATCTAAATTCACTATTACTGTCTTAAAAGACTTTGCCTTGTTGCATATTTTGATAAACATTTTCAGTTATGAACACCTCTTTTTATAATGTGTGTGAATTAAATAATGCACCAAACACTACACATGGGGCTAAATGCTTTTTGCATGAAAAGCTATCTAAAACACTAAATCATGTTACTGTGTGCGCTGTATTAACTGTGTGCGCTGTATTAACTGTGTGTGCTTTTAAAATTTACACTAAAGCATAATAATGCTATGTTGCACATTGCACATTTATTTTGCATGTTGTCATAAATAATCATAAAAGCTGCTTTAAACTAATAGCTTGGCTAGGTAAACATTTATAAGGGGTATTAGTATGAGGGAGGGAAACATAATGCCCGATTTACATGAAATTAATATTCTCTTTGTGTTTGTTTTATTTTTGGGGCCCAAAAAAAATGGCTGCCTTTGACTCCAGCAAGGCTATGACTTGCAATTTAATGAGAAGAGAGCATGTACAGACTATGCCAGCTTTCCTAAAGGAGTCAAGGCAACTGTGAACTGGACATTTTTGTGATTGTGCCAATGTACCAGTTAGTTAAAGGTATCCGTCCTGCTGCGCTATGACAGGAAGGAAGGAGGAATTAGAATTAAACATTTTTCCTAGCAAATATTTCAAATATATATATCATGTTTTTACTCATGTATGCTTCTTTTGTTAAAACTGGTATAGTCAGGAATTTCAAATGAGTCAGGATTCTGAGACCTCTTGCCCTCATGGCTGACCAATCACGTACAAGTTTTCCTGAAGATGCAACATTTTTGTGTAATCTGCCAAGAATTAGCGTATAAATAATGACCTCTCTGGAGGCGTGGTTGGCTTTTTAGCTCAGCTGACTTCTTGCTCATTTTGGCTTAGGCTCTGATTCATTCACATGGGTTAGGTACGAGAACGTCGCAGGAGATAGCTGATAGGGTGGAGATTGCTTCAGAGGAGAGGGGAGGTTTTTTCCAAAGAGTCCTTGCACGTCATATTCTGGCACGGCAGGCCACATTCCTTTGACGTCTTGTGAAGGGTAGGCTGTTTTGCTCTTTAGACACAGACAGGAGCAGGGAGTGCAGCTGATTAGTATAGAATTAGATGCTAAACTTTAAGTTTATGCTTTGACTAATTAATTAGGTCTGAAAAGATGTATTTGTCTTATGCATTTATTTCTCTTTAAGGGAGATTTTTTGCCAACTATTTAATAATTGATTAGCCTTGCAAGACTATTTTTCTTAGAAACTCTTTAAGAGTTTTGAATGACATTTAGCGCCTCATTTTCTTTCCTACATGTAATGCTTATATGCAGACTGTAATATGTTCTGTATAAATGCTATTTTTCCTGTTCTCCAAATTCTGTAACCTGATTCATATTTTACTAAATAAATAAAGGAAAAACTTAACTTTTGACTAGAAAATAAAACCCTTTAAAATACTCAACAACTCTCTTTATTGGCTTAAATAATAATTGCATTTTTGACTGTTCAGGTTTACATGGTGTGAAGGGCCCAACACCTTTTTCAGCGGTAAAATAGAGGTAGAATGAGGTTTTGGTATTGACAAATTATCGCTCTATCATAAGTCTCTAGAGGACAGACCACTGCACAAGAGTGAACTGCTTTAAATGGTCATCTTCTTCTCCAGGGCATGTGCACTCCTTCCCTTTAGCTCAGGCAAGACTCCTTGGTTCCCAAGACAAATCAGCAATTTCTCCTCCAGAACGGACTCCATGTGATGTCCTCTCACATCTGGAAAGCTGGCTCTCAGGCAGACACCAGCTGTGGTTGCCCAGCAATCTTCTAGGTGCACTGGGAAACAACCCATGCAAGGTCGAGGACAACATGGAACTGGAACAACAAGTGGATCAGCAACTCCTAATTTTATTTAGAGTTAGCAGACAGGATGTATGGTTTCCCTATCTACCTTTGGAGAAGTGTCCCATTTTCATGTGTCATTCTCAGGCTGTCTTTCAAACTCAACATTTGTCTTGAGTGACACTTTTTACAGCATCACCCATCAGTTTGGAGAACCAACAACAAGTGTTGGCATAGCCATTTACGAAGACATCGGATGAATGCGCGCAGGGGGCCAAAATAAAAATAAAAACAGAAGGATAACAGATACTTGCAGCTTGAGGGCACAGGGCAGGGTACAGAACACTATACCATGCAGGAAACATTCCAGACTCAGTAATATTCAATGTGTCACCATGCAGAGCAGTACAACAAGGTGCTACTGGAAATAATTACTATGTAAAACCAAAACCTATTACACATTAGAGGTACACCATGTAAAAACATAACAACAAGTACAAGGTCCAGAATTATCTATATATTTCATAGACGTTCTGAATCAGTCCTCCTACTTGCTTAGCATCTTGTTTAGACTCAGAGCAGGACTAAGTTTGATTTGCTTGTGCTTGCTTCCAATATGAAGTGGTGCATAGAGAAACATGTATGGACTTGAATGCAGCTAAGAGTAACTAGCAATGTGTGATGTTAATTCAAGCATTCCATCCATCACTGTTTTGTTTCCTCAGTGAGATACCCTAATTGCAAAGGACATGCCTAGCAGTCTGTACTGAGTTTATTGTGTCGTACAAAACAAATTGCACCTTACAGTTAAGTCCCAGGAAGGCCCCAATTGAACTGGGGTTCCTAATGTGAGGGAGTGCGGGTCGGAAGATCAGGTAGGGCTGTTTCTATTGGAGCAAGGCAAACTTTAGAGGGTTAGTTAGTCCCTGTCTGAAGTGGCCCAGTACGAAAACAATACGACACCAAGAGAGATTACAGGTCTGAGTTTAGAATTCCACCCGTCTTTTTTTTTATTTTTCTCAGTGAGACACCTGAAGTGTCAATCTGAACGTATGTGATGAGGCCCAACAAGGCCACAACCATTCTTCGGTTGGTGGTGTTCCCATTTAGAGGAGATTTGGTATGGTAGTTAGAGTTGGACTGTTATATTTGGAATATGACCAAGGCTGATTTGCATATCAGCGGTCACTGTGCCATAGGGCTCGATTTGCATCTCACTGACAAGGTCCAACAAAGCTAAGAAGGGTTGCTTGTGTTCACATTTATAAGGAACATGGCATCTGATGCTGCACTGTTCAGTTTGGAGCAGGGCCAAAGCTGTCTAATTTCTCACAGTAAGCCACACACAAAGAATTGGAATGCAGCCTAGAGTAATTACCAATGGCTGAGATTAATTCAAACATTGTACACATCACTTTTTTATTTTCACACTGCCCTTGGCCGTCTCAATTCAAACCCACAGATGTGGTGCTGGAAATTCCTTAGCCACAACCTTTCAGAATGGCCATTTCTTCCAGACCTTTTACTAATGTGGTAAATTGTAATTCGATTGAGTGCTGGGAGCTGCCAATGGGGATACACCTACCTTACCTGCATTAATTCCATTTCTGTAACCCAAGTATTTTTCATCACATTCTCCGTGACTTCATCTCTTGTTTCTGGAAATCCATGTTTTAAGTATTCCATCCCATGACTCTATCAACTAATCAACTAATCTTCAACTCACCTTTGCCTCCCCTGAATCAAGTATCAGATGTTCTGCTCCAAGAAATTGAAAATGTTCCTGATGGCTGTGTGTTTTCTGCTCATTTGTCCCCCCAATTACTATCCTCTAATAAAATCACGATCAACTTCATTCAACTTACACATATTCTTTGAAGTAGTGTTAGTATTAGTATACCATTTTAAAAGACTCCTAAAGAGTTCAGACATTTTAAATCTTTTAACACCAGTTAGTCTATCTATAAACAAATTATAATCTATGCTATATTCTTCTAAGTAAATGTGGTGATTTATAACGGCATAATAGAGAGAATATAAAAGACTGAAACTTGGTAAATGTACATAAGTAACATCTTCAGAAAAAAGTAGTCAAATGGGTTCAAGCATAACTATCAGATACATTCATTATCTTTCAATAATTGTTTAGTAATTCTTTATATGAAATTCCTACAAACACTTCTCTATAACTGTCTTCATGATCTAACTTATGATTTTTAGTATCAAAATATAATTTTAGAACATTGAGCTATTATTTTAGATTGAGAGATATCCAGTAAGAGGATTCACCAACACACTAATTAGTGCAATTGAAATAAAAATTATGAGACTGATCTCCTCCAGTTTTTAAAAAATTCTTTATTCAAAATTAATTGTATTGTAAAGCAAAATCAGAAAAGCACAAAAGTAATCCAAAATAAACCCAAGTAATCAAAAGATTTTTGGTGCATCGGGATGAACGAGCATGACGGACGTGACAAACGAAGTGGGCATGGCGTGGTGTAGTGGGCTGCAGCGACTGCATCATCTCTTTGGCCCAACTTTGGGCGTGGGGTACAGGGGGCTACTTCGCCGCATTGACTTTCAGGGACAGGAATCAGAGCAGAGGCCAGAGCAAGTAGCAGAAGTCCCCATTTCCAGCCTGACCACAAGAAGTGACATGGAGCGACTCAGAGGCAAGGAGGAGGAAGGAGGAAGGAGGCAGGAGGTGAGGCTAGTAGTATAGCTCCCAGGAAACACTGGGCACCAACAGGAAGTCCGAGGTACGGGTGGAGTGCAGTGCTGTGGTGGCAGCTGAGCTAGAAAATCTTGTGGCCCCATCCCTCCCTGGAGGTTTCGCAGCCACCAGCCATAGTCCCCGGTGAGTATCGCCCGCATAAGCCGTAGAGCCAATTGAGCTGGAAGAGCTTGTAGTCTTGAAGTTAGTATCCCGACCACCTTCACCCTGCGAGCTCCCACTACTCGTGCTCCCACTGTTCAAACCAGCTTTTGACCCACCCCTGGTGCCCGACCTCTGGCAATCCAGAGCCTTGTTATCTCTCCACTTCCATCCCACCCGGTCTGCCCTTGAGCACGCATGGTTTATGTGCATCCCAGGCCTAGAGAAACTGAGTGGTGAAGTTGGGACTCCCTGCTGGTAGGGCCGACACTGATTGGGGGCCAGGTTAAAGGGGCATCAAGTTAAGTGAAGAGCAAAGTGAAGAAGAAAGTGGGAAGCATACTGCTCAAATCTAACATCGCCCAGTGAATCCAGTCCCGACCAAAATGCAAGTAGGGAAGAGGTGAGAAGCACAAGCTAGTACAAGTTAATAATATATATATTTTTTAAACACAGAGTTGAGGGAGCTCTGTCTTGGCAGATGGAGATCCAGAAGGATCAGGGCCATGGTGTATGCCAGTGCGAGGAAAAGGAAGCAGGAAGCCCAATCGGAGGTAGCACCCTGGTAGTACCCCCAAACACAAACGCGAGGTGCAAAAATGCAAAGAGCTCATTTAAGAGCTCTCAAATGCCACCAAGCCCAGCTTCTACAAAAGATTCAGAATTTGAACCAGAGTATGGGCCATGTGATATGGGACAGCAACAGGGCAGCACCAGTTACGAGCCAGCGTGCTGGAAAAGAGCACCAGAAAGATAACAGACTTTTTCAATGCCCTCAGCCCATTGGAAACAGCATATGTGTTTTAAAATGTCAGAGGCTATTCCAGACAGCTCTGTCATGCAGTCAACTAGTTGTGTTTGAGCCCCCAGGAGCTGCTGACCACGAGCTGAGGCACGGCTAATGCCAGACCTGTCAGGTCGATGCAGTTTGCTAAGGAAAATGCTACAATAGCAACCAGCATAGGCATAAGGACATACCGGATGTCACCCACAATAGTGACTGTAAAGAAGGGAGCAAACACCCCATAACACACCTAATGGGGATAGTCAGCACTGGAATGTGTGCAAGGAATACATGACCACCCCCACCAAGGCTGATCTCTAAATTAAGGCAAATATGAAATATTTTGAACCCTTAAAGGATGATGTGCACCCTGGCGATTTCAGCATGATATTTTGATTATTCCCAGCATATAAAGAGTTCTATGACAACTCAGCTTCATCTGTTGAGAAGGATCTTCCAACAGGAATAAAGTATGACAAAAACACAGTCAGTTAGGCTAAAGACGAGAAGTGCTCCCTTGGAAAAATTTAGCATTTAAACCTGGGCAACCAAACTCTCCTGGTAACCGACTGAAGAATCTGTCCGGGTGAAGTGAACGCAAGGGGACACAACAGAATCAAAGCTACTGGGGGAACTGTTTTGGAAGCTATGCAAGCAACAGTGAAAGCACTCAACCATCATTTAGATACAATGGACATACAAGTAGACCTGTGAAATACTCTTGCCGTGTTTCTCTCAGACATCAATGACAAGCTGTAGAATCTTAACAATCTAATATCACAGATACAGACTGACAAAGGCACAAATTTTACGATATGCACATGTGGGGAGGTTACGACAAACTGGCGCAACTCCTGTCATTACTTAATGGAATTCTAGAAAAGGACAAAGTCACTGCAAAGGAGGAAGGTAAGGTGATGACTGCAAGCACATGGGTGATGAGGTGGAAGTCACAACTATAAGTGTAGGCAGCCGAGATCTGATTGCAGCAGAAGAAGTGGCACTGGGAGTGGGAAGACCCAGCATCATGGCCAAGCTGGATCCACCCGCCAGGCTGCAAGAATTGGGGAACTTCGAGCCCATCAAATCGCACCTGTAGAAATTAGAAAGAAAGCAAGTGAGAATGGGAAGGAATGAAAATCAAGTTAGGAACTCACTTAAATTGCCTGCATGACTATTTATGCAACCTGGTAAGCCGGAGGGACACTTAACTGACATTGTGTCAAGCAGGATAAGTTGAATTTGGACAGGTCCAGTGAAGATCAATCGATTAAAACCAAAGGCAAGTTCACAGCACCGGAGCGAATCTCCTAACCATAGCAACCCACAAGAGCATTGGATGAGGTGGCTATTGAAACACCAATAGGATGTGCAGTACAACACACAGAAGAAAGTGAAACCCAAAAGACTGGGTGCAGGGCTGAATGCACTGTTTGTAATTTCAACCCATACATCCCGAATCCTCGCCACAGTAACCCCTCAAGAGGAATGGATGAGGTAGCTATAGAAATACCCTATGATGTGTATACAGAATATGAAAGGAGGATGCAGGGCCAAATGTACTGTCTTTCACTCCAACTCATGTACCCTGAAACCTTGTTTTGGTAAAATTGGAGAACCCATAAAAGCTAGAAACCCAGAACTAAGCCCTGTATCAGTGCGGCACAGGGAGTAAGGAACGAGAACACCAGTAGACCTGTGCTGCAGGTGGATAAGGGCCTCCCAGCTAAAACACCAGAGGTGCTGAACACGTATAAATCAAGCCTGTTGTGGGTACCTGAATACTCCCTGCTAGGGAATCATTACATCCTAAACCGCTCTACGCTATTAAAGTTGATCAAAGATCTACCCGGTCTGTCCCAAGCAGATTCATTAGACATCTTCTCTATCAAATGTCTTCTGCCCTGTGGCAATCAAGTTGCTGAGCCCACTTTAGTCATGTTTATTGCAACAGGATTACATACAGAAATTATAGAGAGAAAACAGCAGCTGAGAAGTGGGGCATCAAAGTGGCATTATTTCAGGAAGAGCCATACCCTCGCCCGAACTGCTAAGGCAAAATGAACAGTCAAATGAGAAAATACCATCCTCTACAATAATTAGGTGCAGTAGGAAGGGCTCCCCCATGGGGGTAGCTGGGGCTAATCATTAAAATCAAAGCTGACCTAGCCACTGAGTCGCAAAGGTTAGTGCAAGACAGGACAACATGGCAAATTTGAGCTGCCTCCTTCTACTCCTGTTGACTATGCAAAGGTTGGATTGATGCCCAGTGGAGCCCAAAAACTCGATGCCTGATTGTGGTAAAATTTGAGTATGCTTTTGGAATGTGGGATGTCTAGCAGCCAAGTTAGAGGATGTGGAGCTTATACAATATTGGAAGAACTTTGATATAGTAGCTCTACTGGAGACATCGGCCCTGGCAAGCATTCCTCTCATTGGCTTTGTGAAATATTGGGCATCTGCCTACAAAAATGGAAAATTTGAAAGGACCAAAGGTTGCCTATCAGTCTACATTAGTTCAAACACATTGGTTCAAGTAAAAATGCTGGATTTGGAGTAACCATGGCTATTGGCACTACTCCTGGAAGTCCCCTCCTATACTGATACATATTTACTTCAATCCCAGAGGCAAGGAAGCTGTGGTGGAAAAGCTGTCAGACTATTTATTTAACAGACTAGAAAAGCATTAATGGGGCATCCAACATAATAATCATTGGAGATTTTAATTTCAACCTTTTCCAGCCACCCGATGTGGTCCTAAACGAGATGAAAAGGTCTCTTTATGAGACAATATTGGAGCAAATACATACCGGCAAGGTGTGGCCGGATAATATCTGCCAGAGTATGTTAACATTTTGCGGGCATGCAAGGTTGATAACCCTGAATGGGAGACTCCAGGTCGACATTCCACCAGCCTGGGAAAGAGCCACAGCTAATAAGGTATCATACTTATATTACACTATGGTGAGCGCTACTATGTATAATAACTTTATGGATTTTAAGACTGACAACCATACAGAAAGTGATAATCAGTCCCAAAACATATGGAAAATGACCAAATCCAACAGACTTGCACCTGCAAGAGATTTGCTTGAGCAAACACACATGGAAAACCTGACGCGTCTAAGATAGGACTCGGACAACATGAAAGGCATAGTTGACACATCCCTAGACGTTCTGGAAGCTACCTTTAAGAATAAGCCAGACCTAGTAACAACATGGGTATCCTTCACAGATCCAATATTGGCAGTGTTGCTGTCCAAGCACTCACAGAAATGCTTAAACATTCTTAGAAACAGGATGACTCAATTTACCAATCACATACAGAGTCTAGGATCAACACATACAAAGTCCAGGACCAAGAGAACTATGCGTCAAATAAGGCACAAAACCGCATGCTATTCATAATGCTGTGAGAGTATGAAGAAGACTCAAAAGATAGGGATGGGCACTAAAAAGAAGCAGAGATGAGAATTTATGTGCAAGGCTCATACATGTCTCCAAGAGCAATGGTCCGAGAAGCTTCTGAAGAATTATTAATGACTTAGAAAAAGGCCAGCGAGCTGCCAAGAATGCCAACATTAGTGAGGCTACCTGGGTGGACTACTGTAAAGCCCACTTCTCAGGGGACCCAAAAATCAGTGTAACTTAGAACAAAGCACCAGAAATCCACAACAAGCAAGATGAGCTGCAATACAAAACTGACACAACCTTCAGAGTGATAGAGGGGTCACGCCCCAACTAACTAATGGGAAATAATTGCATCACACAAGCCCTGCTAAAATGCAGTACCCTAGTTTGGCCAAAGTACCTGACAACAATGTTTAACTATATCCTACAGCAGGGACCATCCCAGAGAACTGAAGAGGTTCTATAATTCATCCCATCTTCAAAGGTGACAGCATACTCTCCAAACAGATATAGTCTCATAGCCCTGCTTGATGTTGAACTAAGATAGTTTTCATCTCAATTACCTTTCCGATTGGGCATTCAGCTCAGGAAGAATAGAATCCCCTCAAACCAAATAGGGTTCATAAAGAATCAAGGCACCCTTACAAATTTAATGGCAGTTGGGATATTAATGGAACAATCATGCAACTGTGGCTTGCCCCTGTACATGTGTTCCGTGGAATTCAAGGTGAGATTTGACCGAGTGCTGTGTGGAAAAGCTGTGGCCTAAACTGGATAGCTGGAGCATCCCACACAAGTTATTGAAGGCCATCAGAATATTATTCACCAAGACATGGACAAAGATCAAAGTAGGGGATGACTGGCACCTGTTAAAGGAAGCACCAACATCCATGTGGTTGAAACAAGGGTGTATTCTTGCACCTCTCCTGTCCAATTTGTACATCTCCAATCTTTCAGCTGACCTTGACAAAGTGGCCTCCCATGCGCCCAGCTTTCTCTATGTGGATGACCTATTGTTGATGAGGAAAACACGAGTGGGTTTTCAAACACTGATCAACAAGATCACAGTAGACAATTTCTTTGAAATCAACCTCAGCAAGACCAAGGTGATCTTACTCCAGAAGCATATCACCAAAAAGGGCAAGTGGTTACTTAATGGACTTCCCATAGAGAAGTATCCATGTACATGTACTTGGGATTCACACTAGACGCATGCACAGGCCTCCTTTGCCCTGCAGAAAGAATGTATCAAGGGAAAGGCCTCAGCCCTATTCTTTGCATTCATAGCCCTTTCCACAGACTTCGTTCCCCCCCCCTCTGTGACCTCTCCTAGCTGTGGTTAAATGAAAATTCTTACTTGCAATTTTCTACGGTAAAGAACTGATGCCCAGGTGGGATGCACAACTCCTGGAGAACCTTCTGACAAGGATGTACAAATGTGTATTTCATCTGCCTAGATCAGCTTCTCCAGCACAAATATGGCTTGAGTTCACCTTGGCAAAACAAACCCTGGTCAGGAAGGGGACTTCCTCAAATTCTGCCATGAGATTCGGAACTCCCTAAACAACGCTTTGGATTATTATGTCTGGGTGGAAATAAATGTGCTGGGAGGAAAAGCATGTTTTAAGAGATACCTGGATGAGTCCATTGAAAATATGGGTCTCGGGGAGCAACAGCCTTTGCCAACAAGCCAAGCTTTGTTTCAAAAAGCAGTGAATATATGTATTCAGAGGATAATCTGGTTGGAGGACACAAGGGACCTTACAAATTGGGTCCCTGGGTGCTGGTACTAAACTCTTTCACAGACATGCTGAAGCAACCACATCTGGGGGCCTGCTATTCCATTCAAGTCAATAGAAAATTAATCGTTCTGTAATTGGGGTAGCTCGCGACCTTGGACTATATTCTAAAGGGGTTGGAAGAATAAATGTGTCGACTATGCAATCTTGAAGAGGAAACCATGGTTCACATAATTTGCATCTCCTGTGCATGTTGACTCTTCAGAAGTCACTCCTGTGTAAAGAACTACTGGCCTTGGGAGTTCGAAGTCGTAGACAGGCTCTTATTAAGTCACCAAACCCACGGATCCACATGCTGAACATCCGAACTGTGCAATTTTTAGACATCTTTAAGGTCTCTTGCTAGTAAATACAGGATTTATTTATGTGTTTTTGAACATACTTTTTAACACCATCGCTGCTTGAGATATTTATCTACTGTGCTGGACCATAATAGAAACGGGTGTGGTCAGCACTGTGCCTCATGACGAGCTGAGCTGAGCTGAGCTCGTCATGAGCACCGAAGGGGTTAACAATCTTTGTTGCAATTGGATTTGTTGCACTTGCGATTCTTGCACATTTGAAGGGCTGTGTTCATATAGATGCTGGAGGCTGGAAGCAGCTCAAAACTATTTTTGATAAAAGTCAGCCATTTTTCCCAATTTGAGACAGTTAGAGGCACCATTTTTCGGCAGTGCACGCTCTAGCTCTTCTAGGCCACATGTATTTAATGGGACACTCTATGCAGACACGGCAGCTTTAAGGTCACTTGTTAGTTTGCAAGGGTTTGTTTTATGTGTTTTTTAAACCTACTTAAAACATTTGTTTTGTAATTGAATTTGTTGCACTTGCAATTCTTGCACCTGAATGGCTGTGCTCCTATAGACGTGGGAGGTTGGGAGCAGCTAAAAAATATATAGATGTTTAAATATCTGTATTGAGTTTCAAAAGTAACCATAAAACATAAAGGGAACAACCTGGAGCATCTAAAACAATATTGTAAAAGTGTGCATTTGAAAATGGATCCATCATATCAAGTCCATATCCACATATCAGTGACATAGTAAAGAGAGGGGAGGCAAATCACAAGGCAGCAAGGGAGAGGAGGGAGAGTAGGTAGGGGGAGAAAAGTCCACCATCACCCCCATTCACCAATGAGGCCACTTCACTAAATACCCCCTGTTGACTAGACAAAGGATTTCCCCACAAGGCTCTCAATTCCGGAACCATCCAGTAACCAGACATCCCCATCACCATCCATTTCCAGATTAACAATCTCATCAACCTCATCCCCCAGATATTGGTTCATCAATCAGGGGCCCCATATCTTCCTAAACTTTCAGGGACAGCCTCTGTTCTTATAAGTCACTCTCTTCGCCGTCATATACATATCCATACCATCTTTTCATTCACGTAATGTAGGGACCTCCAGCACACAGCTAAAATCTAGATTTGATCTGAAGTTGGCCATTTTTCCCACTTTGGGACAGCTATAGGTGCCATTTTTGGCAGTGGGCACCTAGCTCTTCTAGTCAGTGTGACTATAACGGGAGATTCTGAGCTGATGCAGCAGCAGCAGCTTTAAGGTCATTTTCTAGTTTGCAGAGGATTTTTTTTTTGTGTTATTAAACTTACTTCTAAAAAACCTGTTCTGTAATTGAATTTGTTGCACTTACTTTTCTTGCACATTTGAAGGGCTGTGTTCATATAGACGCAGGAGCTTGGGAGCAGCTAATATCTATCTTTGATCAAAAGTCAAAGGATTATTTTTTGCTTGAGCCGTCATTTTTCAGCAGGCCTTGCTCTAGCTTTTGTAGGCCATATGCATATAATGGGAGACACTGTGCCAAAGGTAAGCCTATCTGCATCTGTCCCGGAAGCGGCCAGAGCCAGGCACTAGAGCCAGCTACTCTGCTTTCAACCCCTCAAGAGGTTAGCATTGGTGGTAACCACCATCAACACATTGGCCAACAGGCTGCCTAATGTTTCTCTGCCCACAGCAATTGCCCCCTTTTCCTGGAAGCAGGCTAAAATCCTGCCTCTGTTAACAAAAAAACCTTGGTGGACCCCATTCAGCAGTTCAACTATAGGCCAATATCCTTATTGCCAGCCCTGACTAAGGTGCTGGAAAAGTTTGCAAATCAGCAGCTCTTCCAGTTTCTTGAAGTCAATGTTCTGCTTCATCCTAACCAGTTCGGCTTTAGACCTAACTTCACTATGGAGACAGCACAAATGGAAGTCAACAAATATATCAGAGGCACTTTGGACTCTGGGGGAAGGCCATGCTGATAATGTTAGACCTGTCAGTAGTCTTCTATACGGTTCTCGACTCAAGACTTCTAGCACTTCTCCAAACTATCTGGATAGGTGAACATGCCTTGAACTGACTAACCTCAATTTTGGAGGACAGAGGACAGGAAATATAGACCCCTCCTTTTTCTTTAAGATCATGTAAGTTGACAGTGGGGTGCCTCAGGGCTCTGCTTTGAGCCCCACACTATTTCATGTGTACATTATCCTCTTGCCCAGTTGACAGAGGCCTTAGTGGCAAAAACGATCCCATATGCTGATGACACTCAGCTACAGTTCTCCTGTGGGAGTGGGGAAAAGATTGTGGGAGAGTCCATCAAAACCTGCTTTAGAGCTGTATTGCAGTGGATGAACACCCTTCAACTAAAATGTAACAAAGACAAAACAGAAATACTATTTTTCAGTCATAATCCCCTGTAAACATGGCAGACCTTTTGATCAGAAGATGCTCACCCAGGCCCCCAGGAGGGAATATTTAAAAACCTGGGTTCCAATTTGACAACTGCCTATACTTTGAACGACAAATCACGTCTGAGGTAGTTACATATTTTGGGTTACTATGTATACTAAAAAGGTTTCTGCATTCATTTTCATTTTCTGCAAGGAAGTTGGTAGTCCAGGCACTTATCACTTTTAGGCTGAACTAGGGAAATGCCCTATATTTTAGACTTCCTGACTCCCTGCTCAACAGACTTCCGGTGGTCCAGAACACAGCAGCCCGCAGTCTCCTTTGCCTACCTCTGAGAATGTATATGTCCCGCACCTTCGTTCCCTTCACTGGTTCCCAATAAGTAGAGAATCCTCTTTAAAACACTAATTTTGGTCCACAAAGCACTTCAATATACAGGTGAAGGCTTCCTAAGGACAGGAATAAGCTCTTTCATCCTCTCTAGAAACCTATGGTCAGCTATTAGCCTTCTGGTTTAGATCCCTAACAGTAGCCACATTAGAAATGGAGGTCGGGTCTTCTCTTATCTCAGGCCATCTGCATGGGACAAAGTTACTCTTGAGTTACGCTCAGTGGATGCTATCTCACTATTCAAGAAAAAGCTAAAAACTTGGATTTTTAAATAAGTGTGGATGATCCAACTGTATTCTGAATGTGGCCAATAAGCCCAGCGCTGGGACACTCCTTGGAGTAGCCTTGTGCTTTCCATTCATTCGTTCATCTTCAATAAGGAGATTGCAGCCGCCGCCATGCAGGCTCCCAGGGTGGGAGATGTAGGGTGACCGCTATTTCTATATATTATCAACTTTTTACTCTCCCTAAACTGGCTACTATCCATATCTTTTATCCCGGTAAGCAGACAAAATATCGATTTTTAAATATCGACATACAATAATGTCGATGTTTAAATATCGAAGGGATAGAATATAGAAGGTAAGTAATATCGGGACAGATTTTCAAAGGTAAGTAATATCGATTTTGTTAATATCGATGTTAGTAATATCGATGGTACTAATATCGATGTTAGTAATATCGATGTTACTAATATCGATTTTTATATGATTTTTATGTATATTACTATGTATTTTATATGTTGTTTTAAAAAAAATATGCTAAATTAATTATTCATTTTTAGGAAATATAAATTAATTTTAATTAATTGGTAATTCATTTTTATTATTGGTTAATTGATAATTATGTTCTGTAGTGGGTTATGAGTTTATAGGGGAATAGGGTGGGAAGTAATTTAAATGTGATTGAGTAATAATTTATTTTCATTAATTATTTCTGCTAATTATATTATTGATAATTAATTATTAATTGGTAAATAATTATTATTAATTGATATTTATTATTAATTTATGTTTACTTAATTATTCATTGGTAAATATGTTTTTATTATTTATGTATTGGTATTTGTAAATAGTTTAGAATTATTTAATAATTTATTTTTAAATATTTTAAAATATTAATTTATTAATAAGTATGGTATTTTTAACTTCTATGCTATCCAACACTTTCACTACTGTTGTACTCTCTGGAGAAGGAATAGTAATTTTTACCCCTACGCTATCCAACACTTTCACTACTGTTGCACTCTCTGGAGTTGGAATAGTCATTTTTACCCCTACGCTATCCAGCACTTTCCCTTCCTTTGCACTCTCTGGAGTTGGAATAGTAATTTTTACCCCTACGCTATCCAACACTTTCCTTACTGTTTTACTCTTTGGAGTGGGAATAGTAATTTTTACCCCTACGCTATCCAACACTTTCCCTACTGTTGCACTCACTGGAGTTCGAACAGTAATTTTTACCCCTACGCTATCCAACACTTTTCCTACTGTTGCGCTCTCTGGAGTTGGAATAGTAATTTTTACCTTTACGCTAGCCAACACTTTCCCTACTGTTGCACTCTTTGGAGTGGGAATAGTAATTTTTACCCCTACACTATCCAACATTAACTTTTTTAAATTTGTTATACATTTTTATTAATTTTTATTTATATTATTATTTTATGTGTATAGATGTATTTGTAATTTATGATATTTTTAATAATTGATAAGTTATTAAAATAATTATTAAAAATTATTATTAAGGACGTCTATGTTATGAATTATATGTATATTTTTTAATTAATTTTTGTATTAAATTATGTATATTAATTAATACTTTTAAATATTCTAACATATTTTTAACTATGTTTATTACATTTATAAGTATTATTTATTTTATTTTACATATTTTTTTAATTTAAAAAAAAACAATATTTTTTCATTACGATATTTTTTTTCCTGATATTTTTGTACTTACTTTGTTGGAGATAGGATGTCAATATTGTTGACATCAATATTTTTGTTGCAATATTTTAGTAGGTTGATATTTTGTATATCGAAATTTTGTCAGACATTCTTTTATCCCCAGGGGCCAGGCTGTGATATTACTGCCTTTTTAGTTGGGTTATTGCCACCCTCTACCCTGACCCCTTTAGTTTGATATTTCTTCACTTACAATGCGGTATGATAGTTTATTTCCTTGGAAGGAACAGGTTGCAAGGGGATTGCCTCTTAAGCTAGTTTACTGACCCCTTAGTATTATGTGGCTTTGGTATGGCGCCTTGTTCTTTTTTTTTTTATTGGAGGGAAGTAAATGTGGCATTGATCATTTTACTCTCATTAAGTTATGTTTTTAATAGGAGTTATGGATTAATGGAAAAAGTATGTAGGGAGTCTTGGGGATTGTTTGATTAATTATGCTGTATTTTTTTTTTCTTTTCTGTGATCGGTTTTTATGATTTTAAATAACTAATTTACTACACATTGGTTGAAGTAATTAAAAGAAAGAAAGAAAGTCAAAAGTCAGTCAAGTAATCAAACAAAAATACTAAGAAACATCATGGTCCTTCAAAATTCAGAGCAACAGTTCACTTTTTCTCAGGAAACCTATTTAGCATTGATCATTTCCTAGTTCAATTGTCATTGTCATTTCATGAGACCTCTTCAAGCACACATTTTTTTACTTTTTCAAATAAATATCTCTTTTTTTTTACTCGTTTTCTTTCAGATATGCCCATGTAAGGTTGGTGTATAAATTGTTTCGCACTGTTACTCATGTTTTCTTTTTGTTGTAACATTTATAGTTGTCTTCTCAAATGATAATTCATAAATGCTTTGATTATTCATTTTGTCAGCAACCCCTTCCACTGTTTCAGTTGATTAGTCACCATTTATTATCTACACATTTTACAGCACTCTACTCAATTTCCATGAAAATCATCTTGAATGAAGCTTTCATCTACAGTTTAATTTGCTTGATCGGCCTGAGTTTCATCTTTTTCCTGCTTCATACAATTTAAAGATACCACACTTTGATTTGCCCTTTGGGTTTTCAGAGTTTGATTTCCTTCTTCTTGAACTTTTTTACTCCCCACCCTGGATCCACGCAGCAAACTTGAACTTACATTTGTGAGTCAAAGGTTTGTGTCACCGTTTCTTCATTTAAAGTGCACACTCTTTTCGTGTATGAGGCATGGGTTCAATACAGCAAACCTCAACACTTCACCGATGTGTTTGTCATCAGCATCACCTCATGTGGTCCACCCTAATGTGACTGAAGGCACCACCTTCTTACATGCTTCTTCACAACCCAGGTCAAGTTCATTTCAAGATTATGCTAAATCTCAGTACATGCAGAAAGTGCAGCAAGTTTCATCTGGTGAGAGTTAGAGAGTATTGTATCAGCTACACCTTTGCAGTACCCTAAGACCAAATCATCAGTAATATTTACAAGAGCAGCTAAGCTAAACCGAAGAGGAGTTGTCATAGCTTTCTAGTGACCACCTTATTAACACTGAACCAAGTATTCCTATTTGGAGTACATCGCATGCTTAAAAACACAACGGAAGAGCCATTTCAAAGTAGTTGAGACAAATACTGTTGCCAGTGTTCCTTTCATAATGCCATTCATATGTTCTTCCACCCCTGATGAGTTAGGATGATAACTACAATAGAACTTCTGTCAATGTTCAAAATAGTGCACACGTTCGTGTTGATTTTGTTCTTAAAATGTGTAGACTTGTATGTCTCAAGTGAAGTTGGCAATCCAAACCTTAGGATCAACTCTCCCAATAGCAATTTGATAACTATCACAACTCCTTACTGGATATGCCTATGCCCATTAAAATAAGCAAATAATCGCTAAGATGCACTTCAACCCAATACACCTCTACAAAACCCACATACAGTCCTGTGAAAAGATCTTTTGTTTTTACCTTCAGGACTCATTTTCACGCTGGTTCCTTAACATATGTAGTTTAATTGATATACTATGCATCTATGTATATTTGCCACTTTTTTTAATATGTGAAGGCTATTGGACCACTAAAATGTGAAGAGTCAATCAGCCTGAATTAAGGCACTGTGGGGCACTTGCATAAAGATCTGCTTTTGCGAGTCCTTAATTGCGAATATTAAGGAATCGCAATTAAGGACTCGCAAAAGTCTATGCATTTAGGAATCACTATAAATAGTGATTCCCAAACATTCCTTAATTGCGACTCGCAAATTGCGAGCCGCAATTAAGGAATGGCTTCCCATTTATTCCAATGGGCCTACAGGCCCATAGGAATGAATGGGAAATTGCATGGCAATTTGTGAGTACCAATAGGTACTCAGACGTGAGTCTCATGCTCTCCACAAAACTGGAGTCGAACTATCCTGACTGAATACGGCTGATAGCCAGAAACCGGTCCTCCGAAGCTTATTTTCGGTCCAGGGAAGACATGGCTTGGCAGTTCAGGCTGGACTATTCCCATGAGGCACAGGGTCGGACTGATTTGCATATAGCCATGTCTAAACTGGGGTGGCAGAGTGGGCTAAAGAACGGTGATGGATTAAACCCAGATCTTTTGACTGGGTGTGAGTGTTTGATTGATTCAGATGCTCCGTCCATCACTACCCCCTTTTGTACCACTTTTGGCCGCCATAAGTGTGGCAGGGTATGCTCAGACGTGAGTCCCTTGCTCACTTTGCCAGTGGATTCAAGCAAGCAGGGCTGAAGATGGCTGGAATGCCAGAAACCGGTCCTCGGAAGCTTGTTTCCGGTCCAGGGAAGACATGGCTTGGCAGTTCGGGCTGGACTGTTCCCATGAGGCACAGGGTCAGACTGATTTGCATACAGCCATGTCTGAACTGGGGTGGCAGAGTGGGCTAAAGAATGGTGATGGATTAAACCCAGATCTTTTGACTGGGTGTGAGTGTTTGATTGATTCAGGTGCTCCGTCCATCGCCACCCCCTTTTGTACCACTTTTGGCCGCCATAAGTGTGGCAGGGTATGCTCAGACGGGAGTCCCTTGCTCACTTTGCCACTGGATTCAAGCAAGCCGGGCTGAAGACGGCTGGAATGCCAGAAACCGGTCCTCGGAAGCTTGTTTCCGGTCCAGGGAAGACATGGCTTGGCAGTTCGGGCTGGACTGTTCCCATGAGGCACAGAGTCAGACTGATTTGCATACAGCCATGTCTGAACTGGGTTGGCAGAGTGGGCTAAAGAACGGTGATGGATTAAACCCAGATCTTTTGACTGGGTGTGAGTGTTTGATTGATTCAGATGCTCTGTCCATCACCACCCCCTTTTGTACCGCTTTTGGCCGGCATAAGTGTGGCAGGGTATGCTCAGACGTGAGTCCCTTGCTCACTTTGCCACTGGATTCAAGCAAGCCGGGCTGAAGACGGCTGGAATGACAGAAACCGGTCCTCAGAAGCTTGTTTCCAGTCCAGGGAAGACATGGCTTGGCAGTTCGGGCTGGACTGTTCCCATGAGGCACAGGGTCAGACTGATTTGCATATAGCCATGTCTGAACTGGGATGGCAGAGTGGGCTAAAGAACGGTGATGGATTAAAACCAGATCTTTTCACTGGGTGTGAGTGTTTGATTGATTCAGATGCTCTGTCCATCACCACCCCCTTTTGTACCGCTTTTGGCCGCCATAAGTGTGGCAGGGTATGCTCAGACGTGAGTCCCTTGCTCACTTTGCCACTGGATTCAAGCAAGCCGGGCATAAGACGGCTGGAATGCCAGAAACCGGTCCTCGGAAGCTTGTTTCCGGTCCAGGGAAGACATGGCTTGGCAGTTCGGGCTGGACTGTTCCCATGAGGCACAGGGTCAGACTGATTTGCATATAGCCATGTCTGAACTGGGGTGGCAGAGTGGGCTAAAGAACGGTGATGGATTAAACCCAGATCTATCAACTGGGTGTGAGTGTTTGATTGATTCAGATGCTCCGTCCATCACCACCCCCTTTTGTACCGCTTTTGGCCGCCATAAGTGTGGCAGGGTATGCTCAGACGTGAGTCCCTTGCTCACTTTGCCACTGGATTCAAGCAAGCCGGGCTGAAGATGGCTGGAATGCCAGAAACCGGTCCTATGAAGCTTGTTTCCGGTCCAGGGAAGACATGGCTTGGCAGTTCGGGCTGGACTGTTCCCATGAGGCACAGGGTCAGACTGATTTGCATATAGCCATGTCTGAACTGGGGTGGCACAGTGGGCTAAAGAACGGTGATGGATTAAACCCGGATCTTTTGACTGGGTGTAAGTGTTTGATTGATTCAGATGCTCCGTCCATCACCACCCCCTTTTGTACCGCTTTTGGTTTCTTTTGTAGCAGTTCGCTACACACAATAGATAATGCCTTTTGCACTAAAGTGTCAAGCAGTTCACTTGGGTAACCCCTAATCTTATTATTTTCTTTGAGTCCCTTTAAGGTGGTTTCTGATGCCAGTCTTCTTACTCTAAAGAATTGCGAATAGACTAAATTCCTGATCAAAGTTCATGAGTGAAAGCTCTGAAATAATGATGGCTTGTTCCTATCTGTGAGTTTTTTATACATGCTAGTTAGCAGACCATTTTCATTCATTTAAATCCAAACATCCAAAAAAGCAGGCGCTGTTTTGCTGATGGCATGGGCGAATTCGATTCTTGAGTCTCTGGAATTCAAGTTGTTGATATTGTCCAATAAAGCTGCATCCGAACCAGTCCAGACCATGAAGATGTCATCGATGTACTGACAGAAGATGAGTAAATTGTCAGTTCATTGTGATTTGCCCCAACACATGTTCCTCTTCAAATTTCACCATGAAGGTGTTCGCGTATGTTGGTGCTTCCGCGAACCCCATGGAAGTTCCACTTAGTTGAAAGTAAACTTCTTTCTTCCGCTCAAAATAACTGTGGTGTAGGCAGAAATTTAATAACTCCACCAGGAGAATCTTGCTTGTTCCTATGGATTCTTGTTTAAGTAGAGCCCATTCAATGGCCTCCAGACCTTCAGAATGATAGAAGTATATAATGATACAACATCGATAGTGCACAGCACCCAGTTTTTGGTCTCCTTCTGAGCAATCACATCTAATTTCTGTAAGAAGTCTGTGGTATCTTTATTATAGGTTTGCCAAGACTGTACAAGTGGTTGCAAATATGTATCTATAAATCTGCCAATGGGCTCAAATACAGAGCCGCACCCCGACACAATCAGTCCGAATGGCAGATCGTGTTTGCTCTTATGAACTCTCTGAAGCACGCCTAGGTCTACGTGGAAACTGTGTAGTTAGGTATTGATTTGTGTTTTCATTAATCCAGTCCATGCCTAATGCATTGTTGAGTATTTTCTGTACTAAGTTTAAGATTTCAGATGTGGGATCTGAGTCTAGTGCCATATATACAAAAGTGTCTTTGATGTATTTTGAAGCCTTGTTCTCATAGAACGAGGTATCCATTGTGACTAAAGCTCCAACTTTATCAGCTTTTTGAAATGTGATTTCAGAATTTCGGCTAGTTTCAAGAGGATGTTCTTTTCTGCCCTGCTAAAATTCTGTTTGAGATTACTCCTGCTTTTATAATGCCGTTTACTGAAGTCCTTCTTGATAGGTGATTCAAATATATCCGGTCTTTTGTCAGATATTGGAGCTTCAAAAGTGCCTTTTGGTGTAAAGTAAAAAATTGTGGTTTCCTTGGGTTCTTCTGGGGGAATTACACTCTCAAAAAAGTTCCTCAGTCTCAACACTCTCATAAATTTAAACAAAGCAATATCATTTTCTGAAGGTGAGCCTCTATAGGTAGGAACGACAGAAGTTCCCTTGTTAAGTATGTCTCTCTATCTCCAGAGATGTGAGTGGTAGATGATATGTTAATCACTAAGTCTTGTTCTGACTACTCAGTCCCTTCCTTAATTTTCTTTTTCTTTGTCATCGCTGAGTTTTTTTGCGGTTCCACTTCCTTTGTTCAAGACTGGGTCTGGTGGTTGTTCCATGTCTGGTGTTTGGGCACATATAAAAAGCATGTATATCTTCAGAGTATCATCAGACTGACTATTTTCTTATTAGACATGACTGATGCACGCTACTGACAAGCTTTAAGAAGACAGCTGAATGTTTTGCCACGTCGATCGATTATTAGATTAAGGTACTCTTGAGCGGTATGTAGATGATGCTCTATATTAACTCACAGGATTGTATTAGGAGGAATTGGTACTAAGCAACTAGCCCAAGATGGTGCGGATAAACTTAGGGTGGTATGGCAACTCCCTACCGAGTGTGGAATTTAGCAGCATTCAAGGGCGGGCTCATTCTGAAACGTTCGCTGTTATAATTTCCTTTATGATATATATGGTGTGACAGTTGGGTATTTATGTAACATTAAGCCCTCAAGATTGCTGCCAAACATTGCATTTTCTGAGGTTTGTTATATGATGGCGACAGTTTTTGTCATTTCGAGTGATTCTTTGACCATGATCATGTGATAGACCAAATTACATGGGTAAGGCGGAAGATGTGAAAAACATGGCTTCAACGGGCGGTTACGAGGATAGTCCTTTCCGGGGGGAACTTCAAAACGAAGGCACCATTAAGAATTCCTGATTATGGCTGTTTAATCTGCGATCATAACACCAATTTACAGTCAGGCACTAATATGCTCTTTGTTCACTATGTCTCTATACGGAAGGTAACATTGAATACTGGCGGTGCACTTTGGTAAGCAACTATGGTCTTGTGTTCATTGGGGGTATGATTCAAGGACTGTTGACTTTATGCTCACTATAACGTGGTGCATTTGATTTTGTTGTCTTTATAGGGAGAGCTCAAGGTTCTATAGTTACTTAAGATACGTGGTTTCCACTTTTTCAGCAGATGTGCAGATATAAGTTGTGGATGTAGGTTTACCTAGTGGTGCCAGTAGATGGTAAGCAAGGTTAACGTAGTTCCACCCCCACCCGTCCCAAACATAAATACAAGCATTTCAACTGTAGTCATTGGGTGCGGCTGAACCCATAAAGATAGCCCCACCACTTCCATAGTTAGTCATTCAACAGGAGAGTTTGTAAGGGTGAGCATTTTGGTGGCATCAACCTGATTAAGATGCAGAATATATCTAATATTCCTTAATTTCAGAGAGTAATTGGGAAATGGCAATCTTTACGCAAAAACAAATTGCAAAGTTTTCAGGCTCAAAGCGTAAACCAATATTTGAAGGTGAAACTTGTACTTGCCCATAGACAGTATTACTTTTTGTTTTTATAAAGCTCCATACTTAACTGAAATATTAGAATTCCTAATAAAACTAACTGTTTATATTATTAAGATCACATGGTTGAACTGTGAATGCTTAGCAAAACGAAGATCTCATCTAGCTAAACTTGACCTCTTTTAAGAAGATGGGAGAAGACCACAGAATGCCTAGGCCCTTTCTTACCTTCAAAAAAGTAATTAAATGTCAAGACGAGCAGGTGGTAAAATCTAGTGATAAAAAAACGTATGTTAATTACCACAAGGGAATTAATGTAGGTAAATAGAGAACATACATGTATGTATCCCTCTGCAAAGAAGATGGCGCAATTTTGTGTCAAGTGGGAAATATATATAGGCTGGATTATGAAATAGGATGAAAGATTCAGCTTTACGGTTGGCAGACCACCTACCAGCTGAAACTAGGGCTCCGGAAACGAATTCACAGCTGTGATTAGAGGCTACTCATACTAGTTGAAAGCTTTGACAGGTGGGAGCCCTTAATCACTGGTTTGATAAGGACCAAATCAGCATGGAAGTATTTCCCAGGAAAATGTTTCCCCCCTCCCTCACAAGGTCAGTGCAATTGTATTACAAAATATCCCCCAGAAAAATATTGCAATAAACTATATCAACCACAAAATGTTGAGGACCAGAATATTTATAGATGGCAGACAAAGTGCATTCTCCCCCCGCCACACTGCATGCTTTACAAGGACCCAACCCCACATCAAACTCGGGAGTCGTACTTGATTTTCTGCAGTGTGCTGCTTGTTTATTAAAAATTTTAGTTCTCTGGTCAATTACCTCATTGACCCAGCAATGTCTTTATTTATTCATACGTATTCCAATACAGTACTTAAGAATAAACTTGCACTTATAATACAATATATACATTCACCGCCCATTCCACTGGGCCTTTTATTTGACTTCAGGGTTGCGCCAGCAGGCCACAATCCAGATCACCTGCCCCATAACGTTAACCCCCTTCTGGTCAACAGAGCCGCAGGTGAGGAAAGCGCCCAATTGGGCAACCAGCGGCCTCTGGGGTAGGGCTGAAAAGCCAAGGCCACCAGCAGGTCGGCCCCAACTCTCCCGCCAGCCCAGAGTCCATACTGATTTAGCAAACCTGTTCAGAGTTAACTGTCTCTAGACAAGAAGTTCCCGTGGTATTCTTGTCCGGAACCCCGCTATTGCCCTAATTGAATCCTTATTAATAGGGATGGGTGGGTGGGTGTCTTCTCTTGGAGACGTCCGACCCCTGGATGATCAGCGGACAAAGAGGGGGCCTCTAGGCTGGTCGCGGGCTTTTAAGCCTCGCGCCCTACTAACGCTTCCCGGGCGTACCTCGACCTTTGTTCCCATTGGCCCTGACGCGACGCTCACTTCCGGGTCACGCAAACCGGAAGTGACCCGGCTCCGGGTCGGCCCTTTGGCTGCCACTAACGACGCCATTCCCCGATGGGGTTGGCGCCTTCCATAGATGGCAGACAAAGTGCATTCTCCCCCCGCCACACTGCATGCTTTACAAGGACCCAACCCCACATCAAACTCGGGAGTCGTACTTGATTTTCTGCAGTGTGCTGCTTGTTTATTAAAAATTTTAGTTCTCTGGTCAATTACCTCATTGACCCAGCAATGTCTTTATTTATTCATACGTATTCCAATACAGTACTTAAGAATAAACTTGCACTTATAATACAATATATACATTCACCGCCCATTCCACTGGGCCTTTTATTTGACTTCAGGGTTGCGCCAGCAGGCCACAATCCAGATCACCTGCCCCATAACGTTAACCCCCTTCTGGTCAACAGAGCCGCAGGTGAGGAAAGCGCCCAATTGGGCAAAAAGCGGCCTCTGGGGTAGGGCTGAAAAGCCAAGGCCACCAGCAGGTCGGCCCCAACTCTCCCGCCAGCCCAGAGTCCATACTGATTTAGCAAACCTGTTCAGAGTTAACTGTCTCTAGACAAGAAGTTCCTGTGGTATTCTTGTCCGGAACCCCGCCACAGGACGAGGAGCTTACTGGCGGACTCGACCTCCCCCCCCTGCGCTCAAGGGCTTCGGAGACGGCTCCTAGAACTGTTTCTATAAATATCTCCATACCCGCCTCCGACAGGTGGACTCCGTCCTTTGCATATAGCTCCGGCCTTTCTGCCTGAATTAATTTATGGCGAATCGCTTTAATACTCGATTTTTTCAGGATTTCCGCCACCGATTGGTTCAGTCTTTTGACAGATCTGTTTATTGCCTTCATGGGTGCGCCCCGAGCCCACACGAGTCTCGGGATGACTTCCGACCACAGTACTATCGCTTCTGGGAAAATGTTTTTGATTGCTGCTAGGGTAGAAAACAGGGACTCCTTCACTTCTCTCCTCCCGCCTGGAATCATGTTGTTGCCTCTGCAGTGCAACACGAATACATCTGGCGAAGGCATGCCTTTTGCCAAAGCCGCTTCTACATCCCTCGGGACGTCCGCCAGGCGCTGCCCGCCTATCCCCACCCAATGATGGTCACAACCTCGCATCATGGTCACCCTGTCCCTGAGTGTCTTTTCGAAGTGCGCCCCGGCCCTGCGAATGAAGGAGTGGCCACACCAACAGATTTGGGTTCTCTTAGGGGAGGTACCTAAAGTAAATATGAAGAGTAAATGTGAAGAGATACAGGCAGCCGATTCTCACAAAAAGAACACAAGCGAAAGATACGTCAGACTAATTGCGGGCGGATATAACGTTCATAACAAGATGATTTCCAGCGACCCAACCTTTTGATTACCTGTTCAGGTAGGCCTAGGCCAGCAGCCGTTGTCGCTGCTCCAATTCTGAACGAATGTGATGTAAATCCGGCCGGATCCACACCGATCCGTGCCAAGGCCATTTGTACTACTCGAGTGAACTGGAACCTGGTAAGGGGTAACCCATTCTCATGAATCAAGAGTCTATCATCGGTTCCCTGGGGCCTGACTTGGAGAAATACCCTCAGCAAATTGACCGGACAGAAGGGCTCACCCTCTACTCTACCCAGTTGTGACCAGGTACCTCTACCCAGCGGATCCGTTTTCGATCTCCGCACCCTTAGCCGCAGGACACCTTTGGACTCGATTATATCAGAGCACCTCAGACCCCCTTCCTTATCCGATTTAGACGCCGGAAGTAACTCTGAAATTCGCAACGCCCCACAAAAGGCTAAGGTATAGGCCACCCGGAACAATTGTGTCTCATACTGGGAGAAACAAACGAAAGGGAGAGCTCCTAAGATTTTTATCAGTTTTTCTACGTCTATCGGCCTCCTACAATCTTTCTCCCCGGGCGCTAGGCGCTCCCAACCTCTCATTGCTCTTCTAACTCTCTGATCTTTTGTCGGATCAGGCACCCCCCGTAGACCCGCATAAAATGCTAACGCCGACAACTGCCTTTTCATGAATGCTACCGACTTCGCTTGGTCTTCCTGCTGCACGATGAAACCTAATACACTCTGGGGGGCAAAGATGTCTGCTACGCCCACCCCCCTCAGGTATGCCATATACGACTCCCATGACCTCTGATACATACTCAAAGTCCTTGGAGCCAAGGATGCAGATATCAACTCGGGGGCTGTGGGGCACCAAACTTCCATAGCTCCGCTGGGAAGGCTGACATTGACGTCTCCGCCTGGGGCCAATGCTCCCGGAACTCTGTTAACTTAAAACGAGACAATGCATCAGCCGCTTTGTTTTCTACACCTGGAACATGCTTCGCAGTGAATTGGACATTATGGCTCAGGCATTGCAAAACCAATTCTTTCAACAACCTGAGTACCCAAGTACAGGTGGCCCCCTGGCTATTAATCACCATGACTACGGACATATTGTCCGACCAGAATACTATACTCTTGTTTGCCAGCAGATCTCCCCACAAGTGCAAAGCTACCACTATGGGAAAAAGTTCAAGGAAGGAAATGTTAGTAGTCAGGCCTCGCTCGATCCAGTCATCTGGCCAGCACTGCATACACCATTTTTGACCAAATATAGCTCCGAAACCAATACTACCTGCAGCGTCGGTGAATAGCTCAAGATCCGTATTAGAAGAACAGGCTGCTCGCCATAATACCGTGCCATTGAAGTCCCTCAAAAAACTTCTCCAAATCATAAGATCCTCTCTAACTTCGGCTGAGAGCCTCACTCTGTGGTGTTTGGCCCGCAGTCCAGACATCGCCCTCGCTATACTCCTGGAGAAGGCCCTGCCCATAGGAATGACCCGCAGAGCAAAGTTCAGTTGGCCCAGAAGAACTTGTAGCTGATGTAAGGTTACCTTCCTTGCCCCCAGGCAGCCATCAATAGCAGCCCTAAAGGCATCGACCTTGAGTTTTGGCAGCCTGCACACTCCTGCTGTTGTATCAATCTCTATGCCCAGGAAGGTCAAACACGTGGTCGGGCCTTCGGTTTTTCTTTTTTTTCCGCCGCCAAAGGTACTCCGAGCGCCTCAGCCAAGCGCTGGAAGCCCAGCAGGGCCTTCCTGCACGACTGGGAACCCTCGGGACCCATGAACAGAAAATCGTCCAGGTAGTGGACTACAGCATGTGAGTTGTCCGAAGCCAGAAACTGCTCGACCGCCCATTCTAGGAACCTTGGGAAAGTCTCGAAAACTGCACAGGCAATAGAACACCCCATAGGCATGCACAAATCCAGAAAATAGTTACCGTCAAATGTGAAGCCCAAGAACCTGGTGTCGTCCGGGTGCACGGGCAGTAATCGAAAGGCTGATTCAATATCGGCTTTAGCCATTAGGGCTCCCTCCCCCAATGCCTGCAATTTCTCAATAGCCGTGTCAAATTTGGTATACTTCACTGAGCACAGATCCGGGTCTAACTTATCGTTCACTGAGAGCCCTGGGGGACTCGACAGATTATGAATCAGACGGAATTTACCCTCCTCCTTTTTCGGAACTAGACCCAAAGGAGAGCAAACCAGATTATGGGTAGGTGGTTCTGTGAAAGGGCCCCCAACCCGCCCCAATGCTACCTCCTTCATGATCTTCTCTCGAGCTGCCTCCATATTCCGCAACACTGAGCTCTGATTGCGAGGTGGGACATTGGAAGGTGGGGCTGAAGACGGGATACGAAAGCCAATTGTAAAACCATGCAGTAGGAATTGAGCCTCCCCAAGATTATCGTATTTACTGAGGAGGTGTGTCAGGACATGCCGTTTAATTGGAGTTGGAAGTTTTGTCAGGGGTCTTAGCTGGCTTTCCTTTTGGGGCACTGTGGCTGGCTTGTTCCTTGGGGTTACCGGTTTTCTTAAAACACCTAATCTCGGGATGAGAGGTACCCCCGCAGTAGGAACAGCAGTGCTTGAATTTACACGAGGCCCCCCTGGTACACTCATTTCTATTAAACTGCCAGCAGGCCTGTTTTTTCTCACTGACCCCTTTGTCAGTCCGAAAGGACTGGCTCTGAGTTGAGGGTACTGGGGTAGGCGTTGAAGGGGTGGAATAAAAGTCTGTATGCCACAAATTAATCTCCCGTTGGTCCCAAGCTATACCCGGGTGAACTGCCTTCATCTGCCTGAACATTTTATCGTATTTCAGCCACCCCTGGCCTGGAAACTCCGTTGCCGCTCCATGTATCAATGATATATAGCTCATCATTTGTGGGCCTAACACAGGATACTTCTCAAGCATAACAGCGGCATATATTGCAAATCCCGTGATCCAATTCTTCATGGACCATTCTACCCATGATTTCTTCTGATTGTAATCTCCCTCCTTCCCGGCTTTGGGCTTTCCGGCCGCCACCCCCGCATTGATAAGGTCGAACACTTCTATGTATTCGCCTCTGAGTATCCTGTCCTTCATATCTGCTGGCACATGCCAAGTTATCCCCGCGGATGGCGATAAGGTCATCGAGGAAGAACCGAACATTAGAGGGCTGAACGCTAATAATGGGGAACCAGCTGGTTGCCCCCCAAACCCTCCATGCATCTGGCCATTAGAGGGACCCGCAACATCACCCACGGCATTCGCCCTTGAGCCATGACTTGGACACCCTAGATTAGAGAAAGCAGTCATCGCTAAGGGGGACCCGTGAGCTGTGTAAGCAGGAAACATTGAGCTTACCGAGCTGCTACCTATCGCTTGACCATGCGACCCATATAATTGCATCCCTGGTAACTGAGCGACCCCCCCGGGCTGAACCCAAACTTGTGACACTCCGCTACCCGGCTGTGCCACTACTGGCGGTAACATACCGTGCGGACCGGACCCCCCCACAGAAGTGACGGGGAACCCTCCTATCTGCGCAGGCCTAGTTGCCTCATACAGCCCATCGGCGTCATCTGGGTCGTTTTCTGCGCCTGAGTTCGAATCAATTGTCTCTGGCGCCTCCCCCTCACCTGGTGATACTGGTCGTGAATCCGTTGGCCTAGACCGCTTGCCTCTTGCCGAGCTTCTAAGTTTTTCTGGGGTCTGCTTCGCTCTTTTGCCTCTCCCCCTCTCCTCCTGAGAGTTCGCATCTGCTTTAGCCCCGTCTCTCATATTCTTTAGTACCCAATCCATGCCCTTCTCTCTTGTGAACTCCAGCAGTTCCGTAAAGGCAAGGAATTCCTCATTCTTGGCTGCGGGTTGTTTACCCTTCGGTACCTTCTTCGACGGCATCCTGCACTTAAAGAAAACAACGTTAAAAACTTATCGAGAGACGCAAACGACTTTTTAGGCCCACCGCGCCACGGATGGGCCCGGGCCCAGGAAATCGGATGATCGAGCGCCAGCGCTCGCCCTCCCCCCGGACACGAGGATTTTACCGCAGCAAACCCCCCCCCCCCTGCCAACAATATTTAAATCCAGAAACTAAGCACGAAAGGCTGTAAAATTAAGGAAATCTAGCACACACTGCAAGGCCCGCTAACCTAAACCACGAGTCGGGGTAACTCTCGCTGTATACTCCAACGCGATGCTCCCACGATGTCTTCTCTTGGAGACGTCCGACTCCTGGATGATCAGCGGACAAAGAGGGGGCCTCTAGGCTGATCGCGGGCTTTTAAGCCTCGCGCCCTACTAACGCTTCCGGGGCGTACCTCGACCTTTGTTCCCATTGGCCCTGACGCGACGCTCACTTCCGGGTCACGCAAACCGGAAGTGACCCGGCTCCGGGTCGGCCCTTTGGCTGCCACTAACGACGCCATTCCCCGATGGGGTTGGCGCCTTCCATTCTATATACTTTGTATGTAAGTAGAAAATATTGACAAAAAAATATAAAAGAAACAATATCATCAAAAAGTCAGAAAGTATACCGCAAATTTAATATTAATCATTATTTTACCTTTAATATATATATTAGAAAAACATATTTTTTTAATAATTTGCAAGCAAAATATAAAGATATATTATTTTAAATAAATGTAGGAAATATTCAAAATATATAAACAGATATTAGACTAGTAATCTTAGTTACAGATTTTTTAAATGGGGAATGATTCATTGAAATATTCTAAAGGTCTGTCAGCCTAAAAGTTTGATCAATTCCTGTATATACTCTCTGGCTGGCGATTTTCTAGGACAATACAACTCCGTCCAGAGATGGTTCTTTAAGGATCCTTCCCCATCTCCTTTAATTTTGTGTCAACATTAGCAACAGCAGTGAAAGCATTGGCTTTGAAGGGGTCAGATGTACTATTTCCATTCCAACTACTAATCGGGCAGTCAAGCCTTCTACTACATCCCTCCTAAAGTGTGGAACCATCTGCCAGTACACATAAGATCCTCCTCACTCCATGAATTCTGCAAGAAGCTGAAGACCTGGCTTTTTATGTAGTCCCACTAGGACCTACGGTTGGCTGGGCTCTCACCTGCTTAGCACCATGATATCCTCTCAGGTAACTGTGTGACAATCTTTCTTATGGTTATATTTTTGCACAGCAATAATAACGTATAATATGTAATCTACACATGATCCTACATTATTAGAATTAATGCAGTTGAAAAAAATCCTATGATGTATAGAAGTGAAGTTATTAATGTGTTTTAGTTTGCCACATGTCTGTATAAATCTCTATTTTGAACAAAATGGATGCCAAACCTGTCACTCAATCCTCTCCCCACCTACACATCCTTTCCCTACAGGCTTCATAGAGCATACAGTTAAGCTGATGATAATGGTTTATTTCCACTGCGTTTTTTAGAATGAGGATGATTCTTATGTGTTAAGGTAATGAAGTGTATTATTCTTGTGCTCTGATATGCTAAATGTGTATAAAAAAACTTGATTTGGGTGTGATCCAGAAGACTTTCCTGAGGTGCTAGGAATGTTGTCCAATGTTCTTATGGTCCTGCTGCTCATGTGTGGCTTAGAATGTTCATAGATTTCCACATACTCTGCATAAGTAAGATTCAGCACCATCTCTGATCTAGTAAACTGTAGGAACCGAATGAGTTATATTTTGCAGTACAGTTTTGCTCCCACAATAGTGTGCTCTCCAAATCTGAATAAAAAAACTTAAGCAACAGTAGCAAAAGTATTGGACTTTAGATGGGTCTGATTGACTATTCCAGACTTTGCATGAGTCAGATTTACTGTCCCCACTCCAACCTGAGAGCAACAATAGGGAAATAGTTGGACTTTGACAGCAGTGACAACGCAAAATGATGCCCCCCACTGCAGAATTTGATGAGGTGCCCGGTATCTCCCAGATTGCACAGATGTGCATTGGATTTGGGCTCAATGGGGGCCTCCTGAACAACTGGGTCCTCCCTATGCCAGCTGGCAATACACCCATGCCATAGACACCAGGGATACCTTTTGCAGGGCCTCTGCCTGCCCAAGGGTATTACGTTAACAGTGTTGCTTTTCTGTTTTTTTCTGCTTGGGGAAACAGAGTGACTTTACTGAGCATTTATATGTTTCCTATTTCATGCCATTGCATACATTTTGGCAGGCATGCAATGGCATGGCTTAAAGGCTGAGGGGGGCCCGTCCATAGCAAGGAACCATGGGGGCCCCCTGCACCATGGGGACTGCAGGGGCCTCCATTATGCCCCTGTTTGAAAGAGTCAAAATTGCATTTCTCTCTTCAAGGTAAGCAACAGTAGTGAAAGTATTGGCCTTTGAAGGGGTCAGATTAACTACTCGCACTTCAAAGTAAGCTACCGTAGGGAAGCGAGGGGGTAGATTTACTATTCTCACTTTAACTAAAGCAATAGTAGGGACAATGCTATACTTTCAAAGGGTTTGCATTACCAATCTAAATCCAATGTAAGCATCAGTAGTGAAAGCGTAAGACTTCTGAAGGCTATTCCAACTCCTGAATTAAAGAAGGTAAATATACATGAAACATTTAACATTAAAAATATTTCAACACATTTATACAGAAAACATTTGATATTTTCTAATATCTAATGTTTTTAAATAATTAAAAATAACAATAACGGCATTAATAATTAATATTAAAGATAACATAAAACCAAGGAAATCAAAATATCAGTACACAAAAAATTAACAATTAACATTCATTTACAAAAATAATTACTAGCAACAAATTGATTATTACATAAATGAACTAAACTATAATACAGTTAATTAATATACTGATGTTTAAAAACAATTAGTTTACAAAATCAATAATGTAGTGAACCAACTACAAACTAAAATAAGTATTTACTATTTTCTTCAGTATTTAAAATGTTAAACATTAATTCATTTACACAATTATTAACACAATTAAAACATGTTTTTAACTAGTTAAAAACAATTTCAAAATAAATATTAAAAATATTTCCCAGCTTGATCCCATAAAATCCCAACAATATGCTAATTAATTAAAATAAAATTAAATTAAATGGTTGAAATGTACTACCGTATCAAACATTAAATAAACACTCTAAGAAACAATTGCACATGCACTTAGCATAATAAAAAAATTTATTTTCACAAAATAAATAATATTAAAGCACTATACAATAACTAAAGAATGATATTGTGTAGAACTATATAAAAAGATACCAAAAAACAATATTTGTACGTGCAATATTCTGTACCACAATATTTTTGACCTCACAATATGTTTTACATGATATTGTTTAAATCAATATTTTTTAAATTATACTAAGTTCACACACCGCCATTGCACATAGAAAACCAGTGACACTGTGAGAGCAAACTAAAGGCATTAAGATTATTTTTTTGGTAGTTCAAAATCAGGGTGTGTTCTGAATGGTCCCTTCCACCCTTGGGGAGGAGGTCACAGTGGTGCTTGGGTCGGAAGCACGTCTCCCTCTGCCAACAGTGGCATTTTTCAGCAGCTGTACCTGTGGCAGGTGTCCACATATAGTTGAACAGGCAATAATTGTGTGTGAAGTCTGGAGAATGAAATACCCACGAAGCAGCGAGTGGCATTTCTACTGCAAACGACCGCTAACAGCCTCAGTCTCTGTACTCTTCCTTTAACTCTATAAAGGCGGAATCTAGAGAAGAAGTGGACAGTTACTCCTCTGCAACAACATTACATTTGACTTCTTGAAGGAGAAGACTGACTCTTCTGATTCTTTCATGTAGAAGTCTCGTCTAAGCAGTAAGGCTATATTAATGGAAGAAAAAGGGGTTCCTCTGTAGGTGCCCACACCTTTTGTTTTTCATCTCTCTACAAGGAAATTTGTCTGACTCCCAGATGGGAATATTTAGTATTATCATCAAAGGAGGCTCCATCCCAGAATTGCAATGTAGTGGTGGCATGTCTCTGCTACTGTTTTTGCAAGGTTACAATGACCTATTCTCCACCATAAATCATATCATCAGGACCGTATTTATGACCCTGTTTCCGTCGCTCTTGCACCATGCAGCATGGTGCAAGATCGAAGCAAACCGTAAGTCATATTTTTGACGCCACTCAAAGCCACTTATGGAGTAAGACAATGCAGCGGAAATCGCGGCATCATATTACTCTGCCCTGGGTAGGCCTTCCATGGGCATTGCATAGGTGTTTGCACGTAACTCTCATGGTTTTGACACATTCTCAAATTTAACAGACCTTGTAAACCTGGGAATGTGCCAAAATGATACTCCTCCCAGGGGAGGCGTAACAAGGAGAAATATTTTTAATTTACCTCGTTTTTTCCTCTTTCTAAGTGTGCTGCACAAAGGGGGAAAAGCCTCTCAGGATTGTTTTTGTGCAGGAAGGTGCCCTTTCTTGCACAAAACAATACTTCCACAACACAGGGACCTTTGCACCGTTGTATAAATATGGTGCATTCTTGCCCTTTCCCTGTGCTGCAGGGCAGCACAGCAAGGTGACCTACTTTGCTGCCCTTACTCTGGCTCACAGTGACTTCATATCATCCCACACATCAATTCTTTGTTCACCTTCCAGTGCATTTTTTCAAAGACTGCACCTTTTTATGCAGCTCGTATTTTATTGTAGTCTAAATTATAAGTAGATACGATGCATGTTGTACTTCATTCAAACATAATAATGGCACGTTCATCCTATTTCGTTGACAATACACATGTTTGTTTTTACGAGGCCAACAAATTTTTTTATCTGAAAAATTTCACACGTTTAGAAATGTTTTGCACATCTTAATAATCCTATTTCGATCATCAGATCACTTAATTATACGCATTATCACATACCATTTGGTTAAAAACCACATCCTGTCATGTCATGTTTATGCATCGAAGTTCTTTTGCAGTATAGATGTGCGTTTGAGACCTCGTCACAAACACATGCCTTTATATTAAGTCCACAAATAGGACATTCTTGGCGTACACTGGAGTAGCACAAATACCTATCTTTAGAACTGGCACATAAATATTGAAACTTTGGTGCTAGGCGAATCTGAGATATGGGCATTGTTGCTGTGTTTGGAAAAAGGCGGAGTACATTTGGATTCGAGGCATATCCGTTAAATCAGACAGGCATAAATATTAGTTGATCGATTAAGCCAACAGTGCAATCGAATAATTAAGCAAATCAATTGAGTTTATGTTTTACTGAGTGCAAATCTTCACAGCTTGAGGACTGGTATTGAAAAGAATATGGGTGTTTCTAGACTTCATTACGAGCCATTTCCTTTCCTATTTTCCTTAGCTCTTCTTCGTTTCCATTTCTTTCTTTTTTCTTCCTCTTCTTCGTTTTACATTTTTGTGACACATATTTCGCCGTTTGTAGTGAGCAATTCTCTCCAATTTCTGTAAAGGACTAGTCATTTAGAAAGCAGCCGTCCTGTTCCCGAGCTGTCAGGAGCACGGTGCCTTTCTTCCACACCCACCATTTTCTGATGCTTCCCTGAGTGACAGGCACGCTGTTCAGTTTCAAGATGTAGCAACGAGCGAAGGAATCTATCACTCGTCTGATGGCTGCCGAGACCCTTCCTGCATTATTGCTTAGCAACTCTCACGGTGAGGTTGCTGCTGTGGAAAAAGTAGTATTGTAGTACCGCAAATTGAAAGCCAAAGCGCGGGAACATCTGTCAAATGGCCACTGCATTGAAGTGTATCGAACGGCCGGCGATTGTGCCCACGTGTTGCCCAAATTGGAAGAGTATTTTATAGATCCTTCCCTTTCGGGGATCCATCCGATTCCTTATGATCCTCGATGCTTGTTAAAACGTGCCTGTCACTCTAGGGAGACCTGCCCTGTGCGGTATTGTACATTCAAAGGTCTTCCTTTCCTATTCCTCCGGGGCAGAACTTGTTTCTTCTGTGTTTGAGCTTTAAAGAGAAAGGCACGCACAGTCAATACAGCTCTGGCTTTGACGGCAAAAGGGCACTGCTGCCTCGATGATAAAACGGCACCCTGGACGTGGTCATATTTTTTTGTACAGATGTTTACTTTTCGAGAAAGAAATTCATACATTGCAATCCCAGATCCGGTTCAATTCACAAGCATTCAAGCCCCTCACAGGAACTCACTCTTGGCTGAAAGATGTCAGGCTGTGTAGATTACTTCATCATTTGTTATATCTCCTCTGCCATTGTCTGTCTTTGTTAGTATAGAAATGTTTCTGCTTACGCATTATCCTCTGTAAGTTAGCATTTGCGGCATGGTTTTTTATTCAGACGCCATTTTGAATCATGATTGAAACCAATCCTTCGCCATTTCTCAGAAAAGGCCTCTGTGAGGTTTTGTTTCTCCAAGGTTGGGCTTTGGTTCACTAATGAATAGACTGTTCTTAATAGCGCATACCTTTCTCACTAGATAGAGGCCTTCTCCCACTTGTCTGGTGACGGGTCTGACTTGAACAACCTTGGACTTTGCAACTTTGTGTAAGATATGAGCACCAAGATTATTTTTTTCTTGTATTCCATTGCTTAGCAGCACCTGCCTGGAAAATTCCAATGTGGGCGTGTTTTAGCCCAAATGTGAAATTGTTGATTACAGTCCCTCTGCAGCACTCCTAAGTGACTGGATAGACTGGGCTCCGCTCTGAGTGTGTTTTGAATAAACAGTTATTGGTTTGTATTCTCTACTGTCTGACCGACTCTTCACTTGGTTTTAAAGGCTGAGAGGTGGTCATTAGTGACCCGAAACGGCCACTTCCTTCATCTTTCCTGATACTTTTGCTAGGTAAGACATTCTCTATGCTATCATCACTTCATTATTTAGCTATAACTGTCAACTAAGTTCTAGACAAGGAACATAAACAAAATGTAATAAGCATTGAACAAGGAACCATGGGGGCTGGGATCATTGCCATTTTAGTTAGGGTGGCAGATGGCAGGATAAAGTTAGCGGCATGATTGACTGCGAGTATCATATCTGACATGCATGACTGTCTTTATTGTTGGTTTCTAGAAGCTCGTTTTAGCGTGCTGTGACTGTGGGAAAATCAATCAGGTTGTTTCCAACACAACAAGCAGGGCATTATTGTCGACAATAGTTTTGTTCTTCCTCACTTATCAAAACCCAGTTCAAGAAACAAGAGAACCATAATTAAACCTATAACTTCCACTATTATACTCCCTATATCTCCATGTAGTCTGTTTATTCCATAAAAAATCCATGCACCCAAACATTGCACAGCCCCATCACAGAGCTGGTCCCTTTAATGGACTGCAGCCAGCCTCTTGACACAAGAGTCTTCCTGGCACCCCCCTAGGAGGTGCTCCTAAATTGAAAGACACAGGTGGTCCTTACCACCACCTGCTAGTCAGTCCATTGCCTGGTTTAGATGAAACCTTGACAGAGTTGACATATTCATACATACCCACACAGCCTTACTGCTTCCTAGAATTTTCTAAAAACACTTTGACCCTGAATTGAAGTTGCTTGTTACAATATCACCCATGCGTAAACCCCCGTTTACACATGAGTTGGAATTACGAGTTTGAAGGAATTTAACATATCTGATCATTATCCGATGTGTTAAATACCTCACCTCAACATTAATTACATTTCAGAAGGTTAAACCTGCCAAAATTTATCAGGAAAAAGAATATGGTATTTATTGTACTAAACAACAAAACCTTCATGTTATTCCCCAGAAACTTGTAACAGATGCTATTTATCGCTCCTGGTAAATAAAGTATCCTGTGGTATAGTAATTTACCAGGTGTGCTAAGTAGCACCTATGCTTGTTATCAGGCCCTTAGTATCATCCCACCAGCAGTGAGCTTTCCTTTAATTCTTAATGGAGTTGAGAAATGTTGATTAAGTTTAAGGAAGAGAAACAAAAACTCATTAAACCTATAAAGCAGTGTGGTTTTAAGATTTGAGACTGTTATGTTGTAAGGATTTTATTTGGAGCAGGGTGTGCCATATACATGGTCTCTAGCACTGGTTCAGTCATTGCAGTTGGTCTCATGTGAAAACCGGGTCATGACAGCCTTCTATCCAAACCAATGCGTGCATTAGTGCACCTATGTGTGGGGTACGCATGTGCTGAGTATGTGTGTGCACATACACCTCACCGTCCACAACAGGAAAGACATTTCAAGGTTTTGATTTGTGTGTTTCTATTCAAGTGTCACCAAGTCAAAGACAATTCCCTTTGGGAATCCTCAATAGCATACTTGGACACTCAAATCTCAATCACACCTCATTCACACATAAACTAGTGCAATCATCAAAGGATAGTATATAAATGCTTTATTCACCAGGTGAATGCACAATTCAATACTCTATTTCATGCTTGTCAACATGAATCAATCAAATATATTAAACAAGGAATAATGCACAAAAATACAATACAGTTTAAAAAATGTTTTCCTATAGTGCACATTAAGCAAGTTAATGTCTCACAATTTAACAATTTAATCAATCAACATTGGTATTTGATTCACAATTTAAAAACATGTTCTATGCATCTAAACATTTCTTTAAATAACATCACAAAGGAAAAATAACTATTTAATATAAGACGACCAAAGGCAAATAGTTTCAGTGGCAGTAACAGGTCCAGACCACCTTCTTCAGGCTTTATATAACAACGTGTCCAGGAATCCTAACATCTATATTAAAAGAAAAGAATATATATCTGTATGGATGTTTTTATTTATTTATTTATTTATTTATATTCTTGTATAGCGCCTGAATCGATCCCCGAAGGGATATCTCCGCGCTTGCGCTCCTATCAGATAGACTCAATCATGATCATATGCTGGTAGCAAAAATGTTTCTTAAGACTGGGTGAATAAGTAGGTTTTAAGATTTTTCCTGAAGGATTCTAGATTGGTGATTTGCTTCAGCATGGGGGGAAGTGAATTCCAAAGGACAGGGCCTTTATAGGAGAGGGCGCGACCTCCTTGTCTGGTTCTTCTAAACCTTGGGACCTGAAGTAATTGGTGACTGCTGGAGCGTAGAGTGCATCCAGGGGTGTATGGTACAAACTTTTCCTTCAGGTATTTGGGTCCCGTGCCAAATAGACATTTGTGTATTGTACAACACGTCTTGAATTCTATGCGTTGCCTTATCGGCAACCAATGGAGCTGGTGTAGAAGAGGACGAGAGGGGGTTCTGGGTTGAGCATTGAGGACCAGCCTCGTCGCAGTATTTTGGACCATTTGCAATTTTTTTAGTTGTTCCTCGTTGGCCGCGATAAGCAGGCCATTGCAGTAGTCCATCCTACTGATTACTAACGTCTGGACTAGTGTTTTCCTGTAGTTATCGGGCAAAAATGGAAAAACACGCCGTAGTAGCCCGATAACGCGTAAACATGCTCATGTAAGTTGGTTGGTGTGTTCTTTGAGCAGGAGTGCTTGATCCAGACGTACTCCAAGATTTTTGATAGCTTGTTTCGGGCTGGGGACAGGTCCCAACTCCAAGGGCCACCATTCTGGGGACCATAGGAGAGTAGCCCCACCAAACAACATGACGTCCGTCTTGGCTTCATTGCATTGGAGGCAATTTCGTGCCATCCAGTCTGACACCGCTCTCATCCCGTCTGCAAAAGATTTTTGAATTGCGGGCGTGAGGGTCTGGAAGGGGAATAAGAGTTGGGTGTTGTCAGCATACGACACCGGGGTGAACCCGTATTTTCTTACAATGTCCGCCAAGGGGGCCACGTACACGTTAAAAAGCGTGGGGCTTAGACATGAGCCCTGTGGCACTCCCTTGGTGAGCTCCCTTTGGATGGAATTATGGGAGCCCAACTTGACTCCTTGTAGACGACCCAAAAGAAAACTTTCCAGCCAGGGCAGAGCCGCGCCTCCTATGCCCACCTCCTTCAAATGACCAAAAAGTATTTCATGTGACACCGTGTCGAAGGCAGCGGATAAATCTAACAGCACCAGAATCATTGATCCCCCTCCTTCCAGTGACATCCTGATGTTATCGGTCACTGAGATGAGTGCCGACTCTGTGCTGTGATTGGGCCTGAATCCCGATTGAGAGTACACTTCATTAAACAATAACATGTAATTTCTTTTTAATAATGCAAACACCACATCCCCATTGAAAAGGTCACCCATATACAGTACCAATGGAATTGTCATTATCCAACAAAACCCTACGTGTCACACATACAAAACATCATATAATCCAAAATTAGAAGGAGCAAAATTGAATCCCTAAGTCCAACCGAGGTATTTTCCTTTTAAAGTTTGGGACAGAATGTTGTCCTTGAATATGGAGCACTCGGTTCATCACCTGTTTGGGTTATGAATTTTTTATATATTCTGTACCAATATTTTCTTTTGAAGATACTTTGCTGTAGATTCACTGATATCAAATAAGTGAATGTTTTGAGGTTATAAACTTGCAACTTTGTGTCAATGTTTTAGAAGTGTGATGCTGAAAAGAAAATCACCTCACACCTGACCATCATCTAAGTTTTGTTTTTTGCACTCCATTAGCTATGCATTGCTCATGAAGGCTCTGATGGTTTCCTCAGCTCCGTCTGTCTTCTAGTTGCTGCATGTTTTCATGTTGTGGATTTCAATCATATTTCAGTATTTGATTTGTTTGTGTTTTTGACATTTCCGTCAGATTTTCTTTTTCATGGTCCACAACATGTATACCTGGGAAATCACATTTATAAGTGACTTTCACATAATTCCTTTTAATCCTGATATCCTCAACGCGGTACTCCCCTAACTTTTTGCCTTCAACCCTCCAGTTTAGCTGATTGTGTTTTTGCTGATGGGTGGCCTCTGCACACGTTACCATCTCTAACCAATGCTAATGTGCTTGTGCTCTCTCCTTAAAACATGGTAGAAGTGGCTTACACCCAATTGGCACATTTAAGTTACTTGCAGGCCACTAGTAAAGTGGTAATACATGTGCCCAGGGCCTGTAAATTAAATGCTACTAGTGTGCCTTCATAATATGTAGGAAGGTGAGCAACCCAATATACCCTTGCGGGCTCGGGCACAGTTTAATATAATGGAGAATGGCCAGCAAGGGATTTTATTTGTTATATGAATTTTCAGCACTGTTAGGACTTGTTTAGGGGCAATCAAAGTACCTAAACCTGAGATTAATCAGTGGCTGTTCTATTGCATTCAAAGGAAAGAAGTTCCTAAGAAAAGGAACACAGGATGTTACCACACTAACATCATATATACAATGAATAAAACATGTTTATGTTGCAAACCTGATTATGCCGATTTGACGTTCCGTGGAATAAAGCTTCAAACAAACCCAAGCGATTGGAAAAGTGACATAAATTGGACTAACCGCCAGAAAACTTTCCACTGCAGCACTATATTCATTACGAGTGTTTGCTACGCATTATTGATTTAGTTCCTTGCCCTAGCTCTACACCACAATTGGAGGTGCGGGTGCCGTCACAAATTTGAAATTGACGTGCTTTTGATTCAAAAAAGGGTCATCAATTGTATATACCATTACTTTGTCCTGATGATGGTCTTGAGAAAACTCGAAAAAAGACCGAAACGTCGACTTGTTTAGTCCAATTCTGCTTACTTCTGTTTTATGTCAGCTTTTGATTTTCTTCTGATTGGTAGTTGAAATCAATTAATTACTGTGATTCAGCAGTCTGGACTTTATTTTTGGATATGTCAAAGAAAAAGTAACCAACACCTTGGATATCCAGATTATATCTATGTATGTACCCTACCCTATGTCAATGTTCATTTTTTGTACAGAAATTTATATCATTTGCCTTGAACTTAAATAATAATTTTCAGACAAACAAAAATCCTGGTTTCATGTTTTATTCATTGTATATATGATGTTAGTGTGGTAACATCCTGTGTTCCTTTTCTTAGGAACTTCTTTCCTTTGAATGCAATAGAACAGCCACTGATTAATCTCAGGTTTGGTACTTTGATTGCCCCTAAACAAGTCCTAACAGTGCTGAAAATTCATATAACAAATAAAATCCCTTGCTGGCCATTCTCTATTATATTAAACTAGTGTGCCTTCAGCACTGATTGTGCCACTCACTTAAGTATCACTTCTAAACATGTCTCGGACCTACCATTGCAGCTTGTAGTGCAGTTTTTAAACAGCCATTTTGACCTGGCAAAATAAACCTTTTGCCAGGCCAAAACATTCCTTTTTTATACATATGTCATCCCTAAGGTAGGTCCTGAAAAGACCAGCAGGCATGGTGCAATGTATTTAAAAAGTGGGACATTTGCTTTTCAGTTTTCCACGGTCTGGTAGTGAAAAATTCCTACATTGTTTTTTCATTGCTGCAAGGCCACCTAATTCTAGGATAACATTAGAGTTACCTTATAACATTTAATAAGATGCAACTTCCCATTTGGAACAGGTAGACAAGTCGAATTTGATGTTTAAAAAATTGCAATTCAAAGGCCTTTTTTTGTAAAGACAGATTTTTTATTGCAATTCCAAAAATGACACTTTTAGAAAGTTGCAAAAAGAACAGATGATTGACGCTAAGAAGAACAAATCAAACATTCACCCCCTGTCACATATCTGGGTTAAGTCCATTTGTTTGTGCTCGTCGCTCTATTTCAGTTTTGACCCAGCTATATGCAAATCAGTCTCAACTCTACTCCCCATGGGAAAGTTCAGCCTGAACTGCCAGGTCAGGTTCTTCATGGGCCAGAAACAAGCAACTTGGGACCGGTTTTGGGGTATCACCCCTCAACAGCCAGGCTGGCCTGAATCTGGTGGCAGAGCGAAGAACGTGGCAGCCTGGATGAAAGACAGCTGCTTGAAGCTCTACTCAGAGAAGACGGAGGTCCTCATCCTCTGACCCTGCACCTCCGTCAACCCTGGTGGCCCCACGCCCTCGGGAATCCACCCACTCCTATGGCCCACGCACGAAACCTCAGCATCATCCTCAACTCCTCTCTCTCCATGAACCGCCAGATCAACGCCATCGCCCCCACCAGCTTCAAATGCATGTGTATCCTCCGCAAGGCCTTCAAATGGACCCCCCAACTGCAGAAAGACCGTCACCCATGCGCTCATTACCAGCAGACTTGACTACGGCAACGCCCTCTGCGCTGGAATCAATAGAGCCCTACTATACAGACTCCAGACTATCCAGAACGCCGCTTCCAGATTCGTCCTTGAAGTGCCTTGTCACAAACACATGGCTCCCCATTGAGAAGAGGGTCACCTTCCAACTCCTCACCCACGCCTACAAATCCCTCAACAACATCGGACCCAAATAACTCAACAAGAGAGTGTCCTTCCACGTACCTAAGAGGAACCTCCGCTTTGCCGACCTCGCCCTGGCCGAAGTCCCCTGCTTCCAAAGAAACAGAACAAACGGGAGAGCCTTCTCCTTCATCGCAGCCAAGACCTGAAACAAGCTCTCTGTTAACATCAGATGCGCCCATACTCTGCACACCTTCAGAAAGGACCTCAAGACCTGGCTCTTCGATTGATCCGGAGCTGCCCCCCAGCGTCTTGAGACCCTCGCAGGTGAGTAGTGTGCTTTACCCAGCTCCCCATGAGAACAGTCCAGCTGGAACTGCCAGGCCAAGTCCTCCTGGGACCAGAAAAATCATCCGATTGCCGGTTTTGTGGTATCACTCCTCATCAGGCAGGCTATCTTGAATATGGTGGCATAGTGTATGGGACCTATGTCTGGGCATACCAGCCATACTTAGGACAGCAACTGCAAAAACAACAAGATGATGGATTGGGATGCGACCCCAAGTGACTGCTAGTGGCTGAGATTAATTCACACATTTCATCCATCAGCTTATTGTTTTCGTATTTGCCTCCCAATGCTTGACTGGTATGCTCAGACGTGGGTCCCAGGCTTACTGTGTGTGGTAAGTAGGTTTAGCATTATACTGTTAGGAGGTTTCTTTTAATTGTGTACCACTGTATGGAATACAAGTATTGCATGATTCTCTATGCCACGTATGTTATTCTAGAGTGAGGCTCCTCTGAGCCATTCATTGCCTGGCTGCTGTTTTCATCAGATGTGGGTCCTGTAGTTGGAAATAAAGCATTATCCAATGTTTCCTGGTATTATTTCTACATGCTACACTACATAAATTGGCAACAAGAATGGGATCTACATGCTACACTACATAAATTGGCAACGAGAATGGGATCCACAGCAGTTTGGATACCTTCTTTATGTAAACGGTTGGCGCGCTCAACAAGTCCATTGGAGGATGGACTGTATAATAGAACAAAAATATGCTTTTTGTCCAGCTTATTGAGCAACAAATCAACATCTTGTGCACTAAAATGGGACCCATTGTCAGTTATAATTTCCCTAGGAGTGCCTTCAATACAAAATAAACGTTATAAGAAAAGTATAACTGAGTTGGCATCAGCATTTTTAACAAAGACAAAATAGATCAATTTTGAAAAATAGTCTATGGCAACAATGAGGTATTTTTGATCATTACCTAAAACAGAAAAAGGACCTGCAAAATCCAAACCAAATTTTTGCCAAGCACTACTAGGCCATTGAACAGGACAAAGAGGTGCATTAGAGGTCTTCTAGTGCTTGCCCGAACAAAGACATCGAGGACACTGATCTATAAGTCTCTTGACTTGATTATCAATCCCCAACCACCAATAAGTTTGTTTGATTTTATTTATGGTTGCATAAATCCCTAACTGCCCTTCATGAGCTACATAAATTATAATGTCTCTCAATCCCCTGGGTGGAATGAATTTATCTTGTCGTAGTAATATACCATTAGGAAAGGATAACTCAGGAGCTATTTGAGCAAATGTCCTTTCTTCCAAAGAAAGATTTCTGTCAAGTGTCCAACCTTTAACTAAAAACGTTTTGAAATTTTGGAAAGAAGCATCTGCTTTGCCATTTGTTGCCTGGCTGCTGTCTTCATCAGTCATGGGTCCTGTACTTGGAAATAAAGCATTATCCAATGCTTGGAGCATTTCTCCTGTTTCCTGGTATTTCTACATGCCACACTGCTCTGTGCCACTGGATACAAGCTAGCCTGGCTGATGAGTGGCGATACTCCAAAAGCTGTCCCAGGATCCTTGTTTCTGGTCAAGGGAGGACCTGTCCTGGCAGTTTGGGCTGGACTGTCCCCATGGAGAGCAGGGTCAACACTGATTTGCATATGGCTGGTTCCACACTGGGGTGGCATGGTGGGTAAGAAAAATGGATTTTGATGCCGCCCTAGTGATTGCCAGTGGTTGTGATTAATTCACATATTCCATCCATTACCTTTCTGTTTTTACTTTAATAATGTTGGTATTTTCCTGTCCTAACCATTTTGTGCCTGAAGCCTTATCTTGGGTCACATTACGAGGTGTAGCTGGCATTTGATCTTTATTATTGTTCCTAGACAGTGAGAGAAAGGGAAGATATGTGTTGGAGGGATGGGCCACTCTGAGTTAATGAAAGGAAAGAGCTTTCACCTACCACACTTGCACATCACAAAGGCACTGTCTGAGCACTCTCACAGAGGGATTGTCACTAGTCTATTGTGACCCAAGGCAAGGTGGGGCAGGGCAGGGATGAAGGTAGTGCCTGACACATCAAAGGGGTGAACATCTCTTGAAGCTTCTCCCACTTCAAAGTGGGCACCAGATATACATATTGGACCTCAGACTCTAGCTCTACACTACCCTTCTGGACTCTGGCAAGAAGGACTGCTGTGCTGCTGAAAGTACTGACATTCTATTCTATTTTTTGAAATGTGTGTGGGAGTTTGTTTGTGTTGTGCTTTCAGTTTATTACTTGTACAGACACGTGTACTAAGTACTGCATAAATACTTTACACATTGCCTTTAAGTTAAGCCTGATTCTTCTCTGCCAAGCTACCAGAGGTTTGAGCACAGGTTAATTTGGGATTTGTTTGAGACTTCACCCTGACCAGGACTGTGGTTGCTGCTTGAATAGGGTTTTACCCCCATCAACCAGCAACACAGTTTCTTACAGTGTCCAATTCGTTTGAAACCATGATTTGAACAACTCTCCTTCCCCCCACATAGTGAATAATTTCATTGAAATCAAAGAGACTGTTAGACAAATAGACAATTAGGAAATAGGCACATTCTATTTTAGTAAATATATTGTGTTATGTCAGAATTTATGTGTACAGAGCTTATACACATATACTTCTTTGTGCTTCAGAATTCACAAACTTAAAATCGAAAAGAAAAGGCTGTAAGATAAGTACTTATTGTGTTTATTATGAAAGCTATTTTAGAATGGTCTGCTGGCAGAATGTCTAGCAACCTTATGCTAGGGTCAGAATGCCCGAATATCTTGCTTCTAGTATATTATATTTTAAAATAATTATGATTTATAATATGTCATATAGAGTCATTTTTACTAATGTATGGATAGGACTGAGCAGGCCACTAATAGTCTTCAGCAAAAACGACTTATCTTTGAGTTGCTGTGACTGCAGTCCATCCTACCAAGTCTGAACAATTTCCACAGCCTCTCTGTGAACATGCATCTTTGGAGGAGGGCTACCTTCCTCCTCCTCTCTAACATATACTCAGTACTCTTATGTTCAGGAAATCAAATGTGTTTTCTTCAAACCTTACAAACTACAAACTGAAGACAAGCCACACTTTTCCAGCATACTGTCAGGTAGGGCTCCAGCCAGTACAAAGTACTGAATCTTCCTGATGGTAAGGATGTGCAGTACTTTCAGATTCATGATTGGCATAGAGGAAACCTTTTGTCCTGCTTGTCCAACCTTATGCATTTAATTTTTTCTTTAGTGGGTACTGTTGGGTTTGCTTGAGAATTAGTTCGAACTTTAGGTAGATTTTTGAAATGGCTCTCCTCATTGTAGTCACACAGAGAAGCATGCAACACGCACACAAATTGAAGGTGATGGCCATGGAGTGCATTCCTGTTCTCCATTGGCAAGTGGAAGAAGTGTGCTTGAACTGCTGCTCTGGTGTGCAGTAGTGCTTTAATGCAGCAACTAGGGCCCTTATTTATGAAGGGCTTGTGCAGCCACCACTGCACTTTTTTGTGATGCTGCGGCGGGGTAATCAATATGCCACACTGCGCCCTGTTTAGAAAGTGACTCATCTAGGCAGATGCGCCACTTTGTAAATGCCTACGCTACTTTCTACCTGCATCAAGTATAATGTATGCATGGTGGGCGTTCCCCCATGAACAAGCCTCGTAGAAGTGGTGCAGTGAAGTTTATGAGATTTCACAGCACCACTTCTATGACTTCACTGTGTCCCAATCCTTATGCTTGCTTCAAGCATGCGTAAGGAGTGATGCAGGGCTTTTCATGGGACTGGCCCATGTGTGATGACACATTGCTGGAGTTGCGGAAGTTTTCCGAAATGCTCCAGCAATGCATCATTTTTGCACCAGCACATATGCCTGGATTCCTGACATATATGTAAATCCATGTGCCATGGAGCCCGGCACTGTAAATACGGTGCATCCATGGTGTTTTAAAAATGCCGCTATGAAAAGTGGCGCATCGCTGTTTTTACCCAGCGATGCATCAACTGTTCATAAATGAGGCCCTAGGTTTGGTGAAGGCTAAATCCGCAAGCTCATTTTTGGTAAACATTCAGCTAGCTTCCGAATTCATGGCCATTTTCTTCCACTCTACTTCTCTGAGTTACACATACATTTACACAAGACATACGTACATTTCAAATATAAGCAGAATGGAAATCTACACTGGCTCTTACTTGCTTTGTTGGACTTGTTCTTTTCTATTTCCTCCACACACATTTGTTCAAGTTTGGTATCAAATGGATGCCAATTAGAAACATTTTCTGCAATCTATCCCATTACCCTGTGTGTATGATTCATGCTGGTTTTCTGCACTGATGTTATTGTGTGGGGCTCATATCTTGATACATGTTTAGTGTGTTCACCTTTGTTGGCTATAGTGATGTCTCATGTGCATTGGGTCATTGGTATTTTCTGGTCAGCTTCCACTCATAAGTGGCCCCATGATCTCTGTTGCACTTTTAGCAAACCTTGGCTTTCCATACTTTAGTCTGTTACCTTGTGAAGCCCCCACTTGTTACATTGTAGATATGGCCTCAAATGTTATAGCATGCAATTTGTAGTTTCTTATAAATGTCAGAATAGCTGGTAGTGCCACGTCTGAATGGAGTAATTTAAGGCGATGGCCAAACTTTTTACATTAGACACATATTACTGTGGAATTTAGGTGTCATGTCCCAATCAGGACTTTGTGACTACACATTTAATTTATTAAGGTTCACAGTCTGGTTCTTAAACTCGTCTGTGCTCTTGCTCAGGTAGCAGTGTATTGTCATAACAAGAGATGGGGTGCAGCTGCCATTTTGTGATATCTCATTGGAAGGTGCTGCTTATTTGTAAATGTAAATGTAAATGTAAATGTAAATGTAAATGTAATGGGCATTTATAGAGCGCTGCTACCACTCCAAGGAGTATCTTGGCGCTTACACAACCCAGGTGGAAGAGTTGGATAGGGAAAGAAGTCCAGGTTTCTTAAACACAGCCACTACACTAGTGTTCTACACAGAGTGTCAGACATGGAGAAAATCCAAGTTTTCAATGCCTTCCTAAAAGGAGCTTCTTGGGAGAAAGACCGCAAGGAAAGGGGGAGTTTGTTCCAGGCCTTGGTTCCTAGTACAAAGATGGATTTGCCACCCTTTGTAGCCAGTTTAAAGCGGGGAATGGTAAGTAAGTTCTGGCTAGCGGATCTTAAGCAGCGTGCCGGGTAGTATCTTTTGAACCCCCTTCGTAAATAGGTCGGGCCACGTTGATGGAAGGCCCTAAAAGTGATCAAGAGAAGTTTAAACAGAATTCTCTTTCCTATTGGCAGCCAATGTAAGATATTTAGAGCTGCAGAGGCAGATGATCTACGGGGCAGACGCAGTACGAGGCGGGCAGCCGCGTTTTGGATCATCTGCAATTTGTGGAGCACGATTTTGTTTGCTCCAGCATAAAGTCCATTGCAGTAATCCAGCCTAGAATTTATTAAGGCCACTGCGACTGTTTTCCTCGCCGAAAGAGGAAGGAGGTCAAAAAATTTCCTAAGTGCTTTAATAATTTGGAAGCACATACCTGCCACTGCTACAGCCTGAGGTTTGAAGGATAGGCAGTTGTCAAACTTTATGCCTAGGTTACGGGCGGATGCAATTGTGTTAGGTGGAGCTTCTGCATCCGATGGCCAGCATACTGTGGGGGAAAAAGGATTATTGATCCCTATGGGTAAAATTTCAGTTTTTCCGGCATTGCACTTTAGATGGTTGTTATTCATCCATTTGAATGTTGCTGCAAGACAGTTCCTAAGATCTTCCTCGGCACCTGGTTGTTCCTTATCCAGCACCAAAATCAGTTGGGTGTCGTCAGCGTATGAAATAGAACTGATCCTGAATGACTCGATCAAGTTCATCAGGGGTGCCATATATAGATTGAAAAGGACAGGGCTCAAACTGGAGCCCTGTGGCACCCCTGAGCTGACGTTTTTAGCCTCAGACTGATATGGGCCAAGCACTGTTATTTGGCGTCTGTTTGTAAGGAAGTTCCTACAACAAGCCAACACCTGTCCTCCCACACCTGCGGCAGCCAACCGGTCCAGTAAGATGTTATGGGACACGGTATCGAAGGCTGCCGACAGGTCAAGAAGGATAAGGACAGCCTGTTTTCCCCGATCCATTGCTGCTCTTAAAGTTTCAGCAGAGTATAGTAAAGCTGATTCGGTAGAGTGTTCTGACCGAAAGCCTGACTGATTGGGATGGAGAACGTTATTCTTCTCCAAAAAGTTTGTCAGTTGACTATTGACAAACTTTTGGCAATGTTTTCTTTTTTTTCCAGCAGACAATTTCCAGCTAACATTTTCTGCAAACATTCTGTCAAACTTGTCGCTCTAAACATCGCAGATTATCTATTAGTAATGCTATGCCATTTCTGACGTGCAGTGAAAATTTGTGCTCATCATTGGAGGACATGCTAACAGTCAGACAGAAAGTTCAACACAGTGCAGTTTCTACTAAGTCCAAATGACATGTTATCAGGCGAATTTGAAAATGTATTGCAGGTGGAGTGCGCTCCACGGAAGGGACCTGACTCAGGCCCTTATTTGTCAATGATTCTGAAACTCTCAGGGGCATATTCTCAAGGAACTATTGCAGAGTTAACAGTATTTTATCGCAGCCAAAGTGGCGATAAATTTAGCACCCCATTCACAAGCTGGTGCTAACAACCCATATCACCAGTTTACCTGCAATAGCAGCCGCTAAAAAAATTGCCACAGATGACTCCTGCAACTATCGCTAATGAGATGCAGAGTAGGGTTTCCAGTGCAAAAAGCTGTAACAACACCACTCCCCAACATTCTCAATGACCAGCCAGATCGGCAATAAGATATCAAAACATAAAATAAGGCGCGTTAGCAGCAGGAAATTAACATCTGCTATGACCTGGTGTAAAGTTGGATGACAGCATGCACCACAAAAGGGAACCCAGGCCACAGCCACACATGAAGGGCAACAGATGCCATGGAGCCACTGATCATGCAGCACTGAGCCCCAACAGGGCCACAACACCCACCGCCACCATCCCCAGGACCCCCACAGCACCTCCCCTCCAGTCAAAGACGTGTCACATCAACTTCACAAAATCATGTACAAAATATTTGACTGATGTCGCACAATCACATGTAACATGCATGTGTCGTCACAAAAATGAGTATAACACATTCACCTTTGAATTACCATAAGAAAATGGATAAAAAAACCCTCAAAAGAACATCAATGAAGACACATGGGGGCTCTCCTCGGCACAATCTGTAGGTCGCAGCCTGCATTACAAAAATCCAGAGGAGAAGGTGTGTCATGCGGCCATCAAAGGACCGAGAGAGAGTGGAGGAGAGAGAGAGTGATACAGAGAGAGAGAAAGAGAAAGAGGGAGGGTGAGGGTGAGAGGAAGACAGAAAAAGAGGGAGAGAGAGAGGAAGATGGAAAGAGAGGGAGAGAGAAAAGAAGAAGGAAAGAGAGGGAGAGAGAGACACAGAGAAAAGAAGAGAGGGACAGGGAGAGAGAGTGCTGATACTGCGCACCCAGGCCTCACTGCTCACCTGCTGCCACTGGTGTGTTTCAAACCCTGTGTCGGTATGCACTGCAGTTCAGCAGGTCTCATCTAAAACAGAGTCCAGATACATGAATGACAGAGTACATACAATTGCCCACGCCTTCATCGCTTGTCCACCGCTGCGCACCGATGCACCTGCACCCCAGCTCCTCGTGCCGCCCAGCGGTTCATGCCCGCACCCGCGCACCCAGGCCTCACAGCTCACCTTCCGCCACCGGCATGTCCCAAAGAGGGCCCACCACTTGCCGGTTCAAGCCCCAAGCAAATGGCCCACAAATATGGCACCCTCCACATCAAGCAGCCCCTCTCCGCAGTCCACCAGGTCTCACATTTGATTCTGGGTCTTCATTTCACTATGTCAGGGGGCATATCACTGCACAGGGCATCATAGCAGGCTGCACAACCGCTCAACCCTTTAGGTGCCACCAACTCTGTGATCCGGGTGCCCACCGGCTCCGGCCCATACTGTAGTCCAGCAGGGCACATAAATCCTGAGCAGTCCAAACCGCCAGGATGGGACATCATTGCAGGCTTCACACCAGCTCAGCACTTACGGTGCCCCTACCACAGTGCACCAAAAGTCACCGTCCAATGGCGGTGTGCCTGTGCCAGCCGCAGTGTATCCAGTGCCACCAAGTCTGTGCCCCGCAAGTCTTGGACCCTGTATGATTGAGTATCGTGGAGCAGACAACTGCATGTCACCTCTGGGCCAGGGGAATGTGTTGTTGCAGGGTTCTAGGCCCTCATGCCTACATGAATGCCACATGGATACACCCAGATGGGGAGTGGAAATGCCTTCGAGCACCTGCGCCTGGCCCCGTGCGCCTGGCCCTTTTTATTTGCAGGATCACATGTCCTGTGACACGTGTGCTGGATGGGTATGGTGTGGGTGTATACTAGTCATGAGGGAGTGGCTGTAGCATGCTGACAACTAGACCTGTGACCAGTAGATCACTACAGGGAAGACCTGGGACATGTAGCGTTGTTGTCCCCCCCCTGAGAACGTAAGCAGAGTGGGCTGGCCTGGCGTATTGCAGTCCAGCGTAAGGGTCTAAAAATGAGGCTGGTGCTCTAGGCGTGGTTCCGTACTGGGCTGGACAAGGAAGTAATTAATGCGCGTGTCCCTGTTGTAGATCCGGCGCCACCTGGACTGCATTCGGCAATGTGTCACCCTAAGATCCAAGTTCAATAACATGAGCTAAATGGCCATAAGGGGGACTCAATTACCCTACATTCACCCATACTTCCACACTTGAAAGACCATAGATATGCCACATCTGTGTGATTATGAATGTTTAATGCACATTCAGTGGAGTGTTACATCTGGAGCAGTACAGGGCCTTGCAAATCCCACGTTACAATGTTGGCCATGGAGGGCCAGTCAGAGTCCTTCAGGGAATGACAAGCCCAAAGGAAGAGGAAGAGTACAGTCCGCAGTCTGATTGCTGTGTCATTCGCAATCAAACAGAATATGGCACTCCATGTCCATGTCGAGGTGTTGCAGAGTGCATCGGGAAACAGTGGAAGGTGGTGATGCAGAGGTCAGAATCAAGCAGAAACAGGCCCTATGGGGGAAATGGATGCTACAGTTTTCTTCTTAGCAGTAAGGTGGTTTCATCTGCTTCTTCGTCCTCTACTGTTTCATGTGCCTCACATGTGGGTGGTGGTGGTCTATCGCCAGCACTGTGTGGCAGTGACACATCAGTATCTGGGGGTGGAATGTCTGCCGCACTGTGTGGCACTGACACTTCAGGGTGCGGAGAGGTGGATGTACTGGTAGCAGCAGCATGCATCAGGACCAGGCCTTGGGCAGCAATGCCATGAGGATGGTCCTGAGGTCATTGATGAACCCAGCTACCTCTGGCTGGTGTGCAGCCGTGGCAGCCGCTCTTTCTGCCTGCTTCTGCTCCATGGTCTCCCTGGACCTTCGCATTTGTTACAACACCTGCTTGACATCGCTATTGCCACTCTGACTGGACAGTTGTTCTATTCTCCGAGTCATGGCTCCAGCAATGTCAGCCATGGTCTGTTGGAGATAACAAACAAATTGTAATCCTTTGTTCTTTCGGTAAATCATTTTTTGAGCATGCTAAAGGAACAAAATTAGCATGGTCAAAAAATGATTTACCGAATGAACAAAGGATTACGATTTGTTTGTTATTTATAGATAAAGTAAAGTACCATTGTTTACTGTATCAGACTATACCCAGTTCCAGGACCAATTGGGTAACCCCATTTTTGTAATAGCCATGGTCTGTTGGAGAGAATGGAGCAGACTGCGGGTGTCTGTTAGGGACCGTGAGTGGTCCTTGATGGGACTTTAACACCCACGTATCGCATCTAGTTTGGCTGACATGTGGTCGAAGCACACCGCACCTGTTCAGCCAGATTCTCTTGGCACCCCAAAACACGGCATTGAAGGACCATGTGTTCTTCGTGGGTGTCCTGGGAGGCAGCTGTGGTGGTGGGTGCTGCCTGCTACGTGGTCTGTGCAGGGGGTGGGGTCTCCTTGTGGCAGCATGGCTGCTCTGCTCCTGGAGGTGGGGTGAAGAGGCTCTCCACAAGCCGCTGTCAGAGTCAAAGCTGTGGTGGTCGTCTTCAGCATCAGAGAAGAGAGGTTCGGGCTGCTGCTGGAGGTGTTGATTGTCCTTCTGCAATGTAAAGGGGAGATGCAGTTTAACAATATGTTCACATGTATGTTGTTGCATTGTACATGTTTCCATACCAACTGCATGACTGTGTACATTGTGGCTGTTTGGGAGGAGCTGCTTATTGATAGGGGACAGTGGACATTTCGGCAATATGACGGATGTGTTTGTACTTATCAACTCACATTTTCCTCCAATGCCAAATGTGATTGGTCAGTTTCTACTCACCTGCGGCACCAGTTGTGTCCCGTGTTCTGTTGTGGACGTGTTGCGATTTGTACCACATTGCTGTCAATGTTGATGTGCTCTGCATGTTATGTGTGTATGTGCTGCATTTCGGGGTAGGCGCCCCTGCAGCTCTGATTTTGGTGCCCCTTATCCCTTTCATGCGGTGTACCTATGCCTTCTGTGCTTATACTGTGCTGAGATGTTGCATACTTGGGTACATTGGTCTCTTGTTGGGAGTTGGGGGCTGGGGCATGGTATGTCCACTCTACTTAATTGTACATGCGTGCCATTGTGCCCAATCCCCCCGTCCCCCCAGTCCCTGGTCATTACTCACCCTGGTGCTGTTGTATCTGGTCAAGTTGAGCAGTGTCCTGACCCCCAACTGCGGCCACCGTCTCCCCACTGATGACTGTGGACACCATTTACTCCATATCTTCCAGCTCCTCCTATGGCGCAGGAATCCCACCTCCAGTCTGCATTGCTGCCTTCCAGTTGTTGGCGAGTTTCAGCTTGGTTTTGTGCTTGACATCGTTCCAGCGCCTCTTGCCCTCTTCCATTGTTCTCTTCAGCATTGGACTGCCATAGTCAATTTTAAGCAACCAATGACACAGTGGAGGTGACGAACAGTTGTTGATGGTGTTCTACACCTCCGTTATCAGGATCCTGTTTTCCTGCGGACTGAACCACTTCTTCCTACTCTTCTTCTCCATGCCCTTCCCTGACCCTGAGGTCCCTGGTTGGTCCTCCGGTGGGCTTGTGGGGTTCTGGTTGTCCTCCGTACTGGCTCCAGCAACATCCATTGTGCTTCGCTGTTGTTTGGCTTTTGTTTTTCTGTTTTTTTCATTCTTCTATGGTGAATTTTCCCGCTTGACGTGTGTGAATTGCAAGCCTGTTGCTGGTTTTCACAGATTTTTTATTGGGTTCATCGCAACTTTTTTTGCGTTCGTGTTTTGCATTTTTGCGGCGTCAGATTGACTTTATCGCGGAGATTTGGTGCGTTACCGTGTTGTGAATACTTAGTTATTTTCCCGCGATAGACTGCGATATGACGTGTTGCGTTAAGCTCAATTTGCAGTACTTATCATACGTTCTTGAGACTATCCTCCTCAATTTATCTCCAATGTGTGTTTTCTGTTATCTGTCATGAAACACAGTCCTCGGTTGCATGCTATTTCTCTTCTCAAAGCAATGCAAATAGATCCCTGGCTGCAAAGACATGCGGCCACATGCATCAAGGTATTTAGGAATCGCAAACGGTGCGATTCGGTAAAATCGGACGTTTGCGATTCCTTTATGGAAAAATCGCAATTTTTAGCGATTTCCAAAAATGCGATTGCTTCTAAGGAATCGCAAATTTGCGATTCCTTAAAAGCAATGCATGATTGTTTTTAAAATTGCGAATTCGCAATTAGGGGGGGCAAATTACCACGAGGGTGAACCTCGTGGTAATTTGCGAAAAAGGTTTAAAATGCTCAAATTAGCATTTTAAACACTGTCATGTTACAGACACACATGTCCTTAGGACATGTGTGTGTGAAACATCCATTTTAAAATACATTTCAGGGGTGCAGGGGGTGTCCTTTGGACCCCCCCCTGCACCCATGGAATGCATTAACATTTTGCGAATTCCAATTTGCGAATTCGCAATTCCCATTGATTCCTATGGGCCTTTTGGCCCATAGGAATCAATGGGAATTGCGAAATCGCAAATTGGAATTCGCATAATATTTGCGATTCGGTAAAAATTGCGATTTTTACCGAATCACAAATTTTATGCAATTTCAATCATGCATCCCGTTTTGCGATTCCTTATTTGCGATTTCCTTAAAATCGCAAATAAGGAATCGCAAAAACGGACTTTGATGCATGTGGCCGATAGTTCCCAATTTCAATAGTCGACCAACCGGAATACTTCTTTTACCATTATTACTAGAATCACCGAGGAGAGTTGTGCACTTAGGCTCCTGTTTTTCACTAGTTCTGGAAATATGTTACACCATGAGTGTGTGACTCTTAATGTTCCCATGATTGTAAATTCCATTTTTATAGTGCCCAGTACCCCTGACGGGGCGTTGAAGCTCTTTGCGGCGAGTAGCACACTACTCCAGAGCCCAAGATTAGAGTTTATAAGAACAGGAGTTCTTATTAAAGTAGATCACTCTGTAAAATGTACAGTGGCCGTGTTTAATACGCTTGTTTGTCCTTTGTATTGTTATGTGCTGCATCACAAGCACAATGTATTGAAGCACCTACACAGTGTGCTCTTTGCCTGTAAATGGGATATTTAGAATGTATGGTTTGATATTAACTTTCTTTTGAAAAGGTAACGGCGTGGAGGTTGGACGGGCATTGTGCTCTTTTGTTATGGCAAACAATATATATAATAAGTGTTCCCTGCCATTGCTTCTTTCACCATTAGTCATAAATACATCTTGTGCCGTCCATTATTCTTTTTTTAATCAAAGGAGAAAATAAAGAAGAGGAGGTGCCAGCGCTGAAGAACGACTGATAACAGTCATCATGTTATGTTTATGTGGGAGCACGTGGAACTTAATCCACATCCAAGGCTACAATTCTTTATATCTTCGCCACGCAAGAAATGTAAAAGTTTCAACTCTCAATTTTGGAACAGTCTTCATTTTAAAATAGCAGTTTGGAGCTGAAGTTTTATTTATTCAGTTAGCTATTTTATTGGGCTTCTCATCACACTTCAAGGTAAAACAGGATCCAGAAAATGCCTTTTATTTAAATAATTTAAATGCTAACTCGGATAACATGAACTTCCTTTCCCTTCGAAAATACATCAGTAATTACCAAATTCTACAACACGTTAAGCCTTAGATTCAAATGAATGAGACTGGCTTGTTCACTCGGACGTTTGAGAACATGAAAAGGGTGAAGAAGTCTGGGCCATGATTATTGTATGGAGTTCATGTACCATCTGGATTATGAGATCCGGGGTAGCTCTGCAGATCCCTGTGCTTTACTCCGACACTTCTGCTGCTGAAGGCAGATGAAATGACTCTGGAAACGTTTGTGGGCAATGGGGAATCACCAGGCGAATCAGGTACATAATTCACAATTCACTCTGTAATTCCGAATTTCCCTGGGGCCATGATGGCACAAGTAATTCACCCTCAGAGTTACAGATGCCCCCAGGCCCTTATCAGTAACTCCAGTCGAAGGGAAATATCCGCTAGTTATTGTCTAATAACCATAAGGTGGTTGAATGCAATCTGGGATTTTCTTCTGGTTGTATCACTTCTTCCAGGAGAGAATGATTTACCATTACCACCAATTTTGAAGGCCTTATTTTTTTATTTCACAAGTCAGCTTGTAACATGTTGCTGAACTGTGATTGACTTTTCCAACCATCAGCATAGTACATATTTCAAGAACTGTCTGGTTAAGAGTATTGGAGGTTTCCTCTGGTCCTCACGCCTGTTTATGGTTTATGTGCAGTTGCCAGGGTAGGAAGCAGTGCTCTATAATGACTGTCATCCTTTCCAGAGGTCGGTCGTATACAAAGGCTTGATTTAGAGTTGAGTGGTAATAGGAAACCCTCTGATTTCTGATGAAACCCTAATGTCCATTTACATAGCAGCTCTTTAAAGTCGAATGAAGTACCAGGAGGCCTCAGCAGCATCAGAACCAGGCGTCATTTCCAATGCATATGAAAGCTGGATATTTTAACCAGAGCAGCGCGTGTTATTATACATTGATAACAAGCGAACTAGGCGAATGTTCCCAAAGTATCTCCTCTTTGTTAGCTGTGGAATACCTGACTCGCAGAGCAGGCGATTATTGCAGAGTGAAACATCTATATTTTTCCGGTTTCGAAGTTTCGTCATGTACAAAATTTATGGATGTCTTCTTAAAACTCTTCTAATTATGTAACAATTGTTTACAGGTACTCTGGAAATGTTAGACTAATAAATCCATCTCGAAAATAAACAAGACACTAATTACCAGAATTCCTAGTTTGAAAATCTATAAAATGAGCCTTATGCAGCTGTCAAATTGTCAAAACAACTCCACTCCTGCTTGTGCGAATGCCAGCTTTAGCAGGAGAGAGGTGTCTAAACTTTCACATCATAGGCTCCCTGAGATTGGCAGTGCAGCCTGTAATGCTAATTGCTGAAATATCAATGTGCACTGCAGAAAAAAGTGCTGATTTTCTATTTCTAGTTTTCATCACACTGAAAAGTCAAGCAAGTGTTTCTGTCGGTAGGCAAATCGGCAAGTAATGGGGTTTTTAAATACAGCATGCTTGCTATTTTCCCATTAGGTTAGTTTCTGTAACATCTGAAATGTCTGGATGTCGCTGTGGACAAGTGATAGTTCACTGTGGCACAGTCCCTACTTCAATCACGTTCACCTCTTTTTGAAACACGCATCTGCTGTCCTAGCACATCTCGTCTACTTTTGGTATTCTCAGTCAGTCCTGCGCCAACCACTTAAAAATGGAGTCAGTGGTGAAGCAAGAGTGCTTAATACAATACATCCACATGCAAAGTCCAGTGCTACCTCTGGGCTCCAGCACTGCGCACTTGATACAGTAAAGTAAGTAAGTAAAGTTAGTAGGACATTTATAAAGTGCACAGATGCCGTGGCGTCTTGGTGCTAAGGAGTGTGAACAGTGCTGTTTGGCGCAACCATATTGCTTATTTGGGGGAAATAGACTAGTATTTATCATTTTCCTAAACTGGAGCATATTTGTCTGCAACCTGATGGTGGTCGGCAGCCTATTCCAGAGTCTGGCAGCTAGATGGGATAGGCTCCTGCCTCCCCATCTTGCTTTCCGAATTTTGGGAACCTGGACCAGTCCCGTATTGGCTGATCCGAGATTCCGTGTTGGGGAGTACCATAGAAATAGACTCTGCAATATATGGCCAAAGCTCCCCCACCATGCAAAGCCTTATGTACCAGGCAGAAAGCCTTACATTTTATACGTTGCTGTATCGGGAAGACTACACCTCTATGTGCTGTCCTTCTTCAATGTTCAGCCTCCTTGTTAGCCCTAATATTCTACTTTGACCCAAGAAGAGGATGAGTGAATGACAAACCAATAATAAAGAACTGCTAATTTACACAGCACCACCATGTGTCAAACAACATGGGACCTAATTCACAAACAGCCTCTGCACTCATGGCGGAAGCCTAACAGTCGTGGGGAAGTCTCTTCACTTGGGGCGAAATCTCTGCTTTGAGAAATCTCAAAGAGGAGATTCTGCCAAGAATGCAGAGACTACCCCACAACTGCGGGCCTTCACCATGAGTGCTTGGCCCTTTGTGAATCAAGTTCCTCATCTTCACACAGTTTCCAGATGCAAAGCTGATGCAACATAGTATGCACAAAGTGAGGTGGGAAACCCCTGCTCAGAGCAGGAATCCAGCTGATGTATGGCGACTCTGCGCACCTGATGTCCATTGGGGGCTTTACAACTTCCCCAGGATGTCAGCAACAGCCTCAGGAGCCTTTCTCATTTTTTAGGGAAGGGTGAGAGGTGTTGCTTGGGAACTACTGGGCTCTAATCCCAGTCCCCTCTCCTTGACCCACCCTCTCTGGGTTGACCAGGTGGTGATGGGCTGAAAGCCACACCCACACTGCAGACGACACACCCCCACGGCTGCACCTCCTCTTCTTACATGCTAAAACTGTTTTATTCTTTGACAGATCTGATAATGGTCCTATAATTCTGCGTACTTTTTAATGTTTTAAACCATATACCATGTTTTATAGCTCATACCAAGTCGTACATGGATGTGAAAGCAGGGAATGGTAACAGAACATTCATAAAAAAGAATTGTAGAATGGTTCTGATAGTAGCATGGGGTCTGAAGCCAACCATCAGTCCACAGTCCTGCTGGAGCATTTTCTTTTATTTTACCCCTAATGTACCTTTTCATGAAACATTTCAGGGAATATAGGGGCTCATTAGGATTGCTGATAATCCGCATCCTCCGGGCCGGCAGAAGCCACCGCCGGCCCGGAGGAGGCGGATTATCAGCTGCGGACTGGAAAATGACCCCCGCCAGATAAGGATGGCTGGGGGATCCATTTTCCGTCCGCCGCTTTTCCGCCGCGGTCGCCTTCCGACCGCGGCGGAAAAGCTCTAACATGGCTGGCGGTGTCTATCAGACAACGCCACCCATATTACGATAGCTGCCGTCATATGCCTTTCCATGGCGGCATTTCCGCTGTGGAAAGGCATACGGAGTTGTATTCGGGGCCCGTTGCGCGTCCCCAGGGGTGAAAGGGGGTAGGGGGTGCACATGGGCGGTACCTATGCCTTTGCGTGCATGAAGCAGCAGGCACCATGCGGTGCCTGCATCTTCGTGCAAGCAAAGGTAAACATGTTTTTTTAACAAGCAGCACCCACCGCAATGCTAAGAATACAGGATGTGACCGCCAGGGTGGCGGTCACATCCTAATTAGCACGGAGGGATCGCTGCTGCTCCTGCGGATGGTCCCTCCTCCTCTGGGGTGGCAGATGGACGCAGGTCCGTTCGCCATCCTAATAGGCCCCATAGTTTGATAACTGTTTGCCATGATGGAAGCAGTGTTATATATATATACTAGCAGACCGTCCCAACGTTGTCCAGGTATGAATTACTGCCGGCCAGTAGTATATTGTTTTGTAGTATTTCGTTTTGATAGCATTTCTTATCTGTGACAGGCTTGTGAAATGCTCTGATTCACAGTGCACTGCTGATGCACTTAAGCGTGCGCGTTCAGTAGTGTGTGAACTCGAGTTTCCCTACTTTATTTTTCCTTGCAATATTATATAGCGCGAACTCGACAATATGGCATGAGCACAATTTAAATTACAGAAGAACACATTCATTAGTGGTAGGCACGGGGAGACAAGGCGATCTGCCTGGAATCACAGGATGTTAAGCTGATGCCGAGATTCGAACGTAGCTCCCCAGCTCTAAAGTTCGCAATTCTAGAACTTGTGGCAGGAGATGTGTCTAAAAGTGTTTGTCGGTGCTGGCCATCAATGAGAGAGACCTGTGCATTTTTCAAATGGGTGGTGAAAAAATATGAATATGTTGCTGGAGATGTGGGCCGCCGTCCCACCAATGTACTTACCGGGGGAGGGTAAACACCCATTATTCTGCAACTTTCTTTCCGCATACCGTCACTCCGCATACTTTCATTACTCCGCAATGCCATTATAATGCATGGCATTACATTTTATATGCTTTTACCACGCATACATTTACAACGAAATTCGTTGTAAATGTATGAATGGTAAAAGCATGTTTTTTTAAAATGTTTGTATAAGGTAAGTATGGGTATAGGGGTATATGTTTTGGGGTACTGAGGTATATGTTTTGAGGTGCTTGGGTATTTTAAGGGTTCAGATATAGTTTTGGGTTATGGGTACAGGTGTAGTTTTAGGGTTTAGGGATAGGTATGTTTTTTGGGGTACAGGGTTTTTTTTAACGTTCAGGGCTAGGTTTGGGTTTTGGGGTATAGGGGTATTTTTAGGGTTTAAGGGTAGGTTTCGGTTTTGGGGTACCGGGGTATTTAAAGGGTTCAGGGCTAGGTTTGGGTTTTGGGATACAGGGGTATTTTTAGGCTTCAGGGCTAGGTTTGGGTTTTGGGGTACAGGGGTATTTTAGGGTTCAGGGGTAGGTTTGGGTTTTGGGGTACAGGGTTATTTTTAGGGTTCAGGGGTAGGTTTGGGTTTTGGGGTACAGGGGTATTTTTAGCGTTCAGGGGTTGGTTTGGGTTTTGGGGTACAGAGGTATTTTAAGGGTTCAGGGCTAGGTTTGGGCTTTGGGATACAGGGGTATTTTTAGGGTTCAGGGCTAGGTTTGGATTTGGGGTACAGGGGTATTTTAGGGTTCAGGGGTAGGTTTGGGTTTTGGGGTACAGGGTTATTTTTAGGGTTCAGGGGTAGGTTTGGGTTTTGGGGTACAGGGGTATTTTTAGGGTTCAAGGGTAGGTTTGGGTTTTGGGGTACAGAGGTATTTTAAGGGTTCATGGCTAGGTTTGGGTTTTGGGGTACAGGGGTATTTTAGAGTTCAGGGGTAGGTTTGGGTTTTGGGGTACAGTGGTATTTTTAGGGTTAAGGGCTAGGTTTGGGTTTTGAGGTACAGGGATATTTATAGGGTTCAGGGCTAGGTTTGGGTTTTGAGGTACAGAGGTATTTTTAGGGTTTAGGGATAGGTTCGGGTTTTGGGGTAAAGGGTATATTTATAGGGTTAGGATGGGTTAGTGTTTAAGGGTGTTGGGGTATTTTAAGGAGTAAAGGTGGGTTATGATTATGAGGTGCAGGGGTATTTAAAGGGAGCAGGGTGGGATTAGCACACGATATGAGACATGGCTTGAAGGGCGAATGTACCACACGCCCCCAGCGTTTGTCAAGCCCCCAGCACACGCCCACATCACAACGCAGACACGCCCAATAGGGACTACTTTGCTGGCACGGTTCTTTTACCTTTTAAATGTATATTGTGGGCGTCTGCATAGCCTATGTCCTTCTGCTGCAACTGCCCTTTCCAACGCTGTATTGGGTGTTGTGATTGGTGCTGTGGTTCCTGAGATTACCCGCCTCAAAGGTTTGGGCTCTCTCTTTATTATATCGGTATGGATATATATTTATATATATATTTTTTAAGTTTGAGTTTATTAAAAAACAAAGAACAGAACAGAAAATTGAGAAACAGGTAAAATAATGAAGCCATACATATCATATAATAAAAAGATTAAACGACAAGGAAATATCAAAGCCTATGAGAAAAAATGAGAAATACATCAAAACTCTGCATATGGTACAAACAACGTAAGCATAGCAATATTGTAAAAACTGAAGAAACTATATAATATGTTCAAGCAACAGTAAATAACAAACAGTTACTGAAAATGATAAAAGGCAATGTGGGAATCATCTAAGCCTGTAGGGGAGGAAGTGGTCGACGAAGCAAATGAGGATAAATAATTTACCAAAGGAAGCCAGAGGAGATCTCTTTTAATTGCTAGGGAAATAGGAGAGACATAATTAGTAATAAAGTCGGTGATGAAAACAAACCGCATTCCACCAAGAGCAAAATGTAACGTTATCAGCTTGTTTCCAGTTGGAAGTAATAAGGTGAAAAGCAATAGCTATCTAAAGATCAATGAGTAAGTAGTGTTGTGAGGATTGGGTATAAATAGGGGAAAGAGAACCTAGAAAAATGTGAGAAATAGAAAAGGGGACTTGAATCTGAAAAATCTTTTGGATTTGAGACCAAACAAATTTACAAAACTGGAGTATGGAAGGACAATCAAATAACATGTGTTTTAAATCTGCAACAGGAGAAGGCAGGACCAACAAGTAGGGGGAGTGTCCGTTGAAAAAGACGATAAGACCAATAGGGTAAGCAGAGTGCGATTATAAATGAAAAAGAGAGTTTGAGTAGTATTAGCAGCTCTAGAGGTTTTATGAAGTTTGGACTACATTTTGTCCCAAAAGGGGACAGACCAACCATGTGAGAGATCCTTTTCCCAAGCAAGTTCAATCTTGGTTTTGGATCTGTCTATTGAAAATTGAAAGGAATTATAAAGAAAAGAAGCAGATGGAGAATTATCCAAAGCAGAGGAGATAGATTGATAAATGTTAGGGATATCATTAGTAGTAGGAAAGAATTGAAGATATTGAGTAAGGATGGGACAAAGCAAATTATATTGTGAATGAGAAGAAGAAGGTAAAGAGAATTGAGATTGTAGTTCGGAAAAAGATAGAGGTTGATTCTGAAAAAGGAGTTGAGAAATCCAACAGAGGCCTTTAGAATACCGAGTCTTCCAGAAAATGGAACGATTACGAATCTTGAGTTGTTTATTATACCAAATAGGTTGCATGTGAATCAAAGAGAGAGAGGGATAAGAAGAGGGCAAAAAAGGTATAAGAAGTTTTCGAGAGTGGGAAATAATAGGATTGTGGAAACAAGTCAATATGGAGCTCACAGAAATCAAAGGGAGCGATAAATGAAGATTCTATTTTTAGCCAAAGAGGATGATAAAAAGGAATATCAGTTGAGAGGCAACAGGGTGCCTGCTTCAAAGAAAAAGCAAGGTGATAAGCTTTAAAGTCAGGAAATCGGATTCCAACATTAGATTTATCCTTCCTCAAAGAAGTAAGAGCAATGCGAGAACGTTTACCATTCCATAAAATTTTTAGTAGAGTCAAGTCTTTTAAAATAATAATCAGGGATATGAAGAGGAATCATGGAGATGGTATATAAGATAAGAGGCGATAACATAATTTATATTGAGTTAAGACGTCCCCACCAAGATAAGAAAAGGGGGTTCCAACGGGTAATGGCAGCATTCAATTTTTTAGTTACATAATTGAAATTGATCTTAAGATTGTCAGACAGGAGGGGAGCAAACCAAACACCTAGGTATTTGATCTTGGCAGGTTGCCATGAAAAACCAGACTGGTCAAAGAGATGCTTTTGACAGAGAGGGTTAAGAGGTAGAGTTTCACACTTATCAATATTAAGATAGTACCCAGAACCATCGTAGGAGGAAGAAACCTGATTTAGGAAAGAAGGAAGAGAAGACTGCGGATGAGAACAATAGAGAATTATGTCATCAGCATAAACTGAAAGTTTAACCTGCTGAGAACCAAAACGAAAACCAGAAATGGTATCATCTAGTCTAATTTTGGTTAGAAAAGGTTCCAGGGCTAGAACAAATAATAGAGGAGACAGTGGACAACCTTGTCGGACACCCTTTTGAAGTGTGAAATAATTGGAAACCACACCATTAACAAATATTGACGCCTGGGGGCCAGAATAAAGTAGGGAGATGATGGAAATAAATGTGGGTGGAAAACCTGCCTATTTAAGGGCCTAGAACATGAAATCCCAACTAATCCTTTCAAATGCCTTTTCAGCGTCCAAAGAAATAGCAGCCAAAGGATGATTTAATGAGGGTGCCTTGCTTAGAATATCGAAAAAGACACATGAATTATCAGAAGGAAGGCGTCCTTTAACAAAACCGGATTGTTCAGGACCAATTAAATTAGGTAAAAAGGGATCCATTCTAAGAGCCAAAATCTTGGCAAGGATTTTGTAATCAGTATTACCCAAAGAAATAGGACGATAATTTTTTCATAAACAATGATCATTATCCTCTTTAGGAATTAGACAAATCAAGGCTTGTTGAAAGGTGCCACTCGAAGAACCAGAGTCAAGAAAAGAGTGAAATAGGAGTAAAAGTTTTGGTAAAAGAAGTGAAGCAAAGTGATGATAAAATTCAATGGTGAAGCCATCAGGGCCAGGTGCTTTCCCACGCCGTAATTCCGAAACAGCATGAGAGATTTCGGCGAGTGAAATATCTGATTCCAATGCTCTGAAATCCATGTGGTCAGAAGGAGGAGAGGGAATAGATCAAAAGTAGGAAAGAAGGTCCGTTGAAGTAGGAATGGTTTCCGGAGTGTAGAGTGTTTTATAAAAAGTGACAAACTCATTTAAAATGTCTTTGTCCTAGAATAAGGAGGTACCATAAGAACCCTTAATGGGTTAAATTTTTTTTGGTTCTTTCCGAATTTTCAAATAATTGGCGAGAAGTTTCCCCGTTTTGTTCTGACCTCCATAAAAGCGGGAATTACATTTTAATAAAAAGTTGGAGGCAGCATCTGTGGTTAGTTTATTAAAAGTAAATTTGCCCTCAATAAGATCTTTAAGAGAAGATTCAGTATTGGAGGAATAATAAGTATGCTCAAGTTGTTTAATTTCAGTAAGAAGTTGAGTAGATTGAGCTTCCAAGAGCTTTCTCTTATGTGAAACTAAATTAATGATAAAACCTCTAGAAACCGCTTTAAAAGAGTCCCAAACCATAACAAAAGAGGAATCAGGGGAATGATTAATCATAAAAAATTCAGTGGCAAAAGCATTGAATTTTGTACAAAAAATGGGATCAAGAAGCCAAGAATTATTGAATCTCCATCTGCCTGAGTGTGGGGAAAAGGGAATGAGATCGATATCAACATAAACGGGGGCATGAACCGAAATCAAGATGGAGCCAATGTCAGAATGGATAGCATGTTGGGCTAAAGATTTGCTAAGAAAAATATAGTCAATGCGGGACTGTGAGTGGTGAGAAGGAGAATAAAAGCTGTACTTTCTAAGGTCGGGATGGCATAATCTCCAAATGTCCACTAGTGCATTATGATGGACAGAAACAGTAAATTGGGAGTGCATTTTAGAAGGTGAGAATTTAACTTTGGAGTGTCTGTCTAGAATAGGGTCAATAATCTGGTTGCAATCACCACCCAAAAAAATGTAGTCATGTTTAAGTGTAACTAATTTATCAGAAATGGAAGGCCAAAAGGATTTGTCAACACCAGTGGGAGCATAAACATTAAATAAAACAATAGGAATCTTATCGATAAGTAAATGAACAACCACCCAGCGGCCATCAACATCACATTCATGAGAAACTGTAGAAACATTTAACTTTTTATGGCACAAAATCACCACTCCATTTTTCTTACCCACAGCGGGTGAAATAAATACATGTCCCACACAACAACGTTTGAGTTTCAAAGCTTCATTCTCTGTGAGATGGGATTCCTGAAGAAGAGCATCATCAGTTTTAAGTCTGGCTAGATGAGATAATACCCGTTGCCTCTTAATTGGGTTATTTAAACCTTTAACATTCCAAGTAGTAACCCGGAAGGTGAGTTAAAGAGAAAATATAAGCAGTAGTATGCTTACTAATGCAAATTTGTAGAGAAAAAGAAATTGAGATAAAAAGTGAAAAATGGAAATAGAGAAAAAAGAAGAGGCAGGATGAAAACAAAGATGAAAGCAAAGAAGAAAAAGAAAAAGGGATAGAGATGGAATGAAACTAATAGAGAAAAAGAGAAAAAGATAAAGAAAAAGAAAACAGTACAAGTCAAAAACAGACGACTGAAAGACTTACTTACGGAAACTAACAGGGTGACGGTGTCAAAAGATGACAACGAAAACAACGAGATTAAACACCAGACAACCGCCACAAAATTCCATGAAATCATGAAACAAATGTGACACACTGAGAAAGGAAGAGGAATGCGACATCTGTAAAAGAGAAAAAGAAAACTATAATACAAGATAAGGGTACATAGAATTAAAATATTAATAAAAAAAGCAGTGAAAATGATGGGTAAAATATAATGAACACTCAAAATAAATCCAACATGACGAGAAAAGTTCCGACAGGACCAGATTTCGAAGAGCCAATTAAACATGTCTGGAAGTGTCCATAACATCCGCTCCATGGTGACAAAGGAATTCTTGTAGAGTCACTGGATCTTCAAATGTGGTAGTCTTGTCTTTGTAGGTAACCTTGAAGAGACAAGGATGAAGCAGACCATATCGGGCATTGAGAGCATGCAATTGTGTACGCACAGCCATAAATTTTTTCAGACGTGCAGCTGTGACTTTGGCAACATCTTGTGATAGGAAAAGACGATGACCTTCCAACACAATTTGCTTCTTGGCTTTAGCAGCTGAAAGTACCTGTAGCAGATCCGTATATTGTAGAAATAACATGATGACATCACGGGGTTTGTTGGAGACCCTGGGACCAAGACGATGAGCTCTCTGAATGTTAATGGAAGACACAACGGGTGAATATAGAATCTTTGGTAGAAAGGACTGGAAAAACGCAGTGGGGTTAGACCCCTCAGAAAGTTCAGGAAGACCAAAAAGGTGAAGATTGTTCCTGCGATTCCTGTTTTCCAAATCCTTCGCCTGCCATTTAAGTTGAAGAATATCGGCTTCCATGGAAGAGATACAAGAATAGGAGGCCTGAAGAGACTCTGTTGATTGTTCTATAATCAGAACACGTGAGTCCAGGGATGACCATTTATCGTGCCTGTACTGAAGAGTTTTAGTGGTCATTTCCATGAATGGCTTAAGAGCTCGTATCTCTTCCAGAATAAGATCCATAGAGGAAGAGGATGCAGCAGAACCCGGAGAAGGAGGATCTTTTTTCAAGCGTTAAGTCGACGCTGACGTTGTAGGAAGTGTACTAGCATTATGCAATTTAGGAGGGGCCCCAGGGTGAGACTCAGGCTTTGACCCAGATGTGTCTTCCATATCCTGTGGAGGAGAGTCGGAGTCTGAGCAAGCACGTAACTTAGTAGTCGCAGAGAGCTTGAGATTACGCAGTTTCCCCATGAAGGAACAAATTAATGTGAGGAAAAGTAGTTAGCGCCAGATGTACAATTCACAAAGACAGTTCCAAATAGATGCAAATGGTCAGGAGAAAAGACGTGACACATGAAGTAAAACACTAAAAATGGCGGCAAATCCAGGGCAAACATCACAAATGAGGAGAAAAAATGCGTAGACCAAAAATCAGCCATTGGGATAGCAGAGAGCTAGAATTAGACAGTTTTTGCAAAACAAGTAATTTGAACATACTTGCAGGACAAAGAGAATATTTCAAGCAGCATTGCACTTCAATGAGGAAATTGCGTGAAAAAAAAAAAAAAAATGGCGGCCGGAATCGGGGATGCCGATTCGCGCCGAATTTCAAGGTTATTTGGAGTCCAATGTGGAAGAAAACTGGAGCGCTGGGCTCACCTCATGTTCCGACCTCAAAAAATGCCAGCTGGAGCAGAAATCAGCAGGTAATGCGGCAGAAAATGCCGTAGAGGCTGAGGTCGATGTAGGAGCCTCGTTCCTACGCCGCCATCTTAGGCGACGCTTAAGCCACCAGCAGTGTTATATTTTAATGAGGCTGATTCATTTCCTGGTACTCTGCTTCAGGTTTCAGTTTACCTTGTCACCATGGGTTATCATTTGTACATCTTTTAATTGTTTTATGATTGACATTCTTGTTTCCATCGGCAGTTAGCTTACCCGCGAGAGTCCCCAGCAACAACCATATGTTAGTCCTTAGCAACAATCATATGTTTTCAGCTACACTCTCGCTCGTCAGTATCTCCATCTACCCCTGAAAGCACTTCATTTCCTGCCTGTATCCTATATTTGGTTGCTCACAATGCCCTGCCTGACCTGATTACTTTCTGTGTTCCCTGTGCTCCCCTGTCTGGCCTTTATAGTCCACTACATTACCACCCATAAGCATATTTCTTCCTGTGTCACTGACATATCAGAAATTTCTGTATCAGCTCAAGTGAATAGAGAAAAACTCTGAAAAAACATGCTCAGCAGGAATTTGTTGGAGTGATTCTGAGCTGTTTGTGATAAGGTTCCTTGGTTTGATCAGTCAGAAAATGTACATTGCTTTTTTCTTTCTCTTCATTAATTAGTGACCTAATTTGACAGCCTGGTATATAATGATATTTTTCCTTTTACTTTTTTAAGGCACGGTGTTGTTGTCCCATCCCCTACCTGCCACAATATCACCTTCTGCTCCTAGTAATGCCCCAACATCCAGACTGTCACCACAGAGCAAGCAGATGATTTTTATCGGTAAGTTGCATCTCTGTTCTTTTGCCTTTGGATTTAACACTTTTCTTTATTACTGACAGAATAGCTGAATGTTTTTGTCACACATCCCTAATGCTACCATGCTTTGTAGTCTCAAGTTTAATTTATTATGATACAGAAGTCCAACAGAGGTCCACATAACGTGGCAATAGTAAAACAGTAGTACATAACACCTAATAAAATCAGCAATAAAAAGTGTAAAACCTCCAATCTATTACATAAATCACTTATGAGCATAATTTACTGTCCTTTATAAAGTGTCAACGCACATAGCATCATAGAAGATATGTGTGTATTGCATACTACAATCATATAAATGCAACTTTTGGAAGTGACATCATGCACAGCACAATGGAAAATATATAAATATTACATGTCAATATACAATACCCAAAAACGTACTTTAGACCATCCAGCTCGAACATATCACTTATTCCCAACCTCTGGAAGGAAGCAATGTGCACCATAAGAAAAGGATGTATTGCATATAAAAAAAAACTTGATACATCCATTAATTTCCAAGCCTTGGTAAAGTGACAGAGTGCATAATGCAACATAGGATGTGCAAACATTGCATAATACAGTCTTCTAAGTAAAACTTTAAAGAATAACAACATGCATACACAAAAATAGAATATACCATTATCGCATGTCTAGAAATCATGACCAGAGGTAGCACTTTTTAAGCATAATCAAAACATTCGAGATGCACATTAACATTAATTTTAAACACCTATCAATAATGCACCAAGGCCCTATTAGTTGTTCAAAAAGGATCTAAAAAATGGAATAGATCTTGTTACAGATCATTTCATTCAGGGAAACATTACACATTTACAAGCCTCCGAGGAAGAATGTATGTTGTAATTGATATGTAAACACTTTAAAAAATGGCAACAAAGATTCTGGAACAAGAGACACACAAATAGTACGTGGTTGAGGTATTGGATATATAGCTGCCACAACTTGCATCTTCTATCTTTATTCTGAATTTTGTTTCAAATGCCAGTAATCACACGTAAAGGGAGCATAACCAATCCCAGCAAAAGAATCAGTCTCCTAATCTCATCGGGAAAATTCAAGATTAAATAAAGCTAAGATTTGTTCCTCAAATTACTCCACCGAGCCACTTGATTACATGGATTTGACTGGCATCGGGAAATATTTCTAGCCAGATTTATTTTAAACATAGAGCTATTTATTAAGCTCTTCAGAGAAGACTTGGGCACAGGAGAATCTATATTTAGGTCAAGCTTAAAAGTTTATTTGACCCGCTCAAAAGACCTAAAAAAGTGCTCTATTCTTTCTGAAATGAGAACATTTCAAGCTTCAGGGCTGCCCGCAATGTTCCCTTATCTCATCTTTGAAGTGATTTTCCCCACCTCAATAAAGCAGCCCAGGAGAAAGAAAAAGAGGATAACATACCAAACTCCATGTGCAAATTGTGAGGGGCTGCAAGTGTATTCAATTTACATATCTGATGAAAAATCATATCTAGCACTTTGCATGCATAGCACACAGAGGGGGAGGTTTTAGCTGTATGGACTGACAGGACATGCCCAAAATGAAGTCTCCAACGCCTTTTATAAAAACCGTTCAGGGCATTAGCCTGAGAGATGGCCCGACTCGAACCGAGCTTCATATGATTAGCATCCCGCCCATTCATAAAGAATACTTGACCAAGGTAGAGATACAAGTCCATTGTTTCTAATTTATACGTTTCTTAATACCCATTCTTACGAGAGATCAAGACTTTACTTTAAAAATATTAATCTTCAAAAAGTGGACTTCTGCATACTTTGACAATGCTACAAGACAATGCTGCATGCCAATAGGAAATAAGTCCATCATGGCTACATCATCAGAATATAGTAGGAAGCCTATGGACATTGCACCCGTTCTGGGAGGATAACCCTTCCCTTGATTTAAGATAACTGGAAGATCTTAAATATATAAGAAAAACAGCAGGGGGGCAACAAGCAACTCTACTTCAGACCTTTTTGAGTGTTAACTTTTCAGATAAACCCTGCGTCCCTCCAATCGGAATTTGGCACCAAGTGTCCAAATGTAGTTCCATAATAAGACCCAAAAGGTGGTGCGAACATCCAAAAGGAGAGGCTTTCTCTACAGAGTTTGACCATCAACTCTATCAAATGCTTTGAAGAATTCAAACGCAGGGTACACTGGCATATCTCAAGAAAAGGAGTATTTTTCAACTACCATTTGAAGAACCGCACTATTAATAAGTGTACTATGATTCCTCCTAAAACCATCTTGTTCCGGGAGACTCCTCTTCTGGTCTTGAGCCCCCTGTTGTAAAAGAAAGAGTACACTCCCAACAAAATGTTTGTCAGAAGCATCCAACAATGCTATCTGTCTAAAACTTGCCGGGGATGATTTAGGTCCCTTCTTATACAGCGATACAGTAACAATACCTTTCCAGGATTGGGGAATTTTACTGGAACAATAACAATATTTGAATAACGGGCCAAGGATGGATCCGCAAGCTTCAGCCTCCTTTTTGATTATGGTAATGGGAACATCACCAGGCCCCATTGTTGTGTAGTTCCTATAAACCTATATAGGATTTGCACGTTTTGACAACATAGACTGTGGTATTGGTGTCCCGACTGATTCCAAACACCCCTACCTGGTATGTTTGCATGTATGAAGAAATTGTCGCTCACCCAACAATGAGCATGTCACTCTTGGCGCAATCCAGACCCTAGATAGGGTTTATCAAGTTTTGCAAATAAAAAAATTCATCCAATGTTTAGTTGAAGAATATATATTTTTCCTAGATACGTTGCTTGTCTTAATTTCAGACAAGGTATACATCACAATGTTCATCCAAGAATTAACATTCATTGAAAGATCATCCAATATGTGTTAATACATCAATTCTGGTGTTTCAGAATCCCAATGCATTTTGGGAACTAGGCCCTTCATCAGGGGCCAGATCTATAATGCAAACAATAATGAAACGCCATGAGTTGGTTACCTGAATCAAATTCAGTATCCCAATACTATATTAGAACCATGTTTCTAGTGAAGGAAGTAACCAATAACAATGTGATAATGTTAGGCTCCAAGATCAATTTGGGTAAGTGAGAGGTATACACTTGTTTCGTGGAAGTCTCTATGGATAACGAGATCAAGTGCACAAATATTCAGGTAGTGAAAGGATAGCGACCATGAACCCATAAAAGTAACAGACATCATACAAATGAATAACTACAAAATGACGAAAATACGAAGTGACAAAAAACGGTAAAAATGTGTCTATGGTAAGCTTTGACAGGTGAGTATTATTATGAATGTTAGTAAAAGGACTACCGGTTCTATGCTTTGATTAACCAAAATATAATTGTGCCTTAATACTAAAACGCCACAGTGTATTAGTAAACTCAAGTATGCATAAGGTTTAAAGTATCCTGGTTCCTCGGACAAAGAATGCAACCGGATAATCCCAAAGAGCGATACTCACAGTGCGAAAGTGTAAAGAGATCCATAGTAATCATCTGGATAAGAAGTTGAAGCGAAACAAGATGTTTGCGTGCTGCCTACAGATATGAAAATAAAACACAAACATTGGACTCATTTGTATCCATGTTCAAGACCAGAGAACGCTACCCAGCTGTCATCAACCAGGCTAGCTTGAATCCAGTGGCAAAGTGAGCAAGGGACCTTCGTCTGGGCATATACTGTCAACTTAGAGCGAACAAACCAAACACAAGGAGATGATGGACAGAGTGCTGAAACTATTCAGACACTCAACCCCAGTCACAGATCTGGGTTGAATTCATCCTAGTTCTTAAGCTCTCTTTGCCACCCCATTTCAGGCACAGCTATATATGCAAATCAGTCTTGACCCTGTGCCTCATGGGAACAGTCCAGCCCGAACTGCCAAGCCAAACTTCCCATTGAGCACAGGGTCAAGACTGATTTGCATATGGCTGGGTTTAAACTGGAATGGCATGGTGAGCAAAAAAACATGGTATTTAGGCCCAGATCTCTGTACTGGGGTGAATGATTGATATTGTTCTGCATTCTGCCCATCAATTGTTGTTTTTACATTTGTCACCCCGAGTGGGACGGGTATGTCCAGACGAGGGTCCCGTGCTCTCCATACCACTGGAGTCAAGCTATCCTGGCTGATGAGGGGTGAAACCCCAAAACCATTCCTAGGATGCTTGTTTCCAGTCCAGGGAGTACCTGGCTTTGCAGTTCGGGTTCGACTGTTCCCATTGGGCACCGGGCCAAGACTGATTTGCATATGGCTGGGTTCAAACTGGAATGGCATGGTAAGGAAAAGAAACAATGGATTTAGGTCTAGATCTCTGTACTGGGTTGAATGTATGGCATTGTTCTGCATTCTGTCCATCAATTGTTGTTTTTGCATTTATTTCATAGGCAGTCCTGAAGGGGTGCCCCAGGGCCTCCGCAACCCTTGTTGGCTCTCCTGGTGGGCGCTGGCCACTCTTAAGTTTTTTGATGGGTTCCCCCATGCATCCACACTCCAGTTTCAATTGAGGACTGTTGGGGGACCCATTGTGGTGTTGGCAAGAGCTGACTCAGAGACCTTGCTCCCACCCGGGTAGGGGCAGCAATTTTCACTGCTCCTGTCCTGGGGGAAACTGTTCCCTACCTGAGAAAGTGCAAAAGGGGTCCCGATGCCAGATCAACAGTTCAGGGAGTCGGGCTCAACACCAACCCACCCAAAATAAATGAAGCCCCAGTAGATGCGCTCCCTAGGGCCTGAAGAAAGTTCAAGGAGAGGGCTGCACACCTCTCTCCTTTTGACAAAATGCTGCCCTGGGGTATTGGGTCACCAGGGTCTGAAAAAGGCTTGGGAGGGGGGGCCACATACCCTCCCTATTTGACATTAATGCACCAAATCTCTGGGCCATGGCCGACCTCGAGGGGCTCAAATGAAAATGGACAAGAGACCATGTTTAATTGGATCCTCCACAGATCCTCGGCACCAATTTAAAACAAAAATAAGTATGTGGCTATGCAGAATAGAGTCTCTATGAGACCTCCCTATTCAGCCTAGGGGGGACAGGGCATCCCTACACTGCCTACCTATATGTATTTTGGCAGGACAGAGGACTGAGTTCCAATTTCCTATGCTATCTGCTTTCACATATTCTTGATGTAGTGTCATCCAATAAGATCTTATTCAGAAATCTGTCACCTCCACGGATCCTTGGTGGCGTGATATATCTATATTTCTTGAACCTTATTTTCTTAAAACTACTGTACTGATTTACACCAAATATCAAAAAGCATGCTTTTTGGACAAGAATCAAGCTTTCAGCCAAATTGGTTGTAATTCTGTTCAGCCGGTTTGGCTGTAGCTGTGCCTAATTTTCCTATGGAAAAATTAATTGGGAATCAATATTTTGGGACTACGCCTTTTTCTCGCCCCTTGCTTGATGGATCACCTGAAAAACCTTCCAAGAAGGGGCTGAGATGGATGGGTCTTTTATTTGGAAAGTCTGGGGTTCCTTCGTAAAATGGCACCAAAGTTGTTATCAAAGCAAAAATGCTTTTGCTGGGGAAAAGTGGTCAACACAGGGTAGTTAGAGTTAGGACGCCCACTGAGGGTTGAGCGCCTAAACCCTTGCCACGCGTAGCGGTTGGCATCTTACTTTACATAAAAAAATAAAGAAACTCACTGAAAAAACAAAGGTTAAAGTGACATGATAGTTGGAATTGTAATAATATCTTATTCAACGAACAGAGTCATGTTATAGTTAGGGGAAATAGCAGTTAAAACATAATGTTTAAAATGTTAAAACTAACAAACCTACTGAAATTTACCAGTTATCGCAGGTAGCTATGACACTAGCCCTAATGGAAGTATAATTCCCACACACGCCATGCACTGATAATTACCTCACATATAACAGCACTCATAACATTGATGACAATGCTGCAAAATCTGAAATGGCATCATTGATGACAATGTTTCTGCACAGACCCACACATACATATATATTTAATACTGGTGAGTGCCAATCTTTTTTTGAGTGCTGCCAAATGGAGGTTTCAGCTTTTTGTATAAATTGGTTCCCAGGGCCAATGGCTATGCATTAGAGAGAAAAGACGCTTGTAGTGACATAGTGTTTGATGTACAGTTTAAAAGGCACTGTGATTTTATAAATGATTTCAAAGAACATGTCTTGAGTGATGTCATATGATGTAATACATAAGGTTATAAGCAGTGCATGGCTGGACAAAAGTTATAGTTAGTGCTGCTGACTATAACAGGTGAATGTCTGCGATTTTCTTTGTTCAAAAGATTAACGTTGTCATTTCCAAACTCACCTAACTATAGCATTACCTTAGCCTTTGTTTTTTCAGTGAATGTCTACATTTTTCTTAATGTAAAGTAATACTTAAATACAATTTGCAAATGCAGCACCATGCCATGGCCAGGCCCTGCAGCTAACCCCCTCTCCAAACACACAACCTTATGCTGTGCATGGCCTTTGGTGTGCACAGAGGGGGTTTGGCCATAGTATCCCATCCATCTCCCAGGGCTGTTTGATTTTTAATAAAAGTGGAGGGGGCTTACGAATCCATTCCCAAGCATTTTTAGACCCTGAAGACCCCACTTCCTGGGGCCATTTCTAAAAGTAAGGGGGAGGGGGAATGTGGCCCCCTCTTGTAGTATAATTAGGCTCTGGGAACCCCACCACTGCTAAGACTTCAGTCTGTAATGATGAAGGTGTGTAATAGGATGTTGGGAAGGACTAGCCTTTCCTTTCAGACTCCTCTCTTATATGGCAACTGTGCGCAGTAGGGTGTGGGGAGGGACTGGCCTCCCCTTTCAGACCCCTCACTCAGATGACGAATGTGTATAGTATGGCGTTTGGATGGAATCGCCTCTACTTGTATACCTCTCTCTCGGATAACAGATGGAGACAGAAGGATGCATTGGAGGGATTTGCCTTATATCTGAGACCTCTCTCTCAGATGACAAATGTGTGTGGAGGTGAGTGGGGAGTGGCTTTACTCTCCTGTCAAACCTCTTCCCCAAACAATGGGTGTGCATAGTAGGGTGTGTGGATAAACTGGGCTCTCCTTTGAGATCTTTCAGTCAGATAACAGATGTATGTAGTAGAGTGTATCAGAAGTTACTAGCTTCTCCTGTGAGACCTCTCCCTCAGATGATGGATGTGCATTGCAGTGAGTAGGGAGGGTCTGGTCTCTCCTTTGGGACCTCTTTCTCAAAAGACGGGTGTTCACAGTAGGAAAAGTAGATGGACTGGCCTCTCCTTCAAGACCTCTCTCTTAGATGATGGGTGTGCATCGTAGGGTGTGTAGATGGACTGGCCTCTCATTCAAAACCACTCTGTCAGATGACAGGTATGTGTAATATGGTGTTAGGAGAGTGTTTTTAAAAATTGCTGTATTTTTAGTTTTGGGGTTGTGTTGGGATGGCATGTACTTTTAGTTAATTTGTTAAACTCTGTCATTGTCAGAGAACCCTCTGACCCTGCACAGCATAGTCATTACATGCTATTTGTGCGGAGAGGGTAGGATTAAGTAGGTCGCTCCCCATTGGCTTCTGTACACTCCCCTAGTGGTCAGTGATCTAGCTCTCATCTTGGCTGCTCTATTTAGCCAGATGACAGTGCGGATGCGCCGCTTCACTGAGGTTCCCTGTATGCATTTTTAAAATCACAGTATTTTAAGTTTAGGGGTTGTGTTGTGAGGAAATCTTGCTTTAGTTCATTCGTCAGACTCAGTGTCCCTGTTAGAGAACCGTCCGCTCCTCCACAGCGCAGTAATTATATGCTGTTTGTGCAGAAAGACTAGGACTATGTTCTGTGACTTTGGGACTCAGGAAGCTAACATTACTGTGGCGTTAGACAACTATCATCAAGTTTTAGCGGCAACATTTAATAAACTTGCACCCTCTAAAATTTCCAAACAGATTTATTATAGGACCCATGTCCCCTTGTTTACCAATGACTTAAGCAGGATGTAGGAAATTGGAAAGACTATGATGAGGTTCAAAGACTTTGAACTATAAAGCAGCATTTAAATCTGCACTCAGAGAATATCAGGATCTCATCTGAAAGACCAGGTGGAGGTTTATCTGCAATCAGATAAATAATGGAGATAACTCTACTAAACAATTGCATAAAGTGCTCAGAGTTTATTTACACTCATGCATTTGGTTCTGATATACCCACCTTTCACTAACTCTGTAATTCATTAGCAGTTTTTTTTGAGGTGTCTAAAGGAAATTTCCTATGAATCAGGATCTACCTACCTGTTCCCTCTTGATGTAACTTCATTATAATCCCTCTCTCAGTGGGATAGGTTTACACCTTTTACATTAGAGCAAGTTTCAATAGCTTTGCGGAAAGGCAAATCCCTCTCTCTATTGAATGTCTTTCTCGCTAGGACTACAGCCTCTTCATCATCTGAATTAGCCCTTGTGGTTATGCCTTTGCTCAATCTGTCACTTGAGTTGCCAAAGTTCCTTTGGAATGGAAGACTGCTTTGGTAGTTCCCATGCAAAAAAAACTCCAATGTAGATCCCAAATACTTGAGCAATTATCGCCCTGTTTTCCTTCTTCCGTATTTGGAAAATATTTGAAAGCTATGTAAACATACAGCTAATGGCGTTCCTAGAAGAGCATTGAATTCTGGACCCCTCTCAATTGGGAATCCGAGCAGCTAACTGAGACTGAATTTGAAGCAGCCACTGACTCCATCAGGCTCTCTTTGGTTGCGGATGCTACGGACATGCTTATTCTTCTAGATCTCTCTGTGGCTTTTGACACCATTTCCCATGCAGTTCTGATTAGCATCGGTGTCAGAAGTGCTGTCCTGCAGTGGTTAGCTGATTTCTTAGAAGATCGGTCCCTAATTATCATGGTGGGCCCTTATAAATCTCGGCAGGTACCTCTTTCAAATGAGTGCCCCAAGGCTCATCATCGAGCCCAACATTGTTTAATATCTTCATTGCTTCCCTGGTGCAGATTGTTAAAAACTAAGGTTTAGAAATAATCTTGTATGCCAAAAATACACAGCTGATCATCTTGATGAAACAGGACATTGAGAGTACTAAGCTTTGCTTCCAAAATGTTGGGAGAAATAGTGTTGCTTGAATGTCCCACAATTGTCTTCAAGTGAATTATGAGAAGACAGAGGTCTTGTTTTTTGGCAGGTTGCAAGATCTGTGGTTTTCTGATTTGTTTCCTGCTAAAACAGGTATCACCCCATGCCTTGATCAATCAGCAAAACACAGGGGTAAAAATCGATCATGAGCTCTCTATGAATAACCATGTAGACGCAGCGAGAGGGACATGTTTTTCTATCATATACATCACGAAGAACGACTTACCTTGGCTCCCTCCTTCGGCCAGGAAAACACTGGTCCAGGTGCTGATTACTGTAATGCCTTGCTTATGGCAGCCAAAAACAACTCGCTAACAAAATTGCAAGACATACAAAATACGGCTGCCCGATTAGTTTGTAATCTTCTGGCAGGCTCTCCCTCGGCTCCAATCGTTAGGTCCCTTGACTTGCTACCGATCAGAAATCACATCTTTTAGAAGGTATCCTGCCTCATCATCAAAGCTCCATTTGGAAGATTTCCTAAGTATCTGAAGGACAGATTATTTTACTATAGTCCCATACACACACTGAGATCTTGTGATAAGGCTTTTTTAGTTATTTCTTGGATTTGGGTTCAAAACATGGAGGCAGAGCTTTCTCCAAACTGCTTTGAAGGCATAGAATCAGCTTTCTGACTATCTCCGTGGCTGTGTGGATTTCACCCAATTTACGAAACTACTAAAACAAGGTTATTTTTAGGATTGGATACATTTCTTGAAATGCCCAGCACCGATATACATCCGGGTATGATTTGTTGCACTTTATCAGTAGATATAACATAACAGATGATGGGTATGCATAGTAGGGTGTGAGGATGGACTGGCCTCTCTTTTGAGGACTCTCCTTCTGATGACAGGCATTTATAGTAGGGTGTTGGTAATAAGTGGCCCGTCCTTTCACAGCTATCTCTCAGATGACGAGTGTGCGTAGTTGGGTGTGGGGAAAGAATAGCCTCTACTTTCAGACCTCTCTCTCAGATTACGGGTGTGCATAATAGGGTGTATTGGCCTCTCCTTTAAGACCTCACTCTTAGATGACAGGTATCCATAGTAGGGTATGGGAAGGAGTGGCCCGTCCTTTCAGAACTCTCTCTCAAATGACAGATGTGCATAGTAAGGTGTTGGAAAGGAGTGGCCTCTCCTTTCAGAACTTGCTCTCAGCTAACGGGTTTGAGTGCTGGAGCTGGAGTTCTTTTTTTATTTTGCATTCTCTTTTATGTTGCGTTCTTCAAAATCATTAGGTAACACCATTCTCTTCTCTTCATAGGTTATTTTAAATTATTTTATCAAAATCAGTTTGTGAGCCATATGTATTAATTAGACATTTGTATCTCCTTTGCTAAGCCTCTCGGCTAGGGCGGTCGACCTCGAATCTGGGGAACTGGGTTCGAATCTCGGCAATGACACTGAACATCCTGTGATTCTGGGTAAATCCCTTAATCTCCCCGTGCCTAACAAAAAAAAATTAATCTGTCCTCATGTAATGCAACTGGTGCTATGTAAAGCACTCTGATACCTGATTGGGGTCAAGTTTGCGGTATATGAAACTCTGTAAAGTAAAAAATAAAATAAAAATAAGCCTTCATGAGTGCCCCAAGATCCGGGAACCTGGCATCTTGTTCAGAGCTCCATCACTCGTCATCTTGTTCTTGCTCTTTACCGTGGTGTAACTAATGACATCTTATTATAAGAAAAAACAAATGCAGTGATTGATCAGATACTGAGGTAAACACTCAACCAGGAAGTTCAGACTCAGCTTTAGCCAAGTCCCACCCAATAACGTTTTATAAAAAGAAAAAGAGGCAGGGTAGGAATACCCTGAACACCTAGTTGTGGTCATGATGTCCTGCTGTGACCCATATAGAGTAAAAAATATATTTTTTTAAAACAATTTTGCCATAAAAATGTGACGTGCCAAGCTGCAAATCTACAGCAAAATTCTAAAGAAAAACAAGCGCTGGCTCCTGTGCTTTCTTTGGATACAGCCCCCCGAGCGGGCCAGGTACGAGGGGCATTTTGTTTTAAAAAGAAGAGGGGCGGGCCCACCTCCTAAGGCTCATTGAGCCCCAGAGACCACCACATACCGGGGCTTTGATGATAAAAAAGGAGGGGGCGCATTGGGTCCCCATCCAAGGGCTCTATAAGCCATGGGGACCATCACCTCTCCAGGGCTTAAGAAACATTGATAAGGGGGCTTTGCAGATGCTTTAAGCACCAGGGGAAAACCATCTCCCAAGGGGTAAATAACATCTAATGTGGGGCACCAATGTGGGGCCCCAAGGGCACCCCCTTGCCTTGGAGACTAATCCCTCCCCAGGGAAAAATATTTTTTTAAATGGGGGAGTGCCACACGGCTCCCCTCCAGGGCAATATACGGCACTGGGGATCACCCCCTCCCCCGAGGCCAGCCATGCAGATCAAAAGAGGTGGTCTGTGTGGCTCCCTCCTGGAGCTAATAATGTTCTTAGGATGGCCATCCCCATGGGCCGGCTATTGCTATGTCCTGGGGTGCCCACCGCTGGGACAAAGATGTTTGCACTGACTTGGCGGGAGCTGTGAAATCGCTCCTGCTTGCTGTGAGTGGAGTTTTTGTCCATTTTCCCGCCTGCTGCAGCAGGGAAACAGATTAAAGGATTGCTCTAACAGACAGGGACCTGCATTTTTAGTAGTTCCTGGTCCGTGAGAGCAATGCAGGCTCCAGAGGGAGGATGTGAGCCGGCTATGACCATGGGGGCCTTGAGGCTTCCCCCGCAGTCCGGGGGGGGGGGGAGGAAGACAATAAAGGGGCAAAATGAAGGTCAGAAGAGAGTAGAAAGAGGCAGAATAAAGGTCAGAAATGAAAATGAAGACACAAAATAAAGGTCTGCAACAAGCAGAAAGAGGCAAAATTAACAACCTACACGCGTTCTACCACCCACCTGGAGATAACGCAAAGTTCACAGAGCATCTTATAGAGATTATAACGGCCAACTCTAACCCAGATGCCAACAACATATTCCTAGGGGACTTTAACCTCCACTGGGACGACGACAATGACAAACTAGTTAACTCGATCAAAGACTTCCTCTACGAGCTAGACCTTACACAAGCATGCATCCAGCCCTCTCACTCACAAGGAGCGACTCTAGACTGGATTATTTCAAGAAACAAAGAGACATCAATCCTTGCTATAGACCCGTGTGATTGGTCAGATCATCACGCCATAACATTCACAATACCTACAATGAAAAAAGGCAGGACCGTGCAACCCCGTAAGTCCAAAAAATTGATACGAGATACAAAAGAAGCTAATATTGAACTTCTGGTCGAAAGATGTGAGAAAGACCTGAAGCCTTGTAACAACAGGCAGAATGTCAATGAGATGACGGATCACTACCTAACGTCGATCGATAAGATAGTTAATGACACATTGCCTCAAAAGTTAAAAAGAGTCTCGGAAAAGCCAAAAAATCCTTGGTTTAATGAGGCACTGAACGAGGACAGGCGAAGACTGAGAATGGCTGAAAGGAAATGGAGACAACATCCATCCTCCCCCGAGCTGAAAGCCCTCAGGAAAATAAGGAAGCAATATAACAAAAAGATCATCAACTCCAAAAAAGAATTTATAAGGGCGGAACCGGACAATGCCAAAAACAGACCACGAAAACTTTTTGAGATCCTAAAACAACAGTCTAATAAACTAACTAAAACGACTCAAGAGAACCCAAAAAATCCCATAAGCTGCGAAGAATTCTCCTCATTTTTCACGGATAAAACTAAACTGCTAGAAGTTGAGCTTACAAGTGCCGCTGCTAATATCACGACCTTTCCCTCATCTGAAAATGAGACTAATGTGACCTCGGAAGATCTCCTAACAAAAAATAAGGCAAACTGGGACACATTTGAACTATACGACCAGGGAAAGATCGCCAAAACACTAGCTGTACTTAGACCGAACAACCACTATCAAGACCCGTTACCGGCAAAATGTGTAAGAGAAATCAACCACACTCTAGTTCCGATCTGGACTGAGATAATAAATGCCTCACTTGCACAAGGGACCCTCCCTGACTGCCTAAAAACAGGGCAGGTAGTTCCCATCATCAAAAAACCGACAGCGGATGCAACAGACCCGAATAACTATCGACCAGTGACCAACATCCCTTTACTCGCCAAACTTATTGAGAAATGCGTGCAGGGCCAATTGAGTCAACACATCGCTAAGTTCTCATTACTTGATGACTGCCAATCAGGTTTCAGAACAGGGCACAGTACTGAAACCGCGATCCTACATATTGTTGATGACGCCCTACAAGCCCTTGACCAAAATCATGCGTGTCTACTGATCCTTCTAGACTTGTCATCTGCATTTGACACAGTAAATCATGAGATCCTGATGACCAGGCTACAAGACAGGATGGGTTTATCGGGAAACGTACTGAAATGGTTTAACTCCTTCCTGCAGAACAGGACTCAGCTATTCCTGGTCAACCAAGCAATCTCCTCCCCATGCCCTAACGCAATGGGTGTACCACAAGGCTCAACATTATCCCCAGATCTTTTCAACTTATATGTAGAACCCCTCACGGAGATTCTTCGAAAATCACAGATCTCCTACCATATGTATGCAGACGACACGCAAATATATATGAAGATCACCTGCAGTGACGACATGGACCTACTGAATGCAACTCTAAAGAAAGCGCTGCAATGGCTAACAACCAACCATCTGAAACTTAATGCCAACAAAACAGAATTCCTGTTAATCTCACCGACAAGGAGTCAACCAGAGGTAAAAGAATGGGCTAAATTGGTGACTGCGCTCAACTGCACTCCGACCCTAGTTAACTCAGCCAAATCACTAGGAATTACATTAGATGAGAACCTCGACATGAAAGAACACATCAACTCAATGGCTAAGAGCGCCCGCTTCCACTTGAACTATCTAAGAAAACTGAAACCCTTTATCTCAGAAGCGGATCTAAAACTTGCCATCCAATCGCTAGTTATTTCAAGGATCGAATATGGCTGCACCACGTTAGCTGGCCTACCGAAAACATCGACGGCACCATTAAAGGCCTGTCTCAACGCAGCGGCAAGACTCATCACGGGAACCAGGAAATTCGACCACATATCTCCTCACCTGAAGGCACTAAACTGGCTACCTTATGAAGCTAGAATCAAAATGAAGATAGCCTGTATTTCCCACAAAGTGATCCACTTCAACACGCCTAGATATCTAGCCAAGAAAATTAAACTATCGGGAGGTAACAGACCAACCAGAAGCGCTAAAGAGTTGCTATTGAAGCCGGCCTTCTTCCGAAAGAAAAAGACATATGACCGAGCATTCTCCGGAGCCGCCCCCAGAGTCTGGAACTCAATCCCTCCTAACATCAGGAAGATTAAAAACACTGCAACATTTAAACGGGAACTGAAGAACCACATGATGAGTATATACCCTACATAAAGATCCCTACAGACTACTGGTGTGAACATTTATGCCAAAAGAGGATCAGACTCATCTTGAATAATCTGAAGATCGACAAGACAAAGGACTGATTACCGCGCAAACACCGGCTGTACACCTTACTGCTACCTCATATTTATATGATCTCTACACTGTATCTCCCACCTGAAAGATACTACCTATACCTTACTTTGTTTATCTTTACGATCCTCGCTACTATCTAAACTATCTCTACTCTCAGTGCTAACTACCTAGATAATTGTACTTATAATACTATGTAACCCTACCTCACCGAGCCGAATATTTGACTATGACTCAAGCTTTACGTTATGCACCTCTTAATGCTAATGGCACAGGCGCTAAGAATTTATTTATCTAAATCGCCCTAGATAGTATATCACCATCTACCTCACCTGTTTTGTTTTGTTGTTATAATTGCTACTATAATGTCAATCTGTAATCGTCTATGTTAAGCGCTCTGATACCCACGGGTCTTGTTCGCGCTATATAAAACACTATAAATAAATAAAATAAAGGTGAGAAACGAGCAGAAAGCGACAGAATAGAGGTCAGGAAAGAGCAGAAAGAGATAAATAAAGGTCAGCAATGAGCAGAAAGAGACAAAATAAAGGGGAAAATGAACAGAACGAGGCAGCATAAAGGTCAGAAACAAGCAGGAGACAGAATGAGTAGAAAGTGGCAAATAAAACTGAGAAACAAGTAGAGAGCGGCAGAATAAAGGTCTGCACTGATCAGAAAGAGGCAAAATAAAGGTGTGAAATGAATAGAAAGAGGAAGAATAATGGTCAGAAACGAGCAGAAAGTGTCAAAATAAAGGTGCGAAACGAGCAGAAAGAGGTAGAATTGAGGTCACAAGCATGCAGAAAGAGGCATAATAAAGATCAGAAATGAGCAGGAGGCAGAATAAATGTCAGAAATTAGCAGACAGAGGCAAAATAAAGGTCAGAAATGTACAGAAATAGGGAAAATAAAGGTAAGAAACAAGCAGAAATAGTCAGAATAAAGGTCAGCAACGAGCAGAGAGAGGCATGATAAAGGTGAGAAACTAGCAGAAAGAGCCAAAATAAGAGGTCAGAAATTAGCAGAAAAAGGTAGAGTAGAGGTCATTAATAAGCTGCAAAAGGTAGAATAAAGGTCAGAAATTAGCTGAAAGAAGCACAATAGATATCAGAAATGAGCAGAAAGAGGCAAAATAAAGGTCAGAAAGGAGCAGAAAGAAGCAAAATAAAATTCAGAAGTGAGCAGAAAAAAGGCAGAAAGCTAGAGGTGGGCAGTAAACTCCGCTCTACAGGCTGAGTTTGCAGACTTTTGCCACTCCGTGCTCCACTTGGAATGCGGAGACTGACAAAAACCCTGCCAACTGCCAGCAGAGCGGAGTTTACGGGCACGTTCAATCCTAGACATCATTCCCAACCAGTAGTGCACCAGGCGGCATGCTTGCAAAGTGATTGAGAGAGGGGGCGGGCCTCTGATGAGGTCCCAGCATTCCCACTGAGGGGATTTACTAGTGGCAACAATATGGGAGCAGAACCCACTCATGCACCCACTCACAGATCAACTTAGACACTCTCACAGCCACTCACAGATCCATTCACTCATGCAACCACTCACAGACAAACAGAGATACGTACTACCTCTCACAGACAGCCAGACACTCATGCACCCACTTACAGAATCACACATACTGTCTCTTTCCAACTCACAGATCTAAACATAAAATCATGCACTGACTCGCAGGCCCTCTCCCAGGACTCACACACCCTCTCACAGACCCACTCAGACAATCCTATAGACATGTACAGCTCCATTCATGCTCTCTCACTCCCACTTACAGGACCTACTCAGACACTAATACAGACACTGAGACACTCATGCACTCACTCACCCACTCAGTGTCAGGATAGTCGTTACAGTTGGATTTTTTTTTTAAATCCTACAAATTCATTCTAAAAAACAAAGATTACAGGGACGTTATAGTAAGGAAATACTATTTAAAAACTATAGAAATTCGTTCAAAAAAACAAAAGTCACAGGTACGTTGTAGTCAGGAAATAGAATAAAAAAACTTAGAAGGCTAAAATTTCAATCATACAAAACCAGCGAAATTCAGAGTTATAGTTACCTGAGTTACCTATAACTTACTCCTCCACAATGCATTCCTTATGACCTCACATGTTACATCACTCATGACATGGCCATGAGTTTTCCGCCCGCCCCTTCCTAGAGAGTGTTGGGGTGTTCAGTCAAGCAGGGGGCAAGAAAAAGGGGAGTCCCAAACTGCATTTTCTCTAAGCAATGTCCCTTAGGGATGTTAAACGGGACTACAGCCAAAATGACCAAATGGTATTACACCAAATTTAACAGAATGCTAAATCTTCATCCAGAAAACATGTGATTTGTTGTAAATCTGTTCAGCTGTATTTAAGAAATTAGCATTCAGAATTCATAGATATTTTAGGATGTGGTAATACAGCAGGACTAGTCCCTATATTGTAGAAAGAAAAACATATAGGGTACAGAAAAGGGATACCCTGACCCTATAGGCCTTGTAGGTATCTTTGCAAAAATGTAAAAAGTGCGAATTGTCCTTTTTCAATTAAATCCCACTGTTAGAAATTAGTTTTCTGGTTGGCTAGGGCATGCACCTAAGACAGGCAGAACCCACCACTCTAGTCAGGGTCAGTCAGATGCACACCTATGATAACCTGTGCTCACCTATTGGTAGCTTGGCGAAGAGCAGGCAGGTTTATCAAAAGAGGCCATATGTAAAGTATTTCAGCAATACAAATGTTACAGTATCACCATCCTTGAACCCTCCCAATCTGGATTCTGCAGCAACCACAGCACAGAGACCACTCTACTCACCGCCACAGACGACATCTGCACCCTCCTCGACCAAGGACACACTGCAGCCCTGATCCTACTCGACCTCTCCGCAGCGTTTGACACCGTCTCCCACCTCACACTCACAGCCAAACTCCATGACACCGGAATACAGGGAACCACCCTCGACTGGATCCACTCCTTCCTCATCAAGCAGAACCCAAAGAATCAGACAGCCACCTCTCTGAACAAACGGAAATCAACCGCGAGTACCCCAAGAATCGTCACTCAGCCATGCTCTTCAACATCTATATGGCCTCCCTCGCTGCCATCGTCAGACAGCACGGACTCAGCATAGTATCCTATGCCAATGACACCCAGCTCATCCTCTCCCTCACCAAGGACTCCATCACCACCAGGCTCAACTTCCAGGAAGGAATGAAGGACGTTGCATCCTGGATGAGCAGCAGCTGCCTGAAGCTCAACTTGGAGAAGGCAGAGGTCCTCTTGCTTGGACCCTCACCCTCTGCATGGGACAACACCTGGTAGCCAACCGTCCTCAGCAGCCCTCCCACTCCACAGACCACACCCTTAACCTTGGCATCGTACTCAACTCCTCCCTCTCAATGGCCCGACAGGTGAACGCTGTCGCCTCCAACTGCTTCAACACCATCCCCATCCACCGAAAGACCTTCAAATTGATCCCACCTGAATCAAGGAAGACCGTCACTCACACACTCATAACCAGCAGACTGCACTACGGAAACGCCCTCTATGCCGGAATCAACAAGTCTCTGCTTTGCAAACTCCAAACCATACAGAACACCGCAGCCAGACTTGTCCTCGGCATCCCTCGACACGAGTGCATCACCCTTCACCTGTGGAACTTCCACTGGCTCCCAATAGAAAAGAGAATCACCTTCAAGATATGCGCCCACACCTACAAATGCCTTCAAAACACCAGGCCCCAATACCTCAATGAGAGAATCTCCTTCCAAGCACCCAAGCGAAGCCTCCGCTCCACCAACCTCACCCTCGCCGAAATCCTGCAGATCCACAGACCCAGAACAGGGGAAGGAGCTTTCTCCTACATCACGGCAAAGACCCGGAACAAGCTCCGGATCGACATCAGACGTGCCCCCTCCCGGAACATCTTCAGGAAGACACTCAAGACCTGGCTCTTCGACTTAACTGACCCTCATGGGAGAGTAGTGCGCTTATAATTTCTTTGATTGATTGATTTACAGTGAAAACACCACAAAAAGGAATCCACACCAATTATGAAAAACATTTAGGGGCAGATTTATGAGGCCGTTGCGTCTCTTTGTGCCGCAATTGCGTCACTTTATTTGACGCAACTGCGGTGCAAACAATGCGCCCTATTTACAACGTGACGCATCTAGGAGATGCGTCACGTTGTAAAGCACTGCGCCATAAGGAGGCGTTCCTGCGCAGGGGGGGGCGTTCCTGCGCAGGAATGCCTCCTGAAAGTGGCTGAGTGAAATCTATGAGATTTCACTCAGTCACTTTCAGGGCAATGCTGCATCAAAGCCCTGCGCCTGCTTGAAGCAGGCGTAGGTCTTGATGCAGCACTAGTAGAATGGGGCACCCCCGAGCCTTGCTGGAGCTGCGTCGCGCTTGCGACGCAACTCCAGCAATCCGCCACATTTCCGGCACAGATGCGTCACGTATCTGTGCCGTTTTTGCACCATGGTGCGCCGCATTATAAATGCGGCGCACCATGGGTGGCGTAGCTGTGGCGCACTGTGGCGCACGTTAACTGGCGCATCCCTCGGGATGTGCCAGTTAACATAAATCTGCCCCATAATGTTTATATTATTTAAATATGACTAAAACAACAAAAATCCAATTAATAATTATTCAAATGCAAGAATGAGCAGTGTTCAGCCATACTGCTAGAAGATATGCCTCGGTCAGTTTCACAATGTTTGGTGCTAGCAGTGCTAACATGTGTTCCTTAAAAAAGGTTTTAGCTACTTTCGTAAGGAGTAGCATGTTGTTATTAGAGAATTAGTGTGCACTAGGATGTGTTTAATAAAGGAAAGCAAGAAGTTTTAGCACTTATGAACAGGTCTTCCCTCCAGCAATAGTGAGCTGCCTGCTAGCAGCACTAGCATGTGCCATGACATGACAAAACTATACTGATAAATTAAGCTGGGAAGGAGTGCAGCGCACACAGAACGGTTGGGGAGGTGCAGAGAATGGCCCCAGGTGGTATTTTATTTGGGGCCCTGGGATCCCCTGCACCTGACTCTAGGAGGAATTGACAATGTGTGGGTGTGCCCCACAGCACAAATGCTTTACAAGCTGGGGGTCAGCCTGGAGCGGATGTGTTGGGTAGACGTCTGCGAAGGCACCCTGCATACACCAGGTGTAGCGGTCCTTCCTTGTGGCTGGTCCAGACATGTGGGAAGGCTTCAGCAAAGTTAACGTCTGCACCACAGGGAGGTATCACATGATGAGGGATGACATTGCATCACAGGAGGTTCCGATTCACTCGGGGAATGCAGTGGTCACACCCGTGTGTTTCTCTCTGCACTGTGGCATGTTTCCTGCACCAAAAATGGCAATTTCGAGCTGCAGGGAGCACAGCTCTTGCTCAGATGCAGTTAGATGCAAACACTGCAGATGCTGGTCTGTGGGAAGCACTTCATGTGGCCCAATGTAGTTGCAAGACAAAACAGCTGATTCTGGACTGCAGGGAGCTCTTCTTTTGACATGAGGTATTCATAAACACACAGCAGCCGTCCCTGGGTTGCAGGGAGTGCTCAGTCCGAGCACACTGAAGTCCTCTATGACCCTGAGACTTCTACAACAGGGCCCAACAAGCCCTTGGAGTTCCTAGGTGAGTTAGAGGTTGTAGAGGTCAGGTTCAGTCCTTCCTCACTGTAGAGGTAGCAGGCAGCTGGCCAACACAGCACAGCACAGTGCAAAGTGGCAATCCCTCCTGGCAGCACAGCAATCAGAATGCAGCTGGCCAACACAGCAAAGCAATTGGCCAAGTGGCAATCCCTCCTGGTAGCACAACTGCTCTTGGTTGCAGAGTCTTCTCAGGACACCAAATGCAACTAAAAATGAAGGGGGGGTTCAAAGGTCAAGTACTTAGACCAAAATGTGTCTTTGTAGTGGAGGAGGCATCAAAGAGGCCTTTGAACATTACAAGATCCCTGCTATTCCTTCCCTGCTTTAGCCACACTACTGGAGGTATGCAGCTTTTTGCGATAGGGCAGGCAGAGTTCTTTTCAAGTGCAGGTGTCAGCCCCTTTTTTCAAATTTACATCCAGAAAGGCCCATCAGCCTGTTGATGGGCCATCTGGATGGAAATGCCACACCTTACCTTCCTTTGTTTGACTGTCTGGAGGAAATGCACAAACCCCAGCTGTCACCCTGACCCAGATGTATATTCAGAGACAGGCACAGGATGGTTAAAGTATGAAAATACCAGTTTTCTAAAAGTGCCATTTTGGATCCTGCAATTTAATAACCACATTACTAAAAGATGTGTTTTCAAATTGTAAGTCAGAGACGCCAAGCCAAATTTTTACCTGATCCCAATTGGAAATTGCCCTTAATATATGTTTTAAGGCAATCCCCATGTTAGCCTATTGGAGAGATTTGCCTTGTTGTAGTGAAAAACAAATGTAACAGTTTTTCACTACCAGGACATGGAAAACTCTGACGTACATGCACTAACTTTTAAATACACTGCACCCTGCCCTTGGGCTGCTTCAGGCCTACCTTAGGGATGCTTTCTGTGTTACAATAGGAAAGGTTTGGTCCTTGCAAGTAGGCTAACTTGTCAGGTCGAAATGGCAGTTTTAAAACTATACACACAAGCTCTGCAATGGCAAGGCTGAGCAGTTATTGAAGGGCTACTGAGTGGGCGCCACAATCAGTGCTGCAAGCCCTCTAGCAGTATTTTATTTGCAAGCCCTGGGCACATGTATTATACTGTACTAAGGACGTATAAGTAAATTAAATCTGCCAGTTGTGGATAAGCCAATGTTCCAATATTTTGAGTGCAGAGTTTACGCACTTTAGCACTGGTTAGCAGTGCAAAAGTGCCCAGAGTCCTAAAGCTATCAAAAATGAAGTCGTCAAAACATGTGGTCAGGAAGCAAAAAGACAAGGGAAACCAAGCCAAGGATCTAAGGTCTAACACCCCTGGGAAGGACAAGGGAGCCGGGGTTGATGCATTTACTTTTTTATTTAAAAACTTTTTTTGTAAACATATTTGAAGTGGGGCGTGTATAAGCCCCCTTCGGGGAGCCCTGTATTTGCCCCTGGAGCCCATCCTCTAGCGCCCGACCACATTATTATTTTTAAATGGATTAGGGAGTAGGACCTGGGTATGGTCCCTTCCCAGAGCTAAGTATTGGCCACCTCTCCACCCTAAGCCGTTCCCACGACATGCACATGGAAGGCTGTGTATAGTGGTGGTTGGCCAGCCACACTGAATTTGGTATAGTAATACCATTGTACTTTGCATTTTAAAAACTGAAAGTCACAAACAAATCCAAAGTTTAAAGTGATGTTATAGTTAGGGCCTGGTCATGTGGTGGGGGTCAAGGGGCCATTTTGAAGCCAGGCAGTGTGCTCAGGCCTGCACCCAGTTTGTCTTGCTTGCAACCATTATGCCCAGGGGTACTCAGTGGTGGATGGACCTAGTGTTTCTGTGGGGTGTCTTGAATTCAAACATAATTGAGGGCATGGATGGCATTGGATTGTGGCGATTTTTGTGTGTTTTTCGACTTTTTGGGGTGTTTAACTGATGATCCTCTGGCTTCCATTGCTTTTAGGTGCACAAGAGAACCACCGGTGCCAGGAAGAAGTCCTGCAGCGGTGTGTGCAGCACAACGTCATGTGACGTCACGTGTGGCCACAGACAAGACAACTCTGCAACTCATGCAACTACGGCCTGCTGTTCTGCCATCTGAAGAAGATGGGCCCAAAGAAAAGAGGTGGCGCCTCAGCGAAAAAAGTTGCCAGTGCCACTGCCAGTAAGAAGGAGCAGAAGAAGTAAGTGGCACCACCTACCAAGGAGACTGGTGTGCCCACCAACACCTTTTTTGGGGAAAAAACTACGCCTGCAGCAGCAGCGGTGTCTGACGGTGACCAAGCTGAAAGCAGCACCTCTGCATCATTGGGCTCAGTGCCACCACGCCAAGTTGGGTCCAAGACCATTAGTGCTGCTGAGACAGCCACTTTACTTTCTCAATCACCATCGACCAGTGATGTTGGCTCATCACAAGAAAGTACCATCCAATCAACGCCGGGTGTAACTCAGCTGACGAGTGTTCAACAACCACAGCCGCAACGACAACCACAGGTGCAACTAGTACAAGCGCAAGTACATGGGCAAGGAGAGGCGCAAGGAGAGCCGCAAGTAGAGCCGCAAGGAGAGGCGCATGGACAGGTGCATGGAGAGGTGCAACTAGAGGTTCATGGAGCGGCATAACTGCCTACAACGCTTGTTCCTCCAGAAGTAGGGTCCCATCAGGAAATTGATATTCAAGCGGGGGTATCATCATCCGAGGAAGCCACTCCTCCTGATGATGCTTCATTGTCTTCCAGATCCACAGCAGGAAAAAGATCAAGGAGGGATACTACTACAAGTTCTTCTTCAAGCCCTCTTCATTCTGATGACCTTGATCATGATTGGAACCCGGCAATACAGTCTGAGAGTGAGTCACGCCATGAGCCGACAAAGGTAGCTAAGCCGAAAAGAAAGGTTCCCGCAAGGCTTCGAGTTATGGGTGATGACGATGAACAAGAACTTGTGTCTCCTGCTGCTGATGAACAGTCTGACGATGACCCAGTCATTACAGTCATCACTCCAGCCGGCATGCAGCAGACAGACATTTTCACCCTATCCCGAATGGCTGCTGAGCGGGATGTGGGCGGCGTGGCACTGGTACCACCACCAACGCAGTTAACTACAACACCAACACGACCTACAGATTCCAAATTTTTTAGTCAGAAGGGACCCCCATCCAGCTCGACCTCAAGTAGTGGTGCTGTAAGTGAACAACAGAAACTTTATTCAGCCACGCCCATTATCCATTTCATCTGGCATTGAAAGTTAAAGTAGCACCTCCACCACCAGCAGACATTTCCAGTCCCCAGTTTGGGTCTTCTTTACTGTTAGCCAAAGTGCGGAAAACATGGTTGTTTGTTCGATTTGTAAAACATTAGTTAGTTGGGGTAAGCTTGGTACGAACTACGGTACCGGAGGCCAGAGACGTCATTCCAAAAAACACCACATTATCCAGTGGGAGGCGCACCTAAGTAAGATCGAGGAAGCCAAAAGAAAAACAAATCCAAATGTATCCATTGATATTGCATCTGATGATGACGAGAGGCTGATCATGCAGAGGGGAAGTGAAGAAGCGACAGACATTTTTTCGGGTACACCCAGTACCCCTGGCAGCAGCACTGCAGTGGTATTGCCCACACCCTCTATCCCTGCAACATGTATGAAGCACACTAAGAGTCTGTGAGAGACACCAATGACACCAATGCAAAAAACTACATCACTGGGCCTAACTGGTTTGAAGAAGTCATCATCATCATCATCACGTAAAATGGTCCAGCCCACCATTAGCGGAATGTTGTGGTCGGAGGCGCCATTTGAACGCAACCACCCAAAGGTACGTCTGTATAACGCAAAGCTGGCTAAAATGGTAGCGCTGGACCTTCTCTCTTTTTCTTTCATGGAAGGGGTGGGTTTTTTAGAATTTGTGGCAACAGTCTGCCCTAAATGGAAGGTTCTTTGCCGGTCCTATTTTGCCAGAGTTGCGGTTCCAGCACTACATGAAGATGTGCTGGAGGTGATTGGGGCAGCTTTGCAGAAGAGTGCTGTTCACACTATACACCTGACAACAGACATGTGGACCAGTTGCCCCTTGATTACATGTGCATCACTGCACACTGGGTCTCTTTTGCAGGGGTCGGAGCAAAGATAACCGCAGGTGTTGACCAGGACATAATTTTTCAAGCTACTCGGAAACATGCAACAGTAGCCATGTTTGCCATAGAGAAATCGCATACTGAATTAAACATTTTGGATGAGTTTAACACAAAGGTCTTTCAATGGCTGTCTCCAAGAAAGTGCATGATTGGTTATGTTTCCACGGATAATGGCAATAATGTAGTTAAGGCCATGCAAGAGGGTGGCTACTTCAGAGTGCCGTGTTTGGTGCACTGTATAAACCTGGTTGTGCAAGATTTCTTGAAAAAAGAAAATACAGTCAGCAAGTTACTAACCACCTGCCGAAGAATCTGCACACATTTCAGCGATTTTTTTAAAACCCGGAAGGAGCTGAGGCGCATGCAACATAAACGTAGAGTGCCAGTCAAAAGGACTCATCCAGGAGGTGGTAACACGTTGGAACTCAAACTTCTACATGCTTGAGCGTCTGTCTGAGCAGTGGGTGGTAATCAATCAGTATGTCTTTGAACTGGGTTCTACTATAAGACATGTGGCTAGAGTTGGAGGAATGGAAGCTAGTTAAAAGCCTGACAGACATGCTTCGTCCTTTTGAGGTCTACACGCGTGAAGTCAGCAGGGAGGACTGTACTTTGGGCAAAGCTATCCCATTGTTGCGCATGCTAGAGCACCAACTGAAGGTGGTGTCTTCAACGTTCAAAGACGATACTGACAAGCAAGACGCATATCAGTTGGCGGAGATCTTATTAAGCCGCCTAGTTGGCAATCAAAGGCTGAAAAACATACATACAGAACAACATTACATTTGTGCCACTATTCTAGATCCACGGTACAAAAAGGCAGTGGCCAGCAAATCATTCATTCCTTTTGATGAAGCAGATGTTACAAAGTACAAACATTGGCTAGCTGTGTCAGCCACTCGGTTAGAAAAAGAGTGGCAGAAAATTGAAGGAAGCGGCAGTAGTAGTACTGAATCAGCAGGCCATCCAGGATCAAGGTCCACTTCTGAATCTGTGGCCGAAGTGAGTCACTTTCCCTCTCAGCTGTTAACAACACCAGCAACCGTATCATCATCCTCACCAGCACCAGGCCCAGCCATAATATTGTCGGAAGCAGATTGGCTAACTCAGCTAGGGTTTGCTCGTTCCAGAGATGCAAAGGCCACAGAACAAAATACACAAAGTGGAGGAACCCTGGAGAACCTTTAGTCGATGGTGCAGGCCTATCTGGGTGACCCAACAGAGGTCTTTGTTAATCAGAAGCCATTGGTGTATTGATATGGGAAAAGGCATCTATGTCGACAGATCACCGACCTGGCTATAAACTATTTGTCTTGCCCACTCACAAGCGTGTCTTCTGAACGTGTTTTCAGTGCTGCTGGTGGCATTGTAAACTCAAAAAGGAGCTGCCTCTCTGCCAAAAATGTGGAGAGGTTAACAATGATCACGATGAATCAGCACTTCATACCACCAGATTACAAAATACGTGAATGCACGGTGGAAGAAGTTCTTCTCTGTTACCTGACCTACTCCCGTCTAAATTCGCAGAGTTTGAGGACGAACTCTACTTCCCTGACACCGAGCCCTGAAAAGGATATATGACGTTACCACGCGTACTTTTAGCACTCATACCATTACCACGCATTTTTTACAAGGCAGGTTATGTTACAACGAAAACCTTTACAACGCAAAACACTACAACGCAGATACTATTACAACGCATACCATTACAACGTAAGTATAGGTAAGTATATGATATTTATATATAATGTAAATAATTTTGTTTTAATTATTATATTTAATTATTTATTATTTAATTATTAAATAATTTAATTAATAAAAATAATTTAAATTTTATTATTTGTAAATATATGTTAAAAATACCCCTGTACCCCAAAACCCAATCCCAACCCTAAAACCTAAAAATACCCCTGTACCCCAAAACCCAAACCCAGCCCTAAAACCTAAAAATACCCCTGTACCCCAAAACCCAAACCCAGCCCTAAAACCTAAAAATACCCCTGTACCCCAAAACCCAAACCCAGCCCTAAAACCTAAAAATACCCCTGTACCCCAAAACCCAAACCTAGCCCTAAAACCTAAAAATACCCCTGTACCCCAAAACCCAAACCCAGCCCTAAAACCTAAAAATAGCCCTGTACCCCAAAACCCAAACCCAGCCCTAAAAGCTAAAAATACCCCTGAAACCCCAAAACCCAAACCCAGCCCTAAAACCTAAAAATACCCCTGTACCCCAAAATCCAAACCTAGCCCTAAAACCTAAAAATACCCCTGTACCCCAAAACCCAAACCCAGCCCTAAAACCTAAAAACACCCCTGTACCCCAAAACCCAAACCCAGCCCTAAAACCTAAAATACCCCTGTACCCCAAAACCCAAACCCAGCCCTAAAACCTAAAAATACCCCTGTACCCCAAAACCCAAACCTAGCCCTAAAACCTAAAAATACCCCTGTACCCCAAAACCCAAACCCAGCCCTAAAACCTAAAAATACCCCTGTACCCCAAAACCCAAACCCAGCCCTAAAACCTAAAAATACCCCTGTACCCCAAAACCAAAACCTAGCCCTAAAACCTAAAAATACCCCTGTACCCCAAAACCCAAACCCAGCCCTAAAACCTAAAAATACCCCTGTAACCCAAAACCCAAACCCAGCCCTAAAACCTAAAAATACCCCTGTACCCCAAAACCCAAACCCAGCCCTAAAACCTAAAAATACCCCTGTACCCCAAAACCCAAACCCAGCCCTAAAACCTAAAAATACCCCTGTACCCCAAAACCCAAACCCACCCCTAAAACCTATATATAAAATTAAATGATATACTTACCTATACTTACGTTGTAATGGTATGCGTTGTAATAGTATGTGCGTTGTAGTGTAATGCGTGGTAAAGGTATGCGTGGTGAAGGGTTCTGTGTGGTAATGGTATGCGTGGTAAAAAATGCGTGGTAAGAGTTGCATACCCCCTGAAAATGACTTACTTTCTTTTTCGTCCTTTTTCACTTTTATTCCTGTGTGTCTTTCTTTGTTTTGCAACTTTTACCACAACAAAACTTTAATCACCTAATCACAACAACAAGCCCATCAGCAGAACTGTCTTCACTTATTTCCTTATTGATTTTAAGGTGCCGCAGTCTGCATTCCTCAGGTTCACAAGTTCCCAAGAACTCAGTCATGCTCCTCTATCCTCCTCCTCCAGACTCCCACTACCCATTTCCCTCAAAGCAGATGGCTGTATTCCGCACAATGAAGAAAGAACTTTGTCTTCGTAGATGAGTCCCCTCAAGTGGGACTGGGAATTACTGAGTTCACATTAATGATGGCTGACACAGTTACTTCTGAAATTGACAGGAGAGGCTGCCATGTGGGACTTCACTTCCAGAAGAAGATGCGGACAAAAAGTGGAACAGGTAATGAATGAATAATGAGAAGATGGCATGCAGTGGACAGCAATGGCTGTCTGGCTCTGATGGAAGCAATTGCTGTTTGTTTGTTGTGCATGAAATGAATCTCTTCTGTTATTATTTAATCTTTTACACACTTAAAGAAACTCAAGTCTACTATGTTTTATTTTACCTTGTTTAATTCAAATTGTACTTCAACTGCAGGGCCCACTACGTTGCATTTTCCAATATGTTAAATGTCCTTGGACTCACTGCCAATATACCATGATGATTGATGATGAGTGTTGATGATCAAAGTTAACTAATATATATTTTTTCTTTACAGTAACTCGCTGGGATGGATGGCTCATCATCGTCCGTTTACGGAAGAAGTATGTCCAATTCGTGAGTGGCAAACAGGTAAACCAGTCAACAACAACAACTACAGCAGAACTACATGTTTGTCTAGTCGTGGTGGAGTGGTTGAGTGGTCGAGCCAGTGTAGTGTTGTTATGCCAGGCAGAGTCCAGACAGCAGTTCATGTAAAATTGGGGCTATGTTGCAGTTGCTGCATACAATTAGATATGCTGCAAGGGTGAAAAAAACAGAAAACAATCACAGCCTCCTACAGGTGGAAGGGCAGGCCTCTGCGATGTAGCAGTACAGCATGTTTTTGAGGGTCTGTTTGGGGTTTTTTCGATTATTGTAACTGGGTTGAGGGGTCTGGGAGCACTTGTGGGAAGGTCTAATTTTGATTGCAAGTGGTTTGAAGACAATCCATGGTGGAAAAGGGGAGTTAGGGCCTAGCTGCAGAGCGCCCTTGGATTTATTTTGGAAGTGGGCTTGAAATGTTTTAAGTGTCACATTTTCCATTTTTGCTTTTTACCTGTTTGGGGGTGTTCTACTTTTTTGCGGGTTGGGGTCTGGGGGCAATGCTGGGAAGGTCTAATAACGGAATCAAGTGGTTTGGCCAAAATCCATAGTGCACTTTTTTCAATTTTCGCTCACTTTGGTGTTTTGGGGGGGCTGTTTGGGGGGTTCCTGGTGTTTGGGGGGGATTGGGGCATGCCTAATTTTGGTTGCAAGTGGTTTGAAGAAAATCCATGGTGGGAAAGGGGAGTTAGAACCTAGCTGCAGAGCGCGCTTGGATTGATTTTTGAAGTAGGCCTGAAATGTTGTGTCACATTTTCCATTTTTGCTTTTGGCCTGTTTGGGGGTGTTTTACTTTTTTGAGGGTGGGTTGACGGGTCTGGGGGCATTGCTGGGAAGGTCTAATATCGGGCGCAAGTGTTTTGGATAAAATCAATGGTGAAAAAGTGTTTCCGTTTTTGCTAACTTTCCTGTTTTGGGGGGGATGTTTGGGGGCTTCTACGTTTTTGGGGGTGGGTTTTGGGGTCTGGCAGCACTGCTGGCACAGTCGAATTTTGATTGCATTTGTTTTTAAGAAAATCCATGGTGGAAAAGGGGAGTTAGGGCCTAGCTGCAGAGCACGTTTGGACTGAATTGAAGGTAGGCTTTAAATTTTCTAAGTGTGAGTTTTTGCATTTTTGCATTTGGCCTGTTTGGGGGTGTTCTACTTTTTTGCGGGTGGGTTGACGGGTCTGGGTGCATTGCCGGGAAGGTCTAATATCGGGCGCAAGTGTTTTGGATAAAATCCATGGTGAAAAAGTTTTTCAGTTTTTGCTCACTTGCCTGATTTTGGGGGGCTGTTTGGGGGTGTTCTAGGTTTTTGGGGGGGGTGGGGGTTTGGGGTCTGGGAGCACTGCTGGCACAGTCAAATTTTTATTGCATTTGTTTTTAAGAAAATCCATGGTGGAAAATGGGAGTTAGGGCCTAGCTGCTAAGCGTGTTTGTACCGATGTTGACTAGTAGGCCGAAAATTTTTTAAGTGTGAGTTTTTGGATTTTTGCTTTTTGCCTGTTTCGGGGTGTTCTACTTTTTTGCGGGTGGGTTGATGGGTCCGGGGACATTGCTGGGAAGGTCTAATATCGGGCGCAAGTGTTTTGGATAAAATCCATGGTGAAAAAGTTTTTCATTTTTTGCTCACTTGCCTGATTTTGGGGGGCTGTTTGGGGGTGTTCTAGGTTTTTGGGGGGGGGGCCTGGGGGTCTGGTAGCACTGCTGGCACAGTCTAATTTTTATTGCATTTGTTTTCAAGAAAATCCATGGTGGAAAAGGGGAGTTAGGGCATAGCTGCAGAGTGCGTGTTGGCACGATTTGGAGTTAGGGTTCAACTTGGTAGCAGTATCGCATGTTTTTAGGGGGCTACTTGGGGGTGTTCTAGATTTCTGCGAATGGGTTAAGGGGTCTTGGAGCACTACTGGTAATGTCAAATTTTGAATGCAAGTGTTTTTAAGAAAATCCATAGTGGAAAATGGGGGTTTGGGCCTAGTTGCATAGTGCGTTTTGGCACGATTTGGAGTTAGGGTTAGCACTTTCACATTTTTTTCTGGGGGATACTTGGGGGTATTCTACATTTGTGCGACTGAGTTCAGTGGTCTGGGAGCACTCCTGGGAATGTGTAATTGTGATTGCAAGTGGTTTGAAGAAAATCCGAGGTGACATTTTTTTTTTTTACCAAAATTGCTTTTCGGCGGACGGCTACTTGGGCGGGTTCTAGATTTTTGTGACTGGGTTTAGGGGTCTGGGAGCACTCTTGGGAATGTCTAATAATAATTGCAAGTGTTTTGAAGAAAATCCATGGTGGAAAAGGGGTCTTTTGGGCCAAATTTCAAAGTGCGCTTTCTGCTTGATTTTCAACTCGGCCTCCTCCCCATTGCAGTATTGCATGTTTTTGGGGGGCTACTTGGGGGGGTTCTACATTTTGCCGACTGGGTCCAGGGGTCTGGGAGCACTCCTGGGAATGTCTAATTTTGTTTTCAATTTTCTTTAAAGAAATCCATGGTGGATCCGCAGAATTCAACCATAGTTACTATTACTATCCTTGCAAAAGAGAACCAGGTCACGCACTTTTGAAGTGATGATGATTGTGTATAATAATAATGTCAGCTCTGAAAACTGAAAGTGTTATTTTTGCACTACACAGCGTACCTTAAATTTTTGTAACTGGTTCACTTCCTGTTTTTTTCCATCAAAAATTACAGGACGGCTTTTACCATGTGCCATGGAACAAACGCTGAACTCAGACGCAATCCGCAATTACTCATCACCAGGCAGCCAGTAGACAGTGTGTCTGGTCACCAATATTGATCGACGGAGCATAAGATGGAATGGAGGAGTATATTGTGAATAAGAGGAATGGCTGGATGCATGCAACTTCACTAATTCAACACGACAACTACAACATAAAGTTACAGTATTCTCTCTTAACTTCTTATCTTTTAAATGTTATTTTTGTAAAAAACTTGAACTTCTATGAATGTGACTAGATGCTTTTCTTTGTTCTCTGCTTCAAAGTCATCTCTCCAGCTATTTCATACGTTTCTTTGCTATTTTTATAACTAACTTAATGTACTAATAATAAGTGTTTATTCTCTATGAGGGCAGAAAGGCAAGTGAAATTGCGTAATAATGCAGCCCTGTACTAGTGTCAATGTCAAATTGTTTCCTCATACTTACCAATAAGATGTAGAAGGTACAACTTTTCAGTAACCTAACCATCCGTTTAGCAAACAACTTCATGCATGCAGTAGTGCACTACCTTTATGTCCCTTAAAAGATTTATGGATATCTTTCAATCCAAAAATGTGTTTCTCTGCATTTGTTGTTTGTCCATGCAGTGTTTTTTTTTCTTCTCTCCACAAAACTTTTCCCAAAAATCCCCATTCCCATCCAATCTTCAAAAACCATAACCCGCTTCCCCCCGGCTATGTGGTTTTTCATTGAGGTATGACTATGACAACAAGAAATTCCACACACTTGCAGGGCAGGATAAGGTCTAAGCACCAGAAAAATGTTGGTAAATGGAATTTCATGTGCAACATCGTGGATTGAGCATGAAACATCATGCTTGTACACATGACAAATCAAATTGTTAATTATTATGTTTAAGTATCCTTGCCTTCATAATATTTCTTATAGTAACCATAGTCCACGAAACTAGTATTTATATTTAGAATACTATAGCACTGCTTAGGCTACAATTTATGGCACTGTTCTGTAGCGTACTATCTATCGTACTGTTTCTAATGCTACGCTCAGGCCACTCAATGTTTCATTTCCGTTTTTTTCATATGCTGCTACTGCCACTGTGTACCACTACTACTACCAGCACAACAATGATATTTCATCCGTCGAGGATTCAAGTGAACAACCAACCTTAATCACCATTTGCCATGCAGGCAGCCCTGTGGCTACCCCTATTCTCAAACATGAATCACAGGTAAGATAAGCATTTTGGAGAGGTTGAATAATGGGCTAGGACTGGGAGGATAGCAGAGACTGCCAGTACTACTAGTAAAGTACTAGTAGGGCTTCTGAATTCACTAACTCGGTTACTGGCACTTTGGTACATTTCAGGACTAGATATTTCATTCATGCTGGTAAGTTGGAAGACACCAAACGTCCAGTAACCACCGCCCACCCCCACACAAAATAATATGAACACGTATACTATGTTTTGGTACGAAAATTAATTAATAAGAAATATATTCATGTAGTCGAAAAATAAAAAAAATTAACCCAACTCACCCCCCTGCCTAACCCCAACCAATGTCCAAAAGTCCAAAAGTCCCCTTTCCCAAACACCCAATTCCTACCCCCTCAACAGTCTTTAAAAAAGGGGCAAGGGACAGTCAATTCCTCCGGTGGCGTAGTGTGGACAGCAGTTGCTGCACGTCCCGCAGCTCTCTGCGGAGGTCCCGGAGCTGGCGCTGATGTTTTTCGGCCAACCGCTCCAGGTACTCTACTCTTTTACGGAGGCGGCGCTGACGTACCATCCAGGCTCTGGGGCGGGCAGCTGATTGTGTTGCTGCTGTGCGGCGGAGGCGGGAGGCTGTCGGGCCACGGCTCTGTTTGGCTGGAGGCTTCTGGCTGGTGGACACGGGGACACTGGAAGAGAATGCAGTGGTTTCTGTCTCCTCCTGCTCCTGAGCCCACAGCCGCCGATACTCGGCACAAATAGCCTCCAGCTTACAGGCCCTGGCTTGGACAGCCATCTCCTTTTTGGGTGAGCTTTTTCGGAGTAGGATCTATGTGAAGAAAGAAAGAAAAATACTGTAGCCAATAGTCTTTAACATAAAGTCAAAATAATTAAATGGAAAGTTGACTCGCAGTAACACCAGCAAGTAGCAAGCACAGTATACCATTTTGGCATGTATCTTTCCGCCGTCTTTGTAGGCCTGTGACATTACTGGGAGTTTCAGGAATTCCACTAGCAGGACTAGGGATGGACTCACTAATACATACATAGTCAGAGAGTACTAAAAAAAGTCTTCAGTTTTTTTCTCTTGTTTTGCAAAAGAAATTACTGGTACGTGAACTTGTGGTAGCCGGCATGGCAGCATACTCAGCTTGCACCCAAGAAAAACAGACACAAGCCATGATGACGCAGACTCCCAGTACTTTAAGCAGTACATGCAGGTGGGTATAGTAAGCTCTTACTTTTCTATAGGGGTGGCTCTGCCACTGGCTATACACAGTTACATCAAGGGTTACTGCTCAATGTAATGATATCTTTCGCACTGCCCCCCAGACCTTGACTACTACAAAAGAAGAATGAAGATTATTCAATTCTGATCATATATCATTATCCTGCCAATCACATGATCTTTGGGTATATGATGGATGCCTTTAGGTGCATTTGATAGTTTGAGTGAACTACAGCGATAGTCCACCCATGACACAGCTGAAATAAAATTATTAACATAGGGAGTGAGTGTGGTACCCATAATTGACGGAGGAAGGGACTTGACTTGATATAATGTTGTCAACTATACAATCCATACACAACAGATGCTGTGCTTGCAAAGTAAAGTACTGTACTGTTAGTCAAGGCAGGGAGTATTTTCGAATAATCACAAATTTTAGTATTTGGATTTCCTCAGCTTTGCTACTCTGGCACGGACATGCTGTTCAAAGTAACAATCTTCATCTACTCAGCGTCTGCTCTACTACATCATACACCTCTGCTATCGATGAGGAAAAAGAAGATAACATCCAGGCTTCCGAAGTACGTCTATCATTCTTCTTAATGTCTCAAATGTACCAAGTTTTCTTTTTCTCAACAACCAACTAACACCCTTTTCATTATATTTTGGAAATCACAGTCTTCTTTTGTTGACTTGTATTCAAAAACACCATTCTTTACAGTCATAAATGTTAAGACTCGCTTGTCCTTCGTTTCACCCTTCTTTCACTTTTCGTTCTTCACATCTCTAAAGTACATCTGATATGACTTGGCTTCACGATAAAAGTTTGCCAGCTGAGTTGAAGTCAAATCGAGGGGGCCATTGCTTACCCTAGAAGTACCACCGCTAATGCTATTACAAGTCAAGGTTGACTGTCTTCTCCGTGATAGCCAAAAAAGTAGTTCTAAATTAGTAACTGTTCTTAACAGTGCATTGTACTTGTACTAGTGTACTGTGTACTGTACAGAATATCATACACTCCTTTGTGAGCCTACTCAAAAATTTCAATAAGTAAGGAGTATAATAACTTACCACCGTCCGCCGCCGCTGAGCCTTCCCCCCCAGCTCCTCCTGGTGGCGCCGCCGCATCCTTCCCTAGAGTGGAGCCCTCCACACTGCTGGCCCCGGCACTGGTGGTCATCTGTGCCGCATCAGATGTTGTGACATCTAGAAAAAACATGTCATATTTTCAGATGCCATACACAACCCCCTATTTTGTCTCGTAATGGAAGAAAATGTTACATAACACATTTTTTATTGGTGAGATTGAAAAAAAGTAAAGGTTTTGGGGAGGGTGTTAACTTTTTATATGCTTATTCCATTAAATGCTACACTTCTTAGGAAAACTGATGAATGCTTGCTTAACCGGCACCATTTTTCTAATTACAGAAAGAAGATTACATTGCCCTTCTGCCAACAGGACAATTCACCAACTACTAGTAAGTCATCACCAGCAGTACTTTAAGTACTTTAAAGAAGGTGGGGGCTTCCGCACAGTGATTCTAATAATTTCATGTGTCTGTTAACTATAAGCATGGGCGAATTTTGCGAATCTCGCGTTCGCGAATTTTGCAGATTTGCGAACTCGCAATCCGCAAAATCCACGAATTCTCGCGAATTTGCGGATTTTTTTTTTTGTGTTTGCGCGGGTTTCTGCCAGTTCGCGAGGGTTTTGTACAATGTCGCAAATTGCGAACTTACCTGTCGGGTCGCAAGTTTCGCGAACTTGTTGTTTCTACATGTCCAGCCTGTTTGGGACACTCTTCTTCCTCACTGCCACTCTCTGTCACCACTGCCACTCTCTGACTACTCATGCCACCCTCTGGCCCACCCATGCCACCCTCTGTTTCATCACAGCACCCTCTGGTTGTCCAGTCAGTGTACATTATTGTGGCAACGCAAGCACACCTTCCCTGCCTCAAGTGACCTGAATTAATTTGGGGCTGATTAATGTGTCACAGAATATTTTTTTAGCTGGCACCTGCTTCCTTAGTGCTTCCTGATTAGTGATCTTTTGCACTTGCTAAGTGCTTTCATTGTTGCAAAATTAGTTACAACACCTGCCCTGCCCCAACTGACAATAATGAATTAGGGGCTGATTAATGGATTTGAACTTCCAGCCTGGCTCCTGCTTGTCTCCCTTAGCTGTAATTCAGGACCTTTGTGGCATATGTGTAACTATTCTGAGGTTCAGAGCAGGGTCATATAATAGTTTCAACTGGCAACTGAACTCTGGAGGGGCCCCTCAGGAAGCACTACAGGAAATGGCTAGTAATGATGAGCCTGAACTTTTGAACCTGGTAAGTAGTTTCAGTTTTGCTAAGATCGTATTTCTGCAATTTTGCACTTATTCGCGGGGCGCGAACTCACGCGAACAGTACGAACAGTGCGGGCAAAATCCGCTGCTCGCGGATTTGCGGATTTTGCGGGAGATTCGCAAATCTCGCGGATTGCGAATTTACCGAAAATCCGCAAAATCCGCGAGCGAAACGGATTTTCCGCCCATGCTTAGTTAACTATTACGTTAAAGTAATTTGATTCATGGGAATGTTGTTTAAACTTTAACGTCATCTATCAGCAGTGCTGGCTCCGAACACTACGCTATTAAAAATAAAGAAATAATTTTTTAATTTCTTAATTGAAAATAAAACTTTAAAACTAACAAACATTGTGTGGTTTTTGTTCAAGAGTGAGTGAGTGGAAGGGTTTGAACTACTGCACTTAGCAGTCATGTTTCAGTGACACAGATAGGCCGGGACTTGGCGGTAGTCATCTTCTGTTCTTCTGGGTCGTCAAATCATTGGTCAGACACACTAGATAGTCGGTCAGGGGATTGGGGGTTCAACTTCTGTTTGGACTGAGGTATGTTGAAAGTCGAACTGCACCTATCATCAATAATGTCCTATTTCTCTTGTCCATACTTCTTTATGTGCAGAATAGTCCCTGAAACACTAGCGGTATGGTATGTACTCCTTGCAAATCAAAAAGGCAACTGCTACCTTTTTTTGGTGGTAAACATTGACATTTTGTTGTTGGAAATTGTCAAAGCACTTACATTAAGAAGACTGGAATAGACAGCAAGGGCAACCCAGATGACTGCACTCAGTGCCTAGAGCTATTACTGGATCAGAGTTTTGTTTAACACTGTTTGCCGACTGGGCAAGCTTAGCTACCTATACAGACCGACTCATAATCGTAAATAGTAGTAGCACAGAGAGTGATGGTAGAGGCAGGATAAGAATGTAGAAAGTAGTCTAGATTTGAAGAAGATCAAAGACTATTTTGTAAAAAATAGAATTAGGAAACAGTTTGTAATGAATAGGAGCTGTAAAAGTTATGGAAGTAGAAGTATTAATATAACAATAGAACAACTTACTGGGGCCAGCAGAAGAGCCTGCAAGGGGCCGATCCTGTGACTGTCCACCTTCTTCCACCGGAGTCTCAATGGTGCTAGTCGCCTTGCCCCTGGGAGGTGCTGATGATCATGAAATAAAGAAACACAACATGGATGATAGTTTTTTTGAAATATTTGATTTCTTTGACCACAATCTAAAATTATCTCGGGGAAACAAATCAGCAACAATTACACTACGTGTATTGACCTATCTGATCTGGTCAACTAGGAGGATACTATTAGTACAGTATTGCTGGATTCGCAGAACGTCTACTTGGAAAGTTATGTAAATCACTAACTAAACCAACAACAAAAAGGTTCTACTACGACTGCCAGCACTCAGCAGCACGCGACGTGACAGACACAGTCCGTCATCATGATTGCAGAGCACTAAAAAATGTTCTACTACTACTAATAACAAGTCATCATATACTCAACCTATCAATCCATCACTATCTCTTCTTCTTAGTGGCAGCAGGAGTACAAAGGAAGGACTCGAATTGAGTCTCTAGTCTCTCTAGCATTACGCAATTCTGTAAAGTACTACACTCATACATATTCTTAGGCCAAATGAGCACAAAGTTGCAAACAAGTAAGCATAGTAGCAACGCCACTGAGGAGGCGAGCACCTGCAATCACAGAAGCTATTTAAACACTATTTTACCTGCAATTTAATCGAATAGGCAGCATTCTTGCTCTTCGGGAAAAACATATATTAGCAATATAACACAGAGCAGAATAATACAAAGTAGTTATTATATAGCTACTCTCCAAGGCCAGGGATCTCCACACCTAGCAGGTGGAGCAGGTCCTGCTCCCGGTCGAGGACGTTGGCCCACCAGTGCATCGCTTGGTCGTAGGTGCGCCGGACCCCCGACTCCATCTGCATGGCCTGGCACACCTTATCCCACCGCGTGCCACGCTCCCGGAGGCCATACCCTTGACCGGGCCTGCCCCCTGCTGCCACGGTCTTAGGGAGGTGGCGCAGAACAAAAAACATCAGGGCGGCCACCTCCACCCCGGTAAAAACCTCCATGGCCACTACATCCACTCCCCTCAATTGCCCACAAGGGAGCCGGCTACGGGGTGCGGGACCCTTGCCCTTTGATTTACCGGCTCCCTTCACCATGGTCCTGGCCGAAAGAAGAAAAGAATAGGGGAAAAGAAATAAATAAAATAAAAGAGAGAGCTAAACAAAAAAAGTAGTTATTAAAGTAGCAAAAAGTTGAAGAAAACACAAAATATAGATCTAGACAAATAGAGAGATAGATAATGAGCAAAAAAGTTCAAAGAAACAAAGGATTGGAAAGATTACAAGAGGATAGAAAAGCCAGGCCCAGAACCATAGCAATGAATGAAAAACAAGATGGCCGCGCCCATTGAGGACCGCATGGGTAAGTTTGTGCGATATTTCCTCCGCGAGCACCCAAAAATACGCGCAAACTCGTAATAGCGCCCCGCACACAATGCGAGATTGCCAATAGCGCCCGGAAACGGAAATACGCAATGCGCACAAGATGGGCACGCCCATGTGCAACCGCATGGGCAACTTCGCGGTCGGTGCGCTGCAAGCGGTCGGCGAATACGCAAAAAACCCTGCGAACACGCAAAAAAAATCCCCAAATTCGCACAAATTTGCGGATTTTGCGGATCGTGAATTAGTTTTCGCACGAATTCGCATACCGCAAATTCGCACATTTTGCCCATACTTACTATAGAGTCCTGAACATTCAACAATAATATCTGAAAAATCAGAGCAAAAGAGAATGCTGCACAAAACCATGGATCAGATAAAGTAACAATGGTTAGAGTTGTGAAGATAGACACTGGTTGGGGAGTGGCGCCCCTGTGTATATGTAAGATGCATGAATATGTATAACTGTGAAATTAAATGAAAAAGAAATTTATAAAGTTACCTGAAGGTGTCAAGGCTCTAACTCATCAGGTTTGAAATGCCAGATGGTCTTAATACCAAATCAGAGATTGAAAAGCCACATCTTTAATGCCTTCTTGAAGGCCAATAAGTGAGCTTCATCTTTTAACTTCTGTGGAAGCAAGTGCTGGTCGTACCTACCAGAAAGCTTCTTTCACCCTATGAACTTTTTCTAAATCTAGGGATTACCAGATTGTGAGCTTGAACTCAGCAAAGATGGTGTGCAGATGTTGCATGTTTAAAATTGACTTAAGGATTGTACAAACCCCTTTTTGTGAGCTTTTATTAATGAACAATATGTCACTGTCATGTTGGTTGACTGAAAACTCAAATAAAGATGTTAAAAAAGTATTCTTGAAAGATCTTATCTTCTTGTACCTTTACAATATATCAGCCCATGAAAGATCTTTACTCCTAGATTCAACTCAAGGAACAATTATAAGGGTGATGGTGGTTGTGGATAGCTGATCTAATCTTCTTTTACCAAGGGTGCTGTGGAAACTGTTATGTGCCTCTGGTATCTGGTGTTGCTGCTATTCCCTTTGTGTCATATAACAGGTTAAAGAAAGAACACTTTCTAATTCCTTACGAGGAAAGCAGCTCTTATGGAAGTCATGGGATTAAAATAGTGATGATCTGCTCATTCAAATCAAAAGAAGGGTTTTGTTTTTTGCAGACACGGTGTACCCACCACAGTGCCAAAAGCTGAAGTTTCACTGTGGTCCACCTGGATATTCTGAAAGTGCCTATTGTTCAAATCCTTTTCTAAGTAAGGAGTTTCCTAGCAGACTTCTCATAAATCAGTGCTTTCCCATCTATTCGCGCAATATGTTCTGGAGACTCCTTGTATTGTTTCAGTGGACAATGTCTTTCATGGAATCTCTAATCCTTAAAGGACCCTGAAGCACCAAATTCAGTGAGAACCCGTGTGGAAAGTAGGCCTCGGCTGGTGACAATCTGCAGCAGAAGAAGTCAAAAGCTCTCTGCTAACTTTCTTACTGATTGGGGCAGACTTTAGACCATTTCAAAGACTTGTTTTCTTGTCACCTGCCACAGTGGGTTTCCCATCAGACTTGGACACACTTCTTGCAACAAATGCAAATCCTGCCTTTTTTCTCCAATTTTTCTTTTCCATTAATACAAATATGTGCTCATTGCGTGGCTTCATAAATTGAATTTACGGCTTCTTTAGCTGCTTCTACAGGAGCAAAAATTAATATATTTGTTGGTTTCCCACATCTTTCTTGTCATCTCTGAGTTTGTTGGGCATCAATTTGTAATGTGAGATCAATAAGCTCAGTCTCTTTACTACTTAAGAAGCAGTCTCCTTTAAATCTTCAAGGAGGCCTTGATAGAAGGCTATTGCATCATACTCACTGTCCAGGCTACCTGTAGAATTACCTGCTGGAAACACTACTATGGGATACCAAATCATCTTTGCCATGTCGAAAGGAGAGTACAGCTGTTTTTACAGCTGCCTTTGCCTGTCTTTTACAAAAGATAGCCAATAATTGCAGTACGAATGTTCCAAAGCTTGACAATAGAGTGCTTTCATTCAAAATTAAAGGAGTCACCCAAGCTAATGCAGCTTTGCTCATGTAAGATACCATAAAAGTCAACTAAGTCTTGTCAGTTGCAAATTGTTGAGGTTTTACCCTAAAGTTCAAATTATATTGAGCCTTAAATTCATGAAAGAGAAATGGATCTCTAGAGACCTATTCAGCTGGCCCTAAAACTGAGGACATGTAAGGTGCTGCTCCTGCAGGATTTGTTACTACATTACTTTCTCATGTTTTTGATACAAAGCAACCAGATTCAATCCTTCTCCCCTAGATTTGCTATGAGGGTTAAATGCCTGTGTTAGAAAGTGGTTCTGACCATCTGAGCCACCTGGATTTTTCACTTTTTGAACACCTAATTGTTGAGCTTTCACTGTGGAAGTGCCTCATAAGTTGGGACTCACCCACAGCGAACTCATGATGAAAGAGACTGCATGTGGATTTTATCGGTGTCCCCCTGGTGCGAGTAGGCTGCTGCGCTGCAGCCAGAATAAGGGGCACTGGGCTATTTACATGCAGACATGTGTGTACATTGGCGTGTAGCAGGAATTAGGCAGAGCTGGAATAGGCTTTATCCAATAGGAAGAAACATGGAAGGGAAAGTCAGTGTGCTTTAATGTTTTCACGGAAAGACCACGTCAGTCTTCTATGCAGATGGGGACCACATGAGATAGTTTCACTTTCCTAGGGCTTACAAATTCCGGACACGCACTAAAGTCCACTGTAACTTAGGTGAGAAGAAGTATTCTACAGAGTCCAATGTCATAACTGTACTGCTCTTGGATCATCCAGAAATGTCATACTCCTCTGAGTCAGCTCATAACAAGAGCCTGGCTTGGGCTAACCCTGCCAGGCTGGATTAATGACCTTCCTCCCCAAGCTGTAGCATCAGAGGCCTAGCACTTCACGATAAGCATTCCAAGGCCGAAGGCCTCCTCTCCAAGAAAAGAAGATGGGTGGAGCTACAGGTTAATTTATCAGCAGCTGTCACCTGGTGCCAGGCACCAAGCTGCCCTGGAGAGAAGGCAGAAAGTGGGGAAAGGGGCTTTTCAGAGACCATGTAACATGAGACCCCTGGACGACGCCATATTTAATAAACTCAGAGGCCTAGGCAGGAAGGAGAAAGCAGGGGTAGGGAAGTGATGTGTTGCTGTTTGATAGGGCAAACAGAGACTTCATGCCAGTGCCCTCCAAATTCTTTAAAAAGAGTTTGTACAGGAATAGGAGCGCTCTCTGAGGTGTGGTTTGCTGAGGAAGACTGGTGCTGGAGACTGGTGCCATGGGCAGCTGGAAGGAAGAACCTCCAAAGTGGCGCAGGACCCTGACTTGCACCACAAGGGAAGACCAAGAGCAATAAGAGGGAGCCTGGGCCTCTCTTCTCCTTGCGCAGAGGCCCAGGAGAGTCAGGCAAAAGACTGGTTCAGGGAGCCAGGGAAGATCACTCCCTGCTCAGTTCACCCTCTTGGAGACCAAGAGGGTGAAAGAAAATGCCCCCAGGGCCTGCTAGGATCGACAACGTAGCGCGTGGGGCTCCAGGACTAGTCCAAGATGTTCCCCCAGGGTGGGTCAGGTACCGGGGGCTGCCCCCGGAAGAAGTAAAGCCAGTGAGCGCTGTTGCTCTCCCCGTGAACATGCCCAGAAGAGGTGCCAGGAGAACCCCAACTCCGGGCCCCGGTGTTGGCACTGAAGTGGATGTGGGCGCCTTCAAAGAACCCCCCTCGCGAGCGAAGAAAAGCCGGGGAGCGTCGTCATGCTCCCCGTGAAGACTCCTATTACAAATACAATTCACAGAAAATTGGTATTTCCAAGAAATGGTGCACAACAGTGAAAAGAATAACAATAAAAAAAAAACGGTCAACCGTTTATGCACACCATAAGGACTCTATTCACTAAACAGTTGTTTTATAACAGACCAAAACACTAAATTAAGCAAACATTTGCCCTTGGTGTTTATAAAAATTGATTTCTGTGAATTTCTAATCATGTTTGCATGTATGTATTGTATGGTTGGTGAGAGAGAGTGAGATTCGTATGTGAGATTTTTTTTGATTGTCATTCTTTTCACTGTTGTGCACCATTTCTTGGAAATACCAATTTTATGTGAATTGTATTTGTAATGCTTGTCTTTCGACAAATTGTTTAATGTTTGGTGAATTATAACCAACAAATTGCTCTTAAAAACAGTGTGATAAATAAAGAAAATTTATTCTTGACAAAACGGTCCCCCCGTGCACTCAGTTCAGCTCTTTGTGTCGAGTGACTCCTCTTGAAATACTTTGCAGTATTGGCTTCCATGTTGTTGTTTGATGTTTAGGAGGGTTGGCCTTACTGTGGGAAGCCCACACCCAGTGTTGTTTTCTCGCAGTTGGGGAGCCAGCAGGGGCTGCCGGGTGTGGGTCCCCGTGTGGCTCCTCAACGTGGATGCAAGGTAGGACCCCGGGTGGGACTGGGCCCCGAAACAAAGAGAAGAGTGGCAGGGGTGGGCTCCCCAATCCGCACAGAGATCACCTGGCAGTAAGGGACCCGGGATCGGCCGGTTCCCCAGAAACAGCTGGAGCAGCCGGGGTGAGCTCCCCAAGCTGCAATGAGTCACCTGGGGGTCCGGGTGGGATCGGACCCTCCAATAAAGCCAAGAAACGGCCGGAGGCCTACAGCACGGCTCTCCCAGAGCAGCGGGGGAGCCGCTGCTATGATATTCACGAGTCGGAGAGCCTTGCCCCATAATGCCTTGTAAGTCCGGACTAGCCTGCAAGGGAAAACAGCCTTTTCTCACCTTGTGGTGGCCCCAGGAGGATGGGGTCACCACGACGTATGTGCCAAGGTGCAAGGGGAGATGCCGGAGCAACACAGTCTCCCCCAGCATGAAGATCGAATGTCCCCCCCCCCCTAAGTCTCTGGGGACTCAGTGGGAATAACCCATCAAGGGCTCAGCCAGCAGGAAACAGCATCCTGGAGCTTGAACATTTGTTCTACAGCTGTGGGTGCATTTGGGACTGCACCAAGGTATGGAGGGTTGAGCTGGATATGTCTGAAGAAGGGCATTCCCTAGAGGCCAAGAGGTGCAATTGCACGAGTAGTACCTTTACCAAGTTTATTTATTTTGAGGGACTGTAAGTCACATAATGTGGAGTCATAAGCAAAGCAGAGTTATGTTGCCAGATATTCTTGCTAATGTGTTTGGATGTAAATGCTTAAACCTGTGATTTTAACCGTGATACCTTAGAGGGGCTGTGATTGCAATGAATTACAATTGTTATCAGCTATGATAAGTACCTCATTTAAAGTGATGCCCAAACATGTATTCTTGCTACTGGGTTGGGGGAAGAACAACCCAGACTGTTAACCACTAAGATGTGAAGGTGTATACTGTATGGACAGTATGAGATGCTCAGTCAGGGTTATGTGTCCCCCGGTCAAGTGTACCTATTTTTAGTGCTTGTTGAGATAATGGGTTGGATCGCCACTGGGATGGTGCCAGTTGGTAAGGACCTCGCTCCAACTTGTGTCAACCCACTGCATTAGGGGGCAAGATGATGTGCATACAAGGGCGTGGTGGTACTAGACCCCACCCTCCTGCGGGAGGGATGGAGATGTAATGCAATGTCACAAAATAATTCCAACATTTTATCTATATCTGTAAATTGGAGCATAGTATTGAGTAGTGTGTGTGTTTAATAAATGTACTCTGTTAGACTTGGCATCATTGGCGTGAGTCTCCCTTCCTTTTTTGATGGATTGCCTCTTTTGTTTTGATATGTTTTTGCTGGTTATATGCTTTGGGCACTGTGCCACTGCTATTCAGTGCCACAGTGCAAGTGCTCCCTATGTTACATTGATTTACTATTTGGTGATTCCATGATTGAGTTATTTGATTTACCTGTCAGTCCCTAGTACAGTGCACCATGTGTGCACAGGGCTTGTAAATCAAATGCTGCTGGTGGGCTTGCAGCACTGGTTGTGCCACCCACAGAAGCAGCTTGTAAAGTGTGTCTCAGGGCTGCCATTACAAGGCCTGTGTGCAGTCTAGCACTGCATGTCGACTTGGCCAAGTGCACCCACTTGCCAGTCCCTGAACCTTGCTTTTGCTACATATTAGACACCCCTATGGTAGGCCCAAGGGCAGGGTGCATTGTAAGTATAAGGTAGGACATGCTCTGATGTGTGTAGCGGTACACAGTCAAAATATCGAGTAGGAAATATCGACCTACCATAATATCGAGTCTGAAATATCGAAGGTGCATAATATCGAAGGCAAGAATATCGTAGGACAGAATATCGACCCAAGGTAAGTAATATCGAAATACTTAATATCGATGTAAGTAATATCGAAGTTAGTAATATCGATAGCATATATATCGATGTTACTAATTTCGATGACACTAATATCGATATTTGTATTATTGTATAGTTTTTTATGATGTATGTGTTATATGTTTAATTTAAGTATTTAAAATAATTACTATTGTATGTGTATAAATTTTATATAATAATAAATAAATCTAAAAGTACATTTTATGTTTTTGTACCGGAGCGGGTTGTGGGTTTATAGGGGAATAGGGTGGGAAGTAATTTTATTATGCTAAATTGATTAGTAATTAGTAGGATTTATTAATAAATTATAATTAATTGGTAATTATGTGAAAATAATAGGAAAATAATTTTAATTAATTTATTAATTGATATATATGTTCTGTAGCGGGTTGTGGGTTTATAGGGGAATAGGGTGGGAAGTAATTTAATTATGGTAAGTTTATTAATAATTAGTAGGAATAATTAATTAATTATAATTATTTGCTAATTAATAATCATTAATTGGGAAAAAATTAATTGATCAATTGATATATATTTTCTGTAGCGGGATGTGGGTTTATAGGGGAACAGGGTGGGGAGTAATTTAATAATAATTAATTAATTAATATATGTTTTTAAATATTTATAATTAATTATTTGGCAAATAATTAATATTAATTCGTTAATTAATTAATATAAATTTGTACATATTTTAAATTAGTAATTAATTGGTAATTAAATAATATTAATTATTTAATTACATTAATTAGAGTAATTTATTTATATATATAATTTTTAGTTACTGTTAATTAATTAATTGGGGAAAAATGATATTAATTATTACATTATATTAATTACAGCTAATGTGCTAATATATTTACTTTATTGTTATTGTTAATTAATAATTAATTGCTAATTAAATAATATTAATTAAGTTTGGGTAAAGGAGTATTTTTAGGGTTCAGGGTCAGTTTTGGGTTTTTGGGTAAAGTGGTATTTTAAGTGTTCAGGGTCAGTTTTCAGTTCATGGGTAAAGGGTTCTTTTTAGGGTTCAGGGTCAGTTTTCAGTTTTTGGGTAAAGGGGTATTTTTAGGGTTCAGGGTCAGTTTTCAGTTCATGGGTAAAGGGTTTTTTTAGGGTTCAGGGTCAGTTTTCAGTTTTTGGGTAAAGGGGTATTTTTAGGGTTCAGGGTCAGTTTTCAGTTCATGGGTAAAGGGTTTTTTTTAGGGTTCAGGGTCAGTTTTCAGTTTTTGGGTAAAGGGTTTTTTTTAGGTTTCAGGGTCAGTTTTCAGTTTTTGGGTAAAGGGGTATTTTTAGGGTTCAGGGTCAGTTTTCAGTTTTTGGGTAAAGGGTTTTTTTTAGGGTTCGGGGTCAGTTTTCAGTTTTTGGGTAAAGGGGTATTTTTTGGGTTCAGGGTCAGTTTTCCCTCCTGTTCCACTCTCTGGAGCAGGAATAGTAATTTTTACCCTTACGCTATCCAACGTTTTATATAATTAATTGTTAAAATATCAAATGTTTATTTTATTTTTTATATTACTTACATTTTATTTATGTTATTGTTTTATGTTTGTAAATGTATTAGTAAATTAGAATATATTTCTTTAATTTATAAATTAGTAAAATAATTATTATTACTTATTGTTCAGTGCATATATATTACATATTTACAGTATATATTTAATTAATGTATTCTTAATATATATGTATTATTTATTACTTTTAAACATTATTAGATACTTTTAAATATGTTTATTTTATTTATTAGTCTTATAGACTTAATTTTACTTTTATATATTAAAAAAAAAAAAAACGATATTTTTAACATCTATATTTTTTACATAGATATTTTTTTTTCGATATTTTTGTACTTACCATGTTGTAGATAGGATGTCGATATTTTTGCACTCGATATTGTTGACTCGATATTCTTGTAGGTCGAGTTTTCTGTAGTCGAAATTCTGTCAGTGATTCGTGTGTGGCATGACCTAGTAGTGAATTGCAGCCATTTTTGTTTTTCACTATTGCAGGCTACCTGTTCTCCATAGGCTAGAATGGGCAGTTAGATTATTATATTCTTATCATCCTAACTCACTCAGGGAACATGGTAGAAATTCAAATTTAGTATGCCTGAACTCAGAATAATAAAATACATATTTTAGTAAAGTTAGTTTTAATATTGTCTGTTTGAAAATACCACTTTTAGAAAGTAGGTATTTTCTTGCCCAACTGTCCAGGGCTGCCTCTGCTAGGTTGTGTATTCCTTTTCTGGGTTTGTGAGTGACAGAGCTAGGGGATTCCAGGTGACAGGCAGTGGCAGCCCAGTGGTGAATAGAGAGATCTGCATCTAGATGGGAGGGAGGAGTTGCACCTGGGACCTGAATAGGGCTGGGCTTCCCTCTACAATGCTGGCTCCACCTCCTGTGGCTTGTCTGATGTCTCTGCCCTGCACTGTGAAAGGAGAGAAGCAATCATGTCAACAAAGTGCTCCAGAGCTGTATCATCCCTCCCCTGTGCTGGCTCCTCCTCCTGTGGGGCATCTGATGTCTCTGCCCTGCACAGTGTTTGGACTAGGCAGAGGCCTCTCTACCTTCAGAAAACAAAGGAGTTTGGGGTATAAATATTGGGACCCTGATCCAAAGAAATTAGATCACTTCTGGAAGAAGAAACCTTTTACCAAGGAAAAGATCCAAGGAAGCTGCAGGTGTTTGACTGCCTCTCTGCCCCTCTGTCAGTGTGCTGTTTGCTGGGTTGGCCTGCAGTGGTTGCTTGAAAGCTAAGGAAAGGAGAAGGAACTTTTTAAGGACTTTCATCATCTACAGAATATTCTTCAAGGGCTTGAACTGCGCTTGCCTCCTGCTGAAGTCTCAGGGACAAAAGACTTTGGGGCATATTACCAAGCAATAGCGATAATTATCGCTATTGCTTGGTTAGAGACAAAAATTTACCGCAGCGTTGCGGCAAATTTTACCGCAAATAAACCTTGGTATTACCAAGGTTTAACGCAAATGCGGTAAAAATCGCCGCAAAGCATGAATATCGCTGAAAAGTCAGCGATATTCATGCATTAGCGAGCTAATGCTCTTAGCCATGTTATCCACCTCCCATTGGATAACATGGCTAAGAACTGCTCAGGGCAGGTGTTAGCTTTTGGAGATATTCCCGCTTAGCGCGAATATCTCCAAAAGTTGGTAATAGGAGATAGCGATGTTAGCGACTGTTTTCAGTCTCTAACATCTTGGCACGCCCACTTTGCATCTCATTAGTGATAAATATCACTGACATGCAAAGTGGGGCCCAAGATGGTCGCTATCTCCTACTAGCTGTCGCTAACTGGTGTTAGCGGCAGCTAGGTAATAGGGAGATAATTTTATCTCCGCTTTCTTGGCTTTTAAAGCTAAGAAAGCGGAGATAAACCCCCTTGATAATATGCCCCTTTATCTCCAGCTCCCCTCTGAATTTCCTTGCTGGGAATTGTCATCTCCAGACATTTACGTGTCGCTGGGAGCTGGAAGCGTGATTCATCGAGCGGAAGCGTGTAGCCGCCGCAGCTAAAATCGTTGCATCGCCGGAGAAGCGAGCCTTCGCCGTATCTCCCTGGAAGCGTGTGTTTATCGAAGCTGCCTGCTGTCGCATCACCGGAGAAGCGTGACTCCATCGTGAGAGTCGCCAGCGCATCACCGGAGAAGCGTGTTGCAGGGCCTGTCACGGCTCCAAAGTACAGAGTCATTGCAAGGCTGCCAGGGAGTCTATGCATCATCATCGCATCGCCCCATCAAGGACGCCATCTTCTCGCATTGCAACCGAATCATCGAATAGCATCAAGGTGAGTATGGTTTGGGGAGGATCTGAGATTTGAGGCACACATAAAAAAACTTACAGGGGTGTGCTTCGGATCTCTCAAGGCTATGAGAAAGTTCTTTCCATATCTTCCATCTTCAGCAAGAGAGTCGGTTGCGAGGGCTTTAATATTGTCACGGCTCGATTATGCCAACTCTCTTCTTAGCGGAACTCCAGCCTTCCTAGTCGCCAGACTACAGATCATCCAAAATGCGACAGCAAGACTTCTGTGCAATGTGCCTTGCAGAGAGAGCATGCGTATCCACTTGAAGGAACTACATTGGCTGCCGGTGGCTCAAAGGATTACTTTTAAAATCCTAACACTAGCATTTAAAGCAGTCAATGATCTTGGGCCTTCCTATCTGAGGGAAAGATTCAGCCACTACACCCCTACTCGTTCTGTACGCTGGGCTGATAGTAATTTTCTGAGTGTTCCCCGCTTTTGGCGAGTGTGCCTTGGAGGCCAGTCAATTGCCGTTCTTGCGGCTTCGGCCTGGAACACTCTGCCTTTATCCTTAAGATCGATCCAGAATTTTGTTCCTTTTAAGAAGGCACTGAAGACGCATCTTTTTATATCTGCTTATTGGACTTTTTAAATTTTCTTCTGTTTCCTTTTGGCCACCTGCTTGTTTTTCCTTTTTTGCGCCAGGATACTCTGGTAGTAACAGAGCGCGTTATAAAACAGCTAAAATAAATAAATAAATAAATAAAAAATAAATAAATCTTGCGCACTGCAATGGGCCAACAGGCTGAGATTTTACGCATCACCTCTGCACCGGTAGGTATTACGACGCATCCCCTACTCTGCGCAAGCATTGAGTCACAACGCATCATCTCCCCCAGATCACGGAACCGACGCATCTCCCCTTTTGCAAGCCTTTTGTTTACTTTGCATTACGCATCCAAGTACTTTGTTGAGAACTTTGTCGCATTTATCATCAACTTGAACTAAGTAACTTTGATCATCTTTAAAGCAATCTTAAGTGTAGTCTTGTGGATTTTTGTCGTTTGTGGTTTGTGGTAAGTCTATATAAAGAATACTTATTTTTATAAAACCTGTGTTGTGTCAATCTGTAGTGTTTTCACTGAATTACTGTGTATATTCACAAATGCTTAACACACTGCCTCTGAGATAAACCTGTCTGAGCAGGGGTTATTAAGGAATGTAATCCCCTTATCCTGACTTAGAAGTAAGTGTCCCTATTTGGACAAAGGTGAATACTATTGACAACTAGAGACCCCCAGATCTAACATACTCTTAAAGCAAAGTACAGACTGGGCAATCAATTATTGAGTGCTATTTCTGCATACTTGTAATTGGTGATTACTAGGCTACACCTCCTCCCTTGAGTAAGCCTTAGACTGCTCTGCAACGCTACCCTCTGAGAGTCAAGCGCTACAATAGGGTGTTTGGTTCCCAGTGAAGGACAAATGTGACATGTTATTTGTGCAGGCCTCACAGATGCTGCCTCGGTTTCCAACAGCCTGTTTTAATTTCTCTAGGAGAAATGCACACTCTTAGTGGCAATCTGTCATGAACAGAATGGTTCTAGTGTGTGGATTTCAAGGCCAAAAGTCTATCCCTAGAGGTCAACTCAAACCCTTTGCACAGAGTCAAGAATGTTAAGAAATACCCATACTAAGGGGAAAAGGAGGCAATAGGGAGAGAGATGCCTATTTGTGTTGGTTGTTATTCAGAAAAAAATGGAATGATTTTCTGGGGCATAGCATCTCAAGGTCAACCTACAAACCTCAAGGTCTCCAACCATGGGTGAGAGAATCTGAGTTACTAAAGGGTTGGCATAATAAGATAGAAATTATACCTAATGGTAACAAGGTTTGAGACTTATCCAGTGCAATCAAAGGGAAGTCTTAACTAGCCCCTAGCATACCGCATTCCGGTTCAGGAACTGGAGATGAGATGCCAAAGCTGCATCAGGAGAGCATGGTCTAGACAAGGAGACAAACTGGCAAGAGGGTAACAACGCATGAAAGGGAACTAGAGGACAGAACAGAGGAGAAACAACAAAGGTGTAGGTATTGAACAAGCCAAGTGCAAACTGCAATGAACATACACAGTCTCAATAATGGCTGATGCTAAGGAAGATCATTTTTGCACAGACAGGGGTTACATTTCTAGTTTTCTTGGTGCCCCTAGTTGTGGTGGCTCTATAGTGTCTGGGGTTGTTTGTGAAGGATTCCCTTATCCAGAAGCTGGCCTATCACATTGTCACCCTTCCATACAATTCAATGTTTTATAAGAATCATCCAACTATCATGGGATTGTATGTAGTATGTTGTAATAAATATACATGACATGTCTCTAAGTCTGTTTCTCATATCCAGCTAGTACAACAATTCATCTCTGTATTTAAAAACAGCCTTAGTTTCAGCTGCTTTTCAGTGTTTCATACATAAATTCTCAGTTTCTGAACATTTTTAGAATAGTATTTTTTCTCCTCACTTTTACTTTTTCTCACAAAAAGCACAGACGTAAGTAAGTCACATTGCCATTCTGCTCACCCAATAACGGAAATAAACTGCAATCTCTGTGCACCTGCATATATGGTTCATACCATGGCATTTTTCATGTGTATTTATTTTATCGAAAGGTATTTACAAAATCAGAATGCAAGGGTACATTTGTACAGCAAGGGAAATATCACACCGAAGAGATCTCCTACTTATTAGGAAAGTTGTGTCCCTGGGTAAAGTTATTGTTAGTGCAATCTGTGACGCAGTAAAAGTGTCTTTTTGTGCTAATTTTCCCGTATTGTGAGCCCGATACATGTACCTGCCGAGTGATTGCACCACAACTTGCCGCCAATGCTAGGGAGAAGGAGACCCTGCCGCACCACTTCCCTGCTATCTGTCACCAACACCGGGGATAAGAGTCTGCTGCAGGGGGCCGGGTTAGATATCGCTGCACACGGGTTGCTGCGCTTGTGAGGGGACTACATTTCCCATCAGCGTGCACATCGCGCATCATCGACTGAGCGCCAAGAGGTGCTCTAAAGGAGGGTTGGGCTCCCGCAGAGTGGGACACTCGCGGGCAATGCCCGGGCCAAAGGTGGGCCCGTTTGAGCCCGTTGGAGACCGGTGGAGGCTGGGCTGGGCCCCCCCTCTAACCCCTGCAGACTGAAGGTCAGTTACCAGCCACACTACTGCCACTACGAATTATAGACTTTAAATTTTAAATACAGTAATCAATCTGGTCATAATGCCCGGTCCTGAGGGAAAGGGTAGGAAAACGGCTACGGGTTGGCATGTAGTTAGGACTTTGGACGAGTTTATTACAAGGGCTACCTCTATGCTGGCCCACAAAATTGCTTTAACTGAGCGTCGTGTCTCCCAGGAACTTAAATTTGCAAAACGCTCATCCATGGGTGATATGTTGGTCTTTCATCGTTAAGGGTTGATGGTCTTTTGGTAAAGATTGGCGGCCTTATCAACTCTTCCCTACAACCTCTATTTGATAGGCTTACATTGATTGAGGATAGGTTGGTGAAATTAGAAAAAACCATAATGACCAACCTAGATGGCATTCAGAAGAACCTCCCAGCGAATGGTCAGATTAAGAACACAACAACTGATGGATGTAGGGGCTTGGGTGGCAGAAAATTGACCACCGATACCCATGCCCCTGAACCAATGGAACATACGGAAGGTACAATATGTAGGAACATTGTAATAGGTCTCACTACTGACAATGGTAGAGTACCTATGAAAAATCGAGACTCTATCAGGGGTGGTAGAGAACATCATCGACTATTGGAAGTGGGTCCGGCTATAACGATACAGGGGGGCACAAAGAGATCTGACAATCATGTGAATACATTACCACACATTGATCTGCCCCCTGAGTCAGTACCCTATGTGGTTGTTCTGGCAGGGGTCCCGGGTCTATCAGAGGGCAGATCTGAATCATATACTGAGTTAAAGAACAAAACTATTCACTGCTTGAATACTAACAGACCACTTCCTCCAAATGTACATAGTCAAATTCTGGGGCATATTACCAAGGGCATTATCGCCGCATTAGCGGGACTTTTTCCCGCTAATGCGGCGATAATTTTATCGACCTATTACCAAGCTGTCGCTAACACCAGTTAGCGACAGCTTGTAGGCGATAGCGGGCATTTAGGGGCCCCCTTTGCATTTCAGCGATAATTATCGCTAATGACATGCAAAGTGGGCGTGCCAAGATGTTAGCGACTGAAAACAGTCGCTAACATCTCTAACTCCTATTAACAACTTTAGAAAATATTCGCGCTAAGCGCGAATATCTCCAAAGGCTAACGCCTGCTAAAAGCAGTTCTTAGCCATGTTATCCAATGGAAGGTGGATAACATGGATAATAGCATTGTCACGATAATGCATGAATATCGCTGATTTTTCAGCGATATTCATGCATTTTGCAGAATTTTTACCACTTTTGAGATAAACCTTGATAATATCAAGGTATCTCCGCGGTAAAAATCCTCGGTGCTCGGCGATATTTTTTTCCCGCTGACCAAGCAATAGCGATAATTATCGCTATTGATTGGTAATATGCCCCTCTGTTTCCCTGTAGAGTAAGCTGGGTGGGGTGGAGGAAGAAAGATATTCCAGGTGACTGCATAGTAGTCAACTTTGGGGATAGGCGGGCTGTGTCTCATATCTGTGAGGGACCACCTCAAAACTTGTGAACATCCATTCGGGGATTGGACCTTAGTTATTTTTATAGTACTATGCCAAGTAGGGAGCAGTTTGGGTACTTTGCACATCAAGAAATCACCAATGGGGATGCAGCGTGTCCTAGAGGAATTTAGTCAGTTTTGCAGGAGGAGGAACTTGGTGGTTAACATCACAAAGACAAAATATCGTTTTTTGTTGCGAATTCTATCAATTGCCCACACCCCATAATGGATGGTAACCCTCTAGATAGGGTCTCCATCTTTGATTATTTAGGACTTACTCTAAATGATAAAATGGGGTGGGGCTCACAAATCAATAAGGCAAATTTAAAACTAACCCAGGCCGTCTGAGGGATTTTAAAACTCCATAAAACCTCGGCTGTAAAGGCCATAAGTCTGCCATTAGAAATTTGTAAATACAAGAAATTTGTAAATACAAGCTACGGGGCAGAACTGTGGGGGCACTGTGCAGCGAATGTCCTCACAGTAACCGAAAATAGTTTTATGAAACAGATTCTAAGTCTGACCAAAAATACACCCCTAGTTCCGCTTAGAATGGATCTGGGTATCTGCCCCATAGCGGACCTAATATCGTCGCGTCCATTGATGTACTGGCGACGTCTTTTGAGCACCCAAGAACTGGCCCACTATAGGGACGAAATAAAAGCGGTACTGTCCATATTGGGGGCAGGGAGAATCCCCTGGCTGGCTTTTATTAGGGACACATTTAGAGCAATGGGCTGGGAAGATCTATGGATTACACCTGAAATATCATGTCCGTAAATTTCAAAAAAGTCCCTAGCATGCTCTATGAAGGACTATAATTTGTCATGCATCGTACAGATGGTTGACCCTTCCAGCCTAACCAATGGGTTTCTCGATTTCAAGTGCCAATATAATTTATTTATTTATTTATTTATTTAATGGTTTTGTAAAGCGCATAGTAACTCCGAAGAGCATCCCAGCGCTGATCTGCTTCTCCAGGGTTTTGGCCAACTAATGGGATTATATTTGCGAGAAAAGGAAGGTCTTTAAGGTCTTTCTGAACTGGAGATAGTTCAGTTCAGTCCTAAGTTTCCGGGGTAGCTGGTTCCATCTCTTCGCCGTGTGAACCGAGAAGCGACGGCCACCGGTCTTAGCTTTCCTCACTCTAGGGACTACGATGAGATTTTCAGAATTAGACCGGAGATCCCTCTCTGCTTTGTATGGAATTAAGAGTTCTCTCAGAAGGGGGGGACCGTTATTGTTGAGTGTTTTGTGGGCCAGACAGAGGGCTTTGAACAAGACCCTTTCTCTGACTGGGAGCCAGTGGAGAGAGTTGAGGGCTGGCCTGGCGGAGGATCTTCCAGGTGTGCCCGTAAGTAGGCGGGCTGCGGCATTTTGGACTTTCTGCAGTGAATTCAGGGTGGCTTCAGGAGCTCCCAAGTATATAGCGTTGCAGTAGTCTAATCTTGCCAGGATTAGACCCTGAATGAGGAGCCTCCTTGCGGTCTTTGGGAGCAAGGGAAAGATCTTCCTGCAGGCTCTAAGTAGTCCAAAGCATGTTCCAGCAGTTCTCTTAGCCTGGGTTCTGAAACTCATGTCCTTCTCAATCCACACACCCAGGCTCTTGACTTCTTCCTTAGGTGTGGGAGGTTCCCCAAGGCACCTGGGCCAGAGGTGAGATGGTAGGGAGGGCCCATTGTGGCCCATCAGGAGGATCTCAGTCTTGGACCCGTTCAATTTTAATGAGGAGAGGTTCATCCATCGGTGGACTTCAGAGAGGCAGCTGTGGAGGTCGGATGGGGCGTGGTGAGGGTGGGAGAGGGTAACTACCAGCTGAGTGTCGTCGGCGTAGTTGATGACTGACACGCCGTACGAGCTGACCCTCTTCTCCAGTGGGGCCATGTACACGTTGAAAAGTGTAGGGCTCAAGGATGAGCCCTGTGGCACTCCACACCGGAGGGGGATGATGGATGAGCAGCTGTCGTTTTCCCGCACCTGGAAGGAGCGTCCAGTCAAAAAGGATTCTAGCCATTTCAGGGCCAGACCCTTTAGTCCGATCTCTCCCAGTCGGTGGATTAGGGTGGGATGGTCTACAGTGTCGAAGGCCGCACTGAGGTCTAGGAGGATCACTGCCACTGATCCTCCCGTATCCAGAATGCTTCTGGCCCTCTCCACTGCTGTCAGGAGGGCGATGTCGGTGCCCTGACCTGGCCGAAACCCTGTCTGGGAGGCCGCTAAGAGGTTGTTGCTTTCTAGGTAAAGCGATAGTTGTTTATTTACCAACTTCTCAGCGATCTTGCTGTTTCCAGGGAGAAGGGATATGGGCCTGTAGTTGGCGAGGTCCTGCGGGTCTAACGAGGGTTTTTTCAGCAGACCTTTGACTGCTGCCGCTTTCCAGCTGGGGGGGACAATGCCCTCTGAAAAGGAGGAATTGATCAGGGCCGTGAGGGGGGGATGATGGTATTTGACACTTTTTTTAGGAAGCGGAGGGGAGCAGGATCAAGGGGAGAGCCACTTTTAATTGCGGCCAACATAGCTCCTACTTCTTCCGTTGTCACGGGCCCGAAGGTGTCCAGGGAGGGTTGGGGGGGTGGTGGCAGTGGAGGGTTGGCGGTAGTGATGGTAGGATCCGGCTGTGTGGGGTCCTGTTCGAGGGGGGGAATGGTTAGGAGAATGTTTTGAATCTTCTCATCGAAGAAAGTGGCTAATTTTTGGCATTTGGTTTCCGCTGCTTTGGGGTCGAGGGGTTTGAGTGGGGGGTCAGGGGCGTGGAGTAGTTCTTTTAGAACTGAGTAAGTTTCATGTGCCGAACAGGCCGCGTTTTTAATTCTGTCCTCGTAGAAACTAGCTTTGATGCTACGGAGCTCTTTTTTATAGGATTTTACCGCAGCGCGGAATGCTTCTTTCCGTTCCTCGGTTTTTTCCTTCCTCCAGTTACGCTCATGTCTTTTGCACGCCTTACGTAGCAGATTGAGTTCCGGGGTATACCAGGGTGAGGGGTTGACTCTCTTTATGTGTCTAAGAGAGTGGGTTTTGGGCAGTATGGCGTCCAGTGATTGAGTGATCCAGGTACTGAATTTCTTATCCCCTTCTAAGGTGTTATTGGGGGGATGAGGAACGTTTTCTCGGAGTTTGGCTGCCCAGACATCTGGTTCCAATTTTTGCCATTGTCTGGAGTACGTTCTAATTTTTGGGAGTGGCGGGGGCACAGTAATAATGTCCCAAGCTAAGTTTGAGCGAGCGATAGACACCATGCAACCCATTTTAGTTAAAAAATTGTACCTTCAATTTAGATATGGGACCCTCCCACTAAACACCCGAACAAATGGTTGGGCAGGCAGTATAGGCTGCCTTTGCCCTGGGTGTCTGGTGGAGGAAGAAACCGTGATTCACGTGGTTTTCTTCTGTCCGGTGTATAAGAGTCCTCGATCCAAGTGGGGGATGCAACTTTGCAGAAACCTGGGCATTAGAAATTACTCAGAATTGTATAGGATTCTAAAAAAAGACACTGAGCCGGTTTTTGCTGTTGTGATCTCAACATTTTTATTTGCAATGTGGTCTAAGCGTAGGTGTCTCCTCAACTGTTGCAATGTGAGATTATAACATCTGTAAGTTTATCTATCTTTGCACAAGGATCACGTGAGATTAATGGCAAATGTACCGGCACTTGTTGATCTAAAAGACTGAAATATATTAAATGGCTGTTAGCTGATGACGGGCTTTGGTTATTTTTTAATATGAAACTTTGTATCTGGTTTTAATATTCAGATATTAAATTATATTTTTTAACATATTTATACATTTCCCATAATTGCTGAACATCTACTGGCCTAATTCTCTAAAAGTGAGCCCATATTTGTTTGAGTAGCATGTATTTTTGTATTTGCAAATGGACTATTTTCCTGATTCTTTTAACAGATTGTTAAAACTGTATTCTTTTGTTTGTATGTACTTGTATGGCTGTAATAGCTGAAATAAAGTTCAATGAATGAATGAATGTAATCTCGAATGTGACCAGAAATGTGGCCATGGTATAAATTAATTAAAGAATTGCTAACGAAATACACACAAAAATTAAAAATGGATATCTCTCTATCTATATACATGTAAATTGTATTTGTATTCACAAAATACAGATGCTGTTGAACATGCCTTGATATGGGTATACTTCTTTTGAAATATTTTTGCTTCATACCTCTTCTTTCTGTATTTTATTCATTTGTTTCTTTATCCAGGTTCCCTTTTATTAGTTTGAGCATTATAGAAGACTTTAAAAAAGGTATACAATTTAGCATAAAATACGTGGTTTAAAGGACTCAAAAGTAAACTACCATAGAGAGAGGGGGCCGACTAGGTTGACTGTGGAAAACAATGAGGTTATGTCCACATATGCAGATTAAACATGTATGGAGATTACAATTATGAAACTATTACTACTGGTTTGCTGAGCTATTTGCAAGGCATTATTTAAAACGCACAGAGATTATAAGTCTAAGTGCTTTTCTGTCGAAACTTACTGACTGAATTAGCAGGTACATGAAGCACTTTCTCTGCAGATATTGCAAGATCTTAGCAAGAAAATTATGAATTAGAAGTTGTCCGGATATTGAAGTAAGTTTTTGAATGTATCGGGAAAAGGGCTAGGGTATTTCAAGAACATTGTCTGGTGTGCAAATGATTCATTTTCAATGTTATAAATAATTGAATCACCCCCACTGCTCATAATCAAGGCTATGATTGCATCTCAGCTTCTGGTGACATTCTATTAAAATCTCGACCTTCTGCCTTATGACCTCATAATAGGTATTGTTATAATTATCGCTAGTTTGTGAACGGAAGCATCTGTGAAACTTTATTTCTCATTAACGTGCCACCATCTCCTTTGTGCATCAATACGAACCTAGATCAGTATTCCATTTGAACACGACACGCTTTTCTTTCATTCGTTTGGGAGAAGATATTAGTGCTTTGAATGGCATATAGCTACACTTTCATAGTTCCAATAGATGCATTTCAATTCGAATTTGGTTGGGGTAGGTTTGACATTAAAGTATATATGAAGTATTATACAATGTGGGGCACCAAGGCACTTGCTAAGTGCATAAGGATGCGGTGCGTGGACTTTTTATGGTACTTTTTAAATTGTCAAATATTAATTCATAACACTGCAGCAAAGAGTGCAGTCTAATAAAATGCATATTTGGAGTTGTTGGGATGATAGCAAAGGAGGGTACTGGGAAGTGATGAGAATAAATACCTAAAAAAATATATCAAGAAACAGCTTACAAAGGTGGAATAGGTTTACTGAGTCTTCCCAGAATGTGAAGGGCTTACTATTTTGACATGACATGTAAAGAGAAGCGTAAGGGCAAAAGTTATTTGTGAAATGTGCAGAGGGCGTGGACTTGAAAATGTATCTTTCTAAAAGTGATTGACTGCTAGGTACTCACAACATTTATACAAAGTTATTATTTCATTTTTCTTTAAATGAGCTTTTAGTGTGCATGATTTTGGCTTGCCTATGTTTCTTCAGGAGTTTGGGTATGCTCTGGTAATCCTTTACCTTTATAGCATTGTATTGAGAGTAATTTCCATGAGCTTAATTTCTAGTTTGTAGTTCAGTTATCCAATTCCTGTTCCTTATTGGATGGCTGCTGGGTCCCTTTTATACAACCCCTCTTGGTGCAAAACAAGGTCTATCAGAGTACCAAGAGAGTGGTAGGAAGTATTGACAACAGGGCAAAGAAAAGGAAAACTATAGTTGAGTGTAAATGATTTGGACCATCTAAACCCTGCAGCAAATTCTTCACTGGTTTCCCTGTCCAAAACAGAATCAATTTCAAAGCTCTGTTGCTGGCTCAAATAGATTTTAATACTCTGGGCAAAATATCTGTCTGATTGTTTCCAGCATTATTGTCAAGCTGGAGCATTGAGATCTTCTTATGTTCATCTGGCTGAAATTCGCGTTTCGGGAGGGGATGATGCTTCTTCTCTGTCTTGGCAGCCAAAGCACAGAAATATCTTTTGATACTCTATCTTTGGTGCAATGAGTTTCACTTTAGAACACTCCTAAATTATGGTTGTTCTCTATTTGTTAACCTGGTTTTGAGAACAGGATCCTGTGGTCTTTCAGCTGAGGGATACTCATTTTTGGGGTAGCAGCCATGCTCTATAAATGTCTTCATTCATTGATTCAATAATATGTGTGCATGTTACTGCACAGTGTGATTGATACATTCAGGATACGGCCTCATTTATCAAATTGTCATGATGCACTGAGTGCCATAACTCTGTTCTTCCTTTTCAACTGATTCATATGTTTCTATATTTTTTATCTATGATGTTAGTCTGTATAAGGACTTGACTTCAGATACTCAATTATTTCACATGATCACTATTGACTTTATACATAGGTGAACTGGGTTTCATTTGATTCTTCTCTGTGCTGGTCACCATGCGGTCTCCACAAACAACAATACACAAGTTATTTGGTCAGGTTTGTGTTCAGGTTAGCTTATCGTTGGCGCTCCTTTAAATTCTTTTCCCAGAAATTCAAAGGTAATTACCTCCACCAAACCCTTCAAATCAAATCCCAAATTGGACAAGAGCTATTGATTTCATCCATTAGGGAATTAATATCCCTGTTAGAATATGGCATTTTCAAAAACGTTTTTCTAAAATACATACCTACACTTCATGAACTCTTATACCCATGAATTCACACTCATAAATCGAGAGTCCAGATCCAAGACACATCTTGAGTTAAGACAGTATGCATAGATCTCCTGTTTCTTGTGGAGGCAATATAATAGATTGATTGATTGAGTAATGCTTTATTCGATAAAAAACATATCTTGTAGCAAATTGCAATACAATTAAAATACGTTATTTTGCAGGTCCCCTTTAAAACATTGATACTTCAATAAAAACAGACGTTAAAAACCAATATAAAAACAACCATTTAAATAGATAACAAAAGCCTTTTACTTCGGATGAACCATGCCCGACTTAAAAATTTAGAAACACCGCATAAAAACAGAGTCCGAGTGTCCGACTTCAGAATGCGTCGGGCCACAATATGGTGCAGATTGCCAAGTTCACGCAAATGGGTTTCAACCAGCAGTGTCTTGGCACTTCATATGCCGGACATTCAAACATCAGGTCGGCAACAGATTCAATTTGTGACGGGAAAACTGGGCAATAACGTGAGGTCATGGACGTAGCCTTCCAGCGCGCAGTCAGTTCATTTACTGGGAGGGTGCCCACTCTGAATTTAAAGTACAGCGCCCGGTCAATTGGGTTGGTAATAATGTTGAGATATGGTTCATAGGCGGGCACTTCCTTGAGCCTCTGGAACTCAGTAGTGATTCTGCCATGCTTTGAATTAGAATTGTTACTACTGGTTATCCAGTTCCAATACAGTTTCTTTAGAGTGGCCTTCGGGGGAGTAGTTCTAGCGACCCAGGCATCTCCGAGGCCCAACTCACATAGTAAGGTTTTAACATCTTTTAACCACTTAATTTGAGACCATACATGCATTGGCATTATCGCCGAAAGGCCTTCTGCATAAGAGGCAATATAATAGAAATGTGTTTCATATTTATTGCTCCAACTTCAACTTACTCCAGTACAATTATTGCTGTTAAAAGAAAATTCCATCCTCTTCTTGTGATAAAAAGTAATTCTCAGAAATGGTAGCCTCAATGAGGTTGGGATCTTGTTATTTTAAAAAAGCCCTCACTGAAATGCAGTGTAGCTTACTGTAGGCCGATCACTGGGCACCCCATGATAAGCAAACTCATAAAAAAAACAAATGCAGGCCAATGATATCTTCTCTACAGCTTGAGTCATACCTTTTGTTCTTGCAGAACAGGTTGTATTGTAAGTTAGGAACTTAGAAAGCTCTATGGGTCCTTTGGAAAGACGTCCAGGTTTTGATTAATAAAGGAAATGCTTGTTTTATGGGGCTTTCATACTTGTCAGCTTGCCTTGACTTTGTACATCTAGACAGGTTGTCCATGGTGTGAAATGCACAATTGCCTCTTTGGACTGGGTCTTGTTGTGCCTGTTCAACTGTCGGCAGCAAGCCAAATAAGGTGCTCTCTATTTACATATAACTCCTACTTTATTTCCTGGGTCTTAAAAGTCTTCTTGCTTGTCCTGTGCATTTTAATGTATACCTATTGTTGTTACGGGTGTTTCAATTACTGGGTAAGGTTAAAATGGAGGTGCCCTTCTATGGTGATTACAGCAGGACATACATTAAAATGCCAGCAACCTCAGCTGCAATTAGGAAACTATAGAATGCATGCTAGCACTCAAGGAATGGGTATCATCTAGTTAGCTTCTAGTCAACAGTTCAAAGAGTGAAGTTTTTTTCAGCCAAATGTGACTGCTCTTTTTCAAAATTCCCCTTCCTCTGTTATATTGAGTTACAAAAAACAAATCCCCTGTAATCGACATCGTTCTTGATGCTGATACAACTCTGACTTCAGATGTCTGTATTTTTGTCAAGATGATCTATTTCCAGTGTGAGAAATGTGGTTTTATCTGTCATCTATTATCCATGAAACACAGAGGGTTTAGACAATTGCAATACCCTTTATGGTGGCATACCAGCTAATTCCATTTGTAGGTTCTAAATCGAAATTGCATCAGTAAAACATGGATGTATGACGTTACAACGCATACTTTTACTCCGCATACCATTACAACGCGGTATTCACAACGCATACCGTTACAACACATAGCGCTTTGGGGTGCTGGATAGTGGTAAGTATAATTTACTATTCTAACTCCAGTCCCCGTGGACCCTAGGGAAGGTGTTGGATAGTAAATTAAACTTACCTCTTATCCTAGAGCGCCCCCCAGCGCAATGCGTTGTAATGGTATGCGTTGTAATGCCTGCGTTGTAGTGGTAGTGCGTTGTAAAAATTGCGTTGTAACAGGTGAATACCGTAAAACATGGTATTAGTCTAAGTAAGCAGTGTCATATTTGAACAATTAGATCAATATTGTGTTGTTTACCACTTACGGTGATAGTTCTATTTATATTGTCCTTTTTAGTCCTCAATTAACTGTTCAATGTTGCCTTAGTGTATTTCCACGAGGCATTGTTCCCCTATACACTGGTCTGTACTCTTAGATGCCCCGACAAATATCTATTGGTTGTACCCACTTTCGAGATGCCTTCTAAAGGGAAAGTCCTTTCTCTATTGTAACCACCAAATCATGCAATTGTCTCCATCTCCTTTCATAAAGATCATAAAGCTTCTTAGAATGTTTCAAAATGAATTTCGAAAACGTGCCTTCTGTAAGTCCACATAGATATTAACTTTCACATTACCCTATAGGGACCCACAAGTACCTAGAGATCCACTGGTAAGATTTCTAGAATGCTGCAATAGACTTTATTTATTTTGATCGTTTTAAATGGGCAGCCCTCACCCAAAACCCATCAGCTGCTGTACAAAATATATAAATTACATACAATGACAAAATACCAAACATAAAACTCCAAGAATATCAATACAATTCAGCTAAAAGTAATGAGAAAAAGTACATTTAAAAAAAGAATCAATTCAGCTAGTCAAATCAATTTAATGTTCCATCAATTCCGGCAGATCTAATGAGAAGTAATGGTTTTAAATTTTCTCTAGATGACTGAAATCTCAGGTCCTGACCAAAAGTATGACAAAGGAAATCCAATAAGTGGGATCTCACGGTGAGCAGGGTCGGAGTGGGATAGAAAATAGGCATGGGGAAGTAAATGTGGCTCCCAGAAGTAAATTTGAAAGCCAAAGAAAGTGGCTCGCATTTGTAAATTGGGGCAGTTGAGAACCTGTAAAGAACTTGTATAAGAGATTTCCAGTGTATTATAGATAGCATGAATGTGAGCTTAGTGCAGGCAATATTTGTTTTAGAATAAGGGAAATCAACATTAAAAATTGGCGCTAGAGATTAAAAAACGGGCCCACAATCATTCACAAAAACTGGCTCATACGCTCAACTGTACATAAGGCACCCTTTGACGCTATTGTTAGTGTGAATGGGGTGTGCAGTTGGTGTTGTGTTGGGCATTCCATCACAACACCCATTGTATTTGACGCTGCCCCCCATGTACAAGGGTGGCGTACATAGGAGGCAGCGCCAAAATTAAGTTGCCGAAACGAGGAGAAATGCATTATTTCTCCTCGTTTTTGCTTTTTCCATGTGTGCTGCCATGGTTTGTTTATGTGCAGGAAGTTATCCCTTCCTGTACCTAAACAAACCTTTACAAAAATGCAATGTTGTCAATTTTATGTGTGCTGCATGAAACAGTACTCATAAAAGTTACAAAATGGCACTTTAGGATTTTTCATGTGCAGGAAGGAACACCTTCCTACATATGAACAATCCTCCCCTGCACACAGACACCCTTGCCCTTTGGTGCAAGGGTGCCTGCGTTGGCGCTAAGTTGCTAAACTTAGAACCATCGCAGGGGGAAACGCAAGGCTGCACCACATTCTTGTAAATATGGTGCAGCCTTGCGTTTCAGAAGTGGCAGAGCGTGTCGTTAAGCCAAGAAGGCTAACAACATGCTCCGTCACTTCCTAGTACATAGCCCCCTAAATTTCCCGAAGTTCCCAGTTAAATGTATGTGCTCTGCAAAGTAAATTGCTTAAAAACAGGCACACAGCTATGACTTGCATGAATAGCATTTTCATGATACAGCCCTGAGTGTCTTGAAAAAGACAAATACCAAATTTAAATGAATGTGAAAATGAAGAGGAAGTCAATATAGTAACAACTAAATGGGGTATAATTAGCCAACTCCTTCCCAAATGTCATCATTCATGCAGCTGAGAGTGAGAAGGACTATAGAGGCACAAAAGTGGAAACTGGTAGGGCTGTAACAAGAGCATTTTATCCTTTCTATCTGGCAATCAGAGCCTGGGAACCAGAATTAAAATCCAGTTGTTGAAATAAATGGTTTTATTTTGGATAACAGTTGTATTGAATATTAAATTGTCCAAAAGCATCTATAGGTATAACTCAGTTTTGTTTGGATTTCATAACTAAAAAAGTTAGACCACCCAGTTCTCTAGGTCTCATCTACAGACCACCAGGACCCCGCACACAATTCAGCGAAGACATCACTGACTTTATCAGCCCACACGCCCTCCCCTCCGAGGACTACATTCTCCTAGGGGACCTCAACTTCCACCTGGAAAATAACAACGACAGCAACACCACCACCCTTCTGGACAACCTTGCCAATCTCGGACTCAAACAACTGGTAAACACCCCCACCCACTACGCCGGACACACGCTCGACCCAATCTTCTCCTTCTGCAAACACGTCTCCTTCAATCACGCCACAGGACTCCACTGGACGGACCACAGCTGCGTCCACTTCAACTTCAGAAAGACCACGACCCACCACCACCCACAACAAGTCCCCCGCAGAAACTGGAACAAAATTACCACCGACCAGCTCACCACATCACTAAACCGAAACCCTCCCGCAAAATCATCGGACCCAAATCAAGCAGCCATCAATCTCACACAATGGATCACCCACTGCGCTGACGAACTAGCACCCTTGAAAAACCACCACAACAAGCCAGGTAGCAAAAAAGCCTCCTGGTTCAATGACGACCTCAAGAACTCCAAAAAGAACTGCCGCACCCTCGAGAAAGCCTGGAGAAAAAACCCAACCACAAACAACATGACCGCCCTCAAGGACGCCACCCGCAAACACCACCAGCTGATCCGATCCACCAAGAAATCAACATTCAAGGATCAACTCGACAACAACGCCCACAACAGCAAGGAACTCTTCAGCATCGTCAAAGAGCTTACCAACCCCAGCGCCAGCACCAACGACATCACTCCCTCTCAAGACCTCTGCGACTCTCTAGCCTCGTTCTTCCACAGCAAAATCGCTGACATACATAATAGCTTCGGCGACCAGTCCACCCCCCTTACCATCGAACTGAAGCCCCCCACCACCACCCTTTGCGCCTGGAACCCAATCAGTACCGAAGACACCATCCGCTTGATGAACTCCATTCACTCCGGATCACCAACCAACCCATGCCCCCACCACATCTTTAACAAGGCCAACTCCATCATCGCACCCCATCTCAGGGATATCATCAACTGCTCCCTCAACACCGCCACCTTCCCGGAAAGCTGGAAACATGCCGAATTCAATGCCCTCCTGAAGAAACCTACCGCAGACCCCACCGAACTTAGGAACTACCGCACCATCTCGCTCCTCCCTTTTCCTGCCAAAGTCATAGAGAAGACCGTCAACAGTCAGCTCTCCGCCTTCCTCAAATCTAACAACTCCCTCAACCCCTCACAGTCCGGCTTCCGAGACAAACACAGCACCTAAACCGCCCTCATCGCAGCCACAGACGACATCTGAACACTACTTGACAACGGGGAAACAGCTGCCCTCATCCTCTTGGACCTCTCCGCAGCGTTTGACACGGTCTGTCATAGCACCCTTGTACACCGCCTCAGCAACGTTGGGATACAAGGAAAAGCACTGGATTGGATCGTCTCGTTCCTAGCCGGAAGAACCCAGAGAGTCCGCCCCCACCCTTTCAGATCAGAGGCCACTGAAGTCATCTGCGGCGTACCACAAGGATCATCGCTCAGCCCCACCCTCTTCAACGTCTACATCAATCAATCAATCAATGACACTTATAGAGCGCGCTACATACCCGTAGGGTCTCAAGGCGCTGGGGGGGGGGGGGTGCCGCTACTGCTCGAACAGCCAGGTCTTCAGCTTCTTCCTGAAGGAGAGGTGGTCTTGGGTCAGGCGCAGGTCGGTCGGGAGGGAGTTCCAGGTCTTGGCGGCCAGGTGGGAGAAGGACCTTCCTCCTGTAGTCGCTCTTCGGATGCGGGGGACGGCGGCGAGCGCGTGGTTGGCTGATCGGAGGTGGCGTTTGGGAGCGTAGAAGTTGATCCGGCTGTTGAGGTAGCTCGGGCCTTGGTCGTGTAGGGCTTTGTGTGCGTGGGTGAGGAGGCGGAAGGTGATTCTTTTGTTGACGGGGAGCCAGTGAAGGTCTCTCAGATGTCGGGTGATGTGGCTGGTTCGTGGGATGTCGAGGATGAGTCTAGCTGAGGCGTTCTGGATCCGCTGGAGTCTCTTCTGGAGCTTGGCGGTGGTACCGGCGTAGAGGGCGTTGCCGTAGTCCAGTCGGCTGGTGACGAGGGCCTGGGTGACGGTCTTCCTGGTCTCGGTGGGGATCCACCGGAAGATCTTCCGTAGCATGCGTAGGATGTTGAAGCACGCCGAGGAGACGTTGTTGACCTGCCTGGTCATGGAGAGGGAGGAGTCCAGGATGAAGCCCAGGTTGCGTGCATGGTCTGTCGGTTTGGGTGCGGTGCCCAGGGCGGGAGGCCACCAGGAGTCGTCCCAGGCGGAGGGGGAAGAGCCCAGGATGAGGACCTCCGTCTTGTCCGAGTTCAGTTTCAGGCGGCTGGTCGTCATCCACTCGGCTACCTCTTTCATCCCTTCGTGCAGGTTGGCTCTGGCGGAGGCGGGGTCGTTGGTCAGGGAGAGGATCAGCTGGGTGTCGTCGGCGTAGGAGATTATGCTGAGGTTGTGTTTGCGTACGATGGCCGCGAGGGGGCTCATGTAGACGTTGAAGAGGGTGGGGCTCAGAGATGATCCTTGAGGGACGCCGCAGATGACTTCGGAGGCCTCTGACTTGTACGGTGGTAGGCGGACTCTCTGTGTTCTTCCGTCGAGGAAGGAGATGATCCATTCCAGCGCCTTGTCCTGGATTCCGATGTTGCTGAGGCGCTGTACTAGGGTGCGGTGGCAGACCGTGTCGAATGCCGCGGAGAGGTCTAGGAGGATGAGGGCCGCTGTTTCTCCATTGTCCATCAGGGCTCGGATGTCATCGGTGGCGGCGATGAGGGCGGTCTCGGTGCTGTGATTGGCTCGGAAGCCGGACTGTGAGGGGTCGAGGGATCCGTTCGTCTCGAGGAAGGCGGCCATCTGCTTGTTGACGGTCTTCTCGATGACTTTGGCTGGAAACGGGAGGAGCGAGATGGGGCGGTAGTTCTTGAGTTCGGTGGGGTCCGCTGTTGGTTTCTTGAGTAGGGCGCTGAGTTCGGCAGTACATGAGCCCCCTCGCATCCATCGCACGCCAGCACAACCTCAACATCATCTCCTACGCTGACGACACACAGCTGATCCTCTCCCTCACCAAAGACCCAAACATGCCAAAACCAACCTACACGAAGGGATGAAAGACGTAGCCGAGTGGATGAAGAACAGCCGCTTAAAACTGAATTCAGACAAGACGGAAGTCCTCATCCTAGGATCATCCCCCTCTGCATGGGACGACTCATGGTGGCCACCGGCCCTGGGCAGCACACCCATACCAACGGACCATGCTCGCAACATGGGATTCATTCTAGACTCCACCCTCTCGATGACCAGACAAGTCAACGCCATCTCATCATCAGTTTTAACATCTTACGTATGCTCAGAATGATCTTCAGATGGATTCCCACTGAAACAAGAAAGACGGTCACCCAAGCACTTGTCACAAGCCAGCTGGACTACGGAAACACCCTTTACGCCGGAACCACAGCCAAATTACAGAAAAAACTCCAACGCATTCAGAACGCCTCCGCCCGACTCATCCTAGACATACCCTGCCACAATCACATCTCCGATCACCTGAGAGACCTTCACTGGCTCCCCGTCACCAAGAGAATAACGTTCCACCTCCTCACCCACGCACACAAAGCCCTCTACAACCTAGGACCCAAAAACCTCAACACACGCCTGACATTCTACACCCCCACCCGCCAACTACGATCATCCAATCAAGCCCTCACTGTGATTCCACGCATTCGAAGAGCCACCATGGGAGGAAGATCATTCTCCTACTTAGCGGCCAAAACCTGGAATTCTCTCCCCACCCACCTCCGCCTCACACAGAACCACCTCTCCTTCAGAAAACATCTCAAAACTTGACTATTTGATAGGTAGCGACTCCCTCCCCTCAAGTGCCTTGAGACCCTCTGGGTGAGTAGTGCGCTATACAAATCTTGACTTGACTTACTGTCATGATTCTCATGTTCAGTAATGCTAGTAGCTTTCTGGTAGGAAGGGAAAGCAGAGCGAGGGATGAAAATGGGAGCTTAATTGTTCACAGTTTGCTTCTTGTGTCACACGAGGTGAAAATCACATGCCCCCATCCCCCAGTTTCACCCTGTGTAGCAAATTGGATACACTTTTAGGGGTAAGGAATGTGGTCTTTAAAATGTGTTTAGTCACATTCAAACCCACTAAGGAAGAAGGCAGATCTCAAGACAAAAAACAATCTTTGATTATGCTGTTGTTTTTCAATGTCAATTTCAATTTAGCTCTATAGACCATCACTCAACAGTTTATATTGTAAAATGTAAAGTTTCGCTGGTTGCACAACCCTTGCATACTACTGCATGCACCATCTCAATGCTGCCCTCTGTATACTAGCGCCCCTCTTCACGCCATAAACAGAAGAGCACGCAACTCTTCACTCCCTGACCCCTCCTGGAGAAGGTTAGTTGATCAGGAAATTCCAATTTTCATGGAAGGTAGATCTTTTGATGAGCACCAGGCAGAAGCTCTACAGGCATTCAGATAGAATAAATCCTGCTTTGGCCATCTGCAATCCAAACCTGCTGTGACATATTCGCATGATTGCAAGTCTGTTTTCCAAGGATTGGCAAGAGCAATAAGATGAATTGTGTGAATAATTGTTGGAATGGGTTACAGAGCTTCACAAGTACTTCTGTATTTCTGTTGGGCGGGGCTATGACCTTAATACTAAAGTTTAGGTGATGAAAGGAGGACACCACTCTGCAGCTCATTAAAGGGGCACCCAGGAGCGGCTCTAGGCTCATGGTGGCCCTGGGCAGGGAGCGTAGGTAGGGGGCCCCGGAAGAGGGGGTCAGAGCGGGGCGGAGCCTCCCCTGGAGCTCAGGAGGAGTCAGGGTGTTAGGAAGTGGAAAAGAGCCGGAGGCCACCAAATCCCTGCCAGGGGCCGCCACGCAAATGTGTATCCATCCTCAGAGGATTATTATATTAAGGATCTATATTGGCGTAGGGGCCCCTGGGGTTTGGTGGCCCTGTGCAGGTGCACAGCTTGCACATGCCTAAGCCCGGCCCTGGGGCACCCTATAGAGTACCAACCTACAATTTGGGGTTCGCTAAACTCTAAGGGCCTCTCAAATTTTACCAAGAATACAGACGAACTTCAAGAACAAAGAAAACAAGGTGCGATAGGAGAGCTGAACATTTTACAGGTGACTTTTATCTTCTGAGGCATCATGGATGCCCTATAGAATGAGTTGGGTAGGTATTCCTTCCTTGCAGAGGATGTACTGTTACTGCCAATAATTATACTGTTTGAAAAAATACAATCAGCTATGTAAGCTTATTAAAATGCTACAAAAAAGGAGAAAATCAGATCTAGGCATCATACATATTATAGCAAAACAAATACTGTTCTATGAAAAGAATACACAACAATTGTTGCATGTTAATATTTGCTACTGACAGGGTCCAATGTATACCCTTATCAGTTAATTAATGATGGACCACTTTTGGGTAACATTGGCGATTTATCCTAGAAACATTTTATCTTCGTACTGAAAATTATTTAGGAGATTCAGAATCTACAACAATGCAAACTGGAAGTGTACGCTTAGTTTGAAAAAGTGTATTGAGCATTCCCAGTGTAGCTTGGAGCATCTCTCCAAAATGTCCTAGCATGAAGCAGCTGAGGTTGCAACCTTTTCAGCACGATTGACACATTGTTTCAGAAAGTTTGACACTTTGTTTCAGCCCTCCAGAAATGAATTGTTAACCTACAAAAAAGTGCTACAACTTCAGTTTCTTTAACACGAAAAGTGCCGACATAATCAGGATGTGTTGCCACTACAGCAAAGTTTGCATTGCACGAGGGCTCCTCATAACTCCAGTTGAGGTCCACTGCAAAATGACTATTTTCACCAGATCGCTGGGATTTCTCTGCAGCAGAGCCAACTTCCTTTGCCCACCAGGCCTTTTTTTTTACTTCCCAGGCATAATTAAAAAAAATCACAAAAATAGGCATGAAAATAATTGTAACTTGTTCACTGGTTTTCTTGCAGGTAGGTTATAGTGATATCTGATTGAGGACATTTTGTAATCTTCAGCCACTGGAGAATAGTTCCAAATGGACCAGCAGGCTTAATTGACCTTGACCAGCTCTCTAGTTTTGGGGGCTCAAGACAACATTGGAGACAATTATATATTTTAGTCCTTTTCTGGATGGTCATGTACAGTTCATTGTGGCAACAGAAAATGCTCCTAGTCTTCTTCTGCTCCAGGTAATTAAATTGTGATGATGCACACATTACTTGTACTAAAATCCCAGGTTTTCCTTACCATTCTTTTCTGGTAGTATGCCCCAGTTCTTCTTCTAGTCCAGTTCACAATGCAAATCAATATGGTGTATGTATTGTTTCTCTCTTCTTAGGTCTTTCCTTTCATCTAATACATCCTAGGCCAGCCCAGCGATTTAGTTCAAAGACCATAGGTAATCTCGACTCCATGTCCCCATCAGCTGTAGCCACTGTTTTATCCTTGGCTCGTCAAGTCTATATCTAGCTCCCAACCTCACAAGAAGAATGGCTATTCAGAGGAGCATGCAACCTAGATGGCCTGGAATAATCTCTCCTTTCCAGGACATGTTGAACTTCCTTTGAAGTGATGTTGTGGGTTCTACAAAGTATGGAGGGCATTAGGTATGAATGACAATTGGCCGCTTGTAAAACATTGCCAATGATCTCTGGCAGATTAATGTTCATACATCAAACATGAATGCAGCACTACAATCGGAAACTGATCATCTCAATAACATTTGGATGGAATTACTTTTATGTTGCAAATATGATTCCAATAGTATTTTCTTGACATAAGGTGCATAATTACAGTTTTACATCTAAAGAAGGCTTTCCTTTACGTTTAGGAGCAAATGAGAAATATTTCAATCACTCTTGCACCCTATAAGGGCACTGTGTACAACCATGTACACCTGCTGTACACATACGGTTTATTAACTATTGTGTCGGGATTTGGCAATTTTAAGCTAATATTGTAGTAGTTTGAAAATAGAGTACATCTAACAGGGCTCCTTTAAGAGGCTTCAGCCATGAAAGAGGTCGACATCAGAAAATGCAGAGAGTGATAAGATGAGAGTGCTATGTCTATAAAGATGGACTCCTTCACAGTGTTCTTAAAAGTGACGCACCGGCGGCGCAAGGCCTTCATAAATAAGACCACAGATTCTTTTTAACTTCATACGAGAGGGAGGGCCTCTGGCCTTAGCCAAGGCCGCTTCAGATTCATAAACCTGTCGTAATAGCACACACCATTCCTTGACAGTCGGTTTAGTGGGTTTTATCCAAGTTCTGCCAAAACATAATCAGGCACAAACAATAATGATCGAGACTAGTGACCCTTCGTAGCCAGTATACTCTTGCTTAGACCCCAGGAGAACTTCTTTATCTGTAAATTGGAATTTGTATCTAAAACGTTCTGTAAGAAGAGAGGTTAGTTCTGCCCAAAATTGCTTAGCATTGGAAAATCAGCAAACATATTTAAATCTGCTGCATGTGCTTGTATTTTGGGCAATGAGACTTATGAGGAGCTCGGCACGTTGCCCATTTAGAGATACACTCCTGCGTGTAGAATAACATGAAGATTGTCCTGAAATGCTGAAACTCCAGACTAACAGAGGTCACTGATCAGTATAAGTTTACCAAGGCACCCTGAATGTCATTCACTGTTATCTCGGATGCAAGGAGCCGGCACAATCTCACAGATATTTGCAGGGTATCATCTTGTATCAGTGAAATACGTTTCTGATAGAATACTCTGATGGAGATCCTAAGAGATGTCCCATATATATTTCTGATGTAACCAGTTCAGCTTGCAGAGAAAATCTCAATTCTAATGAAAATGTGTCATTTTTCATCATACATCTATTTCAATTCACATAAAACAACGTTCCAAACAAGGCTTCTCATGAGCTCATTACGGAGGATATGTGGATAAACCAATTACAGAGAGTCTGTGAATCTTAGGGTGTGGCCCAATAATTCATTTTTTAACATTCCTTCTCTACAGGGGGATTTTATGATGGGGCCTCCTGAATAAAGCTAGCTTCGAGATTTAATGCATCAATTTCAAATGGCTGTGTCTAACTAGAAGATCACAGGCTTGTATCACTGAGTTGCACTAAGCCTCCGATTGGACGATAAATTGATTGCCATTAAGTGAAAGTGCCAAAAAATCAGTTGTTCTTATTATGACTTTCTAACAAGTTTGTATTATTGTACTACATACATAATAGCAGTGGGTGCCCTTTTCTCTCAGGTAACCAAATTAAACGTCGATTATGCTGATTCAGTGCTCGACACACTCATTTTGGAAACTAAAACATATTTATTCATTGTAATTGGTAAAACAAATGTGTCAGATACAAAAAGCTAGGAATTGTAACACATTCAGTTAGCTTATAAATGACATTGTATCTGAACCATTGTACCAAAGAACGAGGTGAAATTATGGGTTTAGATTACAAGCAGTAATTTCAGAAAATGGCATTAAATTAATTTTGCCTGGCTTCGAAATCTATCTAACAATCATTGCAGCGGTAATGGTTCTCTGTCTTTTATTGTCCTCTGCTCTTTTTTCTTCAGCACTTTATCAGACTTCATTCGTTATTTAATTTTCCATAATCAGAAGTATTTGCATACGTGGTTTGCACATCTTTTGAATAAATAATTAAATAACTACATGTATACTGTGCCAGTAATAGGTAATGTTTCCAAAAAGGGGTTATTAAGAACAAAGGCACTAATAAACATGTATTTTTATTTAGTGAAAATATGGCATTTTACATTAGTACTCTATTTCGTCCTAACTAACTTGAAAAAACACTGCTTTCTACTTCACAGATTTCAAGGAACAATGCCTATAGAGTGAAAACAAGGGGGTACAATTCACAAGCCCTATTTGGCGATTTGATCTCTCACTGAGAGTCTTGAACCACCTTTGGTTTGATTCTGGACAAAAACCTGTGGTTTCAACTTCTATGCATGAGAAGACAGCGTGGCATAAACCACATATGCGTCTATCTACTGAGAGGAATATTATAATTATTGTAATTGTTGAAAGAGGGAAGGGGTGTCATTAGCCACTGAACGATCTGACTCATGGCACCCCCCACACTCTCCAACAGTAATCTTTCTTACTGGGTAGTTAGGCCAAACCTAATATGACACTGAAAATTGTGCTCAGTATCTTTCATGTCCCCTTGGAACTCCACATTGAAACGTTCAAGTTCAAGGTGACATGCTGGCTTCTGCAGTCCAATTTGCTTGTGCTCACTGAAGCAAGCATTAACATTTGAGTAATAAAGAAGTATGATTTCCGAGTGAATGGAGTTGTAACTATATCTAATTTAAACATTTAAATAAAAAACAGCTTCTTTTAAAATTAAGTCGCTAGGAGACATAACCAAACTACACCTTGCTGAAGAGTCAGAATCAGGGGGCAATCATTCTTGGATTGTGTTAGACCTGGCAACCTCAGGGTGGTCTTCCCCCAAACCGTTTGTCTTACTCCTCCATTTTTGCTGTTCTCGTTTTTTGTTACCCTTACAGCTCTGTGCACATTACCACTACTAACCAGTGCTAAAGTGAGTGTACTCTGTCCTTTACTCATGGTGAAATGGACTTACTCCCAATTCACCAATTGAATTTACTTGTAAGTCCCTAGTAAAGTGGCATCACATGTGACTAATCGCTAAAAGTGGACCAGCGGCGCTGATTGTCCCACCCACTTGAGTTGCACTTTAACCAGATGTCCAGCCTAACATTCCAGCCTGGGTGTGCAGTTGTAAATTTCCATTTCGGCCTGGAAAAATAAACTTTTTTGCAGGCCTAAGCCTTCCTTTTCCATACATATAAGTCAACCCTAGGATATAAGCAGCCCACAGGGAAGGGTACAGTATATTTAAAAAGTTGGACATGTACTGTTAAGTTTTTGCATGTCCTGATAGTAAAATAATTCTTAAATTCGTTTTTCACTATTGTAAGGGCTACTTCCCCCATAGGATACCATTTGAGTTCCCTTATTACATTGTACTTCCACATGGAAACAGGTAAACAGTTCATATTTGGCAACTGTAACATTATAATAAAAAATCCTCTTTTATGATGAAGTCAGATATTTGTTTACAATTCCGAAAATGCCACTTTTAGAAAGACTGATTGACATGTGGCTGGGTCCAAACTGACGAGGAACCAAGCAGAGAGAGAACATGTTTATTTCTGCACTCCTTAAATAGTTAGAGAAAAGATAGACTATTTCTGCATGTTTCTACACATTCAAGTTAGAACAGCTTTTTATTTGAAAAAAAATCTGACTTGTAGTCAACTGTTTGTAATTTCTACATTCAGCAAATAACTAACAGGTTGATGTGTTTAATTTTGCACTATTGGTTTCATTGTTATTCTTCATTTTTGCAAACATGTTTGCTCTTTCATATGACAGAGCAAAACAGCAAGGTTTTAAGTGGTTTGTGGCAGAGGAGATGGTGTGACCATGCATTATATTGGATGAAGTAACCACTGGAATACATGTGGAGGCTATTGCATGTCACCATGGAATTCCATAACCTTCTAAAGGACTCAGCCTTTGGTCTCATTTCTCTATCTGGTTATGGAACTCCTTGTGACTTACAATATTCTTATAATGTAAGGCAAAGGGGTACTTTATCTCCTATATAACATTCCCACTTAAATTTTCTGGCACAAATTCTGAAACATATTCAGATCTAGATGTCTCCACCACCTTAGCTCAAACCACAAAAAACTAAGGGGCCTATTAACAAGAACAGCGTTAAAAATTATTGCCGGTTTAGCGGCAGAAAATTGTATCTAAAGTGGTAATAATGTGCTTGATAATATGCCCTGGAGAATTCCAATAGAAGTCCATGTTCTGGTGTGAACATGGGCTTCTATTGGAATTCTCCAGGGCATATTATCAAGCCTGTTATCTCCGCTTTAGCAGCAGTTTTCTGCCGCTAAACCGGTGATAATTTTAATGCCGTTCTTGATAATATGCCCCTAAGTTCCTTCTAATTTCCTCTCCCAACTGCGCTATTCCTGTCCAATAATGACTCAGCAACTGAACCTAACTAGAATTCTACCCAGAACTTACATGTTGCGAAAAATCCATGGATTTCCTCCTGGACAAAAACCTCAATCTGCAATTACACATAATTGCCAACACTAAGAAACCACAGAACCAATTAAAAGTATAGAAAGGTTCACACCTCATTCCAGAAGAAGACCTCAAACAGGCCACCCATATTCTTTTCTTATCATAGCTTTACTCTGGTAACTCCCTGAGTTGTGGTATAAGCAAAACCAACCTACTTCCTTTCAAAGCAACTTGCCATGAAGCAACAGGATTCTACTCAGGCGTTACAAAATATGATCAGAGAACTCCCATACTAATTACATTTAACTGGAGAGTGCTTGAAGAAAAGAGTCAGTTCTAACTAACCTGCATCAGCCACAAAGCTGTCTATAATGGTACTCAAGAGTAGCCGGCTCACAATCTACATATCTCAGGAGATGAACTTACCCTGAGAAACTCAGATACGACACTTCAGAAACCCCATGATTTGACAAACAGTACAACAGGCCCTCATGTAGACTTTGATGCTATATCTGTGGTAACTCCAGGATACAGTAATTGTGTTACTGCAGCCTGGATATGCCCTATTTATTCATGCATAAATGGAGAGCACTTGCAGCCCTAAACATTTTGAACAAGTGCAACACCAAGGCTGGTTTTGCACACAGCCTGATGCAGGTGCTGTCAATATGTTTTCGAAGAGGTTGACACCTATTTACCAGTCGAGAGAATGGTCACATAGACTCTGGCAAGGATGTTCCAAATAATAATGACCTACTAGCTTGCTGCAATTTTTCAATTTGTGGAAAAGCAAAGAATCAATAAAAACAGGTCTCAGAATAACTGTAGCAGGATTTTAAAGGTGCTAGCATGGAATATCATCTAAGTGAGAAAGGTGTCACAATTTGCATACTCATTCAGTCATCCACCTATACATTTCTCTCGGTGAATTAAGCGCCTGTTCCAGACATCTGTCTGTAACCTAAATGTCACTCATGCCTTAACCGTTCATGTTCTGTGAGCAATGACAACTTGTACAACTCTGCAATGCTTGATATATTTTGAGGAAATGGAAAATTGCACTTATAGCCTTCTGTGGGAGAGGATAGACATGCTTTGTTATTGCCATGCTGTCCCTATTTCATGAGGAACTAAAGTTTGTACTATTTTTGCCCCATTGGTTCCTGCTTGTCCTACCCTTGCTGTACCTGTCCTCTGTAGAAGGGATGCTTGCACTGTTTTTGCCCAAGATGTCACTGTCTTATGAAGATAAGTGTTTCCACTGCTGTTGCCCCATTTTATAAAAAAAACAGAGAATAATTAGAATGACCTTACACAACATAACCATTCAATAACACAATTTTATTGGACCCGGAGGAAACCAAGTTGCAGGCCCTGGCCCAGAGACCCTGGTTTCAATCACAGATTCCCAGCTAGACCAAACTTTGACCCAAGCAATTGCTATTTGTCACTATGCTTCTTTTTCAGTGATCACCACATTTGGGCTGACCTGAAATAATTAAGTTCAGGATGTACAGTGATCTATTGTGTATGGTCTTGTAGACCCTAATGTTGCCCTATCTGTGGCAACAGCAAATGCTTTGTATAGCAGGCATGAGTGTTGTATGATGTTTCAACGCATGCTTTTACCATGCATGCCTTTACAACGTAAGTATTACAACGCAAGTCGTTACTACGAATTGCGTTGGGGGGCGCTGGATAGTGGAATAGTTTAATTTTCTATTCCAACTCCAGTCCCCATGGATAGTAGACAAGGTGTTGGATAGAAAATTAAATTATTCCCTATCCAACAGCGCCCTCCAGCGAAAGTCGTTGTAACGACTTTCATTGTAATTCCTGCGTTGTAATGGTAGTGCGTGGTAAAAGTTTCGTTGTAAACGATGTTCCCCAGGCATGAGACAAGAACTTGCCTCGTAGATCACTAATACAATTTTTATCAGGGCAGAAGGCGGAAAGAGTGAGATACCCATCCAAGATTTGTTTTGCCAAAGTCTAATCAAGAAATCTGGTTTCAATCCCAGTTGTCAAGCTTGACCATATTCAATGACCCAAGGCAATTACTTTCCTCCACTGTGCCTATGTTTCCATGATTACCTCTTTTGAGAGCACCTTGAAATAGTTTGTGTTGCCCTCTGTACAACAACCTTTCTTGTGTACCGTTTCATAGCCCATTATGTTGTTCCAACTATGAAAAAAAATGATTGTATAGGAGAAAACGAGACAACTGACTTGCAAACATTTCTGGGCAGGTTTACAAAAAAGACTGCACTGCATTGGGTTATAAGGAGAGATCAGGAGAGTGCAATATTTACAGAGATATGGCACTCTCCTCCTTCGCTCTCCCTAGCTCCAGTGCTGAAATTGGCTGCTGTGCTCCTTGCACACACCTTTGAACCATAGTGCATGAAATACCCTTCCAGTACAAAATACTATGCTTAGACTAACTTTAAATCATTTCCCACTTTGTTTGTGTGCTGTACAGACATGCAAAGACAGAGGAGAAATAAATGTATTTCTCTGTCAAAGAGCCTATCTGAAAAGGGCACTGTTTTTTGCAGTAAAACCCTATCAACTTTTTTGACTAAATAGGGTTTTGCTTCAAAAACCTTGAATGGTTGCATGAGAATGTCCATGCACCACCCATGGAATGCGCCCTTGGCGCTAAGCAATGCAAAGGGCTGCTTTGCGTCACTTTCATGTGATTTTCTAGCGCAAAACAAGTTTTTTATGCTGGAAAGTAAATTTGTAAAAAAAGGATTTTGCCTTGATTTGCATTACTTTTGTGATGCGAACACAGCACAAAATCTTAGTGGTTATACCCCTTAGACTCTGTGGAAATCCAGGATGCTAAAAAGACCTTCTAACCAGAACATTGTGTGAATGAGCAATTTAGCCATGAGTGAATTTATGTTTTTTGTTTTTTTTCTTGACCTTATTCACCTCAGGCTAAAACCTCTTTGATCTTATTCTGTTTGCACCTTTGTCTTAGGAGAACAACCACAACCAAGGCATAATATGCGTTTTCTTCTTTATACCATGGCTGTCCACCAGGTAATGAAGTGCAAAACAAGCAGGTATGTTTAATCATAGAACACATATATAACTTCTAACTTTCGTTCAAATTACGCCAGTTACCAATTTAATTCTTACCACCCCACCAATGGTGGCAGAACTTATGCCTTCTACCTTTCAGGTCTGCAGTATTCATTTTAAAATTATGTTCAATTGACCTTAGCCAATAAACATGAATCGTGGAGGATTACTTAGCCATTTCCTACATATTTCCCTTCGAGCCAAGAGGATCCATCTTTATTCTTTTTGGCCTGCCTTTCCAGTGTAGCAAAAATAACAAGAGATCGGCTCTTTTATTTAAAAAAATGTCAGTTAAAGCTTTACTTACGTCATTCTAGAAATTTTGGAATCCCATGTATTTTCACAAAAATATGAATATCATCTGCTTTTTCTAGCCTACATTTCATGCAGCTTATTGGTTCATCCTTTCCCAACTTCGATAACTTGTACGGGATCTAATATGCCCTATGGAGGGAGAAAAGATGGTTCCTCCTTAAATGGACAGGCTTGACTGAGCTGTAAAGAAGATTCATAGACACTTGCCATAAATTATCTAATTGGAACTCTGGCAAGTGTTTTCTCCGCAACTCCTTTGCCAATATGAAATCTCCATCTGCAAAGTCGATCATCAGCCAATACCATCTTGAGACGTCCTTGTTCTTTGGCATTCCTGATTTATAGTCTCTTTCCTCTGATTTGAGCCTCCAATCTCTATAGGTGAAATCTGAGACCAGCTTCTTAACAAGATGTACTTAAACTTTGAAATTGTTTTATCTGCCATTTCACAAAGAGCGTCCCGTGATACCAGCCTACCTTTGTGAAACAAAAACAAATGGCCCCACATTTGAATACCTGCCTCTCTTAAGGGAAGTCGCAGGTTATCTATGACCCCCTTTGAGACCCGGCTAAAGCTGTTGATCCTACCTTGTAGCCTGTCTGGTAGGTAGGAGGATTGTGCTGAAAAGAAATGTGAATTTGGGCAAAACAGTCATCTTAACCAGAATATTATCTCATATATGGTAGGAGGTGAAAGAACCCAGTTTGTCATTAATTTACATACCCCTGTCATAACTCTTAGGAAATTCACATTGGGGAGTTTCTGTGATTTTATGTTTGTAGTTTTATACAGTGCATACTCAACTGAAGGTATTGCAGCACTGTACCAGGCACCAGTTACAATACACAAGGTCCCACTCATGTTTTAAGGCATGGAGAGATTAAGTGACTGGATAGAATCACAGAACGTTGAGCGGACGCCGAGACTCAAACTTAGTCTGTCAGTTCCAAAGTCAGCTGGTCTGACAATAACCCACACCCTCTCCCTGCCTCAAGCAACTCCAGCATGGGCTGCTGGTGCAGCTGCAAGGGCTGCAAGTGATGGGAAGTAACATGCATTAACAGTGTTTCTTTTGCCTTTTCTGTGGCATGGGTACCACTAGAATTTGTATACTGGCACACAGACCTGCTTCTTCAATATTCAGAAGTGTTTGTACTGCCTTCAAACTATTACCCACAGTTCTTTTTGCACTTTAGATTCATGAACACCGTGTGGAAATAATTCACACAAAGTTTTACTGTGTTCACTCATTATGAGCCCCAGGAGATGGAACCCCTAATGCCTAAAGAGAAGAATTATGAAGTGATCATTTATGGAGAGTAGTGATGTGTGAAATAAGTGAAAAAGGCAGCTATTAAAAAACACACCATTGAGTACAACAGAGTAAATTTCGAGTGCAAAAACACTCTGATGCTAAAAATATGTTTAGCAAACTAGTCCAGTCTGTTTTAAGTTATTTACACATTTTTGTTGGCTTTTTCAAGGGCATTTACCACCAGTTAATCTCTACCTGGTATGTGCCTGGCAGCAAGTGCAATATGGTCTAAGGACCAAATCAGCGAGTTTTCGAAAAAGAGCCCCAATGCAATTGCACCATGAATTTACTGAATCCTGGGTCCAAGTTACCCCCGAATAATTAATTGACAATCGGAAATACACCCAATAATAATACAGATGGAGAAAGGTTATTTCTGAAACAAAAAAATTGGCAGAGATGAAACATGGAAAAGAGCCGTGAGATGCAAAAGCTAAAAGGAGCTGCAGATTAATAAACGGAGTCGGACATGTAGTAATACAAAGATTCAGAGTGGCGACAATGAGAGTTGCATTTTAAAGGTTATTTGTGCCGAATTTCGTGAGTCTTGTCAATTACTACGCCAAGGATGCTTTAATAGATCACTATCTCCTCTTTTAAAACCAGAAAGTATTAAAGGGACAACCATAAACACCCGTGAAAAACCTTTTTCTTATGTGACAATTTTAACAATTAATCTGTTTATCCAGGATTAACTGCATGCATACCTAACTGATGTACATTCACTTCCAGCACACCACATGCATATACATGCATACTACTTCAGTTGTGTCCAAAATGAAGCCTTATTGCCTTCTGGCCTTCTCCTTAGTGTTAAAATCTTTTAATGGCAGCATACACAGCATTCTGATTGGCTGAGCCAGTCTCAGCATGCCATCCCTAGTGATGTTGGCAGCTATTGTGCAGGTTGTATTTGACCACACAAGTTATACATCTTACATGTGTCAGACATTTTTTCTGGTCTTTTGTTGAATTTTAAAAAAAATCCCTGAGTGTAACCTCAAAGCCATAGATTAAAACTTCACAAGGGATGATTCAGCCTAGCATGCTTCATCATAATATACATGATACGTTTAGTGTTTATTATTTATTTAGTCATGTATTTATTTATTTATTCATATTAATGTGTTCTGTATAGTTCATCGGAGAACTATTGTGGAAAAGTAAAAAACCCCCATACGGTTGTTAAATCGACATTATATGCAAAAACTGGAGAGAAACAATAAAAGTGGGATGCTAGTGAAGAGGCAATTAAGAGGTGCTAGGCTATTGCCTCTTTACTAGCATCCTACTTTTATTGTGTGACCGTGTGAGGCTTTTTGGTCTTACAACCTACAGGGAACAGAATGTAGAATGTACAAAAAAGAATTGAAAGAAGTCATTTTCTAGAAATCTTTGGAAACGGGGTGTTATTTTTCCATCCAATTCTCCACACTACTCTGTCTACTTGGGAATGCCATGGTTTCGATGCTGCCCTCGGGCATATACATACCAAACTGTATGGTGTGGCTACGGAGTAAATGTTTGTGAGTCCCCATGTGCTGAACAGGATCAAACGATTCTGGGGAGTGCAAAGAGGTGGAACTATCTCCTGGGAAAGACGACAGAGAGGGGTAGAAAGGTACAGACAGAGCACGTGGAGAGCCTTTGTAAATCCGAGGGAATCAGAATTGAATGTTTTCTGATTAGGAATAAATAGGACTATTTTTGTGGTGAAAATTATAATACTACTACTACTAATAATACTAATAATGCTGATAATCACAATAATAATAGTAATGGCGTTATTATTATAATAATTGTTGCTATTATTATTGGCATTGTTATTATATTAATGTTATTGTTGTTCTTATTATATTATTATTATTAAGATTATTATGTCTTATTATTACTATTGTTGTTGTTTCTGTTTCGTTGTTATTTGTTACTGTTGTTTCTATTATTTTGTCAATAATATTCTTTAGAAAACAATAATACTTCGCTTATCAATAATACAATAATATAGCCTCTTGCTTTTCTTGATTTCTCTTCTCAACAGTTTGTGTCAAATGAAACGTCATTATCTAATCTTCATATATCGGTGCTTTACCATTTTCAAATGTATTTCTTCTGATGTCAGACCCAAACTATCCTTTATATGACAAGTTTAATATATTCGAACTTCAGCCAAGAGAAACAATTATTTGCTTTGCTTTCAGGGTACTGTGATTTCCCAGCTGTTTTCCGCTCAATTACCTTCACTTCCCAACATCAGTTTAGCACACAAATCTAGTTCGCAGCACTGAAATAGCTCTTGAGAAGGAATAACATTTTCTCGAATTTATAACAGCAACACTAAAAATACATTCAATAATGTGCTCCAAACCACTCATAACATGTGTGTAAACTGTCTCAGAGGTACTGTATGGCCTAATGAAGCACGAACCTGCCTCTTCAGACACAAAGACTTCAACACACTATGCAGTGGCAGGTGCGGCCGTCCCACGTCAACGCGGTGGGGTTAAGGTGTGGCATTGTGGGTGGCATGGTGGGGCGGTGGTTGGTGGGGTGGGGAAGTGGACAGACGATGGGATAGGGAAAATAAATAAAAAAATGAATAAAACCACTTAACTTGCTCTCCCCGCATCACCGAGTCGGCGATGCGCCGAGTTCAAGGTAAGTGGGTTAATTTTTTTATTTTACTTTCCCTATCTCCTTGTCTGGCTACTCCACCCATCCATCCTGCCAACCCCACTGCTCAATAGCTGTTACGTGTGCCAGCCCTGCCTGTTCAGTGGTTATGCTTGAAAACCAAATTTACAAAGGTGAACATATGGAGTACTGGGGGTGTGGGCAAAGATATGAGACTGGTGTCAGCACTAGTGGTGGGTCGCACAGGTAATGCTGAGGGGGGGTGTACCGGGTGGGATGGGGCAAAATGGGAGTAGTGGAGTTCAACATTCAACGGGAGAGGAGAAAGTAAAGAAAGAAATAAATAAATCCACTTAACATGCGCTCGACGCATTGCTAACTCGGCAATACGGTGAGCGCAAGGTAAGTGGTTTTATTGATTTATTTATTTTACTTTCACCTTTCTTGTCAATGTAAAACTCCACTACCCGCCCACCCAGCCTGCCCCCTCTCCACCTCACTGCCCCACAGAGTTTACCTTTACGAGCTGCCACTGGTCAGTGTGGCACATTTTAGCAGCCACGTATATTTGTGTACTAATTATATATTGCCGCAAGACATCTTTAACTTTCGCATCACTTCTCTCTAATACTATTTTCTTTCAGCTCCACCTGCACTTGTTTTCTCCTGCCATAGGCCACTCACTTTCCCTCTCACTACCATGCTTTTATGCTTCCAGCTGCGGTCCGTGGAGGGAGTTCCGTGGGGCAGAAAGGCAGGGCGAGGGAGGGGCAGGGTGGGGGGTGCTAAACACCAGAATATGGATAATGTGAGGTAAGTAAACAATTTAATAAATAAAACAAATTTTTTTGCGCGCCCTGCATCTCAAAATGCGATGCAAGGCGCGCTACGAAATTTGTTTGATTTATTAAATTGTTAACTTACCTCACATTATCCATATTCCGGTGTTCAGCACAAAACTCCCTCCACGGACCGTAGCTGTATGCTTCTCCCTCTCTCTCCCTTCCATCTCTACATTCAACTTCCTCAGGTCCTACTCCTGAAGTTTACCTGCACCCTCAATCTTTTTTTGAGCAGGACTGACTGACACTCTTCATAGTCGGGTCAGGCAGCCAAGCACTGTGCATGCACTAATGGGATTACTTATAAAGGCCTGAGCCACTGGAGCATCTCTTTTTGTTGATGCTCCAGTGGCACAGGCCTCTTAATCATATCTATAAGGCGATGGAGAGACACCCTGTGCGGCTTTGCAGGGCCTCATAGATGTGGAGTAAGGCAAGGCAGCGCAAAGCACTGTGTAGTCTTACTCTGTGTCAAGGAGGCATTCCATGAGCGTTGCGGTGGGTTTTCCCATGCAATGTCCATGGATTTTGATGCTGCCCTAGATTTACAAAATCATGTAAACCTGGGGCAGTGCCTGAACATTAAACCTCAGAGAGCATTCTGCAGCACACAAAGATAGAGGACAAATTAGATAAACACCTCTCAGGATTGTTTTTGTGCAGGAAGATGGTCCTTCCTGCATAAAAACAATCCTGACAACAATGCAGACACCCTTGTTCATGTAGCAAGATGCCTGAATTGGCACTATGCACCCAATTGTGCACTGGTGCTGGCTGAAAGGACAGAAATGTACTGTGTCTTGTAAGGATTAGATACTGAATTGAGCTGAGATGAAAGGTGCTTAAAGGAGTAAGAGGTGAGACAATCAGAGATACAGAGTAGGATAAAACTGAATACATAGACGTGAGGCAAGGATGGGGCGAGATAAGAACTAGGAGATGGAGAAAAACATGGCAGCAGTAACAACAGGTCATGCCTAGGAGCCATAAGCGGCCCTGCGTCATTTGTTCCTACCAGACTCTCCCCACCTCCCTCTGTCTCAGGCTGCACGCAAGCCTTTGCGCACTTCCATCTACACACACTTCCCTCAAGCCTTGTTGCCCACTCAGCAACTGTCCTTGACAGTCATCCCAATCTCATGCCCCCTTCACGGTGCTATTCGAATTTTTCCTACCTGTGCCGTCAAGGTGCCAGCATAACACTTTTAAAGGAAACACACATCACTCAGGTGGAATCTGCATGCTTCCTCTGTCGATGGATGGGCCATGTTTACTTGACAAACTGCTGCTCATACACAAGGGATCTGGGTTTGGGTGGGGAACAGCTTCGTGGTCACCAACTCAGCTATAAACCCTGATGGTCTCTACTTATTTGTGGAAGGCACACTTGAGCGGTGATGCCTGCTGCTCAGCTCTATTTATGCCCCCAGCACAGAACACCTACCTTCCAGGTTCATCTCTCTGGGGTCCCGGCACACTGGAGGGGGCATTGCCTGGCTACTGGGTGGGGATTTGTAACAGTGTACTAGACACAGTGCTAAACAGGTCCAACACTGATCCCTCAATCCCCCAATCAATCAATCCGTTTTCCTGTATAGCGCAACTATTAACCCTTGAGGGTCTCAAGGTACTGAGAGTGGGTATCTGCGGTTCAGTTGAAGAGCCAGGTCTTGAGGTCCATCGTGAATTGCAACAGCGATGATGATTGCCTGAGATGCAGAGACAGGGAGTTCCAGATCTCCGCAGCAAGGTAGGAGAAGGATCTTCTTCCAACTGTGATCTTGTGGAGCAGTGGGATGGTGGCCATGGCCAGATGGACAGAGCGTAGATGTCTGATGGGACTGTGGTGAAGGAGAAGCGGTGGTTGAGGTATGCCGGTCTGGTATTGTGAAGAGCTTTGTAGGTGTACGTGAGTAGCTTGAAGGTAATTATTTTGTTGACAGGTAGCCAGTGAAGATTCTCAGGGGGCTGGTGATGTGGCTGCGGCATGGGTTGTTCAGGTTGAACCTGGTGGAGTCGATCTGGATGTTCTGCGGTTTCTTTTGGAGTTTTTGGGTGTTTCGATGTAGAGTGCGTTACCGTAGGCTAGCCTGCTGAAGAGCACATGAGTGACTGTTTTCCTGGACTCAGTAGGTTCCACTTGAAGATCTTACAAAGCAGGCGGAGCGTGTGGAAGCAGCAGGATGAAATGGTGTTGATTTGGTGGTTCATTGAAAGCGAGGAGTCCAGGAAGATGCTGAGGATTTGTGCGTGGGTGTGGGGAGGATCCGAGCACTGAGGGTCACCAAGAGTCATCCCAGGAGGAGGGGTTGGAGCCCAGAATGAGGACTTTGGTCTTGTTGGAGTTAGGCTTGAGGCAGCTATCCTTTATCCAGGTGGCCACTGCCTTCATCCCATTATAGAAGTTGCTCTTGACGGCTGTGGGTTCATCTGTGAAGGAGACAATCAACTGGGTGTTGTTGGCATAGTAGGCAATGGTTAGTCTGTGACTTTTGACAATGGCTGCAAGTGGGGCAATGTAGATGTTGAAAGCGGGGGCTCTGGGTGGATCCCTGCAGCACTCCGCAGCTGATCTCTGTAGGTTCTGAGTTGAACAGAAGAAGGAAAGGGTATATTCTTATCCCATGAACAGCATGCACACCTAGATCATATTGCCTGCTCTACAGAGTTGGATAAACATGTGACACAAATTGATTATTTGGGGCACTCAGACCACAACCCCAAATACCTGCAAGTCTGCTGGGACACTACACCCTCTCCTATCCCATTCTGGAACCTTAGTTCTGAGGTGCTAGAGGATGCATCACTTCCTGAGTGTCTTATGTAATGAATACTTTGAGGCAAATACCGGCAGTGAGTCATCCAACTTAACGGAATGCATTCAAAATTGCTATTAGAGGACACTGCACAAGTGCAGTTACTGGTATGAGAAAGCAGAAGGATCGGGATATCACAGGACTGGAACACAATCTTCCCCAACTTGAGACAATAGCCGTCTTCTCAATCAGGGGCAGACGCCAGCTCAGCAAAACACGCCGGGAGCATACCACTCTGTTAGAGCCCCTGCATTGCCTCAACTACACTGCACACTCTGCCTGGACCGACGCTGGAGCTGACAAGTAGGGCGCTTTGCTAGCCTGGGTAATTAGATTCCTCATTCTGTCCATTATTATACCATCAGTTGTGGAAATAAACACACAAAGCGAAATACATGAGGCCTTCACCAGACACTAAGAGCGTCTGTACACATCAGCAACGGTGATCACTGATTCTGCTGTTGAAGCTTTTTATAGCAGATATGAACCTACCAAGGGTTTCTTCCGATGCAGCACTGAAACTCAACATGAACATCACCCCTTTTGAGATCCGCAAAGTCATTCAATTGCTAGCCTTGGAAAAAACTCCAGGCCCTGATGGGCTCCCTCAAACGTTTTATAAAACACACTCTATGCTACTGGTATCCCGTCTCCAAACCCTGTATGATTTAACACTTTCGTGCTTCTGACTCGCTCAATGCCTTTGGGAGGCATTGATTGTATCCATACCTAAGCCAGGATGTAATCCTACCAACCTTGGCTCCTAACACCCTTGGCGATGCTGAATGCAGTAGCTGGAATACTCTGTAAACTATTGGTGGAACGGGTGGCTCAGATGACTGTGCAATTAGTACAAAAAGATCTCAAAGTCTTTTTCCAGGGGCCCAGCACATCCTAGGATCTCTGCCACCTCTTTAGGATTTAGGGGCAGGTGCTAGGCTGCTGGCCACAGTCTGGCTGTCTGGTACTGAGTGTGGAGAAGACCTTTGATTCCTTAGAATGGAGTTACTTATTTGCTGTAATATCTAGATTTGGTCTGGGCCTCACATATTTGGTCTTATCAAACTCCTGTACCCTGCACCCCTAGCCCATGTCAAGATGGGTCGCTACATATTTGATCCCATTTGTATAGGACGCAGCACTGTCATATGTCCAGTGCAGGCCCATTGTCGTTTTCCCTACGTTAGCATAAGCATGTTACAGACTGGCCTCTGCTTCGCGCAAATTACTATGAAAAAGTTTTTGCTTTTTGCCACATTGTTTTTTTACATAGAACCTGCTATTGTTTTCATTGTCTGTCCTTCCCTGGGATTTAGTCGGCACACCGTAGGCAAGGTCAAACAACAATGCCAATGCATTATTTTGTTCTGGTCAGGACCCAGCACCTAGACAAAACACACAAATGCAGCTGTTGTTTGGGAACTCATACTTTGTCATATAGCTATGCACAGAATATGTGACAAACACTTAGAGAGGAATCTTTCCAGGGATGAGATTGTGACAGCACCTGAGATGTAAAACTTTCATCTGTGCATGCTAAGGTGTGGGGCCTGCTGCCTACACCCAGAGATCGTCTGATATATAATGACTTTGCTTCTGTAGAAGAGGAAGGGGTTAGACTACCCTGTTTTATATAATATCGGCTCCTTTTATGATTTATAGACTACTTACTATGTTGACCATATTTGTGTTAGGCATTTTCGTACTCATTGTGGCACTAAACTCCATGCTAGAGCATGATAGTTAAAATAAACATTTTACATTTTTCTCATGTCTCTGTCAGATCTTATTGTGAACTAATACAAGTGTGAGAGCGAAAGGGTGTGTGAAAGAGTGTTGTATTCTGGGGTGTCTAATCACTTGCTTATCTGTGTGTGAGTAGGAGGGCAAGTGAGAAACTATAGCTTGTCGATTATGGGCTCATGGGTACTCAGTGGTAGGATGACTCAGTTTGGCTGGGTGAGAAGTTAATAAAATGGCAACCAGATATGATCTGCTACCTCAGTATCCAGATCTACAGAGACAGAGGCATTGGTGGATGCAAATGTGCTTTGGGTAGTGTCCTCCTCCTACGCACAAATATCCTTTGGGACATAGCTCACACTATCAGTAGCAGGACGCATAGCAATGTCCAAGATGGTGTCAATGTCCCAATCTTTAAGTTTAAGATCTTTCTTTGTCATTATGGAGCGCCTGTTCTGTGACTTCATTTGGCATGGCAATCACTGTTGCGTGGCACTACTAAAGCTGTGTTTACCGACAGACATGGGTGGGCTTGGGGCACCCAATTTTGAGCACTATTACCTTGCTGCTCAATTGCACTGGGTGGCACACTGGCTTGCTGAGCAGTACCTGGATGACATGGTTATGTTGACTTTCAGTGATGCACAATGGGCTGGTATTCTAGCTTTCCCTAAAGAGGTTTTCCAGAACATGAAATTCAAACTGATGCAATTCTAAATTTTACATAGGGTGCGCAGATCAATCGTTTCTTCCACTGTACCTATGCATCCTGACCTGGTGCTTACACGAGGAGCCAGACTTTGTGCACGTGCTTTGATCCTCCCCTATTTTAACTGCCTACTGGTTGTTTGTTACTGACCGCCTCTCCTGTGTCACTGGCTTTCCCACACTACACACTTGGGGTGTTCCCACGCCCTAAAAAACAATAGCGCATTTGCCAGGTTCATAGATCTGGCAATTCTTCTCACAAAAAATGAGGAATTCCATATGTGTGAAAGTCACGGTCCCCTCTGAAACTGCTTGCTTGGACCCAGTTGATGGAGGTGTGGGTGCCGGTGGAGGCTCCTGCCCTCCAGTCTGAAGAACTGCAGGCCTTCAGAAGTTCCCAATACCACCCCAGTGGGATGCTCTACTCAAGAGCTTCAAAAGCGATGTGGACATTCCTGGCTCCCCCACATCATCACAGCCACTAGACCTCCCACATTCAGACCCTGCATTCTTTCACCCTGGAGACCCAGATCTTCCTACTGTCCCGGATATCTTGCCAAACACATTCCCTGATCACCTGCCACTGCAAGACGGACTCATCATCCTCTTTCCTCTTACTGCCTCCCTGGCTTCCCCTTCCTCCTGACTCTACCCTTCACCTGCATTACAGGTATTCCGTCGCTGTGATCCCCTACCCTGCCATGGCCAGGTGCCCTTGGGGCACTATCTGTGTGATACACCAGCACAATCCTAGTTTGACTCTCTACTTCTTTATCTATCCTGCAGGGCACCTGCACTAGGCTGCATTACAATTGCTTCCTTTTTAGTACGGGACTGCTATACCTTGTGGATTGAATTCTCATTTCAACCTATGTTTCTTTTACATCCTTGACGATAGCATTTGTAAAATTCCAATAATAATATATATTTTTTAATTAAAGCAGCTACAAGTCCATTCAAGAATAAAGAAAGCAACTCTGAAGCACAACCCAAAAAATCTGCATTCTCAACATAGATTAAGAATGAATTAGAAGAAATATTTAAAGTTTCTAACACAAAGCAATCCATTGCAGTGAGAAATGCCCTACATGTACCCTACAAAACAGTAAAAAACATTATTTCAGCCAAAATGTAAGAAAAATAGAAATGACATAGCAGGCACCCAAGTCCCTCTTTTCTTGCATGATGTTAGTACCTGTATATAATACTGTTCATGCTCTAATTAAATAATTAGAGGGTTGATGAGCAGGATTGGAACTATCTGAGTCTTCGTAAGACCCAGCAGGTATTCGTAAGACTATGTCCCAGTTCCAATTACTACAAACCTCACAAGACAGATATAAAAATAAAAACACAAAGGTTAATTTAAAATTAAGATCAATACAGCAGGCAAAAAAACGTAGTCAATTTATGGGTAATTAGCATATATAATAGGTCACAATCAAATAATGCTGAAGATCAACATATGATCGACCTTCAAAGTAAGTAACAAGTCAGAACCAAAATATAGCTTAGCAGGAGGACTGACATAGAGTCTGCTCTCTAAGCAAGTGTGAAAAGCTTTAAGATTAAATCAAATTAACCTGTGACTATTCAAATAAGCAAGATACATTAAATAAGTTACATCTAGTAAACACCTTATATTCGGCACATTAAAATGAATCGCATGCATAAGAAATGAAGAAAAAGTCAGCACATTTATATAATTTAACAAACAGTAAACACATTCAGAGCACGAATGACTCTCTAGTTCGAGGGCCTTGCATATGGCAACATACAGGAACATCTCATCTCATATCTCGCTTGGTGACATCTGGGCAGGGGAAAACGTTTAGTCAGTGTGAACTTTGGCACTATTCATAATCCTGATCCTGGAGCAAATTCTGTTTTCATATATATATATATTTTTTTATTTCAAAATATTTTTATTGAAAATAAATTTTGCATATACAAAAAACAAGCCGTTTGTCAAATTTTTGGGCAGTTCCGACAAATGTGTGCTGTTGGCTTAGTGGAGCCCGCCTCACAGTGTGTTCCAAATACACCAATCCACAAAATAATTATTGTTGCATCATTTCTGTTTAGTGTCAATAACAGTCAGATATTTTTAACTTAAATAGTGTTTGTATGTGTGTCCAGCTGAAATGTATACTATGGATATGAAATATTAAGGGCATTATCATCTTACCTCTAGAGGAATAGCAGCAGTCATCCTAAAGTCCTCTGTCACCCCTTTACCATGTATTCAACTTTTTCGTTAGGATTCAGTTGCTATGTCCATTTGGTGTCAACAAATGGGCTGATGTGTTTGTGCTGGTAGTTCGCCATTCACTTATCTTACCAAGTTTCCTCCAGATATCAAGCAGGCTGTTTCGTGGTCTGCATGGGTGTTGTGTGTCATCAGCATATGTGTTTTTGTGGACTTGTGGTGCTCTATCAACTGTCTTATTGGCAAGAGCCATCAGGATTATTTCCCATGTGCCAATTTCTATTCTTTCATCCCTTTGCCTTTACATCCTGTCGAGTGTCTCTGTTTGTTATTACATAACCGTAAAGTGTATATAATATACAAATGAAGATGTAAACCAGTTATCAGAGATAAATAAAAATGCAAAGAAAAAAGAAACTATTCAAGTACTGTAATCACATACACAGGAGATCAATCGTCTGGTCAAGCTAAGTAAATATAGCAACACGCATTCATATTAATATATATAAAGTACCTTTAGTAAGTATAGATCTAATATTATTACTTGAATATTCAAATTCAAGTGTATCAAGTGAGCAGGACACTCTCTTATGAACGCGCATTGTGATCTATACTTTCTACTTTCCTTGCTATTTTTAATCATACTTCCTGGAGGATGAATTAAAGTATTACTATCTACCTACCCGGCTCTCCTACTCCAATTTTGCTCATCATTAAGAGCATAGCATTCAATGCTCCGGTGTAATCCAAAGGCTGTATGTAGCACTTTCTGTTCCGAAGCCGAACGGGATGAGCCCTATGATGAAGCTTGTCACCAAGGGGCAGCCCTGGTGGGTGAGGGTTATATAAGAAAGCCTTTCCTTTTCTCTGTACCCTGCGGGGGGGGGTGGGGGGGGGGGTGAGCACAAATAGAACAGACGGGCTCCCTTTAAAAAAAGGTTTAAAAAACAGAAGCAACAGAACACACTAAGGAAGTGCTTTTTGGGTGCAGCAAAATCGCATGACCTTGATCAGTCTTAATAGAGAGACTCGGTAGCCATAATAGCTTATTGGAAAAAATACTGCAAATACAAATACAAACAATTTGGATAGTTCGGATGGATTTGAAAGCTGCATTGTTGATTAGTTTGTATTATAGCTACCTGATATTTTTAGTATGAACCGTTGGTATGGTTATTCGAATATACATCCTGCCATGCAGACCCAGGCAAGTTGTGAGACACTGCTGGGGTCTGGGTTACAATGAAAGGAGAATGACCTGGGAAATCTGTAAGTGGCAGCGTTCACCTGAGAAGAGAATCAAACCAGTAATTTTCACAGGCTAGGATAAGGCAGAGGTGTGCACTAGGACAAAGATATCCAAGAAGCAAAGGGGGTGATTATGGGTGCTAAGCCTGAACCAGGGCACTTTTTATAAAACTTCACCATCAAGTGGCTTGTTGAACAATTGTGTTCAATTCTATCTTCCCAGGTCGTGCTCAATGAACAGCTACAACACCAATCTTGGGCGCAGCTTATGATTGCATCACTAGCTTAACTCATTTGTGCCTGGTGGCCCCTGACTGTTGTATTAGTAGAGCACGAAATTGTAGTCTGTTATATTCACTGCTGGGATCTGCAGTGCTTCTGGGGTCTGCTGCAATGCTGTAGTCTACAGTGCCCCTGGTGTCTGCATCATTGGTGGAATATGTAGTGCTCCTGGGATCTGTAGTGTTGCTGGGGTCTGCAGTGTCCACATTCAAAGCCCTATATGCCTAATGCTATTCTCTATCCAATGCTCAATTCACTACACAAAACTTAAATTAATACTGTCTCCATCTATTTAACAGGTTCCCAAATTCGAACCAGCCTGCCACCATGTGTAGACAACGACTGTCTGCTAACACTTTTGCCTTCTCCACAGATCTACTCCTGGACATCACCCTCTACTCTCTAGATGACACCTGCCCTTTCAGCACAACACATCCTACTGCATATACCTTCATCTTCGCTCTGCATGGTCCTCAGTCTCTCTACACATCTACCACTGTCATATTTTGGGAAGTCTAAGCATACTCCTTCTCTTTCCACAAAGCACCACACTGCACAGTTGTCAACTCTCTGCAGAACTTTCCCCACACAACACCCCACTCTTTGTCCAGCCTAGTACTCTGCACATTTCATCAATCTTTTTTCACATTTCTCTACTTCCTGCAAGACCCACTCTGACATTCCATGACTCTCCGCACAGCTCTTCGCTCTTTCCATGGACCATCATTCTCTATGCAGCATTCCATTCACCATGTCCATCAGTTCACTGAACATACCTTCACTCTGCAGATACCCCAATATAAGAAACACCCTCTGTGCACTTCTCTAATTCTAGACATCACTGTTTTTCGTATTCTTTTGCATGGGTATCTGCTCTCTCCACAGCTACAATTTTACCCTCCAATCTGCACATAGAATCCATGCAGCACAGGACCCAATACTCTGCAAACCTCATTACAGTCTGCACAGATCTTAAGATGTTGTTCATGTCTGCACTCTCACACACTCTTTGCATACACCTAGACTCTGAATGTCCCACTTCCTCGAATATACCCTCACTAAACATTTCTGCTTTCTGACAATTACTTGTGCAACCTTGCACGATGAGTCTCTCCACTCTCTGTGTGCTCACAACACAGTCCTAACTCTGCAAAACCACACTCGTTCCAGCACACTCCACTTGGTCTTCACTAAATAAATCTGCACTTATTGCCCAGCACTCTGCTGCAGCACTGCCCACATCTTCTGTATGCCATACTACCCATCTCATAACTTTCTGAACATCTTTCCATTCTACTCACATGCGCTTGGGTCTCTACGCAGTGACCATTCCCAGTAAAGGTACCCATTAATTATTGGCAGTTCTCTACTGTCTGCAAAGTAAATATCTCTACAATATCCTCTACTCATCTTACTCCTCTAGTCATTACTCTACATCCCGCCCCTGGCACATCACTTTACTCTCTGCATGACCCTTCAATCAAAGAACATCTCCAACTACATACAACTTCTACACTCTCTGCACAACATCCATTTCCCTGCCCAGACTCACTCAACGAGCACAGCTCACACTCCGTGCACACAACACTCTGTACAGCACATAAAATCTTAGCCTCCAGTCTATGCACAGCCATCTGCACACCACCACTGTCTAAACAGTGTTCCAATGTGTATGTATCCCTCTACTTTCTGCAAAACCACCAGTCTGTACAACAACTACTCTATGCACAGCCTTCCACTCATCTCCTCGGTAGAAGGACACCCACACTCTATGCATAGCAGATTCTACTGCACAAAATTCTACTCTGCACTGCAGCCTACCAATCTGAGCCCTCCACTCCATGCACAGGAATCCACTATGCAGCTCCCCACATGGCGCGTCACAATATAGCCTTACTCTATGCTCCTCCAATTTCTATAATTACCCGGCCCTCAACTTTACCGGACACCAAGCTCTTTGCAGCTTTGCATTGACTTCTAGGGTCTAACCAGCTTTTTTTTCGCCATGCAGCCACTGTGTGTCCCTAAAACCAGAACTGCCCTAAGTAGCTTGCAAAAAGGATTGATTTTACTGCTCTGCCAGTCGCACAGTCCTTCATTCTCTTAACCAGACCCTTTGCCCTGCACAAATTCACACCCCACATGTAAGAAATAGGGTTACTGAATAAGGAGGGTGAAACACTACTCAAGCAGCAACCACAATACTTGTCAGGGTGAAGTCAAAAACAAATCACAGATTCGCATGTGCTTAACCCTTTGGTAGCTTAGCACAAAGTAGGTAGGCCTAACTTAGAGGCAATGTGTTTATTCAACACTTGAAATGGTAATGAAGTAAAACACAATACAAGAAAACCCTCACACTAATTTAGGCAAATAGATGAAAATCTAATAAATGGTTTAAGGCCATAATCACAAAAATCCAGTAAGCAAAAGCGGAGATATGCAATGTTAAAGATTCAAATGAAAATAGTGCCAAAAAGCACAAAGGGCCAACTGTGGTTATCTGCTCGTGCTGGACCGGGGAAAAGTCACGATGTCAGACTGACCGATGGAGTGTCAACTGGCTACAGGGACCCAGTTAGGCAGGCTGAACAAGAGTACCTTAAGTCTAGTTGTTGAGTGATGCAGAGTCCAGCATCAAGGATGCGTCATGCAGCAAAGATTCCTAGGAGCTGTGAAGTTGTGATGTGAGGTCTTATGTCATTGTCGACGATGCTTTCAATGAGGGATTTTTGATGCAAAGCCCTTCTTTGAGATGCGTTGTGCACCAATTGGTTCCGAAGAAGCTGCAGGCTTGCAATGTGGAGTCCTTAGTCATTGTTGAAGGTGTTATCGATGTGGGGCTTGTGATGCGAAGGCCTGCGCCAAAAATGCCTAGCACGCCACTGGTTACTGGATGCTGTGTGGGCCACAATGCAGAGTCCTGTGCCAGTAACGGTTCATGCAGTGATCCTGATGTAGAGTCTGGAGAGGCTAAGTGTTGTGCAGTGGCTCCAAGGTAGAGTTTAGTGAGGTGATGCATCATGCAGTGGCTCCAGTTTGTTGTTTCTGCTGGGACCACAGTTAGGTTACGAGAGCACCTTCAAGACCGCTTTAAAGGGTCTAGGACTGGGGGTACACCTCTTCAGAGAGAAGGACTCACAGCTGGCAGAGTGCAGGTGCAGGGTTCAAGATGGAGGAAGCTTATTATATCCCTGAACCTTCTGATCAGGATGCCAGCCAACTAGCCCTTGGAGTCACACTGGTGGTCCTGGGCTATAGATACAATTCCAGTCCTTCTTCAAGCAGGAGAGCAACAGGTCAGCAGAGCAGCACAGCAAGGCAGCAGAGTGGCAGTACTTTGTGCAGCAAACAGCACAGTGTTCCTTCTTCTGAGTCTTCCACAGGTCTAGATGTGTAATGAAGATGTGGGGTCTGAGGTCCAATATTTATATCTGGTTTTCACTTTGAACTAGGAAAAGCTTACAGAGGTTTCCAGTTGTCCCCAGAGGTGCGTGGAATGTCCTGCCCTCATGCCTGTCTTCTCTGGGGTCATATAGACTAGTGTCAAACAAACCCTTTGTGAGAGTACTCAGGCAGGGCCTTTGTGATTTACAAGTGTGGTAGGTGGCAGTTCCTCCCCCTCATAAACTCAGAGTGGCCAATTCTGCCAGCAAATAACATCCCTTTGTCTCACTTTGCCTCACTGTCTGGGAGCAATATACAAAAACTAACTACCAGCTACACCTAGTCATGTGACCCAAGAGCAAGCAGACAGCAAATGCCAGCTTTCCAAAGGTGAAATTTTCAGAATTGTGACTAAAAATTCAACTTTGCCATTAAAAAGGGCTTATTATTACAATGCCATAGACACCAAACTTGACATTCCTACCTGCTCCGAATTGAAAGTTATCATTAATTAAATGTAAAAGCATGCAAAAGCCTATCCCGATCAGGGTCGGAATGCTGTCCTCATCCTTTTGGATTTGACTGCAATGTCTGACACCATTTCCCATCACATCTTTCTGTCTAGACTGGCTGAGATTGCACTTGGGGGCTTTGCCCTTTAACAGATACAATCCTTCCTATCAGACACGGAGGACTCTGTGAGAATGCAATCTTTCTCATTCTTGGTTAGGCCTTTCAAATATGGAGTCCCGTAATGCTCTGCACTGAGCCCCACCTTTTTTAATGTATACATGAATCCTCGGGCACCGATAGCAGAATCACATGGCACCCAAGTAATTTGTTATGCTGACGACATCCAATTAATTTATTCATTGGGTTACAATGCCAAAGGTGGTCAGTTAACATTAAAACAATGTCTTTTAGACATATTGGCCTGGATGAATAAGAATGGTCTTAGATGTAATTCATCTAAAACAGAGATCCTCCAGTTTGGTCAGGAGACAGCTGTTAGTCCTGAGATGTGGTGGCTAAGTGAAATTGGCTCACCACCTATCCTTCGGCAGTCATCAGAAACCTAGGGGTTAAATTTGATGATACTCTTCACTCCCAGCCATATATTCTAGCTGTGACGGGGACAAGTTTTTCTGCTACAATACTTATCAAAGGTTTTAGTGTTTGTTCTGTCTGATATTCGAAAAACTGTCATACATTCGTGTATCACATCCAGATTGGACCATGCTAATGCATTGTTCCTAGGTGTAACAAACTACTTAGTAGATCTCTTACAACTTGTCCAAAATACTGCAGCCTTATTAATCTTAGGGGTTCCAAGACTTCAATATGTGGCTGTCCATCTCAAAGCTTTGCCTTGGCTCCACATTAAGAGGCGCATTATCTTTAAGGCCATATTTATAGTGATTTGAGCATTCCATAGCACTACACTCAAATATATCTGTCAGACGCGTTGCCCTTATCACCCCTCTCGACCTCAGGAGAGTTATCTTATATGAAGATGCTGAGGTTCTGCCTCAAAAACCAAAGGCAAATGATCCTTTACTTACCTCGCTTCTAAAATATGGAATGAACTTTCCCCCTTTCTTTTATGCACCATGGGTAAATGTCAGTTTAGGGAGGACTTGAAGACCTGGCTTTTTAGTGCTTGAGTCCTGGTAATAAACTGCTCTGCTTCTAGCGCCGGGATGCATATGCTTGGCAGTCAGTCACTTTATAAATTCTACTCATATTATTATTATTGGTATTATTATTAATTTTTTATTATTATTGTTGTTGGTATTGTTACTATTTGTATTATTATTATTAATAATAATAATAATAATAATAATAATAATAATAATAATAATAATAATATGTACATTCATATGAAACTCAATGTTATCCAATAGAAGAGGTAGAGCTACAACTTAAAAAGTACATGTCCTACTTTTAAATACACTGCACCCTGCCCTCTGTGCTGTTTAGGACAGATCCTAGGGGTGACTCATATGTATTAAAATGGAAGGCTCAGGCTTGGCAAAAGGTTTATTTTGCTAGGTCAAATTGGCAGTTTAAACTGTACGCACAGGCTGCAATGGCAGGCGTGAGATGTTTACAGGGCAAACTTAAGTGGGTGGCACAATCAGTGCTGCAGGCCCAATAGTAACATTTAAATTACAGGCCCACTGTACATGTGGTGCCACTTCACTTGGAACTTACAAGTAAATTAAATATGTCAATCGGGTGTAAGCCAATGTTACCATGTTTAGGGGAGGGAGTACGCACTTTAGCACTAATTAGCAGTAGTAAAGTGCACACAGTCGTAAGGCCAACAAAATAGAGATCAACAAAAATAGGATGGGTGAAAGCAAAGAGTTTAGGGGGAAGACCATCCTAAGGCTGGCAGGTCTAACACTGTACATTTCATCACTTCACACTATGTACAACTATCATCTCTTCACAACCCTCTTGTCCATATAGTCCTCTATGCTGTCCATAGTCCTCTCCTAGTAGCACTGTATTCAACCCTTGGTTCCATTGTCCACTATCTGGCAAGCACAGTAAAATCCCATTCTTAGCTCCTCTTTCAATTTCTGCACAGTCTCAATTCCTTCGCAGCACTAGGGTTTACACAACTAACCGATCCCTGCAATGGGCAGCAACCCTCGTACAACAATATGTGCCTTTCTTTGCACCGCCTCCTTGCTCTGTGAAGTCACCCACTTTCTGATCTGTCTTCTAATTTCCGAACACCCCCTTGCTGCCTATCAGGATGAAATCTCCACAAGTTCTTCACTTAACACATCCCTCTACTTAATAGAGAGCCTTCCAACTTTTCTACAGCTAGCCAGTCTCAGCACATCCCTTTGCTCTCTTGCCTACTCCAAACAGGTCTTAACTCTGCAGAATTCTCCATCTCTACCCTGCTTATGTTTCTACGTAGCCCTTCAGGCTTCACATTCCTCAGCTATTTATTCATTCCATAGCACTCCCTTCTGTCTTTTCCTCCTGTCTGAAGATGTAATAATGCAGAGCTCGTCGCAGTCATTTCTAAATCTATTCTCTGGGCATATACAACATACACAATTGTCTGCAGAGCTCTCTACTTTCGTCCTATGTGCAATTTTCACTTCTCAGCATGTGCCTGGGTGTTCTGTAGAGAGAGAGAGTGAGTGTGTGTCCATGCGCACAATCATGCATATCAGGGTATTGTACTTTTGTATGTGGGTGACTTCATATGTACTGTCCGCACGTCCACACAGCAACCTATGTGCATTATAGCAGGCCACATATCTACGTGAAACATGCCAGACGTCCTGACTTTGCCAATGCGTGTTCGATTATATGTTTATTAACAAAGATACACAATTCTTGGACACTGCCCAAGAGGTATTATATACCTGTCCTATGCAAGGTGAACATATTTCATTCAATCGTGTATTTTCTTTTCCCACTCTGGTGATTGGTTCTCCCTTCAGAGGCACATTGAATACTTCAATGGAGCACCATGAGAGGCAAGCGCTCATATCCTTAGAAAACATTACAAGCCTTGAACATTTGTACAGAGGTAAACCTCACTGCGTTAGTCAAGCTCTTTACCGTGCCCGGATGCTGGAATACAAGCCTAAAAAATTGCCGTATTAACTTGTATTAATGAACTGTGATGTCATTGCTTCTTTACTTTGTATCTGGCAGGCTAAAAGTGAAGCCACGCATTCACAATGAGGTCTCCTGTTGCCTATCAATGGAACTGCAACTTTTACACAATAATTCCTTTCAGAACCGCCTTCCAGGGGCTAATGAGAGCTCTAAAGGATATCAGCATACAAGCAATCCTGTGCCCTACATCGACATCCCCACTCTGTTTCCTACCGTAAGCAGTAGTCCTTCAATGCATTTTCATTACTCAGGCTAATTTTCCTTACTTACCTTTCCATTGCAATTTGCTACATTTTACTTTTTGTTGTCTTTCCAGGTTATATTTTTTCCTGGGCTCAGCAACGTTTCTAAAATATTTTAGATACAGACGAAGATAGCCACAGTTGCTTCAATCACCGTAATGTCTCCAGAAGCTCCACGAAGTGTGCTGTCCACCTCTTTATGATGAGTAGGGACTTTGCCACCTCCATGGGCCAGTGAACAGTGGGGTCCATGTTAAGTTTATAAAAGGGAGAGCTTATCAACTTCTATATGTTCCACTGCTGATCTCCGCTGTTTGAGTAAAGGCCATCTGTGAATGGGGATTATGCTCATTAAAAGCCTCACATTCTTGGATGGGAAGCTCGAGAGGCTCCTGGTACGGAGCGGTGCACGAGGAGCTAGCAGCCTGCCCCAATTTGGGTGGCTCTTCTGCAATTTGATGGCAAAATCGTGTGCTGGACCCCATGAGAACAGCTCTCGACACATCAGCAGCCAATCATCAAAGGCGAGAATTACAGCCACATTCTAAGCGTGCCAGTCAAGCCCTCCAGATGTGTATCTGCCAACAAATGTGGACTCGTGCTTTGTTATTCCATCGCGTGAGGAATCTTGCTTTAGAAAAAGTCCACCCAATCATCAGCTAAGTTTTATTCTATGCCTCATTCTGATGTTTTTACTGTCCTCTGCAGTAAACCAGGAGTCACACACCCACTGCCATCCCACAATTACACCTCTGAAAACAATGTAAACTTACCCAATGCAATAAATAAACATTGGCTGAAAAGTTCTGACCCAAAGCAATCAAAGGTTAAAAGGGGACTGACCAAAGACCCCTCGCTGGGATTTTTTTGTGCTAATGACATGAAGCACGCTAACAGCCAAGGCTGTCTAAGAATCTGTTTATAAGAACATTTTATTGAATTGCTTAAATGACATATTCATGAATCTTATTTCCAGTTACATCATATCCTCATTTGAATAATTTCGAATGACATTTTGACATTCAGCTAAAACTATATTGGCTGCTTTTAATGATTGGCCTAATGGCTGAGATCTTGTCACATTTCAGCAGTCTGTATGTCACTGCTTACGGGTTTTAGAGACAGTTAGGTAACTGTCACCTTTTTGTCTTTTTCACTTATGCTCAACGGTTTGTGGTCTGAGTCCATTAGCAAAACTTCGGTTATCCCTGTCTAGGGACTGATACTCATTCACTGATATAATTACACTTCTCTGACACAAAATGTATCATTTCTCTGACAACGAATTATAAAAATATGGCATGTAACGTTCCAAGCTTTGATGTATAAGTACAAAATATATTACAATCTAAACCTTCTTGCTGGTGGAAGGCACACCATGACCACAGCTTCTATGCTCGGTTTTTAGGCCAGCCGTCCTTGCGTTAGCTTGAGACAGGTGGGTTCAATGTCTGCACCTATTGATATAAGCAGTGCCTCCAGACATACTTCTCATGGAGGGTCATTTATACATAGAGGTCAAAAGGTGCTGCTACCTGTAAATGAATAAGAATGAGTTCTTAACACTCAAATAAGGGTATGAATGCATTCAGTGACAGCTCCTCCACATCTAAGATGTTTTATAAGCACTGGTGAGCAAAAAACTGCCAATTTAGTTTTTCCCTATCATAGTGCATTAGCTCCATTGGCCAACATGTGAGTGCTTTATTTAAGGTTAATAAAGTTTAACTATTGGCAGGAGTGAGCAAAAATATTATTTCAATGTGGCAAAATAATATTTAGAATGAATCCAATAACTTGCCAAGGCTGTGTTTATTTCACCTTTGACAGAAAAGAAGCTGTAAACGTGCTTTTCTGATGAGCCAGAATCCAGCTCTGGAGCAGCCTCTCCTGACTAGCCAGCCTTTGACAGGCTGAGCCAAACTGCTGTGATGAGGTGTGAAGTAGCCTGAAAGGAAACAAAGATACATCTGGAGGGAGGAGATCTGCAACTACAGAGCAAAAGGCAGGCTGGGGGATGGATAGCCAAACTGGTCTTTAAAAGGGAGAAATACAGTAAAGACTGGAACCAGGCCCACCCCCATTTCCTGCACCCCCAGCTAGATGGGAGCCCCTGTAATTGAATTAGCAGACGGGTGAAAGGAGAGTATTAAGGAAAGTTAGCCACACTTGTGGGTTGGGTTAATCAGACCTGATGCTTTAGGAAAGATTTTCTTCATTTAGATTTTTGAGGAAATCAAAGTCTTGCTTTCTCAGACAGGAATATGCCACACTCCGGGGAAAGTGATCATCATTGAGGGTGGCACCCTGCAATCCATTGCTCAGTATCAACCCCCTTCTTGCCAGACAAGAAACCTGCATAAATATGGGAGCCCATACCAGCAACTCAGATCCCTGTCTGGCAGAAACAAGAAGAAGGACTGCCCTGATGAACCCCTGGTCTGAACCAAGAGGACTGCACTTTTAAGGAATGCATTTGCTGCACACGTTGGTATTTACTAAAAGAAGAACTTTGCATTGCTCTGACAGTTTAAGGAGTTGACTTCCTCAAAGCAACAGGTTAAAAGAGCTCCACCTACATCATCTTCAACATGAAGAACCTAGCTTCACTTGGACTTTAAAGGATTTGGTCAGGTGCATTCTGGTCCTGTAGTCCCAACTTCCCAAGGAGCAACTCAGAGTTTCTGGAACCTTGGTTTGGGGTTGTGGACACATCAAGGCCCCAAAAGGACATTCTGGAAGGAGATCCAGACGTTTGAGACAATTTTGAGAATTTTGATCAAAAAGCTCCATAAGTTGACAGACCCATCTTCAAGAGTCAAGCCGGCAACGTCGAACCCCAACTCAACCTGTGATTCAGGTTTGCTTTGCTAAAGCTCTGGTGCCTTTTGCTGTTGGGGAGACCTCCAAAACATTTTGGAAAATACGGGGACCCCTACTCATAATATATTTACTACCAGTAGGGACTAAAGTAAACTAATTTTTGAAAACCAGAGCAGTAGTGAACAACAATTTACAAGCCAAAACCTAGGGGGAGCATACAATAAATTCAATTAATTATTGTGACATGTAACCGTTACTGATAGAGACCAAACATGTTATTTGTAAACAGATTAGTGTTTATAATGTATTTATATTATTTTCTTCATTTTTTTCGATAATTTCTTTTATAAAAACACATATGTTCAATACAATGATCGATAACATACATTTTATAATACAAAAGGTGTAAGGAAGGGTCAAAAACAAGAGAAAGAAGAAAGAAAAGGAAAACACAAATGACTTCGTTGTTAAGATGGGCTAGTGGAGTTAGCAAAGCGGTGGATGGAAACTCTAAGCGCGTTTCGGCTATTGCCTTCTTCAGGAGTCCGTCATTTGCAACAGGACAAAAAAACCACAACAATAGTGATTTGCTCACAAGCTGTATATGATTATTTCACAAATTAATTCAAGAATTTTCCATCGAGAGAACAGTGCACTAGAAACCTTTTTTGTATAAGAGAAGCAGTTGTCTAGTTGTCGATGTATGACGTTGAGCGATGTAAATTTCTAGAGTAAACTATTTACTTCGTCGGCGTTTTCCTCTTTGGTGGCTAGGAGGGGATGGTTAAAGCCTTAATAAGTGACGGCTACTTCAGAACAGTATATGTTTCTCCTTAGAGTTTCTGATGGGACACAACGGTGTTCCGGTAGATGGTGGACCCACTGTATCCAAAAGATATAGGATCCCTTGTTATCCCTGTGCTATGCGGATCTTATGCCGTCCACAAATAATAGAGTACTGATGACGATGATGGACCTCTTTAGGTTCTGATCGTCGTAATTCTAAGCGGGGTTCTGGTGTATGAAAGCCGCCGGCCGCGGTCGGGTAAAGAAAAAAAAAAAGAGACCTCCAAAACACACAAGATGATGGACGGAATGTTGCACAATGGTAAAACATTCACCCCCAGTCACAGACCTGGGTTTATTCCATCGTTATTTTACTCACCAAGCCACCCCAGTTCAGACATGGCCATATGCAAATCAGTCTTGACCCTGTGCCTCATGGGAACAGTCCAGACCGAACTGCCAAGCCATGTCTTCGCTTGACTGGAATCAAGCATCCTAGGACCGGTTTCTGGCTATCAGCCGTCTTCATCCAGGATAGCTTGACTCCAGTGGCATAGTGAGCATGGGACCCATCTGGGCATACCCTTCCCACATAGGGTGAACAGCAAAACACACAAGATGATGGACGGAATGTTGCACAATGGCAAAACATTCACACCCAGTCACAGATCTGGGTTTAATCCATCGTTATTTTGCTCACAAAGCCACCCCAGTTCAGACATGGCCATATGCAAATCAGTCTTGACCCTGTGCCTCATGGGAACATTCCAGACCGAACTGCCAAGCCATGTCTTCCCTGGACCGGAAACAAGCTTCCTAGGACCGGTTTCTGGCATTACAGCCGTCTTCAGCCAGGCCTCCAGCAGTTCACTGAGACCTAAGGCTGAGGAAGAAAGCCGCAGTTTTCGAACTGCAACCTGGACGGATGAGGAGCCTCACACAACAACGAGGGCAAAAGTTCTAAAAAAGTGACTAGTCAGAAGGTAAAAACGTGACCATGCCCTATTTCTCATAGTACCCAACCCACACTCTATTACGGTTGGTCTGCAACTTTGACTTTGTTCCTGATCAAGTGCAACCAGTTGTCCCAAGTTGGCAGTTTTGGCCTTTAGGCACTAGAAGCATTTAATCTTTAAAAACTTATATCTCTGATTATCTACATTGTATTATTTGCTGTTTTGGAGTCATTTTTATCATAAACATATTTCCAATTTTTATAAAATGGTGTTGGATTTTTATTATGTGTTCTGTCTTACTTATTTACTGTATTGGTGTTTTTAAACTCTTTACACACCTATCTACTATGTTAACCCTATCTGCTTAGGAGCCAAACAACCAAGGGTTGAGCAATGATTAAATTATTGAGACTTGACTGAACCTTATGTGTGATTGTGGTGTTATTACTAGCTGTAAGTACCCACCTGTGGTTACTAAAAAAACACCTTCCAGCAGCACTTTTTTAAATTGCTGGCAGGTTAGGCAACACTAAGGGAAAGATGACAGGTGGGGAGGGCAACAAAGAGAAATGAGGGTGAGGGACGGTAAAAAGTTCAATGATGCCTCTAGGGTATCCAAGCCATATCACTTTTCTGTTCTTATAAGGTGGGAGGTAACATGATCAACACAGAAAAGGGAGAGTGGGGGAAAAATTGCTATGACTGGCTAGCGGTGTCCATTCGTAGCGCTTTTTTGTTATGGTGGTAGGGGGCAACATGGATAATGGAAGGATGGTGGGTCTACATGGACAATGGAAAGTGTACCGATAAACATGGACAACAAAGGGAGAGCGGGTGTATGGCAACTAGGACAACAGAGAGAGGGCAGGTGGGGTGGACAGCACAGACAAAGTAGGGAGGTCAGTAAAGGATGGCGCAAGTAGATAGACAATGGACAGTTGGAGGGAAGGGCTTTGAGGAAGCACCCAGACAATTGAAGGTGGGAGGAAGATACTGGGGTGAACAGAGAGTGAGAGGGAGAGGGACAGCAAAAAGTCAGCAGGTGGGTGAACATAGAGGGCACAGAAGTACACAAGGGAGATAGCTGAAAACCGGTATTATCATAAAGTACTGAAACACAAAGAAAACAGGAGACCCTTAGAAATGAACAGTGGAAGGACACAAGTAATGTGTCCATGCTTCATAGCAAGAGCAAACATTCAAAGAAAAAAATTCAGCAGCTGACCAATAAGAAGCAAGCAAATGAGAGTGGCAATGAGCCCAACTAATTATAAGCAACGGGAAATGTAGAATATGATCATCTTTTGCATGGTGTACCCCCAAGCTTTTTCCCTTTTCATGTTTTTTGCCAGTAGAACTTTTTTCACTTTACTCCTGCAAATCAGTAGTAAAACGCCTAGTTCCCCCTTTTAACATTGTTAAACTGGCATACTCCTAATTGGCATAATTAACTTGCCTATAAGTCCCTAGTACATGGTACAGAGTGAACCCAGAGCCTGAAAGCTAAATGCTACTTTTGGACTGCAGCACCTAATGTGCCATCCACTACAGTAGCAGGGCAAACACGGCTTCAGGCCTATTACTGTAGCCTTTTTGGAGCAGTGCAAAAATGACAATTAGACCTCCCAAAATAGATCCCTTTGACTAGGGGTGGGTGGAATTGGTGGAATTTGATTGTTCAAAATTACATAAAATTCTGTGAGATTCAGGGCAATTCCACAATGGGGCAGAGTGGGCATTTGGTGATATTTTATTAGCACAAAATGCACCCTTAACTCAAACAATGGATGTGAGGATGCATTTTGCATTAGGAAAATAGCTCAGCCAAACACCACTCAGTGCCCTTCCATACTCAGAAGTGAACACTGCGAGTATCTAAGGGCACACCCACCGGGTGGTAGGCATTGGTTTCTAAGCTTTAGAAATCACTGCATGTCTCACTGCAGTCCATACCCCTCGGTGGTCCTACATACTCTGCAGTATTCACTACGGAGTATGTAAGGTTGTTGAGCGGTATCCATATCTGTGCTGTGCAATGTTTCTTAAACAGGGTCTTAAGAGGGAGCAGTCTATCTTTAAATGCCATTACAAACTAAAGTGAAATCTGCAGTGTTTTTTAAACATAGAAGGACCACTCTCTCTTCCCACCATGTTTAAAAATCACTGCAGCGTATGCCTCTCAGTGCCCTGACATACACTGCAGTAATCACAGCAGAGTAAGTAAGAGGTCTGAGGGGTAAACTTTAATTTGCAGTGATTTTTAAACCTTAAGCGATTGCTTCCTCTTCCAGCCCTCTTTAGAAATTATTTAGTTGAGATTAACTCACCAGAGGAGCTGTGCAGTTATATAAGTAATTCTGTGTTACAAGAATAATGTAGAATTACCAAATTCCTCTAATTCTGCCAACGGATTTTATTAATTACACCCAGGCCTACTTTTGACAGGACTATATCTTACCTTTTAAATATTTAAACCCCTAAGTAGGCCTTGTAGCCTACAAAGCAGGGTGCATGGTATTTGAAAATAGGACATGTAGAAATGTAATGCAAGTATGCCTATACAGTGGCATATATCAAAAAGCTATTTTTGCTATAGGAAGGCTAGCTGACCTGTTAGACCTGGCACCATTGGCGTGGGTCTCCCTTCCATTTTTTGCTGTTGCCTCATGTATTTTTGCTAGTGTTAGATGCTTTGGGCATTGTGCCACTGCGGTCCAGTGCCACAGTGCAAGTGCTCTCTACTGTAAATTGATGTATTCATCAGTGATTCCATGTTTGTCTTTTTGGTTTTCTTGTCAGACGCTAGTAAAGTGCACTGAGTGTGCCCAACGCGTGTAAATCCAAATGCTGATAGTGGACCTGCAGCACTGGTTGTGCCACCCACAGAAGCAGCCTAGTCAAATGTGTCTAAAGTCTGCTATTGAAGAGCCTGCGTGCAGTCTGGTACTGTCATGCTGACTGGGCAAGGGTGCCCACTTGCCAGCCCCTAAACCTTCCCTTTTCTTCATATCAGACACCCCTATGGTAGGCCCAAGGGCATGGTGCATTGTAAGGAAAAGGTAGGACAATCCCTGATGTGTGTGTCATGTGCTGATAGTGAATTACAGCCATTTTCGTTATTCACTATTGCAAGGCTACGTGTTCGCCATAGGCTAGAATGAGCAGTTAGGTTATTACATTCCCATAATCCTAACTGACTCAGAGAACATGGTGAAAATTCGAGTTTAGTATGCCTGGATTCAGAATGATAAAATACATCTTTTAATGAAGTTGATTTTAACATTCTGTGTTTGAAAATACCACTTTTAGAAAGTAGGTATTTTCTTGTCTAACCTTTTAAGCCTGCCTCTGCTAGGTTGTGTATTTCTTGTCTGGAGTTTGTGAGTGACAAGGGTGGGGCATTCTAAGAGACAGGATGAGTCAGACCAGTGGTGAATAGAGAGATCTGCATCTAGATGGGAGGGAGGAGTTGCACCTGAACCATGAATAGGGCTGTGCCTGCCTTCCACAATGCTGGCTCCACATCCTGGGGTGTGGCAGATGTCTCTGCCCTGCACACTGAAAGAAGAGAAGGAATCTTGTCAATAAAGTGCTCCAGGTCTGTTATTGCCTTTCACAAAGCTGTCTCCACCTCCTGTGGTGCGTCTGATGTTTCTGCCCTGCACTGTGAAAGGAAAGTAGAAGTCTGGTAAATAGAGTGCTTCAGAACTGGTTTTGTCTGGGCAAAGGCACCTCTCCTCTCACAGAACAAAGAATTTTGGGGTATAAATATTGGGACCCTGATCCCATGAAATTAGATCAATTATGGACTACAAGAAGAAACCTCTGCTGAGGAGAGGAACCTAAAGAAACTGAGGAGAGACTATTCCTAAGCTGAAGTGCTGCTTAGGGGATTGGCCTGCAGTGGTTGCCTTACTGCCAAAGAGAGGAGAAAGAACTTTGTGTACTTTGCTTTAACCTTGTGAAGGATCTCTAAGGGCTTGGAAAAGAGCTTGCCTCCAGCTGAAGTCTCAGTGACAACAGACTTCACCCCCCAGCTCCCTAGAGTTCTTTGGAAGTGGCTGCTGCTGTTTTGCTCCTTCTGAGGGACTGCATGTTGCAAGGAGCTGGAAGCGCGATTCAGCGATGAAGAATCGTGTCGCTGTCGCTGCTGCTGCCGTCGCACTTATGAACAAGGGTGTCGCCACTGGAGTTGTAGTAATCTGGCATTGCAGCACACCAGGGAGGCATTCGGCTTCTCCTGGTGGGCCCGATGATGAAGCATGTCACCACCCAGGGTGATGAGTGAGGGCTTCTAAAGAAATCCCTAAGTGACTTTCTTACAGGTTGATTTCATATACTTTTTTCTCATTAACTGTGCTTAATGAAACCCTCCTCTGACGACACTCTTTTGCTGTTTGACATAATTACCCGGGGGACTGAGAGTGTCCTGTCTCTTCCCTCTCTCTAGTTGTTGTATTTGAAGTCTCAGGGACAACAGACTTCGCCTCCCAGCTCCCCAGTGCCTGCTCCTGTTTTGGGCCTTCTGAGGGACTGGGTGTCGCAAGGAGCTGGAAGCGTGACTCAACGAAGAAGAAGCGTGTCACTGCTGCTGCCGTCGCACTTCTGAACAAGGGTGTCACTGCTGGAGTTGTCGCACTGCACCGCATCGAGAGAAGAGTCTCACAAAGAGAAAGAAGTGTTTTGCCGTCACTCTTTCTGCCATCGCACTTCTGAACAAGAGCATCGCCGCTGGAACTGTTGCATTGCACCTAGGTAAGAGAAAGGGTTCCCTTAAGGCACAGATAAAGACAGGTATAAAATAATGTACCTTGTGACTTAACAAATACATACAACAAAATATGGAAAAGTTAAAAATTCATTTATTTGAATATATTAAAAAAACAATCAATAGGGATAACTAAACTAAATCCCTGGACTAAAACAAGATAAAATTGAGACAATACATATAATTGCGACCTGCACAATTACAAGCAGACAGAACAGTTACAACATACATTTGTTGGATACAGGTTTTTATATTCTTTCTCCGCTCTAATATCACCAGAGTAGTATCACTACCAAATCAGCGTATCTATTATGGTGTCGGAGACTTGAATTATACGCTTTAGGTTGCGTCGACGCATTTCGGTGATAACTCCTTATTATGATCACCTTTATCAAGACATAAATTTTGTCTGCCAGAACCAGAGGGTATGTAAAATCGCCCCTGGGATAATATTGATGATCCTTTATAGGGATCACTTCACGTTTCCTAATTGGAGCGTGGGCTTCTGTAGTCGCCTTATACAATGCTGCTGGTAGTAGTATATTTCTGTTTCTGTTCTGAATAAATTCGATCTTTTGTTGTCCCCCTGACCATAGGAGACCAAGGAAAAATGGTTGTGTTGTAGACCATAAGTATTATATGCAATCAGGCCACAATTGCCATGTATAAATATAAATATCACGAATTCTCCACTTCTGACGCGTTATGTTGCAGAAGGTTGCAGTTGTAATTCTTTTAGGCTTCACAAAGATAACCTAATGGGACGATCTAAGGTTTCACAGTCCCTTGGTCATCGTAATATGGCCAAACATAATGAGAGTCTACCTAGTTAGTAAATAAGGGTTCTGCTCTCTGTGGGGGTCCGCATCGAGGAAAGCGCCTCGCATCCCCTGAGAAGCGCACCGCCATTGGAGCTGGTGCCATCGCATTTCTGAACAAGGATGTCGCCGCTGTAGTTATCACATCGTGCGGAAGCTTCAAGCAAACATGGGGGAAGAGTGTCGCAGCTGAAGCTGTTGCAGTCGCATCGCTGAATAAGGGTGTTGCTGCTGCAGTCCACGCATTGGACCGAGAACTTCTAGCATCCTCGTAGAAGGGTGCCGCATCTGGAAGATCTTCACGTCTTTATTTCTTTGCACCGGAATTTTGCTGCATTTCCCTCGCTGCAACATTACTTGTTGTGGAAGCGCAATGCATCGTAAGGTACATTGACGCAAAGTGTTGCATCTTAAGAACTGAATTGAACTAAGCTAAAACTACCATCTTAAAGTAACAGTATTGTGTATTTTTGTCGTTTATGGTCTTGTGGTGAATCTCTATAAAGTATACTTATTTTTTATATAAAACCTTGTGTGGTGTTCATCTGTATTGTTGTCACTGGGTTACTGTATGTGGTCACAAATGATTGGTGTACACTAATTAGTGAGTGCAGACCATAACGCAACCACATACTTTTTTGGTAGATTCTTTTTTAGATTTTTTATTTTTGAACGATGCCAGATTCAGTTGTCATGGATGGAGCAGAATCCATAGCCTATATTGATTGTGAATGGGAAGAAGAGTGGCTAGAAAGCTACAAAGTAAGACACCTGAAGTACTTCTGTAAAAAATTCAATGTTTCCACTGTTGGGTGCACCAAAAAGGCGGAGTTCTACAAGGCGCTGAGGGTCTGGGTAGAAGCAAGGAAAACTCCTGAGATTGAGGAAGAGGAAGACAATGCAGATGTACAGCAGGCGGGGCCATTGGACTCAGGAAGAAGGAAGGTACCTTCCCCCATAGGTAGCAGTGCTTCTGGCAGGAGTCTATATCCAGAGGAGTTGGGGGACAGAGAGAGGAACAGGAAGCATGAAATGGAGATGACCAAGTTCAAGGTGAATGGGCAACTGGAAATAGAAAATAGGAGATTTGATATAGAGGGAAATAAATTACAGTTTGAGCATGAAAAGCTTTTGAGGGAGTTGGCGTTTAAAACCAAGAGTTTAGAGGTTACTCCCTCTGGTGGCAGTGTATCGTCAGTGCCTGTAGAAGCTAGAGTGTACATTCCCAGAGATGTGCAGAAAGAGTTTTATAAAAATGATGATATTGATCATTGGTTCAGAGCCCATGAGGTAGCCATGTCTTTCCACCGGGGCCCTCAGAGAGATTACTGTTAGACTTGCCTTCTGAAGTGCACAATTCATACAGCCACAAGAAGAATTAATGTCTAGGTATGGTTTAACTCCTGAACTCTATAGACAGAGGTTCAGGAAGTGCAAGAAGTTAGAAAACAGTATCCGGGTGGAATATGTCACTTTCTTTTGCAGAGCATTGGGTGGTTGGGTAAAGGGCAGCAAAGTTAATGATTTTCAAGGTCTCTTTGATTTTATTGCATAAAAGCTTTTGTCTGGTAATTGTTTTCCAGAGCTTCACCAGCACAAGATTGATAGCAAGCTGACTAACCCTAGGAAGCTTGCTGAGGAGGCAGACTGCTAGTTTAGCACCAGGGTCCAAAAGGGTCACATGGTAGCATCAGTCAAAGGTGGGCAGGGTCCCCAGCAGAAGAGTGGGGGGGGGACAAGGGTAAACAAAACGAGTTCCGCAAAGGGCCCCAAAGTAGTACCCAAGGGAACCAGGGGAAAGGTTCCCAGCCTACCCCTGAGGAAAAGCAAAGGGTCCCGACAGGTAGTCCTGTTCCACAGGGACCCCTGAAATGTTACAAGTGTGGTGACCTGGTTCATAAGGCGAATGTCCCCAGGTGCCGCCTGTTTGGGCAAACCAGCACCCACTGGTGCTCCGCCCTGAGAGATGGCTAGTGTAGCCTTGAAGAAGGAGATTGATGTTCAAGGTGGGTGGGGTACCGCACAGATGACCCTTGTCTCTTTAGGAGACTGTGAGGTGGTCCCAGAAAATCAGCTGCCCAGAAACACTAAGAAATATGGGCAGTGGGTGACCATCAATGGCCAAAGTGTGGAGGCTCTTAGATACAGGAGCCAGTGTGACAGCTGTCAGGTGTCACCTGGTGTCTCAAGAGCAGATTGTCCCTCATGCATTTTGCTGAGTAGTTGCCGCCGACAACACAGAGTGCTTTTGTCCAATGGCTCAGGTTTCCTTTGAGTGTGCGGGGGGTCTCTGGTACTCTTCAGGTAGCTGTGAGGCCTGACATGCCTGTTGACTGTTTGTTGGGGAACGATTTAGAGAGATCACCTTGGGGAAGGTGGAGAAGAGTATTCACTTGAAGAAGGTGATTCTGCCTGACTGGGCGTGCGTGACTACCCGGTCAATGGAAGCCAGTAGGGGTGCTCAAGAGGACCTGGAGCCTGAGAGGGAGTTCCAGGAACCTGTCTTAGAGAGAATATGTGGGGCACAGGAAACCGCCCCCAAAGTTCCCACGGCTCAGGAGGAGGTAGACCTTGAGGGGGATGCCCTGGAGCCTACCGGGGAACAAGTAGATGAACAAGGGGGACCTGCCTGAGCTGACCCATTGGCAGTAAGAAGGGGGCCACTCCAGGAAAGAATTCTGCCGGGAGCAGAGAGAATGTCCTTCTCTTGAGGGCTTGCGGCAACAGGCTGCAAGCCGGGTAGCAGGTGATCAGACGGGATCGCATTGAATTTACTGGGATCATGGTCTTCTGTATAGTGAGCCTAAGGTTTCTGAACCTGGATCAGCCCGTGTGCTGGTTTCAGAGCCTTCCTACTGGGGCTGGCTCATGATGTGCCATTGGCAGGAAATTTGGGGCAGAACAAAAACTTTTAAAGGCTTGTCACCCACTTTCATTGGCCCCAAATGTGCAAGAGTTAAGACACTCTTTGCAGGACTTGTCAAGCAAGTGGAAAGAGTGGGAGGAAGCACAAGGCTCCTCTCCAGCCATCCCCTTTGGTCAGTATCCCCTTTGAGCGGGCGGGGTTTGACATTGTGGGGCCACTTGACCCCAAGACAGCCATGGGCAACAGGTTAATCCTGGTCTTGGTGGACCATGCCACCCGGTACCCGGAAGCCATAACTCTGAGGACAGTGACAGCCCCTTGGTGGGACGAGCACTGATGGGAATTTTCTCCAGAGTGGGATTCCCTTGTGAGGTAGTGTCTGACCGGGGAACAAACTTCATTTCCAAGTATATGAAGTCCGTGTGGCAGGAGTGTGGTGTAACTTACAAGTTTACCACTCCTTGCCACCACAAGGAAATGGGTTGGTTGAAAGTTTTAACCGAACCCTGAAGAGCATTATAATGGGTCTTGAGGAACCCATGAGGCGTAAGTGGAACATCCTCTTATCATGCCTACTCTTTGCATACCAGGAGGTGCCACAGAAATCTCTAGGGGTCAGTCCCTTTGAGCTTCTCTATGGACACCCGGTCAGATGACCTCTGAGCCTGGTCAAAGAAGGCTGGGAGCAATCTCCCAGGAAACCTCCCCAGGATGTATATAGCTACATGCTGGCCTTCAGGAACCAGATTCTGCATTTTAGACAACTCGCTGAGGCGAATCTGGAGGCCAGCCAGAAGGAGATGAAGCGATGGTATGACCAGAATTCCACTCTGGTAGAGCTTCAACTTGGCCAGAAAGTGTGGGTCATGGCCGCCGTGGAGCCTTGCGCGCTTCAGGATAAGTGGACTGGACCATTTGAGGTTGTGGAGCTCAAGAGTCCAGTTACCTGCTTGGTGGACTTGCGGTCTCCCAGGAACCCCTTGAGGGTCCTGCATGTCAACTGCCTTAAGCCCCACTTTGAGAGGTCTGAAGTAGGCATGCTCTTTTACCAGATGCTGGAAAGGAGGAGAAGACTGAGCCTCTTCCTGACCTCCTGTCTGCAACAGAGCAAGATGGGTCAGTGGATGGTGTTATCCTCTCTTCCACCCTGACCCATGAGCAACAGAATGACTGCCGCCAGATTGAGGTTCCGTGACAATTGTAATTGGTGTTTTTAACTCGCACGAATATGGTCGAGTCTAGTATCTATGAACCGCAAATGACGAGTTTTGTAAGTGTGCGCAGTTTCGCTGTGCTAACTTAAACCGTTCGTTTGTTATGTGGGTTTGTCATCTGTACCCACGGGTTCCATCTTAGATACGGCATCCATTTTGTCTCTTGCCCTCAAGTAGCCAGCGAACGGACGCTGTCCGCTTCGCGACCCTGGGACTCCCAAGATATGGCGGAAGACGCATGTTCTTTGTAAGTGTCTTTATGACGAGGGGGATGCTACTGTAAGGCAGATGGCGCCGCTCGAGGCTCATCTTGCCGCACGGGCTTATTGTCTCAGTCGTGCATCTCATTAGGCACGTCCCTTTGATGCCTGTATCTCGTGCTTCTCGACACTCCCCTTTTACACCCTTTCCGATCTCCCTACTGTCTCCGTCTTCCTCTGCACCTGTCTTCGTTCCTATTTCGATCTACTTTACTGCTGATTGGAATTTGCTAATGGTGGGAAGATGGGTTTTTACAGTTGGGAACCGCCAAATGTTTCCGCACTTATGTTCCGGATCTTGTGTGTTTCAAAGTGATCTAAGCGACCCCTCTGAGAGCGACTTGTGGGAACCAGGTTGTAAACTATTGTGTATCATGTTATCCTATGGGTAAAAACTGTATAAAAGGAGCGATCCACAAATACAATTTGAAGCAGTCTCCCCGAACTACACTCGATGTACTTCCTGTGACTTCTGTGTTCCCTGCAGTAAATAAACCTTGACTCTTTGACGCCGAAGGAAGTGTCCCGTGTCTCTGTGACTTGTACGCCGGAGCAGGTTACCCACGAAGGTTTCAGGTGTTGTGCCCTGGCACCGCTGGGTCCAAAGAACCCAGTCCTTCAGTTGGCGCCCAACGTGGGGCTGCATCAGTGGTACCGGTCCAAGCCCGACGATCGTGAGGAACTTCGTGTGAAATCTCCGAGGGAAGGTGCACCCCGCTTCATCGATCCTGTTGTCGAAATAAGTGGCCCGAAGACTTTTCCCGCGAAGATTCCCGCCTCCTAACGGCTGCGACGGACTGCTGCCCTGACTGTAGACCTGTTTTGGCGCCTGGCGTAGACCTTGGTATAGCGAGACGATTGACGGGCCTTCCTGAGGACGCCATTGATCTTTGAGTTAAGTATTTGTGGGTCGCTCCCAGAGTTCTTGGTTGTAGGCACTTTAGCGAGTGTCTTTGTTGTAAACACTTTAGCGAGTGTTTTTGTTGTAGACACTTTAGCGGGTGTCTTTGTTGTACACGCTGTGTGAGTGTTTTTGTCGGTGACACTTTGCTAGCGTACTTTGTTGTTGTTGTATTTGTTTGACGACTGCAGCCGCCAAAGACCGAGGGTTTAGTTCTTTGCTGGGACTTGGTAAATCCCGAAATCCCGTAACCCTTGAAGTTTGTGAAACTCGGCTAGTGTGCAAGATGCCTGGTCGCAGTACTTTGTTCAGTTGCTTTAGACCTTGTGGTGCGGATTCCCTGCTGGAGGACTCGTGTCCGATACCTCCGGTTGGAACTCCTACATATGACTTATATAGCAAACATGGGCTAGGCCCGATTGCTTTTAACGATTATTGGATCAAATATACAAAGAAAGACGGCGATCTTCGTTGGCCACCTCACGGTAGCTTCGAAGCGTCGATCTTAGATAATTTGGAAATAAAGTTGTTCGAACGTAAATCAAGGCCGGCCATGTTTGATGCCTTTCGGTTCTGGCGCAAAGAAGCCCGACAGAAAGAGATCAGACAAAATAAACGTAGTCAGCGAGATACTGTTGCTACTATAGTGAAGAAAGCTGAGCAGTTTCAGCGTGATAAGGAGGATAAGGATAAGGAAGTGTTTGAGAGATTACAGCGTATGTCCATAGACAAATGCTATCCTGTTTTGCCTACGGAGTCGGATAAGAAGGAAGAGGCAGTTGAGGATTCTTTAATGTCCTATCTTATGAAGTCGCCACCTCCGTACGTACAGGGTACCGCAGCTCCTGTGGTCCCTGCCGTACCTGTTCTTCCACCTGTTATTCCTCCACCAGTTCCTCAACCTGCACCTGCTCTTCCGACTGTTCCTGCTCCTTTGCCTATTTCTATTCCTACTGCTCCTCCGCTTCCACATACTCCTGTTCCCGCTACTGCTCACGCTACTGCTCCTGTGTTGTTAACCCCTGTTGCTGCTAACGTCTCTACTCCTTCTCTTGTTAGTCCTGTGTCTTACTCTTCTCCCTCTACTCGTAATCGTGATTCTCCCCTTGCGACAAACTTCTTTCAGTCGCTCGGACCTGTTTTTGGGTCTGCAGGTTCTGATGGTCCACAGAGACGTAGCCAGCTTCCTGGTAATAGAGAACGTGTTGCGCTATACAATATGGCGATGGGTTGGATGATAAACCCTGTTAGAAATCCACCTCGTGTTGTCCTCGAAACGTTTGATCAATTCAACATACCTACTCAGAGATATGTGTTTGATGAAATGTGCAAGTTCTTACATGATCAGATAGCGGCCAATGCGCCTGACGAGGTGCTGACCGCCCTGTCTGAACTCCGGCTTCAGTTCGCAACTGGACTGATAGTCGACACTAATGTCCGACGTGCTATTGAGCGGTTGCTATCTCTTCGTCCCGCTCCTATTCCTCATGCATTGTTCGTTGAGGACATTGAACAACGAGATGGGTCTGGCCAATATCCTATGCGTGAAGTTCCGCCAGTTTGGGTACCCGCTGATAATACTAATGCTAATGCTCCAATACCAGCACATTTCCAGAGAGTGTGGATACACCTCCCTTGGAAACGATCGGAAGTGCTTCAGGTGAAACAAACTTTGCCTGATCCTCGCAAAAATCCTGCGGGGTATTACAAAGAATTATCGCAGCTCGTAGACGCTACGATAATGAATCTGGCCGATATCGACATGTTGTTTGGCAATGTCGTACCGCAACCGGTATGGGCCAAGATTCGTCACCAAGATCACGCGAATGAATTAGGTGGTGATTGGGCTGCCATTACAGCGGCAGACGCTGGACAAGTGGCTGCTACTAAACCCGATCAGTTGATTGAACTTCTTCCCCAGCGAATCATTACATTAATGAAAACGCTTATGCCAGCTATGAGGGTAAATTGGGACAAGTTGTCAGCCTGTAAGCAGAAGAAAGATGAGAGTGTTTCAGACTTCTTTACGAGGTTCGAGGAAACATTCGTCGATCATAGTGGGCAGGATATGGGTACTGAGGGTGGACAGAGGTTGTTTGTGGATAAATTCGTATCGAACTTATTGCCCGACTTGAGCCATAAATTGAAAAATTCAGAAAGTTCATGGGCCGTTTCTACCTCAGCTCAGATATTGGCTACGGCACAATATTACGAAAATAGAGAAAAAGAGGAAAATGACCGTGCCGATAAAAAGACGAAAGAGCTGAAAACTAAAGTGTTGTTACAACAAGCATATCCGCCGCGTTCTAATCAGAATGCGCCTCAGCAGAATAGATCGCAGTCGCAATCGAATCGATCGCAGCCGCGTAATGATTCATCTTTTCAGAGATCTTCATTAGGGTACAATCAATGTGCTTATTGTAGACAGGAGGGACACATTAAATTCAATTGTCCTGTTTTAAATGACCGTAGTGGTGGTAATTCGTCTAGAGGAGGTCGTGGTGGTGCACAGCACGCATCACGTGGTAGAGGTCGTGGTGCTCAGAATGATCGCTCTGACCATTCATCAAATTCTAATAACTGTTTCGATCAACGTGGATCATCGCAAGGACGATCTGCGCAGTACAATGTAGACGATTATTACGTCGATCAGGGACCTGACGATAGTAACTACTAGGACAGCCAAAGACAAGGAGAGGGAGTGGTATCAGTTCCGGTTGATCAGAGAGGGCCTTACGTCGCAGTTGCTACATCGGGCGTCGTTGAGCCTTTTCTGTTGGACACTGGTGCAGCGAAAAGTTCTATCATGCATTCGAAACTCCCTGGCGCACCTTTGTCTGGCTTAACAAATGTTTCCGTTGGATTCTCTGGCGCCCCCGTTAGCAATCCAGTTTCGCGCCCTTTGCCCCTTAAAATTGGGCCACGTGAGCTCGAAGCTCCATTGATTTTGTCTACTGGTTGTGGCGAAAATCTTTTGGGTCTGGATTTGCTTAAACGCTTGTATGCGACTTTGTATTGTTCTCCTGCGGGTGTAAAGCTTACGTTAGGAGAGAGGGTAGTCTCTCCCATGTACTTGTCCCTCGATAAGCTTCCACCGGAATTGAGTTCTCTTCCTGCATCTTTGTGGGCGACGGGTCCAAATGACGTGGGCCTACTTGATATCTCCCCTTATGTTGTTCAGTTGAAATCGAATGTGCGATTGCCACGTATTCCCCAATATCGTATCTCCCTTGATGGTGAACGAGCTTTGTTAGCGATCATCTATGATTTGATCGAGAAAGATGTCATTGAAGAAACTCGGGGAAACGTGTGCAATAGTCCTGTACTGCCCATTCTTAAACGTACTGATCCTACCAAACCGCCTGTTTATCGTTTTGTTATCGATTTACGGGAGGTGAATAAAATTGTGGTTCCTCAATTCCCTGTTGTGCCTGACATTACGGCGCTACTGACTCTGATTCCAGCTACAGCTTCATGGTTTTCGGTGATTGATTTGAAAAATGCGTTTTTCAGCATCCCGATTGCCGAAGAGAGCAGGGACCTTTTCGGTTTCTCTCTTGGTGGACGTAGCTTCCGGTTCAAACGCGCTCCTCAGGGCTACTGTGAAAGTCCATCGATTTACAGTCAAGCTTTGAAGGGTCAACTAGATGCGTTTAGGTTGCCGGTTGGTGCGGCTTTAATCCAATACGTCGACGACTTATTGGTGGCTGCTGATACTCAGGACATTTGCAAAATTGCTACAGTGTCGTTGCTGCAACATCTCTGTGAGTTAAATCACAAGGTGTCACCTTCTAAACTCCAATATTGTTGTCAAGAAGTAACCTACCTAGGTCACTTATTGTCAAAGGAGGGAAGGAGATTGACCCCAGAGAGAATTGCAGCGATTGCGCGCATGGCTGTGCCACAAACCCAAAGAGATGTGCGTGCCTTTCTAGGTATCACATCGTACTGCAGGCAGTGGATTCCTAATTTTTCATTGCTAGCGAAACCATTGGTGGCTCTTACGTGCAAGGATGTTTCGACTCCTTTACCATGGACGGAAGAATGTCAGGAAAGTTTTTCTGAATTACGTGATTCATTGTGTTCGGCTCCTGTGTTAGGTACCCCTGATTACAGTAAACCGTTCACGTTATATGTTCACGAGAGGGAAGGTTGTGCTTTAAGCGTCTTAACGCAACCTTTTGGTGGTAAGCAACGTCCATGTGCATATTTTTCCTCGACCTTAGACCCAGTAGCTAGAGCATTGCCGAGTTGTTTGAGAGCAACTGCGGCAGCTGCGGTCTCCATCCGACAATCAGCAGGATTGGTCATGGATAATATGCTTACGGTGATGGTTCCGCATGCAGTCGATACTCTTTTGAACCGTACGAAAACTCAGCACTTGACGAGTGCGAGGTTATCTGGGTACGAATTGACGCTCTTGGCAAGCCACATTCAGATAAAACGTTGTAATGTCCTAAATCCGGCAACTTTGTTACCAATTAGTGCAGAGTCAGATGCAGTAACAGAACATGACTGTTACTTGCGGACAGAGGAGGAAACAAAAGGTCGTGTGGACCTTAAAAACACCCCATTGGAAGACCCGGATGGCATCCTGTATGTGGATGGGTCATGTTTTAAATTGCCGAATGGTGATGTGACTACTGCTTATGCTGTGGTGACATTGAATACTGTTGTTGAGACTGCGAGATTGAATCAGAATTCTGCCCAAGCTGCAGAGCTGATCGCTCTTACTAGAGCATGTGTATTAGCAAAAGGTAAACGTGTGAATGTGTACACCGATAGTCAGTATGCTTTCGGTGTAGCGCATAGTTTCGGACGATTATGGCGAGAACGTGGTTTCTTGACGTCACATGGCACGAAAATACAGCATGGCCAGCTTGTGAACGATCTTTTGGATGCATTGACTTTGCCTGCTCAAGTTGCAATTGTTAAATGTAGTGCGCATCGTAAAGTGACGGATGATGTTGGTCGTGGTAATGCGTTTGCAGATGAGATTGCTAAGGAGACTGCCCGGAACCTTAGCACTCGAATGTATGTGACGAATTCGGTTAGGTGGCCTACAGAATCAAGTATGTGTGAGAATACTATAGAGAGTGTGAAAGCAATTCAGAATGAGGCCACCGACACTGAAAAGATGAAGTGGAAAGAAAGTACGGGAAGGTTGGATGTGAATGGTTGCTGGATTGATTTGTCAGATCAGAAAAGATGGATGTTGCCTGATGCGTATGTACTGGCCGTTGTGCAAATGGCACATGGGTTAGCACATATTAGCGCGAAAGGTATTTGCAAGTTGTTGGCTGATGTGTGGAAGAATGATGGAATTACTAAGTGTGCTGAACGTTTGGTGAAGAATTGTATGGTGTGTATAATGTACAATCCTGGCAAAGGAACCCCAACTCCCCCTGGCAGTTTTGCTCCTCCTTTGTATCCCTTTGAGGTGATCCAATTGGACTTCATCCATATGGAGCGATGCAATAACCTGAAATACGTTTTGGTTGTGGTTTGCGCATTCTCCCGATGGATCGAGGCCTATCCCCTCAAAGACAATACTGCTTTGTCTACTGCGAAAATCCTACTGAAGGAATACTTTCCTCGGTATGGAATGCCTAGAGTCGTGTGGTCAGATAACGGAAGTGAGTTTGTTGGAAGTGTGATGAAGAGTGTGTGTAAGGGCCTTGGAATAAATCAGAAATTCCATAGCGCCAATCATCCCCAGTCAGCTGGATTGGTTGAAGGGTACAATGGCACCCTTAAACTAAAATTAGCGAAGATTCAAGCTACGACTGGACTTTCGTGGCCTGATGCTTTGCCTCTAGCATTACTGTCAACTAGGGCGACTGTACACTCCCGAATAGGGCTCAGTCCCTATGAAATAGTGTTCGGCCGTCCTGCGAATGTGTGGGGGGTTCCTAGGCCAGGAATATTCTCTGATCTTGAGTTTCCGATGTTGATTGATTACTTACATGACTTGACTGCTAAACTGAGGTTAATTCATCAACAGGTTTACGACGCCTTGCCGACGCAGACGGAGGGTCCAGGCCACCAGCTCCAGCCCGGAGATTGGGTGGTTACCCGAAATTTTTCACGAAAAAACAATCTGGACCCTCGCTTCACCGGACCTTACCAGGTGCTCCTGGCCACGAGGACTGCCGTTCGTCTTGAGGGGCGGAAAAATTGGGTACATGCTACCCATTGTAAGCGAGTCCCTATTCCTTTGTCGGCAGACCCGTGGGTAAGGAAAGGCATTGCGTCAACAGAAACAGAAACATTGCCGGCGTTTGTACCTTTTAGCGACGCACAGCTTGTTGGAGAACCCTCAGCGCAGCAGAAAGCCACTGTTGAACATTTGTCAGCAAGAGACTCAAGACCAGACCAACGAACTGATCAGCAGGACGCTGTCTCTTCGACAGATCCTTTGTTCGACGTGCAGACACGTCCCGGGAAACATCGATATTCTTTGCGATCTCACACTAAGGACAAATAAAAATTTGCTTGCTTTGCTGAAATTGATAACTGCAATATCTTCGTTTCCCATGATCAACTTTGAACATTCGTATCATTGAAAATTGTTTTGTATATATATATATATCAAGCTTCTTCCTTGTATCTTTTTCTTCCACAGCTGAGAAATATTGTGCTAATATATACATATTGTGTATTGAGGGCCGTAGGGCCGCGCGCGTACTTCCTTCTGGACAGTAGGTCTTGACACTAGGTTAAAGACCGTCGGTTCCTAGGAACTCCTGGGGATTGACTATTGCTGCACAGAACGAAGTGCGTCAAGAAACGTTGCGGACGGTCGTAGGGAAATGGCATTTTCGAAGCTGAATGATTTGGAAGGAGCTCAGGCATATAGAGTCAAGCTGCAGAAACTTAGTCGTACGAAATGTTTTGTATCCCAGTTGTTTGTTTTGTTTTTAACTGCTTCTGCATTTTTGGCGGGTGGGGTGTATTACACTATGTCTTACTTCTTACTTCCTACCCCTACTCCTACTCCTTACCCTAACATTACTTCTACTGCTTCTCCTCATTCCTTTCATATGTTACCAGAACACGAACAGGCTAGACGTGTAGAATTCCGCAACAATTCCTTTATCCAGCTCCTCCATCAGCATCAGTTAGTGGTTAACACTACTAATTGTTGGGTGTGTGGGTTGATGCCACATACTACGGGTAAGGGAATTCCATATCTGGTGTTACCGTATAGTTCCCAGGGGTCAGCTCGAGCATACCAAACAATGCTTCGAAGCGCACTAGGTTTCCACCCCTCTCCAGAACGTTCCCCCAAACCAGGTCCTACCTCGTATCAGTGGGTGGTATCGATGGCAATACAGGATTTAGAAGATGAGATCTATGATGCTTTTCTCATCCCTAAGGCAGAGGTACAAGCCTATAGGGCACCGAATAGAGGGGAATATAGTACGTTCACTAATGAAAAGCAGCTTAAAAGCTCGCCTCCAATATGGGTCGTACCCCACACTGGTAATCTTTGTCTTGTGGGTCGTGGCTCGCAAGCCTCACTTGGAGTAAGTGCTTGCACTGAAAGTTACGTTTTGCCAATGTCCCCGTCCCCTGTGTTTCTGGCTGCCAAGGGTACATACTTTATCTGTCATGATCGTGCATACACATGGTTGCCCGCAGACTTCATGGGCTCATGTTTTGTTGCAAATCTGTTGCCTCCGACGTTTACTGTAGATGCCGATTATCATAAGACTAGAGTTGTACGAGGCGTAATTAGCGAAGAGGATACTGCCGGTCAAGAGGCAGGAGACTTTTTCAAGGGTTTCCTCCCGTTTTGGGGACCTATGGTTAATAGTAGGAACCTGAGACATTTGACTCGAGTGGTAGAATCGACAGCTAACATTACTGCCAGTGCCCTTGGTAATATCACCACAGAACTTCAGGCGGAGAGACTTATGACATTACAAAACCGTATGGTTTTAGATGTTGTCTTAGCAGATCGCGGTGGGGTATGTAAAGTGATCCATTCGAGCTGTTGCATTTTCATTCCAGATAATGCTCCTACTGTCTATCAAGCCATCTCGAAGTTGCACAAGATCTCCGAATCCATACACGTGGATGTAGGGGATTGGACGCTACTTGGTTGGTTTTGGGGCCTGGTGTCGACTTGGGGTTGGAAGATTCTGACGATCATCGGGGTTGTGGTAGTGTTCCTGTTCACGTGTTGCCTTTGTGTGCAGTGTGGTCCTGCCTTATGTGGCCTCTGTGCTACAACGTGTATGAGACAACCATCTGTTACCAAGGGGACTCGGTTGGACAGAGCTATGCTACAGCGACATCTTGATGGTCTGATGAATATCGAGTATGATTCCGACTAGTGCTTGCCTACATGAGGGCAAAAGGAGCGTCTGAGGTTCCGTGACAATTGTAATTGGTGTTTTTAACTCGCACGAATATGGTCGAGTCTAGTATCTATGAACCGCAAATGACGAGTTTTGTAAGTGTGCGCAGTTTCGCTGTGCTAACTTAAACCGTTCGTTTGTTATGTGGGTTTGTCATCTGTACCCACGGGTTCCATCTTAGATACGGCATCCATTTTGTCTCTTGCCCTCAAGTAGCCAGCGAACGGACGCTGTCCGCTTCGCGACCCTGGGACTCCCAAGATATGGCGGAAGACGCATGTTCTTTGTAAGTGTCTTTATGACGAGGGGGATGCTACTGTAAGGCAGATGGCGCCGCTCGAGGCTCATCTTGCCGCACGGGCTTATTGTCTCAGTCGTGCATCTCATTAGGCACGTCCCTTTGATGCCTGTATCTCGTGCTTCTCGACACTCCCCTTTTACACCCTTTCCGATCTCCCTACTGTCTCCGTCTTCCTCTGCACCTGTCTTCGTTCCTATTTCGATCTACTTTACTGCTGATTGGAATTTGCTAATGGTGGGAAGATGGGTTTTTACAGTTGGGAACCGCCAAATGTTTCCGCACTTATGTTCCGGATCTTGTGTGTTTCAAAGTGATCTAAGCGACCCCTCTGAGAGCGACTTGTGGGAACCAGGTTGTAAACTATTGTGTATCATGTTATCCTATGGGTAAAAACTGTATAAAAGGAGCGATCCACAAATACAATTTGAAGCAGTCTCCCCGAACTACACTCGATGTACTTCCTGTGACTTCTGTGTTCCCTGCAGTAAATAAACCTTGACTCTTTGACGCCGAAGGAAGTGTCCCGTGTCTCTGTGACTTGTACGCCGGAGCAGGTTACCCACGAAGGTTTCAGGTGTTGTGCCCTGGCACCGCTGGGTCCAAAGAACCCAGTCCTTCAAGATGCTGGGACAGTTTTCAGATCTGTTCTCACAGATTGGTGCGTCCATGATGTGGATACAGGAGACAGCTTACCTGTGCAGCATAAAACATACAGGGTAACTGACAGGGTGAGGGCTTGCATCAAAGAGGAGGTCTCGCGCTAGGGGTGATTGAGTCCTCTAGCAGTCTTTGGGCCAGCCCAGTGGTCTTGGTCCTGAAGGCTGCAGCGCCGGGGGCCACACCCAAACTCCAGTTCTGTGTGGACTACAGAGGGCTCAAGTCAGTCACGAAGACTGATGCACACCCAATCCCCAGAGTTGGTTATCTCATTGATCGGCTGGGGGCTGCATGTTACCTCAGTACGTTTGACTTAATGTCTGAGTACTGGCAGATCACCTGGGCTGATGGGGCAAATGAGAGGTCAGCTTTCTCCATACCAGATGCTCATTTCCAGTTCCGTGTTATGCCCTTTGTGATGAAGAATGCCCCTGCCACCTTTCAGAGGTTGGTCAACCAGATGTTGGTTGGACTGGAGGAGTTCAGTGCCGCCAACCTGGATGATATTGCAGTATTCAGTGCCTGTTGGGAAGAACATCTGCACCACCTCTGGGAAGTGTTGTTGGTGCTGCGGAAGGCAGGCCTCACGATCCAGGCGAGTAAGTGCCAGATCGGGCCGGGTTCCATGGTGTACTTGGGATACCAAGTTGGGAGCGGCCAGGTGGCGCCCCTACAATCCAAGATTAAAACCATCCTGGCTTGGGAGCAACCCAAAACCCAGACAGAGATGAGAGCCTTTTAAGGACTCACAGGGTATTTTTTTGCTGTTGCCTCATGTATTTTTGCTGGTGTTAGATGCTTTGGGCACTGTGCCACTGCTGTCCAGTGCCACAGTGCAAGTGCTTCCTACTGTAAATTGATGTTTTAATCAGTGGTTCCATTTTTGGCAATTTGGTTTACTTGTCAGACCCTAGTACAGTGCACTGAGTGTGCCCAGGGCGTGTAAATCCAAATACTGCTGGTGGGCCTGCAGCACTAGTTGTGCCACCCAGAGAAGCAGCCTTGTAAAATGTGTCTAAGGTCTGCCATTGCAGAGCCTGCTGACTGGGCAAGTGCACCCACTTGCCAGTCCCAAAATCTTCCCTTTTCTTCATATCAGACACCCCTACGGTAGGCCCAAGGGCAGGGTGCATTGTAAGTAAAAGGTAGGACAAGCCCTGATGTGTGTGGCATGTCCTAATAGTGAATTACAGCCATTTTCGTTTTTCACTATTTGCAAGGCTACCTGTTCTCCATAGGCTAGAATGGGCAGTTCGATTATTACATTCTCATAATCCTAACTGACTCAGAGAACATGGTGGAAATTCAAGTTCAGTATGCCTGGACTCAGAATCATAAAATGCATCTTTTAGTGAAGTTGATTTTAACATTCTGTGTTTGAAAATACCACTTTTGGAAAGTAGGTATTTTCTTGTCTAACCTTTCAAGCTTGCCTCTGCTGGGTTGTGTATTACGTGTCTGGAGTATGTGAGTGCCAGGGCTGGGGGATTCCAAGAGACAGGGTGAGTCAGCCCAGTGGTGCATAGAGAGATCTGCATCTAGATGGGAGGGATGAGTTCAACCTGAACCTTGAATAGGGCTGTGCCTGCCTTCCACAATGCTGGCTCCACCTCCTGGGGTGTGGCTGATGTCTCTGCCCTGCACACTGAAAGAAGAGAAGAAATCCTGTCAACAAAGTGCCCTGCACTGTGAAAGGAAAGGAGAAGTCTGGTAAACAGAGTGCTTCAGGACTGGTTTGGGCTATGCAAAGGTCCCTCTCCCCTCAGAGAACAAAGGATTTTGAAGTATAAATATTGGGACGCTGATCCCACGAAAGTAGATCACTTTTGGACTACAAGGAGAAACTTCTGCTGAGTAAAGGAACCTGAAGAAACAGGAGAGACTATTCCTAGGCTGAAGTGCTGTTTAGGGGATTGGCCTGCAGTGGTTGCCTTACTGCCAAAGAGAGGAGAAAGAACTTTGTGTACTTTGCTTTCAACTTGTGAATAATCTCCAAGGGTTTGGAGAAGAGCTTGCCTCCTGCTGAAGTCTCAGTGACAACAGACTTCACCCCCCAGCTCCCCAGAGTTCTTTGGAAGTGCCTGCTGCTGTTTTGCTCCTTCTGAGGGACTGCATGTTGCAATGAGCTGGAAGCGCGACTCAACGAAGAAGAATCGTGTCGCTGTTGCTGCTGCTGCCGTTGCACTTCTGAACAAGGGTGTCGCCACTGGAGTTGTCACACTGCATCGCAACGAAAGAAGTGTCTCACAATGAAGAGGAAGCGTGTCGCCGTCGCTGCTGCCTGCTGTCGCACTTCTGAACAAGGGTGTCGCCGCTGGAGTTGTCGCACCGCACCACGTCGAGAGAAGAGTCTCGCAACGAGGAAGAAGTTTGTCGCCGTCGCTGTTTCTGCCGTTGCACTTCTGAACAAGGGTGTTGCAGCGGGAACTGTCGCATTGCACCGCATCGAGGAAAGCGCCTCGCATCCCCCGAGAAGCGCGCTGCCGTCGGAGCTGCTGCCATCGCATTTCTGAACAAGGATGTGGCTGCTGTGGTTGTTGCATCGTGCGGAAGCTTCGTTCAAACGTTGGAGAAGAGTGTTGCAGCTGAACTGATGCCATTGCATCGCTGAACAAGGGTGTCGCAGCTGCATTCCACGCATCGGACCGAGAACTTCTTGCATCCCCGGAAAAGCGTGCCGCATCTGGAAGATCTTCACGTCTTTATTTCTTTGCACAGGAACTTTCCCGCATTTCCCTCGCTGCAACATTACTTGTTGTGGAAGCGCAAAGCATCGTAAGGTACATTGACGCAAAGTGTTGCATCTTAAGAACTGAATTGAACTAAGCTTAAACTATCATCTTAAAGTAACAGTATTGTGTATTTTTGTGGTTTATGGTCTTGTGGTGAATCTATATAAAGTATACTTATTTTTTATATAAAACCTTGTGTGGTGTCCATCTGTAGTGTTGTCCCTGAGTTACTGTATGTGGTCACAAATGCTTTACACACTGCCTCCGAGATAAGCCTGGCTGCTCGTGCCAAATACCAAGGGGGTGAGCAGGGGTTATTTTAGGAGTCTAATCTCCTTATCCTGACTAGAGGCAAGGGTCCCTATTTGTCACAAGTACCTACCTGTGCCAACTAGAGACCCAAATCTAACATGACCCATTAACATGACCCATTAAGAAACACTGAGAAGCAATATTAAATATTAATCTAGCTATCTCATAGTGAGGTTCAGCTAGAACTGCGATTCAACAACATGATGTTTTTCATAGTTATCAAAAACCCAACTTAATTATGACATAGAATTTTTGATAAATATCATTGAAATATAACTTTTAGAATATTACTGTTTCCCAGCCTGAAGCCTCTGGGGGCTAATTTTCATTACCTCCAGCTGCAGCCTGCAGCCTTCTGAGTGAATTGGCCCGAGTGAGGATTGAAAACTGCTCCAAGAGTAGAAATACAATGGTGGTGGGGAAGGTGTTTTTGTTTCGGTGTCAAGGAATTTCATGTACCTCAAAGGGGCCTCCACTGTCACAGGCAAATGTCAGATGACACCTGCCCAGACCCTTCTTTTGTTCCCCCAACCAGGTAAGCACCAGTCCCAGTGAAAGGGTAGCTTCCCCCAGAACTAGTCTGGTAAGACCACAGAGGAGGGACTGATCATCACCTTGGCCAAACCTATGGGTGAAGGCGAATGGGCACAAGGTGAAGAGGATTTCACCATCTTGAATTTAGGCAGAGAGGGGCACTGTGAGATTGCTTCTAGAGGTGCAGACAGGAACTGCTGCAAAAGTGATTAGAGTTACCCATGGGAACTTTTCTCCCATATATATTAGGCAGCAGCCAGAAACAACCACCACCCACACACTAGTGTCAGTCATAAACGTGGCATCCACTGGCACCTTCTTGCAAACCCTTTCTGCATCTTGGAAAGAACAGAAGAAGACTGGACCTGCTGACTGTAACCTGGAAGAAGCCCTTAAGGACAAAGAAGTGGACTCCAAGGGTTATAAGACTAACCTACTGTTCAAACTACAAGGATACAATAAGCTACAAGAGGCCTGTTCTGCAACTTCTAGGCTGACCAGTTATAACTGGACCTGCCCAGGACCATGCTATTGGCCTCTGCTAGAGTGAGTCCTGACCCCCAAGTGTCTCTCCTAAACTCCTGGAACTCTTGGGTGTGTCTAGTTGGACACCTGTAAAAATCTGGACCTTAAAAACCTCTCAACTTTAAAACCTACCTTTGGAGCACGGGAACAACACTTTCAAGCTTATCTGACCAAGGTGTTTTGCTGCTGGGCTGAATCATCAGGTTTCTCCAATTCGAAGCTTCTCACCATTGAAATCCGATTCAGCAGGGCTTCATGGAGATGTTATCAGGCCTTGTGAAGCCCTGTTCAGGTACAGGATGCAGACTTGCCCTACTGAAGAATTCTGAGCTCCTAACAAGGATGAATGTAGAAATCTTGCTTGGGCCAAGAGGTCATAGGTATCTGTCTGGCGGGGGCATTCTTTGAGCATGACATTTGATTTTCTCCCACTCAAAGGTTTCCCACCATAAAATCAATGGTTTCATTAGGAACACACACAATGGCTATCTTACCTGGTCTTGCCCTGTATCTGACCCCTGGACCACCTCAGTTGGCCTCAAATTCCGACTAGGTCCCGGTCTACCGCAATCAGTTGACCACGCTATTTGGAGCTATTTTTCTTTAAAACTTTAATGACTTATATCTTGGTCTTCCTTCTTGGATTTTTCTTATTTTGGTTTCATTTATGGCATTTTACTTTATGGTTCTACTTTGGTTTGGGAATATTTTTGTACATTTAGTTTAGTATGGTTTTGGTACTGCATACATATGTTATTAATGTTTTACACATTACACTAAGCTAAGCCTGCCCCTGAGCTCAGCTTAGTTTAGTGAACTTGATGGTTCACACTGGCAATAATTGCGGTTGTTATTTAAGGTGGGTAGTCTTCCCATTGACTATAAACCCAATTTTTTAGATTGGTGTTCAGTGGTGGCGTCCAGGACTTGTGAATTGCAGCACCACTCAGTGATTTAAGTTGTCATTTGAAAAAACGTTTTTAAATTGACAGCAACAATTAACGTTTTGAATTTTTAATCAGCTTTTTGTTTTAATGTGGCCATTTTTTTTTATCTTTTCTAAATTCTTTCTTGTCTTCAATTTTGACACTTGTAATTTTTGAATGCATGGAGGAGGACCTGAGCAACATGCTTGGCAGAGCTCAGGAAGATGTGCAAGAGGAGAGAGCTAAGGCTTAGCAGGGAGTCCAAGAAAGGTAACTACCACATTGCCCTCAGAACTTGGGAGGAAGTATGTATGCTACAAGCCACCTCACAGGAGTATGAGGATAAGGTAGAGATGGAGGCGAGAGATATGTTAATGACAGGGAAGAGACTATAGTGCCAAATGAGTATATTCCCCCAGGAGCAGCATCGCCTGCGTTGTCTATAGTAGAGAGCAGTATATATTCTCCTTGGAGGAGAAAAAGGTCAAATTGGCCCATGAGAGGAGTCAAAAGGGCCCCTTATTCCAGTGATGATGGTGGTAGTCAAACTAAAGTGGCTAGGAGAAGTTCAAGTGTCCAGACCCCCAGAGATATTGTGCCTAATTATGTGGTGGGGGATGACATAGATAAGTGGTTTGCAGCATCCACAGTAGCCTACGTATATATAGAATTCCAGATATGGACGGTGTTCCAGTCTGTGCAAGCACATGCCCATTGCTAGGAAGCATACACCATTAGCCCTGAGGGAGCTCACAAGATCAAGTTTTCTCACATGAAGTGCCATAGCTGTCAGGGGGACCAATTCAGGTTAATTTAGTGACTTTGAGGGTTCACCTGACAAGGATTGTGTTTGTTAACAGCGGCAGCTGGTATTTAATGGCGGTGGTAGTGCGGGTCGCGGGAGTAAAAACAAAAAATAAAATTACACTTACCTGTCTGCCTTCGCTGCCGCCGCCTCCTCTCGGTCCTCTTCTGCCCGCTTCCAGGGAAGGGAGCACCAGCTCCCAGCCTCCTGAAAGCCAAACACAATACTACAATGCAGAGTTGTGATTGGTTTGAGTGCCATGAATCGGCGCTCAGATAGATAATGGGAGGCTGGGCTGGTTCTCCATGCTGTCTGTAATGAAATGCAGCCTACATGGAGAACATGTATAGTGCGCATGACGACTGGTCAAAGCATCCTGCGCACTTGTAGTGGGAACACAACTCCTCCACTGCTCTGCCCTGCGAGCAGAGCAGCCCTGCCCCAGCCCAGCGGAGCAAGAACATAAAATTAAAATGATAATAACAATAAGTTATTATCATTTTAGTTTTATTTTATCAGAGGGGCGACGCTCCTCCGCCTTAGTGGAGGAGCTATCACTGATTGTTACTCAAGGTGAGGAGTCAATCCACTTGACTAATAACTTAATTTCTTACAGACAGCTTCTAGGCCCACTGTTAGAAAACAAAAGGCCTTGCAACGTGACTTAATTAAGCACTTTTCGTATGGTAATAGATTGAGGGTAACATTCCTGCATAGGTCTCATCTACAGATTACTGTAAGTGTCTATCAGAGACCTCATGTCACCAACACACACATACATGCATGCGTACATACAGATTTTGACATTTTATTTACCTTGCCGCTCACTTTAGCTGTCACTTAAAGCCATTGCATTTCATGACAGACTAAATGGGAAAACAAATATCCCCCTTCAACGTTTCCACTGTCCTGTGTGCTTCTTATTGTTACTCAGCACTGCCCATATCCCCGTATATGCCCCATAATCCCTGCAGTGTATAAGGATGCCCATTTACCCACTCCCACTGCTGCTGCTTTCTGGGCCAGCATGCTCCTAGTTCGGTTTTGTCAATGTTTGTTGGATGTAAGCACTGGCAAACTTATACCATCCCAAAATGTCCACTGTGCATGTATGGTGTATGAGTGGATCGTGTAGTACGTTTCTTTTCTTCAGGAAACTCCTTTTCAAGATGAGCGCTGCTTACACAAGTGCATACATGACTACCATCGTGTAAAGAGTTTCGATTTAAAAAAAACAAAAAAAACTCAATTGCAAGATGCCTCCCATACATGTACCCACATACATTGTAGCCATTTGGAAAATTGGTTATGCTATTTTTGAAACTTTTACAAGATGGACACCATTATATGCGTCTGCATGCATCACAACCATTTTGAAATGAGGTCTGTTCCATTTGCATGTCTTTTACTAGGTCTCCGCCCCAACAGCATGTTCATCTCTCAGTCTTGGTTCAGCATGTGGTACCTTTGTACCATTTTGAGAATTAATATTGTTGGCCCTGGGGGCTTAACAAACAAAGTGAATCGAACTCTCTTCATTTTATTGACTGTTTTCATCGTACTGGCAGCAGAAAGGGGGGCTTGGGGGAGGGCAGCCGACCCCTGGGAGGTCTCCTCCCCCGGGTGGTTTGGGAGATCTGGGTGGGGCCCTCTTTCTAGCAGATTCCATTTGGGCTTCTTTTGGGCTATTTTTGGTTGGATTGGGAGCCCAGCCTATAAATGGGCGGGGCTCCCTTTCCCAGGCACCATTTTGGGCTTAGGTGACCTGGTGGCCGGTTTATTCCTAGCTAGTTTTTTGTATCAGAGTTTTTGGTAGTTCTTAATCTCCTCTTTTGTAGTGATCTCTATTGGTTATTATGGCTGGAGAGGATTATCGTGTTCTTGAAGCTATCCGTCTTCTCAGCGAGGCGGGTCGTTTGGACCTGGTGATAGGTGACCGGGTGCAGGAGGAGCCTCCGCGTCCCCAGCGGGAGGCTTCGACAAGGGTGTCGGCTGCGGTGGCAGCGTGTTTTTCCCCAAAACGTCGGAGACAGGACGGGGTAAGGCAACGGGGCCGCTCTAGGACTAGGAGGGCGGGTGCTGGTGGCTCAGTGGACTAATGCGTCTACTACAGGGGCCTGTGTTCGACCTCATGGTCACAGGTTCAAATCCCGGCGGGTCCACTCAGCCTTTCATCCATTTGGGGTCGATAAAATGAGTACCATTGAGTTGGGTAACAACAAACATCTGTTATTTCAGCGCCAAGAGGCCCGTAGTGGTGAACGTGCGCTTTACAAATACTCATGTTATGTTTATGTTATGTGCGAGGTCACGCCGTGGGAGTGACTCAGGGTCGTCGGACCCGTCTAGTAATTTGGGCCACTCGTTGGGCGGTGTGGTTTTGGAGGGTGAATTTCACACTGTGCCGGCGGAGGTTTCAACGGTCGGTATTCGCAATAGGGCGGCCTCTGCTCCTGTTTTGCGAGGCCGTCGCGCTTCTAGGCAGCGTGGTTGCACGCGTCGCTCTGCTTCGGCCTCCGCAGTGGCGGTTACTGACGTCACTGGTGGAGGAGGGGCGGAGGCCATTTTGGATTTTGAAACTCTGGCGCCGCGACCGTTACAGGGCGGTCAGGTGCAGGTTGTGTCCGAGGTTGTCGCTCCCCAGAGCATTATCCATCAGACCGTAGTTACGGCTACTGTGGTGGTTGACTCGGGTACGGTGGGTGTTTCTTCTATTGCACAGCCTTTATCGTTGCTGCCTGGTACTGTTATTTCGGAGAGTTCTAGTTTGGTTGTGAGTGGTGCGACGGTTAGGGACCAAGGTAGTTCTTTATTGTTTTCCCCTACGGTTTCTACTAGGAGGGAAGTGGTTTCTGTTTGTAGTGGTTCTTTGGGCGAGGGGGAATGGGCGCAGATGGGGATGTTGGAGGGTGCTGGGCGTGGGGATGGGTCGTTTCATGGTGGGGATCCTTCTGGCGTGGGTCTTCCTGCTGTGAGGTTCCGTTCGTTAGGGGTTTTGGAGGGTTTACCTTCTGGGGGGGGGGGGGCGTGGTGATGCCTCTTTTCAGCAGGGTTCTGGTGAGGGTGGTTCTTTTCATGGGCTGTCTGGGGATTTTCAGTTTCCTGGACTCTAGGTGGATAGGAGGGTTGCAGCGAGGGGTTCCTTGGAGGAATCGAGGGTTCAAGATTCGTCAGCTCAGGGCCCTGCGTCAGAGTTTATACAGTCATTGTTGGATCTTAGTTCTGATGAAGAGGTGTGCGAGCCGTCTCCTCCTAGGCTAAGTGATGCTTTAAAGAGAAAAGGCGCAGGTGGTTCTGTGGTTCTTACAGAAGCTGGGCAGGGTTTTGGTGGTAGAGTAGGTGGTTTGACTTCTGTTCCTAGTGTTGTGTTTAGTAAGGGACCCGGCACACCAGTCCGGCCTTTTTCGTTGCAGGTTAGAGTTCGCCTGGGTGCAGCAGACTTGGCAGGGCGGCAGGCAGCCCAATCACGCCGAGGAGAAGTGTGGGTGGAGCCTGGCGCGGCACGTCCCATACCAACAAGGGATCCCGTCGCGGCCATCCCACGCAGGTTCAGCACAACCTCGATTGCCCCAACGAGGGACTTCAACATAGGCGGTGTAAGCAGGTCAAGCGCGACCTTACCAGCCTCAACGAAGGAGCCCAGCGCCTTTCATGAGAGCGGGTCATGCACGACCTCTCTTGTGCCCCGTGGTTTTCGTACTTCTGCTTTAATTTTTACAGGAAACCAGGAGGTTGTAAGTGGTAATAGCGGAGGAGCGTACCGGCGTGTACAGTCGGCCTCCCCGCCAAGGTCAAGTGTGAGGGCTAGTAAAGCCCATGGTCGGTCTAAAACGGTTGAGACAGTTCAGAATTCAGTGGTTGTACTTACCCCTTCCCAGTTGGAAGAATCATTAATTTTGGATTATGACGAGGACAGCCCTGAGGAGGGCGAGGTACGGGAAGTGGTGTCTGGGGGGGGGCATTCTAATGTCTCTCACAGTGTGTTGCAGGCACCGGTGGTGCGGAGTCGTACAGAGTCGTCAAGGCCACGAGTGCTCGGCCCCTCGGTGAGGGCTCCTCGGAGGGCGGATGACGGTTCTCATACGGAGTGGAGGACGGAATCCAGTCAGCCTCCTTTATTACGCCCAGGTGAGACTGTGGTACATTCTGTGCGACCAAAAATGGTCTCTATTGGTATTGGTGCGGACTTGGTCTCTAGTGAAAGTGATGGTAAACTATACAAAGGTCGTGTGGTTAGAGACCAAGGTGTGGGCACGAACGGTGATGATATAAGTACAAGCTCTAAAGTGGATAGTGGCACTTCCACTGTTGGTTTGGGCACTTCTAAAAATGTGTTACACAGTAAAGAGTTAAAAATTAAAAAGTTGCCGTATATGGGGGTTACTAAGCCCCTGGGGGCTCATTTAATGCTCAGCACAAAAGAACGTATTTGGAACGGTGAGTATGTGGAACTGCTAAAATTGTTACACAGGGAGGTTCGGGCCAAGGAAGGCTCTAAGGAGGAAGAGTATGAATTGGCTAAGCGCCCTAAAGTACCGTTAAATATTGAGAATTGGACGGCGGCCTTTTTAATATATGCCAGCGTCTATTGTGAGAAGTTTCCTGAGCGCTGCGTATCATTATTTAAGTATATGGATGTCATTCGAAAGGCTCAAATTACAAGAAATGATTTCGCATGGGCTCAGTATGATGAGGAGTTTTGGGCGCGCATGGCTTGGGACCCCGAGGCGAAATGGGGTGAGTTGGACACTGACCTTTGGCAGCATACCATGGGTTCGTCTGCTAGTGGTAGAACTATTTTCACAGCTAGTGGTCTTCCTTTAGTTTATCGCCCCTTTCAGGCTTGTCCCACCCGGGGAGGGGTGGGAGCCAGTTCTACCATGCAGTCAACTACAGGCACGTGCTGGGATTTTAACAAAGGGGTGTGTAACAGAGAATTCTGTAAGTTCCTGCACGAATGTTCCCAATGTGGGAGAAAAAATCATCCTTTGTCCAGATGTTGGGGTCCCAGGCCTTCCGGAGGTCCACAAGGTTCACAGCAGGGTACAGGGGCTTATGTCGCGCCACAGCAACCCCCAGCTCCCAGGGGAGGGAAGTCATCAGCCGGTGCTGGGCCCAAAGGCTCGTACACCGGTTAATGTCGTTAATTTGGCTGCCGCTTTACGGGACTATGTGCCCGCGGAGCTGCGGTCGTTTTTGTTATCTGGTTTCCAATTTGGTTTTTGGTTAGGTTATGAGGGACCTCGTTTGAGACGTTGGTCAAAAAATTTGAAGTCGGCAAGCGAACATCCTGCTATTGTGCAAGCAAAGTTGGACAAGGAAGTGAGTGAGGGTAGGATGGTAGGTCCTTTTGATGATTGGCCTTTGGTGAATTTGATTGTGTCCCCTATTGGAGTGGTCCCCAAGAAGGAGCCTGGGCAGTTTCGGCTCATCCAGCATTTGTCCTGGCCAGAGGGTGAGTCTGTGAATGATTTTATTGACAATGACGCTGCCTCTGTGTCTTACTCTTCTGTTGATGTGGCTATGCAACTGGTTGTAATGGCAGGCCCTGCTGCTTTAATGGCAAAATGCGATATTAAATCTGCATTTCGACTGCTTCCATTCCATCCTGAAGACTGGTGTCTTCTGGGCATCCATTTCCTTGGTAAATGGTACGTGGACAAAGCACTGCCAATGGGTTGCTCTATGTCATGTACATTGTTTGAAACCTTTAGTACGTTTCTGCAATGGTTTTTTCTCAACGAAGTGGACATGAGTTGGTCACGCACTACTTGGATGACTTCTTCTTTGTGGGTGCAGCAAATTCACTGGACTGCCATAATGCTCTCACAACGTTTCAGTCCTTGATGAGTCATTTGGGTGTACCATTGGCTCCCGAAAAGACCATGGGTCCTTGCGCGACCATGTCTTTTTTGGGAATTGAACTTGACTAGCATTTGATGCAAGCTCGTCTTCCCATTGAAAAGAAACAGAAAATGCTGGATTTGGTGGGAGCAATGTTGGGAAAGGAAAAGTGTTGGTGAAGGAGATTCAAGTTCTGCTGGGACACCTTAACTTTGCTTGCAGGGTGGTCAGGGCGGGCAGCACTTTCTGTAGGAGGTTGGGTAGAGCTCTGTCTGGTCATTCCCTACCACATCATCGAGTGAGGCTGTCAGCGGGGGTCAAGGAGGACATGCGTATGTGGATTTTCTTTTTACATTCCTTCAACGGTGTGCCTTTATGTCGGGAGGTGGACTGGTGTTGGGATGTACAAATATTCTCTGATGCTGCAGGCAGTGAGGGTTTTGGACTTTACTGGCAGGGAAAATGGTGTGCTCAGCAGTGGCCGGAACACTGGAAGAACGGAGGCAGGAGTATTGCCTTTTTGGAATTGTTCCCTGTTGTGGTGGCTGTTACCTTGTGGGGTCAGGCTTTGGCCCACAAAAAGGTGCTTTTTCGCATTGACAATATGGCTGTGGTTCAAGTGATTAATAAACAGTCGGCCAGGGATCCTCAAATCCTAAAACTCCTTAGAGTGTTTGTGTTGGGTTGTCTGAAATATGATATTTGCTTTCGGGCCCTGCATGTTCCTGGCGTGGACAATGACATTGCGGATGCTTTGTCTCGTTCACAGTGGGAGAGATTCCGTGGGCTTGCTTTGGAGGCAGACGAGGAGCCGACTCCCATGCCGGACCATCTGTGGATGGTAGGCAACACAGGGTTATTCAATTGGTTTTAGGCTCCCTGGCTCCTTCCACTGGAGTTCTGGACTTTTTGGTTCCGTCCAGAGGTGTCAGGGAACAACACCCAAAGACCCCGGAGTTCCACCTGCCTTGGTGCGCAAATGAACAGAAACACGGGCTTCTCGATGGTGGCGTCAAAGACCAAAGGTTTATTACTGCAGGGACACAGAAGTCACAGAAACTACGCATGGGCAGTAACTAGGAGCCTGTTCAAATTGTACAAAGAGGGTTGCTCCTTATATACTAAATTTTGGCCTTCAGGCGAATTCTTCACATGTTGGTACATTCCCAAAACCTTTGTGTCATAAACAATAAATATTTGGCGTATACAGGAACCGTTGATAAAATCTAATACAAAACATCTACGGAGAGGGGTTCCCACTAGTTCATCACAATCCCTTGTCAATATTGCATTCAAGAGCCGGACCGCCTCATCGTAAATTTCGTTACCTCCCCCTAATAAAGATTCAGAAAGAAAGAAACGGAGCCAGGTGTGGAAGATAGAAAAGCGGGATAAGAGATGTTTGTGGGTCGTAAATGGGCAAGGCTACCGGCTTCGGCCACCTAATCGTGATCAGGACAATGGACACGAGAACCAGTTCAGTTGGGCTGGCCTCGGGCAGAGGAGGCAGCCTTTGTCGAGTCATGTAGCTACAGCGTGATCTGGTTTAAGGTGCACGTGTCATGAGAGAGGTGAATCTCCGGCTAAGGCTACGTGTCCTTAATCGAAATGAAGTGATCAGAGGTTATTGCGTATGTGAGGGCAAGAAACACAAAATGGCGGTCATGATCTAAGATGGATGCCGTGGGTAGATCAGAAATGTGTTTGTAAAAGAAGTGCTCTTGCTCGTAGCATAGCGAAAACACTAGGATATGCTAAATGGATCATTTGCGGTTCGCTGATACCAATATTATGCATTTCCGACAATATTGAAAACACGGGTTCAAATCGTCACGGAACCTCAGACCCTCCTTTTGCCCTTACATAGGCAATTACTCAGTCTATGTCAGAGTCTAGTTCTATGCTCATCAGGTCAGTGACATGCTGTTGTATCAACATCCTTTCTCGTGCCTTTTCTCCAAACGTAGGTGGTCTCCTAAAACAGGTTGCAGCACAAAGACTACACAGAGCAGGACCACACTGGATAATCAAGCAACATGAGAATAGGAATACTAAGATGACACCAATGACCATTAGAACCTTCCATCCCCACACTGAGATCAGAGTCCAAAACCACTCCATGAAGGACCAGTTTCCCTTGTCTACGTGTATAGAGTCGGAAATCTTGTGTAGCTTAGAGATCGCCTCATAGACTGTTGGAGCATTATTAGGAATAAAGACACAGCAGCTCGATTGGATCATTCTGCATACCCCACCTCGGTCTGCAAGGATAACGTCTAGAACCATACGGTTCTGTAACGTCATGAGTCTATCCGCCTGAAGCTCAGCGGTCAAATTGCTAAGGGCACCAGCAGTTTCGGTAATAGTAGATTCAACTACCCGTGTTAGCTGACGTATGTTTCTACTATTGGCCATAGGCCCCCAGAACGGAAGGAAGCCTTTGAAAAAGTCTCCAGCTTCCTGACCAGCGGTATCTTCCTTGCTGAAGACACCTCTCGCTACTCTGGTTCTGTGGTAATCAGATGAAGCAGTGTATGTTGGAGGCAACAATCGAGCAATATAACATGAACCTGAAAAGTCGGCAGGCAACCATGTATACGCTCTGTCTCGACAGACGAAGTAGGTACCCCTAGCAGTAAGGAAGGCAGGGGAAGAGTTAGCCGGAAACACATAAGTCTCAACGCACTCACTCCTCCCTAGCTGAGCTCTTGGATTTCTCCCATTACCTTGCAAACAGACCTGACCTCGGTGAGGTACGACCCAGATTGGAGTTGAGCTTTTACGCTTGCTTTCTCCTAAACTAAGGCGATACTCTGAAGTATTCCAAGTTAAATACACTCGCAGTTCGTCTCTAGGGTATGATGGAGTATTATTGACGTCCTTGATCATGTCAATAATTCCCTGGACTAAAGCTTTGTTGGCAGAGTTATATTTAGTGGAACGTGGTGGACGTGGAGGATAGGTTTCAAGGGCATAAGCAAAGATGGTTTGAAGGGCCTGAAATGATCCATTGTAGCTGAAAGGCAAAACCAGATAAGGAATACCTTTATCCATAGTGTGGGGTATCAAGCCACACACCCAACAGTCTGTAGTGTTAACTACCAGTTGGTGTTGATGCAAGAGTTGTACAAAAGTGTTGTTAATGAACTCTGAGCGTCGGGCTTGCTCATGTTCGGGAAACGAATGAAAAGAGTGTATAGAAGAGGCAGTAGAAACAGCAGGATCAAGGGGAGGTACTGTAGTAACTGGCACAAAAATCAAATTTATACTAAAAACAATTCCACCCACCAACGTTATTAGAACAATCAAGAATGTAATGGCACATTGAATCAAAAAGCATTTGCTGTGAAGGATTCTGTGAAGTCTGTTTCTGCGAACATAAATTACGTTTTCTCGTTGCAGCGCAGGAAGCTCCATCTTCTACAATCCGCTCGCGACCACTGATGATGTGTACGTAGATGAAAATGCCTCTATCAGCCCTGGGAGTTCCCAGAACCAACAGAAAGATCGACCTTGTGTCAGACCCCTGCAAATCCAACTAGGCACACAGCCACGACCCTACGGCTACCCAGACGGCAAGGCAATTTTAAAATAACAAAACAATAGCAAACTTCCTGGCTGAAGGCAAAAGTTCAATATTTCAAAATATCACAATATGCAGTTGCCTGCTTTATTTGTCCATTTTACGGTTTCGTAAATTATATCTTTGCTTCGCAGGTACTGTCTGATCGGCAAATAGCGTTTCACTGGTAGCTGTTGCAGTGTTCAAGTTCGCAGATGACAGAGTTTTTCCTGATGCAGGGGACAAATGTTCAGTGTTCGAAGGAGTCTTTTCTGAAGGAGAGTCAGAGCTTGGAGTGTCAGTGATTAATTCGGCATCGCTGAAAGGGATGAATTTTGGCGTGCTTTCAAATTCGGAAGAACCGATTCCCTTCTTCACCCAGTCGTCGTAAGGAAGCGGCAAAGGGACACGCTTAACATGGGACGCGTGCACCCAATGCTTGCGTCCAGCTACACGAACTGCTGTTCTTGTTGCAAGCAGGACTTGGAAGGGGCCGACGAATCTCGGCTGAAGGTTCTTCGTCCTTGTGAAATTCTTGATAACCACAAGATCTCCTGGTTTCAGCTGATGCCCTGGACTCTCCGGAGGTTTTGGTAAAGCATCGAAAACCTGTTGGTGAATAAGACTCAATTTAGCAGTCAAGTCGTAAAGATAGTCTATCAACATAGGGTACTCTAGAGAACAAAACTCCTTAGGCCTCGGCACACCCCAAATATTTGCCGGACGGCCAAACACTATCTCATAAGGGCTAAGCCCCACTCTAGAATGTACAGTTGCTCTCGTTGATAACAAAGCCAAAGGTAGTGCGTCTGGCCAGGCTAAACCTGTGGATGCTTGTATTTTAGCTAATTTCAGCTTGAGGGTGCCATTGTAACCCTCCACTAAACCAGCAGACTGGGGATGATTTGCACTGTGGAACTTCTGTTTCAAACCTAGGCCGGCACACACACTCTGCATAACTTTCCCTATAAACTCACTTCCGTTATCTGACCATACAATCCGTGGCATTCCATACCTAGGGAAATATTCTTTGAGAAGGATCTTGGCAGTTGATAGGGCAGTATTGTCCTTTAGTGGGTATGCTTCAATCCACCTGGAAAAAGCACAGACTACCACCAGGACATATTTCAAATTATTACAGCGATCCATGTGAATGAAGTCTAACTGAATCACTTCAAAGGGGCAGGAAGGAAGAGCGAAGTGACCAGCTGGAGTTGGAGTTCCCTTGCCAGGATTATGCATCAGGCATACCATACAATTTTTCACCACTCTCTCTGCACACTTACTGATCCCATCATTCTTCCAGACCGGAGCCAACATCTTACAGATTCCTTTAGAACTTATATGCGCTACTCCATGCGCCATTGTCACCACTGCAAGCACATACGCATCAGGCAACATCCAACGCTGCTGTTCTGTCAAATCAATCCAACACCCATTCGAATCCAACTTGCCCGTACTCTCTCTCCATACATGTTTCTCTTCCTCAGTTGCTTCTTTCTGAATCTCTTTCACACTTTCCATTGTATCCTCACACATTCCAGATTCAGCAATCCATCTTGCAGACGTAGCAACATACATTCTGCTCATCATGTCTCTAGCTGTCTGTTTAGCGATTTCATCAGCAAAAGCATTTCCTCGACCAACATCATCCGTGATTGCTTTATGAGCACTGCACTTCACAATCGCAACTTCAGTCGGCAAGGTTAGAGATTCCAACAAGTCGTTAACTAGCTGACCATGTTGAATCTTAGTCCCATGGGACGTAATGAAACCTCTTTCTCTCCACAAACGGCCAAAACTATGGGCCACGCCAAATGCGTACTGACTATCTGTAAAAACATTCACTCTCTTTCCCTTAGCTAAAACACACGCTCTTGTTAAAGCTATTAATTCTGCAGCTTGGGCAGAATTCTGACTCACTCTTGCAGTCTCCACAATCGTTTTCAAAGTCGTTACTGTGTAAGCAGCGGTCACATCACCATTCTCTAATTTAAAACATGATCCATCCACATACAGCGTACCATCCGGATCTGATAATGGAGTACCCTTCAAGTCAATTCGTCCTTTTGTCTCTTCCTCCGTTTTAAAACAACAATCATGTGACTCGGAATCACTCGACTCTTGATCAGTCGGCAACAGTGTTGCTGGATTCAATACATTACATCTTTTGATTTGAATATGACTCGCTAGTAATGTCAGCTCGTAACCAGATAGTCTCGCACTGGTAAGGTGTTGTGTCTTGGTTCGGTTCATGAGTGTATCCACCGCATGAGGAACCATGACCACTAGCATGTTGTTCATCACTAAACCAGCAGATTGTCGAATGGAAGCCGCAGCTGCCGCTGTAGCTCTCAAACAACTAGGTAACGCTCTAGCTACCGGATCTAATGTTGATGAAAAATACGCACAAGGGCGTTGTTTATCACCAAATTTCTGTGTCAGAACACTCAACGCGCAACCTTCTCTCTCATGAACGTAGAGCGTGAATGGCTTACTGTAATCAGGTGTACCCAATACAGGAGCTGAACACAATGCTTTTCGTAACTCAGAAAAACTCTTTTGACATTCATCAGACCATGGCACCGGACTCGGAACATTTTTCCCAGTCAAAGCTACCAACGGCTTCGCTAAAAGAGAAAAATTCGGGATCCACTGCCTACAGTAAGAGGTAATACCTAAAAAGGCACGTACTTCTCTCTGTGTGCGTGGAACACTCATTTGCGTAATTGCTTTTATTCTCTCTGGGGTCAACTTCCTTCCCTCCTTTGACAAGAGATGACCTAGGTAGGTCACTTCTTGGCAGCAGTATTGCATCTTTGAAGGTGATACCTTATGATTCAAATTAGACAAGTGATGTAATAACGAAACTGTAGCTGCTTTGCAAGTTTCCTTGTCATCGGCAGCCACTAGAAGATCATCTACATACTGTACTAGAACAGAACCTGGAGGAAGGACAAAGGAATCTAACTGGCTTTTTAATGCTTGACTGTAAATAGATGGGCTCTCACAGTAGCCTTGTGGAGCGCGTTTAAATCTGAAACTGCGACCTCCTAGACAGAAGCCAAAAATATCTCTGCTTTCCTCGGCTATCGGAATGCTGAAAAAGGCATTCTTCAAGTCGATGACTGAGAACCAAGTAGCTGTAGCAGGTATCAATGTTAACAAGGCAGTAATGTCTGGAACCACAGGAAACTGTGGGACCACAATCTTATTAACTTCTCGAAGGTCAATAACAAACCTATATACTGGAGGCTTTGTGGGATCAGTTCGTTTCAAAATCGGTAATACAGGACTATTACAAACATTTCCTCTAGTTTCTTCAACCACACCTTTCTTAATCAAATCTTGCACAATTAATAAAAGTGCACGCTCACCTTCACTAGATATTTTGTATTGCGGAATTCTTGGAAACTTTACATTGGCTTTCAAAGTTACTACATATGGTGGTATTTCTAAAAGGCCTACATCATTAGGACCAGTCGCCCAAAGAGAATCAGGGAGTGAACGCAGCTCTGGCGGGAGTGCATTCATTGAGAAGTACATCGGAGAGGTGATTCTTTTACCCAATGTAAGCTGTACCCCTTCCGGAGAACAGTACAATGTCGCATATAGTCGTTTTAACAAGTCTAAACCAAGCAGATTTTCATTACAACCCGTCGTCAAAATCAAGGGTGCTTTCAATTGACACGGTCCAACAGAAATAGACAAAGGACCAGATATAGGGTTGTAAACAGGGGCGCCTGAAAAACCTACAGAAACATTTGTTGAGCCAGACAAAGGTGCGCCAGGGAGTTTCGCATGAATGATAGAACTTTTTGCGGCACCAGTATCCAACAGAAACGGTTCGACTACACCTGATGTTGCTACTGCGACATAAGGCACACTCTGATCTACTGGAACTGATACTACTCCCTCTCTCTGTCCATGGCTGTCCTAGTACCCATTTTGCTGAAATCCCTCATCCGCTTCACAATAGTCTTCAACAAGATATTGTTGAGATCTATTTTGCTGGGCTGACTGTCCATTTCTTTGATCAAAGTGATTGGAAGGACGATCATTTGTCTGTGGAGGCATAGCACCTCGCCCTCGACCTCTAGAATTCTGCACAAAACCACCACGACCTCTCTGAGCTGCTGCTGCATTATTTTGCGCTAAGACCGGACATTCATTCTTGTAGTGACCCTCTTTCTTACAGTACGCACACTGGTTCCACTGATATTGAGGCCTCGGTGAACTATAATCTGTCCTCTGATACGAACCCTGTTGCGTATTAGATTGATTCATGCGAGGCGGATACGCCTGTTGCAAAAGAACTCTAGTCTTTAAATCTTTCGTTTTCTTGTCTGATTTTTCCTTTTCCTCTTTATCCCTATTTTCATAATATTGTGCAGTTGCAAGTATTTGCGCAGTTGTAGAAACAGCCCACGCACTCTCTGAATCTTTTAATTTATTGCATAACTCAGGTAGCAAATTATGCACAAATTTATCGACAAACAGTCTCTGTCCTCCTTCTGTGCTCATATCCTGACTACTATGATCTACAAAAGTCTCTTCGAACCTCGTGAAGAAGTCGGAGACACTTTCATCTTTCTTCTGCTTGCATGCGGGTAACTTGTCCCAATTAACACGCAATGCGGGCATCAGAGTCTTCATTAAGTCAATTATCCTATTCGGAAGATTAGCAATTAGGGGTTCAGGTTTTGCACCACCCGTTTGCTGACCATCCGCTGCAGTGATAGCTGCCCAATCCCCACCTAAAGCAACTTGATGATCTTCCCTACGAATTTTAGCCCAGACTGGTTGCGGAACTACATTTCCAAATAACATATCAATGTCTGCTAAGTTCATTATACAAGCCTCAACCGTCTGTGTTAATTCCTTGTAATATCCAGCAGGATTCTTACGCGGATCTGGCAATGCCTGTTTCACTGCTAGCACTTCGGCTCTCTTCCACGGAATGTGTATCCACACTCTCTGGAATTGTGCCGGAGCGGCAGCAATACCATTAATAGCATCAGCTTGCACAGCATCGCGCCAAATCGGAGGAACCTCCCTCATTGGATATTGGCGACTCAGCTTCGTCTTACCTTTCTCTAAATCTCTCGGTGAACGAAGAGATGGATCATTCCTAAAACTTAAGATCAGTTCCATTGCTTCTTCTATATTTTCACCTACTATCATTCCAGCAGCAAACTCTTTCTGAACTTTAATTAAGTCTTCTAAATTCGATTCAATATCATCTTCCTCTATTTCCTCACGTAACAACGAGCACATCTCATCAAAGACGTACCGTTGCGTTGGTTCCTTCCACTGCATAAATGTATCTAGCACATCTCTCGTACTATATCTTCTACTCTTCGATATCCATCTGAGAACCGTGGAATCTAAAATTCCCCGTTCCTCAGTGCTTGGATGCTGACTACGTCTCTGAACAGAGTCAGAAGTAGGAGTCTTAATTAAGGTTTTATAGAAAGGAGACAGCATATTAGACACAGAATCAGTGATTCTTCGACGAACAGAAAGTGGAGTCAACACACTCGCAGACGTAGAAAACACAGTGGAAGTAGGAACAGATAGCGGGCAGTAGGAGTATCGAGAAAAATAGTTTGTGGAACAGTAGGTGTAAGCGAGACAGATACAGGTATAGAAGTCGGCAATCCAGGAAGAGGAGGAGCCGTAGGAACATTCACATTAACCACAGGAGGTACAGGAACTTGATTCTGAGGGGCAGGAGCGGGAATACCAAGTTGTCCAGCAACCGGCAATTGAACATTCGGTACAGGTGGAGCCGTAGCACCTTGTGCATACGGTGGAGGTGACCGTAACAGATAAGACAACAGAGGATCGTTTTCGGGGTCCTCTAGTATCTTAGCCGTTTTCGATGGCAAGGCAGGGTAGCACTTGTCGATCGCTAAATTATGCTCTCTAATGGCCACCTCTATGGCCTTCTCACACTCGTTATCTTGCAGCTGCTTAGTTGCTTGCTCTAGAGTCAACTCTTCTTTCTCTTTCTGTTCTTTCTTTAATTTCTTCATTTCTCTCTGTTTGGATTCTTTTCGCCAGTAACGGAAAGAATCAAACATTGCCGGCCGGGCTTTCTTCCTGAACAATTTCGCTTCTAAATTGTCAAGAATTTCGGGTTCAAAACTACCATGCAGTGGCCAACTAAGGACACCGTCTTTCTCGGTGTAGCGGACCCACACCTCATTATAGGATATAGGACCCACTCCATGTTTACAATATAAGTCATATAGGGGAGTCCCAATCGGAGGAACCAGACATGAGTCCTCCAATCGTGAGTCACTGGTGCAACCAAAACAAGACAACATACAATTTCTCCGACTTACCATTTTTCAGTCCGGAACACAAAACAAACAAAACACTAAACAGATATGTGCACTTGAACCAAGAACTTTAAGGCCTACCAAAACGAACTGATGTATCGATACCCAAACTAAACCAAATAGATTATCGTGACCAGAACAACCAGTGATAATCTTACGAAACCAAACCAAACCAAGAACCAAAAAGGATTTCAACAACCCTCACGAAGTAACCAACTAGCAACCACTAAATACTTAACTGAGGCACTGAAGACGTCACCAAGGAGAAACCCGTCACGTTTCGCTGTACTAAGGACTGCACCTCGGGTCCAAGACAGGGCGACGGTCAAGGCAACGGCCCACTGCAGCCGTCCTGAACGGGAACCCTCGTGGAAGAGAACTTCGGGCCACTTTTGCGATATGCCGGGATCGATGAAGTGGGGCGCCTCCCTCAGGAATCTTCACACGAAGCTTCTCGAACTCTTCAGGCTTTTGGACCGGTACCGAATGACGTCGCCCCACGTTGGGCGCCAATTGGAGTTCTGGACTTTTTGGTTCCGTCCAGAGGTGTCAGGGAACAACACCCAAAGACCCCGGAGTTCCACCTGCCTTGGTGCGCAAATGAACAGAAACACGGGCTTCTCGATGGTGGCGTCAAAGACCAAAGGTTTATTACTGCAGGGACACAGAAGTCACAGAAACTACGCATGGGCAGTAACTAGGAGCCTGTTCAAATTGTACAAAGAGGGTTGCTCCTTATATACTAAATTTTGGCCTTCAGGCGAATTCTTCACATGTTGGTACATTCCCAAAACCTTTGTGTCATAAACAATAAATATTTGGCGTATACAGGAACCGTTGATAAAATCTAATACAAAACATCTACGGAGAGGGGTTCCCACTAGTTCATCACAATCCCTTGTCAATATTGCATTCAAGAGCCGGACCGCCTCATCGTAAATTTCGTTACCTCCCCCTAATAAAGATTCAGAAAGAAAGAAACGGAGCCAGGTGTGGAAGATAGAAAAGCGGGATAAGAGATGTTTGTGGGTCGTAAATGGGCAAGGCTACCGGCTTCGGCCACCTAATCGTGATCAGGACAATGGACACGAGAACCAGTTCAGTTGGGCTGGCCTCGGGCAGAGGAGGCAGCCTTTGTCGAGTCATGTAGCTACAGCGTGATCTGGTTTAAGGTGCACGTGTCATGAGAGAGGTGAATCTCCGGCTAAGGCTACGTGTCCTTAATCGAAATGAAGTGATCAGAGGTTATTGCGTATGTGAGGGCAAGAAACACAAAATGGCGGTCATGATCTAAGATGGATGCCGTGGGTAGATCAGAAATGTGTTTGTAAAAGAAGTGCTCTTGCTCGTAGCATAGCGAAAACACTAGGATATGCTAAATGGATCATTTGCGGTTCGCTGATACCAATATTAAGCATTTCCGACAATATTGAAAACACAGGTTCAAATCGTCACGGAACCTCACCACAAAATTGGCGTATGAGTTGGCCTGGAACGAGTTTTTGGCGTCGGGTGCCTGTAAGAGAGAGCTAGATTTGCAAAGGTCTGAAGATGTTGTTCAGTTTATTTTGCGTCTTATGGACAGGGATTTATCCAGAGTTACCATTGCTGGCAAGCTGGCAGGTGTTTCATTTATGGGAAAGCTGTTGTGGGGATATGCTCCGTCGGCTGGGGAGTTGGGTAGGAGAATGTTAGAAGGGTGGTCTCGGGAGCGGGGATGTGTTCGAACCCTCCGGTCCCCTTTATCGTGGCAAAAACTGTTTCAGGTGATTTCTGTACTGCCAGTTGTATGTACTGATCGAGTAGATGCTTGTTTGTTTGCCACTTTGATGGTATGGATGTTTTTTGGTGCGTCCCGGGTGTCTGAGCTACTGGGAAATAAATCTGCTCGAGGTCTTTTGTGGGGGGACGCTCAGCTGTCGGTCAGGGGAGTCCATGTTTGGCTCTCTCATTTGAAAACGGATCAGAGAAGTACTGGCAAGGGGGTTTGGTTGGAGGCGGTTTCCCCTCCGGAGACGTGCCCTTTACGTTGGGCTCACTGCTGGAAGGAACTGTCGGGTGGGGTTTTGGATCACCCGGTTTTTCGTCATATGCATGGTTCCCTGGTGTCTAACTATCAATTGCGCATGGTACTGCGTAAAGCGCTGCGTCATATTGGCTTGGACGATACGCTGTATGGTACACACTCATTCAGGATTGGGGCGGCCACAGAGGCTTTTCATAGGGGTTGGTCGAGGGAAGATATCATGGGCCTGGGGCGCTGGACTTCTAACTGCTTTCAGCGCTATGTCAGGAGCGAACCTGGTGGAGCGCATGCGTCCTCTTCTGTTTTGCCTGTCTGATACTGTTTTCTTTTTCAGGTTCCGTGGCTGGTCCTCGCGCTGCTTTTCTAACGGTGTGGATCGTGGGCCATTTGTTCGTTAAACGGGCACAAGTTCAAGCTCGTCAAAGTTATTTTGGAACATTGTTAGGTTTTAATGACCGCTTATTTAACATTGTGTGGAAAGGTAAAGGGGGCATGTTGTGGAAAGAATTAATTCCTGCTCTCAATTCTTGGATGGTAGGTGGGGTTTGTCCTGATGTGCTGGTTCTCCACCTTGGTGAAAATGATTTGGGTTCAGTGAAGGGTGTCGTTCTTCTCCGGGCAATGAAGAAAGATCTGTCTTTGATACATAAGCAGTGGTCTGGGTGTCATGTGTTATGGACGGAGTTGGTCCCCAGGAGGGTTTGGAGGAACGCTGTGAAGCCGAAGGCGGTCGATAAATCCCGTAGGAAGCTTAACTTGGAAGTTTCTAGGTTCTGTAGAGACCTGGGTTTTGGGCGTATCGTCCACAGCGATATTAAGTATGATGCGGTTGAATTTTTTAGGGGTGATGGTGTTCATTTGTCCCGGATGGGGATGGATTTGTACCTCCTGGAGCTGCGCGAGGTCTTGTCTCGCTGTTTGGCGGTTCAGCACTTTGTAGGTGAATAGTGCGTTGCTTCGTGGTTTTGCTGTTTTTCCTTTTCCCCCCTCCTCCCCTTGGTTCCCCCCCGTTTCGTGCTTGTGGTTGGGGGGGCAGAAAGGTGGGGTTCTGTCCCTACTCGGTCTTTCTCCCCACTGCTTTCTGGGTGGCGGTTTATTCTGTAATTGTCAGTTTTGGGCCAGGTTTGGACCCGTTAGTTGTGAAGTGGGATTTTGTTGGGGGAAGTTTTATACAGATTGAGGTTGTGTTCAGAGAATATGGGTCGGGGGATATGGATCAGTTGGTTTATAATTGGGATTTGGTAATTAGGATTTTGGTAATGTGATGTTATAATGTTTTGGGGGTTTTGTATGGTTTATTATGTGTTTGGGTATGTACGGGTGGGGGCGGGTGTGATGGAGGGTGAGGGGTGGGGGCGGGGTTTGGGGATTTGAAATAAAACGAACAAACTTGGTTATGGTTTTAGATTGTTAGGCTGTTGCCGAGGTTGTGGTATTTGTAAATGTGCACCTGTTCCAATAAAGCGGCCTTTTTCACACTCTATTGGTTGTCATGGTTTGCTCACTCTCCCCCACCCCTCTCTCCCAAGGAGGGCTTGGGGGAGGGCAGCCGACCCCTGGGAGGTCTCCTCCCCCGGGCGGTTTGGGAGATCTGGGTGGGGCCCTCTTTCTAGCAGATTCCATTTGGGCTTCTTTTGGGCTATTTTTGGTTGGATTGGGAGCCCAGCCTATAAATGGGCGGGGCTCCCTTTCCCGGGCACCATTTTGGGCTTAGGTGACCTGGTGGCCGGTTTATTCCTAGCTAGTTTTTTGTCCCTCCCTCCCTCCCTTATGTTCTGGGCCCCTTTTCTTTTCCCTTTGTTTTAATTATTTATTTGGCGGCTGATTGTAACAGGTGGGCATAGGGTTTTAGCTTTGTTTCTTTGTCGCTTGGGACAGGTGCGTGGCGGTTTATTCTGTAATTGTCAGTTTTGGGCCAGGTTTGGACCCGTTAGTTGTGAAGTGGGATTTTGTTGGGGGAAGTTTTATACAGATTGAGGTTGTGTTCAGAGAATATGGGTCGGGGGATATGGATCAGTTGGTTTATAATTGGGATTTGGTAATTAGGATTTTGGTAATGTAATGTTATAATGTTATTGGGGTTTTGTATGGTTTATTATGTGTTTGGGTATGTACGGGTGGGGGCGGGTGTGATGGAGGGTGAGGGGTGGGGGCGGGGTTTGGGGATTTGAAATAAAACGAACAAACTTGGTTATGGTTTTAGATTGTTAGGCTGTTGCCGAGGTTGTGGTATTTGTAAATGTGCACCTGTTCCAATAAAGCGGCCTTTTTCACACTCTATTGGTTGTCATGGTCTGCTCACTCTCCCCCACCCCTCTCTCCCAAAAACAACCACTATCTTACAATAACAGTAACGGATATACTTGTTCATATTATGAACTGTAGCTTTACAGACGTGGCAGCAGGTAGGCACACCATCTTGGCACTGATATTTTCTTCTTAAAGCCACATGTGTGTCTTGCTAAGTGGGCAGCAGAGGACATAGGAAATGCACACCGTCCATAAACCCATGATTTTATAGCATCACCAATTACATATACAAAGTCTATGAGTTTAAGATGAGCCTTTATTTTTCATGCCTTATGCTTAAGAATGGTCATACCATTGTTGAAAGGTTACTCTGAAGGGCGTCTTAAACTTTGAAAATGTTAAAATAGATCCATACAACCAGACTCAAGTGCGCTGGATGGCTCTAATAGATTTAGAAAGCATATGTGCGAATGTGGAAAGATACAAAGTCATTCATTTTATCATAAATCGTGAATAAACACATTACATATCCTTTGAGACAAAGGTATTTGCATGGAGACATAAATTGTCATCATTCTAGTTGTTAACAGAACTGTTTGCTTTATTCTAATATGCGTTCAATCAAATGTAATGTGTTCTGAGACGGTTTTCACTGCAGCTATGCTTTAAAACCCCTTAGCATCCATTAACTAACTAGGCATTTGTATTCATGACGTTTGATATAATAAAGGGCGTCAATGACTGGGATGCAATAAGTTGGCATATCATATTGAATAGGCTTAGTATTGAACAAGGTACACAAAAGGTCTAAATAGTGAAGTTTGTATGTTTCAACTACCAACCGATATATTCTTAATTTTGTTACATTAAGAAAAATCGGTTTCATTCTGAGCATCCCTTATTCAATTTTCTCCCCTTGGACTTTGAGCTTCAAACATATGTAAATATACTTTATAGCAAAGTGTGAAGAAATATTTTTTAATTGTATTATTTTTCCCGGCGTACTAAAGACTAATAATACAATAGTTCCATAGCATTGTTATTGTAACTAAATAAAACCCGACATGAAGGTTTTACCATACACGATTTAGTTTCGAAACACCACAAGAGAAAATGTTGCAACAGAAAGAGAGAAATGTTAATTCGGTCATTTATTTTCCAGGGAGTTGTAAAGGTATGAGGGGTGAGAAAGAAAAAAGAGTAAAATACCAACATTGTGCCAAAAATTGCTCACCGTCCTAATTTGGGATGCATCGATTTGGCACAAATGCGAGAGTAGTATTAGAAATACGTACATATTGCACAAAAAAGTGTACTGGGATGTGGCAAATGAGAGTTTTCCCCGCGTCTAGGGGCAGGGGGCCTTTAGTGTCATTTCGGGCGAGAGGCAGCAAGAGAAAGGCTGGGCCAGTGCACATGTGGGCAAGGGGAGTAGGAGGGGTCAGCAGGAAATACGAGGAGTTAGGCAAACTCTTAGGCGTCACCTAGGTGAGCAGGTGACCCCCCCCAGGAAAAGGGATAAGAGCACTGAACACGAGGGAAAATCCCTCTTTGTCCTCTTGCCTCTTGTGCCGCGGGTGGCAGCTCGAAGCAAGTTGCTCACCCACCCATCCCTGTTGTTAAAGGTGGAACTGGCGGTGTCCTGGGCAAGAAAAATGTCTTGGACTCCTTTTTGGCGGTGACTGGCTCATCCTGGAACTGGGAGGGCAGTCAATTGGGCTCCGGCTGGCGGGAGAGGGAGCCGTCCTGCTGGTGGTCCTGGACTCTCCTGCCCTACCTGAGATGCCGGTGCTTGGAAGAAGCAATTTTAGTGAAAGCTGGTGCGCAAGGAAAGGCGCAAAGCAGTACCATGTGGCCGCGTCTAAGGGGTAGACAACGGGTAGTTACCTGGAATGGAAGGGAAGCAATGGAGATGGGTTGAGCCCTTCTGGAACAACCCTCTGGAGATCCTGAATTGGAAATACAATTGTAACCGGTAGGGCAAACAAATACTGCACAACCCAATGTTTATCAATGTGTGTTGGATTGATTTATTAAAGTTGGTCTAATGTTGACAATGCATCAACATATAAAGAGGGCGTTATCTGAGAATTAATAAAGAAAACGCAGTGAAGACTAGTGACTTTGTATGGTAACTTTTTGTGGCAGGCAAAAGGGGGCAAAGTATGGTGGGACGAATCGCACGTTATATGCCTACTATGAAGAACAAGCGTTTTCCCAAGTGGTTCTCATTATTACACAAGTTGCCAAACCCCTTAGATACAGTTTCTGCCTAAACTATCCCCAATATATTCCTGGATGGTAGAAGCTGTGTTGTCCCACATGCTCCAATATGACTTCCCTTTTACTTATAGTGAGCGGGCCAGATGTTGCAGTAACAAGGCCTGCCTGCTGTCTCAGCTTCCTCAGCTCCCAACATCTGCATCCCCAGGAAGATCTGCAGGGGAGGCTGGAGCACAGTGATCTGGCCAGGAAATGGCCTCTAAGCTTACCAAGTGTATTACATTACAAGGTGACCACAGTGTGACTGGCATGCATGCAGCCTATGCAATACAGAATCTCTGGGGACAAATTAAATGATAGAATAGGTCCATACCTGCAAACCTGAAGAACAATCTCACAGTGTGAGAAGGGACAGGCCTTGAAGAGGGGGGGTGGTTCTTATGCTGAGAAGTAACTAAGATGAAGAGAAAATAGAGAGTGCCCACACCTCATGAAATAAACAATTATTCAAAGAAGCACGTGTAACTGAATGACACATGTGAAGGTACATTTATTTATACCAGCAACTCATGTTATTTATGAATTTTTCAACAAAATATTTTTGAAAAGCAGAAAAAGAGGGGTAAACCCACACAATCAACACAATGATTATACAAATACATACAGTTATTGACAGTGATGGACAACAACAATCAATGAAAAACATAAGAACACAGAGCAAAAATATATTAACACATTTGATGATTCACAATTACATATGAATGCCTATTTTATAACCACCAAAGCGAAGTGAAACAAAAGGGGGGCAAGAGCTTGTACAATGTTCATTGACATGGATACATTCGGTGCGTTCTTGCATTTTTTGTAATTGGGACTACATATCCCAGAATTCAATGGGACACCGTTCGCCCTTTATTAAACATTTCCAAAATGGCCCCACGTAACGCCGGGCATTCATCGTGAAGCCTCGCATTTGGAGACTGACTGCCCACAGACAGGTCATGAGGTGTGGGCACTCTCTATTTTCTCTTCATTATAGTATGGTCCAGCCCCCCTCAGTCCCGATTAGGACCTGACTCCTTCTTTTTGCCGAGAAGTAACTAAGAGGCACCTTTGAACTCCACTGGCAACCCAGGCCCCTTTTCCCTCCCAAAAAATAATCTTGCTGTGGCTGGTGCTGATGTCCTTGAGAGTTTTTATACCACTAAAAAGAAGTCACAGTTCAAAGCCGCTTGAAAACAAGCTGTAAAAGCACCATTTACAGTGGTTTTCAGCTTGTTTTAGCTGCCACAGTGTGATTCACAGGGATACCTTGTGATGGGAGCGGATATTGTGTGTCACAATGTGGCACCATGTGAGTTGGTAGGTATGTAAGTCCGGGCCTGGTAGCAGATGTGAGACCGACTGGTTTGCAAACTCTTGTTTAAATTACATTTTGTGATGTAAGAGGTTTTTAAAAAAAAATTGAAATAAATTGGATTAGTGTAGTTAAAAATTGACGGCTACATTTTTAATGAATATGCATCACTGAACTAAAGGCATGCATATCTACTATTGTCTCATGCAACATACTTAAAGAACAGTAAAGTGAAGGAAGGGCAACAAGACCAATGCTCCAAAGGGTTTCTTATCATAAATGATCTCACTATCAAAGGGTGACAAAAGAAGAAAATACCCTTGTTATTTTTGCAGTGGAAAAAATGAAAACTGGTCCCCACAGATGTAGTAATCAACATGGGTGCAATGATGGCAATTTGTTAATGCAGGCAAGATGGTCTACTGTCCCTCACAGGCCTTTACACTCTTTATACTTGCATTTGAAGCCATCTGCATTGACTCGCAGAGAATATTGGGCCTCGTTACTTTGACATTGCAGATATTCATGTTCTGCAGAACCTGTGTAGTACATATGAGCCACACGAATATAAATCTGGTTGTGTCATACTACGTGCACGTGACACTTCTGGTTTATAATCCAATCCTCGATTAATTCTGGTCTTAATCGTTTAAAGTGACACTGTCTCGCTAAAAAGCCTGTTGTTGCTGTGGCCGTATTGTTGGAATTGATCAAATAAAATATGAAAGCATTTGGCATATAATCAGTTTGGGTTAGAGCAGTTGATGCATATGTATGGTCCAGCAATTCGCTAATTTCATTCTTTTGCTTTTTCTACTAAATTTATCTGATAACTAGTAGGTGGTTCATATTACACTTTTGTCTCTAACAATTGACACTATTATGCAATCCATTCAGCTGGCTTGAAGTTAGTGTACCAGTATTATCAATGGGTCATAATTAGAAAGGTTACACACAGACAAATTACTTAGGACCCAATTTAAAGTTTGGAAAATAGGGTTGTCTGTCACAAAGACCACGGAGTACCCTGTCTGCAAAACCTATGGCCTGCATGCCTCATTTAGAGATGGACAAACAGTACATTTTCTGTCGAACTGAGCCCCTTTTGGCGTTGGCCGGTCGGAGGAAGAACATTGCACTCCCCGCCCTGTTTAGGGTAGATGGGGTAATGTATTTTTTTCTGTCTGTCACCAACAGGAAACAAGATGGCAGTAAGAGAAAGAAAAGGAAGAAATAATAAACCTTACAACCTAGAGAGAAAACTCCCAGGGTGTGTGAGTCATTCGTGTTAAGGGAGTTTGATTCTGAAAAGCAAATGAAGTGGCCAATTTGTTTAGTTAAAGTATATCACTTTTTAAGTAATTCTGATATAAAATATGTTAACTTATCAACCTATAAATACATTTTGCTACAGTACTCATTCACTGTGTTGTGCATATGGGAAAGTCAATTTGAAAACTCACATCGTCTTAACTAAATGTAAGCCTCAACATGTAACAATCATGTTGTCTGAGCTTTTGAGCAACATGGCGCCATAAGACCAAAAATTAAAGCAACACAGCAAGCCAATGTGATACAGTGTACTGCATGAAAGAGATAGGGCAGGATTGCCACATATCCACATAGGAATGGGCCATTCCTGTCCTCACACACGTAAGCAGTGCAGTGCAGCACAACAAGCTGTCTTGCTGTGTTGTTCAGCATCAAAGTGTGTATCATATGGTACTCAGTATATGATGGATCACAATTCGTACAAAAAGGTAGTGCCTGAGGCATACACATATTACTAGTGTGTTCCACATATAGACTAGCATGTAGAATGCTAGCATTTTGAAGGAGTAAAAGTTGCAGCAGATACCATCACAGATCATGGGTGACAATTGTCATGGACAAAGGCCTAGTCTCAGGTGTAGATGTCAAGATGTCATTAGTTAAGAATAAAGTCGTGCATGTGTGGGGATCTCTAAACCAGCACACATGTCACACCTTTCCTAAACAGATTGATGTGATAACCACATCTTGCCACAGTTGGCTAAAAACACCTCTACCATGCTTTGCACAGCAATGCAAGGAGGATCATAGACCTGCGACAAAACTTAATAAGCTGACGATTTAGCAATGTATGGCATAAACCAGAGAAGTAAGACAAGGGAGATGTGAGGCTACCATCCCATCACACCAGGAAGACATGTGTGAAACATTCAAATTTAAGACCATACACAAATGTATGTGTACATACACAGCAATGGAGGTGTTGGGTAGGAAGGTCCCCCTGCATGGTTAGAGAAATCTACTCCTGCCCGGAGTGACCAGCTGCATAATTATGTGGCTCACTAATTCTTGTATAATCCCAAAGGGGTACATGGAATATGCATATGTCATGACACAGGCCTGTGTCATGGATTGGAGTCTGTTGGACCAGGCAGGCAACACAAACACCTGCCCTCATAGCAGATATCTGCTACTGCATTTGCCAGGAGTAAGACAGAGCTAAAGTGTGGGTGGAAGCATGCTGTATATTGAACAGTAGTAGTGAACATGGCCAAAGTGTTCATGAGAAAACCATATGCAGAATGCATGTGCCTGTGCAAGACGTTCGCAACACATAGGTTGAAATGTGGAACAGTGTGCATGTGGTTTATGTGTGTGCGGGCTGGTAGTATGTGTTCTAAGTGCACACTCTAGTACAGTTCAAAGGGAATGTAGAATCAATCGGTGTGTCTGCTGCCTGTCAGCATGCTGGTGGTAGCATGATACATGTGGATCACAGTATTGGCCACTGAATGTCCTGTGAATGAATGTACAATGAGGGGCATAGTTTGAGCATGGTCACACAGTGCTGTAAAGCAAGTCACTTACTATGCTGCTATGCATGAAAGCAAAAGTGCAGGGAAGTGATGTATCTAATAGAATCAACACATTCCTGCCTTTTCCCTTGCAACATTGCCATTTAGGCTGCCTAGCTCCAATGGACCCACCACTTACATTGCATGTAGAAATGTGTTTGTGTATGAAGGAGTAATTTCATGCAAAAAAACAAACCCGAGAGGCATATACCTCCATCTATGTATACTGCCGAATGCAGCACACATTAAAAGACGAAGTAACAAGGATAAATACATTTAAAAGTCCTTGATATGCCTGTCCTGAGAAGGTATATCTGTCTGGCGCATTACCAGGTTTGCCAAATCTGGTAAGTCTGGAAATGCGTAATAAACAAAAAGGTGATAAAGGGCCCGAGGGAGTTTAAAGCCAAATGCCGGATACAATCCCCAACTCTATACTACAATAAACATCAAAAATCCAGGGTCTATATAAAATGAACTACTTGTGAAAGAAGAAAATACAATAATAGTCTCTAAAAAGTATGCCTCAAGAAAAAGTAGGTACAAAAGGGGGTGGTGATGGATGGAGCATCTGAATCAATCAAACACTCACACCCAGTCAAAAGATCTAGGTTTAATCCATCACCATTCTTTAGCCCACTCTGCCACCCCAGTTCAGACATAGCTATATGCAAATCAGTATGACCCTGTGCCTCATGGGAACAGTCCAGCCCGAACTGCCAAGCCATGTCTTCCCTGGACCGGAAAAAGTAGGACAGTGGAAAATTAAAGGAAAGAAGAACCCTTGTTGTCGTTTGGATTCCGATCACTCACCAATGTGATCATTATCATCATTTGGGTTTCCAACCTACCAACCAAAATTACCTTCTTGATCATAGAGGGAGCCTGGCTGGATTGTATCCTCTCAAGGGTAGTGTAGAAGAAACAAGAAAAACAAGAAACCAGAGCAGAGAGAGAGTTATGTGACTCTCAGCAATCTGTAAAGAAATCCCAAGTTATACGGAGGATCAGAATGGTACAACAGAGGTTGTATTAAGTCCAACCTGTATGTATAAATACAAATTTTCTTTATTTTTATGGTTTCCATTATTGGCACAGTAACTATTTAAATGCAGTAGCAATAGAAAGAAACAGACAGGTCCTGAAGAAAGCTGTGGGCGAGTTGTCCTATAGGCTGAAACATGTCAACTGCTCCATAAAGCAGTGATTTTGAACTGCTTTATTTATTTGCACTGTTTTTAGTAAGGATTGCAACAGATATTCCAATAAATATCATTATCTGTCTCTTTTTGCGAATCCTTTTTTAACCTCACTGCACTTTCCCACCATCTCCCCTATATCTTGGGCATACTTTTTAGAGACTATAGGATTGCATTTTCTTCTTTTAAGAAGTAGTTGGTTTTTTATAGACCCCGGATTTTTGATGTTTATTGAAGTCTAGAAATGTGTCTAAAACAATGGAAGTGGCATGGGTACGCCCATGCAATGGCCATGGAACATCTCCCTGTGCAGAGTAAAGCTATGCAATGATTTGTGATGCATGACTTCACTCGAGAGACATGATGCTCTCAGGGCTATGCAAGTCGGATTTGGGTGGCTTCACAATATCATATTAGAGTAGCATTGTGCATGCACCATGTTGTGTATTGCAAGCGCCACACAACTGGAGTAATACATATACACCTGAGTGCAGAAGTGGATGAGCTGCCTTCAACCTCCTTGATGTTTTCCAATCCGGCTTTAGAAAGGGATGCAGTACAGAAACTGCTATGCTAAATATCACTGATGACATTCATCGCTCACTAGACAAAGGGCAATCCTCATTACTAATCCTCCTCGACCTCCCAGCGGCATTTGATACCGTCCACCACCCCACCCTTCTCAACACTCTCAAAGACCGGTTCGGCTTAGATGGCAACATATTCAAATGGTTCTCCTCATTCTTTCAAAACAGATCACAGCAAATCAAGCTCAGCCACTTTCTCTCTAAACCTCAACCTGTCTCACTCGGCGTCTGTTAGAACTGGCATTTCTGGTTGGCTAAGGCTTACACCAAAGCCAGGCAGAGACCACCATTCTAGTCAGGGCAAGGGAGTCACACGCCAAGATAACCCCTGCTCACTCCCTTGGTAGCTTGGCACGAGCAGACAGGCTTATCCCGGAGGCAATGTGTAAAGCATTTGCGCACGCACACAACAGCAACAACATCCTAGGCACAACCCAAAAGGAACTTCACACAAGGTTATATAAAAATAATTTTTGTATTGTCAAAACACATCAGATAGTAATCACACAATATACATGGTGCCAACTGGCATGGGCAATATTCACAAGGGATTATTTATACCAGGACAGGGCCACATGGGCCACTGTAAGAATCAACACTTAGTAGAACTAGCACTTAGAATAACAATCACGCCAAATAACAATTAAAGATCACAACCAGTAACCACTGGTAACAGGTAGGTATACACTACGCAATACTAATAACCATAGGCCTAGATCACGCATGGACACATAACCTCTCTAGTATAACATACTAGGCAAAGCAAACTTCTAAGCATGAGCCCTTTTAGAAGTATCACAAACATAAAGGCAAAGCACATTACGCAGCAATCACATTTAGGCCTAAACAGTATAACTACAGTAAGCAATCTCTTATTAGTCTAAACACATTAGACGCTGCCTCCTAAGAATAAATCACATTTAGGGGCGTAACTCACAGTGAGGTAAACTCTCACTAACATTAACCTACATAGGTAAAATAACCTCATAATCATAGCAAAATCACATTGCGCAAAAATCACATTAGGCAATTACCATTATAAACATAGCAAAACCACATTGCGCAAAAATCACATTAGGGCCTCGCGCCCAACCCACATACCAGCCGCCTGGCCAACTGGCCATCTCAAGAAGGGGCTCAAATGCCCTGTGTTCAGAATGTCAGGGCGCGCTGCCAATGCAGCGCCAGTCAGGGGTGCGCCACCGGCGCAAACCTAAACGTTGCAGCTGCCCACTAAGTGCTGGGCAGCTGGGAACAACAACAGGGCCTAAACGTTGCAGCTAGCACTAAGTGCTGCGCAGCTGTAGAAGGCCTTGGCACCTCTGTGCCATCTGTGTCCGACCCAGGGACTCTCTCTTTCACATTGCACCTACACGGTGCAGCTGCCCACTATTTGCTGGGCAGCTGTAAATCCACTGGGGCCGGGCACCACTGTGCTGCCTCTGTCCCTCTCAGGGACTCTCTACAAACATGGCTCCACTGTGCCACACTACCGGGAAATATGGCCCATCTGTGCTCAGCAAAAAATGATTGCCCCCTCGATGGAGTCCCTCAGGGACTCGAAACAAATATGCTACCTCGATGGGGGAGCCTTGTGGGCTCTAACAACAACTGTGGTGCTGTGAGCCTCTCGGGGCTCTAACAACAACTGTGGCACTGTAAGCCTCTCGGGGCTCTAACAACAACTGTGGCGCCTTGAGCCTTCCCCTGGGCCCAAGCAGCAGCACGCCCCTGGTAGATTGGAGTCAGAAACAAGAACATTTTCAGAGTGTCACAGCACCCTTTTTATACCCAAAATCCTTTATCTAGCAGGGTGCAGGCAATGTGAGAACCAGCTACAACTGGTTATAGGGAACTCCTTTCACTGGCCAGGCTAGGGACATCAGACGTACCACAGGGGGTGGAGCCAGCATCGTGGAGGGAAAACCCAGCCCTATTCAGGTACCAGGTGTACCCCTCCCTCACATCAGCATGCTAATCTCTCCATTCACCATCGGGGCAGACCCATCCTGACTCCTGGAGCCAGGTTCACCAGCCAGCTCCAACCAATCCCACGCCAGACACAAATTACACAAACATACCAACTTCTAGAAGTGGCACTTCCACACTAGACACAATCATGCCGCATACATCATTGCGCAGCATTCAATCTCACGAGTTCGCACATTCCAAACTCGACCCTGCACTCCCCACACATCAGGAACTACCATGGTCACGCATATTTCCCCTCTAATCCGATGGGAGGGTAGGTCACTCTCACCACACACACAGAGAGCGCACGCACTTTACACTGGACCACAGTGAAAAAGTGCACAGAGACTTAAAATCACTAACACCAGGTTACAGAAACAGGCTTGGCAAAAGCAAAAAGTTTCGGGTGAACCTGCCAAAAAGAGCCGGGTCCAACAGCGTCCCTCAAGGATCCATCCTCTCCCCAACCATATTCAATCTGTTCATGGAACCACACACCCTCATCCTCAAACCAGCTAATATCAATTACCACCTCTATGCCAATGACACCCAATTATATTACAAGATCAAATCCCACAAAGACATTCTCCACCTCAATGAGACCTTGACCAGAATTCAAATCTGGTTCCATCGGAACCATCTCAAACTGAACCCGAATAAAACTGAAATCATCCTTTTCTCCCCCAAAAACAACTCCCTTCCCATTCAACTCTGGATAAATGACATCAAAGCTCTTACCTGCACACTCTCCACCTCTAATTCTGTCAAATCCCTAGGCATCAGTATGGACCAGAATCTAAATCTCATCCCCCACATTAAAAATACATCCAAAAGTGCGCTTTTCACCCTTCTCCACCTCAAGAAACTTAAACCATTTATTCCAGCAGACGATTTCAAATTTGTTGTCCAATCCCTAAAATCCATCTTCCTCCGATGAAATCTGTCCTCAATCTAGCTGCGAGACTCATCTCTAATTGTAAAAAATTTGATCACATCTCCCCCGTCCTCAAAAATCTCAATTGGCTCCCAATAGAAGGAAGATCCACCTACAAGATTGCCTGCATCACTCACAAAGCTCTTCACCAAAACACCCCTTCTTACCTTACAACAAAACTACACAAAGCAGGTTGCTCCAAGTCCCTGAGGAACACAAACTCCTATGTCTTGATCCCACCCAGACTCAAATGTCAAAAGACCCAATCCCGTGCGTTCTCTGGTAACGCTCCTACAATTTGGAACACTCTCCCTAAGGATCTTCGCTGCAACCCCTCTTACCCTCTCTTCAAAAAGGAACTCAAAGTACTTCTTCTCAACAAATTTTGGGATATCTAATGTTACTGACTCTGACCATGTTCACTCCTTTCTCTTCCCTTGTCCACTCCTCTTCCCACCCCCTCTCAATCCCTTTATTCTCTCACTCCTCCTCTCTTCACCCCCCTCTCTCTCCTAATTTTTAGTTATTCATTGTCCACTTAATTTTTATCTCTCCGTTTCTTTGTCCGCTTAGCCCTGTTGAATGCATTATCATACTGTGACTCGTTTTCACCTAATTGTTAATTTAATGTCATTATGTTCACCATCCTTGTAAAGCGCTCTGATACTCTTGGGTCCAGTAGCGCTATATAAAACCTTTGAAATAAATAAATAACATGGAGGACCTTGGCGACCTTTGTGCGTAAGTCATGGCTGCCTGGTCAAAACAGCGCAGCAAAGCTGCTAGATGGGTGGGAGATACACTGGAATGTTTTATTTTATTTTATCATTTTATAAAGCGCCTAGTTACACCAACTGCGCTAATCTGGACCTCTGTGTGGAGCAAGAGAGGAAGCTGGACTGCCTAAGAGTCCCCAGAAACAAATATTTTCAGTATTCTAGTTTGGAGATGGGAACAGCCAGGTCTTTAAACCCTTGCGAAAAGTACTTTTACAAGGTTCAGTTCTCTAAAACACTGGCAAAGAATTCCAGCTCTTGGCTGTGAGGTATCCGAAAGATTGAGTTTCCATCCTAACTTTTTGAATTCTTGGCACAGTGGCCAGGGATATTCATTTAGATCGTAAATTGCGTGCTGGTGTGTAGAAGGACTGTTCGGGTGTCCCAAGGGAGCCTACACCTTGGAGATGACAGGATTAATAAAAATCCACAATCACGAATAGGGCAATTTAAAATAACTCGGGAACTGAGAAAACCGAAAGGCCCATTTGTGTTCTTTTTCATTCACTTGGTACATTATGATTTGCACAGAAATAAGTACAGGTGTACCATATTGAGTTGTTTTATCACTATAATTGCCACTTGTTTAACTGTTATTGAATGTTATCATTTATGTTTGCATTGTGTATCATTTACAAGATTGTTGTTTGTATCAACTATTTTAATTGTTAAGGTCGGTGAAAACCTCTGACGTTTGTGAAAAATGTAAATGAGTTGAAATGTATAATATTGTATGAATTAATACAAGAGCCTTCGGAATCCACAAAACGGAGGTCCAGAACTGCTAAATAAAGAGCAGCTTTGCATTAAATTCGAGCCCTGGCAACTCCATTTTGTTATAATGGTGTGTAGAAGGACAGCATACAGTGCAGGTATCTCAGACCTTTTTTCCATAAAATTCTGTAACAATAGCACATGGCCTTAAACGTGATCCTCTTGTCCACAGGGAGCCAGTGGAATATGGGGGAGCCCATCTGCTTCTGTGTTTCTCTAAGTGTGTATTGCATCCATGACACATCACAAGGTAGGGGCCCTGACACATCACAAAAAGAGAGAGGTTGGGCTGATTAGGGAATCAAATGGAGTGGGGCATAGGCCCCCAGTATCAAACATCACATGCACAGATGTCTCTGGGGGACATCCAGGTGTGTACCTTGGTAACACTGGAAATTCTGATGTATCATCATTCAGCTTTTGATTACTGCCTTGCTGTGCTGCCATGCTGTCTGTTGGTACCCTGGCTGGGTGATAAGGACTGCACATGCATTCCTTGAACGAAGACTGACTCCAAGTGCAATCTGCCTGGCCTCCTATCATTAAGTCCCAGGGACATGGTGGACTTCCATGACCCTGCTACAACACTGGACACTGTCATCTGTCACTCTGACCTGCCAAGTGGTGCCATCCCAGTTCTGGGCCAATGAAAGTGGACCTGAGGTGTTGGATCCTGAAGAAGCCATACTTCTAATGTAGATCAAGAGCATACATCCTATTGAGTGGGTCAGAAACCACGCATCGCCCATTCTGCATGGCACATCACACAAGTTGCTCCAGCAGAACCCATGCATCAATGCCATTGTGTGGAACAGACTGCACTGCAGAAGTTCTAATGCACAGTGCATCCAACAAGCAATGCCCATTTACATAGCAATGAGTCAGAAAAATCAACGCAAATGTCTGAAACATGCTGGACTCACCCAGGAAATGATGAGTGTGGAAGGCTGCATACTAGGAAGTATGAAAGTTAGTTTCACTTTCTCTTGCACTCTGTTAGTTTGTGCTGAATGTTGGAGGTGTTAGAGAGAGTGCCTGGTGCTTTTGAATGAATTCAGGTCTACTTGGTGTCCGATCTAATCATGTATGTTGTCAAGTGTGTACCTTTTGTATCTTTTTGTAGTATATTGTATTAATTTGTCATTGTATTGTTGGGTGTTTGTCTGTTTGGGGTTTTAAATATATGAGGTTTTTGTTTGGGGTGTAGTAAGTCAGGGAGGGATGGGGACATGTCGCGAAAGTTTAGGTGTTGCAAAATGGCCTTCTCCTAAGGGTCCCTCCAAACATTTTGCCTTCCTCCTCTTTTTGATGAATCTTTGTGTTGACCATAGGACTCTGAGCACATTACCTCTGCTAACCAATGCTAAAATTCATGTGCTTCTTCCCGAAAACATGGTTACATTGATGTATACACAATTGGCATATTTCATTTACTTATAAGACCCTTGTGACGTGGTATACCATATACCCAGGGCCTGTAAATTAAATGCTACTACTGGGCTTACCGCAGTAATTGTGCCATCTACACAAGTAGTCCTTTAAACATGTCTCAGACCAGCCACTGCAGAGCCTGGATGTGCAGCAGTTTTACTGCCAGTTTGACCTGGCATTTAAGACACTTTGCCGAACCTCCCTTTTATTACACATAAGTTACGACTAAGGTAGGATCCAGGTAGCCAATATGGCAGGGTGCTGTGTAAGTAAACAGTAGGACAAGTTTTTTACGTTTTGCATGTCCTGGTAGTGAAAAACACCTAAATTAATTTTCACTACTGTGAGGCCAACTTATTTCATATGCTAACATTGGGAATCCCTTAATACACTTTTGAGCTGTAAGTCCTGATTAGAAAGGAATAGGTTTATCATGTTTGGCATCTTTGAAATGGTAGTGAGAAATCCTCTTTACTGGTAAAGTTGGATTTGATGTTACTATTTAAAAAATGCCACTTTTAGAAAGTGGACATTTCTTTGCTCTTACAGTTCTGTGTGCACATCTGGGGTTGGTGACAGCTACACGTCATGCATTCCCTCCAGATAGCCACAAACACATGACGATTAGGTGTGTTTGACTACTCATCTGCCTTCTGATGGCTCTTCCTGGGAAGGAAGGGAGGGGGGATCTGATATTTACACCTGAAGAGGCAGTTTCCATTCCCCACACAAAGGGCTGATTACTCCCAACAGCTAGTCTTGAGCCGGGATTGGGAAGAAATGGCTTTTGCGAACTTCAAAGACTTTTCTTTGCAGTCACCCCCTACTTCGAAGGCACAACTGGGTATAAGCACTAGGGCTCCGACCCCACCAAATCAGACACTTCTAGACCTGTAACAGAACTCTGTCAGAAGAACTGCTGGGTTGCACCAAAGATGACACTCTGTTGGACTGCCAATCTCAAAGATCTGATTTTCAGCTATGATGCTGTGCTGAATGCTGCTCTCTGACCTTGCTTATGGTGATCTGGACTCTGCCTTGCAACTATAGGGATCTCCCAGGGCTTATTCCCTTTCCTCCTGTTGCTTGAGACTCCGGGCAATCAAAGTCTCTACACCTGCTCCTGTGCCTGGTTCATTGGAAGTGGAACCGGACACTTGCAACAGAGAAATTGATGCATCTCCAGTCTGTTAGCAGAACCAGTACATCAACCTTGTTGCGGGAGCAGAATCGGTGCATCACTCTCGGAACCAGCGCATCGCCTAGAGAGCCCAACTCATTGGATCTGCGCATCCCCTCTGCAGTAAAGTGGAGAGATCAATGCATTCCAACAACTGCGTAGAGACCCATCAGGCATCGCACCCTGGAACCAATGCATCTTGGCTCAATGCTTCGGCTACGAAACTGACAGATCGTCACTACTTCATGGAGAAAAATCAATGCATCACCTCAACTGTGGGCTCAACATCGACGCATCACTCATCTGTAACCCGCATCTCACTTTTGCGACAAGGATAAATATACTCTTTTCACCAGGCCTGAGTGGCTCCTGTCCCCTGCCTGTGCTCCATTGCAGTCAGCATGAACTGTCGACTTTGCTCGGGTACAGAGCGACCAGATAACTCCCATTAAGGCTTAATGCTTCTAAGCATTAGAACTCTTTTCATTCTTCAAAATTCATATCTTGACTTCTATTTATTGGATGTTTGTGATTTTGGTCTTGATATATTAATAAAATAAACAAGTGTGGAGTCTTTTGTGGTGTTTTCATTGTGCTACTGTGTGTTGTGTTGCACAAATACTTTACAAAATGCCTCTTTAGATACTCCTGACAGTTCTGTGCCAAGCTACCAGAGGGTGAGCACAGGTTATCTTTTAGTGTGTATCTGACTGGGATTGTGGTTCCTGCATGGACAGGGTGCAAACCTCTGCCAACCAGAAACTCAATTTCAAACAGTAGGGATAGGAATTTTGATGAGGGCGATGCCAGGTCTCCTATGGCTCATATTGTGATACCTGCCCTACATGGTGGTCTCTGGGTGTAGGGTCAGCCAAGGCTACCCTCCCAAGGACAGGAAGGACAGGTGGAAATGTGTGCGTGATGGTGAAGATGTCTAGAATCTTTGGAGAGAATTGCATTGTCTCTAAACCAAAACATTGATTGGCTGATGTAGTGTCATGTAAGGCTGGCAAGCGGGCCCAGAAATGACAGTCATGCCTAAAATTGCGAGTGAAGTCCCGCAGAGCAGATATGCCTGGCAATGTGCCCAGGTGAAGACTGGGCCAAGGCGGCCCAGTCATGGCCTGACAGAGGTTTAGCCTGGCCCTTCCTATTTTGTGTGGCTTGTGGTTCGCTTTTGGACTCCTCTTTCTGCCAAGAAGTTAAAGAACAAGGTACTATCTGCTGCTTTTGCTCCAAGTCTCTAAGCTTGCCTTCCCATCAGGGCATGTTTGTGGAAATGGGGAGAAAAAAAACTGCCATTACAACCATGGGCAACGATTGACAATTTGTTGACTAGGGCGGTAGAATTAATATCTAATGAATGTGAGAATATCTCTGAAATGTCAGAAACTCGACCTCAGACCACTTTCGTTTTTTGCAACCAAAATGTGATTGAAAACCATCTTTAATTTGAACTCACTTGAAAGAAATTCTTTTTCAATACTGGTGCCATGTGCTTTAAAAGATAAATGAGCAAATAACTACTCAGTTAGGTATAATGTAGATGCACCTAGTATTGATTACATTGATACATTTATTTCGGTTTTTCGTTTACTTTCGAACACTTTTTTCACTATTCAGATATTTGTATCTTGGTAAATTTCAGTTCTGATACTCAGATACTAGAATTATTGTTTTGGACAATGCTGACTATATTGGATGACTTGACATGGTTATGCGTTTACTTTAGAATATTTTTTAAACGGAGATTTTTGTATCATTGAATATTTCATTACCGATATTTAGGTACGATACTCATCGTTTTGGACAAACTATGGTAAGATACAGGGATCAGTACATTATTTCAAGATGACGCTTACTGATTTGCATCAGAGAGATATTAGTTTTCGGGTACGATTTGTGCTTGTTTTTTGAATGACACTGGTAACTTATAAGGATAAGTATACCATTTCAAGATGGCGCTTACTTTCACGACCTGGAAATAGAAGATTTCTTAGGTAGAGAATGTGTTATCATTTTGACGAACTATGGTAAGACACAGGGATTAGTACACTATTTTAAGTTGACCTTTACAGATTTGCGCCAGAGAGAATGATATTTTCTGGTACATTTTTGTGTCAGTTTTTGGAATTACACTGGTAACTTATTAGACTAAGTATATCATTTCTAGATGGCGCTTACTTTTTTACTCCATAGAGATAGAAGCTTTCTTAGGTAGTGAGTGTATTTAAGTAGCTGCAAGATGGCACCCTTTGTGTACGCCGCCAAGAAAACAGGATTACCGGGACACAGTAATTCGGACAGGTAAGGTGGGGAATGGCTCGTATTTACTTAAGGGATGTGGAGACTATAGGGCATATGTATTAAACAAATGTTTAGTCGCAAACACTGCGAAGCGCAAAAAACAGCATTTGCAACAAAAAAATTGCAAATCGAGATGTATGAGACACAATCGCATCGCAAAATAAGAATTCGCAAAAATAGCGATTTCTAAGACTGCAAAAATAAAAATCTGCAAATAACATTGCGATTTCTTAAATTGTGATTTTCTATGTTTGTGAAAATCGCAAAATGGAAATCGCAATTTAAGAAATCGCAAGTAAATGTATGAAAAATGTGCAAATTGGGAAAATGGCAAATTCGTAATTTAAGAAATCTCAATTAACACCAAGTGCATGCAGGTGGTAACCAGGAGCAAAGTACTTAAACCAGCCCACAATGCAACAGACCTTTTTAAAATGGCAGCACTATATGTGATAGCCAGGAGGCTGTGTATTCGGGCTCTTGCACAGAGGAGAATGAGACAAGAACGTATCTTCAGGCTGCGCATCACTCTGCTCCAGCAGACTGAATAGGAGATCCATAACAAGTACAGGCTGCACCAACAGACCATCCTGGACCTGATTGAGGAGCTGAAACCCAATTTGGAACATCCAACACACAGGACCCAAACAATTCCCACCCATGTGCAGGTCCTGTGCTCCCTGCACCTCCTAGCCTCAGGGAGTTTTTAACGGGTGATAGCAGAAGTTGGCGGGGTCTCACAGAGTGCCCTGTCGCGCTTTTTCCATGCCTTTCTAGATGCAATGCTACAGAGGATATCACATGACATATACTTCCCCAGCACCCAACAGGCATTACAGCAAACAAAACTTGACTTCTACCAGATTGCACATTTCCCCCACGCCATTGGCTGCATTGATTGGACCCATGTGGCCATCACACCCCCATCTGCAAGTGAATATGTCTACAGAAACCGTAAATGCTACCTTTCCCTGAATATACAGATTGTGTGCAATGCTAAGTATATCATCAATTACATTGTACCTAAATACCCTGGCAGTATACATGACTCTTTCCTCTTTAGACATAGTGGGATACACAGACGTCTGAGTGCTCGAGAGTTTGGAGAGGGATACCTGCTAGGTAAATGCATGGCACACATCCAATCCATCCACTACATCTCCTGAGGGGGGACAGTGACTCACCTATTGTGTCTATTCCTGCAGGTAACAGTGCCTATGCATTGCAGGACTTCATCCTGGCCCCGTACCTGGATCCAGCCAATGCAAGGGAGAGGAGATACACCAGGGCACACAGATCTACGCGCTGTGTCAAAGAGCATACGTTTAGAATCCTAAAGAGCCGGTTCCGGTACCTGCTTAAAAGTGGAGGAGCACTGCAATACAGCCCTGACACCTGCTGTAAGATCGTGGCAAGCTGTGCAATGCTCCATAACATGGCTATGAGGAAAGGCACCACAATTGACGTGACCGATACAGATACATCGGATGTGGATTGCCCTGCTGCCCCTGGCAGACCAGCATCAGGAATTGGGGCAGCTGCCAGACGTCAGAGATGGACTGAGATCACACAGAACTACTTCTAGGTGAGTAATGATGACATGAGGCAAAATGATGATTTACATCAGTGCTGTGTTTATTCATATTTGAAACACATTGACTGTTGCTGTACACAGCAAATGTCATGTCTACAGTGCAGGTAGTCCCCCAAAAAAGTGTTCCATTTGAATTATTGGGTTACATCACCTATTGACGCAACTGTTTAACTGTACAGTTCACCTCCTTCGGTGACGGATTGGTGCATGGCTGAGTGCCCTCTGTTGTGTGCCTAGGTACTGCACCCTGTATTCCACTGCGCCGTCTTGCATCTGGCAATGTTGGTGTGTTGCTACTACGACTTGATGTCTCCTCACTCTCCCCAGAGACCATGAGTGCTTTGCCACCTGAGTTTGCTGCCTGCATCTGCTCACCTGCAGTGGTGACCTGCGCCAGGCCTCTTGCAATGTTGTGGCAGCAGTGTGACATTTCCACCTGCATGGTAATGCTGCGACGGGTCAAGTTGCTGGTGGTGGTGCACAGGCGGTTATGCAGACGTGCGTTGGCACGTTGGGCAGCCCTGTCCCCGGCGTCTTGGTCATGCTTCAAAGTGACACAGAGGTCATGTATGGCACCTGCCATGGCCATTATGCCCTCCCCCATGTAGGGCTGATTCTTGTTGAGTCTGCTGAGCTGCCTATTAATAGAGCGCAATGATTTCTGTTGCAGGCACTGTACCTGCAGCATGCTGTTTTGAAGACCGGCATAGACTGTGTTTTCTTCATTGGTGGCAGTATTGGACCTGGGCCTTGACCTGCGTGTGTCTGTTACTAGCACACTCATTTGTGGGGTTTCCTGCCCACGCATGTGTGACACACCCTGCCTTGCCTCTTTTTGCTCACTCTCCTCCCCTGAGGCCTCTATGTCATCCTCCAATGGTGGCAGTGGGGGCACATATGTGTGCTTCCTGCGCATGATGGTTGTATGCTCTGTCTCTTCACTTGAGTCTCCATCATCAGCCTGGTCCTCAGCATTTCCAAACTCATCTAACTCTGCACTGTCATCAAGTGCCCTGGATTGTGCTGTGGATGTAAAGTTTAATAAATGATTTTGTTTCATTGTCTGCATTTTGCACTCAATAAAGTTTCAACAATTTGTCTTGGCTAACTTCTGACACTGTCTTATTCCCTTATCACTGATCCACATGTTGCATTTAATTTCCTATGTCTCATGGACACACTATCATACATCTGACTTTGTCTCCCACGATGCATTGCTGGGTGTGCTGTAAGAAGTGGACCGGAGTGACATGTGTTGTTTCTATTTAGGGCGTTCCGGATTGGGTGCATGGGATGAGGATCTGTGCAGATATATTTGGCATGCATCTTACCTTGGCTACTGGTTGCAGGGTCGGAGCTGTCTATGTCAGCCACACCACTGATGTTCTCAGGCAGGAGGGTTGACTCCACCAGCTCCTCATGTGGTGTTGGGTCTGCTGCTGTGGATGATCCTCACCCGGTCTTGTTAGACTTCTTCAGTCTGGCTGCCACCCTCTCCATCGACCTTTGCCACATGTCATACCACCTCTTTCTCAGTTCTTCCACAGTGCGATGAGTCACACCCACAGCATTTACTTTTTCTTGAATGTCCAGCCAGATCTTTATTTCCTGGACTCAGGGAACCGCAGTGCCTTTTTCCCAAAGAGAAGCGCATGGCTGCACACCATCTCTTCTATGAGCACCTCCTGCTCCTTGTCAGAGAATTTGTGTTTCCTCTCTCTTTTTTCTCCCTCCTTGCCCTCACATTGCTTCTGGGACACCATTGAGCTTGCTCCTCTGCTAGGCTGACTCCTCACACTCTCCAAACAGCCTCTGACTGTGGCTCGGGCAATCAGGTGCACCAAATCACTCCCACTTCCTGGTTGTGATGTCATCAGACTGCACCAGTATTGCAGATTCCTGTTTTTGCGATTTCTTAATTTGCAAATTTCGCAATTAAGTAATCGCGAATCATTTTTCGGAGACTTTTTTGCGATTTTTAAGAAATCGCTATTCGTTAGCGATTTTTTAAATACATCCCGATTTGCGAATCTCAAACTGGGAATCACAAATATCACAATTTTAGATTCGCAAAACGGGATCTTCATACATATGCCATACATATGCCCCTATGAGTGCTTGAAACGAATAGGGCTGTTCTGGACCTATGTTTGTCTGTGTTCCTGATGTAGTATGGTATAAGTAAAGGATTACCGAGACATGGTTACATGGTTAGACTATGTGGGAGGATTGTCTATATTTACTTACAGGGCATCAATAAAAGATGTGCATTATATTCAATATGTTACAACTGAACCAAGCTATATTTCCTGGAGTATAGAACTGATTGTCCGGTTTACTTCCAATGCCGGTATTATTATTGTTACTATTTGATGTGTCTTTGAGAGTCTGTACACTTTGTTTTACTATATTTTACCAATTGGGTGACTTTGATTACGTGTGACATATAACATTACTGGCTATTACGTCACACAAGTGAGAGTAGTGGTATTTTACACTTTCCTCTGATTTCACTAGACCACAAACTTGTGATTGCTTTATTGCAAATTATGCAATTTATTCTATGTTTTGAGACGTTTGCTAATGCATTATCGTACTTAGTCAGTGACTGATTATACAGTAGGTGAGACGTCTTACTACCTCATTTGGACACAGACACTAGGTACCATATTTTGGGGGGTCTGAATATTTCTCATATCTTTGTATTTTCTTTTTGGTTTTTCTCTTTGTTATAGCTACAGGATACTTGATACAGAGAGAATCGGTGTACATAAGATACATTGTATCTGGAGTTCATGTACTTGCAAAGAAGGATTTAGCAATTTACAAGGTGAACTGAGTGTTTTAGGTTACGATCATTTAGAAACTCTAATTGAGATTGGAAATACCATTATAACATGGGCTGTTTATATGTACAGGACTTTGGCTTTTGTGTTTTCCATAACTTGGGCATCTTACAGTACGGATTTTACGGAAGATCTTCTAGCAAGTGAAATTGGATTATTGGGTGACTCTACAATTCTATCGGAGAATCTTTTCTGACACTAGGCATTGAAATATAGAACTATTGTTTCTGCTCTCGCTCATACACGTACTCACTTTAATCGCAATCTGGTGATGGTGATGGTGAAGGTCCCTTTTCTCATTATTTGGTGAGTGGATTTTACTCCACATTTCTATGCTTTTTTGAGGTTAACAAATGAGTAATTGTGTTTTTCCTGGGATTACAGCCCTAAGGAAGTCAATTGTACATTGCAACGCACAACAAAACATGTGTTGGCTGGTTTTGCTGCAACTAGAATTTGAGATAAAGCTGTTTCTTGAAAATATTACCTGGCTAAATTGGAGAAGTGATAAACTCGAATAAATATTTTCAAATTGGATCAAGAGTTTTGGGATATTTAGACAATATTGGAACTACTTGTGTGCCCAGGGTGACTTTCATTTATGAATATATCCCTGCGAATGAGGGGAATAAGAAGATTGAAATGGTAACCAATCTTCTCTCTCTTTGAAGCACCAAAATATTAGATAATTGTGTGTTACTTAGCCCGGCCCTAGTGTTGAGCACCCTAGGAGTAGTTTTTTCCTTGTTACCAAAGTTTAAGTGCATAAAGAGTGTGAGTGTTGTGTTGTCCATTAGCCATTTGCCTTGCCACTGCTGACCTTTTTAAAATTGCGCTCTGATTATTTTAACTATCCCATCAGATCATTTTAAAGAGTACTTTTGTTTGTATTTTAAAACTGTACCTACGCTTGTATTGTGAGCCCAATTCCGCCCCTTCACAGTCAGTGTGGTTTCCATTAGCTTCTTTGCTTCTTTGCACATATTGCGTATTTGCACCTTCACTGTTTATAATTATTGCCATTCATTTGCTTAGTCCGATCGTGCTGGTCTTAGCGCTCGACCTCAGCGGTACCCGGAAGTTAGGCGGGACCGCATTGCACTCGGGGTTGGTGCTCTAGTGTTCTGCTCGCCCGACCCTACTTAATCGAGGGAGGAGGCGAGCGCGGCTCTGTGTGAGTGTTGTGTTGTCCATTAGCCATTTTCCTAGCCATTGCTGACCTTTTTAAAATTGCGCTCTGATTATTTTAACTATCGCATCAGATCATTTTAAAGCGTACTTTTGTTTGTATTTTAAAATTGTACCTACGCTTGTATTGTGTGCCCAATTCCGCCCTTCACACTCAGTCGGGTTTCCATTAGCTTCTTTGCTTCTTGCACATATTGCGTATTTGCATCTGCGCTGTTTATAATTGTTGCCATTCATTTGCTTAGTCCGATCGTGCCGGTCTTAGCGCTCGACCCCAGCGGTACCCTGAAGTTAGGCGGGACCGCATTGCTCTCGGGGTTGGCGCTCTAGTGTTCTGCTTGGCCGACTCTACTTAACGCTATGATTTGGCGAGCATGCAGCGGACGCGCGCAGTGGGTGCTCCGTCTGCGTGCCAAAGGAGCGCCAAAGGAGGGCCCGTCCGTGTCCCGGACGGGCTCAGGGCCGGATCCCCTGCCTGCGTACAGCGGATTCAACAGACCACTCTGCTGAGGTATTCTTCGGAGGACCTGGTTGCATTGAATGTCCCTATATGTGATGAGGGAAACTCCTGGGTGGTGACGGACAGTCTTTCGTGTATATGCCCCTTGTGTAATTTTTGCTTCCATAACACACGGAGCCTCCCAGAACAGGTGAGCATTAACCCTACGTTGATTAGGGCGGGGTTAATTAACGCTAGGTCACTGGTGAAGCACGCCGCTGATGTGTTTGAAATTCTGGCTGAGAACCAGTTTGATCTTTTTTTTTTATTACTGAATCCTGGCTAAATGACTCATGTGCCCCAGTTGTGGAACTAGCAATTCCTCGTGGCTTTAAGATCACAAGGACAGACAGCCCGTCGGGCAGAGGGGGCGGTGTTGCCGTGATCCATAGGGACCAGTAGGTCTTTTCGAGTGATCCCCAAGATGTTTTGGGGGATGTGGAGTTGCTCCATTTTGCCTTGGTGTTTAATCCCCATTTCACCTTGTGAGGCACACTCCTATACCGTCCTCTGGGCTATGTGGGGGAACTGGAGGAGGTCATAGTCCCGCGGGCTTTAAGATTCGCAAGATACCTCCTTTTGGGGGATTTTAATATTCATGTTGATATGTGTGACTCCACTGAGGCCATTCGTTTAAGTGAGGCCTTAACCATGGCCCACCTTAAACAATTGGTCGATGCCCCAACTCATGTGGGCGGCCATGTTCTAGACTTGGTTTGCTCTAACTTTGACATCATTATGACACTCCCTGAGAGGGTGACATGGTCTGACCATGATCTGATCAGGTTTTCTTGGTCCCTGGATAGAAGCAGGGAAGGGGGGAATACCCCCTCTCTTGCTCATTCACAGCGGATCAACCTGATCACTCTGTCGGACTCTCTTTCCCGAAACCGTCTGGCACTGTCCTCGGAGATTGATTCCGCGGTCAGTGCCTTCAACACATGGGTAGAACAAGGGTCGGCTGCCCCAATTAATATGGGACGGACTTGCAGGACGCGGTCTACCCCCTCTAAGCCATGGTTCAACCATACCCTTCGGGAATTGAAAATTGGATGTAAAAAATTGGAGCGGGTGTGGAGACAAGCCTACATGCCTGAGGCTAAGATCAATCTGCGCACAGCGCAAAAGAACTACTATGCGGCGATTAGGGCTGCCAAGAGTAGCTATTACGCAGGGAGATATGGAAAAGCAAATAATAACAGTAAAGAAATGTTCTCAATTGTCCAGAGTTTCCTATCTCCCTGCGCAACCCCTATTGCCCTCTTCCGATCTTTGGTGCAAAGAGCTTTCGTCTTTCTTTGATGACAAAATCGCCAAGATCCAAGTGGATTTGCAGAGTGTATGTAACAACTTTCAGCTCTCCCAGCACTTCCCTCTCCTGAGATGCCTAAACCAGGCGTGCAGTTCACCGGCTTTTCTCCGGCCACTGAGTCTGATGTTCTGGCAGTTCTTGAAACCCTGAAGTCAGGGTCACCGTCTGATCCTTGCCCAGCGAGAGTTCTTGGGGGGGTGGCGAAAATAGTCTGCCAGGAGGCGACACAGAGTGTTAATCTCTCCTTCTCCTCTGCCATCGTTCCGTTCTGCTGGAAGCAGGCTAAACTCTTACCACTTTTAAAAAAGGTGGGGCTGGATCCTACCGCCGCCTCCAGCTATCGGCCTATTTCACTGTTACCAGCTTTGGCGAAGGTTTGTGAAAAGATTGCCTTCAGACAGTTGGACAATTTCATTGAATCTTCTCAGGCCCTCCACCCGGCACAATCAGGGTTCAGAGCTGCTTACAGCACTGAAACGGCGCTGGTGGAGATGTCTGAGGCTATCCGGGATTGTCTTGATGGGGGTGGCAGAGCGGTCCTGATTTTGCTGGACCTCTCTGCCGCCTTCGATACGGTGCCCCATGCTTTACTTCTAGCCAGACTGGCAGCCGTGGGCATCTCTGGGCTTGCTCTTGATTAGCTGACATCATTCCTGGCCAATAGGACGCAACAGGTGTGGATGCCTCCCCACGCTTTCCTGCCAAAGAAGCTCACTACTGGAGTCCCACAAGGGTCCACCTTGAGTCCCCTGCTCTTTAATGTGTACATGACCCCCTTAATCCATATGGCGGAACAGTTGAGGGCCAAAATAATGGCCTACGCTGATGACACCCAACTGCTGTTCACTTGGTCAAAGGACAATTCAGATGCATCGACGGTGCGGTCTTGTTTATCATCGGTCTTCCGCTAGTTAGCACTTGCTCAGCTCAAGTGCAACAAAGACAAGTCAGAGGTCTTCTTTTATGGTTCCTTCCCTGACAACTATAGAGACCTCTTATGGCCAGCTGACCTGCCCTGCCCCAAATCAATGGGGGTGTCCGGCCAAGAACTTGGGGGTCTGGTTTGGGCAGGACCTTAAGTTTGAGGACCATATAAAAAAACTGACGGGCGTCTGCTTTGCTACCCTCAAAGCCTTGAAAAGGTTCTTTCCTTTACTTCAGAGAGAGGCCAAAGAGACTGTATTGGGCGCTCTCATACTTGCCAGACTTGATTACGCCAATGCCCTGTTTAGTGGCTTACCTGCCTATCTAATCCAACGGCTTCAGGTCATTCAAAACGCAGCAGTGCGTCTCCTGTTTAAGCTTCCCAGGAGAACTAGGGTGCGGTCCCATCTACGCAGTCTCCATTGGCTTCCGGTCGCTCACCGGATTGTGTTCAAATCCCTGGTTCTTGCTTTTCGAACAATCCATCAATTAGGACCTCTGTATTTGCGTAAAACGTTTGTTATGTATGTTCCTAGTCACGCCCTACGCTCAGCTAACTTGTGCCAAATGCCTCTGCCTAGATTTAAGTATTCTAGACTGGGAGGCCAGTCTATCTCTGTCAGGACCGCTAGGCCCTGGAATGCGCTTCCATTGCACCTGAGAGTTACCCCGACAATCTCTGCCTTCAAGAAGGGGCTGAAAACTCATCTGTTCAACCATACCTTATAACCCTTCTGTCTCTCTGTCTTCCATATAACCTTCACTCGCCGCGCCAGGATACTTGTTAGTAGTAGAGCCCGATATAAAAGTTTTTACAACAACAACAACAACAACAACAACAACAACAACATAAAGAGAACTACTTTGACTGTACCTTTCCACAGACTCATACAAAGCAGTCTATTCACTAATCCTTCGCCCAAGATGTCTTAAACCTCCCTTTTCCCTTGAAGGTGCACTATTCATCGACTGCTCAGAACGTTAGGCCTATCAAATAAAAAACAGCCGTCCTAAGCATATCACAGTTGTAAGTCTGACCAAGTTTGTGAAGGTATGCATGCATGTCTCTGTTTTTACCTAGTGACATGTTACATACAAATACACATATAAATACTTGAATATCTGTGTTTCAAATAACATACTCTGTAAATTTGTGTACAAAAAGGTGTATGTATTTCTTTCCGCTCATAATACAGGGCACATGGGTATTCATAGTATATTTGAGGGGCTCTATAATATCTATATACATAAGACATGTCTGCCTGTGCAACCGACTGACAGTGCAGAACTAAGAAGATTTGACCACCTATAGGAGAAGCTACCCACTTTTTAAGCTACCATCTTCAGATGCATAACACATGTGAGAATACATGTACAAGTAAACACATACCACAGTCACAAGAGCTTGCAGACCTTTAAACTTGACAGCTTGCATTGTCCATTTGAATACAAAAAGAGGCGAGAGAAGTACAGAAAGAAGTAAGAAAATTGCAGAAAAAAACTAAAGAGGTGCAGTAAGAGTAAGAAATGTGCAGAGAGAGGCAAGAGAGGTGCAGAAATTGGCAAAGGGAGGCACACAAAGAGGGAAAAGGGTACAAAAAGAGGCAAGAGGGGTGCAAAAAGATGTAAGAGAGGTACAGAAAGAAGCAAGAGAAGTGGTGCAGAAACAAAGCAACAGAGGTGCAGAAAGAGGCAAGAGAAGTGCAGAAAGAAGAAAGATAGGTACAGAAACAGGCGGGAGAGGTGCAGAAAGAGGGAGCAGGGGTACCGAAAGAGGCAAGAGAGGTGCAGAAAGAGGGAAGAAGGGTGCAGAAAGAGGCAAGAAGGGTACAGAAAGAAGCAAGTGAGGTGCAGAAAGAGGCACCAGAGGTGCAGAAAAAGGCAAGAGGGATACAGAAAGTGGCAAGAGGAGTGCAGAAAGAGGCAAGAGAAGTGCTGAAAGAAGCAGTGGAGGTGTAGAAAGAAGCGGGAGAAGTGATAAAAGAGGCAAGAGAGTTGCAGAATAAAACAAGATAGGCACAGAAAAAAGCATGAGAAGTGAAGAAAGAGTCAAGTGAGGTACAGAAAGAAGTAAGAGAGGTGCAGAAAGAGATAAGAGGTGCAGAAAAGGGCAAGTGAGGTACACAAAAGGCAAGAGTGGTACAGAAAGAGGCAAGAGAAGTACAGAAAGAAGTAACAGAGGCACAGAAGGAGGTAAGAAAACAACAGAATGAGGCAAGAGAGTTTCAGAAACAGGCAAGAGAGGTACAAAAAGAGGAAAGAGGGATACAGAAAGAGGCAAGAGGGATGCAAAAAGAAGCAAGAGAGGTGCACAAAAAAGCAAGAGATGTGCAGAAACAACCAACAGAGGTGTGGAAAGAGGCAAGATGGGTACAGAAAGAGGCAGGAGGGTACAGAAAGAGGCAAGAGAAATGCAGAAAGAAGCAACAGAAATGCAGAAAGAGGCAACAGAAGTACAGAAAGAGGCCTGAGAAGTACATAAACAGGTATGGTAGGTATAGAAACAGGCAACAGGTATGCCGAAAGAGGAAAGAGGGATGAGAAAGAGGGGTACAGAAATAAGCAAGAGAGGAAAGAGGCAAGAGAGGTACAGAAAGAGGCATGAGATGGGCAGAAAGAGGGAAAGGGTACAGAAAGAGTCAAGAGAAATATAGAAAGAAGCAACAGAGGTGCAGAAAGAAGCAAGAGAGACGCAGAAAGAAGGGAGGTGCAGAAAGATGAAGATATGTGCAAAAAGAGCCCAGAGAAGTGCAGTAAAAGGAAGAAAGGAGTTGAAAGAAGTGAGAGAAATGCAGAAAGAGGCAAGAGAGACACAGAAAGAAGCAAGAGTGGTTTGCACACCATTAGTACCAATTTAACACCCACAGTTAGCAATAAGTAACAGGTGACTGTTCCAGGTTTGCAAAGGGTCTTCCACCATGCTGTCACTGTATTTTTGGTAACGTTTGAGCTGTTTGAGCTACAAACAAGGTTTTTTTTGTTAAAATCTGCAGATTATGCAGTAGATGATGGATTATGTGGAAAATGAGAGAAATGTATAATTGTGCGAAAATCGGTGCAACCGAACAGTCACATAATTCCAGTGGCCCTGCTTATACCTCTGACTAGGTTCAGAAGTGCTCCTCAGTGGGGCCTTCTTCTTCTTGTCTCATTGAATTTATAGTTTAGCTTCTATGGAAATGGAAATGAGGAAGACAATGTAAAAGGCTGGAAAAAAATGGAGGCAGAACTATAGCGTATCTGCCAAGACAGAATTGAAATAAGCTCAGAAATCCTATTACGCGACAATTGTAGCAGCTAAATGCTGTTTCTATGCCGATCGTATCGCCATGTTAGGCAATAATGCTAAGGTACTATTTAACATTGCTAAAAGTTATGTTATCTCTAAAGCTATGAACAACGCTCACACCCCTTCTATCTCCTGGTGCGAAGAGCTTTCTGACTTCTTTGTGAATAAAATTTGATTGCTTCAATTGCTCTTCAACAACCCAGTAGCCCAGCCTACGGAGATGTACTCTGACCTTTTTACTGCTACTTCCGCTGAAGCTCCTTTCTCTTCTTTCTCCATCATATCCCTTGCCAATTCCCTCTCTGCCTTGTCCTCTTTCAAATCTGGTTCCCCTCTCGATCCTTGCCCCCCCAAACTTATGGCTCATGCAGCTGTTGCCTTCTATCCTCTGGTGAACCAGTCGATTAATGCATCACTGGGTTCAGCCTTTGTTCCTCCCGCCTGGAAGCAGGCCCTGCTGGTCCCTCTCCTCAAAAGGCCAACTCTTGATCCCCACATCCTGTCCAGCTATTGTCCAGTTTTTCTACTTCTGGGTGTGGCCAAAGTATGTGAGAAATTGGTTAATAAGCAGCTGACCTCCTATATTGAACAGCAGGGTCTGCTGCATTTGGCTCAATCTGGGTTTCGAGCTTCATACACCATTGAATCTGCTTTGGTGGTAATTACAGAGGCCATCCGGGAGACGTTAGATGATGGGGGCAGGGCAGTTTTGGTCCTGTTGGACCTATCTGCTGGCTTTGATACTGTCCCCCACGCTCTTCTCCTGGCCCAATTGCAGAGGTTAGGTATCATCAGTGCCGCATGGGAATGGTTAAAATCCTTTCTCGATGATAGAGCCCAACAAGTATGGATCCCCCCTTTCGCATCTACTACCCAAGCCCTACAGACAGGTGTCCCTCAGGGATCCGTAATGAGCCCTTTGTTGTTCAATATTTATATGACCACTCTAATGCGGCTAGCCGAGGATCTTGCTGCTGAAGTTCTAGCTTACGCTGATGATACTCAGCTTTTATTCACCTGGAAAAAGCATTAGACTGTTACCACTCATGTCAGAGCCTGCCTGTCTGCTGTGTTCAACTAGTTCACATCTGTCCAGCTGAAATGTAACGAATATAAAAAAGAGATCCTGTTCTTTGGGGAGTTTCCTTCGATGTTTTGACACGACTACTGGTCTGATGACGCCCCTCGACCCTCCGCTACGGGACTCCCAGTGAAAAACCTTTGGATCTGGTTTAACAAAAAACTCAGTTTTGTTAACCAGATCCACAAACTGACAGGCACCTGCTTTTTAGTATCCTGAAGCTTCCTAGAAATTTTTTGCCCCTTAGTCACCTCCCGTCTCGATTATGCTAATGCATTGTATGTGAATCTTTCGGCCTACCTCATGGATAAGTTGTAGGCTGTGCGGAATGTCACTGTGAGGCTGCTGCTGGACTTACCCAAACACACTAGTGTTAGACAGCATCTGCGCAACTTGCATTGGCTGCCAATAAAAGCTAGGGTCATGTTCATGGCTCTAGTTACAGCCCATGCAGCACTCTCCGAGTATGGCCCAGCATATTTGAGGAACTGTTTCTCATTTTATGTCTCTGGCAGACTCTTGCGCTCCTCAAACATGTGCTTGGCTTCCATGCTCTGAAAAGAAAGGGAGGCAGTTCCCTGGTCTGTCTGGCTGTTAAGTCTTGGAACTCTCTTCCCCCGGATCTCCATAGCCTTCAAAACCCTACTCAGTTTAGGAAAACATTAAAAACTTTCTATTCAACTGAGCTTGTTTTCTATTTGCCTCTATTTCAGTACTCTGGTTCTGTTCTCTTTGGGCTCGCGCCGGGACACTCTTCTGAGTAGCCGCACATGTTATAAATCACTGCTAACATAACATAACAGAACTAAACCTGAGATTACAACTCCACAACACACACTACCATACCACATAATTACTCTCCATAACACATAACCCCACTCTACATAATTCCTATACACTAAATACCACATACTTTCTATCCACATAATTTCACTTCTGAACATACCACATAAATTCACTACCCACAACGTACAGCCACTCCACTCCAAAAAACATTAGTAAAAAACGTTTACATTTACACGCCAATAGCTCTAACTCTCCCAAATGTGAGACATATTACATTGCAAATGCTTCTTTAACTAGTAGTCGCGTTTGCAGAGCGGTGGAGAAAGGGGGCTGGGCCTCCGACCAGCACTCAGGAATTCCACTGCAAATGACTAACAAGAGGTAACAAGAGGGCTTCTTGACTCCCAAAGTCCCTTAGGAGTAAAATGGGCTTCATCCCCAAACAGTAGTGTGCCAGGAGGCATGTTTGCAGAGTGGTGGAGAAAGGGGGGACGTGGCCTTCAAAGACCTCTTAGCTATCCCACTGTGTGGGACTTACTGGAGGTAACAGGAGGGGTAATTGGTCCCCAACAACATCCATAGGGGCCAACTACCCCTTCTATTACCTCCAGTAAGGCCCAAGCAGCAGGATTGCTAAATTCTCCTAGCAGGTCATGCCCCCTTAGCCCACCACTCTGCAAACGTGCTCCCTGTCATGCTCTTGAATGGGGTTTGAAGTCCCATTCTATGCTGGGGGTCATTAGGGGCTGACTAGCCAACCTGTTACCTCCTGTAAGCCCCACATAGTGGGATTACAGAGAGCTGGACAAAGGCCATGCCCCTTTCTCCATCACTCTGCGAACGCACATTGTGGCAAGGTCTCGATTGGGGGATGCAGTCCCCTTGCCTCCTGAGGGTCCCTGGGGGCCAATTAGCCCACCTGTTACCTCTAGTAAGGCCAACACAGCTGGATTGCTGAGAGTGATCAGATGCCACGCCCCCTTTTTACACCACTCTGCAAAGACATCTCCTGGTGCACTGTTGCTTGGGGGAAGAAGTTCACTTTAGTCCTCAGGACACAAGGGGACGTCATGGCCTCACCTGCAATGCACCTAGAGGTGCATTTGCAGAGTGTTGGAGAAAGGGGCGTGGCCACGGACCACCTCTCAGCAATCCCACTGTGTTGGGCTTACTGGAGGTACCTGGTGGGCTAGTTGGCCCCTAAGGACCCTCACCAGTGAAGGGGACTTCATACCACAAACCAGAGAGTGCCAGAAGGTGCATTTGCAGAGTGGTGCTGGAGGGGGCGGTACCCCCCGCAAGTTGCCGGTTTCTTTTTTTTTATTTTAAGAAGGGTGGTTCTGTGGCCCCCCCTTCCCTTGAGAATTATGGGCCCGGGAACTCCATTCCCCGGGGCCTTAGCCATTTAAAAAAAGAACAATATTTTTTTTATTTTAAGATGGAGGGCTGTGTGGCCCCCATCCTGAGGCCATTTTTAGCCCAGGGGACTCCATCTCCCGGGGCATGACCATAATGTTGGGGATTGGGGGGGGTGCCCTAATGCCCCTGCTGTCCCTGCTGGCTCCCCACCCCCTGCGGGAGCCGGCATTGCTTTTGGACAAAGGGAGCTGCTAACATGCAGCTCCCTTTGTCCAAAAGCAATTCTGCTTCGCTTCATGGAAGCAAGAGCAGTTTTCCTGCTCTCGCTTCCATGAAGTGAAGGAGAAGTTTGCTCATGCCCTGCAGTAGCAAACTGTAATGTTACAGAGGTAGGTATCCCGGGAAATTGCTGGAGCAGGCCCCGGGGGTGGTGGTCCCCAGGGCGATGGAGGGGTCCAGGATTGGAGCCAGCCCCTTCCCCTCTTCTGTGTAGCCCCTGGGAGGTGGTGGTCTCTGGGGCATTGGGGGCATGCAGGGCTCCCACCCATAATTATTGAATGACCTGGAGAGGTGGTGATCCCTGGGTAAGCATGGTAGGCAGTAGTACCCCCAAGCTTTTTTTAACAAAAAGCCTCAGGTAGGTGGCAGTTCCCAGGGCTGAGGAGGTCACTTACCCCTCAAATATCATTAAAATTGCCCCGGTAGGTGGCACCCTCACGAGGCCCTCACATCACATTTTGGCAATGCCCCAGGACCTGGCCCACCAGGGGGCTTAATTAAACAAAGTGCTTCATCTTTTTTTGTTGTTTTTTTCAGCAAGATTTGCAGACCCTATGTGAATTCATCTGAAAATATTTTTGGACAATGGCCCTCGGGATCCCTGTAGGACCCCCTGAGAAGGCCTAGGGGGTTTCTCTCCTGCCCCCTTTACTTTATTTTAATCCCTTTTTACCTTTTTTCTTGCGACTCAGTTCAACCGAGTCCCAAGATGGCTGCCAACACTTCCTGGTTGGAAGTGTTGGCAGCCAATTAAAATCATGCTCGTGATCGGGAGGGTTCCTGGATCTAGCACTGTCACTAGATACTAATATTTCTAAATATGTGAATTCTCAGGAACTACTGAATGGATTTACACCATTTAATAAAATGGTCGCTTTCTCAACCAAGAGCTACCTTTATGCCAAATTTGGTGTAATTTCTTTCAGCAGTTCAGGCAGTAGACTTGTCTAAAGTTTCCTATGGAAATTATGATGGAGAAAATGCGTTTTGGGTCCCTATTTTTTCTCGGCCCCAGCTTGACGTATCACCCCTAAACTTTCAAGACAGGAGCTGACCAGAGCGCCCCATTGTTTTTGAAAATTTCTCAAAGATTCACAATATGGGGCTAAAGATATTGGTAAAAGAAAAAGCACTTTTAATAAAAAGCAAAGACCTAACTATAACTATATATATATATATATATATATATATATATATATATATATATATTCACTGAAAAAACCATAGGTTTCACACCAGTTATAGTTAGGAATTAGCATTTAAAAAACCTGTTAAATTCACTGAAAAAATCATAGGTTTCACACCAGTTATAGTCAGCTGGAAATTTTACTGACATAAAACCATTCAAATTCCGTTATAGTTAGTTGGACTCACTATAACAAGCGCGCCTGCAATGCACTGCATGCACTGCAATGCACTACTGTTTTTTTCAGTGAATTTAATAGGTTTTTTAAATGCTAATTCCTAACTATAACTGGTGTGAAACCTATGGTTTTTTCAGTGAATTTCATAGGTTTTTTAAATGCTAATTCCTAACTATATACAGGGCCTCAAACCTATGAAATGTAATATTTTTCATAATGAATCCTATATTGTATATTTATATAATACTATTTTATTATAATTAAAAAAAAAAAAAAATTTGCCCTGGAGTGCTCCCGGCGCGTGCCCCGGTGAGCACACTGGAAAGCGTATTTTTTCGGCGCGCTCCGGGGCGCGCATCTGTGAGCGTCCCGTTAGCTCTATTGCCGTGAATGAAAACATCATCGTGACGTATCGTGTAGCCGTGTCCGCGTGATACGTACGGTGTATGCACACCCGGAAGCACTCGAGCAAATACGATCGCGCAACGTAAGCATCCGACGCGCTTACGCGACGCGCCCCGGGGCTTGCCCGGGGACGCGCAGCGTAAGCGTGTCGGGTCATGTGACCTGAAAATAACACTTTTTATTGGTGCAGAACAGTTTTTGTTTCTAAATGATGAAAGCCCGGGTCATGTGACCTGAAAATAACACTTTTCATTGGTTCAGGACAGTTTTTTTTTCCAAATGATGAAAGACCCCACCTTTTTTCCTTATTCTGACTTTGTCCTTTGACTGAGGAAGACCTGTTTAGAGATCTCTGAATAATATTTTGTACTTCAAAATGGCTACAGTAGCAGCAGCAGTTGGAGCATCTGCACCACCACCACCACCACCACCACCACCAAGGGGACCACCACAACACCACAGTGGTGGAGATGAAGAAGAGGAGGAGGAGGAGGAGGAGAGGGGAGTAGGAGATTCCTACCAGAAGACAATACCCCATATAGGCCAAAACTGCACATTGTATGGGAGTTTTTTTCCATCCCAGAGGGCATGAAGAAAGGGAATGTGCCAAAGGTGACTTGCCTAATCTGTAACCCTAATAAAAAATACTCCTTTGGCAAAAACACCATGAATCGGCACATGCAGCGCAGGCATCCCAACAACTATGCTGCGGCAGAGGTGAGAGAACTGGTCAGCAACCCTCCCCAATCTTCACCCAGCACCTCCAAACGAAAGCAACCCACTACATCGGGACTAGAGACAAGGGAGATGGTCCCAAGCATACAACCACAGTTTGGGGAATACAAGATCTCTTGTATATTTTGTGGTAAGACCATCACCTATGGTGAGCAAAGCATAAAGCTTGCTGTGCTGGTGACAACCACAATTGCCCCCCCCAAAAATTATTTTTTCCTTATTTTTTTTTGCTCCAGTTGAGCCGTTTACAATTCCCTGTTTTTTGTTTCTCCCCATAAAAGTAACAAAAAAATATAAAATAGTTCATAAAAGCCAAAAAAAGTACAAAATGTTCAAAAAAACATTAAAACAAATATAAAACAACAAAAAGAAGAAAAAAACAGTTCTTTTTAGAACTACCTCCAATTTATAAAAAAAAGGCTAAATTTTTTAAAAACTCTGTCATTCTTTTTTCCCCATGGTACGCTCCCCGGTTCGCTCTCCGGTGCGCGTCCCGGGCGCTCCCCCACATCAAACCTAGGGGATCAGGGGGGTCTACTCTGCCCCCTTATGGTCATTTCCCCCTTTGTTTTTGCCACCTCTTGTGTCTCGATCCTACCGAGACACAAGATGGCGGCAGCTCCGGACTGTTTGTAATGTTGAAAGACACCCGAGAGCCAATCAGTTTTCCGCGTGCGAACTCGCGTAGCGCGCTGGTTAGCACCCCGGTGCTCGTACCGGGGCGCGCTTATAGATATATACTTTTTTTTAACCTAAATTACTCAAAATCCACTGGAGCACATATCTTGAGACATAGCAAAGGCACATCGGGCTACCAGCCCCTACAATTTTGCAAAGTTTCGTGGAAATCCATTCCGCCGTTTGGGCTAAAAGCGAGGTCGACCGCCCTACGGAAATTAAAATTGGGAAAACACGTTTTGGGACCCTCCTTTTTTCTCGGCCCCCGCTTGACGATTCCCCCCCAACCTTCCAGGGAAGGACCGCAGAGCCGCGAGGCAAATTTGAGGAAATTTTCAGGCAGATTCCTCAACCTGCGCCAAAGATATTCACAATAGAATGTTGCGATTTCCTATTGAAAATAATCCTAACTATAACTACCTACGGCGACGTGGCCGAAACACGTCATGCTGGTGGTAATGGGGGAATAAAATCACGTATAAACTGACTGTTTGGCGTTCACAGTGATCTGTACCTGTTGGTGAGATTGGCGATTGTGGCTGATTCACAGGACCTTGGAGTATATATATATATATACATTTTTTTACATACCTAAATATATTGTTTTTTGCAATTTTTATAATCCCACAAATAACTCAGTTTATATGTTGTCACAAGCTATCATTTGTAAATTAAGCCCATAACAAGGGATAAGGTTAATCAACAGGTTACTACAAAATATTTTTTTTATTTAAAAAACAAAACAATAAAAACTATGCTTTTTTAACTTTAATACAACTTCATGTGATTGATTTCGCACAATTGTGTTGCATCCGCACAAAAATTCTATTATTTTTTCCTCGTCTTTTTGTATCCATACAGGTAAACTCCCATCAGAAGAAGGAGATATGGGAGGCCATAGCCCAGAAGGTGTGGACCTTGGAGAAGTCAGCAGAAGTCCAGGTCAGCCAGTCCTCCAAACACTCAAAGTGTGTGCACCATACACTGATCCCCTTTTATGGCCTGCATATTTGCGGTGGCCTGTCCCAAGCTGAAGGGCTGTTGAAAGTAAGACAGCAACACTAAGGGCAATGTTTTTTTTGTTTTTCATTTTAAATACCTATTTTTTTGTTACAGCAATTATTTTTGGCATCAACATGGAGGTTGACACATAACTAATGCACAAGAAGGTGTTAGTCTTGCACAAGGTGTATCATGATGTGTTTTCATATAAATATTTGGAAAATGTTACCAATGTATTTCTGATCTCTTTAAAAAAATATGAGTTTATTTGATTTTTTAGGGGAGAATTCAACATTGTTAAGAAAAATGATCAAAAATAAGATAGGAGCAATAATAGAAAATCACAACTTTGTGACAAAATGGTTTTTGAAGATGTTCCTTACGTGCAGGAGATAACGTTAAAAATAAGCCAAAGGTTAAATGCCTTGAAGCAGGTTAAATGTTTATATGTTGGAAATGTTTTGAGAAAAAAAACTTCATGATCAGTTCTATTTCTATAGATAGAATAAAAGTATTATATATATCTTTACAGCATCTTTAAGTCCAGGGGAAGGAGACATAGGCCAAGAAGGTGGGGAAGTAGCTGGCCACTGTGTTTCGGGAGGTAAAACATCTGGCACCGATGGATACAGTTGCAAAAGGAACAAATGATGGACGGAATGCTGAACAACGAAAAGATTCACACCCAGTCACAAAGTTATGGGTTTAATCCATTGTTCTTTTGCCTACCACGTCACCCCAGTTTGAACCCAGCCATATGCAAATCAGTCTTGACCCTGCTCCTCAAGGTAACAGTCCAGCCTTAACTATCATGCTGTGTCCTCCCTGAACCAGAAACAAGAATCACCCCTCACCAGCCAAACTAGCTTGGATCCAGTGGCGCAGTGAGCATGGGACTCACATCTGGGCATACCCTTCCCACTTAGGACAACAAAAGCAAAAGACAAACAAGCCTGGCTGATGAGGGGTGATGCCCTGAAACCAGGTCCCAAACCACAACAGCAGCAAACTCACAAGTATCACAGTGTGCCAGAAGGCAGGCACATTCAACTACCCAGGCCACAGCAGAACACTCACATCTCAACCGTGCCACAATCCCCAACCCAGTGTAAATGCAGCAAATGATGGACGGAATGCTGAATGATTCAAACATTCTTCGTCCGTCAAGAGATCTGGGTTAAATCCATTGCTCTTTTGCCCACTATGCCACCCCAGTTGGGACCCAGCCGTATACAAACTAGTCTTGACTCTGTGCCTCATTGGAACAGTCCAGATCGAACTGCCATGCCAGGTCCTACCTGGACCAGAAACAAGCATCCTGGGACTGGTTTCAGGGTATGTCACCCTTCATCAGCCAGGCTAGCTTGAATTCAGTGGCACAGTGAGCAAGAGACCCAGGTCCGGGATCACCCATCCCACTTAGTGCGAAAAGTGTAACTGCAACAAATGATGGATGGAATGCTTAGTGATTCAAACATTCTCCCCCAGTTAAGGGATCTGGGTTAAATCAATTGTTCTTTTGCCCACTATGCCACCCCAGTTTGGACCCAGCCATATACAAATCAGTCTTGACCCTGTGCCTCATGGGAACAGTCAAGACCGAACTGCCAAGGAAGGTCCTTCCTGGACCGGAAACAATCATCCTGGGACCAGTTTCAGGGTATGTCAAGCTTCATCAGCCAGGCTAGCTTGAATCCAGTGGGACAGTGAGCAAGGGACCCACTTCAGGGCATACCCATCCCACTTAGGGCAAACAGTTTAACTGCAACAAAAGATGGATGGAATGCTGAATGATTCAAACATTCTGCCCCAGTCTAGAGATGAGGGAAAGCCTGAAGTCGGTCCTAGGGTGATTCTTTCCAGCCCAGAGAGGACCTTGCCTGGCGGTTCTGGCTGGGTTGTTCCAATTGGGCACAGGGTCAAGACTGATTTGCATATTGTCAGGATCAAACTGGAATGGCATGGTGAGCAAAAAAAAGGATGGATTTAGGCCGAGATCTCTGTACTGGGATGAATGTATGGAATTATTCTACATTCTGTCCATCAATTGTTCTTTTTGCATTTGTCACCTGAGTGGGATGGGGATGGCCAGACGTGGGTCCCATGCTCACCATACCACTGAAGTCAAGCTATCTTGGCAAATGAGTGTGACACCCTGAAACCCATCCTAGGATGCTTGTTTCCAGTTCCAGGGAGGACCTGGCCTGGCATTTCGGGCTGGACGGTTCCCATTGGGCACAGGGTCAAGACTGATTTTCATATGGCTGGGTGCAAACTGGAATGGCATGGTAAGCAACAAAACGATGGATTTAGGCCCATAGCTCTGTACTGGGGTGAATGTACGACATTGTTCTACATTCTTTCCATCAATTGTTCTTTTTGTATTTGTCAACCCGAGTGGGACAGGTGTGCCCAGACGTAGCTCCCATGCTCACCATGCCACTGGAGTCAAGCTATCCTGACTGTTGAGGGGTGAAACCCTAAAACCGGTCCCAGGATGCTTGTTTTCAGGCGAGGGAGGACCTGGTCTGGCAGTTCGAGCTGGACTGTTACCATTGGGCACAGGGTCAAGACTGATTTGCATTTGGCTTGGATCAAACTTGAACGGCATAGTAAGCAAACAAATAATGGATTTAGGCCCATATCTCTGTACTCGGCTGAATGTATGGCATTGTTCTACATTCTGTCCATCAATTGTTCTTTTTGCATTTGTCACCCCGAGTGAGAAAGGTATGCCCAGACGTGGGTCTGTGCTAGCCATGCCACTGGAGTCAAGCTAGTCTGGCTGATGAGGGGTGAAACCCTGAAATTGGTCCTAGGATGCTTGTTTCCAGTCCAGGGAGGACCTGGCCTGGCATTGCGGGCTGAACTGTTACCACTGGGCCCAGGGTCAAGACTGAATTGCATATGGCTGGGTTCAAACTGGAATGGCATGGTGAGCAAACAAACGATGGATTTAGGCCCAGATCTCTGTACTGGGGTCAATGTATGACATTGTTCTGCATTTTATTAATCAATTGTTCTTTTTGCATTTGTCACCCCGAGTGGGACGGGTATGCCCAGTTGTGGGTTCTGTGCTCGCCTTGATAGAGAGAAGGCAAGCATCTGAATTTTTTTACTAACTATACAGGAGGTCGTGGAGCAGAAAGCGGGGCAGATCTGAGACTCTTGCACTTTTCCCACTGACTTTCCTGGTTGTATTTTTTGTAGGATGGGTAAAGTAATTTAATATAGTGTTAGTTAGGGATTTGTATAGTTATAGCGTAGGTAAGTGGTAGTTTTTAAATATTTTGATAGATAGTATTTTTTAGGTCTGTTTTATAATGTTAGGTTTTAAGTGGGTGGGGGGGTTTGGAGCTTAGTGTGTTTATATATATTTTTTAAACAAAAAATACCCATAAAAGATATCTTTGTTTAGGATTACATGTGTAGGTCGTAGATGTTGGGGATTTAGTTGCTGTTTGTATTGTACTGATCTATGTCTTTTAAGAGGGGTGAGTAGTTGAGTTTAGATAGTTTAGGCTAGTGTTAGGTTATTTAGTGTAGACTAGGTAGGTGCAGGTAATATAAATAGTTTTTATACATTAAATATTTTTCCAATTTCATAAGTTTGTTATTAATTCATATCTAAGAATTTGTACCATTGTGTAAGATGAATTGAGTTCATGATGTAGTAATTGAGCTGCAGTCTTTGAAGGTGTATGTAGCTTTGTCAGAGACTTCTAGCCATCAGCGCCATGCTCCCACCCATTCTGAACGGCTCCACCTCTTTGGCGACCTTCCCAGATGCTTGGAAACTTACAACTGTCCTCTCATTGCTAAAGTAACCCTCTGTGAACCGTTAAACACTCACAAACTACAGACCGATCTCCATGACACCATTCCTAGCTAAGGTCATCAACAAACACCTTACAGAATACCTCAATGACCAGTAATTCCTCAACACCAGTCAGTCTGGTTTCAGACTCGACCACAGCAGGGAAACTGCCCTCATCATGCCACACAGCTAACATCCGCAAGACTCTGGACAGAGGAGTCAGCCCCCATCCCCCTGGACCTCTCCGCAGAGTTTAACAAAGTCTCCTACCCCATCCACATCCACCACTACATTGCATTGGAATCCAAAGACAAGCGCCGCTTCTTTCTGGCTGGAAAACCTAGTGAGCCAGCCTGGCACCGTATACCTCAGACTCCCATGACTTAATCTGCGTAGTTCTGCAAGGATCCTCTGTAGGAAGCTGGCTCTCTCTATATTGGACCAAAACGAAGTGTACTGTGTAGAGAGTTCAGGCAATCCTTATTGGTTTACAGAGGTATAAATGTTAACACTAAATGCTCACTTTTGTGGTTGTGTGGGCAAGCAGTTAAGGCTCATCAGAGAGTAATGCTAAGCATTTGTTGTACACACAGAGGCAATAAATGAGACACACACTCAAGAATAAATCGGAGACCAATTTAGAAAAATAGGTTGTATTTTCATGTAAATTTTGATACAAAGAACTTTGTTATCCAGTAAGTACATTTTATATATAGATTTTACAGGTAAGTAAAATGTTCATTTAAATCTGTCTTTATGCAGTAATGAATACTATGGGAAAAAGGCATATGTTGTTTTCAGTTATTTGCAGTTGGCTTCTGGGGGTGTCCTTCTGGACCTAGTGTCGTAGGGGGCAAGATCCAAAGTGCCAATAGCAGGCATTTAGTAACTAACTGCCCTGTGGTGTCCGGATACACAGGTGTCGGTTGGGCTGGTAGATTTTTGAGCTGTGAGGTAGAAAGAAGGGGGGCTTAAAACAGGGTTCAGAGGGGGACTTGTGGTCAAATCCAGCGGGGGCAGATTTTAATTGCGCCACCAGTAGACACGTGATCTAACGACACAGTGTCAAATGCTTTTGATGGCTGCAGGTATGCAGTAACTGGCAGCCATAAGGTCCTGTGAACCTATAAAAGTAAAGATTGAAAACAGAACCCCAATCTTGCCCTGACGAAGTTGCTGAAGGTTATAGCAATGAAACATGTTGGCACTGAGTAAATATATATGGTATATTAAGAACCATTTTTAATTGGGAATTCTTGCGGCATCAGAATAAAGTTGTTAAGCTAGCAAGTCTCTCCACATTTTAGCAGTGGTGGCCGATTGCACTTGGCTATCACAGGGGTTCTAGGTGCATACACACATTTCTTCAATTTTATTTTAGATGAGTGGACATATAGGTTCTCCATTTGTGCACCACATGATGAGAAGTGGGTAAACTGGCAATTGCCTGCCAGGAACACCCTCGGGTGTTGGTACCGTGAGGCACTCTCTCTTTGCTCACTTTATTTGTACATTTTAAAGTGGGACTAGACCTGGGTGTAACTTTTTATGTAAACAAGAACACACCATGACCCTATAGATTAGTGTTAAGGAATGCATCTAGGGCAGCAGGATAATTGGCTGATTAACTCTGCCATCGGTCCAACGAGAATTGGTGTTTGGTGGGGGAGAACTTAGTTGTTGAATATTGAATTAATCCAGCTGGGCGCCTTGGCCTTGAGCAAGAGAATGAGTTGTGTGTCATCGGTGCAAGGGAGGACATTGATATCGTGAGAGAGGATGATGGCGGGAACATGTTCCATACAGGCATTGGAAAACCTAAAAGCTCAATGTTTTAGAACGAGACCTCTTGGCTTTGCCAATACTTAGTAAAGTCAATCCCAATTATCATTAAAAAAATCACTAAAGTGAAGAGAGCTCACAAATATTACCAAATTCAAAGTCTTTACTTACAAAGAATATGCAATGTATATACAGTAACATTTTGCTAAAGTCATTGGTAAACCCAATAGTTCCCAAAGGTGAGACCTATTGGCTTTGCTAATGCTTGCTAAAGGACGGAAATCATTTTATTAAAAAAATGTATGACTTGAAATGGATGATTTTATAATGATTACATTGATTTTAACTAACAATTACACTACTGTTGAACATACTTATGGTTTTAAGGGTTGCAAATTCAATTTGAACAAAATACCTTTAAGTATTATAAACATATAAAATTGATCATTGGTATGACTGAGTACTGCTTACACTCTAACATTGTTTTGTTCTGAAATGTACTTTACAAACCACTAACAGATATATACATATATATATATATATATATATATATATATATATATATATATATATATATATATATATATATATATATATATATATATATATATATATATATATGTTTCCATTGAAACTAGAAAAATGTAGACTTAAAATAGTAATTATCATTAACATATTCAATATCTTATTGCAGAGGCTCCTCTAACTTCTTACAATTGGGCAGATCACAAGTCCCCACCATTACCCTAATATGGCCACAAACAGGAGTTTACGCCCAAACAGGGATTCTGGATTGGGCGCAATTTGCACAAATGTCCTCTGATACATTTTGGCTGGAACCCCCTGGCACAATTTATCAGTGGAAAAATTCGTTTTAAAAAGGCAGAACTCGGGTGCCCAAACACCCATACCACTCAATATGCAAAATTGTAATCTCATTAAATCGTGAACTTGGTTTTTACTTGGGCTCAGATAACAGGACAAAGTAGACTGTAGTAAATTGTGCACTTGCTACTAACCATTAACTTAGGGTGCACTAATTAGCGGTTCACTCGAATCTGAGTTGCACCCTCCGATTTCCCACAGTTTATGGGATGGTAAACCGAAATTGCCCTCAATTTTCACCCGCGATTTGCTGCAGGGTTACCTGTCACTAATTGGAGGGTAAGAACTTATTCATAAAATTCATTTTGTCACGTACTTGGAAACTGATTTTTAGCGGCAATGGTGGTTGCATCAAAAAAACAGGATAATCGGTCTAAATGTAATCATGGCAAGATGGTCTGTAAGCGTACAAAATGCTTTTTAGATTAGCCACGGTTATTGATTATTTCTTCTTAATACAGTGAAGCATAACTAGCGTCGACGAAGCGTGATATGTGGCCTATTATTACGCCGTCTTTCATCGTAACTTGATTTGTGGAACTAGGTGTTGATACACTTCAAACTCCTCTCTACTCTGGCCTTTATAAATGCAGCCTTGGTCTATTTTTGTGCAAAGTGAGAGCTTGCAATTATCAGTCCATATCCAAACAGCACCCATATTCAGCTGTGAAAATACTTGTAACAAATTAACATTTTCACTCAGGTATCTATAAAAAATAAAACAGTTTTGGTCTATTTTCGTGCAAAGTGATACATTCTCAGTACCAGTCCAAATCATGTGTGTCAAAAAGACTTGAAGTTTAAATAATTCAACTCCAGTTTTAAAAATAAAAATATGTAAATTCTTTCACAGGCATAAAGCACTATTGTAGCCAGCAACTTTTGTTCTGCATAACTGATATGCGGAAATCCTTGTGTAAGAACTTGTTAAAAAATGTACGGTTTCCTGTGCATGGAGGGTGTAGGCAATTGAAAGAAACGTTTAGGGAATTGTGGCAGATCACTTTTTGGGGGAAACCTTCTCAATTATAAATTATCACTCGTAATATAAGTACATAGAAACTCTAACTCTTCTTTGCTCAAGGCAAGTGTAAGACTTTCTATTTTTTCAAAATTTCATGTAAGATCTGTAAGAAATGGGGTTGTTCGTTGACTGGGGTGTGAGCCTTGATCAAGCAGCAACCACAATCCTTGCCAGGGTGAGGCACAAGCCAACCCTAATTTAACCTGTGCTCAACCCTCTGGTAGCTTGGCACAGAGCAGTCAGGCTAAAATTAGAGGCAATGCGTAAAGTATTTATGCAACACTTCAAACAGTATTAACCCCTTCCATGCTCATGACGGAACGGTTCCGTCATGAGCGTCGGTTGAGCTGTGCTCATGACGGAACCGTTCCGTCATGAGCCGATAGGCTCAGTAGAACCTTCAGCACAGCGCGAAAATTTGTGCCGCGCTGAAGGGGTTAAAGTAAAAACAATCCACAAAAATATTTGTCCTTCCGAATATTGCCTATTTTCTTCCCCAACTGTGTTGAGTGAAGTTCTTCAATCTAGCACTGTTTTAGCATTCTCCAATGCCCCATAAGACTTACTTTTCTCTTCCAACTCCCTTATTTGTCACTGTTAAGTTCTTCAAAGTCCGTGTCTATACCAAACACCATCCAATGTATTTAAGTGAACTCTAACGGGGGAATGGAGAACGCTAAAGCAGTGTTAGATTCACTCCAAAAGATGATTATAGAATTTCATTTGATAGAGTTGAGGAAGAAAATAGACAAGATTCAGAAGGACAAATATAAAATCAGCATAGATTCAGTCCACCCCTATCTCAAACCAGATTTTGAGATGGCACCCAGTAACCAGTGTGGACCACAGTAGGTGACATTCTCTGATTCATCAGTCAGTTCAGACAATCAAGAAATTAGAGACCCTAGTAACAGGAATCAAACGCCAATATTAGCACGTACTACACTTCATTTTGTAGAACAGGAACAGAAACGAGGCAGACAGAGGGGGAGAGGCAGGGGCAGAGGATGGAGTGACAACAGCAACTATCAGGCTGGGGATAGGTTGATAATCAACAACATAGCCCCTCTTCCTCACATAAACACTCCCAACAAGAAATCCTCGATCTTTCATATCTCTAAGTATATACTTACACATGATGAGAACAATGTATTAAGCAGGGGCATGGATTTTGTCATCACAGGTAAGCCTGACTTTTTCGGACTAAAGAATGAGCTCTACCAGTTCTTCAGAACCATCACAGTAAAAACACTTCTTCAGAGACTAACCAACACCTCATCTGAGGGAGGAAACAGGCTTACAGCTGCCATCCCAATTTGGTCCCCCGAGTCACCTCATGAGTTCAGAAATCCTGGCTTTCGAAAAAACAGTGCTAAAAAAGATTGATGCACTTGAGACACAGAGGAAGTGTACCCTTATAATATCTCCATCAATAAGAGATGAGCTTCTGACTCACTAGTCAACAACAAAGAAATAACCATTAAATTGGCAGACAATGAGGTGCCACTGTTATCCAAAATATATCAGATTACGAAAAGGAAATCATGAGACAATTTAGAGATTCAAGACACTGTCAGGGGATTACGGGTACTCCTTGATGAAAATCCAGGATGAGATACATCACACAGTATGCATCAGATGGGGGTCTTCCCACTGAGAAAGAACATGAATACCTCAACAAAACAAATTCCCACACCCCTCTCATTTACACCTTACCCAGGATCTATGATAGATTACAAAAAAGCATCTTGACGCCCGATTGTCTCGGTATGTGGTTCAGTGCTTGAACCCATCTGCAGATATAGTGATACATACATCAGAGAAGAAGTCCCGAAACTCAAATCATACTTGAGGGATAGTTTGCAATGCATTAATGATATCAAAGGGATCCCTATTGAGTGTGGACAAGACATACTGGTCAAGCTAGATGTAGTCAATCTACACAAATGTACCACAGAATAGCCTTAGAGATAATACAAGAATGTTTCTCCAAAACAGAAAAAGATGGGGCTACTTGCCAATGTATCACTATACTCATGAATGTGGAATCAGACAGAACTACATCATGTTTAAAAACTAGTTCTATCTGCAGAAGAAGGGAGTCGCCGTGTGAGCTTGCTTTGCTTCTAATGCAGTGAACCTTCATGTTGGTAGATTTGAAGAGAACACCATATATCATCCTAACAATCCATTCGCAGATTCAATCAGACAAGGCTGATGATACATTGATGATATATTCCTAATTTGGCATGGCAATGAAGAAGAATTGACTGGATTTGTACAATGGATCAACGTCCAGAGCCTGGATCTTAAATTCACAGGCAACTACAGCTAAGATGAGGTCAGTTACTTAGACCTTTTGGTAAGGCATGAGGCTGGGTCATTGTACACGACTCTGTAGCCAGCATCCTTGAGCACTTATGGCAATTTCCGTCATGGACAATCTTTACACCTTTGTAGAAGTTGTAAACTTAAAGAGGATTTTTTAAGGAAGCATGGGAAGTGAAAATCAGATTGCTAGACAAGGGCTACCCCAGAAAGATAGTGACTAGAGCTATAAAATGTGCATGGTTTTGCCCTAGGGAGGCTACCCTAACATCCAGGACAAGGGACAACAACAAAAGAATGGTGATGGGTAGAGCGTTTCCACCCAATAGTCACGAGCTACAGGAGATAGTCAGGAGAAATTGCTCACTGGTTAGCGACCCTTGTAAGGAAGTACCCTTATTTGCTTATAAGGGGAACAAAAACATCAGGCAATACGTGGTTTAGGGCACATAGAGACAATGAACAATGACATCAGAATACTATGGGTGCCTCCCTACTTTCGTGGGTCATCAAAGATGCGGAGGTTATGTAGTGTGTACAACACGAAGACCCCAGATAGAGGAAATAGGACTTACACGCTGAGATAATTCTCCAATTGCAACTCATTTTTTTTAATATATGTGATAAGGTGTCCATACATACATGAAAATGTATGTAGGACAAACATCGCATAGCTCAATACAGATGCAGGATCCAGGGCAAAGGTCGAAGGGGCTCCTTTGATGTCTGACTACCAGGAACTACAACACACTGAGAATGATGTGTACTGGCAGGGGGAGTTAGTGGTAACCTTGGATAACAATGGAGGCAACATTAATGATGTCCTCAATCACATGGAATGTAAATGAATTGATGTGATCAAAAGTGCTACACTTGGATTGAACGATTTAAACAGCCTCAGGCACCTCTTGGTCCTGCACCAATTACTCTCTGAACTCTGTTCATAACTTGGATTTTTTGTGACCGCGAGAACCTAGAAAATGTAGCCTATAATATCTACCCCAGGCACAGATGTCTCTATCACACTGAGTTATATCATCACTGGTGCTCCAGTGTTACAAGGGCTGATGTTCAAATGTGCACATACAACAGTGGCTTTATTTTTTTGACCTCATTCACCTCAGAAACAATGTCCAAATCTTCCACCCTTGTTTCGAGAGAGAAAACCAAACACTTGCTGACTTTACAGAATGAACATGATCCTTTCTGCGGCTGACTCTCTCTCACGGTGTTAACTTCACACCGGTAGCTGCATTAAAACCAAAAACAGAGGGGCCCAGCAGCAGACCAAAGAGCTTTTACCGCTGTAATCATTGTAAGTTATAATTCATATATCCTCATGTAATCTCATAACTTTCCACATTTTGCAGCAGTCTTTCCAGACCCACACTCCATATCTCTAAGGGCTTCCAGAAACCTTTCCTCTTCGGCTCTTTCCCTAGTAAGTCCATCCTGGACATATAAATGAGTGACTCCAGCCAGTCCGAATGTTGCAGTGGTACAGCTCCCACCCATGTGCGGCAGATTTCAGTTCTTGCAAGTAAAATAGCGTAAAACAATAGGTCCCTTGGAAATCCCATAAGGCCATCCACTGCCCCAAAGATAACCAATGATAGGCTTACCTTCATTTGCAGTCCCAAAATACCTGATATAGTTGCATCCACTTTGTCCCAAAACACTCTGATCGCAGGGCATTGATAGAACATATGGACATCTGATGCCTTTTCCAGGCCACATTTTGCACAGCTGGTTCGGCTTCCTTTCCACATCTTTGAAACATTTTCCTGGGTTATATATGCCCTGTGAAGTGAGAAGAAGTGGTTTCTCCTTAAAAAAGCAGGCTTGACAACGAAGTAATGTGTGTGCATTGATAGTTGCCAAATATTTTGTAGCTGCTTCCACTGCAAGTGTCTTCCCCACAACTCTTCTGCCAGCTTAAAATCACCGTTCATGGTATCCTGTATTTCCCAATACCAGAATGCGACTTCCTTATTTCCTGATGGTTTTGTGACCAGTTGTTCCTCCAAAGTATTTCCCACTCCCAACGCTGACTTTACTACTTTGTTCCCAGGTTTTTAGTTGTATGTATTTAAACTTTGAAAGAATTTCCCTTCATCAGCTCGTTTAGATCTTGCCAAGAAATAAGACTCCCGTCGCGCGTCAGATCTCCCCAGATCCTTAGAGCCGCATTTTTTATGGGTACCTTCAGTTTATCATTAAGGCAATCCATAGTCCGTGGCGAATCCCAAACCGGGGCATAGTATGAGTAGTAATGTAGTTTCGAAAGTCATCTGATATGGTACAAAATCTTCAACATTGATTGTAATACCTTTAATTTACTTTTTTTTCAGTGTTTGGGGTCCCCAAATTTAAAAAGGAAGCCTTCTACATCAGCCTTACTTTCTTTTATCATAGCCGAAAACATAGAGCCTATTAAAGATCCATCTGGGGTCTTTACCAGCATTCTAGAGTTTGTCAACTGGAAAGCTCATATGTATGTCTAGGAGGGTTAATCCTCTCTTCTCCCACTTTTTATGCAGCTTTTTCCAGGAGATCCTGATACCCTTATATGCCCAGATAAACGCATTGATCGCCTGCTGGATTTTATGTAAAGTGGCTTTTTCAAAATATAGTGGTATGGTATTAAGTAGGGAAGTAATCTTTGGCAATATAGTCATTTTGACCACATTCACCCTCCCCAGAATCGTTATGCCCATCCCTTCATTAATTGCACAACCTCTTTTAGTAATCTCCTCAGATTATTTTCTGCAATTTCGTTTATATGTTGTGCTAATTTTAGGCCCAGGTATCGCATTTCCTTCTTAATTGACTGATTTCCACTTCTCTGATTCCATATCATAACCTCTGTTTTATTTTCATTTACTAAGTACCCTGACACCTCGCCGAATTCCAATGCCATCCGTAAAAAAGTTGGTAAAGCCACCCCAAGATCAGAGGAGAAAACCATGAAGTCGTCTGCATACAGAGCAACTTTCCTGACCCACTCTCCCTGATGAAAGGGGAGAATATAGGTTGTGATTCAAAGTTTGTGAGCAAAGGGTTCCATATAAAAATTAAACAGGAGAGGGGAGAGAGGGCAGCCCTGTCTTGTACACCTGAGTATTTTAAAGGGTGAAGATACATTTCCATTCACCAAGACCCTTGCTGTAGGTTCTTGGTAGATTAACTGGATGGCTCTACAAAATGTAAGTTATATCTTTTTAAAACGGAGAATAGGTAGGGCCAACTCACTCTATCAAAGGCTTTAGAGGCATCCAATGATGTTATTGCTAGTGGGGTTTTGTAAGTTGTTGAGAAATCAATGGCCCCAATTAACTCATAGGTAAGCTCATGAAGAAACCTCCCCTTCACAAAACCCCTCTGATCTTTATGTAGCACTGCCCCGCTACCTTGTTTAGTCTTCCTGCCAAAACTTTCGTCAAGATTTTATAATGGGAATTCAGGAGAGATATTGGTCTACATGATTCACACATAGCCGGGTCCTTACCTGACTTCAGAATAAGAGTAACAGTGGCCTCATTCTAGGAGTTTGGTACTTGTGCTCCCGATCTAATATCTCGCCCATCACTAATGTTATAAGTGGAGATAACGCCTTCCCAAGGATTTTATATAATTCTACTGGACTGCCTTCTGGCCCGTCTGCTTTATCCCCCTTACTTGACTGAATGGCCAAAACAACCTCTTCTTGGGTGATCCCCAGGTCTAAGACATGGGCGTCCGCAGGAGGGGGCAAGGGGGGGCACTTGCCCCCCCCCCTGGATCTCCCAGCCCGCCATGTCTGGTGCTGTGGTGGTGGTGTGTTTTCAAATGTAATTGTTGAGTGGCATTTTCCATTTTTATTTCCATTGTTAGAATGGATGGATGATCGGATCTTTTAATTTTGTGAGCAGGCCTCTTCATTGTATATAATTTTAGGCCAGCAGGCAGCAGCACCAAATCCCATCATGACATCATGACGGAGTGCTGCGCCACCTATCCTACGCTGCAAAGAACGGCGGCCGCGGGTAAAGTCACACAGCCCCCAAAGTGGTGTTTGTTTCCAGGGCCGTGACACCGTCAATATTAGGAGAGGGTCGGGAATTCCGGAAAACTGCTGCTGAGCCTGACCGGCAAGATCACAGAGATTGAAGGCCCGGGCTTGCCTGCTCTCACAGCTTGAAGTTGAAGTAAGTCATAACCTCTCTTTTTTTCTGTTTCTGTTTAGCTTCTCACTGAAAACCGTGACTCCAAGAACTGCCTCTTACTCTTACTGTGTCATTGTTTCTTAAGAAATAAAATCCTGTCTGTAGAGGCAATGATGAAGGGAAGCATTTACTTTAATTGGCAGGTGTATTTCACAACATACTTGAGAGTTGTGAATTTTGTATTTTTCCAAAGTGCAGCATTGTTCCAACTGAATATTTATGCTCTGTCTTCTGTCACAGTAAAATGGCTTGTTGGATATTTTCACTGCTAGGCCTTGTCACATTAGAAGGTGATTTAATTTCTGAGGGGCCAGGGGTGTTACCAACCTGCCACGTTTCCTGGCATGGTGTAAATAGCTGCTCCTGGGTCTTTTAAAAAGCTGAACTTCGAATTTGTGTTCAGTTTCCCAAACAGAGTGAAAATTGGGCAGGCTGCTTTGAGTGGCTCTTGCATTTCTTGTCTGATTTGCCTCATTTGTAGTGGTTTGTTTCCTGGTTTTTGGTCTTTTGTTACGCGTTTATGATTAAGGTTCTTCTGCCCGGGGGTCTGTTGTAATCCTTCCCGATCTCATGTTCCATTTTTGTTATTTGTGTGTACTCTTTTAAAAAAAGAAAATCTTTTTTGCCTTTCTTTTGCACTTCTCCTTTTGAAATTGTGACAATCACCTTTCCACTTGTACGCGGGGGTTGTTGCTGCTGCTCTGTTGCATTGTTTGGTTCCTTTCGGTGGAATCTTACTTAAGAATGGGGTACTTCTTCGGGGTTGGGGTGGAGCTGGGGAGTTGTGTAGATGGCTGACTCCCTGGTGAGGGATACACTGGTACCCACAGTTCATGGCCTCCCCTCTGGTCTATGCGCCTTGTGGCGCTTGTTGAATAGCACCCATCCTCATGTCCTTGGTAGCTCCTATATTGCTCCTTTGTTTTGCAACCCTGTTCCAGGACACCCGTTTTGAAGCGGATGAATGGGGGTGAGGTGCGGAGTATAGTGGCAACATTGTGATGCAGGCGGTTAAACTCTGCCTTGGGTCCATAAGCCTTAACCACCTAACCCCTGCTACTTCTTCTGCTTCCCGACTTATCCCGGGCCACAGTAGTCATTTGGCTGTCTTTGTTCCCTAACCCCTAGGGCCGGGTACAGCGCATAAAGGATGGGATGGGGAGGTCATTAGGCTGTTGGCCTAGTGGAAGATCTCGACCTCAACCTCGTCCAACCTAGTCCAGACCTATGCCCATTGTGTGTGTACTGGAAAATGTATCTCAAGCTTCGATGTCGCTCACAGAACATGTGTCACACTGGCAGCAGCAGTACAGTTTCTTCACGCAAAAGTAGATTGGAATATTGCATGAACATGGCGCTCACAGAACATGTGTCAAACTGGCTGAGCTCTGCTTTTTTCTTTGCCAACTACTAGAAGGTGTGAATGATATCTACCAAAGGCCACAAATAACCCTATGGTGTATGAGATCATATGCGGCCTGCTTCCTGCCCCCCATGGCTCCTCCTGCGCCCAAGTTTTTATTGTGCCTCACCTGGCCCACATCATGTCGGAGGATGGTAATGACGTTAACATTTTGCCTCCCCCTGGAAAAATTTCTGCGGACGCCCATGGTCTAAGATGTTTTGCTGACTAGCATCTATAGGTTGAATAGAGTCTGCAAACCATCCCTTGTCCTCTCCATCTGCAGTCCTCTCCTCCTCCGTATATAAAATTTGGAAGAAATCCTTGAATGCATTTTCAATCTCAGTCTCATTCTTCAGAGTATTCCCCGAAATGATCATCCTTAATCTCCTTAATCCGAGTCCTATTCTGCTCTGTCTTAATATTCCAGGCTAGGAGTTTCCCTGCCCCTTCTCCATACTCAAAATGTGAAAGCTTGCTAGTATCCCATCTCTTTCTAATCCTAGATTGAAGGATTTCTGACATTTGAATCTTCAACAGATGCTGCTTCCTTTCTAACTCAGTCCTGGCCTCCTCTGTTCCCGATCTTTTTATCTGAGTTTCTATTCATTCCATTTCAACCTCTAACTGAGAAATCTTGTTCCTATAACATTTATTTCTATAACAGTCTGCACTAGGGATCTTACCTCTGATAAAGACTTTAAGCACATCCCAAACGGTCCCGTTTGGAGCGGAGCCACTGTTAATCTTAATAAATTCTGTAACTTCTTATTTTAGTTTATCCATTGTTTCCCTATCTGCCAGTGTGGTGCGGTCCCATGTTCACTTTCTTTCTATATACTTGCTGTTATCTTTAATTGTTAATATAACCGCTGAGTGATCTGATAGATGGGCCACCTTATATTCAATGTCTGAAATATCCTCTCTTAGGCTCCAATCTACTAAGAAATAATCTATTCTCGATCTGTTCATTTATTTCTTATTGCAAAATGAAATTCCTTGCAAATTTTCAACTCTCTCTCTCCAAAGATCGCACATAGTATGCTGACTCATCATGACTTTTAAAAGGGCTCGTGATTTAGGCTTTGGTACCGCTCCGGTTACTATAATAAAATCTCCTTGCATAATTACTAGACCAGAGAATTCTAACTAGTTTGAAAACACATTTTTGAGTGGTTCACAATCAACGTGGTTTGGACCATACTGGCCTTCCAATGTTAATAGCCTATCCTCTATTTTTACACCTGTTACAATCCACCTACCCCCTTTATCTGCCTTAATTTGTGATACCCATATTTTTGCTTGTTTTTTCACCACAATTGCAAACCCTCTTATGTTTGCACTCTGGTGATTACATAACATTTGTTGTACCCATCTTTGTTTTCTAAAAAGCTCAACACATTCCTTTTTTGCTAAATGCGTCTCCTGTAGGATCAGAATTTGAGCAGGGGAATCTCTAAGGTATTGTAATATCTTATCCCTGCGCCCCTTCACCCGTAACCCATTGACATTCCATGGTAAAATCTGAATAGGCTTATCTCTATTATCCTGAGTCCATTACATTTTTCTGAGGTATTTGAGGAATTTTTTTATCCTTTTTTCCCATATGCTCCCCACCCAGTGCACCCCCCATCCTTTCCTCCCTCCACACTTCCCTGGAGAACCCACCCCTGCTTTTTCTTCTTGGACCAGATGTTAGTCTAAATTCCTTCTTTTGCACCATGGGCACCCACCATCCATGATAGCTATGTGTATGTATATTACAGATACCAAAATATAGTATATATTTTTTTACTGCCCCCTCTCCTTAATATTTTCTAACATCTCATCTGCTTCCCTTATACTTATTATCGTCAGCATTTTGTTGTTGTACATTACTCTTAGAGATGCAGGGAATTTAAGCTGCACAGTTTCTACCGCTTTCTTAAAATCATTCTTGCACTTGCCCAGCTCCCACTGTCCATCTAGAGTCACCCGAGCCAGAAATAATCTAATTTTGAATGAGAAATCTGGGCCTTTTAATGATTTTAGTTTTAGTGCAGACGATTTTTTCCTTTAGGGCATATGTCTGGAAGTTGATAAGAATCTTCCTTGGCTTCTCTATACCTAGGTTTCTCCTGAAAGGGTCTCTGTGTATTCTTTAAATATCCTTTGTAATATCTACCTCACTCTCACCCACCTGAACTGTAGCCTTTATGGGAGCTACCACATATGTTTTTATATTATCCCTCTCTTTCCCCTCGGGAATATTCAGGATTCTCAGACTGTTTCTTCTGGAATTGTTTTCTAATTGTTCCAGTTTTTCCTGTAGTCCCTGCTCATCTCTGCGTAGTGCCTGGAACTCCATCTCACTGCTCCCAAGATCTTGTTTTACTCCTCCATTGTATTCTCAAGTATTTTTGTCCTATTGGTCAATGTGTCCATTTTCTTTCTATTGCCTCACAAAAACATGTATTTCACACGGATTTGCTTAGGATACTGCAAACCCTTTCTTAATGTCTACAGTAAGTGATGCTAACATCTCCTCCAGAGTGCTAACAGAAGTTACTGCTTGGTTCCCCTCTTCAGCATTCTTAGGGGTTGTATCTGGTCTCCGTGATCTTTATCCTGAGTACTACCGCCTGCCTGGCACTTAGTTCCGCCTAAGCTAACAACTTCGGGATTTATTTCCTGACAGGCTTGTTCTCAATTAAGGTACACCTCCCCTACCTCCATTTCTGCTGCTGTGCCAAAGTTACCTCTAGCCATCTCTGCTTTCTCTGGCCCAGATTGTGTTGGCTTTTGTAGTGTTAATGTTGGTGGTTGTATCTTGAAAAAGGACCTCAGGGAGGGTGTAATTCTCAACTTCTGATCAGGTATCTTTTCTTTTTTCCCCTGCTTTTTGCCCCTTATTTTGACTTCCCTCCTAGGTTTCTCTCTAACTTTTTCATTGGGATAACCCTTTTGTGAGTGAGAGAGAGTGTAGGGGAGGGAAAGAGCCAAACAAATTACAGATGCCGGTTGCCAAATCAGAGGACCTTTCCTCCTTCTCACTCTCCACCACCTTTACAGTCTTTACAGCCTTTACTCCCTGCTCTGTACAGGCTTTAGTCACTGCCTGTCCTCTCTCTCCACAGAAAATGGCTCAGATGGTGGCTCCCCAACCTTTTACATCCTGTATGTCTCTGCTGTCACTGCTGCTAATATTGACCGGATTCATTCCAGCCCGAACTTCCTCGAGTGCTCCTGGGCTCTCCAAACCTCTGATGTGTACGGGTGCAGAGTATGTGCTGACGCTGCCACTGCCAGCTCGGAAGAAACCTTGCAGCTCTTCCTGAGCTCCAGAGCGGCCCTAAGCCAATGTGATTTATCGTCGTCGCCGAATTATGCTGCCGGTCCCCAGAGCCAACCACCAACTCACCAGACCAACTAGGCATGTGAGTAGCCAGGGTGTTTAACCATATTTGTACAAAAGATTGTAATCCATTACAAGCAAGTACCTCCGGTGCTCTGCAACCTGCGTGCTACATGGCCGCCATGTTCCCCAGCCCTGAATGAACCACATACAATAGTGGTTGACTTTGATGAGTTTTATCAACCATTTAATGTGAAAAATTTGTAGTAGATAATAAATGCACATCAAAATCACATACAACAGTGGTTGACTTTGATGTGCATTGATTATATACTACAAATCTTTCACATTGAATCAGTGATAACACTCAAATCGAATCAAATCAAATCAAAACCAACTTTATTTGGTTTCACATGCAGAAAACCATAAAAGTTTCACAACACCAAATCTCATTTAAAACATGATACAATTGCATGCAAAATACAATTCATATCAATAAAAGACACAAAAAGGGCCCGTTGTAGTACCTGATATACTAAACAATAAAACAGAGAGTATCCTCTAACAAGAAGGGTTGCTAATTGTCCAGACAGGCCCTGGTTCTCACCGTAGATTTCAGATAACCCACGATGAAAAAAATACAATCAGCCTTCAGCAATTGCAAATACAGAAGCGCTGGGCGGACCTGCTTAAAATTCAGCATCTTTAAAAGGGAGAATAACAAATATCTCTGGGGTACCTCGTAAAATTTACAAAGAAAATGAAGTGTAGCAGATCCTGGGGATACACTCTGTCGCAGCCACAGGGTGTGAACACCTGACCTCTACTGCACCCTTTTGGAACAGCGAGTAACAAATAAAAAAATCCAGGCGAAACCTAGACAATAAAAACCGCTCATAAATAGACAGTGACCCAAGGAGATAAGGTTCAATGGATGGGCTTGTTTTAAGCAACAGGGATTTGCGGACACCAGGTATTCGCACTTCTAGCTCGTCTCTTTCTAATTTCCTTAAGCTACTAAAAGCTTAATTAACAAACTCCACATCCTTTTGTAAAATAGAATCAGGTTTTAAGAAAAGTTCAGGGTGCCCCAAATCTTCAAAACAACTTTTAATATATTTCAGCTTTGGTAAACGGGACATGTGGTCAAGGCACGTGCATTTAGTTATGATCTGCTGACTGAGGGCTATATCCTTATTCAATAGTAGAGAAATAGAGGGAGAAGGAGGATAAACAAAACTAGGTCGGCCTCCAGTTAAATGTAGCAAAAGATCAGGAACCCAGAGTAATGGATTCAGAGACCTAGTTTGTGTGTTATGGTCACTGCATGAATTATGTCAGTGCATACCAGAAGAAGAAAGAAAAATTTCTTTCTAGAGTCCTCTCACTCACCGGGGTTTCCCCACGGTGACATGCTTCATCATTGGGGCCATCCCAGTTTTCTACGAAAAGGGGCGTCCTGCGACTAGCGAACTACGCAGGAGCACTTTATTTAGGATTTAGAGTTATTAATTGCTAAATCTCGGGCCCCCATGAAATTTAAGAAGGCATCAAGCAGGGATTGACGGCCCTTAGCGGTTCTGGCTATAAGGACTGCATCGTCCCCATATAGTAGGACGGGAAGACCCCGTCGCCTACATACGGAAAATCTGCCCCTGTGTCTGCCAAGACTCTATCCAGGTCGTTTATATAGAGGTTGAATAAAAAAGGGGCCAAAATACAGCCTTGCTGTACCCCCTCCCAATGTTGAAATCCCTAGAGACGCGAAGATCCTGAAAGTATCTAACGTTGGCCTTAGTGGCCCTGTGCAGATCCTCTAGGAAGTAAACGACATTGCTCTCCACCCCCATGGCCTTCATGGACTGCCACAGTTTGAACCGGTTGACACAGTCAAACGTGGATGAAAAGTCCATAAAGGCCAAGTAGATCGTACCTGGGCGAGCAATTGTGTGCTTACCAAGGATCATGTAAAGATTGAGGCATTGGGCCACAGTTGACCGCCCTGTGCGAAATACATATTGAATATCAGAAATTATCTTGTGCTCCTCTGCCCAGAAAGATGATCTTTCTAATAACACCCCACCCACAACCTTTACCACTGAGTCAAGAAGGGAGATCGGCCTGTGGCAAAACGAGCTGTTGCAGTCCACCATTTTAAACACTGGCACAATAGATGAAGTGGTCCAGGACTCAGGGCAGCCGTCCCTGGCTGCTTCATTAAGCACAGCCACAAGAACCGGTGCCCAAAAAAGTGGCTCTGATTTAAAAAGGTCAGGTGGGATGCCATCCGGGCCTGGTGCTTTGTTACATGTCAGCTTGACAATCCCAGTCTAAACCTCTTTCTGCTCAAAAACCGCAGCGGTATATTAATGGCCCTGTCTGTCTGGTGAGATTGCTCTGTAGGGCCCTTAAATATAAATTTAAAAAAGGACACCCAATCTTCCTCAGTGATGTGGGAGCCTAAATCACCCCCTGCATCATGCTCAAAAAGCGCTCTATTAACATACTCCAGAACCTTGAACTGCTCCCGAGGGTGCTCATCTCTAACAACTCCCTCCATGCCTCCTCCTTCAGGGCACTCTGCATATGTCCAGTGCCTGTTGATATTCCTTACAAGAGGCACGGATCAGTAGTGGATTTCTTGGAATAACATTCAAATCCTCCCTCAGCTTCAACGCCTCCTGAGAGCAAGATGAATCAAACCATCTGGGAGTTGGAGTGACTAACTTACGTGCCGGAGCACTTAAGAGTTACCCCACCTTAATGGTGATAACATTAAAGGTGCTAAGGACATCTCTCGGGGAAGTACCTGGTGAGATACAGAGTGCTAATTCAGCAGCACAAGAATCCCTTACCTCACCATAAAAGGCATCATAGGACACCTGTGACCATTTAAGACGTCACTGACCGTCCGTTGGTCAAGTCAAGTCAAGTCAAAACAGCTTTATTCGGTGACAACAAGGCAAAAAGCATAAAAGCATACTAACACACATTTATCTAAGTGAAAGATAAAAATACATTCTGAATATGTCTCACGTATAGAAATTAATTAATAATATCTGTGCAAATTTAAAGTACATGGGAATATCACTGATGAAATATAAAATAAATTTTTCAAAAACTCCTTAAAATACAATCTACCACTAATTTGCCCAATAAAGTGCAAATGCATTCAGTGCAAAGGGATGCGGTCAAGAGAAGAACGGTGTTACTCATCATATTTTTCATACAACAGAGCATCCAGAAAAGCATATTCTTTTCATTTCATGATCGATTTTTTTATGTAACAGGTTACAGAACTTATGATTTTCATTGTATCCAAGCTGCATAAAAAAATTAAACGCATGCTCATAATTAAAAAGCATCTTTTTTAAAAATAGCGGTTTCAATACGGTTTTTCGATTATTCATATAAAATGGGCAAAAAAAATAAAGTGCAAGGTAGACTGGGCGGTTTTGTAATCGCATGGGCAAGGGGGCAGGGTTCTTTGCCATTTCTCTGTACTTGGAAAGGCAAATAAATAATGTAGGGTACTCCGCCTTAGCCTGGTCAAATAAAAAGGATGCTGGACATTCTGTACCAAGATGAGATATAACTGGGTACCACTCATGCATGGGCGTTCACAATAAGCTACTACTGTTCTTTTTTTCTCAGCCATCCTTTCCCTATCAAGTTGTATAGCTGTAAGATATCTCAATTTCAAGTCATTTTTGCTGTATTCTTGTATGCTTATGGGATCGTCTATGCATATTTCAAATTTGATCAGAAGTTTAGAAATGTGCCACAGCCATGGTATTTTCATACACTGATCTAGTCTAGACAATCAACAATTAAGTCCTTTGAAAATTGTGTTTCTTCCTTTGTTCATAAGCCATGCCACAATGTGAGTGCAGCTATATTGAGAATATCACTTAAATATGAGACAGACAATTCTTTGTGAACAATCATGTTTGCGGACGCACTGGGGACTGCCAACAGTCTTTTTAGGAACTTATTTTCATTAGTTTGGAGGATTGACGTATTTGCTCTCCCCCATATGGCAGCTCCATAATTAAATGCTGTAACGCACTTGCTTTTGTACAGACTTAAAATTTCTCGTAGGGGTTTGTTCCCAGGTTTTGCTGCGAACTTGAGAATTCCCTCAGTCGTTTTTAAAAACTTAATTTTACATAATTCAATGTGCAAATTCCAAGTACCGTTATTACAAAATAATAACCCCAAATATGAAAATGTCGGAGCTCTACATATCGGAATCCCACCCACGTGGTGCTGTCAACACTTTTGTCTCTTTCCCCCACATGACAATACAAATGTTTTTTTTTAAATTCAACTGTAGGTCTAAGTTAGTCATGTATTGGGAGAAGTGTTCTATTAGGCATTGTAAGCCGTTTGCAGTTCTGGACATTAGGACAGCGTCATCCGCATTTAATAGCACGGGGTGGGACGTTTTCCAACTTTAGGGCATCTGCAACCAATACTTGTAAAAACTGATCCACATTGTTTATGTATAAGTAAAATAAAAGGGGGGCCAATATACATTCCTGTCTAATGCCATGCTTTACTGCAAAGTCGGGCGTGCATCCCCCGGATTTTCCATACCGTACCCTTGTAGTTGAATAGGTGTAGATTTGGGATAAGAGAAGGATTATATCTAAGGGGGCACCAAGCCCTCTTAAAGTTTGCCATAGCTTTTGGTGATTAACTAAATCGAAGGCACTTGTTAAATCTACAAAACAAAGATAGAGAGTACCTTCCTTGGCTAACGTATACTTTCCTATTAACAAATCTAAATTTAAACATTGCTCCACCATCTCAATTCCCCTTCTGAAGCCGTACTAACAAAAGTGGGCACACAGAGCGGATTATGGTCACTGTAAACACTTTCCATGATAGTAAACCCACAAAATAAAGACTGGAGGGTAGATGAAATTAAAATGTAATCTATAACAGAACCACTGCCTCTCCCTTTAAAAGAAGGAACAAGGGCTTTACTATGTGCAGCAGAAAGAGACATTAGTGACATTAGGTCAAATTCATTGAGTAAGTTGTTCGATAATTCCCCCTGAGTAAGGTGCTCAAAATGAAACCCCCTCAATTGGGGGCAACCCACATCAGCCATACTTGTATACCTCGGATCTCCACAAGGGTGGATGTTAAAATAGCCCAGCACCATTAGATTATGTGATATAGAAACACAAGGCTGCCTTATGTAGGAACCCAGCAGAGTGATGTCACGTTCCCCCTGGGTACTTGTCATCGCATTGTAAAAGTTAATCAGGCCCACACTAGTAGTCCCCCTCTTTAAAACCATAGCTTGAAGACCCAAACATAAAGATGGGAGTATCTGAATCTGGCAGTCCACCGCCAAAGATATATAAATGACCAGACCACCCTTTAGATCTGCCACATGCTGCCGTGGAAGCTGGGTAAGGTTGCTTCCGTGTGACTATATAACTAGGCACTGATACATTTTGTTAGTGTTTTAATGCTCATATGGGGACATTATGTTTCAGTGTTAGACTAATGGATTGGATACTCCACCCCAAGAAAGAGGCTGCTGTTAGCTGTCTAGACTCTTGGGATTCCTGGGCAGAAAAGTGAGCAACCTCTGCTGCCTCTTCCCCTTCTGCAAGAGATGACTGTGCCAAGCACAGTTGATGGATGTGAGCCATGGGAAATGGGTACGCTTTAGTAAGCAGGTGGTAACTTATTACCTTCTGTGTGGGATTGACATGGATGTAATTATTTTCAGAAAATCAAAAAGAGAGAGTACCCCACTATCACCAGGGATCAGGGTACAAGGACAACCAGTCTAGGGAGAATCCCTGGGTACACACTCACAAGGAAATTTATTCAATTTCCGTATTTCGACCGTCTATGAATTACCCCCCACAGGCCAAATGGTCACAGAGGAGATAAAAGGTCAAATTCCACACTAAAATTGAACGTTCACAATCTTTTTAATAAAAAATTACAAAAGTTTTATACACACATAGACCGATTAAAATTTCAAAGCAAAGTGTTTGAATCTATACATTAAAAATAAATGTCCAAAAACAGTTCAGTGTAAATAATAAACAAGCATAAATTCATGTATCACAATTCATATGTCAGAAAAACATGTTAAAAAACAGATATAACAGACAGAAGTACTAAATAATAATGAAAAAACCCCCTCTACACTGTGGCCTTTGGATTTCTCTGCCACTCGAATATCTAGATCCAATGGTCTTTTAATTTGTTAGCACGTGGTATAGTCAGTAGTACCCTTGGTAAACTAGTATCTACTGCTTCCTAGACCCTATTTGGATTCTGCGCAACAAGAAAAAAGAATGCGTCGACGCGTTTCGGTGCTGTGGACACTCGATATAGTAGCACCTTCCTCAGGACTGCCGTTTCTTTGGGGTCACCGGCTTCAGGGATTATTTTTTACCACCCTCCCCTATGGGTATTGATTTGATCCCCGGGGAGTTCTCTAGGCAACTGCACTGCTTCGTGCCTTCTCGAATGGAATGAAAGATCCTTCCTCTTTGTTTAAATAAGGAACTTTCCACTTTTTTGTAGGTTTTATGGGTGAATTTCCGATCCTCCTCTTTGTCTGTATATGTCGCTTAAAATTGATAAAATTGTTTATAGACGGGCATATATCCGCATTGCTTTGTTGAGCAGCTTGATTTATTCTCGTTAGCTCCGTGTTAGCGCTTCTGCCTCGTCTTTTTCCTTTTGAGGAAAGGAAAAAGACGAGGCAGAAGCGCTAACACAGAGCTAACAAGAAGCAGCGGTTCTGCTCAAGTTTGTGTAGCAGAGGAGATGCAGCTGTTCTGCTGGATCCAGAGAGCATGAAAGAGCACCTTGAGCCCACTTACAATGGACGTGGACTGGGCCACTTGGCAGGGTAGACTCACAGATGGCAGAGTAAAGATGCAGGTGCAAGGTTGATTGAAGCCTGTTGTGTCGCTGATGCGCAGATCAGGGAGCAGCCAATTAGCCCTTGGAGTCACTCTGGATTCTGGGTTCAAGAGCTGTAGGTCCAGTCCTTCTCCCTCAAGCAAGAGGGCAGCAGGCAGCAGGTCAGCATAGCAGGGCAGCAGTCTATTTAGGTCAGTGGGCCAACAGAGTGACAGTCGTTTCAGCAGCACAGCAGTTTTTCTTCCTGGCAGAATACCTGCAAGCCCAGAAGTGTACGGAAGTGGTGGCGTCTGAGGTCCAGTATTTATACCCAGGTGTGCCTTTGAAATAGGGAAAAGCTTCTATAGACAGGCCTTTGAACTGTACAGCTGCCCTGCCTTACTGGCCATGGCTCCAGACTAACTACAGGGTTTATGTAGCCTATGTGTGGAGACAGGGCGAAGCATATTCAAGTGTAAGTAGGACTGGCGCAAAACGTTTTCAGTCATTGGTGATTTCCTCTGTAAAGCTGTTCTAAAACCTTCCAAAGGTATAGTCTAAATGTATTAATTTGTTCTGTCTTGCTCTATTTTCTATTTTAGTTTCTGAATCTCATAACCATCTGCAATGACATATTAGGAGTTGATAACAAAACTGGTTACCCACTGTTGTGATGTCATAAAGGCCTTTCAGGCCAAACTGACAGGGTTCTCTGTGAGCCTGTCAGTGCAACTCTGCTTGGCTGCTTTGACTGAAAGCAGAAAGTACAGCTGCTGGAGGGGGACGGAGTGCAAGGAAGGCAATGGGATTGGTCAACGATGGCAGGTACATTTTTTTCTTTTATTTTAAACTTTGCGACAGGGATGCATAACAGATGCCATGTTATGTATGGTTCCCCCTTGTGCAAATGATTTTGGGTGCCATACATAACATAAAATCACAGATGGCTAATAAGTGAATAACAGGGATATTTTTAACCTCCTGGTTCTGGGTGATATCACAGACAACTTGAGCTTCGCTTTCGTTTATTTGATGTCACTCAGAAACCCTCAGTGCAAACCCTCCCCATAATTCATTATTGCCCATATATAATTCTATACATGTAAGGTTAACAAAAGCATTTTTGTCACTGAGGATGGACCACTAGGTTTTGTGATAGACCAATGTCATAGCTGCACAGTTTCCCAGGTTCATTTGCAGCTAGCTGCTACACTCCAGTTTTTTTCTTTACTTTCTTGTTGTCCTGGATTAATAATGGGATAAACAAGACTGCGAATCGCGGAGAGCAAGAAAATAACTTTTACTGGAATAGCTAGTTGTAAATTGACCTAGAAAACTTGCCAGGGCTGAAATGTTGGCCACTAGGTTGACACGTTGTCCAAACAATTAAAAATGGGTCTTCACCATTTAAGACTAATTAAGAAGATCCTCCAGTTTCTGAATTTCTCTCTTCAACCCAATCCAGTCCTGACAAACTAGCAGAGCCCATGCTGGCTGTCTCTACTATATGATTCTCTAGATGCAGCGGCTTCAAAATACTGCTGTGCATGTTGCATGGCCTCATTGGAAAAAATTGGGCAGTTCACAATACTTTGCATTGCAAGAAAAGATCGGAACCAGCTCATCATATATTTTTGAAGAGGAACTGTGCAAGCATGTTCTTCCGAACACTCCATGCTGGAGCTAAAATGATAAGTTGTAGACTTGGGGGCAGATTTACAAGCCCCTTGCGCTGCCGATGCGTCACTTTCCCCATGTTAAAAATGACGCAAGAGAGGTGCAAGGGGCTTGTAAATAAGCCCCCTGAAGTCTAAAAAAACGAAATAAGGAGTCAGAACTTTTTTATGTGCAATACCATTCACAGTTCCATCCTTAGACAATCGTATGGACCTCAGAAAAACTCTAGAACCCCTGGGTCAGATGTACTAAGAATGCCTTTAGAAAAAAGCAGTCGGGAAATGCTCACACACTTTTTGTGAATCGATTTCTCACACTGACCTATGTACAAATATGTCAGTTTGCATAACAAGAAATTATAGTGCAGCACAGACCTCTCTGCCTAATGAATACTCAATAGGGAAGCAGCAATTTGCACCTTGCTCCAATTTGCTGCAACATTTGTATGGTGGCTTGCAAAGGTCAGCGGACCGCCATGTATATGATTGGTATTAAATAGTGATTTTTTTGGTCTTTTTTAAAAAAAGAAGCCCAATTTACTTAAAGCATAAAGGGTGCTTTAAAACAAAGTGTGTCTTCTTTAAAAGTGCAGAGAGTTGGCAGTGATCCCTTGAACCACTTCCTACTCCACCAAAAACCTGTTTTGTAATTCACAAAAAAGAAGAGCTCCAAAGGGGGGATCCTTCCCTTTGGCAAATGATTACCACCTTAATGTATGAATCAATAGCGTTTCAATGATCTGTGACTAGAATTCTGTTTACAAATCATTGATACACATGTTACCGAATCCCAACTTGGAAGACATGCCCACAATACTATTTTTCCAAATTGCGATTCCATTACCATTTGAAATACCATTTTAAAAATCAGTAACAGTACTGACTCTTGAAATAGTTTACGTACATAAGGAAAGGCTGTTTTGTGGGCTCAAACACTCTGATTTTGCAAATTGAAGTGTTTGTGACTTCAAAATATGTTATTACTTCTGGGGCCAGATGCACGACCCTTTTTTGCTCTCGCAAAATAGCATTTGCAACTCTCACTATTAGGAAAGGGAGTCCCTTCCTAATAGCGAGACTTAATGCCATTTACTATTGTTTTGCGACCAAATTTGCGGCAGCAAAACACTTGCAGTTTATCACCTATTTCAAGTAGGTGGTAAACCACTCGCAAACAGGAAGGGGTCCCCCCTTGGTGAATGGGGGCATAAATATGTTTTGGGAGCAGGCAGTGGTCCCAGGGACCACTTCTTGCCCTTAAAAAATTAAACTGAAAAGTTTCATTTTTCTTTTTTAAATGCATCCAGTTTTCCTGTATGGAAACGGGCAGCATTTTAAACAAAACTGCTTTATTTAAAAAGCAGTCGCAGACATGGTGGTCTGCTGACACCTGCAAGCCACCATCCCTGTGTGTGCTAGCCATTCCCAATGCGGTCGCAAATTGCGCTTTCCTCATGAATATTGATGAGACATGCATTTTGTGACCCCATTGGGAATTGCTAACAGTGCCTGAGACACTGTTGTACATTCATTCACAAAAATGAATGGTTGTACATCTGGCCCTAAGTCCCTTCTTGCTCAGATGACAGAAAGACTCTTTCACTGACTTATTTGCAATTGTTGTCTTTTGATGATACCCAACCGTTTCAGAGGAAATGGTCTCTTTTACCCATGAAAATAAACTAACCTAACATAACCTAACATAAAGCTTATGCAGGTACAATGTCTAGTGCAAGCTGCTCGGGATCAATACTGACCATGTTCTAATGTAGCTAACCCAAAACAAACTGCCTGTCTGGAACGAGTTTATAATAAAGTGCAATAGACTCAAGTAAGATATTTAAATGCACTAAAAATGCAAAGAAGAATTATACGAAGTATAGTAGTATTGAGTCTAAAACTGAGTCTAAACCATTTATTCGACACTACTTATGAATTATCACCCGGACTCCTTGAGAGATCATTTTAATGAGAGTAGCTCATGAAATAACAATTGACAAAGTCTGCAAGTCTAACTTTGATGTCCGGATGCATGCATAGGGATACAAAATGTGACTATTTGTGCAATATATTGGTGCAACCTACCACTTTCTGTGCTTCTTCACACACCCTCCTTGTGCTGAAAAAAAGATGCAGAAATGTTGAGTTTGGAAAACCGCAAGCAAATTGCCAATAGGTCTTGCTTTGTTGAAAATATATGCAAACAGAACGCACAAATGTGTACAGACTTAGGGCCTTATGATGAGTTTGGTGGTCCTACAGCAGTGGAGGCCCTCCACTGTCTGCTGTAGGACCGCAAACCCGTGGTATGACCGCCTGCCAGATCAGGAGTGAAATCCTGGTCTGTGGGGCAGTGTTGTAGCAATCTGACTGCGGCTGTCTGCAAGGCTATTAGAAGAGCGTATATTGCGGAACCGCAGCAGTCATACAGCCAACTGCACCTTCCTGCACAGTTTGCACACATGCCACACCATGCAAGAACTGGAGGTGCAAATACAGGGGGGGCACAACATGTGTCCCCCTCATGCAACCCCTGGCCCAATCCAGCAGTGGACCTTGTTAGAGTCCCCTTAGTTGCCTTTCTGCCACCCTTTTAATGGTGGGATTACAACCAGTTGCAGACCACCGGCCCAGTGGGATCCTTAATCCTGGCGGTGCCGAAGGTCTCATGGCAGTCTGACAGTGTGGCGGTGGTTGTACCGCCACCACAGGTAAACCGATCCTATGAACGGCTGAACTCATAATAAGGCTCTATGTGTGACACACTTGGTGTCTCCTGTGTCTGTCCCCTGTTTTTCTTATCCCAAAGCATTTAGATATGCTGTTTTGTATTCCCTAAATGTGTACTGCTGGCAGTATGCATCACCAAAAGCTCTGGAAATAAAAAGTTGTGCACAGACACAGGAGGCACAGAACAAGGCTGGTATTGTTGGACAGCTGGACAGGACTGGCAGGTTGGTTGTCAGAAGGAGACTGTGTCTGCAGGTGACAGTGGCTATCAGGTGAGCTGAAACATTGATGAGATTCCAATCTGTGTTCTGTGTCTCTGTTGGACTACCTTTATTTCAGTTTAAGATGAAGGCTGCTTGATGATGATGTAGAATGGTTTCATTCTCAAATAGGTTTAGAGATAAAGATAATGAGATTGGCAGTGGAGGAGGATGAGCTAATGGTGGTGTAATCAGTAACAAGATTGGTAAGATGGAGGGAAGTTATCTAGGCCAATTTTCCTGAATGAGCAGAAACCTGAAGGCTATCAAATGATTTGCTGAACTTATGGAGGTTGATATCTGAGGATGAGCGCATCATGACTTTCCCGTTTCCGAGTTTAACTACAGGCATCTTTAGCTGTCTGACAAGAGAAAGGAGCTTTGGAAGGACACCAGATAGTCTCCGGCCAGTTTAGGCATGCCTGCTTCATTGGTTTGCTGTGCAGTCTGTCATGTTTGGTACCAAACAATGGCATTTCTAAGATGCCAATGTTTGAACTGTGTTTTGGTGAAATGGCAAAAGTATTTAGTTAAGCTTCAATGCTGCAAAGCATAGGGGTCCGTCCTCTAATGTTGTGGCTCCCCATGATAGTGCGCCTTGCAAGGGCACATGTAGATGTCTGCTGCATCCAATGTTCTTGTGACAATGTGATTTCTCCATTATAAAAATCGGGGCATTTTTGATACTGGATTTTCCAGTGATGATACAAGAAAAGAGAATATAAGATGGCTAGAATTCTGAGGATGCCATGACTGGCTAGTGCGGTTTTGTATAACTGACACCATACTCCCACTTTGGATAGCAGGTGGCTTTAGTGCGCTCAGGTGCAGAGACTGTGGAAGCAATCCTGATTGCTGGGCTGTACCTGAGCTAAGATTTCAGTTTGCCGGAAATAGACATAGACAGTAAAAATCGGATTGCAAAACAAAGAGCTGGTAATCTGTTGCACTGTTAAAGTATCTGAATTCTTTCTGGGAACCGCTCTGCACAATGTATGCTTTCATTAATAATTCAGTATTTATTGCATGCTTATTCTGCAGAGAGGTCAGAGGAATTTGAGACTGCAATCTCTCCCTGGTGCGTCCAATACACTAACAAATACACCCTGCAACCACTTCCATGTGTGTTATGCAATTCCTCTTTCCCTGCTCCTGGTTGATTGAGCAGTCTTGGCACACAATTATTTTCACTTTCCTCAGATTGGTGTCTGGAGAAAGTCGAATTACATGCTTGTCCCCATCCTTCAAACTATTGGTCTTAATGTGTAGGTAACTGGGAAAGGGAGCAGCAGAAAGACACATTTTTTTTTTAACCTCAGGTGACCTGTGTGGCATTAGCTTTTCACTACTTTGGTGTGGTGGCCAACCCTTTGAATTCCACCTCACCACCTCCACAGTGCGGTGGACAGCAAAGGATCATTCACGGTACTTTGAAAAAGAAAATTCTGCTGAAGACACAAGAAACATTTTTTGTTCTCCAAAATCAAAAATGAGACACGGGGGAAACCTTCATTGGCATCCTGAAGTTGATTCTTTGTTTTGGTATGTTGAGGAGTGAAGTCCATGCACTGACAGTTTAGCAAAACAAAGTGTAAGCACCCTGCTTCTCAAGCATTGATCAACATGGGAGAGGCAGTGTTAGAAAAGAGAATTGTTTCTCTAATGTGTGCATTCTTATTTGGGGACTCACCCTTAAAAGGTGACCCGAACAGGGATCCAACCCACTGAAACACCAGGGAAAACCGTTTGAAATGGTAGCAGCCCCTCATGGCATTGGCCAGTGCTCTCTTCCAGGCACAACAGTCTGTCTGCCACCTAGGCGGCAGATAGTATGTGTTTACCACCAATGGGCCCCTTCACAGGAGCAAACATCTTACTATAAACCAAGTCTAAAATGGGGTTAAAAAAAGGGGGTGGTGGCAGTCCACCCTGGTATTGGGTCGTACCCCCACCCAGAATGAGGGCAACAAGCTTCTACTAATCCTTAGGGCAGATTGGGGATATATACACCAATGTTGCATCCCATGGAAGTGGAAAGAACCCTAGACACCTTGTGTCAAGTAACACTAACCTGAGAAATAGGCTTCCACAGGAGAAGATGATAATTACCCACCTACCCAACTCCACTGTCCATGGACAATAAATCCACTAGCAGTGAAGGGGGGAAAGGAGTTAGGGAAGAGAAAACAGAGAGACTGACACTGCCTTGTCCTCACTGTTTTTCTGCAATGGTCTTCTCAGATGTCTGTAATTAGAAGATCAACATTACGAACTCTTAACACTGATCCTCCACCCCCACAATTCAACAAGTATTATCCTTCAAATTATCGGTTATGCTGAAGGTTGATGTATTCAAAAAGAAGCTGGTACTTCCATGTAAATTGAGCAAGTTAGTTTATTAAGTTAAGATGTTAAGATAATAAGATGAAACAATAACCACATCAGGAGCAGCTGTCCTGCTGCTCAGCCCTCACCCAACCGACATTCACAAACCACTAACATTCCATTCATCCAACATTCCACATCACATGCATTCAAGCTGAGCAGCAGGAAGATATAAGATACAACATATCTCCCTTCGTTGGGGAACAATTGCATTATGAAATACAATAGATGAAACAATTAAGATAATAACAATATAGAAAGTACATTTAGTCAATAAGTTGAAAGCAAATAAATATGCAATACAATTCCACACACCTAGCATCCCAACCAGTCACAAACTGACAAAAAAGATAAATCCTGTCACACACCATACCACAACACATCAAACTGACAAAGAAGATACATTGTGAAACCAAATATGACAGAAGATACATCCTGGGACCATATATAACATCTCCTCTTGCACACAACTATGATAGCAATTATACACTACACAATAATCTGAGCAGATCATCATCTTACACAAACAAACCCATATGCCACAAATCATACCAGGTTGGCCAGACCGGTACAACGAGCAACACACACAGGAACATACCTTAACAACATATATATCAGAAAACAACGTGTACACCTACTCATTCATGTACCACTCAACACAACACAATACCTAAGAAAGATCGACGACAAACTACATAGCCGTCTCGGCAAAGCGCATTCCCAACACAACCCTGACGTGTGAGGGACACTCCCAACGCAACCATGACGTGCGAGGGACACTGCCAACGCAACCTTGACTTGCAAGGCAACAAACATTCCCATCGCAACCCTGACGTGCGAGGGACACTCCCAACTCAACCACACCACTCATAAACAACACCTGTTGTGGGACAGCTCTTGGTGACATCTTCACCTACAACCAAACTACTCAAACAATGAGTGACCACATACAACACAGCCAACTCATACAGGAGCCAATGAGTAGCCTAATAACTAGGCACTAACTCATACACAACACCTGTTTTGGAACAGCTCTTGGTGACTTATTCACCTACAACCAAACATCACAAACAATGAGTGACCACATACAACATAGTCATCTCACACATGAGCCAATGAGTTCCTAACAACTTGGCAATAACTCATACACAACACCTGTTGTGGTACGGCTCTTTGTGACTCATTCACCTGCTACCAAACTACACCAAAACTGAGAGACTATACCGCAGTCACCTCATACATAACACAAACTAGAGTGGACTAACAACTAGACTCCACACAAAAACAACCCACAGGGATGCTACACATGTTGCTCACGTTGGCTCTTCCACCCCGTCTTCATGCTTCCATAACAATTCTTGTCCCTGGACATTGCCCCAAACATGGTCTCACTCAGCGGCCAGTATTACTGAGACCATCGTCTTGTAACTAGTCAAGTCAAGTCAAGTCAAGAAATTTATATAGCGCGCTACATACCCATAGGGTCTCAAGGCGCTAGAGGGAGGGTGGGGAATTATTTGTCGAATATCCAAGTTTTAAGTTGCTTTCTGAATGCCAGGTGGTTCTGAGTGAGGCGAAGGTGAGTGGGAAGTGAGTTCCAGGTTTTAGCTGCCAGGTAGGAGAAGGATCTACCTCCCATGGTGGTTTTGTTGATGGGAGGTACCGTGGCAAGGGCTTGGTTGGAGGATCGCAGCTGACGGGAGGGGGTGTAGAAGGACAATCGTGTGTTGAGGCATTCGGGCCCAAGTTCGTAAAGTGCTTTGTGTGCGTGGGTTAGGAGTCGGAAAGTAATCCTCTTATTTACGGGGAGCCAGTGAAGGTTTTTCAGGTGACCAGAGATGTGTTCTTTACGCGGGATGTCTAGTATGAGCCTGGCTGAAGCGTTCTGGATGCGTTGGAGTTTATTCTGGAGTTTTGCGGTGGTACCGGCGTATAGTGTGTTTCCGTAGTCCAGGCGGCTCGTGACCAGTGCGTGGGTGACCGTTCTTCTAGTTTCGGTGGGGATCCAGCGAAATGTTTTTTTGAGCATGCGAAGAATGTTGAAGCAAGATGATGAAACGGCGTTGACTTGTTTGGTCATCGAGAGTGAGGAGTCCAGGATGACGCCCAGGTTCCGTGCGTGGTCCGTCGGGATGGGGGCTTTTCCAAGGGCTTCTGGCCACCAAGAGTCATCCCAGGCGGAAGGGGAGGTGCCTAAGATGAGGACTTCTGTTTTGTCTGAGTTCAGTTTCAGACGGCTGTGCTTCATCCACTTGGCTACTTCTTTCATTCCTTTGTGTAAGTTGGTTTTGGCGGTGTTAGGGTCTTTGGTGAGTGATAGGATCAGTTGAGTGTCATCCGCGTAGGAGATGATGTTGAGATTGTGTTGGCGAGCGATGGCCGCAAGGGGGCTCATGTATACATTGAAGAGGGTGGGACTGAGTGACGATCCATGTGGCACGCCGCAGATGACTTCAGAGGCCTTTGACTTGAATGGTGGGAGGCGGACTCTCTGTGTTCTTCCGGTGAGGAACGAGGTGATCTATAATTTTCCACAGCTGCCTCTGTGTACGCCGACCCGCTTCTATTCCTAAGACCATGGAGCAATTCTTGTAACTGCTGGGCCCTGAAGCCAGTTCCAATTCTTAGTCCTATAAAACTATTTAAAACGGTTTTCTTACTTCCACCTTGTCATTTTCCCTTTTTCTTTTCTTGCTTAACTTCCCCAAAGTCAGTTTTCCAAATAGGCATAACAGAGATGACAGTACCTGGTTCTCGAAAACAACCTTCTCCCAGTATATTGAACATCATTCTTTACTGGACGATACCCAATTTGGCTTTCGCCAAGGGCATAGTACAGAAACACCCTTGATCAAGGCCACAGACGAAATAAGAACAATTCTGGATCAGGGCGGGTCAGCCGTTCTTATCTTGCTGGACCTATCAGCGACCTTTGACACAGTTGATCACAACATCTTGATCGACCGTGTCAATTCCATGGGCATCCAGGATAGAGCAGGAGATCTGCTACTTTCTTTTCTCTCCGAACGCTCCCAAATGGTCACGTTGGGCAATTATCATTCTGCCCAAATGACCGTACCATGTGGCATCCCGAAAGGCTCATCCCTGAGTCCATTGCTTTTAACATTTATGTGATGGACTTAGCAAGAATCATCAAGCTATATGGGATGAGCCTAACATCCTATGCTGATGACACCCAATTGGTGTTAGCGATAAAAAACAATGGAGAGAGAGTAGCAGCTAATTTCCAACTGGGTATGCTTGCCATCAGCAAATGGATGGCAGAAAATTGCCTTAATCTTAACTCCGAGAAAACGGAGGTTATGATTTTTGGCAAACTCCATCCGATCTGGTCCAGTTCCTGGTGGCCTACTGACCTAGGCTCTCCTCCCAATCCAGTTGCTAAGGTGAAAAATCTTGGAGTTATTCTGGACGAAAAGCTTACGTTTGCAGCTCATGCAAATACCATTGCATCTGCTTCCTTTTATAAAATTAAAATCATCAAAATGATCTTATCTTCCCTACCTCCTTGTTCAGGCAGAACATTGATCACTGCCTTTGTAATGTCCTCATTGGATTATTGCAACGGTTGTTTATGAACACCCAACAGAAAGTGATCCGTTAGTTGCAATCGGTGCAGAATGCGGCTGCCAGAATGCTCTCAGCAGCTCCTAAGTTCATGCCTATCGCACATGTAATAAAAAGTTACCATTGGCTTACTGTGAAAAACAGAATAAAGTTCAAGGCTTTGTGCATTGCTTATAAAGCAACCCGCAACCAAGAACCTCGCTTTCTTATACCTGGCCTATCATTTCATGTCCTTAATAGACCACTGCAGACTGCCAATGCCTTCTTGATGTCCGTGCCTAGAACCAGAACGGCTTCCTGGGGTGACAGACGTTTCGTGGTGTCTACCACAAAACTATGGAACTTATTGGACCTGGAGATGCGATCCTCCGACTCCTTGATGATTTTTCGCAGAAAAATCAAAACATGGTTATTCAATCAATAACTTCCCGCTGCTGACCTTCTAGAGCCTTAGTATACTGTTACTAGCGCTGAGACGCCCTTGGTCATTTGTGCGCTTTATAAGTTTAATTAATAAATAAATAAATAAACCTTCTGATAACACCCTTGGCAATATCTTTCCCCTACGATGTATGCCTTGTTTTGCCACTATCAAAATGGAGGCACGCACAACAACGTAAAGTCGGGTGGTTCACGGCACGCACATGGGTCAAATCATTTTGCGAGGTGATAAGTCGTCACAGAGGATGACGCCGAGCCTCGCTGTGAAGAAAAACCTGTCTCGTGCAGATTTTGAAAAGGAAACGGTAACCGTTACTTCTCCTTGCTTATGCTAACGGTCATAACAATAACATGTACAGTACTTTATTCCAATGTTGATCTTTCCAGTTAATTGTCCCCCACATCGTTTCCTCAACCTTCACTTAAATGTTAAAATGTCACCACAGCGTCATATCACTACACTGCTCACTTCCAGTACATCACATGAGCAGCATAGGTATCACAAAAGCGCAATTCCCCCTTGTGTACAATCCTATGTGGAACATATAAACCCTTTGTAGTTTCCACCGAGGCTCGACTTTCAGCCCCCGAACGGCAGGCCGATTACAGTTCAGCTGTAGTTAAACTCATGCACCCCATGACACTTCATATTTCAATTCATGGCTCAATCTTTGCTCCTAAACATCTGACCCAACAATGGAAGGTAATATGCTCGCACTTCTCTCTGAGGCCCGACTTTGCCTCCGAAAACAAATAAACAGCAGAGCGGGAGTCATTAATCCTACACTCTCCATATGCTCGTACTACTCTGTGAGGCCCGATTTTTGACCCCGATCACAAATAAAGAACAGAGCAGCAGTTATTAATCCTTCACTCTCCACTTAGGCTCGACTTATCCTTGCCCCCGAACTTCATTTAAACTACAAATCAGCTGATTTTAAGCCCTTGATTAACGCTGTTCTGGCACCTCTGGGTATTAGGGCGACCGATGGCAGGGTCACTGATGGGGTCTTTTTCCTTTTGTGCAAGACAACATTTAAGGCATTAGTACGATAAAACCTTAAAGTCATTTACCTCCAAGTTATCTTTTCTTCATTTTTCATTTTTCAGTTTCAGTCCAGTTTCACTTCTCTCAACTTGGACCACTCTTCAACGTTTCACTCTTTTTCTTAAAAGTTGCACGCGTAGATTCTTCTTCCCAAAAATCGCCAAATTATGTATTCAAAAAGAAGCTGGTACTTCCATGTAAATTGAGCAAGTTAGTTTATTAAGTTAAGATGTTAAGATAATAAGATGAAACGATAACCCCATCAGGAGCAGCTGTCCTGCTGCTCAGCCCTCACCCAACTGACATTCACAAACCACTAACATTCCATTCATCCAACATTCCACATCTCATGCATTCTAGCAATACTTGCCCAGCCGGGAAGTATTGCCCACTGCTTGGAGGTGGGCCCTGTGCAGGCTGTGAGAGTCTGCCTGCAACTATGGGACGAAGACAAGCAGCGCCATAACAGGATGGTGTGTGTTTGTAGCACTGTTTCACTGACGAAAGCAAGGCAGACTGCACCATTGGTGATCTTTCTTTCCACTTGGAACTTTATCAATTGGTACAAAATTGTGAGACTTGTGGAGCTACCCCACTCGGGGAAAACTTTCAGCGCACTGCATTGTCCAGAAGGCTTTGCGCAACGCCACGCCCACTGTGGCAGGTGTGGGTAATAACTACTTAAGTGCGCGAAAATAAGCTGCTCCATACTCTCCCTACCTATACCTCGGAAGAAAGGATGAGACGATCCTGAAACGCGTCAGGCAGACAATTATTGAAAGACTGCCAGTGTTTTTGCATCTTCTGGCAAGCGGTGAAATGGATGAAAATTCCTAATGTGCCGATTAAACTTCGTGTGGCTCTACTTCAACTTGTGGGCTGACCTGTGTGTTGGAGATATATATATATATATATATATATATATATATATATATATATATATATTACCTACTGGCGTTCGCCAGTAGGTATATATAGTTAGGATAAATTCCCTATGGGACTTTTGAAAATTCTATGTCTAATAACTTTGGCGTTTGTGGATGGAATCGGCTGAAATTTTCAGGAAAATGGCACATTTTGTTTCTAAGCAGCTCCTGAAAATTTGGTGGGGTTTCGTCAAGGGGGGGCTGAGAAAAAAGGGGGGTCCCAAAACGCGTTTTTTGCATTGAGTTTTCCATAGGGCGGTTGGACTCACTTTTAGCTCGAACGGCTGAATGGATTTGCACGAAACTTGGCAAAATTGTAGGGACTGTTAGCCCGATGTGCCTTTGCTAGGTCTCAATATATGTGCTCCAGTAGTTTTTGAGAAATTAACGTTCAAACCAAGATATATATCTGTAACAGCGCTCTGGGCAGCGATCCGGTCCGCTTACTTTTCGCTTATCGGAACTTTGCGCGCAGAAAGCTGATTGGCTCTCCGGTGTCTGTCAACATTCTAAACAGTCCGGAGCGGACGCCATCTTGTCTCTCGGTAGGATCGAGAGAGAAGAAGAGGTGGAAAACGAAGGGGGAATTTAATGAAAGGGGGCAAGGTATCCCCCTCTTGACCTCCTAGGAATGTTGTTGGGGTTATTAAAGGGTCCCGTGGGGAAAATAAAAAAAAAATGATTTTTCACGGTAGAAGCGCGGCCGCGAACTGGTAGCGAAACGGGAATTCGCCATTTTGTGCTTCGTAAATTAAATTACTAGTTATAAGTGGGTACGGGAGACGTATCCTAATCCCCTATGTTTCCTGAGGGTGGGTGAGGAGGCTGATATATGTTGATACATCTCTTCCAGCGGCTGTGCGTGAGCTTTTTTTTTTTTTTTGCTGCGTGACAGTCCGGAGCGGCCGCCATCTTGTCTCTCGGTAGGATCGAGAGAGAAGAAAAGGTGAAAAACTAAGGGGGAATTTAATGAAAGGGGGCAAGGTATCCCCCTCTTGACCCCCTAGGAATGTTGTTGGGGTTATTAAAGGGTCCCGTGGGGAAAATAAAAAAAAAATGATTTTTCACGGTAGAAGCGCTTCACGGGCCGCGAACTGGGCCGCAAACTGGTAGCGAAACGGGAATTCGCCATTTTGTGCTTCGTTAATTAAAGTACTAGGTATAAGGGGGTGCGGGAGACATATCCTAATCCCCTATGTTTCCTGAGGGTGGCTGAGGAGGCTGATATATGTTGATATATCTCTTCCAGCGGCTGCGCCATCTTGCCTTTTTTCGAATGCCACAATTTTGTCGTGCACGGCAGCCATTTTAGATGCTAGGCTGGTCCCAGGCTATCACCTACCCCTGCGGATGTAGTTTATGGCCCCAGCTGTAGAGAATTCAGACATGCCAATTCTCCTGATTCAGGCGTGTGAGTACTGATTTCAGTGCTAGTCTCCCGCCTCCCGATTTCTGCAAGCAAAAACCCGGGGGCATATTACTAACAACTAGCGATAATTTTTGTCTATAACTTGTTTAGAGACAAAAATTATCGCCGCACATCGGCGATTTTTATCGCAGATAAACCTTGCTATTATCGCAGAAAAGTCAGCGATATTCATGTATTATCGACCTAATGCTCTTAGCCATGTTATCCACCTCCCATTGGATAACATGGCTAAGACCTGCTCAGGGCAGGTGTTAGCTTTTGGAGATATTCGCGCTTAGTGCGAATATCTCCAAAAGTTGGTAATAGAAGGTAGCGATGTTAGGGACTGTTTCCAGTCGCTAACATCTTGGCACGCCACTTTGCATGTCATTAGTGATAAGTATCACTGACATGCAAAGCCGGGCCCAAGATGGTCGCTATCTCCTTTTAGGTGTCACTAACTGGTGTTAGCGACAGCTTGATAATAGGGAAATAATTTTATCTCCGCTTTCATGGTTTTTAAAGCCAAAAAAGCGGAGATAAACCCCCTTGCTAATATGCCCCACGATTCCTTGGGGGTTTCAGCTGATAGGGCTTGGTATTGTGTTACATGGTAATTTTTCCATGAAACGTCAGAGGGTCGATGTAGGGGTTCTAGAAGAGGTGATAAACCATTTAAGCCTCATGAACAAGCGCATGGTCTTTTAAAGATTTCTGAAGTACTCGGGGCGGCGGTGTGTGTGTGCCCTCTTTCAGGAGCGGGCGGGGGGGCACTGCCAGCAACTTGCCAGGTCAGGTAGTGTTCAACACGTGCATCACCCTTTCTCTGCTTGCTATTGCGCTCCATGCTTCGGAAAGGTAAGAAAAAGAACGTGCATTTGAGTTTGAAATGTCCGATCCTGCAGCAGCACACTTCCAAAGCCCACACATGACAATAACCCGATTCAAGGCCCCATTCACCCGTTTTTCAAAAAATAGATAACACTCCAACAAAGTAAGGTTATAAAACTTTATTAACTTTTAACGATAATGAACAGAACAAAAACTAAAAACATTTAAACATTTATTAACACAAAAAGCAACAATGGTTAGAAGCTGTCTTTTGTGCGAATAGTCCCAAGGCAGCACAACGTGCAGAGTTCTGGACGGCACCCAGGTGATGTCGCCTGGGTGCCGCACTGGTTTAGGGATCCTACAATGCTGCTCCGAAAATTGGCGTGGGGTGTCCCGGGTGGGGCGGGGGGAGGCCTCGTCAGTAGCGGTCTGTTGTGCGAATAGTCCCAAGGCAGCACAACGTGCAGAGTTCTGGACGGCACCCAGGTGATGTCGCCTGGGTGCCGCACTGGTTTAGGGATCCTACAATGCAGCACAGAAAAACAGCGTGGGGCGTCCCGGGTGGTGCGGGGGGAGGCCTCGTCAGTAGCGGTCTGTGTCCAGTGTCACATGGCTGACACAACATGTACGACAGGCACCCAGGTGATGTCCAGTAAACTGCCGCACTGGTTTTGGTATCCTACAATGCTGCTCCGAAAATTGGCGTGCGGCGGCCCGGGGGGGGGGGGGGGAGGCGGCGTGAACGGGCCTCCCCAGGTGGCGGCCATCTAGCTGAGTTGCGCTCGCTCTTGCGGCCACAGCGTCTCGCTCACCATGTTGTGGAGTTGCTCCCACTCTTGCAGTGCAGCGATAGGCGGCTGCCACATGGCTGTCAAAATGGCGGACGGCTCTTCGGTTTTGGGCCTGGTCCACTGAAATGGCCCTGGGACACCTTGGAAGTCGGACGCTTGCCTGCTAGGGCTTGGGCTCCATTCTCGAAAAGCGTCCCCTCAGCCGTGAAGATTGTATAAAAGTCTTGGGGGCCCCCGACTCCCGCAGGCTTCCGGTGGGGAGCGGCTGCCATGATTGCTCGCGGAATGACCACGACGGAGCCACGAGATGGTGGTGCTCTCATGCTGACGCCAGCTTCAGTCTGAATGATCCAGAAACAAGGTGGGGCTTTCATCGTTTGGGAAAAAAAATGTTCTAAACCAATGAAAAGTGTTATTTTTAGGTCATATGACCAAGCCTTCCATCTTTAGGAAACCAAAAGTAAAATGAACCAATGAAAAGTTTTATAAACAAGTCACATGACCTGTTCTGCGGCATAGGGCTACAAAAAGCGTAGAAAATCCGTTGGCACGTGAGGCGGCGTCAGTAGCGGACCGATGTGCGAATAGGCTGAAGGCAGCACAACGCGTCGAGATCCGGATGGCACCGAGGTGGTGTCCAGCAAATTGCCGCACTGGTGTGGCCATCCTACAATGCTGCGCCGAAAGACGGCGTGTCCAGCTGAGTTGCGGTCACTGTCAGTAGCGGACCGATGTGCGAATAGGCCGAAGGCAGCACAACGCGTCGAGATGCGGATGGCACCGATGTGGTGTCCAGCAAATTGCCGCACTGGTGTGGCCATCCTACAATGCTGCGCCGAAAGACGGCGTGTCCAGCTGAGTTGCGGTCACTGTCAGTAGCGGACCGATGTGCGAATAGGCCGAAGGCAGCACAACGCGTCGAGATCCGGATGGCACCGAGGTGGTGTCCAGCAAATTGCCGCACTGGTGTGGCCATCCTACAATGCTGCGCCGAAAGACGGCGTGTCCAGCTGAGTTGCGGTCACTGTTGCGGTACAGTGACTCGAACGCACCGAGATCCGGATGGCACCGAGGTGGTGTCCAGCAAATTGCCGCACTGGTGTGGCCATCCTACAATGCTGCGCCGAAAGACGGCGTGTCCAGCTGAATTGCGGTCACTGTTGCGGTACAGTGACTCGAACGCGCCGAGATCCGGATGGCACCGAGGTGGTGTCTAGCAAATTGCCGCACTGGTGTGGCCATCCTACAATGCTGCGCCGAAAGACGGCGTGTCCAGCTGAGTTGCGGTCACTGTTGCGGTACAGTGAGTCGAACGCGCCGAGATCTGGATGGCCAAGTTTCAAGTTTCATCTGGCAGTTTTTCTCCATCCCTCCTGGATCAAAGAAGGTGAATGCTAAATATGCCACCTGCCTCATCTGAACATATGAAGTTAACTTGTATACACTGTGGTGCTATGCTGTCCTATGGCAACATGAGCATCAACATGATGAATACGGCATTCGAAAATCATAAATGCCCTAATGCACCCAAGAAGTAATTTTTTTTTTGCTCCAGTTGAGCCGTTTTCAATGCCTGTTTTTTGTTGTTTCCCCTCCATCAAGAACAAAACAAAAATACAAGGCGCTAAGATCCGAATGGCAAGTCCTGGATGTTGAGTGCCTCAGTTGAGAGTTCTGAGTAGTGCTTGTAAGACTATCTGAAGTTTATTATAAGAATCAGAGTAAGTTGAAGACTGTCTGAAGCTTATTTGCACCTGCTGCAGCTTCACTAGGTCCGGCGGAACTTTTTTCCTTTTCTTTTCTGCTTCTTTTCCTACAATGCGTTTCATCTGAAGACACGACCAGGTCCCTGAATGTGTGCAGGGGGACGCTATTGATTGAATGAAAATGGCGGCTTGACACAAAGCTGACTCAAGTGTTACTGTTGGTGCTATACAGACAAAAATTGGTTTTCAGTTTGTACATTCTTCATGTTTTTTTTTTCCATCCAAGTCTGATTGAGAGTTTGTAGAAAAATGGCTTCAGATTTTCCACATACTACTCTTCAACATTCTTCCTAAATGTAACAATGTGAAACTCACTAGGAGAACGGCTGTTTCTGTTTCCTTTCAAAATGCTGCCACCAATATTTTCTGAATGGAAGACACCATCTTGTAGCATAAAGGGCCGAAAGGGGTTCTGGTCTGGCCGATGGTTGGTGGAGACATTTTGACTATATCTTGGACCTGCCCGGCCTCGCCCAAAATGGCGCCGGTATAAATGGGACTCGTAACTCTTTGCCCGCAAATGTATATCTAGAAAATGTTATTGTAAGTGGCCCTGTCGTATTTTAATTACAAAATGTACGTCCACCGATTCCGCAACTGTTAGACACCTTTGTTCTTGTCACCTAATGGCCCGCTCGTTACGTTCTTCTACAGTGTAAATGTCTCCTCATCATATACGATTTGAGTTTGCTCCGTGGCCGGCCCACGTGGTTATAGGCCCGTATTTGTATACTGACATTTTCACAATAAAGGTTTTTAAAACAAAACACGGTAGTAGTATTTTCATTTGTAAAGTTTTTACTTTTAGTGACTGTTTTCGAATCAGTAAAAGGCAAGTGAAATAAAGCAGTCCAATTACATGACGGATAAAAGGTATAATATGTAGGAACGCAGTAAAGATAAATGGTCAAGGGCAGTTGTGTTTTTCATGTCTGCAACATAAAGTGATCGATAAGAATCTGATAATCAGGCGCATCGGCGACTAAGACAGCAGGTCGAATCTCTTTTACTCAACGGCTCCGTCATGGAAGGAAGAAACGCCCTTTTTCTCGAAAAAGGAATATATTTTACTTGCCAGACAGTTGTAAATTTTCCGGGAAAGTACATTAGCCTGGAATATTATAACATATGTTTGAAAAAAAAATACTGTTCGAAAATAATAAAAAGCGTAATTTTTAGGTCATATGACCAAGCTTTTCATCATTAAATTAACAAAAGTAAAATGAACCAATGAAAAGTTTTATTAACAAGTCACATGACCTGTTATGCTTACGTTACGCGCTGCGCGCCGCGCCTCGGATCACTTCCGGGTGCGCTAACGCGGCGTGTCATAAAACGCATTACGCGACAACGTAGGTCAAGAATATAGTCTAAATGTCTCCACCAACCAGCGTTCAGAACACAACCCCTTTCAGTAGTCCAAAAAGTTCTGTTAAATGACAACAGAGGGGACAGGCAACAAGAACCATCAGTCAAAGAGGGGAGGGCAAGTTCTTCTCTTCCGGGTCATGTTGGGGCGCTACCGGAACTGATCGAATTGGTAGTCTACAGTGTTTCTGGATGTTTCAGACTAAAGCTGGCGTCAGCATGAGACCACTACCATCTCGTAGCTCCGTCGTGGCCATTCCACGAGCAATCATGGCAGCCGCTCCCCACCAGAAGCCTGCGGGAGTCGGAGGCCCCCATGACTTTTGTAGAATCTTCACGGCTGAGGGGACGCTTTTCGAGAATGGGATCCAAGCCCTAGCAGACAAGCGTCCGAGTTCCAAGGTGTCCCAGGGCCATTTTAGTGGACCAGGCCCAAAACCGAAGAGCCGGCCGCCATTTTGAGAGTCCTGTGGCAGCCGCCTATCGCTGCACCGCTAGAGCGGGCGCATCTCAACTACATGGTGAGCGAGACGCTGTAGTCGCAAGAGCGGGCGGAAAACAGCTGAATGGCGGAAGAGGCACAGTGTAGCAAAAGCGGGCGGAATGGCAACTAAAACGATAAAGGGGCGCCTCACTACAGCTTGTCTTCAGGTCAAACGGATTGTGGGACAAGGTCCAGAATTGAAGAGTCATCAAAAGGCAAAAAGTACCGCCGGACCCCGGGAGCCGGCCGCCTATGTCGGGGGCGATCTCAGGCTACACCAGTGCTATAAGACTTGGGGAGGGTGTCGGAGCCAAGCGTCTTCTCCGAGTCCATGGCCATCACAGCGCCCCTCAGGGGCCTCCGTCAAGCTGTTTAGGAAGGTAACATATCATATTGTTTTCTAATGCAGTCAGGTCCACAAACGACACTCACTTACTTTGAGAATAGTGAAGCTGCAGTAGGAGGAAATAAGCTTCAGACAGTGTTACAAGCGCTGCTCAGAACTCTTAACTATGGCACCCAACATCCAGAACTTATGCTATTTGAGAATGGTAGTGACATCGAAGCATCTCGGGGACCAAAACCATTAACGTACTTTCACGTATGAAAATCTTACTTGGGGAGGGGGCAGGAGCGAAGCGCCCCCTCCCAGTCAGCGCCACCACACCGTATGTTGAAAATCTGAAGCCATCGTTCTACAAAGTCAACCAAACTTGGATTGAAAAATCTAGAAAAATGTACAAACTGAAAACCAGTTTTGGTCTGCATAGCATCAGTAACAACGCTTGAGTCAGCTTTGTGTCAAACCGCCATTTTGATTCAACAAAGCACAGGCATTGAAAAAGGCTGAAATTCAGAACTCTAAACTATGGCACCCAACATCCAGGAGCTTGCTATCCGGATCTTGGAGCCTTGTGCTGTTTTCGATCTATTCACACATCGGTCCACTACTGACATCATCTTATAAACCAACGTTATGTAAATAGTTTTTTAATAAAATGTTTTACCCTATTTCTTTGCTGGTGTGTTGTCTATATTTTTAATATTTGCATAGGGTTTGTCATTATTTTGTGCGGGATGGGTGATGGAGCCGAGCTGTCTTGCAGCCCTCATGGTGTGGAGCTCAGTTCATCTCACTATTTTCGTATTTCTCAAGAAGGGTTGTTCCTAATATTTCTATTTTAGCGAGGTCAAAAAGAGATCCAATTAGTGGCCTACTGATTTTGCTCGATTACTTTTATTTTTTTACACGATTTTTCACTATCTGCAAAGACTAAACAGAGTATTGCGACTTTGTGCTTGTTTGTAAATAGAGAATGATCCAAAGAGAACCAATTCTAAAACAGTAAATGCTTGGACAACAATCAATCAAATGGAGAGACAAGGAGGTACGACGGATTACAACGGGGGTAAAGGCCTGCGTTAACTGCCCTTCTGTATCTGCAAAGAGAGAGTACTAACAAAGGCAAAAGAGGGGAGGGGGGGGGGCAGCGTTCAAAGCACATCAGCGTGCATAAATACGAAAATGTTTTTATCTATCACGTACTTGACATTTTAAAGCTTTTCATATTTGCTATTAAAAAACCAATGAAATTCACAGAAAAAACCATAGGTTATAGTGGATATATAGTTAGGAATTTGCATTTACAAAACCTTGAAAATTCAATGAAAAAACCATAGGTTATAGGCCATATATAGTTAGGAATTAGCATTTACAAAACCTTATTTTACTCGCATAAAACCATTGAAATTCCATATATAGTTAGCTAACTATAAGCGCTAACTATATATCGCGCACCCGCAATCCACTGCTGATGATGTCACATATTACATCATTCATGACATGGTCAGTGACATCACTGATGACATCACTGATGACATCTCAAATGACATCACTGATGACAACTCAAATGATATCAATGATGACATCTCAAATGACATCACTGATGACAACTCAAATGACATCACTGATGACATCTCATTTGTCATCACTGATCACATCACTCATGTGATAATACAATGAACCTCTTCAGACTCTAATATAACCTTACATACACTCAGTATAAACAGACACTCACAGACTGTCACTCATCCATGGACTTACTCACACACCTAGTCAGTCATGCAAAGAATCAATCACACCTCCATTTCCTCAACTATACAGTTATACACATCTTACTTATTCAAACATATAATAACACATATTTACTCTCTTATATAATCCCTGATACAAGCTCACAGTGATCGATACAGCCACTCACACATTCACTGGCTCTTATGTTCAGTTATTTATATATCTCAACTCTCACATGTATTGTGTTTTACATACGTACTTACTTGCACATGTAGCAATGAGAAATCCATTCACTCACCAACACACCCATGCACAGTCAACCGCTCATATAGCTGTTTCCACATGCACTCTTGAACTCATACTCCTAGTGAATCAACTGCTTACACATCTATGCACAGAGTCACGCACCTCCCAGCCACCCACACACACACTCAGCCTCCCATTCAAATATTTGGGCAACCAATCAATAACCCATATGGCTACTCTTATAGCTACTGATCAACACAAGCAGCAGTTTACACAACAACAAACATACTGATGCACGAATTAAGACAGTTTAGTCACTGACCCATGCACTCAGTGAGACACATTTAATCACTCACTCATACAGTCAGTCATGCACCTACTAAATTCTTCATCCAGACACTTATACATCCACTCATTCTTCAATATGTGAAACATATTTTAACTTTACAGAAACATACAGTCACTGGATGTTGTAATCAGTGATGTCATCAGTGATGTCACTGACCATGTCATGAATGATGTAATATGTGACATCATCAGCAGTGGATTGCGGGTGCGCGATATATAGTTAGCGCTTATAGTTAGCTAACTATATATGGAATTTCAATGGTTTTATGCGAGTAAAATAAGGTTTTGTAAATGCTAATTCCTAACTATATATGGCCTATAACCTATGGTTTTTTCATTGAATTTTCAAGGTTTTGTAAATGCAAATTCCTAACTATATATCCACTATAACCTATGGTTTTTTCTGTGAATATATATATATATATATATATATATATATATATATATATCCAGCCAAACAAAGTCGCTTTCGGATCCCTGCCGCTTCCAGTGGCGGGCCTCGGATGGGGTAGCGAATCCCTTATTATTAAAGCCAAACACTCTCCTAGTGTAAGAAAGAAATCTGGGCCACTTTGAGTGTTGCAAAGCGTTTTATTTCAAAGAAAAGAAAAGCTGTTTTCTTTGAAATAAAATGCTTTGCAACACTCAAAGTGGCCCGGATTTCTTTCTTACACTAGGAGAGTGTTTGGCTTTAATATATATATATATATATATCAAGGTGCTTCGTCAAGTGGGGGCCGATAAAAAGGGGGGGTCCCAAAATGTGTTTTCCCCATGCAATTTCCCATAGGACCTTTAGCCACAGCTACAGCTTGAACTGCTGAACGGAATTATGCCACATTTGGCAAAGAAGTAGTCCTTAGTTTAGACTTGTGCCCATTGCTTAAATGGTGTCAATCTGTTCAGTAGATACTGAGAAAATTACAGTTAAAATCATTCATCTATCTATGCAAGGAAATCTGTTCTCTCTTTCAAAACCTAATTCAGATTGCTTTTCCACATGGGAAGCTGCATGTTAGTAGCTCCCCATGTGGAACGAGCAATGCAGGCTCCCAAACACGTAGAAGTTGTGCACCAAAGGCGCTGGAGTCACGCACCCTACAGATTATGAGTCATGCATCCAGCTCGTGCACACCAGGAGGCCGCACTGAGCGCTGTGCTCGGTGCATGACTTTTAATTTAACCGTAAAAAAATAGCCCCTATCAGTAATTTCTGATATCCCCGGGGACCCTATCCCCCGGGTCTTATAACAAATTTTGGGGAAGGTGGGGGAGCCACAATGCCCCCATGGTCCGTCTGGCTCCCGCGACCTTCGGGAGCCTGTATTGTTTTTCCACATGGGGAGATGCTAACTTGCATGTGGAAAAGCAATCTGGTTTGGATTTTGAAAGTGAGAATAGATTTCATTGCTGTGTCTTTCAAAATCCAAACAAAATTTGCCATGGGAGGGCGGGAGCCGCGAGACTCCCATCTTCTCATAGCAAACAGCAGTGTCCCGGGGGAAGGCACCCTGGGACACTGCAGGAGCCGCCCTGGGGCGTGGCGGTCCCCAAGGCCCTCAAGGGCTCTAGGCTGCGGGCCAAGCAGTCCACCTCCCACAATACACAAATCCCCAGGGGTGGTGTTTCCCGGTGCTTGAGGGGGGTCGTTGAGGTCCCCACACTTCTAATTTTGCAGGGGGGCCTTGGAACCCCCACAACCAATCATTTTATAGCCAGGGGGGTGGTTCTCAGTCTTGTATAGGAAACAGCAATGTTGAGAAAATCTTCCGATAAGATAACAAAGAATTTTGAAGTCCATTTTTGGCGTTTTTTGCCACTAAGTTTTGTAATGTTGACAACCTCATCTTCCATTTAAATAGGCACAAAGTATTTATTAAAGTTCAATGTGAATCGTGAAACAACACGGTCTAATTGTGATCGATAAAGAATTGAATGAGTTGTGTACTTGTTTTGCTCGTAATGTGCATAGGGACAGATTTACAAGTTCATTGCATTACTATTGCATCACCTTGAAGATGGGAAAAGTGACGCGAAAGTGGCACAAGGGGGTTGTAAATCTGGTACACAATGTTGTGTTTTACTTTGCTTTCCTTTCTGTAATGTAGAGGATCCTGAGTAAATATAATGGTTTCTGTGTAGCCAGTACCTTTGAACCCTACCCCCAAACGGCTTTCTGCCTGTTGCCATATTAACAGTTCATGGAACACTTAAATGAGCACAGAGGTTAGACGTTCACCACACTATGTTGCTAATCAAAACAGTTACTGTGCTGGAGTTTTAAAACCTTTCCATGGGAACCTTTAGTCGTAGCTATAGACTCTGGTAAAGATCTGGTAAAGAGTTAGCCACAGTATTATCCTTCAAATTATAAACATCATTTCTATTTTTAATGTTTTCTAACTATATCATTATCACACAAAATAATAGTGAAATGTCAGAAAAAGAAGACGTATATACTTTTTTAAAATTTACTTTTATTAAAACATTAATAAATAACTGGAATTGTAACTTTAAGATAACAATGTAATAAATAACTAGAAACATAACTTTTAAAAAAACCAATTAAACAAAATGTGATATGGACTCCAATAGAAGTAGGGTAGAAAATCTGCAAAACAAGAAATTAAAATAAGTGTTCAAAATTAATCAATGTGAATAAATGAGGTAAAACACTTGGCGATATTTGGTTATTTGTACGTCTGCAGTGTGCCTGATACATTTCACCTGTCTTATAGGCCCACGTTCAAGAGGTGTCTGTATTGAAGTATCTACTGCATCAGATTTACACTATGGACCAACAGGTCTTTAAAATGATTCAGAGATGAGACAGAATTAGGTGAGAGATCAAGTCATTACGCAGGACAATATTCTTTAGGGCATATTTACAAGACTCTTGTGCCACTTTTGTGTTACTTTTCCCATGTTGAAAGTGGCGCATTATTGGCGCAAGGGGCTTGCAAATTAGCTCTTTTATTTATAATGCATTTAATCGGAGGCATTGTATAGCTAGGCCGCTCTGCTTCCCTTGTGTAAACACTGTGACCAACAGAGTTCACAACTTGAACTCAGCTTTGGTTGTACACGACAGAGTGGACAGCAGCATCCATAACTTTAAAAGAGAAAAAAAATGATGTGAGAGAGAGTGAGAGAGAGAAAGAGAGAAAAAAACGACATTAAAACTGAGAGAGAGAAAGTTATAAATGGAACAGTTAATACTGGAGAAAATAATCGTAGCTCACCTTTTACCTCTGTTGTGTGTCCAAGCACGTGCTGGTTCAAAGTGCACCCTCAAGTTAAGTGATCTGAAAGATAGTATATAGAGTTAGTAATAGCATGGTACATACAACTGCACATGTATATTTTTGCTTTATTTATTTGTTCACTCAGGATAATGTATTTCATCAAGTTCTACTGTTAGGAGGTGTCTGTGCGCTGTTTTTCTTCCAAAGTAGTATATCCCATGCACTCCCACTGCATAGCGGTGAGTTCTTAATATTGCATACCTAGACTGTTGCACCCCATTGACTCGCAGAGTCCGGACTTGAGTGTTTTTCTTGGGAAGTCAAAGGCAGATTTACACGCTCCTTGTGCCACTTTTCTCATGTTAAAAGTGACACAAAAGTGGCGCAAGGGGCTTGTAGATCTGCCCCTCAGACGGTTGAAACCTATCTATTCTCACTGCCCGGAGGTAATTGTACATTTCTACGCAGTGAAGCTGCTGCACCCTATGCACTCTCTTCTTTCACAAATGACTTGTCATTGTTTCGGAAACAAGCTTCTTTGCTCACCTGGTGCCATTAGCGTGATTCAAAGAGGGTGCACTATGTGTCAAAGCAGGCTTCTCAGATGTTGTTACGATGGCCACGCATCATCGACGAATCCACGAACGTAGAGCTTTGTTGGTGTTTTGGGGGGGATGACACCAATTTGTGAAACACAACCTGTAGGATAAAAAGGAAGTTAACATTGTCTGTCATTTGTTTATCAAAGGAGAGAGGAAGTGATGGAGTGACTGAAAATAATATTTGTAGCTCACTTTTCTGTCACCGGTGTGTTTTTCACCACGTGCCGGAACATAATGCACCCTGAAGCTCTACATATAAAATATAGTAAAAGAAAGATGTTATGATTGGTGTTTGTTACTATCTTAATGTGGAGATGAATAACATCGCCCTTTAACACACCTTCCCTCTCGCATTTAAAAACAACTATTTTTATAGTTTATATTCCAGAAGTTTGACCAATTCTAAAAACGTTCCTGCTATTGGAAAAAAAAATGTATTAATGGAATAAGATTCAGTATATAGGACTGCTTTCGTCTAAATTGCTGCGTCGGTTTTTTATATCCAGTCTGCTGCAGCCCATCGACTCCCTCCGATGCGAACCCAGGCCTCACTGCTCACCTTTTCGTGGACAGGACACCTTCTACATCATGCAGTCCCGCTCTGCCACCAAGAAGTCTAACATATGGTGCCAAGTCTTTATATCAGTATGGCTAACAACATACTCCTGCTCCCATCATCATCGCAGGTTCCTCACCCGCTCAGTCGTTCCGGTATCACCAGCTCAGTGACCAAAGAGGCCACGCACGTAGTAGTGGGCCCTTGTACTCGGTAGCTCGGGCCTACATGAGGCGTCCAAACCACTAGGACGGGCCATCATACCGCTTACGATGGGAGCAACTCTAAAATGGCGTACAGCACGTGCTCCCCGTCTTTTTTATTGGTAGGGTCACATGTGTAGTGACGCATGCGCTGGATGGGTGTGGTGTGGGTGTATACCAGCTATGAGGGAGTGTGTGTGTGTGCGGTTCTGACAACTAGACCTGGAACTAAGAAATCACTACAATGGAAATCTGGGCAATGTTTTGTTTTTGTTTTTTCCTGGTAGCGTAAGTGGAGTGGTCTGGCCTGACTTATACCAGTGCTGCGCGAGGCTCTGAACCATAATTCCAGAGCTATTGGCGTAATCCCGTTGTGAGCTATATGAGAAATCAAGAGATTTAGGTGTCCATTTTGTAGTGCTGACGTCACCCGGGTCTTAAAAGCAAATGTGTCATTATAACTGAAAAGTTCCACAACTTGACCAACATGGAAGGTATGCGGTATCACTGACTCTATATTCGTTCATAGTTCCAGACATAAAAGATGGTGGACATGACGCATTTCTGCGATTATGAATGTTTGTTGTACATTCAGTGGACTGTTGTAGCTGTAGTATTACAGGGCTGTGAAAGGTTTCAGTTGCAGTTTTTGGCCCATGAAGGGCAGCTAATATATATACGTATGTGGTTATTTAGGTACACTGTAGAACTTGGTGCTGGAAATCAGTGTTCGAGGCTCGGAGTCGCGTCCACATCCTGTTATTGCAGAGTAATGACGTAATGTACGCTTGCCTGAAAATGTATTGTGAATACGGTGCTCATGTAAATTGCTCATATAGTCAAAGTCAAAAGATCTTTATTCGGATTCAACATCCATAAAAGTACATAAAATCTGAGCATCATAGAATATCGTAAAGGATACCAAGTCCAGTGCACTTACATGAAAAATTAATAAAATCACATAATAAAATCATCTGACTCATCATAGTGTGTTGTCGGCTATGCAGGTATGGTCCGGCTTATGAAAAACGCAGCACACTGCCTTTATGTAGTTCAATAAGTGATTTAATGTTTAGCCACACAACCAGGGGTTCAAAGAATTGAGGAATATTCCTTTGAGTCAGGAGGGATACAACAATAACGGACACAGTCTCTTCTTGTAGGGTTGTCCTTCCAAGTGACAGTCTTTACATAGGACTCCGACGGTTTCGTGAAGTCTGCAGGAAATGATGACAGGGCTCAGCAGGAATTGTTCCCGGCTTACAAAGAAAGAAAGAAAAACAAAGCACCCTGATTACTGGCTATTCTGAGGCACTATAACGTGAGAGAGGGGAACGGGGAGTGAGGGATTCACCCGGGACCGACACCACGTGACTTCCTCTAATACAACGGATAGAGCGATACGTGATAAAGGCTGCGTGAGCTTCGGGAATGAAGACCTATACAAAGTACGAAAGCCAGGCCACATTACCTCCTTCAGTCCTCCCCTACCCCGTGTCCACCCGTGAAGCAAACAGCCCCTTTAGCCTCCCCGTACCTTGTCTAGTCACACTTCTCCAGAAGTGCGGCGGGCGGCTCGTAGAAACGGTGGCCTCCTGGCACTCCTTCTCGGCTGGGCTGTCCATCGTCTGCTTCTTCTTCGCGGCGTTTCTCCAAGCTGCTCGGCATCGCCTCGCTGTCTCCACCCGGCTTTCGCGGCGTCTTCTTCCTGTAGGCAGGTTTTCACCGCTGTCTCCTTCACGGATTGGGCACAGGGCGGTGACGTCACGGTTGGTGAGTCCTCCTTCGGGAAAGCCCAGGCCACGTTAAAGGGGCCGCAGGCATCCTGTCCACGGGGCGAAACGAAGAATTATTAAAGTCCATGTCACGTCCAGCAGCAGCACCGTGACAGACCCCACCCCCGGGATTTTCCCGATCGGGGGAAAGAGGAAAACGTGACAAAATGTCAGCATTGCCCTGCTGTACACCTTTCCGGTGACGGACCTCCATCCTGAAAGGCTGGAGCGCTAGGAACCACCGAAGTATACGCTCATTGTGGCCACGATTCCTTTGTAGCCATGTCAAAGGGGCATGGTCCGTATATAAGATAAAGGGCCTGCCTTCCAAATAATACCTGAGCTTGTCAACTCCCCATCGAACCGCCAAACACTCCTTCTCGATGGTGGAATACGCCATTTCTCTGGGGAACAGTTTTCGACTGATGTAGAGGATGGGCTTTTCAACACCTTCGGAGTTCTCCTGTGAGAGAACAGCCCCGATCCCTACACCAGAGGCGTCCATTTGAAGAATAAAGGGCTTGGAGAAATCTGGTGATATCAACACTGGGGCGGAGGTGAGGAAGGTTTTCAACGTGTGAAAGGCTCCTAACTCTTTTTCAGAGGGGGCTGGCAACTTGGGAGACAAATGGTTTTTCTTGAGGAGATCAGTGAGTGGACTGGCTATTTCCGCAAATTGGCCGATAAACCATCTATAATAGCCCACTAAACCCAAAAATGCTCTTAGGTCTTGTTTGGTTTTGGGATAAGGTACATTCAGGATAGCTTTCACCTTTTCGGTTTGGGGTTCGATCAAACCATCACCCAAGAGGTAACCTAGGTATTTTACCTTGCGAAATGCAATCCTTGATTTTTTTGCGTTAATGTGAAATCCAGTACCCCGAAGACTGGCAAGGATCTTTTCAAGGTGTTCGAGGTGTTCCGGCAAGGTTTTACTAAAGACGACAATATCGTCTAAGTATGCGGAAGAGTATTGATGGTGCATGGATAGTACCGTGTCCATGGCCCTTTGAAAAGTCGCCGGGGCGCCATGTAGGCCAAAGGGGAGCACGGTAAAGTGGAAGTGTCCGTAAGGAGTGGAGAAGGCAGTCTTCTCCTGAACTTCCGGAGCTAGAGGAATTTGCCAATATCCCTTGGTGAGGTCAATAGTAGTGATATAATGAGCCTCACCAAGACGTTCTAGCAATTCGTCCACTCTAGGAAGTGGATATGCATCTTGCTTGGACACTCTATTTACTGCACGGAAATCGATACAAAATCGAATGCTACCGTCCGGCTTTGGCACCAAAACCACTGGCGAAGACCAGTTACTGTGCGATGGTACTATCACCCCAGAGCGTAACATTTGATCGACTTCATTTTTAAAGGCTTGTCTCCTAGCTTCAGGTATTCGATAGGGTTTTTGTTTTACCACAACACCTGGGTCTGTGGGAATGGTATGTACCGCTATCTGGGTCCTTCCTGGTTGGTCTGAAAAGACATCCTTATACCTAAGCAACAGAGAAAGGACGTCCTCCTTTTCTTGTGGGGTGAGGTCGGGGTTTACAGGGGTGTCGTGTACCGTGTGAACGACCGTGTTGATGGTATGAACCGGTTGTGGAGGTTTACCCAACCACTTTTTCAGGAGGTTGATATGGTACATTTGGGTTCTGTTTTTCGACAACTGTAAAATATAGGTGGTTCTCCCTATCTTCTTGATTATTTGAAAGGGACCTTGCCACTCTTTTTTTAATTTATGAGTAGACGTGGGGAGTAAAACTAAGGCCCAATCCCCAACATCTAACTCTCTCCATTTTTTTCCTTTATCATAAAACACTTTTTGTTTCACCTGAGCTATAGCTAGATTGTCGTGGGCTAGAGTTCTCAGTTTATGGAGTCTGGACTGTAGCTGTCGGGTATAATCTAACAGGGCTTCTGCTTCTTGTGCTCCTTCTTTTTCCCAGCTGTCCTTAGTTATTTCTAGTAAGGACAGGGGGGTACGTCCGAACAATAATTCGAACGGGGACGTACCTAGGCTGGCTTGTTTCTGACTACGGAGGACAAAAAGAGCTAGGGGTAACAGTTGGTCCCAATTTCTACCATCCCCAGACAGGAGTTTTTTTAGGGTGAGTTTCAAGCTCCCGTTGTAACGTTCTACAAGCCCGTCTGTCTGAGGGTGGTAGACTGAAGTTTTGATGTGGTTGATCCTAAGTTGTTGACAGACCTGCTTCATCAGCCTAGACACAAAAGGAGTCCCCTGGTCGGTAATTATCTCCCGGGGAAATCCCATTCAGGAAAAGACCTCAACCAACCGTTGAGCTATGGCGGATGAGGTAGCAGCCTGGAGGGGAAACGCCTCTGGATAACGGGTGGCGTAATCAACCAACACCAACGCGTATTGATGTCCTCTTGTTGACTTGGGTAAGGGAGCTATCAAGTCTATACCCACCCTATCAAAAGGTTTTCCAATAATGGGAAGGGGAGTCAGTGGTACTGCCGGGGGAATGTAGGGGTTACGCCTTTGACAAATCTGACATTCCTGGCAGTATCGCTGGACTTGTGCATAAACTCCCGGCCAGAAAAAGTGTTGAAGAATGGCCTGCCCTGTTTTCTCTGCTCCTGAATGTCCTGCTAACAGATGAGCATGTGCAAAGAACAGAATCTGGTTTCTGAAATCCGTAGGGACCAACAGTTGGGGTACCGCGTCAGGTTTTGCTAGGCGATATAACAACCCATTCTGTTCTTCAAAAGTGGGGTAGGACCTAGTTAAGGGATCCTGACCTGAACGAGCTGTTTGCCATGCATTGGTAAGACTAGCATCGTTTAACTGTGCTGTTCTAAAGTGTGTATCCCTAGCCCAGGGTTCTGAGACCAGGAGGGAGTTGTTGGGAGGTTGTTTGACAGCGTCTCTTATAAGAGAAAGGAACCCTGGATTATCAGTGCCTATAATAACTGGCTCAGGCAACTCATCTAAGACCCCAACCACCAACTCGGTTGTGACTCCTGAAGAACTACAAAGGGAAATTTTGGCTAACGGATACTCCTTGACGTCCCCATGGACACACCTTATATGAAAAGACTTCCCTGCCAGAAGACAAGAAGGGTTTACATATTCTTTTCTAACTACAGCCTGTCGACACCCAGAGTCAAGCAGGGCCCTAGCTATTTTCCCGTTGATGTCTACACTCACATAAAAAAACTGGCCCTGTCTCCTGGGCATACAGGAGGGAGCGGGGAACGTAGCTCACATCCATGGGTTCTTCTTCTTTTACCTTTTTCTTCCTACAATAACGTGCTATATGCCCCCATTCCCCACAATCATAACACTGTGGGCCAGAAGTCAGTGGTATCTCAGGTCTAGGGAGAAGAGGACGCGGAGGTTCTACTGGAGGTTTTCCTATTTTCTTCTCGAGTTTTCCTAGGACTGGGCGGTTGGGTTTTTCAGGTTCCTTTATGGGGGGTCGGCCCTGGGCATGAGCATAGCTTGTGGCCATTTCTATGGCATGCTCAAGAGTCAGTCCAGCGTGTTGTTTTAGCCATCGCTGTGTTCCATAGGGTAGAGCCTCCAGGAACTGCTCGAGATAAATTTTATTCATGACTTCGTCCATACTTGACTCTTGAGGTTTCAGCCACAAATCAGCTGCTGCTGTTAGTCGATAGAATAAAGTTTTGGGGAGATCTCCAGGGCTCCCTCTTTCTTGTCGAAATTTCAGCCTGTGTGTTTCTTCATCAACTCCCAGCCGGTCTAAGATGTACTGTTTCACTAGTCCATAGGCAACCGTACCATCTTAATTCACCATTTGATACGCTGCTTGCGCTTCTCCAGTTAAAAGGGGGGCAAGATAGAATGGCCATCTCTCCCCGGGCCAGGCACTGGCTCTAGCAGCCCTTTCAAAGTTCAGAAAGAAGGCTAAGGGATCTTCCCCTGAAACACACTTTTGCAGTGGAACGACAGTTCCTGGGGGAGGGGCGGTGGGTTTGCCTTGTCCCAGTACTGCCATTAAATGGTTTTGTCCTTCAGCCAGTTTAATGAGGTTGTCGGTTTGATTTTGCATAGCAGACGTGAACGTGGCGCGGTCTGCTTTGGCTTGCGCTGATGTTTGCCCGATGGCCCACTCTAGCTTATCTTGATCCTCCTTCATCTGTTGGATTAGTGCTTCCATCTTGTATCAGATGGTGGTTCAAATGCTCCTGGCTGGCTCGCAAATTGTCGGCTATGCAGGTATGGTCCGGCTTATGAAAAACGCAGCACACTGCCTTTATGTAGTTCAACAAGTGATTTAATGTTTAGCCACTGAGGAATATTCCTTTGAGTCAGGAGGGATACAACAATAACGGACACAGTCTCTTCTTGTAGGGTTGTCCTTCCAAGTGACAGTCTTTACATAGGACTCCAACGGTTTCGTGAAGTCTTCAGGAAATGATGACAGGGCTCAGCAGGAATTGTTCCCGGCATAAAAAGAAAGAAAGAAAAACAAAGGACCCTGATTACTGGCTATTCTGAGGGACTATAACGTGAGAGAGGAAAACGGGGAGTGAGGGATTCACCAGGGACCGACACCACGTGACTTCCTCTAATACAACGGATAGAGCGATACGTGATAAAGGCTGCGTGAGCTTCGGGAATGAAGACCTATACAAAGTACGAAAGTCAGGCCCCGTGACCTCCCTCAGTCCTCCCTTACCCAGTGTCCGCCCGTGAAGCAAACAGCCCCTTTAGCCGCCCCCGTACCTTGTCTAGCCACACTTCTCTAGAAGTGCGGTGGGGCGGCTCGTAGAAACGGTGGCCTCCTGGCACTCCTTCTCGGCTGGGCTGTCCGTCGTCTGCTTCTTCTTCCCGGCGTTTCTCCAACTGCTCGGCGTCTCCTCGCTCTGTCTCCACCCGGCTTTCGCGGCGTCTTCTTCGTGTAGGCAGGTTTTCACCGCTGTCTCCTTCAAGGATTGGGCACAGGGCAGTGACGTCATGGTTGGTGAGTCCTCCTCCGGTAAAGCCCAGGCCACGTTAAAGGGGCCGCAGACATCCTGTCCACAGGGCGGAAACGAAGAATTATTAAAGTCCATGTCACGTCCAGCAGCAGCCCCGTGACATGTGTATATACAATTAACTTCAAAAATAGAATTGTCAGTAGTTTTTTCAATTCACATTAAGAGGAAACTACGATTAGCAACTCTTCAAAAGATCATTTCTGTAGTATGTGCAAAATACAATTATTTGTGCAAAGTGAGGCAATGTGCAAAATCAGCAATTCACAGTAAAAAACTTTTCATGGCAAGTTCAATGACACTCTTGAGCGGACTGCCGATTTAGGAAAGCAACTGACTCTAAAAATTACTTTGTCACAGCTTAACCTTAATAAATCTTCAAATGCTAATTCAAAGTCGAGTTGGTCAGTTTTGCGGAAATATGGCATTAAAAAATGTTTGGTATATTTAACATGAAAACCACAAAAAAGTGTTGCTGATATAGTTTTGAGTTGATTTTGCACAATATAAATAGGCTAAACAAAAAAAAAGGAGGAATAGCCTACACTTACTGTCACAGATAAGATGGTTGCATACGCTATTTATAGCACAATATAATGTGGCAGGGCAGAGGAGCAGCATTTTACAAACACAATAAATACACAAATAGATAGTTGAAGTGGGTACGGGCAAGTGTGCTTGACTCCATTTTATTACGTTGTTGTTGGTAACAAGTAGAATAGTAATCATTATGTCATATACAGATATTTAATCATAAACGGTTTATGACTTCTGTCTGTTGTACAAAGGTAGGAGCATTGTATGTGAAATAATACACAGAAGATTCTATTGTAAAGAATTCATGAGTTGTGGTGCACTGAGGTAGGGGCGGTTTATGTGGATCCTGCAATGATGCATGGTCCAGACAGATGGCACTGGTAAAAATGTGTTTTGACTATAGAATTTTGCCTTAACAAGGGCATGTGGCAATTATTTACGGTGTACTGAGTTAGTGGTACGTCTGGTGTTTATCATGTGCTCACCCTGCAATGATGCGTGGTCTGAGCGGGCTGCACTGAAATCATTCACTATTGCATACTGGATTATATGAACTTTGAGGGGGGAAAACAAAAACTAGCATCAATGGTTATCAATTGCTGTGCAAACTAGGTGTACTGATTGCTCCCCATAACAAATTAAACGATTCCACTTCACGCAGTGCATGCTAACTTTCAAAAATTGGGGACGTATGTCTGGTGGCAATGTTGAAGGTGATACCCCAGAGGTACTTGGTATTGGCGGTGGTGGAGGTAAATTTTGGCGCAATCTTCTACATTCTTTGTTATCATAGTTCACACGATGCAGCGATTGAAGGTGCTTGCACATACTAGCAGTGCAACAGCACTATTTTTTTTTCTGCTTTAAATAAATCGAGGCTGAATTTAACGCTGTCTCTAGTGTTGATGAAAAGGTAAATTCAAGTTGTGAACTCTACTGTGCACAGTGTACATCAAAGCTATTAGTCAGTACAGTTATGGAACAATGCTTTTTTTAACTTATTTTAACAAAATCTGAATGCATACAGTATAATTCTCTCTGCATTAAATAAATCAAGGTTTAATTTCCTAATGTCTATAGTGTAGATGCAAAGGTGAATTCAAGTTATAAATCCTGCTGTCCGCAGTGTGGATCTTAGGATGGAGTGCATCGTCTGGAATTATGATTGAAGTGGAAGATAGAACATGGACTGTGCATTTTATTATTCAACTAAATCTATAAGTGATATAAACATGTTTTTGAAGGAAGCATACTAAAGGGATATTGTGCAGGGTTTGATAGGTGTTATACTTAGTTTGGTTTCCACTGAGTTAGTGGTACCTGAAACAACGAGGTTCTGCGGACATTGCAATGATGTGTGGTCTGGGCAGGCCATACTGATAGTAATGTTTTTTGTCTTGTGAATTCTGGTTTAATAAGGCCATGTGGTGGTTTTGTGTAGGTATGAGGGACATTACTTTGTTTTGTACTGCACTTTATAAATAATGAATGAAGAATCAGTTAAATTCTGCCTGAATACGGACATGTGGTGATGAATTATGGTGCACTTAGTAGTACCTTTGGGACTGAGCGTGTACGTAACCTGCGATGATGCGTGGTCCGGATAGGCTGCACTGGGGATAATGTTTTTGGACTAAATAATTTTGCCTTATTAAAGCCTTTTGGTGATTATTTATGGTGTACTGAGTTAGTGGTAAGTCTGGTGTTTAGCTTGTGCTCACCCTGCGATGATGCGTGGTCTGAGCGGGCTGCACTCAAAGCATTGACTGTTGCATACTGGACTGTATGTACTTTGAGGGGTAAAAAATGTACAGTCGATGTTTATGAATTCTTCAGCAACAAAATGATCAGAATCAGATGATTCTTCCAGTGGTGTGTCAATTTTTGTCTCAAAAAAAAAAATTCAGGTTTCCCATGAAGAAAAAGTGAGGTTCAAATTGTGACCTATGCTATTAACAGTGTAGACTATCATTAGGTGTACCTTTGCACTTGCAGCTTGAAATTTATTATTCAAGTAAATCTATAAGTTATATAAAATAAATTGTTAAAGGAAGAATAATAAAGGGATATTGTATAGGGTTTGATAAATGTTATACTTAGTTTGGTATTGTATTCTGAAAATAATATATCAACAGTGTAATTAATTGTGAGCTCTGATGACCGCAGTGTAGGCAGGAGGCAGTGGTTAGCAAGGGCCCACGACCACGTGGCATTGATTAGAGCTGCACAGTATTGGTAATTTAGTGTGTGTGCAGCCAGCGATGATAAGTGGTGCACAGAGTTAGTGGCACCTGAAGCAACAAAGTTCTGTGGAGCCTGCGATGATCCGTGTTCTGAGCAGGACGCACTGGTAACAAAGTCTTTTAAATCAAGTTTTCTTATAAATATTGGTTCTCCTTTCACGAGAGTAAGTTGCAGTAGATCTCCAAAAACTATGATATATTTTCTTCCAAATAAGGCATTTGACTCAAAACGGTAACATGGCGATGATTTTTGGTGCACTGAGTTAGTAGTACCTTTGGCGCTTAGTAATTGAAGTAATATCTTTTGTCGATTGAATTCTGCATGAATTCCATTTAAAAGTGATAGTATGCCTCATTGCTGACATAAAACTATTCACTCTTCTTTGCGATGATTTATGGTGCACTGAGTTAGTAGTAACCTTGGTGCTGAGCTTGTACGTACCCTGCGATAATGAGTGGTAAAGGGGGGCTGTATTCGGACAAATGTATTTTTTTCTATTGAATTCTGCCTGAATACGGCCTCGTGGCGATGAATTATGGTGCAGTGAGTTACTGCTACTTTTGGCACTGAGCGTGTACGTAACCTGCGATGATGCGTGGTCCGGGCAGGCTGCACTGGGAACAAAGTTTTTGCCTAGTAGATTCTGCTTTAACAAGGCCATGTGGAGATATCTTGTGGTGCAGTGAGTTAGTGATACATGAAGAACTCAGCGTGTGCGCACCCTGCGATGATTTGTGGTTTGGGCGGGTTGCACTGGTACAATGTCGCTTGGCTATTGGAATGCGTCATGTGCAATCACCATTCCACTTGAATCAAGAGCCCTCACAATGTAGATCGAAGACAGTTGTCAGCACAGATATCGATGAATGATTTTTGTGACATGTGTAAAAAAAAATCTGAACACATACAGTAGAATTGTCTCTAAATTACATATATCAAGACTGAATTCCCTACTGTCCGTAGTGTAGATGGAAAGCTGAATTCAAGTTGTGAACCCTGCTGTCTGAAGAGTACATTTATGGCAGTAGTCCACAGAAACATCGACGAATGCTTTTTTGTCACATACGTTGACAGAATCTGATGACACAGTAGAATTGTCTCTGCCTTAAATAAATCGAGAATTAATTTAATGTTGTCTGTAGTGCTGATGCTCTTCTGGTATCAAGTAGTGAACTCTGTTGATCGCAGTGTACATTTGAAGGCAGTACTTAGTGCAGACATTTTGGATGTTTTTTGTGGCATGCATTAACAAAATTGTCTCTGCCTTACATAAATCAAGGCTAACTGAAATGCTGTCCGTAATTGTCTCTGCATTAAATAAATGAAGGCTGAATTTCCTACTGTTCAACCTTTTGACAAAATCTGAGGACATAGTACAATTGTCTCTGCTTTAAATACATCGAAACTGAGTGAATTCAATGTTTTCTGAAGTGCTGATGCGCAACTGGTATCAAGTTGTCAATTCTACTGATCGCAGAGTAGATGAAGGCAGTACACAGCACAGATACCAACGATAAATTCAGATCAAAAGTTGAATTGAAGTTGTAAACCCTGCTGTCCGCAGTGTAGATCAAAGTCAGTAGGTGATACAGACATAAGTCTGCGGTGTTGTGGCGCTGAGTTCACAATGGGCCTGTATCGAGGAGGCATGCGGTCATGGCAGCAGCCACGTGGCAGGGTGTGGACCTTCGCTGCGGCGCAGTCTCTCCTCTTTGTAGAAGTGAACGACGCCCAAGGCATAGCCTAATTATTTATAGTCTTACGTTGATGTTGTTTACGTTGGACTAGTCCACTCCGCTTTTGTTTTATTTTAAAGGGGGGGGTGAACACAGCTAAATGACCCAAATATTCCCCAGTGTCTGAGATAGTATGGTTGTGTTTTGTTAGGAACCGCTGCACTCCTTAGGGTGAAAAATGATAATTAAACTGAGTAAGGTCAGTGGTCTAGTTTATAGGTGCTTAGGAGGTCACCTTCCTGGTCCAAAAGGTGCATATAGAATAAGGACAGTGTGAGCCTTACAGGAGGTAAGGACGAATCCTAGGCACTCTGATAGGCACCTTAGTGCGTGAATATGTTCAATAAAGTTTTGAATTCAAGGTTGAGCGTAATTTGAGATTGGTTTATTTCAACAATCCTTGTTCATAATGGTATTCAGTTGATCACAATTCAATATTTCATCAGTCATATTCTAGTCATATGATCCATGAATTTATACTTTTACATTTCTTGTGAGGTTATACATTCAAGGCAGTCCCCGATGCATTTCGTGCTGCGAAGCACTTCTTCAGGGGGAATCTAAAAGGTAAAAGGAAACCATATGTAGGGCGCTGATACAGGAGTCCCAAAGACACAGTGTGAATAACTAAGCTAAACAATGGTGAATGGTAAATGGTACCGAGCTTTAACTGTGCAAGAGGATGAAAACCCAGTGTGGGTTCATCTTAGGTTAGTGGAAAGGGACGTGAGTGATAGGACGATACAAACGTAAAGATAGCATGCCAACATATTGTGTAAAAAGATAGTAGTCCAAGGTAAATGTTAAAAGGTCGGGGGGGATGAAGGAAAACAACGGTGTTCGAAAATAGACATAGTGATTGGTAGACACGTGAAAGAGCGCTGTGAGAAAGTAAAGTACCCCAAAATTTTTTTACCCGAGTTGTAAACATGTGGGGTTGAAAAAGCGACGGTGCAATGAATATAAGTGATAGCTTAAACCGGTCCGAGAACGCGAAAGAAAAGGCAAGGCTCTTACCGAGTATGTGAAAGGTTAGACTTATTCCGCAAGGTAATCCAAGTGAACTCCGGGCTCAAATTCGAGAACCCGGAAGACGCCACGCATGCGCGTAAGATGGGGTTAAGAGCGCATGGAGTCGAGAGAGAGAGGACAGACTCGGTTAGAGTGATACTGAGAAACGCGAGTGACAAAGAGAGTGCACAAATATAGTCACAAATAAATATGGGAAAGAATGGTAAATATAAACAGAGATTTATGCAAGTATATGAATTAATGATCAAAAAATGACAATCACCGTGAAGCGCAAACTGGAAACATGTACAGTAAGGAGGGAAATAATAAAGAAACAAAAAAATAGTGTAGGTTAAAAAAGTGGCATGTATGAAAAACAAAATAACAATAAACATAATGTAAGAGATAAAAGAATGGAAAAATGCAAAGAACAGGGGAAAAGGTCACAGATGGGAATAGAATAAGGCAAATATACACAAAGAGCAAATATACATAAAGGGTATCAATCAAATTAGCACATCATTTCACAGATAGAATCGATAAGATACCAGAACAGTTTTTTAAAGGTAACAGCTGTATTCTAATCTGTCATTAAGCCCTTTTGGATGCATCGCTAGAAGACGGTGTATCCAATATAATTCACGGCGTAGCAAGTTTTTATTATTGTCTATGTGAGGATATTTGTCCACTACTTCCAAAATAAGGAAGCGAATTTGGCTGGGATTGTGTCCCTGTTGCACAAAATGAGCTGCTACACAAGATTTGAGGTTTTTGGTGCGTATGTTGCTACGGTGCTCCGTCAATCTTATTTTGATTTTCCTTTCAGTTTTACCTACATATGGTAGGCCACACGGGCATTTCAGCATATATATGACGTTAGTTGAGTCACAGGTGGCATTTACTTTGAGACGGATGGGCGTCCCTTGAGTAGGGTGTGATAGACAATTTCCTGAAATGATACTGCTGCAATGGCCACAGTTGTGGCATGGTATAGTGCCTTTGTAGGTAATTTGTTTTTGGGTTGAAGATTGCTTTAACATGGACGCAATATTTTTAGAGCGTTGGTGTGCAAAAATTGGTGGGTGGTCGAATATCTTATTGAAATCCGTTTCAAGTTGTAGCATTTGCCAGTGCCTGCGAATAGATTGTTTGATTTTTAAGGATTGTGTTGAATATTTTGAGACAAATACAGCACGAGTGTCTGATTCTGAAAACTCATGCAATATATCTTACATCACAGCTACTTCAAAGCATCGACCGGCAAATTCTACCAACAGTTATCAGGAGTCGCCATGGGCAACTGTGCGGCTCCTGCATATGCAAATCTGTTCATGTACTCATTCGAGACCAAACATGTATTGAATCACCAATTGTGGCAACCACACATACACGCCTATCACCGATACATTGATGACATTTTCCTAGTGTGGACAGGCAATGAGATCCAACTCCATCAAGCCATCAATTATCTCAACCATGTAGATGACCGCATTCAATTCACTTACAGTTTTGATTCTAAATCCATATCTTTCCTGGATGTACAAATCACATTAACCAACAACCAATTTGTCACTTCAATCTACACAAAAGCCACTGACCGAAACAACTACTTGCATTATAAGAGTTTCCACCAACCTAGCTTGAAACGAAACCTGCCATACTCGCAACTCTTGCGGGCTAAAAGAATTGCATCTACCCCTGAAAATTTTGACTATAACAGTTCTCCCATCATCACAAAATTCAGACAACGGGGTTACCCAGAGGAAATCACAGAAACAGCCAAAATCAGAGTCTTGAATAAATCCAGACAGGACCTATTAAAACCCAGAGAACAACCCTCAGAATCAGACACTCGTGCTGTATTTGTCTCAAAATATTCAACACAATCCTTAAAAATCAAACAATCTATTCGCAGGCACTGGCAAATGCTACAACTTGAAACGGATTTCAATAAGATATTCGACCACCCACCAATTTTTGCACACCAACGCTCTAAAAATATTGCGTCCATGTTAAAGCAATCTTCAACCCAAAAACAAATTACCTACAAAGGCACTATACCATGCCACAACTGTGGCCATTGCAGCAGTATCATTTCAGGAAATTGTCTATCACACCCTACTCAAGGGACGCCCATCCGTCTCAAAGTAAATGCCACCTGTGACTCAACTAACGTCATATATATGCTGAAATGCCCGTGTGGCCTACCATATGTAGGTAAAACTGAAAGGAAAATCAAAATAAGATTGACGGAGCACCGTAGCAACATACGCACCAAAAACCTCAAATCTTGTGTAGCAGCTCATTTTGTGCAACAGGGACACAATCCCAGCCAAATTCGCTTCCTTATTTTGGAAGTAGTGGACAAATATCCTCACATAGACAATAATAAAAACTTGCTACGCCGTGAATTATATTGGATACACCGTCTTCTAGCGATGCATCCAAAAGGGCTTAATGACAGATTAGAATACAGCTGTTACCTTTAAAAAACTGTTCTGGTATCTTATCGATTCTATCTGTGAAATGATGTGCTAATTTGATTGATACCCTTTATGTATATTTGCTCTTTGTGTATATTTGCCTTATTCTATTCCCATCTGTGACCTTTTCCCCTGTTCTTTGCATTTTTCCATTCTTTTATCTCTTACATTATGTTTATTGTTATTTTGTTTTTCATACATGCCACTTTTTTAACCTACACTATTTTTTTGTTTCTTTATTATTTCCCTCCTTACTGTACATGTTTCCAGTTTGCGCTTCACGGTGATTGTCATTTTTTGATCATTAATTCATATACTTGCATAAATCTCTGTTTATATTTACCATTCTTTCCCATATTTATTTGTGACTATATTTGTGCACTCTCTTTTTCACTCGCGTTTCTCAGTATCACTCTAACCGAGTCTGTCCTCTCTCTCTCGACTCCATGCGCTCTTAACCCCATCTTACGCGCATGCGTGGCGTCTTCCGGGTTCTCGAATTTGAGCCCGGAGTTCACTTGGATTACCTTGCGGAATAAGTCTAACCTTTCACATACTCGGTAAGAGCCTTGCCTTTTCTTTCGCGTTCTCGGACCGGTTTAAGCTATCACTTATATTCATTGCACCGTCGCTTTTTCAACCCCACATGTTTACAACTCGGGTAAAAATTTTTTGGGGTACTTTACTTTCTCACAGCGCTCTTTCACGTGTCTACCAATCACTATGTCTATTTTCGAACACCGTTGTTTTCCTTCATCCCCCCCGACCTTTTAACATTTACCTTGGACTACTATCTTTTTACACAATATGTTGGCATGCTATCTTTACGTTTGTATCGTCCTATCACTCACGTCCCTTTCCACTAACCTAAGATGAACCCACACTGGGTTTTCATCCTCTTGCACAGTTAAAGCTCGGTACCATTTACCATTCACCATTGTTTAGCTTAGTTATTCACACTGTGTCTTTGGGACTCCTGTATCAGCGCCCTACATATGGTTTCCTTTTACCTTTTAGATTCCCCCTGAAGAAGTGCTTCGCAGCACGAAATGCATCGGGGACTGCCTTGAATGTATAACCTCACAAGAAATGTAAAAATATAAATTCATGGATCATATGACTAGAATATGACTGATGAAATATTGAATTGTGATCAACTGAATACCATTATGAACAAGGATTGTTGAAATAAACCAATCTCAAATTACGCTCAACCTTGAATTCAAAACTTTATTGAACATATTCACGCACTAAGGTGCCTATCAGAGTGCCTAGGATTCGTCCTTACCTCCTGTAAGGCTCACACTGTCCTTATAGTATGGTTGTGTTCACAATTCAGTACACTACATGTATCAATGGTATATCTACCACTGAAAAGTTTTTGGTTTGTATAGTGAATGTATAGTATTTCACCGGTAGTCTTAGCGTTGTGTACATTATTGTTGATGTTCGAGTTCTTCCCCTTATACATACTTGGTTGCCACATCTCTGTAGATTGAGCTAGTGTACTGTTGAGGGGATATATTATTTTGGAAAGGTCTGTTGTCCTGTTTTGCGCTGCCTCTGAGGTAGTAGGGGGTAAGGGTTCTGGGAGGGTAGTTGTGGTGGTGGTGGCGTTGGGTATTGTGATTTTCTTTGGTGTCGGAAGTGTATAATTAGAACCTCTATCACATATTGATCTTTAAATATGGGTGTGAGTTGGATGTAATTCATGCAGTACATAGTCGACGTTCTTACATTAGTTAAATGTTGATGTTAATTTGTTAGTGGTAAGTAGAACTATTGCCTGATTTTTTAGGTAGCATTGCGGATCTGGTTTCTTGTTCAAAATTTGGGGAAGTGGTCAACATTATATAAGTAGGAATTGTCATTTCAAAAACCTTTGAAATTCACTGAAAAAAACATTGGTTTCAGGCAGGTTTATAGTTAGGAATTATCATTTAAAAAACCTTTGAAATTCATTGAAAAAACCATAGGTTTTAGACATGTTATAGTTAGGAACTATCATTTCAAAATCCCTCAGAAATTCATTGAAAAAACCATATGTTTCAGGGGTGTTAAAGTTAGCTGGACATTTCACTCATACAAAACCATTGAAATTCCTCCTTTATAGTTAGTTGTACTAACTGTAACTCTTGCAACTGCAATCTACTGGTGATGATGTCACATATTACATCATTAATGACATGGTCAGTGACAACACTAATGACATCTCAAATGACATCACTATGTAGATTACACTGCCCACAGACAGTTTCCTGTAAAATGGATGATAGTATCCTTTTTTAGTGCCTTTGACTTTTAAATAAATTTTTCCCACAATACTTGTGCTCTGTTCGTGTTGGACTACATCTCACTAATCTCTTCTTGAGTGATGTGAGTTACTTGTTAGGTCGCAACTTTATAAATACTTGAGAAGACTTACATTATCTGCCTAGAATATAGACATCCTCATTTACAACTACAAGATGGCACATGCATTTGTAGATAAATATATAGTCCTTTTTTCACTTTGGAAATGTTAGCAAAGGAAACTCCTTGCTAAAAGACGATAGTAACTTTGTCCGTTTTGTCGTTTTTTTAACAAAGTCTCTGCGTATGTTTTGTACCTTTTGCGCCCATCGCGCTTTGCCAATTGACTTTGTTTGTACTAATTTTCATTTCACACATTCCTCTCCTTTACGCACACTATTAAATTGTTGTAATACCGATCATTATCTTACATATGTCACAGGGAACTTACATCCTCTGGCCAGTTCTGGGTAACTCGATCAACGTAAGATAACTGCAAGATGGCACCCATATCTGCGTATAAACGTATAGTCTGTTTTTTATTTTTGCAAAATCGCAAAGAAAGGAAGTGACGCTTACATTGCAGCTGGAAGCAATTAGGGTATTAGGCGCCTTATCTTAGTATTGAAAAGGTTGGTTAACCTTTACTCCTTCCTTTGCCATGCAGTAACTCGGGATTAGAATCGACATGTGGAAGCAAGTTGCCATATCATAAGGTGAGCAACGGGAATCGGCATAACTGTTTTGGGGATCGATTGAGTGTTTCCTTTTACGTAATGATTTGGTTGCTCCTGACCTATGGACTCGCATAATAATGAGGCAGGGCAACAATACATAGTACCTTTGAACATTGGTCTGAGCCAGTGTCTGGAATATATCTAAAGTCGCCATATAAACCATATTAAGGAACACTGTTTATGACCATACCAGTGACTCTTAGTGTCTACGTGTAATAAACCGGTTGTTTTATTCGATTGGACCTGAGTGCCTGGTATGTAAGATGGGCAGTCATGTCTAAACGTTAAGTACTTTCTCAGGTGGTAATCGCTTTTACTATATAGACGTTTGAAACGCAGGTTATTTCTAAAGTATGGACTCCCGTGTACACATGTGTCATTGGCATACACATATCACGAGCTGCTACTGTCAAGACTAGACGGCCAATATAGAATTGTTATAGCCTCTGCATTCCTCCTTAAAATAGATTAGGAATATGAATGATAAAAGGCAGCTATAGTTGCTATCTATATATAGGTGACCTTAGACAAATATGCTCGAGTCTCACACATTGAATAAAAGTATGTCGTAAATAATAATGGCTAGAGAACCATACTACAAGTGTGTATTTTTTCTAAATCTGCAGACTGGAGGAGTGATGTCGATGAAAATTACAATCCATGTGTAAAAAGAGGAGTTTCCAGTCTGCGACTAAATATAATTATCTACAAGTTTGCGCTTGAATAATCAGGTTAGTTTGTTACAATAAGGCATAGCAAAAGTTTCCACCTTTATACATGTGTGTAATTTAAAAACCTATGGCTGTTCTTGTCCTATGTATCATCCTTTACAGGAACGACAACAGTGATACACTTTTTTACTATTTTTTACTATGATGAGACATACCTTTTAAACCACGAAAGGACAGCAATAAAATAAGGATACCCCTGTGTGGCAATAAGTAGAAATATAAAAGGTATGTTTTTTAGGAGTATAAATAGCATTAAGTGTAATGTAAAAATAGAGCTTTTATGACCTTTTGCTCTTACATTTCTTAGGAATTAATATTCCTTGATGTATACTGAGACCATTGAAATGATGAATATCGTCAACTGAATTTTAAAGAAGACTGTAAGGCATACGCCTTGCGAAAGAATAGCAAGTTCATATGTCTTTCATTTTAGTATTTAGGCATGCCACGGTGGTTGTTAGTTTTTGGGTATTACCTTTACTTCCAGTTCATAATATCCTTTTCGCCAAAATGCTTTGGAGTGGAGGGATGTGAGGAAATGCTCACCGATGTAATCCCGTGGATCGATAACATCCAACGGACTCCACAAACGATAACACCCAATCCGGATCCATGCCGTCTTTTCCTCTCATTACAGAGAGCTGGAAAACGTAGCCCGGAAGTGAATGACGGTAACCCCGAAAACGGTCTATGAAAACCAATGAAAACTGAGCAAGGAGGAGGGTTAGGGAGAGAAGGAGAAGACCGGAAGAGGACGCCGGCCGAGAGGACGCGAGGAGAAACTCCATACCGGAGCCGAGAGGACTACTAAGAGAAGACCGAGGAGAGAGAAACCCAAGATGAGGAAGCCCTGGACTGAGGAGTGGTGGATTCCACCGGAGGATGCTGAAGAGCGGCCGCGGACTCAGGAGAGTTTGCAGCAGGAGTCGGTGAGTTAAGGGTTTTCACTTACTACACGTGAGGGTAACGGGTGGTTTTTTGTAAGAGTGGCGGGTGGCAGTTAGTGTATACGTTTTTACTATTCTGCACAGAGAACCGCTTCCATCTTCGAAACGTTCGTCATACCTGTTAAAAAACAGTGTTTTAGTGATCCTTTTGTTGTTAATGAGTAAAGGTGGTTTCATGTGCCTAAGTAAACTGAAGTTAGTCTCATAGGAAAATCCTGCCTATTGATACATTGTCGTCTGATTGCATTTACGCAGACAACTGTCTTAGAAACCAATCACTCAATAAGTAGGGAAACTATTTCTCTTAAGTGAGGGAATCTCACTACCCTTTTTGCTTTGTTTATTCATGAGTCCCTATGCCCCACCCTTTCTTAGTTTAAAATCACAACCCTTTTTCCTAAGCACAACTGGGGTGCGGTGACGGGTTAGATTCCCTGTTATAGGGTAAACTAGTGTTCTGACGACTCCCTATCTTTCCTCTTTTTATGAGCCTCGGGGGAACACCCTTCGATTCCGAAGACGACGAGCCAGGACCATTGTTAGGATCTGAAGAGGACTCTCAAGAGGAAGACTACCTTGACGCCCGAACATCGGTTTTGCCTGATCCTACCCTTGTTCAAAATAAACCAATACCTGTTCGAAAATTTATTCAGCCTCCTCGCCTGTATATTAGACCCGCGCTCCCACAAGGGAAGTCACTTATAAGGACAACTTATGATAACTTTTGTACACCTGTAGTCTTTCGTTTTTCTCCTTTTCACGGTTTGGACCTAATCTACCTGGTGTTGGTCTTTGCTTAAACTCTGTTACTCTAATCTATCTTGAATCACTGTGATAACTGTATAACTCAGTCTACTCTTTAGCTCTACTCAGTTTGGAGACTTCTGCAAAGCTGTGTGGCCATTAGTGAACTCAAAACGCAAAAGTGTGCTAAATGTTTTTTTGAAGAATGATGCTTATAATACCTGCACCTATTTCAAACAACAAGGGACCCCAATAGTATCAGCGAGGGACCTCGGGAGCTTATTATACAAACACAGCAATGGTCCCAAGCAAGGAGACAAAGGATAGTAGAAAAATAAATATAGACTCAGTCAGTTCTATATTGCCGAAGACATGCCCAGCCGGACAGGGGTCTTCAAAGTTTTTACTTGAATAAGAATTTGAAACACAAAATAACACCTTCAACAATTCACGTGCGTGGGGCACAAGCCTGTACCCAACCAGGACGATACATAGACACAGACAACACACAAAAGGGCTTGCAAGGCAAGAGCAGCAATCTCTGTAGAAATCCAGTTATACAGAGAAATTTTTGTAGGTACCATTACATAGCATTGTATAGTAATTCATTACACAGGTATATGGTACTCATAAAGTCGACGGCGTTTCGGACCCCCTACTAAATGATGGGGTCCATCATCAGGACAAAACAATAATTGCCTTAGAATGTAAGCCTCTTTAGCCTAAGGAGGAAGAAGTGGGGAACAGAAATACATTTAGTTTAACCAATCACATAACATGATCCTAAAGAATTGGTGACATTGTGTTGTGGTTATACTAATAATCGCTTGTTTCCGAGGCGGAGACAGCGAGTGATATTTACATTAAAGTGTTCGCAGGCATGCGACTGAGTGACAGAAAACCTACTTTTGGTGACTTTTGGTGACTTTTGGTGACAGGCATACAACTATGATGCCCGAATTGTGAAGAATGTACGTGGATAATTTGAAGAAGTTAAAAATAGGGCACCAATGAGCAGTTACATCAGTGCCAAACAAAACCGGCGCAGTGAGACAGTTCAGTTTCAAGGAGAAAAGTCTTAAATAGAAAATTGCGTAGGCTCACCAAAGAGCGTAAGGTGAGAAGCTCACAGACGAGCTTGAGATAAATTCGATTCAGCAGGTCCAGGGACTTGGACTGATTGTGTCGAGGACATGGAGTAGCTAAAGTGAGAGAAGGTAAAATTCCAGTAAGGATTCAGCAGAGTAGAGCGGGGGGTTGGAGGAAAGCAGCCACTACTGTGCTCAGGAGGATAAGCGGGAAACGATCACGTTATGGGTGAAAGAATAGCTTACCGAGAGAAAGTAATTAACTGTTGTTCTCGGGCCCAAGGGCGGAGCACGCGAATTGCCTAGTGTCTGCTTGTACCTATATAGGTAAGGGTACGAGTTTTAGAAGACAGAATAGAAATTAACAGTGGCGTGTGTGGCCAGAATTAAGGGATGCTTACCGCAATCCGGATATTACCGGTAGCGCCGAGTCGCGCTGGGGTCATGGAGCCAGGGGTGGCCTGTAAGGGAATAAATAAAGCCCATTAAAGCAAACGGGCTTTTGGGTTTGGGTGACCACAGGAGCGTGGGCATAGCGCGAGGTGCAATCTTACCGGGTCTGTCGGCAGTAGTCTGCTCTTGCCTTGCAAGCCCTTTTGTGTGTTGTCTGTGTCTATGTATCGTCGTGGTTGGGTACAGGCTTGTGCCCCACGCAGGTGAATTGTTGAAGGTGTTATTTTGTGTTTCAAATTCTTATTCAAGTAAAAACTTTGAAGACCCCTGTCCGGCTGGGCATGTCTTCGGCAATATAGAACTGACTGAGTCTATATTTATTTTTCTACTATCCTTTGTCTCCTTGCTTGGGACCATTGTTGTGTTTGTATAATACCTGCACAACAATTTTTAGGTTTTTTGATTTCAGATTCCCTGGCTTTTGTTGTGCTAAGAAATGTTTGTATCTGCATAGGTCCTGAAGAAGGTGGTACAGAACCCACCGAAATGCGCGTCGACCTTGCGTGGAACCCATTTTTTACATCTTATGGTCATTAATTTAGGCGGTAAAAATTCTAACTCTGCCTGTTTATGTCAAGATTTGTTCAGATACTGTATTTTTGTATGGAATGTGTGGATGGTAATAGGATTTAAATGAATGTGAGTGCATGATTGGTATTGCATTTTTTGTGTTCGTATAATCCAGGGTTTCTTTCTTTCCTTTTTGTAATAATTTTGAGTACTTGTGGTAATATGTATTTTTTCACAAAAAAATATATACCAAAAAAAGATGAAAATATTTTTAAGAAATGAAAATGAATAAATAAAAAATGATGAACTAATAAGAAGTACGAATGACAAACAAAATAATGATGAAAAAAATACTAAAATGAAAATGAAATTCATTAGTTCTATTGTTATTGTTGTGCATGAACAAAGTAAATTTATGTAAACCATGTTTATAATGAAAAGTATATAGGTCTTGAGGGAATTTCTTTAGTATTGGTCACTATTCAGTACACTAGACGTATCAATGGTATATCTACACACTGAAAAGTTTTTGGTTTGTATAGTGAAGGTATAGTATTTCACCGGTAGTCTTAGTGTTGTGTACATTATTGTTGATGTTCGAGTTTTTTCCCTTATACATACTTGGTTGCCACATCTCTGTAGATTGAGCTAGTGTACTGTTGACGGGATATATTATTTTGGAAAGGTCTGTTGTCCTGTTTTGCGCTGCCTCTGAGGTAGTAGGGGGTAAGGGTTCTGGGAGGGTATTTGTGGTGGTGGTGGTGTTGGGTATTGTGATTTTCTTTGGTGTCGGAAGTGTATAATTAGAACCTCTATCACATATTGATCTTTAAATATGGGTGTGAGTTGGATGTAATTCATGCAGTACATAGTCGACGTTCTTACATTAGTTAAATGTTGATGCTAATTTGTTAGTGGTAAGTGGAACTATTGCCTTATTTTTTAGGTAGCATTGCAGATCTGGTTTCTTGTTCAAATTATGGGGAAGTGGTCAACATTATATAAGTAGGAATTGTCATTTCAAAAACCTTTGAAATTCACTGAAAAAAACATTGGTTTCAGGCAAGTTTATAGTTAGGAATTATCATTAAAAAAAAACTTTAAAATTCATTGAAAAAACCATAGGTTTTAGACATGTTATAGTTAGGAATTATCATTTCAAAAAACCTTAGAAATTCATTGGAAAAGCCATAGGTTTCAGGGGTGTTATATTTAGCTGGACATTTCACTCTCACAAAACCATTGAAATTCCTCCGTTATAGTTAGTTGTACTAACTGTAATTCTCGCGACTGCAATCTACTGGTGATGATGTCACATATTACATTATTCATGACATGGTCAGTGACAACACTGATGACATCTCAAATTACTGAAGGTAGCACTGCTCAGAAATGAGGAGTGTCCCCCGGGCTCCTTTCTAGTCCTTATATAAAGGTTTCATCAAAATCCACGATGAGAATCGAAAGTTTTTACAATGCTTGTTTATTAATTCTTCAAGTCTTGTTGTGTTCACAAGGACATGGTAAATTCAAGAAAAGTTTTTTCAACAATCAGAATTGCACTCATATAAATCCCAATGCATTTCGGCATTACAAGGATGCCTTCTTCCAGGGGATAAATATCTGTCAATGAAGAAAAGAGAAACAAAAAGCGTGTAAGAACGTGATTCTGATAAAGTAAGTTAAAGGTGGTAGACTGGGGATATCTAAAGCGGTGTGTAAAAGAAGAGTACCAAGTGAGAAAGGATCAGTTACGAAGCCTAGGGTGAAAGTACTACTACCGAAAATGGCGGGAGCACCCGTGCACTACAGTTAAAAACATATGAAAGTGAGATTAAAAAGGTTGTGGAATAAAGGTTTAGATAAACAATGAAACATCAACCGTCAATAGCTAGTTTGCTTACCATAGCGTGCACGGGAAAGTAGAATGTCCGTAACACGTTCGTTTGCCGGGTCCGAATAGTTAGTTAAACCCCGGAAACTTTTAAGGATAGGCGGTTGCTAGGTTACCCATGACGTTAGTGTGACGTGACAGGAATAGTAATCAAACAGAGAAATAGGACTATGCAGTAAAAAGGTAAACAAGGAAGAAAGAAAGAAAGCGGGTGGTAATAGTAGCAATTAGACAAAACGTAAGGGCTGGTACATGTGTTATCAAATGTGAGTCATGAAATCACAATAAGTGAACGGTGATGAGTCAACTCGTAATCGGATGAAAATAGGACATAATCTGAAAATATATATGTGTGTGAAAAAGATAATGTAAATACTAAATAGGTATACACAGAACTGTCTAACAAGTCGCATTTAGGAAAAAAACAGAGAAAATTTACAATAATAGTTCATAAGTAACACAAAAATTCCACTCGGTCATTAACTCCATTGAGTTTCATGCTGGATAAAGTGAAAATCCAGTAATTCTCCCGTTTTAGGAGTTCGTTGTGATTGTCTTTACCTGGTTCCTTAGTAACGGTTTCAAGCGCACAAAAACGTAATTGGCTAATCCCATGTCCTGCTTCGAGAAAGTGCTGAGCGATCGATGATTTGATTTGTTTAGTTCTTATGTTGGACTTGTGCTCCGTTAGTCTGATTTTGAGTTTTCTTTCCGTCTGTCCAACGTAAATTTTGCCGCATGGGCACTTCAACATATAAATTAAGTTCGAAGAATCGCAGGTGGCTGTAGCTCTGATCTTGATTTGATGCCCTTTCACAGGGTGACTCACTGTGGTGCCTCTGATCACATTGTTACAGTGGTTACAGTTCCAACAGGGATTAGTACCTTTGAAGGTGTGGTTTGAAATTTTGGAGTGTTTGATGAGTTCCCCTACGTTTTTGGCTCTGGAGTAAGCAAAGATCGGTTCAGTCTCGAAAATTTTATTGAAATCGGGTTCCACTCTGAGTATGTCCCAATGCTTTTTAATGATTTGTTTGAATTTGTGGCTAGATGTGGAATATTTGGAAACCAGGGTAATGACATCCTTTTTCGTGGGGGTGGAAAGGTTTAGTAAATCGTCTCTGGATTTAGTTGCACATCTTTGTTTCGCCTGGTCAAGTATCTGGTCCGGGTACCCCCGGGCTTTGAAGCGTGATGTAATGGTATTGGCTTCATCATCAAATCTGGTGGGTTCGGAGGTGATTCTTTTTGCACGAATCAGTTGACTGTAGGGTTGATGGTTTTTGAGAGGTTGTGGATGGAAGCTGGAATAGTGTACTGTATTGTTCCTACCCCGTTTTTTACACTTTTTTGTGCCTGTTTTAATTTTCCTTCCGTGTTATCTCTCCTTCCTTGTTGTCCGCCTACCGCGTCGCCCCCCGCCCTCCCTTCCCGCCACCGCCGCTTGTCCCCGCCCCTTTTGCCTTCTGTATCCCTCCCCGCTCCCGCCTCCCAGCTGCCCCGCCCACCCGCGCACTTGGCCTTAAATGGCGACCGTGCGACGCAGGTGAGTGTGACCCACTTGTGGGACACCCCCGCGCCGCACGGCCACCAGCTGCTGCGTGTGCCCCTGCCTGCCCTCTGCCTCGCTGCTGCCTCGTTTGCCGGCTGCCGCCGCTGCGAGTGCTTTGTTTTCCTGTTTTGACTGTTTATTGTGCTTGTTTAGTAAACTGTGTGTAAACTCTGTTTTTCCCCGTTTTTTACACTTTTTTGTGCCTGTTTTAATTTTCCTTCCGTGTTATCTCTCCTTCCTTGTTGTCCGCCTACCGCGTCGCCCCCCGCCCTCCCTTCCCGCCACCGCCGCTTGTCCCCGCCCCTTTTGCCTTCTGTATCCCTCCCCGCTCCCGCCTCCCAGCTGCCCCGCCCACCCGCGCACTTCGCCTTAAATGGCGACCGTGCGAACGCGCAGCGGTCACGCGCAGCGGGCGCGCCGATTGTGCGCCGAAGGCGCGCCAAAGGTAAGCCCGTCTACGCCCGTCCGCGACCGGATCGCGACCAGCGCCAGGACCCCTGGCCCACGAAGACCCCGACCGTCCCGCCTGACGTACTCCGCCGCCACCCTCATCGCTCTCAACACCGGCCGACTCCCAGACTGCCATCAAGCCACCCCAAGACGCACCCACGGCCCGTTCTGCTGCCACGCCTGCAAGTTCTCCTGCATCCGGACCAGCCCCGCACCAGCACCCGCCAAGGCGAACTCCAGCAGCACCCACCTCAAGTGCATCCTGCTCAACACCCGCTCCGTCCACAGACACGCCATCGAACTCTGGAACCTCCTAGACACAACAGCCCCTGACGTTGCCTTCCTCACGGAGACCTGGATGAACGCCTCGTCAGCTCCCGACATTGCCATCGCTATCCCAGAGGGCTACAAGATCGTCCGGAGGGACCGAAACGCCAACCAGATGGGAGGAGGCATCGCCATCATCCACAGGAACACCATCCGCCTCTCGACCAGCACCGACAACACCCTGACCAGCGCCGAACACCTGCATTTCCAGATCCACACCAACCCGAACACCACCCTCAGAGGCACCCTGATCTACCGACCCCCTGGACCACGCACGCAATTCTGCGAGGACATCGCCGACTTCATCAGCCCGCATGCCCTCCCCTCCGCTGACTACATCCTCCTGGGAGACCTCAACTTCCATCTGGAGAACAACAACGACCACAACACCAGCACCCTGCTCGACAACCTCGCCAACCTGGGACTCAAGCAACTGGTGTCCACCCCCACCCACCTCGCCGGACACACACTCGACGCCGTCTTCTCATCCAGCACAGACATCGACTTCAGCCACGCCACAGAGCTTCAATGGACGGACCACAGCTGCGTCCACTTCACCTTCAAGAGAACGACGACCCACCAACACCAGCAACACACCGCCCGCAGAAGCTGGAACAAGATCACAACAGACCAGCTCGCCACCTCCCTGAGCCAACACCCTCCTGCCAGCTCAGCGAACCCCAGCCAGGCCGCCGAGAACATCACGAAGTGGATCAGCAACTGCGCAGACGAGCTCGCCCCGCTGAGGACCCCGCCTAGCAGACCCGGCAGCAAGAAGGCCCCATGGTTCACCGACGAACTCAAGAGCTCCAAGAAGAACTGCCGAGCCCTCGAGAAAGTCTGGAAAAGGGAACCGACACCGGACAACAGGACCTCCTACAAACTTGCCACCCGGAAACACCACCAGCTGATCCGCGCCGCCAAGAGAACAGCATTCAAGGACCGGTTGGACAACAACGCACACAACAGCAAGGAACTCTTCAACATCGTGAAAGAGCTCTCCAACCCCAGCGCAGGAAACAACGACATCACCCCATCGCAAGACCTCTGCAACTCCCTCGCCTCATACTTCCACAACAAGATCACGGACATACACAGCAGCTTCAACAACCAACCAACGCACACCACGACCGACCAGCCACCCCCCCCCACCACCACCCTCCACGCCTGGACCCCGATCAGCACCGAAGACACCATCCGCACGATGAACTCCATCCACTCCGGATCACCAACCGACCCCTGCCCTCACCACATCTTCAACAAGGCCGACGCTGTCATCGCACCCCACCTGCGAGACATCATCAACACATCCTTCGACACCGCCATCTTCCCCGAAAGCTGGAAACACGCCGAACTCAGCGCTCTACTCAAGAAACCAACAGCGGACCCCACCGACCTCAAGAACTACCGCCCCATCTCGCTTCTCCCGTTTCCAGCCAAAGTCATCGAGAAGACCGTCAACAAGCAGATGGCCGCCTTCCTCGAGACGAATGGATCCCTCGACCCCTCACAGTCCGGCTTCCGAGCCAAACACAGCACCGAGACCGCCCTCATCGCCGCCACCGATGACACCCGAGCCCTGATGGACAACGGAGAAACAGCGGCCCTCATCCTCCTAGACCTCTCCGCGGCATTCGACACGGTCTGCCACCGCACCCTAATACAGCGCCTCAGCAACATCGGAATCCAGGACAAGGCGCTGGAATGGATCAGCTCCTTCCTCGACGGAAGAACACAGCGAGTCCGCCTACCACCGCACAAGTCAGAGGCCTCCGAAGTCATCTGCGGCGTCCCCCAAGGTTCATCCCTGAGCCCCACCCTCTTCAACGTCTACATGAGCCCCCTCGCGGCCATCGTACGCAAACACCACCTCAGCATCATCTCCTACGCCGACGACACCCAGCTGATCCTCTCCCTGACCAACGACCCCGCCGCCGCCAGAGCCAACCTACACGAAGGGATGAGAGAGGTTGCCGAGTGGATGACGACCAGCCGCCTGAAACTGAACTCGGACAAGACGGAGGTCCTCATCCTGGGCTCCTCACCCTCCGCCTGGGATGACTCCTGGTGGCCTCCCGCCCTGGGCACCGCACCCAAACCGACAGACCATGCACGAAACCTGGGCTTCATCCTGGACTCCTCCCTCTCCATGACCAGGCAAGTCAACAGCGTCTCCTCGGCGTGCTTCAACATCCTACGCATGCTACGGAAGATCTTCTGGTGGATCCCCACAGAGACCAGGAAGACCGTCACCCAGGCCCTCGTCACCAGCCGACTGGACTACGGCAACGCCCTCTACGCCGGGACCACCGCCAAGCTCCAGAAGAGGCTCCAGCGGATCCAAAACGCCTCAGCCAGACTCATCCTCGACATCCCACGATCCAGCCACATCTCCGGACATCTGAGAGACCTCCACTGGCTCCCCATCAACAAGAGAATCACCTTCCGCCTCCTCACCCACGCACACAAAGCCCTACACGACCAAGGCCCGAGCTACCTCAACAGCCGAGTCAACTTCTACGCTCCCAAACGCCACCTCCGATCAGCCAACCACGCCCTCGCCGCCGTCCCCCGCATCCGAAGAGCGACTACAGGAGGAAGGTCCTTCTCCTACCTGGCCGCCAAGACCTGGAACTCCCTCCCGCCCGACCTGCGCCTGACCCAAGACCACCTCTCCTTCAGGAAGAAGCTGAAGACCTGGCTGTTCGAGCAGTAGCGGCACCCCCCCCCAAGCGCCTTGAGACCCTACGGGTATGTAGCGCGCTTTACAAGTGTCACTGATTGATTGATTGATTGAGTTTCTTTTCGGAACAAACTTGTTTCAAATCCAGTGTTGGTGTTGGAGATCTTAACATCCAGGTAATTGATGGAATGTGACTGAGTTTCATAGGTGAATTGTAACCGTGGGTCAATGGAGTTGAGTTGGTTAAGTTCATTCATCAAAATGTCTTTTGGGCCTTGCCATATGAGAAAAATGTCGTCTATAAATCTGACGAACATTTTCAGATGATTTTTCCATGTAGTGTTGCACAGAATGTGATCTTGTTCAAATCTATGCATGAACATGTTCGCATAGGCAGGAGCTGCCGAATTGCCCATTGACGTTCCAGTTAGTTGTTGAAACCACTCATCCTTCCAAGTGAAATAGCTGTGAAGCAGAGAAAATTCCAGTAATTCAATTAGCAAGAGTTTCATGTCTTGACGTAGTTCTGTCCTCAATAAGCAGTGTTCTGCTGCCTCTGTTCCCATGGAATGGGAAATAGATGTATATAAAGATGTTACATCAATAGTGCAGAGGATTAAATTGCTGAAGTCTTCAATTTTCACGTCTTTGAGTTTATTGAGGAAGTCAGTTGTGTCTCTCTCAGGTCGGTGTTGCAGTTACAATGGGTTGAAAATATTTATCCAAAAATTTACCCACTGGATCATGGATGCTTCCACAAGTAGAAACTATGGGCCTACAGGGAGGCTTTTGTAGATTTTTGTGAATATTTGGAACCAAAAACAATTTGGGGCTTTTTGGGTGTTGGGTTGTGAGGTATCTGGAAGTTTTTGTTGTTATAACCTCGTTTTCTTGTGCTTTGCTGATGATTAAATCAAGTAGTTGTTTGTATTCTGTGGTTGGATCGTTGGGTAATTTGTAATACATGTTTGAATCCAAGAGGTGGAGGGATGCCTGTTCTTCGTAGTAAGTGGTGTTTAAGATGACAATGGCACCACCCTTGTCGGCTTTGACACAGGTAATATGTTCATCAGCTGCAATTGATTTAAGAATGTCGATTTCTTTGACGGTGAGGTTCTTATGTTTGGATTTGGATTGACAGTTGATTTTGGTTAAATCATTTTTGACGAGTGTCTCAAAGGTGTCTAAAGATTTATGTGAGACAGGTGCCATGAAAGTGCTTTTTGGACGAAGGCCCATGAGCTGGTCTGGTTCTGTGTCATCTGAGGCTTGGACGATGTTTTGGAAAAAGTGTTTGAGACGAAGTTTACGCATCCGTTTAAAGAAGGAAACTTCCAGTTCCAATCTGTTGGTGTTGGATGTAGGGATGAAAGAGGTGCCTTTTTGCAAGGTATTGATTTGAATGGTGTTAAATTGGTAATCAGAAATGTTGATGACTAAGTTTTCTGTTGTTTTCCCTTCGCTTTGTCCTTCTTGCTGGTTACTGTGCGAGTTTGTGGAGGTTCTTTGGCTTTTTCTTTTTGCCCTCCTGGGTCGTCTTGTTCTTGGCCTATATCTAAAAAAGGCTCCGTAGATGTACAAGGAGTATCAGCACTCGCTGCGGTGGTCTGGATGTTGGTTGCGGGCTTCTGTAAGGGAAAACGTGGTCTTCTACCTTGGGCATTCAGCGAGTCGCCTTCAGATGATGAAGTTTCCGTGTTGGCTGAGTATGGTTTGTTCTGACGTCTTTTCGCGTAGATCTCGGCCCACGTATATACTTCTCCCATCTTATAATCGATGGTGTCTCTCCTCAGTTTCCTTACTTTTCGTTCGCTCACCTCAGTTGTATGTCTAGCTAATTGTTGGTTAATATCTTCAATGATCTTGGCTAGTTCCTCGGTGGTATAGCTATTTTCCAATTCAGCTTTTACTAAAGATATTTCTTTGGATACTTCTTCCAGTATGTTGGATAATTCCTCAATAATCAACAGGATCAAATCCAAGCTGCATTTATTAAGGATTGTGTACCATCTGTCTTTGAACTTCTGAACATTCTTACACAGTGAAGGTTTGAGAGGTATCCTGAGACCCCTTGGAATTCTTTGAGCCCTGTGGTACTTAACCAGTGTGCTTGCATGCAGGCGGTGATTTATTTCCTTTTTGGAAAGATAGAGCAGTTGTGTTATGTTTTGTTCCTTTGTGCGATTGGTGGACAGTTCTGTGGATTCTTCATTGATGAGTGCATAAATCCTTTCTGCTTCTTCGCTGGTGTAAGCAAATGTTTCTGCTCTTGAGTCCGCGAGCCGTATTATATCATCCATGTTCGTAGGCGTGCCGTCCAAACGGTGTCAGAGAATTGCAAAATATCTTGAGGTGTGATTGGACGCACAGCTGTGCGTCCAACCACACCCCAAGACATCTCAAATTACATCACTGATGACATCACTGTTGACATCATCCACGTGACAATCAGATACACCTCATCATACACTACTATAACCTTTCATCACTCACTGATAAATACAGAGTACCATATTTGATTCAATTGACACAGCAATACAAGTATCTAAAATCCCACTCAGTAATTCCTAGATCTACACACATATCTAGTCACTTACCTATAGATTCACCCATACATGTTGTCAATTATCAATAGAACACAATCAAATATACTTATACACTTATATTAACATTACACGCCAGCACACATCCTATTCAGTTATGCAGTCATCCTACTCACTTTTGCAAACAATGTACCTTATTTACATTTACTCAGCTACACACTTGTACAAATATCACTTCATTTATTCATATAAATAGTAACTCATACTTAGTGTGTTATGAAATCACTATTACAAATATAGGATTATCCATACAGTCACTCATGGAATCAATGAGTTTTATGTACAAAAATTTATATACAACAACTGTCACATACACTGTCTTTAATTTTTTATACTTTTTTGGACAATACCATTGAGAAATGTTTTTGCTCATCACCACACCCATAAAGATATTCACTCACCCAAACAAGAATTATAATATGAGGTTTTAACATCATATACGTACTGAATTACCTATTCACATATCTTTGGGCAGTCCCAGGCCCCCCACCGAAGCACACACACATTCACACTTCATTGTAAATAATCAGTTAACTAATCAATAACTAATATAGAGTTTCACGTAGCTAGTAACCAACTGGTGCAGCAGTTTACACAACAACTGACCAAGTACTACAGATATTCACACAGTTTAGTCACTATCCAATATATTTAGTGAGACACTATAAATGACTCAAGTAAACAATCAATCATTAATCACACTGCTACTAAATCCACTATCCAGATTTTTATACATCCACTAATTCTTTACTGCAGATTGCTATATATATAATACATGTTTAAATATGGAACCAAACCACATTCACTGGATAATGTCATCAGTGATGTCATCGGTGATGTCATTTAAGATGTCATCAGTGTTGTCACTGACCATGTCATGAATGATGTAATATGTCACATCATCACCAGTGGATTGCGGGCGCAAGAGTTACAGTTAGTACAACTAACTATAATGGAGGAATTTCAATGGTTTTGTATGAGTGAAATGTCCAATTAACCATAACACCCCTGAAACCTATGTTTTTTTTCAATGAATTTCTAAGGTTTTTTAAATAATAATTCCTAACTATAACATGTCTGAAACCTATGTTTTTTTCAGTGAATATCCATACTAATATAATAAAGAGAGAGCGCAAACTTTTGAGGTGGGTAATCTCAGGAACCACAGCACCAATCACAACACCCAATACAGCGTTATAGAGGGCAGTTGCAGCAGAAGGACATAGGCTATCCAGATGCCCACCTTATATATTTAAAAGGTAAAACAACCGTGCCGGCAAAGTAGTCCCTTGTGGGCGTGTCTGCGTTGTGCTGTGGGTGTGTGCTGGGGGATGTGACAAACGCTGGGGGCGTGTGGTACGTTCCGCCCTTCATGCCATGTCTCATATCGTGTGCTAATCCCACCCTGCTCCCTTTAAATACCCCTGCACCCCATGATCATAACCCACCCTTACTCCTTAAAATACCCCAACACCCTTAAACACGAACCCATCTTAACCCTATAAATATACACTGTACCCCAAAACCCAAACCTATCCCTAAACCCTAAAAATACCCCTGTACCCCAAAACCCAAAGCTAGCCCTGAACCCTATAAATACCCCTGTACCTCAAAACCCAAACCTACCCCTCAACCCTAAAAATACCCCTGTACCCCAAAACCCAAATCTAGCCCTGAACCCTAAAAATACCATTGTACCCCAAAACCCAAACCTACCCCTGAACCCTAAAATACCCCTGTACCCGAAAACCCAAACCTAGCCCAGAACCCATAAAATTCCCCTGTACCCCAAAACCCAAACCTAGCCCTGAACCCTAAAAATAACCCTGTACCCCAAAACCCAAACCTACCTCTGAACCCTAAAATACCTCTGTACCCCAAAACCCAAACCTAGCCCTGAACCCTAAAAATACCCCTGTACCCCAAAACCCAAGCCTAGCCCTGAACCTTTTAAATACCCCTGTACCCCAAAACCCAAACCTACCCCTGAACCCTACAAATACCCCTATACCGCAAAACCCAAACCTAGCCCTGAACCCTAAAAATACCTCTTTACCCCTGTACCCCAAAACCCATACCTATCCCTGAACCCTAAAACTACCCCTGTACCCCATAACCCAAAACTATATCTGAGCCCTTAAAATACCCAAACACCCCAAAACATATACCTCAGTACCCCAAAACATATACCCCTATACCCATACTTACCTTATCCAAACATTTAAAAAAACATGCTTTTACCATTCATGCATTTACAACGAATTTCGTTGTAAATGTATGCGTGGTAAAAGCATATCAAATGTAATGCCATGTGTTATAATGGCATTGCGGAGTCATGGTACTTTCCTAATGAAAGTATGCAGTAATAATGGTACGCGGAAAGAAAGTTGAGGAATAATGGGTGTTTACCCTCCCCCGGTAAGTACATTGGTGGCACGGCGGCCCACATCTCCAGCAACATACTCATATTTTTTCACCACCCATTCAAAAAATGTACAGGTCTCTCTCATTTATGGTCAGCACCGACATACACTTTTAGACACAGCTACCGCCACAAGTTCTAGAATTGCGAATTTTAGAGCTGGGGAGCTACGTTCGAATCTTGGCATCAGCTCAACATACTGTGATTCCAGGCAAATCGCTTTGTCTCCCCGTGCCTACCACAAATGAATGTGTTCTTCTGTAATGTAAATTGTGCTCAGCCCATGTTGTCAATCTCCTCAATGTACAAGAACATTATAAGAGAGCGAAATATATGGAACTTAGTCAGCTAAAAATGGATGTAGCTAAAATTCTAGCAAGGGGTAAGGAAGAAGGCTTTATTAACGATCAAGAATACAGATTTCTCCTTAACACGCACCCTACTACTCCGGCAATTTATGGTCTGCCAAAAATACATAAAAATCCAGCAGATCCCCCGATGGGACCCATTATAAGTGGGATTGGCTCCATTCTGGAACCACTCAGCCGCTATGCATACTACTTTCTGCAACCATTAGTGAAGAAACAAAGGTCGTATCTTAAAGACACCTCCCATGCGATTGCCACGTTCGAGGGTAGAGACTTCAACAGGGCGACCCAGTTCTTGGTCGCCCTGGATATAGAAGCCCTCTATACAAATATCCCGCAAAACGACACTCTGGAGGTTATACAGTCCATTTTAGAGACTGAGGACTTAAGAAGGGGCAATAGTGATTTTATTATGTCCTGCCTCTTCTTCATCCTCAAGAGAAACTTTTTCTTAGTTAAGGATGAGCTTTACCTTCAAATCAAGGGCACCAGTATGGGGGATACTTGTGCTCCCAGTCTGGCACGCCTTTATGTGGGTAACTTTGAGGAACTACATATATTTAATGAGATAGCTCCCTTTTATGAAAACATCCTGCTGGCATCGCTACATAGATGATATCATCTTCATCTGGAGCGGTGCCAGCAGTGATCTAGACAATTTTCTAACATGGTTGAATCTGGGTGATCCCAATTTAAAGTTTACAGGACACTACAGTAATGATAGGGTAGCCTTTTTGGACATTAACATAAAAGAGCAGGATGGTACACTTAAGGTGGAACTTTACACCAAACCCACCAACAAAAATTCTCTACTCCACTACTCTAGTAATCACCCCCGAGCCCAGAAAGACATTGTGCCATTTGGCGAATTTCTTAGACTGAGGCGTAACTGTTCAAATCTTGATGATTTTTATAAACACGCCGAAAATACCAAAAACAAACTAATAGCAAGGGGTTATCCCAACAAACTCATTAAGAATGCACTTAAAGGTGAACGCTTTTATGATCGAGACAGCCTATTAGACCAGGACAAACCCAATAAGAGACAGGATGCGACCCTAGAAAGACTAGTTTTTGTAACACAGTATTCGTACGTCAGTAACCAAATTAAAAACATTATAAACAGAATCTGGAAAATTCTCAACTTTAATATGGACAAACAACTTAACAAACCCTTGTTCTCCTTCCGTAGAAACAAAACCATTAGGAATAGCTTAGTTCACACCTACAAACCCATTAAGGAAACCCATCGACCCTAACTGGGGGGCTAGCGTCAGGCAACTACAAATGTGGGACATGTTCCATATGTCCCAACTGTATCACAGGTAAAAATTTGGAACACAATGGCAAGCGACTAACCCCTACCACTTTCAACAACTGTCGCAGCCAAAACGTGGTATACTTGATCCTATGCCCTTGTAATTTGGGATATGTTGGAGAAACAAGTAGGGAGTTGCGTACCCGTGTCCTGGAACATAAATCTGCAATACGGACAAACAAACCTAATGCCCCACTAACGGAACACTTTCAAGCCCTCAACCACACGTGTGACGATCTAAGGTGGTTCATCTTGGAAAAAATCAGAATCAATAGGAGAGGGGGTGACATCGAGAAAACTAGAAAGATGAGGGAACAGTGGTACTTTTGCCACTTAAACACAATTTTTCAAGGATTGAACTGTCGGGAAGACTGGACCAAGTGCCTATAGATGTTAGGACTACCTCGAGTCAAGGGTTCTTATCCATGGACCGATCAGATACGGCACTGCCTCCGTGAACGTACTGGTCATTTAATGTCCATTTCCAATGTATCGATATCGATTAATATTAATACAATAACTGTCCTTGGTCCCTAAAATTAGGTTTCTTTAGCTTTCCATATTGTGCTGGACACTTAATACCTCCACACTCCTCCCCTCCCATGCCCTCCCATGGTAAACAATCCATGTGTTTTTCCCATTAAAATAGATGTTACCTAGGTACTATTCATATTCCTGTCATTGAACGATGTTTAGTTAGTTATGGCACCCAGACACGACCACGACATCCTTTGCGAGCCTTTGGATCTCGCAGCAATGGCTCCTTACATCATCTCTTAAGCTCGACAGATCGCACTCAACGTAACAGTCAACCCGACCGCGGGCACATAATCCTTTCACAATCACTTTATAACAGCATAGCGCATTCGAGCCAACCATGCGCCAGTCCTTATCTTAGTATAACCCTGATATATATAAAAATAACCACTCGCTAATTTTAATCACACTATATTCTTTACAAATTAATTCTCTTTCATGAACATTGCTTCTGGCCTATCTGATTTTTTGTAACAATCTTAATCCCACATTCGGTATTATCCACCTATTCCTTCTCTCTAATCATGCAACCGCCCGGGCCCAACTTTACGAGCGGATAATCAACTACGGACCAGAAAGGAAACATGGTCTCGGGCTCTCTGATTGGACATTCATATCCAATAACAATAGAGACTCCACAACAAACTAATTAGCATACCTAGAATCCAACTGCTCAACTCGAATTGGTGCATTTAACGCCCGGTATTGCCCAATCCCGTAGGAGCTTCCGAGTTATAATCGCCAGCAACACGGCTAAACCTGACACACGACTCAGACCCCCATAGAGAACAGAACCCTTTACCACTGATGAGGTGAGTGAGCATACCGGCCCTCCTCGGATCCCTGAAGGATACAAAGAGAGCCTGTAGGCTCATTCTAGACTCGGCAGAGCTCTGTTTTGATGGCTGTTTTAATTTATCTGCAGGTAGTATCTCGTTATATTTGGCCATAGAAGGGAGCCTAAGGGACAGCCGAGTCATTCACGGTCCCATTAGGTAAGCTGTATTCAACTCACTTATCGAAAATAATTAGAGCACCTAGATATTAATCCAGGACAATAAATTTGTTATAACACACTTCATATTGATTTTAAGGTAATTCCCGAGAAGCCCAACCGTGAATCCCTTTCCATCAACAATCCCCCGCGATATTACCTGTAAGAAGTTTGAAGATCGGGATATCCGTACACGGTAATCTTTCACACTATACGCCATAGCTTTACTCAGAACAACATTATAACTCGCTATTCAAACCCTAATTTCTGGCTTTTTCTTATTCTTCCCATATCCCAGGCAATTGTGGCCTAATCACTGATAAACTTAAGGGCTGACAGTAAAACCAATTTAACTTTGGTCACTTATGTTAAGTGGGAACTACAAAAGTCGTATACATTCAGAACAGGTAGGCATTGACCCAAAAATGTTTTTCTACATGTCTAAAAGTCTAGTTTAATATAAATGCATTAATGTAACATTTCCTGACACCACAGAATATTCTACTAGCAGCAGCATTTTCCATGAGGCGATAATTGAAGCCCTTGCTCCAATCAGGACACAGAACTTGATCATTACAAGTGACCCTCCATATTATTTGAGGGTAAGCAGAATTTAATAAGACTATTCCATATGTCTATCCTTGAGTCTTGGGTGTTCCTTGGCATAATCCACTCGAGATATTACCCCTTTCCTCTTTGAGTTAAGAGTAGTCTCAACATTGCCCCCCTGTGGCCCCTCCGCCATGCTTTTAGAAAAACCGTCCTATGTGGAATCTATGACGTAGAATTGTGTCACCTATGAATGTTTAAAAAGTGACCTTTCTTTGAACAAATAGCTGTACTTGTTTTTTATGTTGTCATTACTTCAATGCACTTTGGGACAGTGTAAGACAGATTTGTTAATAATTTTCTACTCTCGATAAATTTTGTGGCCCAATTTAGAGCGATAATAGCAATAAACCATTATCAGATTTTTGCTTCCTATAAAAAAAGATAATTCTTTTGAAAAGTATATGTGTAACCATAGAAAATAGACAGATTTACGTTCACAACCACCTTTACCAAGACATTCACATGTCTTTGTAAAGGTGGTTATAATAAGGAAACATCACCGAAACGCGTCGACGCAACTAAAATTGTATAATTCAAGTCTCCTACACTGCAATTGATACGCTGAGGTGGTAGCGATACAACACTGGTGTTACCAGATCGGAGCAAGAATATACAAATCTGTATCCAACAATTTTATGTTGTAACTGTTCTGTCTTCTTGTAATTGTGCAGGTCGCAATTAACTGTACTGTCTCGATTTTACTTTTGTTTTAGATTAGGTATCTATTAACTGTTGTTTTTTTAATGTATTCAAAATAAATAAATTTTTTATTTTGCCTTTGCATTTGTTGTATGGAATTGTCACGTCATAAGGTTCGTTATTTTAAACCTGTACTAAGTTGTGCCTTAAGGGAACTCCTTTTCTCTTACTTAGGTTAAATAACCCCATTTCCCTTGGCTTACTAAAGGGGTACCTCTCTGTCTTTTACACAAAATATGCAATTGCCAATGCTACACAGGGCAGAGCTGCAGAGAAGCAAAATACACAAGGCAGCGAAATGGATCACGGCGCGCAGCATAGAAAATACACTAAACTGCAATGCGACAAAATGCAGAAAAAAACAGCATGCTTCCATGCAAAAAAATTACAACACACCACCTCCACTTACTACGTGTGACTCCTGGAGAGAAACTGGGGTAACGCGGGTAAAAAACATGTCCAAGCATCTGTGCCACAAAAGAAAACCCTTGGAACGCATGGACGCGCCACATGTGAGGCTACGGGCACTCCAGTGTACGAGGCGGAGGCCTGCCCGTGTGTTTCTCCACAGCACACATCGGCTCGGTGGTTCTGCTGTTGGTGACATTTTCACAACTCTTTCTCATCAGGCATGTATGAAGCGGCAGCGTTCCGGAGGTCAGGGGGCTCAGTAGTGCCCAGGGGAAAGAGAGGTGTCAAAGGGCACGGATTATGCCACCATGAGCTTAAAGTCACCCGGGTTAGCAGGTTTGACCGGCCCCTGACACAATTGTCCTGACCACCAGAGGAGCCTAGAAGCACGGAGTTAAGTGGGGAGGGCCCGGGTCACAAAATCACACCACAGCGCTCGGCGTCTGCCCGCAGGCAAAGATGCACTGGAAATCCAACCAAATCACATTTCTCGCCCTTCATGTGTGGCAAAGAGACCAGAGCGTTGCTTTACAAACACACCCGGGCTTACACTCGGAGAAATGGATTAATGTTTTTTTTAAAGACACGGGTCAGCACAGTTTTGGAAATGACGCGAAAATCAAAGGCATATTTATATAACGAACAGTATATATATATATATATATATATATTCACTGAAAAAAACATAGGTTTCACACCAGTTGTAGTTAGGAATTAGCATTTAAAAAACCTATTAAATTCACTGAAAAAACGATAGGTTTCACACCAGTTATAGTTAGCAGGAAGTTTTACTCGCATAAAACCCATTGAAATTCCCACGTTATAGTTAGTTGGACTCACTATAACTTGCGTGTGCAATGCACTGCTGATGACGTCACATATTACATCACTCATGACATGGTCAGTGACATCACTCATGACATCACTGATGCTAATTCCTAACTATAACTGGTGTGAAACCTATGGTTTTTTCAGTGAATTTCATAGGTTTTTTTAAATGCTAATTCCTAACTATAACTGGTGTGAAACCTATGGATTTTTCAGTGAATTTCATAGGTTTTTTAAATGCTAATTCCTAACTATAACTGGTGTCAAACCTATGGTTTTTTCAGTAAATTTCAAAGGTTTTTTAATAGCAAATTTCTATACGTATGTAATGTAATATTTTTTTTAATGAGTCCTATATTATATATTTATGTAATACTATTTTTTATGTATATTCATAAACACAACCATGCACCCTAACATTTAGTTTTCAACTATCTGAATCCACCAATCATTGCTTGTGATTCAAGAGCAGTGAAACTCCACAATAATTTTTTTCTAAACTCCTACTGTTCCAACTGCCATTTCATTCCCACATTTCATCTGACTGCACCAGAACCTTCTCTCACCATGTATTCAGTCTGGATTATTGGACATAGCTACATCCACTGGGCTCAAAGGTATGCAGCTAGCAGAAATGTTCACATCCTTGATTTACCAAATGTGGACATCAAATGGATTGGCCAGAGAGGATTGAGATGTCACCAATTGATACCATTGGTGAAAACCTTTTTGCATCTGCCAAACCCTGACCTCTTAATAGTGCACTGTGGAGGAAATGACTTGGGCATTTTGACTGGGGTAGGTCTGGAAATGCTTTTAAAGGACACTTTTGATCAATTGATGGCACTTTTTCCACAAACTGCCTTGGTATATTCCAATATATGTCAAAGACAGAAATGGAACTGGTCCAACCAATTTTGTCCACAATTTGAGAAAGCACGGAAACATGTGAATAAATCTGTTTCTGCTTACATGAGAGACTTTGGAATGGGTTCAATATACAACAATAACTTGTGTTTCAACATGCAAGATATCTACAGAGGAGATGGTGTGCACTTCTCAGATGAGGGGAATAGAATATTCCTCCTGAATTTAAGACTGTGCATTGGAACCTACTTGTAGGTACCTAAATCAGCCACAGAACCCAAACGCTCTTTTCAGAACTACCCTACCTCTGATCACTCAAAATTATTATCTTTCTCTAACTTTTTTCACTATTTTTCACCAAAGTACGCTCCCCGGTACGCTCCCCGGTGCGCGTACTGGGCACTCCCCCCCGCAAAAATTTTAAAAAAATTTTTTTGGGGGGGGGGGCCTATATGGGCCTCCTAAACTCCCCTCAGAGAACCTAGAGGGTCAGGGGCTGTCTACCGTGCCCCCTTCTACCCATTCCCAACATTGTTTGTCCTCCATCTTGTGTCTCAATTGTACCGAAACACAAGATGGCGGACTCCAGTAGCGCTCCCGGTGCGCGTACCGGAGCGCGCACCGGTAAGCGCTCCCCGAAAAAAGGTGGGAAGTTAATTTACATAAAAACCACTGGAGACACTTTCACCAAATATAGAATAGGCCCTACTACATAGCAGTCCATTTTCCCAAATTTGGTGGTATTCCATTGAGCCATTTAGGCTGTAGCCCTGTCTAAATATCCTGGGGTAAATTACATGACAAAAACACATATGAAGTGTTACAATTTACAACCAATTAAAATGTTACTTTCATTTTCTACTTTTTTTTCTGACATTTGATTGGTTATGTACATGAATATAAATGAAAAATGAGAGGGAAACACGGCCATTTTGACTACAACTACCTGAGATACATCTTTAAAGGATTTTCTCATTTATCTTCATCACCTTTCTATAAGGTAAGTTATAAATTTGTAAGGGGCACTTTAAGTTCATTTGTAAAAAAGTTTTCTGACAGTTATTTACTTTCCCTCTGTTATAATTACAGATTGAGATAGGCTTCTCTGTTATAATTATGGATTGACTTAGGCTTCTCTGGTATAATTATGAATTTTCTTAGGCTTCTTCACATACACTTTTTTATATTTCTACTTCCTGCCTCATACCATACACTGCCCAAAGATAACTTCACTGTTAAAAACTCACAAGTACCTGTCTGAACTTAAACCCAACAGTGCCCTATCTCTACTGATATATTTATTTTTTATGCAATTTACAGCAAGAAAATGGAAGGAGAACAAAACAAATTTAATATTTCATTCGAAATTGATCTGGAGAACAATCCTAAGGAAGAGATTGATGATTTAGACTGTTTGGATCAGTCTCTGGACCAAGAGTTACTTAATTGTGTGGAAGAAATGGAATCATCGAATCCAAATGAGGACATACCTGGCGATATAATGTTGGAAATTCTTTTAAATTTTGAAAAATCACAGCAATACATTTTTATTTAATAATTAAAAATTGTTCGAGACATTATTCTTTTTTATATGTAAATCATGAAATAGTACCAAAATGAATATAATATAAAGTGAGAGTTATATTATACTGTGCAACTTTTTTGTGTTACATAGTAATTTTGCTCATAGTTACTTCCTTTCTCCCACTATATTATCTCCAATGTGTTTTTTACATCTCTTTTTCATCTCCTGCCTCCATGTTGTTTGTGCTTTCCTGACAGACTATAGTATAGATTCCATATTCCTCAATAACTTCTGTAACAACATGCAAATTATCTACAGAGGAGACAGTCTACATTGAATTTAAGACTCTGCATTGGTACCTACATGCTGGTACTTATATCACCCACACAACACAACAACTCTATTCAGAGCTACCCTACCTCTAAGCACTTTAAATTATTATTTTACTTTTTCACTGAGTTTTCGCCTAGTACGCTCCCCGGGACGCTCCCCGGTGCGCGTACCGGGCGCTCCCCCCGCCTATGGCCCCCACATCAAACCTAGGGGATCAGGGGGGTCTACTCTGCCCCCCTAATGGTCATTTCCCCCTTTGTTTTTGCCTCCTCTTGTGTCTCGATCTTACCGAGACACAAGATGGCGGCCGCTCTGGACTGTTTTGAATGTTTACAGACACCCGAGAGCCAATCAGCTTTCCGCGTGCAAGTCGCGTAGCGCGCCCGGTGCGCTCCCCGGTGCGCGTACTGGAGCGCGGCCATAGATATATATATTTTTTTGAACCTAAATTACTCAAAATTCACTGGAGCACATATCTTGAGACATAGCAAAGGCACATCGGGCTACCAGTCCCTACAATTTTGCCAAGTTTGGTGGAAATCCATTCAGCCGTTCGGGCTAAAAGTGAGGTCGACCGCCCTACGGAAATTAACATGGGGAAAACACGTTTTGGGACCCCCTTTTATCTCGGCCCACGCTTGACAAATCCCCCGATAGCACTAAGCCACTTTGTTTGGCTTAATGCTGCCTCACATATATTGTTCCCGTTAACGCAGTTTTCTGCGTTACAGGGTCATGCACAGGTGTTGCTGGAGGCGTTCCCAGCAACATCCTTGGCTTTCTGGACACCGCCCCAGATTTAGGAGAAATCGTTAATCTGAAGCAGCGCCAAAAACGTAGGCCTCCCCTTGGGAGTAATAAGGGAGGAGCAAAGAGGAGAAACATCTTTTTTTCTCCTTGTTTTTCCTTTTTCTATGTGTGTTGCATTGTGCAGCACATATAGGAAGAGGAAAAAGCCTCTTGTGATTGTTTTTGTGCAGGATGGTTTCCCTTCCTGCACAAAAATAATCATCCTGCAGCACTGGCATCCTTGCACCATGGTGCAAAGGTGCCTACGTTGGCGCACAGCAGCCCATTGAGCATCGGCGCAGGGTAAAAGGACAGGTATGCACCATATCTGATAGATACAGCTCATTTCTGCCTTTTTCTATTGCCATAGAGCAGCACAGCAGCAAGGCCTGCAGCGCTGCCCTTCTTGCAAATCCTCATAAATGAGGCACTGCCCTATGGCAATACATCATAAATGAGGCTCATACAGGGCCTCATTTATGAGGTTTGCCATAGGGCAGCACCGCATCCCTTCTTGCTGCGCTGCCCTTTGGCAAAGGAAAATGGCAGGACTGCGCCGCATTCTGCAGCACACATAAAAAAAGGAAAAGTGAGGAGAAATAAAGATATTGCTCCTTGTTTTGCCACCATTACGCCTCCACTGGAGATGCGTAAGATTTAGGCACTGCATCAGATTTCCGATTTTCTGTAAATCTGGGACAGTGTCAAAAAGCCATGGATGTTGCTGGGAACACCCCCAGCAACACCCATTGCATGCCCTTTTAATGCAGAAGACTGTCTTAAAGGGAATTATATTTATGAGGTAGCATTAAGTCAAAAAAAGTTGCTTAGTGCTGCCTCATAAATATGGAGCAGGCTCCTGCGCCACGGAACGTCACAAAAAGAGATGTTCCGGCAGCGCAAGGGGACTCATAAATGAGTTCCACAGTCTCTTATTACTGGGTAGAACAAACACCACACTTCTGAGGGTTAACAAAAATGAGAAATGGCCAATAGCAAGTTTGTGCAGTTCCCTATGTTGCATTTAAAATAGGGTATTTATTTAGCCTAGCAAAGCACTTATAAGATCCATCAATCTAAAAATAAAAAGCTGGCCAACAAAACTGTGCCAAGATTCCTCAGTTTTTACAATGGACCAATCTCCTCAGCTACAATTTAGACCAATATCACTCGAAAGGTACCCATATTGTTTTGTGATCAGGTCCACGTCTGATTAAGATGAGAAGTGAGGCCAGAAAAAAAGAGTTGCACGTGGCAACAATGCAGATTGGGAAAAAATCCAACTGCCAGTTCCACCAAAATTCACTCAACGCTGATGTTAACAGTTAAGGGTTAGTTTGCCCAGTTGATAATGGGCAGTATAATAACTGACAAGGAAAGTCATATCAACTAGTTCTTGAGGAATTGTCAGTTTGGAGTCATAGTGGTTAAGTCCAATGAGTGTTGCATTGAGGAAAGAGGGATAAATGACAGCCAATTCAGCAACGTTTTCAAACGTTCTACTTTTTAAATGAACAGCCCGGTGTTTGCTCCAGAGAGTCAGCATAGTTAGTGCTTTCACCCAGGATGGCTTGTCTTTGTCTATCATGGCAGCACAAATAGGGGTAGAAATATATTCTTGTCTTTGCAGGGTGACAACACGGAAGACTTTGCATGTAGAAATGCTATTTACATGCGTCCCCCAAACACAATGAGCAAAAGTCATATACCCACACATAGAGGACAGGAAGTTTGAGGCAGAAGCAGTCTCTGGACATGACATGAATCTGTACCATGTCCTTACCCTCACACAAAAGATTCAGGGAAGTGAAAACCCCTCTTATCTGTACACTTTGCTCTTGTCAGGGTGGTTGCAAAGTGCCAGCACAGTTTCAAAGTGAACACTTTGAACACATGAATCCAAATGGCCAATTATTTCAAGACATGAGGCAGATTTGCACAGTCTAAAACATCCCTGAAAATGGGGGAAATGAAACACAGCCAGACTCAAAGGTGCAGAGTTGCTGTATCGGTCACAGTGTAATAACAACGTCTCAAAGTCATTATTCTTAGTTTTTTCATCATTACTGCATCCTGTCAGTAATTGTAAGCTAGATTTATGCCATCCACATTACCTTCATGGCAATTATTTTAATGTGGTTGAGTTACATACATAAGTGTACATGTATAAGTTTATAGTACCTGTATAAGTATACATGTATAAGTTTATAGTACCTGTATAAGTATACATGTATAAGTGTACAAGTGTATAAGTGTACAAGCCATGGTATCATTCGTGTGCCAAACACAATGACGGATACATCCTGCATGTGGATGGGGGAACTGCAGCAACATTACACCCTGTCTCACAGACTCAGAAACGTGGCAACATCCTTGGCACTTCAAAAGGTTTATGCAGCTGGTAGTAATACAACATAAAACAATACCATCCGCAGTGATAGAAAGACAGTCCACGTGTCTACTCCAAAGTCTAAGGACAAGTATTCCTATGCATTATCATGTAGTGAATACAATGTTGTAGGTGTTTACTAGTTTTGTTTTCTCCTTCTTCTTGTCCAGACCATTACCAATATTTGTATGTTTGTGCGTTCCACATGTTCCAGTTCAAAGTTTTCCAGTGTATATGTTAATTACATCAGGGTGTTTGTTTATAATTGGGCAGGTTAGTAGGCATGCTTTCACCTTAATGTGTGGTTAGGACAGTGTAATCACCACCTTTGAGCCTGATTGTTAATGTGAAGTTTTCTTATAAACAGTATGTTGTCTGAACTCCAATCTTGTTTTTTTTCTGAATCACAATCAAATAAATCATTGGTTGTTTCTTGGTATTTCCAATAGCAGACCCACCATCTGCTTTGCAACGTGAAACAATTTTTTGACAGACCTGACACTGATGGATATGGTGTTGGAAGGCCCAGCTGATTAGTGGTGTCCCATGCAGCATAATTTCCCTTCTGGGCCAGGCTGCCATTCATATCATTGCAGTCCAAGACGGACACATTTTCGAAATATCTCCAGTGTACCGGGATAAACCTCTAGAACCTCATAGGCATAATTTATGTGGGCCCAGAAAATGAACCAGCACTTTTAGGGTACATCTTCAGGACTCACATATGTGATGACAATTCCTATACGTTGTCAATATATGACGGACCTTCCAACAAGTTTTTCTTTCTCCAAAGATATCACTATGCATGCAAAACATGCCCCTCACAACAAAGGGCTTTTTTTTCAGTTTGGTGGCATGGCTGCTGCATTCCTCTGTAAAAAAACATGCCTGCTCTCCCCATAGTCTGGTATTCGAGCCAGTGCTTGTAAGATTTTGGATTATTATTTGGGGTCGACTATTGCCCACTTCAAGGATTAATCAATACCCTTTTCAGGATGAGCCCTCCAAGTCACTGAATTAACCTGAGCTCAACCTTCTGGTAGCTATGGCACAGAGCAGACAGGTTAAGCTGGGACATTCCTGGTATAATGTATACATGCAGTACCAAAACAGTAATGTCAAAATGTCAAACATAAAAAAAAACCAAACTAAAATAGGGTAAAATTAAATTGAAAAAATGACACCAAAATGAAAAGAATCCAGTGAGAGGAACATGAGATAGAAATGTTTAAACTTTTAAGTAGAAATAGCACAAAAAATGCGCTAGGTGCAAATGATAGTCTATGGTAGGGGAAAGACCAGGACCTAGTCTCAAATTAGGTTGGCGGCAATCGAGCAAGGACCGGATTCACCAATTAGGTTCACCCCGGTCAAAGATTTTACCTTCTGACTGACGGCCTGATTTAGATCTTGGAGGACAGGTTGCTCGGTCACAATGGTGAAGGATATCCCATCCGCCAAAATATAAATCCCATAGGATATAATGGGAATTATATTTACACGGACGGGATATCCGTCACCGTTGTGAGGGGGTAACCCATCTACCAAGATCTAAATCAGGCCCTGAGTCTTTTAAGACCCACCCAGCCACAGGAGTATTCTTCTAAGCCCCCAGGACCTCTGGGGAGGCTCTTAGATACCCACCAGTGGTAAGGCAGAGGCTAACAGCATGGTCCAGTCCAGGTCCAGGTGCCACTGGTCAGCTGGGTACTTTCAGAAAAAGGCCTCTTGCAACTTATTGTCTCCCTGCAGTCACACAGTTCTGCAGATCATACTGGGGGTGTCATAATTGTGCCTGTACCAGCTAGTGAAGGGGGGTCTCCTGGGCACTCTCTAACAAATGGGGTAAAAGATATCAGAACCATCCCTGCTCCCTTTTCCCATCGTTCCTGTTTACCTTATTGCAAACAGGCCCAAAATGTCATGAGTCATGGCTTATTCAAGATGCCAAAAAGCTTTGGGAACACAACCCCTGGGCTCTGGGGGCTGGGTTTGTGCATGGGGGTGTACTGTGATAATTTTAATTTCTTCCCACATTCTAAAATCCAATCTGAGGCAGGTACTGTATCCACAAGAAATCCAGAGAAAAAAGTCTTGTGGGACAAGCAGGGTCCTTCAGAAACCAGAGAGGAGATCCACAAGAATTGTCTTAACATATTTTTCTCTCCCAATTAAGTGCGCCCCAAGTGTTACATGTGGTATAATAGACCTGTCAAGCAGAATTTGACAGTGGGGTGCCACAGAATACTCACAGCCCCCACTTTGAGCATTCTGTAAAGTTCAAATAAGACATCTCTGCCTATTCAGGCCAGCCTATTGCTTTCTCCTGGGAGGCATTTTAAGTATATTTCAGACCTATTGGAGGTTGGGAGCTTGCAGAGACTTCTGTTAATGTGCCTTCTGACTGTTTAGGCAGGCAAAGGGTAACTTCCTAAATAAAAATCTAACTTCAACATTGAATCAGATTTTTAATAACTATTAAAATAGCTTTTTAATTATTTTTCCATCTGGTCCCATTCCTGGGTGACAGTATTGGTATTTCAATCTATGCTCTGGTTTTCTATATAGGACAGCCAGACCTGCTGCAGTGAAAGTAGCATTTAGGGCCTTGTCACTGTAGGATCATGGTAACATTAGTTTTCTACATGTTTCCACTTTTAAACACCATAAACACTACCTTGTAGACTGCAAGGCTTACATTGGGGCGGCCTTAATATGCAAATGTAAAATGTACCTTCTACACCATATACCAGGAACTGAAAAGCAGGTATAAGTATCCAATTAATGAATAAGGCAGTTAAACCATGTTTAAAGGGGAAGCAAAGTCACTCTTTCTATGGTTAGCAGGGGTAAAGAACACAGAATTCTAAAGTCCAGCAAAAATATCGAGTTTAGCAAAAGGTGAAAAATCTGTGGTGACCGCACAGAAAAAGTGAATTTCCAACAGTGCCTTTAAGCTTCACCCTCATCAGTCTTACTGATAATATGTCTTATTTCTTTTTAATGACTCCCCTTTCGGTGCATTCTCAGTGTACTCAATCATACCAAAACAAACTCAGTCCTGAGTATCATATTTCTATACAGTAGTAATTTGTCTTAAAGTCCTTAAACCTCACACTTTGGAACCAACATAACCCATGGTTCGTATAACACCAGAGCTGGCCAGTGAGGGGGATAGCAGATGAGGGCGGTAGTAGATGCCAGGCAATATCAGCACAGGTTCTCAGAGACATTCAACTCCAGCAGAAGGCCTCTGTGGATAGCATTTGAGTACCACATTCAAAGATGCACAGGCCAACAATAAAGAATACAAAATTACGACACCTGGAACTAATGCCAATATTATTACTTCTGTTCTTCAGCTATGAATACCTTTTCTGACTTTGCCAGGAAATTCAGAACAGTTTTCCAAATGGGGCTTTTATTATTCTTAAATATTAAAACTACACATTATAAGCATTTCGAAAAGTTGCTCACTCGAACAAAAGTATGTAAAGTTATTCGTTATGCAATAAATGTCATGTAAGGCAGCATTTTAGGGAACATATTCTAGTTTCCCGTGTTTCACTGCCATGTCAAGATGAAAACTAAAAAGCAGCAGCAACACACATTTTTCCTCTAATTTACTATTCTCATAGAACTTGCATGAACCGCTGCTCATCAAGGAATAAGTGCCAACAACAGACTACCTATCTGATTTAATAGGCAACTGGTATGTTTTTTTAGTTGAATGAATTCATTTCTGTGCGACTGTGAAGATTTTCATCACATTATTATGAGAAGTAAGGCTTGTTTGGAATATAATGTCACAAAAATATGGTAAACGGTTGTTAGTAAATCGGTAGCCAGACTTTAATGACTGTCTGACAGCTGGATAGTATGGAAATGTATTCACTCAGGAGCTAGAGACAGGTCTGGCCTCACATGTCGAATTACATTTTGTGATCTGACTGCTGGTGAGAATTTATGAACCTAGGAAGCAGAACTGTTGCTCTACAAGGACCTTCTGCCGGGGCCATTTCAGGAGGTGTTATTCCTTCGCGGCCATCTTGCTTACTTTTCTACTCCACTGCCATCATGAATGCTTGTTTATTTCATTTTGGTCTGCTAGCGGATCCACCTCTAGAAAACTTTACGTATGTAGCAGCTAATTGTGAAATTTGACTCCAATATTTTTTTTATTACGTTGGTGATACCTGTGCCAGGGTAAATTCTCTGGTATTTACAGCGACCGATGCAACTTGGCATTTTCCTTTTGTCAGTTTATGAAAATATCAGCTCAGACTTCCATTACTATTAGTTCAAACTAGGTTCTCGGGAAATGTCAGAGAAGTGCCTCGCCGCCAGTATATATGTAATAACCTCGTGTTTAGGTTCAAATTCCTCACAGACGGCATCTTGTGAGTGCTGGAATTTATTTTAGTCCGTGCTTTAGTTTTACACCAAATGCAGCTTATGGTTCCATGTTACAATCACAAAGGTGCACGTTTAAAATCAAGGCATCTGTGTGTTTAACTTGGAATTCATCAAAGCCTTCACAGGTAATATGTTTTTAAATTCGTGTGTAAAAAAGCAAAGCAACGTTTCTAACAATATAGTACTTCTTCTAAAATGTACTATCAAAATATATATGAAGTTTTACAAATCGGTAAAAAAAAATCAATGATTTATTATTCACAAAAACGTTGACTCTTAGTAATAGAAAAAGTCAGCACACAAGAGAATGGCAATATCTTATAACACATAAAACTAGGGGGAGCAGAGCAGCTACATTCAAGTGAAGTGGCCTGCTGCCTGGACCCAATGTAGGTTTCAGTTGTGGGTGACAAACTTTGAAAGTGGTGTGGCATAAATGCATGCCTCGAGCTTCACAGATTTAGGAAAGCAAACAAACCTAAGTCCCACTCGAAATTTTAGGGAGGAGTATGTTATACGCCCCCACCCCTCCCCCTCACAAAAACCTTACTTTTCTATTGCTGCAAATGTGATCAAAAGAAAAGCACTGACTTCTTCGTACTATTAACCCCTTGCCTGCTGATGACGGCCCCGTCCATCATGCAGCACGGTGGGCGTGTGCTGATGCCGGCTGGGGGCCGTCATGAACCCGCCCACTCTTTAGAAGTGCCGCACAGGCGCACAATCGCCGCCGCATGCAAGGGGTTAAGAGGAGGTCGGTAAGTCACCAAGCTAAAAGGGGGAGCTGAGACAGAGCTGAGCAGGTGCTCTGGCTTGGCTCTGTGGGCTGTGCACAGCCATGAAACTGCTTGGCATGTAAAGCGTGCCAGAAACATAATGTAAAAATATGATAAAGAGTCTGATTACAATCTTGGAGGACGGAGTTACTCCATCACAAATGTGATGGTTATCCTGTCTGCCAAATTACAATTCCATTATATCCTATGGAGCTTGCAATAGGGCGGACGGAATATCCGTCACATTTATGACAGAATATCACATTCGCCAAGATCGTAATCAAGCCCGAAGTCTCTTCAAAATTCAAGCGTATTACTTTAACAAAGGGTATACCTTAGTATTTTAGATTGTATCAGTACTTTGAGAGACATTTATTAGAAGTGATAGTTTTTAAACATACATTCATGCCCCTTGCTCGCCACCAATGACGATGCCAGTAGTGAACCACGAAGCAAGTCAATTGTCATGTGCAGCCCAAATGTGGAGTAAGTTGTTATTATACATGAAGCAACATTTTGCAATAAAGGCAAGAGAGATTTGTGTACACCACAGATCCTGAACTCATGTATTTGATGATGCTATCATACCTGATAGTGAAGAAAAAGGAGGAATGGTGAAATAAAATTGCCTGACATCGCAGAATTTTCACAAGAGGGCAGCCAGGTTTGAGCACAGGTTGCGTGATGTGCAGTTCAGCCACTTGATGAGCAGTTCTTTCTTCCACCTATTTTACATCAATGGTTAATAGTCTATAATACTCTACCAAACAAAAATTAATCTATAATTCTTTCTTCTCTGAAAGGTTTCCTTGCAGATAGCAAAAAAACTCTTTAACTGCACATTTGCTTTGGAGAGAGCCTTGATACACACCACATCCTCTTTTCTGTAAATATCTTCCAAATCGAAATCGGGAAGGGGAAGGGAGAGGAAGGAGAAGAGAGTTTTTTATATTGATGGTAATTTCTGATGTAATTGGGATGAGCCTGCACCCATGAATCTTCTATCATAATGGGGTGTTTTCCTTCCCTATTTCCCCATGACGCTTAACGGGTCTCCCTGGGTGCATTGGGGATGGTGAAGAGAGTGCCCTGACATGTAAAGATAAAAGAGCTTGTTAGTGGAATCTGCATGTTTAAGAAAGAGTGTAACACTCTTAAGAAGAGACAGTAATGTTACTCTTTTTGCATATTGAGCAGCAGGATGATTTAAAAAAAAATAATCTAGAAACCCAGGCCTCAGGCAAAGTGTTCCAACATCACAGCCAGAAAGTGGCACCAACGCCAAACCAGTCCGAAAAACAAATTCACATTTCCACTAAAGATTAATCAAGCCTCTAACTAAGGGCTCAATTCCGATCTCATTCGGATGGCCTTCAAATCAGATTTGGTTTTACATACACCGATCTGGAATCCTTTTTCTGACCGACTTGTTCCCAATTCCGAATGACCAAGTACGATGCCTGGAAACCATTATCGCAAACCGATTCAGTTCTGGAAGGCATTTGGAGAGATTTGGTCTCTGGTGCTGAATCATACAGCTCTATGGAGTAAGTTTTCCAAGCAAGCAAGTACAATGCACGATTCAGACAACCTTTATGATTCTTTTTGCCTGAATCAAAAAGGCTGCTGGGATCGGTCTTTGGTGGTTTGTAGCAGGGTCCCCTTTACACGGGGCCCTCCGAATCGTGCCCATGGATCCCTCCTTTCAGACCATGCACAGTTTGGCATGCACTAAGGGGTGCCCACCACAAGATGCACGATGATCCCCAACCACCCCTTTTGGGAGCCTGTCTATGCGTTCGGTACACAGGCTCCCATTGAAGTCAATGGGAGTCCGACTGAATTGTATCCGGATGCATTCAAATTAATCGTACTTGTTTTGTTGGACTCCCCTGAAACGAGTCATAAGGAATGCATTCCGGACATGGGAGTCATTCAGTTTGCTTTCTGAACAAGATCGGAATCGGGCCATTCGTCTGGTGTCAGTAAGGGCACTGTACTGTGATTGGTAAACATGCAACACAAAATGTGTCAGTGCCCCCTATTGTTCATTCCGCATGAAAAATAATGTTTTTTACATGTCTATATACATTTCAATTATTCCAACAAGATTAATAAGACTGGGATCCTTCTAATTAAGTGTAATCAGACTTCCTGGTTTGACAGGCACTTGCCAATCTCTCTGAGTAACTTAGATAAAACAGTGAACCCAGTAAAAGCATTGGTTTGTTGAGGATATATCTTTTGTTGTGTAGATTTAACATGTCTGGTCTAGTGTTTAGTCAGTTCTAACTATATATCGACCTTAAGGCACTCAGGAAGGTTGTCTCTTTTATTCCACAAAGCATACATTCTTCGGGGATGGGTGCCCTGATTTGATGTCTCCTGGCTTACACTAACAGCACGTACCTAGGTCTATTAGATTATCGGTTGAGAAAGCATCAGATAATTCAGAGCATGGTGATAAGACTGGCTTTTGGTCTAAAATCAACCACACATGACTACATCCCACAAGGCTTGAAACTGGCTCACAGAGTCACGTAGGATTCAATTTACAGTTCTTTTCTTCATACACAGAATTTGCATCAGGCCACTTTAAAATTCCTTGCTGATATCCTCTCTCCTTATCTACCTCTTAGATTTTTGTAGTCAGGCTCCTTTGCCCTGTCCCACACTCTTTGTTTAAAAATGGCCATTGAGGGGGACATTTATCATAGTAATTAGCCCTCAGGTCTGGAACAACCCCTCTATTTTCCTGCAACTACTTGATGGCTTCTCCAACTTCAGGAAATTGTTAAAAACTTCCTCTTGTGCTGTTTCATGTTCTCTTCTTGTGTTCCCTCTCTTGGTCTTATGTCTGTCCTTGTTTGTGTTCAGATTTTAGCATCAGGGTGCCTCTGAGTGACAGTTGTGTTGGATAAATAAAATCTTAAAGTCAGTTTTGGAAAAAATTGCGATGAAAACTGGCAGAAGGGGGTTGGCACTCTCAGACATAAGGTTATATTGCATGGCATTTCAGTTTAAGAACTGTAGAGCTCTCCTAGGAACACCTGGTCCCATGGTATGGGGCTGGTTGTTGGAGGAGATGGTTAAAAAGTGGGGCAAGAAAGGGATTCTAGACACATTTGGGGCAAGGAAATACAGTTAAAAAGTCAGACTGAAGATACTAAAGGCAGCACTTATCCTTTGGGTAGGGATAAGGAAAATACAGGGAATGGGCTACTTCTCAGATGGAGCACCAATATGGGACTCACCAGGTACACCAGAATGTTTGCAGGATCAGCTTAGCATCCCTCTAAAGGAAGCAGGGATTGAGCGATGAGGAGATCTCATGGTGCTGAAAGAGGTGGTCCAATTGGAAATCCTGACAGCTAAGACAGGGGGTCCCTCTCAAGGGTTAAATATCTGCAGTTGCTATCTTGGGGGAGGCAAACAAGGGAGAGATCGGAGAAGGTACCTGGGACTTTGAAAAGGAAATACAGAGCGAGGTCCCAAAAAAGAAAGAAGTATCTGTCTGGTACCAGACTTTGGTGTTATCAGAAGAAAAGAAGTTGAAAGCACCATACAAGATCTGGGCTAGTGGTATACAGCTGTCAAAACCACAGGGAATGTGGCAACTTTCTTTTAAATTGCTCTGTAAAGTGGGTAAGCCAGCGAATCTGAAAAGGAACCACATTTTTACAGCTAACAGGTTATATTGGACACTGAGGAAACTGGCCAAATTCGTAACAGCAGTAGCCCTAAGATGCCATTGATGTGGAATGTCAAGTGCAGACGATCGGCACATGTTCTTTGAATGCCCCTTTATTCAGGATTATTGGATGTTTGTGGAGAAAGTAATACATGAAATCCTTTGTTCCAATATCAAAATTAGCTTAACTTTGGCTATGTTGAGGTTGGAGGCGAACTCGGTTGCACCCTTACCAGTGAAAAGGCAGGCCTTACTGTTTTACCTGATCCTTCTCGCTAGGAGAGAAATATGCAGGAAATGGATAGAAGCTGTACAGCCGCTAGGGATGGAATGGCTCAGGTTGTAAAATGTGTCTGCAAAATGGACATAGGAACACAAAACAGTGCACAATCTGAGTTATAGGATGATTTCATAAATTGGAACGGTACCATCAGAACCTAAAGTCCTCGGAGTCCTATGATTACACCTGTGTGGAACTGGCAACCAGGAAACTGGGAGAGTTGGTACGCAGGACTATTAAGATATTGCAAACAGCCGGGCGGTATAGGTCTGTAGGCTGGCTTGACTTTGCAAACTATAGTGGTATGAGGGGAAAAAAAAGTCAGTTTGTCTAGTGTCGACCATAAGATAACATGTATTTGTAAAGCTCACAAATCACCGAAGGTTATCAAGGCACTGAATAACAGATGTTTATTGTTACTAAACTCAATGGTACTAATTTTATCATCTTAGAAAGATGAAAGGCTGAGTGTACCCACCAGAAATTTAACCTGTGACAGTGAGGTCAAACAAAGGCCCCTACAGTGGATCCGTTAGTCCACTAAGCCACCAGACTAAATGCAAGCTTATTTTGGGAACGGTTTTAAACATACATGTTGCTCAACCTTAGCAGTGTTTTATTTTGTCACGCATAACTTATCAGGAATAATACCATGTTAACAGTGTATATTGGCAGTCTAATATGTCTCAATAATGAGTCCTATTGAAAGGAAGGGAGTTTCTAATCTGTATACAAATCAAAACCAAAATATTCCACTGTTTCAGGTCAGGGTTTTGTAAGACCTCCCACCTGCCCGAGCCCATTTGATTTTGTGGATAAGCAGCATGAACAGATGACAACAGAGGAGTAAAAGTGGTGAGTAGTATGGGTGAAGGACTTTGGCCAAGTTTGATGCAGATGCACTTGAACCAGCCAGTAGAGATCGATCCAGGCCTCCAAGACATAGGGCCTGATTTAGATCTAGGCGGGACTGCTGCCGTCCTACCACAGCAGCAGTTCCAAGTACTCCATTGAGCTATCAGTGGTCCACCTGCCATATTTAGATGTTGCAGCTAGAGGCAGAAGACGGTCTTCTCTTCTGGCTAGCAGTACTCCACCACCGTCATGCTGGCAGGATTGCACAAAGCCAATTTAGATGAACTTGTTGTGCTTGTTGTGTTCCAGTGGTACATGCGGCCATGTCTGAACTGGGGTGGTGTGGAGTGCAAAAAAACGATGGATTTAGACCCAGATCTCTGTACTGGGGTGAATGTATGACATTGTTCTGCATTCTGTCCATCTTCCTGTAAAAAAGCGGAACGTGCATGGCGCAAAACTTATGACGCTGACCTTAAGTCGGCCTATAGGGCCTGCACCAGAGTGTACCATCGGGCCATATGCACAGCCAGGGCTGCCTTCTATTCTCAGGAGATAAAGAACAGTACGAATCCTACCAAGGTTATCTTTAGGGTATGCAAGGACCTCACAAGTAAAAAGACTGCCACTACTACTCTTGAAGCTTCCTTGGCACATTGTGAGGATTTGGCCTCGTTCTTTGTTGAAAAGGTGGAGGCCATTTACAGGTCATTCTCTCAGTCCCCCATCAGTGAGAATATTATCGCACCAATGGTCCCTAAACCACTGTTAATCATTCCCAGTCCCACTTTAGAGGAGTTGTAAGCCTTGACGATAAAAGTCAAATGCGGTTCACCGGATGACCCTATGAGACCCACTCAATTTCAGGAACTCGCCGAGTGTTGCTACCCGGCCATGCATAGTCTTATCGATCTCTCCTTTAACACCGGCAGTGTTCCCACTGCATGGAAGCAGGCTACTATCATCCCTATTCTTAAAAAGCCCTCCCTTGACCCTAAAAAATCAGAACACTATCGTCCTATCTCCCTTCTCCCTTGGCTAGCTAAATTAGCAGAAGCGCATGCTAATCACACTCTATCATCTCACCTGCAGGAAGCTAACATACTGGACAACTCCCAGAATGGGTTCCAAGCGGGCCACAGTACCGAGACCGCTCTCTTGGTTGTGGTGGAGCACATCAGGAAGATGCTGGACCAGGGTCAGATGGCGGCACTGATCCTATTGGATCTCAGTGCCGCCTTCGACACGGTTTCCCATCAGATCCTTATGCATCGTCTTGTGGAAGCAGGAGTTGGAGAGGTAGCACTTGAGTGGTTTCGATCCTTTCTCACGGATCGAACCTTCAAAGTATCTACACCACCCTATGCTTCCGCCCCTCGCCCCATTCGTCAGGGTGTCCCGCAGGGTTCGGCCCTCAGCCCTACCCTATTTAATTTGTATGTTCAGCCGCTGGCGGAGGTAGCCCACAGTTATGGTCTCACCATGGTGTCATACGCCGATGACACGCAGCTGGCGGTGGCACTTAATGGTGATTCCAACATGGATGCCCCTACCTTTCAGTCAGCTCCTAAAGCTGTGGCAGGCTGGATGGCGAATAATCGACTCCAACTCAATTCCTCTAACACCGAGGTCATAATTTTTGGTAGGGAAAGTGGGCTATGGGGAGACCAATGGTGGCCATTCGAGTTGGGCCCTGTTCCCACTCCCGTAGCTGAAGTTAGAAATCCCGGGGTGTGGCTCGACGACAAACTTTCCTTCACTCCCCACACTAAACGTGTAGCTGGTAAATGTTTTTGGTGCCCTGCAGTGCCTCCGACCTATCTTCAAATTTTTTGATGCGGACACCAGACAGATCATAGTCCAAGCTTTGGTTCTCACCAGATTGGACTATGCCAGCTCTCTGTTTTTGGGCGTGAATCAGGCAGAACTAGCTCGCCTTCAGCGGGTTCAAAATGCGGCGGCCAGGATGCTGGTCGGCCTTCCGAAGTTCGTCTCTGCTCGTCGAACCATTCAAGATCTCAACTGGTTACCTGTAGGTCAAAGAATTAAGTTTAAAGCTCTCTGCTTAACCTTTAAAATTCTTAAGCTAGCCTCCCCTCCTATCCTCTCGCAGACAATCCTTCACTATGCCCCTTCCAGAGCCCTTCGATCCTCAGGGTCAAATCTAGCCATTGTTCCACGTTTTAAAAAAGCTAGAATGGGTGGAAGTTCTTTTTCAGTGTTGGCGGCAGCTCTTTGGAACACTTTGCCTGCCCCACTCCGTTCCATCCCTGACCTGCTCCCTTTTAGGAAGGCATTAAAAACCTTCCTATTTTCTGCAGTTTAGTCCCATTTCTGTCTGGTTACCTCTGCTGTGTTGTGTTCCACCATCTCCTAAAGCGCCGGGACGCCTCTTGGCTGCAGCATCTGCGCGCTATATAAAATAAAATAACATAACATAACATAACATAACATAACATAACATAACATAACATCAACTGTGTTTTTTGCATTTGTCACCCCGAGTGGGATGGGTATGCTCAAACGTGAGTCCCATGCTCTCCACACCACTGGAGTCAAGCAGTTATCCTGGCTGAAGATGGCTAGCCAGAAACTGGTCCTAGGATGCTTGATTCCGGTCCAGGAAACACATGGCTTGGCTGTTCGGGCTGGACTGTTCCCATGAGGCACACGGTCAAGGCTGATTTGCATATGGCCATGTCTGAACTGGGGTGGTGTGGAGTTCAAAAAACGATGGATTTAGGCCCAGATCTCTGTACTGGGGTGAATGTTTGACATTGTTCTGCATTTTTTCCATCAACTATGGTTTTTGCATGTGTTCTGGCAGCGGTGTCCGATGGAGTGAGGTTCAAGGTCGTATGGAGACAGGTAAGTACAACTTATTTAAAGGTCAATACACATATGCGCCATGTTAGCATGTAAACTATATGTATGCAATGTGATATTCTCCTTTGTTTTACTGTTTTCATGCCACACACACAATTAACACACTTTTAAATGCACACTCACAGGCACCACTAGCACAACACCCTTTAGCACCACAACAAATATTTTTTTTAAGTGTCACTACAGGTGTATTCAATTTACCTTGATTATTAAGAAGCTGAACACTACTGCTTGATACCTGAGGAAAATATTGCATGCAAAAGCAATGCAGACAGGCTACAGCAATTGGCAATACATGATACATAGACAAATGTACAAGTTGCTTACCAAAGATCTCGGTGACAACGGAGTCACATGGTGAAGTCTGTACAACAAAGGAGAGACCTGGATGAGGGGGTACAAGATGGAAACCAAAGCGGCAAGCATGAAAAAATATATGGTTGCACCTCATTCCCTTTGATTCCGCCACCTTGAAATAGGAGGGATTCCCTCAACAGTTGCCACTGTATGAAGGTGCATCATAATCAGCTCATTGGGCATGTGGGCTGGAGTCTGCCAGACAGCTAATTCTGCCTATCACACCTCCGACGTGGTTGGAAAATCCTGGCAGAGTAGGGAGACTGTGGCAGTCTTTTGTCTCTAGACTCGCCAACATCTAAATAGGGCGGGTAGAAAAAACACCTAAAAAGCAATGGTGAGACCCGACCAACAAAGATCTAAATCAGGCCCATAGTCAAATTTCCATATACCCTGCCCTGTTTTAATTGTACATTGCTGGACCTGTTGTAGGAAAGATAAAAGTAAGCTAAAATGTGGTTTGTATGGTCTGTGGCATTAATGTTGTTCTGACTCTCATCAACATGAATGTGCTATTGTCATGAACACAGTGACATGCACTGTGACAGTTCCAGTCCTGACTTTTCAATTTCCCTTATTTAGTCCGTTCAGATTTTTCTATTTTATCATTTAGTTCTTACACTCTACTATTTCCATTCTTTTTCCTTTCAGAATCTTATTTTCTTTCATGTAAAGTCTGAATTAAGCCATGCGTAGAAATGCTGGAAATGCATATACATGGAGCCTCATTTATGAAAAGTGATGCTTCGCTGCGTGAAAACAGCGATGCGTCACTTTTCATTGCGCCCTCCTTGCGACACCAATGTTGCATCATATTTACATTATGACGCATCATTGCGCAAGAAGTTACAGATACGTCAGTATTTCTGACGTATCTGTAAGCGCAAAAGTGACGCATTGCTGGAGTGTGTCACAAAAGTGACGCAACTCCAGCAATGCGTCCTTTCACATGGGGCAAGCCCCATGTGAAAGGGCTTGTGTCAGTCTTACGCCTGCTGTGAGGCAGGCGCAAGATTTTGACGCAAAGGCATCCTAGAAGTGACGCAGTGAAATCTCATAGATTTCACTGCGTCACTTCTACGACCCTTTCTTGCGTCAATACGCCCCCCTTGCATACATTATACCTGGCGCAAGTATAATGTGGCGCAGGGGTTTACAAAGTGACGCATCTACCTAGATGCGTCACTTTGTAAATATGGCGCAACAAGGCACATTTTTTATGCCACTGGTGCATCACAAAAAGTGACGCACCGGCGGCGTAAATGTGACTCAAGGGCTCATAAATGAGGCCCCTAGTGTGCTCACAGCATGAGGATACACTTTCTCCTCCAGTTTTACCATGATATTTGTTCTCTGTTTCACTTCCTTGCTCACAATGCTGATATGATGGACACATCGGAAGCACTTGTGTGTTGTGAACTAACACTTTGTCTCTAATTCAACTTTTCATTTCAGTTTGGGGCTCTTTTCTATGCAAGTGTGGACTAATAATCACAGTGTTGGTATTTTGGTATCAAATTAGGACAATATTAGAATAGGACTGAGGTTGGTTATTATTTGATTTGTAGCCCTGATTAAATCAGTGGTAGATTTACTGTAAGATGAAACACGTGTTGGCTGCAAGTTCTTTCTGGATTTCTGTTGGATACATGTGAAGACCGAAAAAAAGTGGAAATATCAACATCAACTTCTGGTGGATGGTTGACATTTTTACACTTATCTGATGCTCAGGCTATTAGTAAATGGTTTTTGAAGGCAGTTTTGTCTCAATCTTTGGAAGGGTTGAGTGACGACGTCTAAGACTTGGATCATCTTTTGGAAGTAAATAATCTGAAATACTGACATACACAATGTTGTGCAGAATTTACCCTGTCACTTCTCTTATTTTTGCAATAAAAATATTATTCAGGTTTATAATTTCCTCTCTAGCACATTCAGGGCCTTATCAGGAGTATGGCTGTCCTGGGACAGCTGTACTTGTGGTGACGGTCTGAACGCCGTATTATGATGGTGGCAGTGGGCAACGACCAGCAGGATCCAGGATCCTGTGGCGGCGGCGGTGGTAAAAGCAGGGTTGGAATCGCTGTGGTGCTGATGCAGAGACCTTTGCCCAGATTCTGATCTTCTTTCACCAAGCATTCAATGGCAAGGACTCCACCTTGAAATGCCTGACAGAAATGAATGGAAAGTTTCCCCTGGGCAAATTTGTGCATGGTGCATGCCATAATGTGCACGGACATGCTGGAGACATTGTCATGGTGGCAGTATGTTGTTTGGGCTCTCCTATAAGCCAAACATCCCTGCTGCTGTGACACAGTAACCGCTGCACCTCCAGCCCTGAATTCAATTCATAATTAAGTGGAGGGCTCACCTCTGGCGTAGCAGTCTTCCTGGGACCGCCGCAGTAGCGGTCTTACAGGAAGTCAACCAAACTCGTAATTAAGGCCTTCATCATTAATACTAATATTTAGGTTTCCAATTATCTTTCACCGAATTGCAAGTACCAAGTTTCCCAATGGCACATCGTAGTTTTCTTTTCCAATTTGTGTGATACATTGTTCAACCTGTCAGCCTTAGATTTGGCTTACCCAAACATCACTCAAAGGTTTTGCCTGCTTGCCTCCTATTTTTGCTGATTCTTTATATGTGTTTCCTTTTATTACACATAAGTCAGCCCTAATGTATGCTCTTGGTACCCCATAGGACAGGGTGCTGTGTAAGTAGAAGGTAGGACATGTACGTTAAAGTTTTACATGTCCTAGTAATGAAAAACACCTACATTTGTTGTTTACTACTGTGAGCCCTACTCCTATGATAAGTGAACACTGGGAATTCCTTAATAGAACTTTTAAACTGTAATTTCTCATCCAAGAGGAGTACCTGTTGTGATTCAAAAACTTTATTCAGCATATATAAACAGCAATAAGCATGCATACAGGAATAAAACAAGTACAAGCAAATAAAACCTGCAGGCACACTCCTACAAAATACCTAAAATGAATAAACAACTTCATCCTTGTCGACTATATGCAGTTAATTATCATCAAATCAGAATAATAATCCTACAGTCCTCCAATATTTGAAACATGATGCTTTTTCTTGCCTTGTTTGCTTTCAAGATAAAAAATGCAACATTAAAAGAGTGAAGTGAACCATTAATTTCAGGGTGACAATATGTGATCTAATGTTCCATGCTACCAGAAGGCGTTTTAGATAGTAACTCTTTCAATTCGAATAGAAATCCGAAAATAACATGAAATGGACTGTACTTTGCTTGCTCAGCCCATCACAGGGATAGCTGTGTCATTTTTATATCTTTGATGCCAAATCCTCTTTACTGGAAAGTTGGATTTGACATTACTATTTTAGAAATGCCACTTTAAGAAAGTGGACATTTCTCTGCAGCCTGCCTGTCTCCAATATACCTCTAGGTTGGGTGACAGCAACAGTTTGTGCAATCCCTCTAGATAGGCACAGACACAGGAAGGTTAGGTGTGTCCGAGTAGTCTTCTGCATTCTGATAGCCTTTCCAGGGCAAGAATGAAGGGAAGAGCTGACACTTACACCTAAATAGGCAGAGTCCTATCCCCACACAAAGCACTAATTATCCCCACAGCTAGTCTGGAGCCAGTGCTGAGAAGAAAGGGCTTCTGTGCACTTCAAAGATCTTTCTTTGAAGTCACTGCCACTTCAAAGATACAACTGGGAATAATTAATGGGGCTCTGACCCCACCTGACTAGTCAACTCTGGACATATAACTGAATTCATTCAGAAGCCCTGCTGTGCCCCATCAAAGACTGACACTCTGCTGGACTGCTGATATGGAAGACCTGATTTTCTGCTGTGCTGCCCTGCTGCTCTCTGATCCTGCTGAGAGAGACCTGGCCTCTACCTTGCAACATAAGTAATCTTCAAGGGCTTGTTGGCTTGCCTCCTGTTGCTTGAGGCTCAGGGCTATCAAAGACTCTATACCTGCTCCTGTGCCTGGTTCGCCGGAAGTGGTCCCATAAACGTGCACCAGAGAAATTGACAAATCTCCATCCTGCGTGTAGCAGAACCTGTTCATTGACCCTGTTGCGGTAGTAGAATTGATTCATCACTCTTCAAATCAACTCCTCACCTCCAGAGCCTGACAGTTTGGAACTTGCACTGTGCAAGATGCAGTTTGCACTGATTGCACAGTGCGGACAAGCATCCGGCACTGTGCAATAAGTGCGAACAGCATTTTGCACAGAGCACTACGCAGTTCGCATAGCTATGCATAGCTTGCGTAGTGCACTTCAGTAGCTATGCATAGCGCTACTACGCGAACTACACCCAGGGTTAATTAACGCATCAACTTGATTTCATGGAGCAACCCAGAGCATCGGACTTTAGAACCAACAGATCTTGGCACTTCGTCTATGGAACCAATGCATCACCAACACTGCTTGGAGAAAATCAATGGACCCCCTCAACTGTGAGCTCAACATCAACTCATCCCACATCTTGCTGTTGCAGCCAGGATCAAGGTACTCTGTTCACCAGTCTTTCACAGGTCATTTGATAAGAAGCGCAGTTGGGTCTCAACCTTGCATGGACACAATGCATGGCCAGTGAGTCTGTGTCTAGATTTCTGACATAAGGTGCGCGTGATCATTGCATGTAGTGCGCATGCTGTGTTCTGATTGGCTGAGTGTTCTTAATTTAGTGTGGCATCTGCCTTTATGGTGTTTTGGAAACACACACCCCTCCGGCTAAACATGTTTCGGCTAAACATGTTTCATTGGGGGCAATCTCCAAAGACCATTGTGGTGTTGCTGCCTATCTGTGGGATCGATCTGAGTTTTCCCTGTTTTTGCGTTTGTCTAAGGGTTACATGTCACTTCGCCTGTGATCTGTCAATCATTTGCTTCAGGCCTAGGTCACAGGGCCTGCTTGACCACGTATTTCTGACTCAGAGTTGATGGATTCGACAAAAGCAATGTGCGTTCTTTGTTATACGGACATATATCATGGTGTACATTGAGATCGTATTTTTCAATATTAACTTTCCCCCCTCTAGATGAAGTTTCAACAATATCAATTACCCCATATTTCATGACAGTCACATTATTCACAGTTTGCTGTCTTTCTTTTGTGTTTATTACTAATTCTATAGTTACTTGCATTCTACCTAACTCTCGGAAGTATGTTTTTACAGCAGGAACCCCCCACTTGTTGGAAACCACACAAAAACTGCACAAAAAAGACTACCAGGAGCAATGATGTGTACAGTCTGGTCACCCACAACAGGAGCCAGGAAATCAAAGGAATAGACCAGTCATGCTAAGGGGCACCTAGCTCCTTCCTCATGTCAGCTTGTAGACAATGCAATGATTGGATGACAAGAGGTAGTCACGATGCCTTTGCCCAGAAGGTCAAATGAAATTCATTTTGCAGTGTGGATAATTTTTAACCAATCGTAGGTCTATGTACAAAAACCATGGCTTGAGCCCTCTACCTTCCCCTCTTAGCCTGTCAATCAGTATAAAAGTAGGGGTGAGAAGTGAGTGTGCCATTAAACTATGCTCCAACAGTGGTAGGTAGAGTTCTGGTGACCTCTGCTCTTCCATCATAGCGGGAGATGTCAAAGTTTCGGGAACTCCACCGACGGAACTTGCCCCCCACCTCTAGTTTCGGGTGATCAGTCAAGTATGGACGAAGAAAAAGGGGAGTAAAAAGTGTGTTTCACATGTTTATTCTCCTAAAGATTTTAGACATGACTACAGCCCAAACTGCCCTACGGAAATACACCAAATCTGTCAGAAAGGTAGCTCTTGGTTCAGAAAGCACACTTTTTTGTTATTTGGTGTAAATCTATTCAGTAGTTTTTGAGATAATAAATTAAATCAACATTTGTTCATCTGGACATGGCCTAAGCAAAAGACACATTGTGAGATCTCATTGACTGTCAGCACTTCAACCAGGAAGTATTGGCAGCCATCTTGAGACCAATATACATGATAGCATCCAATTAAAATGCATTGTAGTGAATGGCAGATTTTGAGGGTCACAAAAAGGAAAACCTATAAAAGATGATAACAGATTTTAGTTGCAATATAAATAATTTGTTGATGGTACCATACTAATTTTTTCAAGAATTATGGTGTGTTTTAAGGTGACTTTAACCAGTCTTCTGCTGGGATATCAATAATCATGTTTGAGGGAAAACTGTTTTCTCATGATTTTCCCATAGAGGTTATGGGAGGTGGTCCAGAGCTAAAATGAGAGTATATTTTCTGTAAATTCACGCTATCTTTCTCAGCCATATGAGAATGAAGTCTCACATGTACTTTCTGCAGCCTACCAGTTGATACTCCTTCCCTCTGTTGTCTGTGCGTATGCCATTTTAGTCTCACTGTTGCCTCCATGGTCTGTAGAGCTTCCACTGCCCATCCTGCCTGCCCTCCATGGTCAGCCTTCTGCTCCTGCCCTGCCCCCTTAACCCCTGCCCTCTGTTTTCCATATGCAGACCCCATCACCTCCCTCCTGCCTTGTTTGGTCCACTGTCATTCCCCTGCCCCCCGTCCTATCCTTCATGGTTTGTCATTGTGCAAATGTCCTTTCAGTCTGCCCAATATTGTCAGCTTGCGGCCCATGCCTCTTTAGCCTCTTCTCTCAGTTGTCCATGTGCAAGACCCTGTTGCCTCTCTATTACTTTCCATGTCCCATTTGCTGCACTGCCGTCCTGCTTGCTCTGTGTGATGTATTGTGCTGTTGGAACCCCTGGCCACTGCCTGCCAAGGTAGTTTGGTGCCCCTGTCCATCTTCCTCTTGCCCTCTCTTATCAGACTCTGTGTTCCTACCCCATTTTTCCTGCCCTCCGTGATTCAATGTACAAACCTGCCAACATTTTGAACTTGATAAGAGGGATATTTTAGAAAAACCTGGGAAATTGATTTTCCCCCTTGACCTACATTGACAATGAGAAGCTATCAGGCAGGACACAATTAAAAATAAAGGCCTTTTTGGCTTAAAAACATTGGGAGTCTCCTGCCTGAGTTGGGTAATTTGAGATGTCAGTGACCATGTCATGGGCGATGTAATATGTGATGTCATCAGCAGTGGATTGCGGGCGCGCGAGTTATAGTTAGCTGAACTAACTATAACGGGGGAATTTCAATGGTTTTGTATGAGTAAATGTCCAGCTACCTATAACATGTGTGAAACCTATGTTTTTTCAGTGAATTTCTAAGGTTTTTTAAATGCTAATTCCTAACTATAACATGGCAGAAACCTATGGTTTTTTCAGTGAATTTGCAAGGTTTTTAAATGCTAATTCCTAACTATAAAATGCCTAAAACCTATGGTTGTTTCAGTGAAAAAAAAATATGTATATATATGTATATATATATATTCCAACACAATCAGCTCGTATCGCTGAAAAGCAGGGAGCACACAAGTATCCTATTACACAATGTTTATTTGCAGACCCCTGCACCCCCCGACAGATGCATTTAGCCTTCCGGCTTCATAAAAAAAAATATATATATATATATATATATATATATATATATATATATATATATATATATATATATATATATATATTCAGTTTCTCCTTTTCACCACTGTCGCTCCTCTTTGCCTCAGGTGCCTCCTTATCGCACGGTGAGGTGCGTAAATATTTCCAAAAACACACGGTCCTCGCTCCCGGGACCGTTCCGCAATTAAGAGCACTCACAGCACTTTCACGTAGTTTTTCATTGCCATAGTTTATTTCAGGCGCTGCATAATCGTATCAACAAACGCGTTTCGGCGTTGCCGCCTTTGTCAGTGTCGATAGATGCCAACTTTCAAACCGTTTAAATAAAGTTACAGCGTGATATTCACACGTGATTAAAATCAAAATAAAAGAAGGCACAGTTAATTTACTGCATTACTGTGGCGGCCATCTTACAATGTCAGAAAAATGCTTGATCCAGTTGTCATATCAATTTCCCCATAGTGTGGAATAGATTAATAACATTACATTGTTCAATTCCAACAATATAGTACAATGTGTATTTCATTCGGCATATTATCCACAGTGGTGATGTAAATAATTAATTTACTCTCTTAATTTCTATGCAGATAAGTACTTAATCAATAATAACTCAATCGAAATGAAGGAAAACAGAGTCCGTGGTGTAAGAGTTTCTAAGGGTTTTATTCCTCATAAAGGAATCAGGATATCATGTTCTGACCACCACACAGGATGTCAGAAGGGATAGATGAGCGCGCTGTCGTTTATTGACAATACATAGCTTATATACTTGATTTACATCATAATGTTCAATGTAAGAGGCGTAACAGCTGAGAGAAGACAAGATAACAGTATACACGTGGTGCTAGTACATCATCAAGAGGCGTAAACTAGGCGTGAACTAGGGTGTGTGCTAGAAACGTCACTGATAGGTGACGCAAGTGGGTGGCACCAAGGGGTGGTGCTAACAGAATGTTGCAATGTCAGCAGAAATCGGAAGCTTGGATGCGCGCGCAGCTGCATGACGTGTGATAGACGGGGTGCAGGGGACTTGACATTTACACTGGCGGAAAGAGACAGAAGTCTGGCATGTCAGATCAACTTGTGCTTCTATCATATCTGATATCTGATGTTTAGGAACTAAGCTATCTGGGCAGAAAGGTCTCTAGAGCAGAAGCTATTCTATACTTGCTGTGAGTGCGTGTATAAGCGCCTGAGTGTCTGTATGAGAAGCGTGGGGGCATGGGGCCTTCCATGGAAGCATGGCAACAGAGGCTATGAATTACTTGCATAAAGACAGGTCGGCCCTTTAGCCCTGTAGCTGAGGAAGGCAATGTAACAGGTACCATCCCAATCTGGAGGCAAACGTATGTATGCGGTATGACCACAAACAAAGTAGGAATGACTGATAGCTTTAAAGGACGATTTACCATGGTCACTGAACTCGACCACAGTAGTGCATTTACTATGACCTACGTGTACTGAACCTTTCTTGCTAACACATAATTCACCTGTGACTGGTAGTACTAACATATGGGGCAGAACTGGAGCAGTTTCAGATTCAACAGTGAGGATCATAAGGCTAATTGTGTAATTACCTAATCCATATACTTCATTTTCTAGATCAGTTCCTATTCGAGTGGGAAGTCCCTCTTTATCAGGATAACAGACGTTGAGCAGGACTAAGTTCAAGTTTCCCCAAACCCAGCCCCCATCGAAAACAGCAATATCAGGATCTAAAGAATTAATTATTTTAAACCATGCTCCACAGGAGCCATTGTGAGTGAATGGGTACGGAAAGAGAGGCAGAGCTCCCTTGTAATTCTGGTAGGGAGGGAGTCGGCCACATATCCAACAGTCTGTAGCATTATTTGTCTGATGGGAATGGTGTAACATACTAATGAATGTATTGTTGCGCAGCGCAAGTCTGTAAGAGAGTTCATGTGCGGGAAGTTCACTAAAAGTGTGTTCAGCAGAGACATTGTAAGCAGATTGTTCACGCCTGAAAATAGGCCAGTACATAGGAAGCAGAATGCTGGCAATAATAATTAGAATACTCAGAATAAACATGATTATTAGTGTCACTATGCAGTGACTACGAAGTGATTTGCAATATGTTCTTCTCTTTTCCTCTCTCTCTCTAACTCGATCTAGGGGATACATGTCAGAAACTATTTAACCGATTCACCTAGGGGAGGACTTAAACAATTAAACTGTCTGACTTGCTAGATCGAAGCTTCATACGGTAAAGTTCTTGAGGAGTCTTTTCTCTTTTAGGCACAGTAACGTCTTGTGCTTCAACACAGTCTTTGGTGGGGGTGGACGAGTCAGAGTCCTGTTTCAGTCCGTTTTTTAGTTCATTGCATAGTTTGATGTGACTCGTGTGGACCCACCCCTTTCTCCCCTCGATTTTCACGGCGGTCCTGGTGGTAAGCAGAACGGTCTTTGGAGACTTCCAGCGGGGCTCCAGCGGACTTTTCCGGTCGAAATTCCGGACGAGTACCAGGTCCCCTGGACGGACCTCATGCGCCTTTACATCGGTGTTGTCAGGGAAGGCTGCGGCAACCTGTGAACGACATGATTGGAGTGCAGACATCAAGGAGGCAAGGTAATCTGTCAACATGTTACAATCAATATCAGTGATCTTTTTCGGAACGGGCGTCCCCCACATATTCGGCGGTCTGCCAAAGACCACTTCGTACGGGGATAGCCCTGATCTCGAGTGGGCGACCATTCTCATGTAGAATAGTGCCACGGGCAGGGCGACTATCCAGTCGACCCCTTTTTCCTGACAGATCTTGGCAAGACGGATTTTTAGTGTCTGATTATGCCTTTCTACAAGGCCAGCTGCTTCGGGATGTCGGACACAGTGGAACCTCCACTGATATCCTAGCAAGAGGGAAACTTGTCTCATCAGCTCGGACGAGAACGGCTGTCCGTTATCTGAATACACGACACGGGGCAAACCGTACCGTGGGAAGAATTCACGAACCAACTGTCTGGCAGTGGTCGGAGCAGTGTAGTCTGGGACTGGGTATGCTTCGGTCCAGCGGGACAGAGCACAAACAATTACAAGGACATACTTAAATCCTCTACAGCTATTCATCTGGATATAATCCATCTGGAGGACTTCAAAAGGGTGATCGGGAGGATGAAATCCACCTTGCTCAACAGGGACACTTTTACCTGGATTGAACTGACAACAGATCATGCAAGTACGCACTTTCTGTTTTGCTGCTGCTCGTAAGTGTTTGTTGTACCAGAGATTCTGTAAACTGTCTAACATGGCTTTCTCTCCAAGATGGGCAGGACTATGTGCTGTATTTATCATGACTTGAACCATTGAGTCGGGGAGAAACCATATAGATTTTCCCTTCGTCACCCAACCTTGATCTGTCTGAATCCCTCCTAGTTCAGTCCATTTCTTTATCTCCTCTGGAGTAGCATGTGTCTGGATATCAATTACATCTAGGGCGGGATCTCTAACTGCCATACACTGGGTCTGGACTATTGTCTTTGTCACATCAGTAGTCTGGGTGTGAGTCAGTGCTGTATGTTTTGCTGTCTGGTCTGCCAGGTCGTTACCCTGGGAAACAGAATCTGTGACTTTAGTATGTGCCTTACACTTCATGACTGATATGCCCGAGGGCAAATGTATTGCTTCTAACAGTGCTTGAATGAGGGGGCCATGTTGGATCTTGGCCCCATGGGAAGTCAGAAAACCTCGTTCTTGCCAGAGGACTCCGAAGTCGTGTACAACTCCGAAGGCATAGCGGGAATCTGTGTATATGTTAACATTTCTGTTCTTGGCTAGAATACAGGCTCGAGTCAGAGCGATGAGCTCTGCCGCTTGAGCAGACAGTGTGTCAATACGATGTGTTTCTTTAATTTCAGTTTCAGTGGTCACGGCGTACGCGGCCACTAATTCTCCTGTACTTGTTCTCATGCATGAACCATCCACATAAAGTGTCAGGTCTGGATTTGTCAATGGGACATCTGTTAAGTCTCGTCTAGGCTTAGTTACTGCATTAATTATTTCTATACAATCATGCGGAGCTGGATCTGTCATAACTGTAGGTAACAGTGTTGCTGGGTTCAGGATGCTGCAACGTCTGATTTCTATGTGTGGCTGGAATAGTGTTAATTCATAACCTGTCAGTCGTGCTATAGTTAAGTGTTGAGTCTGGGTTCTGTTTAACAAAACCTCTACAGAATGTGGTACTTGAACTGTTAACTGATGACCTAAAACAATTGAATCACTTTGTCTTATTGCTAACGCTGTTGCTGCTACTGACTTTAAGCACGCAGGGAGTGCTTGAGCTACTGAATCCAATGTACTAGAAAAATAAGCACAAGGCTTATGTGAACCTGCTTGGTCTTGAGTGAGGACAGACAACGCTGTGCCATCACGTTCTGTAACAAAAAGTGTAAACGGTTTGCTGTAACATGGTGTCGCTAAAACTGGTGCTTGGCATAAAACTTTCTTTAATTCTTCAAAAGCTTGTGTGTGTTCCTGAGTCCAAGGGAGGACAGTCGAAGTCGCTGCCTCCTGTGTCGTTAACTGGATGAGTGGTTTAGCTAGAAATGCATACTGGGGAATCCATTGTCTGCAGTACGAGGTGAGGCCTATGAAGGCCCGCACTTCCTTTTGTGTCTTGGGTTGCGGCATGTTCACAATTAACTGAATGCGATCGGGAGTGAGCTGTCTCCCCACTTTGGACAGCAAGTGACCCAAGTACACAACTTGCTGAACACAGAATTGTAGCTTCGAAGGAGACACCTTGTGTCCCTTGTCGGCCAGGAAATGTAAAACTGTCAGTGATGCTTTTTCACATTCGGGCTCACTTCGTGCGGTGATCAGCAGATCATCGACGTATTGTAGTAAAGCGGTGTTAACTGGCATTTGAATACAATCTAGTTGTCTTTTCAGTGCTTGACTATAGATGCTGGGGCTTTCTGTGAATCCTTGAGGTGCGCGCGAAAATTTGAAACTGCGTCCATTTAAACAGAATCCGAAGAGATATTGGCTCTCTGGATCAATAGGCACGCTGAAGAAGGCGTTCTTGAGATCAATTACAGTAAAGAACGTTGCTTCTGAATCAATAGCAGTCAAGAGAGATGATATATCGGGGACCACAGGATACTGTGGGATAATGCATTTATTCAATTCTCGAAGATCAATCACCAGCCGATATACTGGCGGTGCATTGGGATCAGTACGTTTAAGAATCGGAATGATGGGTGAGTTACAGATATTGGAGTCGGTCTCGACGACCACTCCTTGGGCAATGAGCTCTTCAATGATTTTCAGTAAAGCCGCTACAGCATCGGGTGGTAACTTGTATTGTCTGATTCTGGGTAATACAACACCTGCCTTGAGGGTAACGCGGTATGGTGTAATGTGCATACATCCTACATCAGTTGGGCCTTTTGCCCACAAGTAATCAGGTACATTTTTCAATCTGACGTCAAACTCACGAAGGACGTAATGACCCTTGAAATCCCGCAGAAAGAGTCTAACCCCCTCCGGGGAGCAGCATATTATAGCTCCTAGAGCCTTCAGTGTTTTAATTCCTAACAGATTTTCCGGACATGATTTTGTTAGCAACAGGTCTGTAACGCGTGATAATGGACCCACAGCCAGGGGAACTGGTTCTGATACTTCATTTACAATAGGTTGTCCTGAAAAACCAAGGGAAACATTTTGTGAGCCTGAGAGGGGTGCCCCTGGAACTTCGTCATGACTTATTGTAGTGCGACTTGCCCCTGTGTCAATTAAAAACTTTCTATCTTTCCCCAATACTTGACTGTGTACATAAGGACCTTCTTGATCTACAGGAATCTCGATAAGAGGCAAGCCACCTTCCCTCTCTAGGCTGTTTCATGTATATCGGGAATATTCGGGGTAAGCAGACTGGGCATACTGGTACATCTGTTGTGAGACTTGCTGAGTTGCAGCAATGGGCTGTGGCTGTGGTACTGCTACGGTCTGTGCTGTCTGTGCAGATGCATGCATGGGCTGTGTATTCTGTGTAGACTGATGCTGGTTATGGTCTTGTCTAGGCGGATGCGGTCTCTCTTTAGTTTTACCTGTCGCTATGTTATGTTTCAGAACTGCACATTCGTGTACGTAGTGACCTGGCTGCTTGCAATAATTGCATGTCCCTTTAACAGGAGCTGCAGCGTGACTTGTCTGGGTCGTACCTTTCCTGTGACTGTCGGATGGGACCGTCTGGGCTACTAACATTTTCATTTTCGTGTCTTTCATGCGCTTCTGTTCCTGATCTTGTTCTTCCCTAATTCTATTCTGGTGATATTGTAACATTTGTAACATCTGGGATGGCGTATTTGCTTGCCATGTACTCTCGACTTTATACACTCTATTTTTAACTAACGGTAGGGAATTCTCGACTAACTTTGATACAAAAAGATGTGGGTACGACTCGCTACTTGGCTGGAGGCCACTATTGATAATAAAACATTTCTCGAATCTTGAATAAAAGTCGCTAGTATCTTCATCATGTTTCTGTTTACAGGACGAGATTGCATCCCAATCCTCCTTTCTAGTTGTCAATAATCTGGGCAGGACCTGTACTATCAAACCTGGTAATGCTTTAGTTTTGTCCCCAAGGCCTAACCCTGGAACCCGTTTTTTCTCTTCGTCTTCTATTTCTGCCCAGGCAATCTTTGTGTCTCCCACCTCCCATTCCTTTTCCTTTAATTTCTCGAATATACCCGTAGGCAATAATACTTTCAACATTTTCATGATATCATCATATGTGTAGTCCCCCATTAATAACATGTCTTTAAGCTCTCTATGGAAACCTGCAGGGTCTTTATCATGGCATGGTACTAATTTCTTCATTTCTAACAGTTCTAATTTAGTCAGAGGCGTGTGCACATACACGCGTTTCAAAACCTTGTCCTCACCCATAACAGGGTGTACTTCTCGTAAGGGGTTCTGACTTTCAATACCACCCCCGCACTGCATATGGTACATTTTCCTTTCTGGAGGTGGGGCGGGGACATATTCAGGACTTACAAAGGTATCATATCTGCGTCGTTGTTCTAGAATTATTTGAACTAATTTAGTGCTTAGGCCTCTCCATCTATCCATCAGTAGTGCTTCTAGTGTCTCATGTAAGGGACCTGGATCGGAATAATGTTTTCTGTACTTAATGAGAAGGTGCTGAATCATATATACCCCTGCTAATTTCTGTTCGTCGGGGGAGAGGTTCAGAAATGTCTGTGCTACGGTGTCATCATTATATATGTCTGCATTTTCGGCCCATGATACCGCTGATCGGGCTAATTCTTGTTCATCCATAGAATTGAGTACATGGTACCCCACTCGATCTCGAAGCCGTTTATCAGTTTCCTGGAACTGATGCTCAGCAGAATTCGGATTCGTTAAGGCAGAGAAGAAAACTCTCTTGCTTTCTGGACGGATACCCTTCCTAAGATAAGTTCCCTTACCTACATATGCTATAGTGCTTGTAGTCGGTTCTAGTTCTTCAGATTCTTCTTCCTCCTCGGAGGGAGCCTTTTCTTTCTCTTTCTCGTGTACTGCTATCACTGCTTTCTTAATCTTTTTATACATGGCCTCTATGCAATTTTGTCTGTCATGTTTTCCATCAGCTATATTTTGACCCCACTTGTTCAATGCATCTAATTCACTCTGATCTGTTCCGGGCCTGTCTCGTTCTCTTATTAGACAATTTATGAAAAATCGTAGTATCAGTGCTTGCATGTTAACTTTCTGTTTCTCCAGGGCATCCTTAATACTGTCGGGGTCCTTTCCCGTTTGAACGAACTCATATATTCTATCTAGGCGCTCCTTCATTCCTGCATAACATAACAAACTATCAGTAGCAGACCTTAACCGTAAAGACGCTAATATCATTAAGTCGTCCTGTCCAGGTTCTGGATCATATCTACAAACTGACATATTTTCTTTTAGTGCATCAAGACGGGATGAATTAGAAGAACGGGGGGATCTGTGCGTAAGAGGACTCTGCATACCTCTGAGATTTAATCTGTGAGTCGGTGGCGGGGTCTGGAGACCCGCGGTCGCACCTCCTGAAGCGGAAACTTGGGCATTATCTCTGTGTGTAGTCAGTATCTGAATTTGTCTTTTAGTAGGATCTGATTGAAGTGGTTTCGGCAGATCAGTTTTAGGTGAGGGAAGTGGCGGAGCTGGCGGAACGGAACTAGTCTTTTTCGGTGTCGGCTGAGAGTGATCTTGGGGGGCAGTACCACCCCCGGCCCTGTCAGTAGGCAGGGCACGAACAGGCAGATTGGTGTAAGCTGGCGCTACATCTTCGAGATATGAATTTAGGAATATGTCTTTAGTAGTCTTATGCATTACTTTAGTTGGAACTAATGGTGACGGCAAATTTTTCGGTATTTCTGAAATGGCGTCAGGGGTACCATCGGCCAAAAGATACATGTTGTTCACTTTGCCATTTTGGATACGATCTATTTGTTCTACTTTTACTCGAATTCCCTCAGTAACTAATTCGTTTTCTTGGGCCTTTTCTGATTCTTTAAGCCTGTCTTCTCTACGGAGTGCTCTATCAGCACGCTTACGTGATTCCTTACGCCAAAATTCTATGGCGTCTTTCTGAGATTGTCTAGCTTTCTTTTTCCGTAATATTTCTTCTACCTTTATGATGCACTCGGCATCCCATGTTCCGTTAACTGGCCATCGGTATCTTTCCTCTAGGTGCTTGGTATAATCTGTCCATAACTCTAGATACAAGATGGCGTCTATGCCATGCTTATTATACATGAAATTACCTGGAGTGTCCCTAGGGGGGATTGGAATCTCTTCCTCTAACATCCCTTTCCTAGTTCCTATCTGCTTTAATTTGTTAAAAAACGGCATTGTGCCTACTTGATACTGAAATGCTTGATCCTTAATACTTAATTTCGCCTGTAACTATTTAAACAAAAAAAAAAAAAAACACAATAATGCACAAAAACAATCACATTCATACCACGACATTAATCACATGAAACATTTAAAGACATAGCTAACTTCCCCCTACTCTGAATGTACCGCTCAACGATACAGATACACTGCTGTAACAGTGCAGAAATTCGGAATACTTTATATACTGCTAAACAGTACAGATACACTGCCTAAAAACAGTGCAGACCGGACTTGCGTACCCAAACCCGTCTAGATACGACCCAGCAATGGTACTCACCGGGAAGCACGGAAAACAGAAGGCCTCGGAAAACTCGACTGGACTCGACTCGGAACTTCGGAAAACTTCGGAAAACTTCGGAAAACTTCGGAAAACTTCGGAAAACTGGTGGGCCTCTTCACACCTCGGACCTTGCTTCCTTCGACTGGGCTCTGGTCGGGATCCTCCGCACTCCTCACCGCCTCGTCTGGGCACTGATCGCAGTCTTCGTCACCTCCGTGTGTCAGAGGGGGATGCAGGAAATCCTGCCAGTACACGTGTGGTCCGTCTAACTGATGGCAGGGGACACGGATTGCAACGCACCTTCCGGCGCGTGAGGTGGGGGAGGGGTCCCTATTCGGGCGCCAAAATGATGTAAATAATTAATTTACTCTCTTAATTTCTATGCAGATAAGTACTTAATCAATAATAACTCAATCGAAATGAAGGAAAACAGAGTCCGTGGTGTAAGAGTTTCTAAGGGTTTTATTCCTCATAAAGGAATCAGGATATCATGTTCTGACCACCACACAGGATGTCAGAAGGGATAGATGAGCGCGCTGTCGTTTATTGACAATACATAGCTTATATACTTGATTTACATCATAATGTTCAATGTAAGAGGCGTAACAGCTGAGAGAAGACAAGATAACAGTATACACGTGGTGCTAGTACATCATCAAGAGGCGTAAACTAGGCGTGAACTAGGGTGTGTGCTAGAAACGTCACTGATAGGTGACGCAAGTGGGTGGCACCAAGGGGTGGTGCTAACAGAATGTTGCAATGTCAGCAGAAATCGGAAGCTTGGATGCGCGCGCAGCTGCATGACGTGTGATAGACGGGGTGCAGGGGACTTGACATTTACACTGGCGGAAAGAGACAGAAGTCTGGCATGTCAGATCAACTTGTGCTTCTATCATATCTGATATCTGATGTTTAGGAACTAAGCTATCTGGGCAGAAAGGTCTCTAGAGCAGAAGCTATTCTATACTTGCTGTGAGTGCGTGTATAAGCGCCTGAGTGTCTGTATGAGAAGCGTGGGGGCATGGGGCCTTCCATGGAAGCATGGCAACAGAGGCTATGAATTACTTGCATAAAGACAGGTCGGCCCTTTAGCCCTGTAGCTGAGGAAGGATGTTTACTGAAGCTAGCAGGCTGGAATGTATCTTCGGGGAGGAAAACAGATAACTCGAAGATTATAGTCAATCTTGGCAGGCAGCAGGCTGAGCTGAGCACGGAGGGCCGCGCTAGAAGTAAGTCAGAGTTCACGGGTACGGGGGCTGCTTGGGCAGAGGCCCTCGCAGTCAGAAGCCAGAAAAGAGGCTCGGTGGCAGAGATTCAGGGCCTACTTTCAGCCAGGCTGAAAAACGTAGGAGTACACTTCAAAAAGACGTTGGCATAGCATACTTAGGAACGGACCATCAAACCCATTCATGGTGGGTCTGAAAGAGGACAAGTTAACGTTGGACGCAAATGTATTTGCGTCTTCATAGCTGGTACAGGAGGGAAGTTACATGCACTTTTAACTCGTACATGGAGTCGGTGGGGTACTCGCTAGGGAACACAACATGACCATAAAATTTATATTACCTCAGTGGGAGCAAGAGAAACGAGTACCAGATCTAAGGAAGCAAGCTAGTGCATAAATTACACACAGTCGGGCAGATTTACAAGCCCCTTGCTCCACTTTTGCGTCATATTTAACATGGGAAAAATGACGCAAAAGTGGCGCAAGGGGCTTGTAAACCTGCCCCAGTGTGTGGTAGAAAGGACGCAAGAAAGGACGGCAGTGTGCAAATTACCCACTGCTATTCACGGGTAATAGTTACCAAGAAGGATGAATAAAGGGCCTGCACTTTGAATTTGAGTGATCTGGTGCTATTGTGCAATCCTCGCAATTCAGATAGACTTCTTTTCCCTCCCTCAGGCACCTATATGTAAATGATAATAACCAAGCTACATGGAGATAAGCGCTGCCTAAACATCCAAATCTCCCTATAGCATAGTATTTCATGCAAACCTCAAACTTAAACAGGCTAAAAAGTAACGTTATGATACCGTGGATAAGCCACACAGCTGAATCGGATCTCCAATGAGTGACCACTTCTAACCATTCTCATAGCGCGCCCTGTGCTCTGATTTGACAGTGGGAAAGTGATTGTACCATAGTTTGTACTGCTAAACATTCTCAGCATATGCTACAAATATGCTTTCATGTTACGCGTCGCATCAAAGCTTCTGTGTGATGTCATGTACGGCGCCTCGCACGCAAAGACGCATATGTTCTTAATTGTTTAAAAACATATATTTATGTATTTATAGAAACATACTAACAGAAGACATTATCTAGGATAATTATGAAAACATTTTTTTTTAAGTTCCAATAATCCTATATTACTTTTAAAAGCAATTTCACAAATCGCGGTGGAACATCATGCGTACTCGCATCGTAAGAGTACAGTAAGCACATCGTAAGCGTGCGCAATGCCATGTGACTTTAAAAGAAGAGATTTTATTGGTTCATAACACTTCCTATTACAACTGTTGAATCCTCCATCCCATTTTAATAATTCTACTTTCACTTTCTAAGAAGAAGTATCTCTTCTGAGAATCTTGTCAAATAGAACGATGTTTACCATAATAATAGCAATGGACTCATCCAGCCATTCTTCAGAGGAATATTACATTCCTGAAGAACCTCCAAAGAAGTGGAAAGAATCTCTAATTTGGCACTTTTTTACTTTTCCAGAAGGGCAAAAAAGGTTAATGCTCCAAAAGTAACCCGTATAATTTGTCAAACAACTCTTTCAAGGGGTGATCCATCCAAAAAATACTCCTTTGGCACAGCAAATATGGAGCAAGGTGAAGAGCTTACACCCCAACAACTTTGCTCGAGCTGTAACACAGAGGTTGAAGGACAACCCACCTGCTGCTGCACGAAGCACATCAACTGCTGCACCAGCATTTTCAGCAAGCAGTCCATACCCACAAATTGATCCTAATTTTGCTAAAGTTAAAATTCTATGCATTTATTGCAATAAACTTTTGTGTTATGGGGAACAGTTTATTGACCTGATAAAATGCAGGAAGCAGGAGCATCGCTGTCCTCGACATTAGTTTTTTTTTCTCATTATTTTGTTCCTGTTGGACACTTCCAAGCACCTCATTATGGAAAAAAATTGCCCCCAGGATTTGGCCTCCCCGGGAGCTAATTAAGAAAAAAACGGACTTCTAGTTTTTTTTTTCCTTTTCCAGCGCGTACCAGTACCATACGTGTACCCCGCGTTTTTTTATTTTTTGGAAAAAAATTAAAATGTTTGCGCCTAAAGATCTATGTGGGATGGGACCCCATGAGCAGTCCTAGAGGGTCAAGATGTTTATACCCTGCCCCTTTCCTTATTTTTCAACTTTGTTTTACTGTTTTCTTGTGACTCGGTGCTACCAAGGCACAAGATGGCTGCCAACACTTCCTGGTTTGGAGTGATGGAACACAGTTGACTTCCAACCAGCATGCAGCTTATGCTCGTAATTGTACAGATTTCGGTACGTGTGCCGTACTTCATCTCTAGATATCACTGTGATTTTGATTTTCTCAGGAACTACTGAACGGATTTACACCATTTAACAAAAAGCACAATCTGCGAACCGAACTCTACCTTTCTGCCAAATTTGGTGTAATTCCGTTCAGCCGTTCGGGCTGTAGCCCTGGCTAAAGGTCCCTATGGAAAATTGCATGGGGAAAACACATTTTGGGACCCCTCTTTTTTCTCAGCCCCCACTTGATTAATCACTCCCAAACTTTCAGGGAAGGAGAGGAGCAGAGCAAGTCATTTTTTTGGAGAAATTCGCAAAGATTCGTCCCCCAGCGCCAACGATATTCCAAATAGAATGTTGTGGATTTCCTATGGAAAGTAGGTCCTAACTATAACTACCTACTGGCGACCGCCGGTAGGTAATATATATATATTATTATTTTGTGTTCGAGGACCAACGATACAGGCAGATCAGAGGGATGGCAATGGGCACTTGCTTCGCCCCCAGTTACGCAAACTTGTTCGTGGGCTGGTGGGAGAAGCAGGTGGCCTGGGCCGATGACAAGGCTGAATGGGTGGACAGGGTGGTATGTTAGAGGAGATATATTGATGATCTCTTCATCATTTGGAAGGGATTGGAATCCTCAGCTGAAAACTATATTGCTAATCTGAATAACAATGATCTGAACCTAACCTTCACCTATGAAATGAGTAGAAAGGAAGTGAGTTTCTTTGACCTCAAAGTTTTCGTGGACTCAGGGGAAATCCAAACTGCCCTGTATAGGAAAAATATGGCAGGTAATTCTGTCCTCCATGGACGCAGTAGCCACCCCCAAACTCTTGTTAATAGTATTCCCTATGGGGAACAATTAAGAATCAAACGGAACAGTTCGATGAAGAAGGACTTTGAGGAAGCAGCTGAAAAGAGCATAAATCGCTTTAAATGAAGCAGCTATCCTCTAAGGGTACCCCAACAAGCTAAAAGTAAGGTAGACACAGCAGACAGACAGTCACTACTAACTGAGAAGAATGGTCGGACAAAAACGGAAGGAACAGGCATTGTAAGATTGATTACCAATTGTTCGGTGGCAGCAAATAAGGTGAGGGCAATAATGCTGAGGAACTGGAACATTACCTTTAGAAAAGCGAGATCCCTGAAAGACAAATTAGTGCAATGTCACCTGGCTAAGGAGAAACCAAGAAAGGGACTACAGACTATGCATGGGTCGTACCCTTGCGGCAAATGCAAGGCTTGTAGCTCTAGTAGGAGAGTTCTTTCCTATCAGGTACCAGATAGAATTTCTAAGACCAAGATCTTCAAATTTATGACCTGTTCCACGGCCTGGGTAGTATACTGCCTGGAATGCCCTTGTGGCTACCGTTATATAGGCAGCGCAGGGAACGCAGTAAAGATATGAGTGTTGGAACACCAATGGGCCATCATGAACAAAGACGAGAACTATCCTGTGGCCCGACACTATGCTACCCACCTTAATAGCAATAGAAATCTTTTATCCTTCTTCTGTCTGGATTGCATTCCACCTGACATCAGGGGGGGTGACTACAAGAAAAGGCTAAGACGTCTGGAGTCCAGATATATAATTGAACTCCAGACAAAAGGACCGAAAGGCCTCAATGCGGGGGGAGGAACTCATATCTCATTTATAAATCCACTCCTTGTTTTAACCATGATCAGCAACAGTGCCAGGGAAAGTACCATGAGTTAATGTGAGAAATGTACTAATCAACTTTGCTTGTACTGTACGACTAGGTAGGGGATCCTTTATTAATCATCGAGCAAATAGCGAGCTGTAGCTATCGATTGAATGTAAAACTATTGGTGTTTAAATTCTTTCCTACCTTCCCATCTAGGGCTTGATTGAGATAGTGTACAACAGTACATACCGGATCTCGTAATCCCTAACACGAGTGATGTCGAAAACAGTAGCTGTGTGTATATGAATTTTAAGTGCATACCAAAACGTGATACGGGGAGGTCTATAATGCTATTTGACGTGATCTATGAATTTCGGTTGTAAATTGCCCATCCAGGGCTGAATGACATGACCGTAATATTTTTTAATGATTACAGTAACCTCGAGTGCCCATGTATATCAATTTGGAGATATTTGTACTGCACACTGATTTAATTAATTTTGTGTATTCACGACTTAACCATTACAAGATGGCGCTTATGGTTTGGACTATTAGTCCATTTGTTATGTTCTTGTATTTACCTTCAACTTCCGCCTCGCCGACATCAGCTGACACTGACGAAGGCAGAAGCTGAAACCTGTTTGTTCACTGTGCAATAAATCGAAGGAGATTTAATCTACCGAGTGTGCTGGTCTGGTCAATTTCTTGGCAGTGGAGATATATATATATATATATATATATATATATATATATATATATATATATATGTGCAACTTTACATACAACTTTAAATTTAAGCAAAATCAAAGTTTATACCAATCTTGCCAAGGTTTTCAATTGATATCTTTGACAAGCAGATTACAGCTGAGGTGAAGATGCTAAATTACAAGATTCAAGCACTCTCTAAAAAACATAATGTACAGCAGTACAAATATCAGCAACTTATAAAGAAACTTCAAAATGACGTTTCAGTTGTCATAAGGAACTCCGATAAATGTGGCAATGTGGTGATATGGCCCAAAACATAAATAAATGAAGGAAGCTATGTTGCAACTAAATGATCGCAACTGTTACAAATTGAGCAACAAACAAGTCATTACTGTTATACAAAATGACTTGTTTGCTAAGCTTCTGACCTGGAAAAGTGCAGGAATGCTCAGCCAGGAGGAGTTCAGATTTTTGAAAAATGACTATCCAACTATGCTTGTTATATACTTTATCCCTAAAGTGCATAAAGACATTTTAAAACCTCCAGACAGACCGATAATTTGTGCAAAATAGAGCCTTCTGGAGAATGTGTCCATTTACATTGATTTCTTCCTTCAGGAACATGTTCGAGCTCTACCATCTTTTATACAGGACACTGCTGACTTTTTAAAACATGTCTATAACTGTCAGTGGCAAGATTATTATCTCTTAATGACATTAGATGTATCTAACTTATACACCAGTATACATCACAAAGATGAGGTCAGAGCTATGGAACACTTTCTGGGTATAAGAGCTATTAGATTTTATCAACATAAGAAAATGCTCATTAGTTTGACTACATTTTTCCTAGAAAATAATTATTTCATGTTCCAACAGCCAGTTTACTAGCAATTAAGAGGGTGGCAATGGGGGCAAGCTTTTGTCCAAGCTATGCTTGCCTACATATGGAATGGTGCACAGAAATAGTTTTAAACACCATCTATGCTAAAACCCTGGAAGATCATGTAGTTAAATGTATAAGGTATATAGATGACCTTACTGTGATTTGGAGTGCTAGCAGACAGAGTGCAATTGATTTTGGTATACACATTACCAACAATAACATTAACTTGCATGTTTCTCATGTCATCAGTGACACCTCAGTGTGCTTCTTAGATGTGGAGGTCATTGTCGCTAATGGCCAACTTAAGACTAAACTACACCGCAAACCGACTGCAGGAAACACTATCCTGCATGCATCAAGCTACCACCCTACCATACACAGCATCCCATATCGTGAAATGCTTAGGGTGCTAAGGATATGCAGCAGAGATAGTAATCTGATTAATGCACAAGCAGAATGTAAGTCACGCCTTATAGCCAGAGGTTATTCAGAGAAAACAATCAATACGCCATGTCAAAAACCTGGAACCTATGTACAAATGACTTGCTATTTAAACCATCATATAGCTAGAGCAAAAGAAAACAAAACAATAACACAATGCCAGAAACCATGAACCCAAGGCTAATCCCGAGGTATAACAAACAGAGGAACAATTTATGCAGGATTATTAAGAGAAACTGTGACTTAGTGCTGAACGATCCTGTTGTGGGCGATACACTTCCACAAAGTCCAACAATAACTTTTAGGAAGGCTCCATCCACTAGTGATTTCTTGGTGAGCAGTAGCCTGGAAATAAGTTCAGGCTCTAGATGGCTGTCAAGAGGGAAAGGGTTCATCAGATATTTCTCATGCCGGGTGTGCAAGTTCTCATCCCCTTTTTATCGCTTTGTTCGCCCTAAGTTGGCAGGTTATGCTCAGACGTGGGTCCCTTGCTCACTTTGCCACTAGATTCAATATAGCCTGGCTGATGAGGGTTATGAACCAGAAACCAGTCCAAGGATGCTTATTACCGGTCCAGGGAAGACATGGCTTGGCAGTTGGAGCTGGACTGTTTCTATGAGGCACAGGGTCAGACTGATTTGCATACGGCAATGTCTAAAATGGGGCGGTAGAGTGAGCTAAAGAATGATGATGGATTAAACCCAGATCAGTTGACTGGGGGTGAGTGTTTGATTTGCTCAAACGCTCTGTCCATCATCCCTTTTGGTATCGGGCGTGCAAGTTTTGCATTAACAAAACGTCCAGAAACTTCTCACTTACAGAACCGAATTTGCCATCTATGCGCTAGAGTGCTCTTGTGGACTGCGAAGCATGGGAAACACAAAACTGCAATTCCACAAGAGGATTCTCCAACACCTAAGGGCAATTACAAATTCAAATCCTATGTATCCCATGGATCACCACTTCAGGGAAACCCACAGTAACAATTTACACCAGTTACAATATTTGTGGGGGACTCAGTCCCACATCTAACACGAGGTAGTGACAGGGAGGCAATTCTTAGAAGGCTGGAGACCCAGTACATCCTGGAGTTGGATAGCAAAAGCCCACAAGGGTTAAACACAACTGAGGACCTATACACATGACTATAATAGTTTTTCATTTGCAAATTTAGAATCAGTTCATAAGTGAAAATCCCGTAATATCATGTATGCACATTTTATATGAAATTGCTGCACTCCACAATCCCTGTATACAACCTCCCATTGCTGTTCTTGGAAAATCTTTTCCAAGAATCAACATTTTACACACTGGCACTTTTTATGCAAATTTTGCACTTTCGGGCAACACCAGGGGTATCACTTTTGCACTTTCAAATTATGCACTTTACAATCTCAGCAGGGAAGAACTGCCCACTGAGGTGGTATTAATTAGGCATTGTAATTCTGGTGTATACTTATTGAACATGTTACCATCAGAAATATAGCACAGGAACCGCAAAGGAATGGGCAATAAGTACGTATTAAACTGAAGATGCGATTCAACGGAGTTCTTTAATGTGCTTTTACATGTTCTCAATGTGTCTTTTTCATGTATTGTATTCATACAGATAGTATATTTATATTTATATTTATATTTATATTTATATTTATTAAGCACACTGATCAAGAATTTGTCGTGATTGAAAAATTGTAATTTGCCGCTATTTGGTATTGTGACATGAAAGCAGGACGTTAGTCTGTTTTCCATATTGTTTATACACTTGGCACTTTAAATAAGAGGAGGGTTTATAGAAGCATCATGTGATCAAGGCCTGTGATCATGGCGGCATAGCTAAACTTTGAAAAATAAATAAATTGCACCAAAGGAAGTGGAGTCCGTTCCTGTTTTGTTCCAAGCATTCAAGGAGCATTACAAATAAGGTTACGCATGACATATATATATATATATATATATATATATATATATATATATATATACATATATATATATATATATATATATATATATATATATACGCTTATATACCCTTTTCAACGCAGAATCACCAAGCACTTTTTGCACAGTAAATCACCCTACAGCACTAGAATGAATGGTAGTTGGTATGAGCTTATACATAGCTGAATGGATGATATCAGTAACATGTACGATATGATGGGAGTATACGATGAACTCGTTGTTGACTATTGTGAATCTGTTATTGTGTCTAGATAGTCTTGATCATCATAACTGAAGACATAAATAATATGTGCTTAGAACTGAGCAGAATGGTATTTAACCTTAACTTTGCGAATAGTGGAGCCCGCTATCCTAGGGTTTGAAAAAGAGGGGCGAATAAATAATTACTGTAGGAATTTATTGGATAAGTGAGGATAAAGATTTAATCCTCGTTAATACCAGTGCAGAATGGTACTTAACCTGATAACTGTTAGTGTTGCAGCCCGTGATGTTAGGGCTTTATAAAGGCACGCAATTTCAAATAATTATTATTAGGAATAATTGGCAATTTCTGCTTCTAGGGTTAAGTAGCAGTGGAGCTTAGAACTGCTACACTCATAATGTATCTGTTCGATACTTATCACAATCATGTAGGCACTACGGCTGATTGAGAGAGAACAGACTCGAATTGTGGATGTTATGTCAAGGTATCCTAAGCACTATCTCGCATTGATGCACGTATGATGACAGAGAATACGACACACGTTGAAAGCATTATTATGACGTTTTACAGCTTCAAGTCGAGGTCCCGATTGGACATGCTACTATTTTTACATGGTTGCATTTCATGATTTGTCATATATTTTCTGAAACGCATATGCCTGTAAATATGTACTTTTTGTAGCAGATGTCCATGTATATAAAACTTTTGACAGGGTTTGCCCATTATAAGATGTCGACCGCTACTGCTATGGAATACATAGGCAAATTTAAGTCCTATTTATGTTTAGTAAATTCAGAGGCTGTGTAATCCTTTATTAGTATGTTGGTTGCACATTACCTTTAACGTGATCAAGGCTTCACTGCCGAAACATGTTGTGTTGGAGGAATAAACACCCTGCATTGACTCCTGGCATCGCGTTGTTTTATTGAGAGCGTACAACACTTGGAATCTTCTTGGAATACTAATTCTGCCGTGCTCCGCCGGCGTGTACGCCAACTCCCATGGGGGCCTAAGCAATCGGAAGGAGCTGTGTACGTGGAAATAAGTAATGGAGATTGCTGTTTGGTCCGGTGCAGCAGTGGGACGTTCTGGGCAACAGACGCGTATTGCTCTTCTGCTATACGGAGAATGAGGTCAGCTGAGGAAGTGCCGTCCTGAGTGTTCGCCCTTACGTGGTACGAGGCTGTGTTTACACAAGCCGAGTGTCCGGGGAAGCGACATGGAGGCCATTACATTTCCAGAAGCGGAACCTGATACAATCTCCTTAGGCGGCGGATATTTGTGAGCATACTTTTGTTGCATTGATGTGACTTTAAGCCGCTTCAGCAAACATACGCGCCTATACTGTGCGACCCGAGGTGGTCACCGGTCGGGATCATTTGCATAAATACGAACTTACAATTACAGACCTTAGCACTGAAGCACAGGAGTAACCTGAATTAAACAGGGATAACGCAAGTGACGCCAGCCCTGAAGTTAGAATTGCGGGTCTCTGGTTGGCGCAACTGTTCACTTCTGACAAGCAGGGACCATCTCCTCTAAGTCATGGCGAAGGATGACCCCTTTGAATTACTGTTGCTCACCCTCTAGGTGTGTGGCGTGAGCAGCCAAGGCTATTCTTCAGGCATTATTGGGTTAAGCATTTGTAATCACACACACACAGTAAATGTACCAATCCCCCCACAAATGGACACCAGGCTGTGGATATGTAAAGATACGTCTCTTTATATAAAAATATCTCTATGCAGGTAAGAACTTATCACAAGACCAATATAGCGTTTTTAGCTTAGGCCACAAGTTTGTAAAATAATGGCAAGTTCTCTGTTGGATGGTACGCTGCTTCCTTTCAGTCTCTTTTACTTCAAAATAGTTCTCTTAGTTCTTTGGTTGTCCTTACGGTCTTTTAAAATGCTTTTACTAGGAATAATAGTTACTTGATGCCACTTTAGGACTCAATGGGCACTTCGTAGCACTTCTGTGAGCTTTCCCCGGTGAAATGCGAGAGACCCTACCGCGGCTCACGCATCTAGCGTGAGCAAGAGTACGTCGCGTACAGGGCACTTCTCAGAGGCACGAGGCGTAGCAAGGCAAAACCCTGGTACGAGCCGTACTCAGCTTGTGCGGCTCGTACTGCAGGGGAGTTTCAACGTACGGGGCACTTTTCAGAGTTCTAGGGGCGCAGGTTGGATTCCGCAGGTGAAGCGCTCGACTACCATTAAACAACAAGCGCACTCGTAGTAACGTAGAATCTTTTCTCAGGCAATCCTAGATTACGGGGAAATAAAGCGTTGCGGGCCCCGAGCCCGTTGTGCTAGCGCTGTACCATCAGACCACAGTTCTCTTTCTGGGATGAGTCGTACACGGGAAGTGCGACTCGTTTCTTGGCTGTGATCTCGTATCTCTCCTTTCAGCGGGTGTGTGCACACAGGGAGACGCGGCCCACGATCTCAGTACGGACTGTACTGGGGTCTCCCAATTGGGGCGGCGCGGCCTGTGAAGTCTCTCAGGGGGTGAAGCAGGACAGCAGGGTACACTCTATCGTACGGGCGGCTGTCTCGGCATCGATCACCAGCCGCAGAGGAATTCCGCTGGGAGGGGCGAGTGAGCGCTTCAGCATGCTCCTGATGGCAGGCAGGGGCAGAGGAGTAGGCAGCCTGACCCAGGGGCAAAGAGTGACTCCAACGGAGCGAGGCTCTCACGAGTGAAGGGCAGGCGAGCTCCCGAGAGCCACAGCCCTAGGAGGGGGCGATGGGGACGCAGACTCAGCTCTGGCGGGAGGCACACACGGCTCGAAGTTCAAGACGAGCAAAGACACAAGGAACCCACTGGTCCTGGGGTTTAGTTCAGGGGGCAAGCTCAATCAAGCCCTTGGGGAAAGTTTCAAGTACAAGTCAGCAAAGTCTTTTCAGAAAGTCTTTTCCTCTCCTTCCTCAGCAAGGCAGACAGCAGGCCAGTCATTCCAGCTTCTTCTTCTCCTTCTTCTCCTTCTAGTTGGGCAGAGGTTTATTGTGGGAAACAGGATCTAGTTTCTTGGGAGCAGGGCTCCTTCTTTTATACAGTAATTCTTTTGTTCTTTCAGGTCAGGGGGGCCTTTGCATAGCCTAATTCAGTTTTGAAGCACTCTGTTGTGCTGTTCCTGGCTTTTCTTTTCAGTGTGAGAGGCTGGCACATCAGACGCTCCGCAGGAGGTGGAGCCAGCATTCAGATGACAAGTACTGCCAGGATTACCTTGTTGACAGTCTTCCCTCTTCCTGGGCCAGGTGTCGGGCAAAGTCATCAGTCGCTCCACAGGGGGCGGAGACAGCATTGTGGTGGCAGAGCACAGCCCTATTCAGAGTCCAGCGGCACTCCCACCTCCTACTAAGGTGTAATCCTTGCATTCACCACCTGTCATCCCCCAGCCCAGTCACTCTCCAAACCCAGACAGCAGATACACATCCTAGCAGAGGCGAGCTGAAATGGTTAGGCAAGCAAATGATAACTTTCTAAAAGTAGCATTTGCAAACACAGGATATTAAAATAAACTTTACTAAAATAAGTATTTTATTATTCTGAGCCCACTAGCAGTATTTGCATTTACAAGCCCTGGCACTCCTGGTGCACTTTACTGGGGACTGACAGTAAATCCAATGAGCCAATCATGGAAATCAATCACATATACATTTTACATTGGGAGCACTTGCACTGCGGCACGGATTGGCCGTGGCACAGTGCCCTGAGCAGCAGACACCAGCAAAACATCTGAGGCACATGAGCAAAAAGTGGAAGGGAAACTCACGCCAAGGTGCCAGGTATAACACCCGATATCAGGGGTGTAGTGCAACATGGAGGAGGAAGATAATGAGAGAAAAGCTGCAGCGATGCTACTGTTTGCTAGATAAAAGAAATCTGGTGGGGATATAAGAACCAAAAGTGATCTCCCACAAACTCTCAGTGATAAAATTAAAAAATTGGAGAAGCTATAGAGAGGAGAAATCTGTAAGTGGTGGGAAGCAATTTCCCTACAGAACTATATTGATCAAGAGATGGTGCCTAGAGGTTTACGTATTTTCATCACACCAACCTATGACACCCTCAATCTGGCAATGCTGACAGAATGGTCAGAGAACTCAGCAGTCAGCTCAAGAAGAATGTTAGAAATTCTCGTAAAATATGCCTGGATAGGGATCTCATTCTTAAGCAAATACAAGGACTAATGGTAGACATTAAGAAAACTGCGGATGCGGAGACAGTAGAGAAATCTATTAAAGATATTAAGGAACGATTGAAAAAATATGAGGAGGACATTAAAGCGCGTAAGGAGAGAAAATTGGACAGAGACTATAATGACTATGAGTGTGGGAGGATTTTGACCTTCAGCTGTAAATATGATCATTTAAACTCAGAGACTTAAAAACCTGCCGATCAGAAGGACACCAACAATGTAAGTCAACAGCTCTGTGCATTCAGCACAAGTGAAACCGAATCTAACGTATCCCTGGAAGGGGGTGCGAACACAGAAAATATCGCGAAACCGGTACATTTTTCAGAAGAGTACCGTCACCTGCGCCAGAGCAGACGGACGGCAAAGGAGACTCCGGCACCAACGATGATAGGACAGAGAGGACGAGGACAGGCCAGAGGAAGGGGAAATGGGGCATCAGAGGGAAAATACTACGACAAAGATGGGAGAGGAGGGAAGGATGCGGCTGACGTGAACCACACATGTCGCCAGTGTACTTCCTGCTTCGCTTTGCCCACCCCCCCTGGAAGCCGTCTGATGCTGCTGCCTCTCGTTCGCTCGCTTTGTCTGACTCTGTGTAAACGCCGAGCAGATGGAGGAAATTCCCTGATAGTTTCGAGCGTTTGAAGGTCTGGGAGCCCGAAAGCCTGCAACCTGACAGTCTGAGAGCCTGGGAGACCTAAAACTGCCCGAGAAAACACACTCGAGGTGAGCGTTTGTGCTGTCTGCATACACGCACTAAACAAGAGGTAATACGCTCTCAGTTGTTCCAGCTCCCTGCTCCCTGTTATCAACATACTGCTGTTATTAATAATTTGTTTCTAAAGCGGAGGGGGTGAAGGCTGAACGTTGAGTAGCCCATTCAAGCAGAGGCAGCTGCTGAAGAAACGGGCTTTTAACTACTGGAGGTTTTACAAGCCCTAATCTTAATTGCCACATAGAAGCTTGTAGCTTGTGCAGTACTGGGAACAGCCTCATCTATACAAATACAAGAAAAAGAACAAATACGCATACATTGCCGATACCCAGGAAAAGTGCCAGTTGTTATCGGTCTACAGGGGATCTACCAGTATCAGTTCCAGCATATCTAGCGGTTCCGGAGCGACGGAGTGCTAAAAAAGGGGAAGAAAGAGGTCACAGTGCTCTCTTGTCTGTTAATGGACTGAATAGCTAAACTAACTATCTTGTTACTGCTGGTTACTGCTTCCGACCGCTTTTTGGGAGTAAGGGCCTTAGTCAACCAAGGTTTCCCTTCTACACCGAGAGTTGAAGCAAACAAATCAACACAGCCTTTTCAGCCTTTCTTTCGTTCTTGGTGAAGTACAACTGAGTGGTCTCATATAGCTCGTTCCCCCCTGCTGCGTTCTCTGCTCCACTGTTCAATAGTATTCGAGTTAAAAGAATGGCAGCGAGAGTTAGGGGTAAACAGGCTAAAATGGACACAGTAAGAGAGCTTCTAAAATCACCGACGGTGGCTTTACCCGCACTTGTGTCTAAAGGGGCGGAAAAAAAGGCAGAAGAAAGGAGCAACAAAGAAATGCCCTTAAACTTAAAGCTATGGAAGTGGCGGAGAAAAATAGACAAAGCAAATACAATACCTCAATTAAATCTGTGGAGGAGGAGGACGAAGACCTGGGGGAAGAAGATGAGGATGCAGAGACACTATCCGGCAGAGTTGAGTCTGTTGGCGGTTGAAGAAACGGAATACAAAAAGGGGAAAATTGGCAAGAACATAACCAGAGGGACTGAGAGCCAATCGAGTCCTAAGCAGTATCCCCTTTTCTCCAAACCGGAGGTCCAGCCGGGGTGATTTACGAGTACACCGAATCGGGAGGAATTGAACCAGGAGGAGCCGAAGGGGGCTACAGAGCGAGAAGATCGCAGAGAAGAAGGGGGTGTGATAAAAGCAGCACCACCAGTGGCTGAGGCAGAGGGAGGGACAGAAATGACAGAGGCAGTGGCAGTGCTAAATGCCAATTTGCTCCCCCCACTACCCTATTACAGCTACCACAACTCCAGGCTCCCTCAACTCTCTCGACTCAGGCTACACCCCAGCCCCATCTTCACCCCCAACCGCAATCTCATCTTAAGCACAGTCCTGATAAGATCATAAAGACAGCTCATTATGCAGAAGAAGCACCACTTGAAAACACTATCTCCTCGTCAACTACTCCATCTCTATTAGACCTGGCAGCTTCAGGTTAAGCCTACAAAAGACACAAGAAGATGTTGTAAGTTCACTTCATAATACACTAAAAGTGAACTTGGTGGAGGAGATGTTGTTAACTATCCTTCGGGAAATAAGGGATCTTAAAGCCTCCCAAGCTCATTAGATATCACAACTTCATACCTGGCTTACAAAAATGGAGGAGCACTTCGGAAATCTCCCCCGAAGGGTCTCGGAGGCTGAAGTTCGGGTCTCAACCCTGGAAGATACCTTAACCACTATGCAGAAAGACCTCAAAGCGGCAAATAAAGATAAATCCCAAACGGAGGCAAAGCTGCAGGACTTAGAAAACTATCATAGACTGTCCAACCTACGCCTAGTGGGTATTTCCGAAAGCTCGGAAGGTACTGATGTGGTAAAATGGTCAGAGTCCCTTTTAAAAAAAGCTATACCGGAGCTGCAAGGTGACCTAACAATCACAAGAGTGCACAGAGTCCCGGCCAATAAGCCTAATATTCTTAAATATCCACGTACTATATTATTGAATTTCTCGGATTACAGGGTGAAAGAGAAAATCCTGAATACGGCCATCTCAAGAAGAACTTTCAATGCCGATGAAGTAAAAAACTTTCGGATCTTCTCGGACATGTCAGCGGCATCCGCCCACAGACGGAGGGACTTTGTCAAGATGATCGACTCCTTTAAGGCGAAGGGCGCTCAAGCTATGATTGTTCAGCAGTCCAAGCTAAAGGGAATTTTATGTCTTCACAGATATACAAGAAGCCCTGTCATTCATGGAGGGTCTATCCGCATAGCCAGGCGTAAGATAATTAAAATTCAGCAGAACATTTTTGGAAGATTGTAGACCCCAGGTATATGTTTTTGAGAATGTATTGAATGTGTGAGTTTTAAAACGGCGGCCGCGAGGAGTATCAGGAAGCGCACAAGGATGCAATAAAATGGCATCCATAAAGAAGAAAAAGATAGAGAGGGGGACGGAAGTGGGACACTGTGGGTTGCCATCCCATCTAGGGGGGTTTGGGAGGGGGGTAGGCGAAGGGGGTGTAGCAGGGGTAAAAAAGAGAGTTCATATTTTAGAAAGTTATATGGTCAGTTGGTTGTACAGTTACGTTATGGGAGAGGTCAGTTGCAGTAGCTGGCTCGCCGTTTAGGCACTTTTATCTGCACTTAAAGGCACTTTGCAATTCAAGTGAGGGATCTCATTGCAGGTCCTAATCAGAAATATTTTGCACTTTACGCACTTTATAGTAGTTTACTCTCGTTTGATACTGGAAGCTGTTGTAAGTTGTATATAGATGCTGAGTTCGCACAAGTATGCATCTCTGGGCAATGGAAGTCATATTTCCCAAAAATGTATTTATATTAATGATGTTTTTGACCTTAATGTTGATTCCTTTTTTGTAATTTGAGTGCTGACTTTCCACAAGTTCTGGGTATAGGAAGTTATATTTTTTACACTAAGGATGTTTTTTACTCTGCTGCCTCCAATTTTATATCTCGGGTTTGCATATGCTGCACTTTATTTGCACTTTAAATGCTGACTTTGCACAACTTTTTGCTGTTTCTTGCAGTGGTGGTTTGCGTATTTTGCACAGAAGAAGGTTGTTTAAATCCTATGAGCTCTGCACTTTATGTAGTAACTTTACACATACTCTTCGTGTTCATTTGTTTTTACCTCAGTGGTTGCGCACTTTGCACATCGCTAGTTGTTTATCCTATACATGAATATCAATGATAAATAAGCTGGATTTTCTGTCTTTTAACACAAAAGGTTTGAACAATGTTCGTAAAAAAAACACTATTGAATGTTGGTTAAAAAGTCTCTGCCCAGATGTTATTTTCCTACAAAAAACCCATCATAGAGCCCTGCCCGATTCCGATAAAATCTTAAAGGGTTGGGCAGGTTATAGAATCTCATCGGTAGCCGGGATGGCGCAGAGAGGGGTAAGCATCCTAGTAGGAAGGCATGTAGGTTTTCTTCCGGAAGGATCCCTTACAGATCATAGTGGTAGATGGGCATTTATGTATGGTAAATTAAATCAGGTTAATATAATACTAGTTACAATATACGCACCGGTCATAGATGACCCACTCCCAATTTTGCACCTGAAACAAACACTGACGGGGTTACCTGGGCAAATAATATGGGGGGGGTATTTTAAATGCTTACAGAATCCCTTAATTGACTCATCCAAAAAAGACCGACGCCAGAATAAACCCCGAGTAGCCATTGCCATACAAAGTTGTAAAACAGACATGGATGTCATTGATCCCTGGCGCTCCCATAATCCATCTAAACATGAATATTTTTGCCACTCTGCAAAATACAATTCAGCATCAAGGTTGGACTTCTTTTTAACATCTTATGGTCTAAAAGGTCACAAATATGATCTTCTTCCTAATGCATTTTCAGACAGTGTAATGCTTAAAATGGAGTTAACTACAGGAAATCAAGGAATAGAGGCACCTAGAAGATGGTATTTCAACAAATTGAACCTTGCAGAACCGCAATGGTGTACAGACATTGAGGAGAAGATAGAGGAATTTTTCAAGTTGAATAGAGGGTCTGCTCCAATTAGTGTGAACTGGGACGCATTCAAGGCCACATTGAGGGGAATAATTACCTCCAAAGAAATACCGAAACAAAGGGCAAAAAGAGAGGAGAAGAGTAATTTACAGACAAATCTTGCGTATGTGAACCAAGAACACTACAGAGTGAGATCTCAAGCTTCTGGGCAAAAGGTAGCAAAAGTAAAAAAAAAATCAGGGAGTTCTATTACGATTTAAGTGACACAAATAGTAATCGCTACGCCCAGAAGCTCTATGAAGAGAGTTAATATACAGGTAGACTCCTAGCATGGCAAGCTAAAGAACATCAAGTTCGCAAACGCAATAGGATAGATCACCTCTTTGATCCTGTTACTAAGGTACATGCGAAGACTACAGCATCTATAGGTGAGATGTTTTTAAAACACTACAAAGGAGTATACCAGACGAGTGAAGGGGCTGCAAGAGAAACTATTTGTGATTTCTTAGGGAAGGTTCAAATTCCCAAATTAGGAAACGAGTATAAAAAAAGTTAGCTGAGGAGTTCACAAAGGTAGGACTAGATGCAGTAATTGGTTCCCTCCCTAGCGGAAAAGCAACTGGGGAAGAGGGTCTTCCTGCAGAATCTTTAAACTCGTAAAGAGTTTCTGCTGCTAGCCAATTATTTGTTACAAGGAGGGTCCCCGCCGGACTCTTTTCGCACTGCAGTGGTAGTCAGTATTTTAAAAAAAGAATAGACAAGGAAAACACAAACTCATATAGGCCTATAAGTCTTTTAAACACAGAATATAAAATATTCACAAAACTCTTGGCGAACCGGCTGAATAAAATAGTAGGATCAGTTATCGGTCCAGATCAGTGCGGTTTTATAGTAGGGTGACACCTCCACACTAACACAATTTTTTTATTAGAGGCAGTGGATTATTTTAAAATAAGTAAAGTAGAAATACAGATTTGGCTTTTAGATGCCGAAAAGGCTTTTGACCAAGTGTCATGGGACTGCCTTTTTGCGATTTTGCACAGTTTTGATTTTCCGATTGATTTTATCTCCCTTCTGAAACAACTATATGAGAATTCGAGGGCACAGATTATTATCAATAATATAAATGTTGGAACATGTCAAATTAACAGAGGCACGCATCAAGGTTGCCCCTTATCGTCAATTTTATTCGCCTTATTTATTGAACCCTTGGCGATTGCAATCAGGGGGAAAATGGCCAGCACGGTACCCATAGTCAGAATGACGAATATAAAACTTTATGTTGATGACATTGTTCTTTTTTTAAATTCAAAGCCTACGAGTCAAGTGGAAATTTAAAAAATCTTTTCTGATTTCCAAAAGCTAGGGGGCTATAAGATAAATGTAAATAAAACGGAAATAATTTTATGTAATTGCACGGTAGACACTTTATTAATGGAATTTAGGCAGATATATAATACCCTTCCTAAGAGATATTTGGGAATATTTATCACAGTAAATTTGGAAGATCTCTATGCACTAAATGATATACCTCTATTAAAAAGGGTCGGTTCACAACTAGATCGCTGAATCCAATTACCGTTATCAATAATGGGTCGGGCTGCTTTAATTCTTATGTCCATTCTGACACTTTTTAATTTCCTTTTCAGTGCAGCTCCATGCGCAATTCAGGTATCATTTTTTAAAAAAGTAGATGCTATGTTTTCTTCTTTTTTGTGGGCAAATAAGACTCCGAGATTAGCACTCAGCACCTTGTACTTCCCGACCGCATAAGGCGGGTTGTCGCTTCCAAACATTAGAGAATATTATTTTGCTACTTTTGCACATCAGAGTTTTAGGTTTTTTTTTCACAGAAGATGATGAGGCAGATAACTTTTTTTATGAGGAAGATGTTGTTTGAACTCAAAATCAATGATCCAGTAAGAATTACGAAATACCCAAAGAAGGTACGCTGTAAGTCTATACAGTGGCTATTTAAGAAGAAAACCCAGCTCCTGAAACATTATGATATTTTTAGAACAAGTAGTTCAACTAGTTTAATGAATTTAAATATAGGTCTGAGGGGTACCCTGGATAAAAACATTGTGAGACTTTGGAAGGAAAACGGCTTTGAGAAAAATAAGGATTTTTTACTGGGGAATAGTTGGAAATCTTGAAATGGTCTTTTATCAGTCTCCATTCCGAACTAAGAGAGTTAGATATAGGTAACTTATTAGTTAAAACACATATAACTGACGCCTTAAATAGTGCAACGCAAAGAAAATAAGCACCTGGATAAAAAATCTCAATGAAGATAACTCAATTGTATTGTATAATAAGGTTAGAGACAAGTGGAGAAAGAGGGAAGAAATTGAGATTAATAAATTAACGTGGGATAAAGTTAATAAATTTAACACATTTATTTTTCGAGGTGCTAATTTTAGGCGAATGCAATTTTTCAGTAAATGGTTAATATATAGAACGCCCTCGTTTCTCCACAATATATATCCTCAAGTAGAGGATGAGAAAAGGGTACCTGGAAACATATAATTTGGGAGTGTACTAAAATACAGGATTTCTGGAAGGACATAGGAAAATACCTTAGTAATATAATCGAAAGTCAAAATCATATTAAATGAATTAATTTCAGTCTTTGGTTGTTCCCCTAGTTCCACTCCCTAAGATGAGCTTATTTTGCAATGTTGGAAAATGGATAAAGTACTAGCCCTAAAAGCATGGAAGGCAAAAATATCGAGGATTCAGGGAAGGGAAAAAAATATGCAATGAGGTCAGGGGCCCTTAGAAAATACGATAAATACTGGAGTGTGTTTGAATGCTAGACTTTGTATGCTGGACACTGATTCCAATTTCTTCCCTTTTTGTATTTTTATTCTCTCGAAAGGTATTGTTAGTCTGTGTTATTGTTAATATATTGCACTATGCACATTGCACTTTTCTAGCACTTTGAATCTCTATGAATTTGAATATGAATTTCTATATAATTGATATGTTGTCAGCCTACCTATTTTTACATATAATGTATTCTGTACCTTATTAATTTTGCTGCTAAAAAATGCCATGTAAATGATTGTCTATTTATGAACTCTCAATAAAAAAATAATAATAAAAAAAAAAGATGGGAGAGGAGGCAAAACAAGGGGCACGAGAGGAAACAGCAGGGCACAAACAGGAAGAGGCTGTTAATGTATTTGACTGTGGCAAGTGAAACAATCGTTAACCTAGACTATAAGTAACTCTGAAAAATTGGTGTTATGTTTGGGGTTGTCTTTTTGTCCCTCAATGTCTTTTAACTATACAGAATCTAGGGTAGATTTGTTTAAATTTACCCAGAAGTTAAAACTGAAAAAGTGGCATAAAATCAAAAGATTAGGGGGGTGCAACAAACCCAGGTCACCTAAATCGAGAGACGATGTTGATTTGATTGTAGGGGATGTTGAGACTATTGTGAACATGATCCAACTAGAGCGGGAAAATCAGGGAAATACAACTAGTACTTGTGATCAGCAGGAGGCTCCTTACAGTGATACACATATCTTGCAAGATGCCGACTTGAGATTTAGAGAGCACAGTAAAATGATTTTGAATATGATGGTACATTACCTCACCAACAATATTTTTCTGTTAGATGGTGTTCTGTACAGGTAGGTGATTGGAACCACGATGGGTTCGTGTGTTGCTCCCATTTTCGCGAAACTCTTCATGGGAAAGTGGGAGCAGGAGATCTTTTCCGACCCAGCCTGTGCAGGATATCTAGAGCACGTTATTGAGTGGTGGAGGTACATCAAAGATCTGTTCGCTGTTAGGAAGGGAGAAGAGGAGATGGCTAAACAATTCATTAACCATCTCAATAACAATGATAAGAACATATCTCTGACATACAAATTGAGCAAAAAGGCAGCTGAATATCTAGATGTTAAAATAGAAATTGTTGACAACAAAATTTCCACCTCCTTGTTCAGGAAAACCATGGCAAGGAACAGTATCCTACATGCCCTAAGCAGTCACCCAGAGCCCCAGAAATGGAGCATTCCCTATGGTGAACTGCTGAGGGCAAAAAAGAACTGTAATACTGATATGGCATATCAGCAGGAATGTAAGGTTATATTGGCACGCTATGCAGCAAGAGGCTATCCTAATTGGGTGCTCCACAAAGCGAAGGAAAAGGCAGACAAGATCAACAGACCGGATACCCTAACAGATAACAAGGATGCCACTGAAGATGACAAAAAAATGCAATACTCGTTTGATCTTCACATTTAACTCGGAGTCTAAAAATGTACACAAAATCTTATGTAAAAACTGGGATATAATAAAATGTGACACTGTCATTGGTGGAGAAATATCAAAAAGACCATGTGTGACCTATAGAAAAGGCAAAAGTATTAGAGACATGCTGGTCCATAGCGACATTACTAACTACAGGACAGAACATCAACATGGCCTCAAGGGATTTTTCCCTTGCGGCCATTGTAAGGCCTGTAAGAAAAGCCACTTTAGTAACAAGGTCTCGTATAATTGGACTCAGAAAGAAATAACCCAATTTCTTACCTGTAGTACCACTTTTGCTATCTATGTCATAGTATGTCAATGCAATAAGTGGTATATAGGAAGTACAACACTGCTAGCAAAAAACGTGCCCTAGAGCACTATTGTGCAATAACACATAAGGACCAGAAGTACCCTGTAGCCAGGCATTTCAGGGACAAGCATTTTGCGAATCCCTCTGAAATTAGATTCTTTATTCTTGAACAAATAGAAAGGAACCCTAGGGGAGGAAACAGAGAACTCAAATTGAGACAAAAGGAATCAAAATATATTATTGAGTTCCAGAACAAGGACCCGGGTGGTCTCAATCAAGATGAGGAACTAGCAGTTCATTTAAGATCATAGAGATCCTTATGCTGTCAAGCCACCTGTGACATGATTATAAGTTGCATAATGTAATATGTAAATGATAGAACTTCGATCACCCTCACCCATGTAGTCTGTGGTCGTCTTTTCCTTTCCATTCTCTTCCTGAAATGCTTTTGATGCTCCAGAATTTGCAGCTATACTAGAAAGTCTTAATGTCTAAGGGCCTTATTTATGAAGGCCTTGCGTCAGTTTTGCGCCGCCGGTGCGTCACTTTTTTTGACGCACCAGCGGTGTAAAAAATGCGCCTTGTTGCGCCATATTTAAAAAGTGACGCATCTAGGTAGATGCGTCACTTTTTAAACCCATGCGCCACATTATACCTGCGTCAGGTATAATGTATGCAGAGGGGGCGTTCCCCCGCAAAAAGCCTCGTAATAGTGACGCAGTGAAATCTATGAGATTTCACTGCGTCACTTTTAGGACGCTGTTGCGTCAAAATCTTGCGCCTGCCTCACAGCAGGCGTAAGACTGACGCAAGCCCTTTCACATGGGGCTTTCCCCATGTGAAAGGACGCATTGCTGGAGTTGCGTCACTTTTGTGACACACTCCAGCAATGCATCACTTTTGCGCTTACAGATACGTCAGAAATACTGACGTATCTGTAACTCCTTGCGACATGATGCGTCATACATTAAATATGACGCATCAGGAATGTCGCAAGGAGTGCGCAGTGAAAAGTGACGCATCGCTGTTTTCACGCAGCGATGCGTCACTTTTCATAAATGAGGCCCTATGTTTTTAGAATTTTAATATCACTTCACTAATTTCAGTTTATTTTCTTTTAACAGATGTAAAGGAAGGGGCCCAATCACTGTATCCACTTTCACGGGCACCTCCACCATTTTTCAACGCAGAATCACTGAGCACTTTTTGCACAGTAAAGCACCCTACAGCACTAGAATGAATGGTAGTTGGTATGAGCTTATATATAGCTGAATAGATGATATCAGTAACATGTACAATATGATGGGAGTATACAATGAACTCATTGTTGACTATTGTGAATCTGTTCTTGTGTCTAGATAGTCTTGATCATCATAACTGAAGGCAAAAATAATTTGTTTTTAGAACTGAGCAGAATGGTATTTAACATTAACTTTGCGAATAGTGGAGCCCGCTATCTTAGGGTTTGAAAAAGAGTGGCGAATACATAATTACTGTAGGAATTTATTGGATAAGTGAGGATAAGGATTTAATCCTCGTTAATACCAGGGCAGAATGGTATTTAACCACATAACTGTTAGTGTTGCAGCCCGTGATGTTAGGGCTTTATAAAGGCACGCAATTCACAATAATTATTATTAGGAATAATTGGCAATTTCTGCTTCTAGGGTTAAGTAGCAGTGGAGCTTAGAACTGCTACACCCATAATGCATCTGTTCGATACTTATCACAATCATGCAGGCATACGGCCGATTGAGAGAGAACAGACTCGAATTGTGGATGTTATGTCAAGGTATCCTAAGCACTATCTCGCATTGATGCACGTATGGTGACAGAGAATACGACACACGTTGAAAGCATTATTATGATGTTTTACAGCTTCAAGTCGAGGTCCCGATTGGACATGCTGCTATTGTTACATGGTTGCATTTCATGATTTGTAATATATTTTCTGAAACGCATATGCCTGTAAATATGTACTTTTTGTAGCAGATGTCCATGTATATAACACTTTTGACAGGGTTTGCCCATAATAAGATGTCGACCGCTACTGCTATGGAATACATAGGCAAATTTAAGTCCTACATTTATGTTTAGTAAATTCAAGAGGCTGTGTAATGCTTTATTAGTATGTTGGTTGCACATTACCTTTAACGTCATCAAAGCTTCACTGCCGAAACATTTTGCGTTGGAGGAATAAACGCCCTGAATTGACTCCTGGCGTCGCATTGTGTTATTGAGAGCGTACGTTACTTGGAATCTTCTTGGAAAACTAATACCTATATATATATTAAATGTATAACCTACTATACCAACAGATGATAGCAGGTAGAATTTCTATTTGTAAGATGACCCAGATGTGGCCTCATAGGTGCGGAGAAGCAAGGATCAATTGTATCACTGCAGCAGTGGAGAGAGACACATGCAGAATATTGACATTTTACAAACCAAATAGTATAAAGATATGCAAAGATGGTAGTGTTACAGAGCAATTAAACATAGCAGGATGATCTGTGCTGTAATATAGAATATATCACTTTATGTCCGGCTGCAAGGAAGTCATGGAAGAATTGAGCTGGTGACACGGGCATACCTACATATACTTACAAAGTGTCATGATTGAAAGTTGTGTTTACAGTAGACCTATGAGTTAATCTATTATACAGTTGGCGAGGTATCCTGCATACGGAGTCTTTTTTGTATCATAGAATCTCATTTCACTGTTCTCACACTTATGCAGAAGGAGATGTACAAAGAAAAGTCATAATTGACAGGGAGGAAAAACTACAAGCCTATACCATCCCTTGGGTGTCTGAGCTCAGGTAACATGTCAGCGCAAAAAGAGGAGCAGTAGTGGAGCTAATAGCAAATGGTGGACTTCATGACATTACAAGACCTGCAAAGTAAAAATTACCATAATATGAATTATCATATTTACGGCCTATTCCCTTATCATATAAGTATTTAATGAGTGCATTGTCTCAGTACATACACACAAAAAACATTGAAGGCACCTGTTTGATTATGACAATTAAATATATACATTTCTCAAGATTATGTTGTGACATTGATAACAGTGAGACATATTTGCCTGGATAGTAATGATGCACCTAGAAACCAGCTCTGGTTGTTATCATGACACAGAAAAGGCTACAACAGCTCAAGCTGTCATAAGTAATGCTTGAAGGTATGAGAATTGTATAAAGGAAAGTTATAAGGTATCATGATTAATGTATTCAGTTTACAATCAATGGGGGTGACTGTGTGGAAGTGATATGGGATGTGTGATCATACTGTATAAGAATTAGCTAACATGAGTAGGGAGTCAGAAACTAGTTCAGAGAGAGAGGTGTTTTGCTCTTACCTTGCCTCACATTTAAAAACTATTACAATGATAGGAGTTTTACAGGAGTTGCACACCCGAGCAACTATTGCTTAATTACTAAACAAATAAAGATGAAGGTTATGTTAAGTTACGTCATGCCATGTCATGTTATGTATGTGTGTATAGCGCACAGCTGACCCAGGAGGGTATCCTGACGCTGAAGCAGAGGCTGTATGGGTCAAGCCAGGGTAGGGGCTTGGTGAAGAGCCAGTTCTTCAGGTTCTTGTGGAATTCAAGAACCTAAGTGGAGTCTCTGATGTGCAGGGGTGGATAATTTTTAGGATTTAGGAATAAAGTAGGAGAATGCACAACATCCACATAAGGGCTGTAAATGGTTCTGTGTATGCGAGGAGTGGGCAAGTAGGAGTTCAGCTGAGCAGAGGTGTCTGGTAGATTTGCAGAAGCTAAGCCAGTTGTTGAGGTATGTTTAGCCAATAAAACACACAAGATGATGGATGGAATGTTGCACAATGACAAAACATTCACCCCCAGTCCAGCCCGAACTGCCAAGCCATATCTTCCCTGGACCGGAATCAAGCATCCTAGGACCGTTTTCTGGCTATCAGCTGTCTTCAGCCAGGATAGCTTGACTCCAGTGGCTCAGTGAGCACAAGACCCACGTCTGGGCATACCAGGAAATGAAGTGGGTATGGCACAGTGCATGTGAAATCACAGGTGATACAGGAGAATGCACCTTCCATATTGGGAGGCGAGTTGCAACAGCAGCACTGAGAAATGCGACCAAGGTTCAGGGCGCAGATTGTCACGGTGAAGTAGAGACAGGGGAAGATGGGTGGGAGGAGAAATAGGGTTCCTGGTGCTGGGCACAGGCAGAGGCAAATTAGCTTGCCTTTGGCACCCTAAAGTGCCAGTGGCGTGCTCCCTGTGCACATCTATCCCGTATCTGCAATCTCCATTAAGTGAAGCCAGTTTTTGTGTAATCAATTATGTCACTTTCTGTGCAGATTGATGATGGATAACCCAGTGATATTACTTCCTGTGCAGATGGATGATAGGAAATCTAGGGCCAGATGTAGGTAAATTTTATTTACCGACCTCTTAAATACCGAGTCATACCGACTCGGTATTACCGAGTAGGAAAATGAGATGTAGGTAAGAATGCCGGTAACAAATACCGACTCGGAACCTGTCGGTAATCGGAAACGGTATTTACCATCTCGGAATATACCTACACGGTAAAATCCGAGACGGAAAAACCCAAACCGATCCACCGGTGCCACGGCCCATAGGAATGAATGGCAACTCCCGACCCGGAAAATACCGAGTAGGTAAAAACCGACCCGGTATTTACCGTGTCGGAACTATCCGCCGAAGAATTTGAAACTGACAAACATGTGCGCCTGTGAACCAATCAGGTACTTCAACCACACCCAAATTCCAAGCCACAGGGGAACTAACCAATCAGATCCAACCACCACACCCCAGTACTTGGGACAGGCCACGCCCATGCAGGTGCAGAAACAAACAGTCAGGAGAGCAGGAGGACAGAGTGTGGAGCAGCCTTACCTGAGACAAAATACACAGCAAGATGGAGAGCCAGGAGGCACAGAGAGATGCTGCAGAGCGCAAAAGGAAGCAGAAGTTCAGCCAGGAGGAACTGCAGGTGCTGATTTCGGAGGTTGTCAGACATTATGGCAACATTTTTGGAAAGCAAACTCTGCATGTTGCAGAATCCATCAAACGCAGCACCTGGTTGGACATACAAGGCAAGGTAAATGCCATTGGTGTCACCCACAATGACCTAGAAGACCTAAAAAAACGGTGGTATGACATCCGCATAATCACCAAAAAAAAGCTTGCTGCCCACCGCAAGGAATGTGATGCTACAGGCGGAGGAAGAAACAGAGCCCCCAGACTCACCGACATCGAGGAGATGGTCGCATCCACCCTTGAGAAGGAATGCATTCACGGAATTGGAGACGCAGACAGCTCAGCAAGAGGAGCAAAGAAACCAGGTAAGATGCAAGAACACTATCATTTACCCTTTTACCTATTCCCCTCACAGGACAAATCAGACACCACAACAGGTTTAACTAATGTCCTGCAATGCATCCTGTGAAATTTAGTCATGTGTAGATACCTCAGAGCAGTCAGCGTGCATTGCAGCAAGGGGAGCAACAGACAAGTAGCATAGGGAAATGAGAGACAGGCTAAAGTGCTATAGAAGTGTATTTTATCACATGACACAGGTGACCAACATTACTGACACAATGTCCATGTCTGTCCACAGGAGAGTCAAAGCGCAGCACAGCTGAGGTCAGAGAGAAGAGGAGGGAAGGAGCCGGACCTAGCACATCTCACGGAGGGCAGGACCAAGAGCAGGCAGCCCCGATACCTGAGGAGGCAACTGCAGTAAATCCACAATCCCCTCTCCTATTCGGTAGTCAGGACACAGGAGCGGCAGAACTATCACCCACCCCCACATCACCATCCCCAGTGCTGGGAAGAGTCAGGAGCCATGATGTGCCCCCTCGCAGAATACTGCAAACATCATCGGAGGAGGAGGAGGTGGAGGGTGACACACAGGACAGAGGCAACACCGAGCAGCAGCCCAGTCCCAGAGTCACGCGGGCCAGTGTCTGAGGGCGACGGCCACGGGAGGAAGAGGATGTGCGGCAAGTCCAAGGTGTCTTCTGCGGACTGGAGGCCACCATGGTGAAGGTGCAGCGCCTGCAGGCAAAAGCAATGATGGGGGTTCAGAGGCACGCACGCACAACAAATGATAAACTGGAAGCAGTAGGCAAGGGCATAGGGGAAATGGCAGAGAGCATGCAATCCATGGCGTCAGGAATATCAGATATAACACAGTGCATGACTGTCCTGTGTGACAAATTGGACAGGGACCATTTGGCGAGATGCAAGGCCCGTGTGGATGTGCGCCAGCAAACCAAGGCCATGAACATGTTTGCAACTGCCATAGTGCAGTGCTGCAACAATTTAAGTGAAGGCATGGCCAGGATGACCTCTGCAATGGAGCTGGTGCTCGCGCAACAGACTGGCACTGGAGGCGACACTTGTGCTGCCGAAAACGAGGGGTCCACCAGCAGGAGTGGTGCAAGCACTCCTGTGCAAGAGTTACGGAGGAGTGGCAGGCGTGGGGGAAGTGTGACAGGCCAGCGTGAGGACATTGATTCACAGCCACAGCAGCCCCGCCCTGTGGCCCGTGCCCACAAGCAATGACTTTGCACTCCACCCAAGGCTGTAGTCACGGTGGTGTTAACCGTGACATCACACTCATGGAGTGTTTGTATTAGTGAGCCCAATGTGAGCTAAGAATGCTGTGGCGTAGTGAATATTAAACTACTTCAACAAAGTTACATTCATGCCTGTGTCTCTTTACTCACTCAGAAATATTGTTGTGTAACCTCTGCCCGTCTCAGTCTCCCATCTGTAGCTGCTGCTGCCACTGTAGCTTGGGGCTCTGCCACCTCTGGGTCGTCATCAATGTTCTCATGATATGTGAGCTCCACCTCAGTGCCTTGCTTGGTGGCGAGATTATGCAACATTGCACAGGTCGCTATTATTTTGCAGCAGATGATTGGGGTGTACTGCCGTGCACCTCCACTCTTGTAGAGGCAGCGAAACCTGCTCTTTAGGAGTCCAAATGTGCGCTCAACTAAGTTTCGTGTGGATCTGTGAGCCACGTTGTATCGCCTTTCACTCCTGGTGGATGGGTTGAGGTAGGGAGTGAGCACAAAGGACCGCAGGGCATATGCACTGTCGCCTAGGGGGAGAAAGATAGACATTAATTGCAAGTACATGAGACGTAGATCTAATGTGAGTGTCAGGGTGTGTCAATGTGATTTACCTAGCAGGTATCCATTTCCAAATTCTCCGGCAAGTAGGCGCATGTATATTCCACTATTCTGAAAGATGTATGAATCATGGGTACTTCCGGGGAACTTGGCTACGATGTCAGTGATGAGGTTACCTGCATTACATATGACCTGGACGTTGATGAGTGCGTCGATTTGCGATTCCTGTATATGTGCTCTGTGGCTGCAGGTGGACAGAGTGGGACGTGGGTGCCATCGATGCAGCCGATCACATGAGGGAAGTGTGCCAGTTGATAAAAGTCTGTCTTGGTTTTGGCTAATTCTGCCGGTGTAACAGGGAATGAAATATAATGCCCCATCCTCTGCATCATGGCGTCAATAAACCTCCTGAAGAAGCGGGACAGGCAGCCCTGGGACACGCCACCCACTGCAGCTATCACACTCTGGTAGCTCCCTGAGGCCAGCAGGTGTAAGCTACATAGCACCTGGACATGAGGTGGGATGGCATGGGCCCTGGGTGTTGGGTGGTCCAGGAGAGGGTGTAGGTCCCTGATCAATTGCTTGATGGTGTCTGGGTGTAGCCTGTACCTCTGCAGTATTTCAGGCTCTGTCAGTTGGAACAGTGTTATCCTCTGCCTGTACACTTGTTCCTCCCTTAGCCATTCTCTCTGTCCTGCTGCCTGTAGTCTCTGCCGTCTTGCTATGATGTAAAAAGCCGCCATCATGGGTCCTGAGGTGCATTTTGGGACTTTTTTTATAGCCCTCCCTTGGTTACCACCTGCTTTCAATGCATGGTAAATACCGACTAAAAAATACCGTTTTTCGGCAGAATCTGTATTTTTGTGCTTACCTACATCTCCAAGGCTAATTTTTACCGTTCCTGATTTACCGAGTCGGAGAATACCAACTCGGTATTTATGTATACGGTATATTCCGACACGGTAATTTTACCGGGTCATTCTTACCGAGTCGGTATGTTTCCGACTCGGATTTTCTAAACTCGGTAATTAATGGCCTCCTACATCTCATTTCCTCGGTAACGGCCGATTTTACCGGTTTTCGGCCGTTACCACCCGGTAAACGCCTACCTACATCTGGCCCTAAGTGTTTTAAAAATATATTTATTTATTTATTGGCATTTTCATGTCATTAAAACAGTAATCAAGACAAACAATAACCGCAGTAATGTAACATTCGATTATAAATCAATATGATGAAGCGTGTGGTGCATATGTAGACCCATTCATTTTTGTTTGGTTTAGTCCCAGTACAAGGGAGGTAGGCTAAGTCAATACATCCCCCAAGGCAATCCCATCATATAGAAACAATCAAAAACAATGTTTAAAATGATGCACGCAAATACATGCCTAAACAATCTGGAAAACTGGAGAAGGCCATGGGAAGTCAGTGGTATGATCCATATGGGAACACAAAAGAGAGACATATGGGGGTAAATGCCAGGGGCATCCTTGGGGGAGTATGCATAATATAGCGCTCTCTGGCCTGTCTGTTATTGAGGTGTCCAAAGGCGTGGCCCTTTCTCTCATGCAGGGAGCAGATGGATCGTGTTCCAGGTGTTTCCCACACCTGGCAGACTGGCACACATCTCAGGTGGCGTGAGAGGTTAGTGGTGTCTTAGACTGTGTCAGTGATCATGTAGGGGCAATTAATTTGTCCTGCACCTTGAGCACATAAGTGTCCCACAGGGTGGCAGCACCCCCTCTCCCCACACATGTGAGTCATGTGACATTACCTCAGCCTCAGCAATCTCCCACTTAAGCACAACACAAAGCCAGCAGTCGATTGAGGGGGCTGTGCTGCTTTCCAGGACATATATATTAGTCACTTGAGGAGAGCTATAACCAGGTTAGTCAGTTTTAGATAATCCTTACTGCGCTTGGTAATACTCAGCAATTAAAACAGGGGTCAGGAGGTCGCTGCACAGTGATCACCACCGACACATGATCCATAACTAGCACCCATGTCTACACTAATGGGAGGCATTCCCACACAATGTGGAGGAAGGTTGAGTTGTGCTGACTCATGGTCCAGGGTTGAGGGCCGCCTGACCCACCATCCAGGTATTTCTAATCTCCAGGATGAGAGCATTGTATGCTAGAAACTGGTCAGCTCCCAGGCCATATACATCTTACAGATACTTTAAAAAGCGTAGGTCCCCTTCATTGTATAGGTCTCCCAAGCAACACCTCCTGCTAAGGCACTGGGTTATGTGCTCCCAGCAAAGCCCTAATCCTAGCCAGATTTGTATTTGTGGGGTGTAAGGTGGTGAGCTATGCTGTGGATGAATGTATCTGTTCATACAGTGTTTCACAATGCTGGACAATCTGCTCACTGCTTTGGATGGGCCACTACAAGATAACAGCCAATCCAATATTCTCAAACCACCTAATTCCTCTCTGACTGATTTACTACCAGATGGCGCACAGGCCATCGTAGCTGTGCTGCCATGAAGTAGAGCTCAAGGAATTTACTACCAGGACACCTTCTGTTAAGGTTTGCTGGAATGTTTGACTAGATTCTCATTTACACGCTCTGCTCTATTTGATCAAAGAATCCCTGTAAATCCTCCAAAAAGGCCCTGGTGAGTATTACAGGCACCGCTGAGAAGAAGTAAAGGAGCCTCAGGAGTATTATCATTTTTGCTATGGATGCCCGGACCGTAGGCGATAGGGGCAGGAGCGTCAAGAAGCCCAAGGGCTGATGTAGCGAGTAGTGAAATGATCGATAGTGAGCGCCCATCTAATGCACCATCCAACAGCACAAAGCGGCCATGAGGTTCCACCACTGTTATGCCCAGTACAAACGGGACACCTGGTGCAGTCCAAATCATATCACCTCTAGCAAATGCAGAATACATAGTATCAAACCCCTGGCCTCCTGTCTGAGCCTTCTTCTTTTGTTTTTATTTTTCACGACAAATGTGTCCCCACTTGTATATTCTTTCTGTGCTATTTGTCTTTAATATAAAGACGTTAAAAGATTTTTTGTCCGGATGGGCAGACAATGTATATAGACCTCATTGTATGTCTATATTATTCCATACCTCTATTTCTGTTACTAGTGGCCACTGTTCATATAAAATGACTGCGCACAAAGGTCCCTGACCACATTTTTGGGGCCTCTTGTTGTTAAAATACTACAGCTTAGGAGGGCATGGACCTCCAGTGGTTGGTCCTATGGCTGTATTTGAAGCCTAAAGAAAGAACAAAAAGGATTCAGACAGATTATTTTGATCTCCATGCTTTATTTAAAGTATATTACTGCAAATTATGTTTGGTAGGCATTGCACTGTTTTTAATAACAATAATAAGAGCAATATAAATATGGTTATTCATTCCAGTAATAAGGATTTTTTTTTTAATGTGAATATTGGTTTTACTGTGGTAACTCCTTGACAAAGTTAATAGGCCTGCCTTCTATTGGTGTGATGTGTCCCCTTGACAAAGCTAATAAGCCTGCTTCATTTAAAGTAACACCCTTTTATATTGTGATGCTCTATCTGACATAAAAAGGGAGTTATTGTGAGTTTGTGTGTCCGGCGCCGCCAGGGGTCAAATGAAATTCAAGAATGTTACCAAAGGTATTTCCATTTGCCTTAAGTGTCTATTTGTAAATTATTGTGTATTAGTTATTAATGTGTCTACAATAAACATAATTGTTGTTTTCTAAAAAAAAAGCACCAAGTGTTCTCATTGTGTGCAAGCAGACGGAGATTATTAGCCCACACCATCTCTCTTGGGGAGTTATTGGACTGCTCTGATTCGCTACCTTGAGAGAGTACTACAATCGGGTGCTTGGTTCCCACTAATGAGACAATTATGGGCTGATTAATTGTGCAGATCTCACATCTTGCACAATTACCCAGTGTCCTACATTGGTGTACTGCGCTGGGATCAATAGTATCCAGTGCAGGTATGCATTGAAACATTTAATAAGTTATGTTTTGTGACACATTACCTATGAATTAATGTACAAATACCAGAGCACAGGAGTCTGAGAGGGGTTCAAAGTTATTTTTGTGTGACCTGAAGATGTGAGAACGGAAAGCCCCCCACATACATATATGCTATGTGAAGACATTGATAGTTTAACTGTGTTTGTTATGACTGGTTTACATTTTTTAACCGATGTGATGGCGGAGTGGGATTTCATACACTGTTCCTATGAGTGTGTTCAGGGCCTTAGTGTCCTTTGAAACCCCAACACCAAACAAACTAGTCCTGTATGAGGAGGGTGCTTTTCAAGAGGTATAGGGACTGCAAGAGGTACCAATACAATACATTTGAGTGTAGGAGCGGACCCTGCATCTGGGTTGTGGAAAGTAATTTTGGGGCTTCAGGACATTTTCACACTTGCAAAGGGCAAAGATGTTTTCCCTTGAGAGATCCTACTTTGAGGCATTCTATTTTCAGAGATTTTCAGGGCTATTAGCACAGCCCAAAAAACCACTAGAGGGCTAGGGCAGGAGCATATACCCAGAAGTTAGTGGTACCCCAAGTGTTCCTGCCAGGAGGTTGGGGTGTTCCCAGAGAACTTTTCCCATAATGGGATGCAAGATAGTTGATTTCCCATGGTCCCCATAGGTTATCTGTTTGGGGGGGAGCGTCCAAGGCTGGTCCATAGTGGTTGGGGGGGGGGGGGCAGAAAGGGAATGGTTCCCAGATAGAAGGTATAGTGATAGCCCCTAGTTATCCAAGTTGAATGACCCGGAGGATATCTGCGAGAGGTGGTGGACCCTAGTTGCCCATAAGGGGTTAGTGTTCCACCCTGGGATGTTAGGGTACGGTAGGAGATTGCCAGAACTCAGTGAAGAACGTCATCCTAGATCTGTTTTATTTGAGGTAAAGGCTGGAGCTATGCTGAGACCCCAGGACAGGGGCACAGGAAACCATGATATTTTTGGATTGTTGCTCTGAGCTTTCAGAAGGACAGATTGCAGTGGCTCTGCCTTAACAGAGTGGCTCTGCCTGCCTTGCCTGGTGCACTTTAGGTTTACCAGCTTTGGAGGCAAGGTCCGAGGACCCTAGAAGTTCTAGCTTGTCAGGAAGTGTTGTAACATGCACTTCTTGGTTGGCTGAGGCAGTGCCCTAGCCAGGCAGAACCAATTATTCCTGTAAGGGTAGGTGAATACACTCACTGTATAACCTGACTCACCCTTGGGTAGCTTGGCACTGAGCAGTCAGGCTTATCACAAAGGCAATGTGTGAAGCATTGGCACAGCACTCTTACACAATAAATACACCGTGCATCACACAATAAAGTTTGCAGTCAACACACATATTAATTGACACAACATGAACATAATGAATTTTTGGGTAGAAATCCCATTTGAAATATTACTAGCAGTCCTAGGCCCAACAGTGTTAAAACAACATCAGTAGTATGCACACTTGAGAAAGAGTCTGCTTTACCATCAGCACCCTTATGCGGTGCAAAACATTGTCAGATCTAGGCCCACCCTCACAATTATTTCAATTCAATAGCACACAGTTATAGGGTGCATCCCAGATCATAACACGATCATAAATGCGTACACACAGATAATTACAACACTTTTAAACAGCACCATGGGCCAAGCATGCACGGGTAAAGACCAATGACAAACATAGTATTCTTTTGGCAAGGAATCAATGTGTGAAGCAACACAGCTGTGCTGTGTTAATAATAACGGAACACTCAGCACAGCTACGCGATACAACGGATATCAGGCAAGTCCTTATGGAGCACACTCATACATACATGCACACAGCACCGTAATGCAGTGCATCTGGTATCCTGTAGGTCAGGTGATAATACATATGTGGACCTCATGTCACAAGCCCTCCTTCACCTTTCAGCTATCCCCGAGTAGGTTGGAGATAAAAAAAACACTTCCCTAATACTAGGCCAGAGTCACACTTAGTCAGGGTCCTGGAGAAGAATTTGGGGGTAGGTAGCCCGGCTAATTAGGCGGCTGTCGACATTTGGAGGTTTGGCCACCAGTTGGGAAGTTCACCCATGGTATGCGGAGCAAAAGTGGGCTCAGGGCGATAGTCATTCAATCAAAGGATTATACAATGTGCCCTCTGGCCCCAGTCCAGTTCTACAAAGTAAGGGGGTCACACAATCTTGACCCTCTTCCGATCGCTCTCAAAATCGCTCTGCAGCACATTCAATTAGTCTCACTACCCAAGCCTGATCCGGGCAATACTACCTAGCAATATAAAGTTGTCAGGCCAGCGGAGGTGAGGGCAGTTGATTTACCACTTTGAGGGCACAAATGAAACAATTAATGATTGGGGATTAGGCAGGGGAGCCTCTCAGAAGAAGGAGTAAGCTTGTTAAACACACATCGATCAAAGCATGAATACGACCATAGCGCCTCCCTCGAAATGAGGCACAGAGTTAATCTGAGTCACATCAGACAGTTCCCGTCACACAGAATGAAGATTTGCAAATTTCGTTCCTTCTTGGAAATAAGGCACAATATCCAGTTCACATTGATAAGGGTTGCACCAGGCAATACTGTTCACCGACGAAGAAGAGTTGCCAATTCTGTTCCTCCATGGAAATGAGGCCCCACTTCTGATCACACACAATGAAGAGTAGCAAATTATGTACCTCCCTGGCAATGAGGCACAATCCCTGGTGCACGTTGATACAGGTCGCACCAGACAATGTCGGTCATACACACGGGCACAAGTTTACCAGTGCAACGCAATGTAGAATGAGGCACTACTAAGGGTATGCCCTCCCTCCGAGGGTCGTAATCTGTGAATTGGACACTGCATGCAATGAGCATGAAGTCAGCATGTCGCATGAGAGAGATGCGGCATGATCAACAAAGCAGGCCATGCTGGATATTGCAACTGGTGAAGTCGCTCATCGCCAACAGGATGCTTATATGTGTTGAGGCCCCAGAATGCAGGGGCCACACTCCTTAGATGCGGGCAATAGTTTTAGGGCTCGGCACAAGGCAATCCAGTCTCCAGGCACGATACTTAGTTACACACTCACGCCGTGCTATCAGTTGGGATCGAGCAGACGATGTGGGCATGTAAGAGGCCACCGCTCTCCAGGTGTCACACATAGGCAGTGTGGGTTCCTAACTGGAAGTTTTTGATGTCTGGGTACCACACTGCCGCAGGTAGTCAGCCGCGGCCAGCCACTATTCAGGGCGGGTGCACAGTGCCTTCCAATGGCACCCACAGGCCTGCAATGGCACCTTGATACATGAAAGGATATTCTGGGCAGTGGCTCAATCAGTGCTGCATCTCACTATTAGCTAGTGCAGTGCCTGACCTGGGTATGTGTGGTACCTCCGTTGTAAATCTAATAGTAGTGTTGAGACACCCTTTTGTTAGACACTCAGTATGGATAGTAAATTACTTCAGCCAAACATTGTAATTAATTACACGTTTACATTGATTTCTTTGTTCACGAACAAACAACATTTATAACAAAAAAGATGTTAATAACATCCTTTTTGTTATAAATTTGTTTGTTTGTTCTTGTCTAACAAAAGGCTGTCTCAACACTAGTATTAGTTTTACAACTGAGGTAGTAGTGTAACTGTTGCCGTACATGAAAAAGAATGAATTGATTTTCATGGTTTTGAGAGATTTTTGTATAAATACTGTGATCAAATTCAAATTATAAAATATATAAAAAGTGATAATATTTGTATGGAAGTTTCCCTGTATAAATACTGTGATCAAATTCAAATGATAAAATATATAAAAAGTGATAATATTTGTTTGGAAATTTCCCTGACTTGCGAATAATTTGTTCACATATGTGACGAAGATAAATAATGAATGGATTATATATATGAATGAATCCTCAAAGATCATTGTACAATTGTTTAACATTGGAACAAAGCATAACTGTATGCAATTACAATTGCAGAAATGTTCAAGAGTATTGAATGAATGAAAAAAGGGGAATAAAAGAGGAAAACACATGCATTAACTGTCTAACAGACTCAGCAGGAGCTGCGTTTAGACTACAATAACCAAAGGCACTAGAGAGAAGCGAACCGTCCTGGTGGGAAACAAGGCGGTCCCTGTGATGAAAACCACCCTTCTATTGCTTCTCATCCACACCCCTTTTCCCTACTTTACGAGATTATGCCTTAGTGTTGGCATTTGCTTGAAAGCTGAGATGGGGACAAGAAGCACTTTGGCATCACATAGCTCCATCATGAGAAGCACAATATTAGTGCTCTGGGTCATGGCATCAGCCCACAAGCTTGTCCACATCATCTACAAGGCCATCAACAACAAGCCCATTGTCTTCCAAGCGAAGCTACAAAGATAGTCAATACACACCACCTCATATTTGCACACCAACTGGCCATCCCTCTCCAGAAGCAGGAACACATTGGTGAAATCTCTTACTCCAGACAAGCAGCAAAACTTTGGAATTGTCTCCTACCAAAGACAATGAACAAATGCACCCATTTTCCATTTCGAAGAGAGATGAACGACACAGAACCTAGGAACACACCTATCCTAATAGCAAACAAATCACCCCACAGATTGCTTACACAACCATGGGTGCAGCTATCTTTCAGTCTCCTCTTCTACACCAGGGCCCAATTTTTAAGGAGGTTTGCATCTAATTTGCATCACACAACGTGGTAAATGCACAACGCAATGGTTAAGTAAGGTTTATAAGGCCACGTAATGCCACTTTGCGCGGCCCTGAGTGGCATCATAAAACTGGTGTAATGCAACACAGGAAAAAGTGCTGCATTGCATTACACTGTCCTGGACAGGGATTCCATGGGCAGTGCATGAGTGTTCCCACACAACTCTCATGGTTTTTATTGCATTCCTAGACTTACCTTTACTGGTAAACCTGTGAATGCATCAAAACGTTCTGCATTCTTAGGTGAGGCATAAGGGGGACAGATATTTCTATTTCTCCTTGTTTCTTCCTCTTTCTATGTGTGCTGCATTCTGCAGCCTACATAGAGGAATATGCTTCTGAGGATTGTTCCTGTGCAGGAAGGTGCTCCTTCCTGCACAAAAACAATCCAGAATGCAACACAGGCTTCCTTGCACCATAGTGCAAGGGTGCCTGCGTTGGTGCAAGGCTGTCTATAGGGAGACAGCACATGGGAAAGGACAGGAATGTGCTCTATCTCCTTAAATTCCAGCCCTTTCCCTGTCACACAACACAGCAAGGTGACTTGCTTCACTGCACTGCAAGACTTCTTCATAAATGAGAAAATGAAAGCATTCACAGAAACATAATAACAAGTATGCGATTGATGCAATTTATTCTCCAAGCATCTATGGATTATTAAAGACATCGTAATTGTCTATACATTTGAAAAAATGGTGCTCAGGTTGGGGGGAGAGATTAAAAGTGCTCAGGATAAATGTGCGTTAGTGATGATTGGAAAAGAGGAAAAGGTAATGTGCAATATATAAATTATATTTCCATGATGAAACCTGTCCAGCCCATGACGGGGAAGTCACTAGATCACAGACATATAGCAATGTGAGGACACTGATAAATCTCAGTTGTCAAGCTTGTCTTAAAGAGAGCAAAAGTCAACGTCTCGACCCCTTCAATAATCAAGGTTGTTAAGTCCTTAGCATAGTGTCTTCATTAGGACATAGAAAGGGAGCACCTAAAAGGAATTAAATACTCTGTATTAATTATGTGAAACCTCATGTTTAAATGTGAATGCACAATGAAAAAGATGTTAATTACCAAATATAACGTCAGCGAGAGAAATCAAGCTGGAGAATGCGGTGGATGGGCTCCTAAGAAGCTCCTAAGAACAGAGAAAGTAAGCATTCGTTTATAGAAGGACTGGGTCTAATGTGGCAGCGCCTAACACAACAAAGTGAAAAGGTTAAGGCTTATTCAAATTGTGAATATAGGTGCAAACAGTCAACTTAGCACAACTGTCCAGAACATCTCCGCCATTCTATGCCCCTGTAATGAGATGTATATAGGTCAAACCAGACAAAAAGTCAAGACTCGGATTTTGCAACATTGTAGCAGGAAATGTTGTGGCATGGTGGGTGCACCCTTGGTGGACAATTTCCTAACACAGGGATATCAACCAGACTCCATTAGGTGGGTGATCCTTGAAAAAGTGTCCTTTCGAGTGAGAGGTTGTGACATCAACTCCATCCTCAACATTCATGAATGTAAATGGATGTATGCCATGGACACGGTCAACAATGGCCTAAATGAATTAGATGCTACCAATGCTCAACTCTCCTTTCTTAATATTGAATAGGACCCTATTAGTGACTCTTCCAGTGAGATTTATATTAGGCGAGTCTTGACCAACACAAAGGGGTTTTATCTGAGGGTTACTGATGTACATATTTTATCTTGCACCATATTTCAGGTGACAGACATTGTTTTTTTAATTATATAGTATGTATTTAATGTATAACAAGACATCTAGAATGTACACTGCTACTAAAGTTTATCTTTATGTATGTGGATAGCTTACTTAGAATGATAATATCTGTGCTATCTCATTTCCATCAGCTGTCTTTATCCTGCTAAACTGTGTACTACCGGTTGGGTGCTTTCTCCTATTACATATCGCAGACACCCTTTAACCACCTTGTTCGGGTGTTTCATTAGGCACCTATTTGTAGCTTAAATATAATTGTGTGCCAATAACCACTGATGTATGCTTGTGCCATGTTCGTTTCTCTTCAGCCATGTTAGTTTTAACTGCATATCTCAGCTAACCTATGGCCTTATTTTGTGGACCATTTGTTGAATACTCCATTTCTGATTATACTCAGGATCGCCTCCCCGTTTTCTATACACGTCTTTCAGAACATTTATTTCAGACCCCGATCTATCGATCCAGAGCTTGGAGCTCGTTTACCTGCTCTAGGTGTGCTGGCATTGAGCGACTGCACACAGCATGCGTGTTGCCGCTTGTGACTCTATTCATGTCACATATTTGGCCCACCGTACCAGTCCTTCTTGACTCAGATGGCTGACGGAGGTATATGACTCTCCCGTATATTTAACTTAGCCTGTTTTTTATATTGATGTAGTGTCTTGTGTGGCTTGACCCAGTTCGGCTTTGTCATTTATTTTTAGGTTTATCGCATGAGGAATTAGATTCCTGTAAGTTAAGCACCAACTGCAATTGGAGCTTTGTTGTAAATGTAATGTTTTTCCACGAGGGGGATACTATTATTATGTGGCATATACCTGAGACAAATCACCCAGCTACAACTTCTGTAGGGATATTTAACCCTTCGCTTGCATGTGTCGGGTGCCCATACGCACTTTTGATGTTTTCCTGTATTGGGGACTTAGCTACACGCACATCCTTATGACTTAATTACATATTGCATATCAGTCGGTATGAGCCCACCAGACAGTTAAGGTCAAGGGGGACAGGGCAAGTTCTTGTCCCCAGATTCAACAGAGTGAGAATGGGAGGACGTTCTTTCAGAGTCCTGACCACCACTGAGTGGAACAGACTGCCACAGAGTTGCTGCGTCTTGAAACATCAGAGTCCATCTTCAGGAGAGAACTTAAAACCATTCTGTTCCCCAAAGAATAAGTCAGGCACAGAGGAAATCATGTATTCCACCAGCACCGAAATAGGAGTCTTTTCAGGAGGGAATAGCGCGGGGAAACACTAGCTAGTGTAACCATGCGCTTTACAAGCTTTATATAAAGAAATAAATATTACCTCTTTGTAGTGCATAGATTGGCCATGTATGCCATTTTTAGTATGTGCATGTCCTTAATTGAGGTTTTTGGTTTCCCTTTGCTTTCTCTGTTTTTAGGAGCTTCTTAGGAGCCCATCGACCGCACTCTCCAGCTTGATTTCTCTCGCTGATGTTAGATTTGGTAATTCACATCTTTTTCATTGTGCATGCACATTTAGCCATGAGATTTGATGTAGTTTATTCTGAGTATTTTAGGTGCTCCCTTTCTCTGTCCTGATGAAGACCCCATACTAAGGACTTAACAACCTTGATCATTCAAGGGGTCGAAACGTTGACTTTTGCTCTCTTTAAGACACACTTTGATGACTAAGATTTGTTATCGGCATCCTCACATTTCTATATGTTTGTGCTGTAGTAACTTGCCTGTCATAGGCTGGACAGGTTTCATCATGTAAATATAATGTATTTATGGCACATTACCTATCCCTCTTTTCCATCCCTCACAAACGCACATTTCTCCCGAGCACTTTATTCTCTCCCCCGAACCTGAGCACCATTTTTTTTATATGTTCATATGTATAGATGATTACGATGTCTTGAACAATCCATTGATGTTTTGAGAATAAATTGCATCAATTGCATACTTGGGAATATAATTCTGTGAATACTTTCATTTTTTCTTTTTGAAATTTCTGCTATTGTGACCATTTTTTATATTGTATCTCAGTTTTCACCCGGGTCAGGTAGCAATATGGGTTACCCCATTGATACTCAAAGCCCTTCTTTATAAAGGAGCCATCCAATGTATAAGCACAGCCACACCTTTGAAACGTCTGCTAGACACTTATGATGTTTTACAGTTCCTACTAATTCGGTAAGGCTGTGCATTTGGGTACTATAAGCATCAAAACTATGGGGACTGAATCCACTCATACCATCAGAACATGTTGACATAGTTCCTGGCAAGCTCACAGTGCACCATCTGGACCCATAAACCTTACAGAGTACCTGATGGTGTCTGTAACCTCAGAACATCAAAACCCTAATTTGTCCAAGGAAATCGTGGAAACAGATTTACCCTTTTGTTGTCAACTTGGGCATGCCTAAGGGGATCCACAAGAAATATACAGATCGCATTACAAACATGTATTGAAGCAATTGGATTCTTGTGTATAATATGTGTACTGCAATTATTAGTAGAAGAAAACAAGCTAAAGAAACTAGCATTATAAGAATGATGAAGAAGGTGAATATTTCAACCATTATAACTGATGCATTGATTATATGAATACATATACGTGTACTCCTACCTAGCACTGCATATCCTAGAGAACATAGGGTGGAAGTGATTCTGCCACTTACATTAGAGTGGTCTAACTCCCCATTTACCTGCATGTGTGTGTCGTCTGAAAGCCAGCCTAGGTGTAGAGAAGGCCGCCGTGTCTCTCAGGATAGTGATGGAGTTCAGCTGGTCTAGAATTCAGGCATGGGATGACCACAACAATCCATCGAAATGCTCCTCCGCCAAGCAAGTGCTTGATGCAGTTTATATATTAAAACTAGACCCATTCTTCTGTGCCTGAGATCTCGTCTGGCTGTCGTTGTTGATTTTACCCCCTCAGATCTGTTGCCGAACAGACAACAACAACAAAAGGCAGTTTGCACAGTGTACCATGTCCTTGGACAGAAAGTTCTGTTCTAAGGTATGATAATGTGACTACAAAGAAATGTATTTATAAACAAACCTTTTCTGAGTATCCTATCTTATATGGGTGCATAAGCAAATGTGTGCTAAAACCCATTGCTAAAAAGATGTTGGCTTTATATGTGAACATATAAAATAGAAATGACCAAAACCGTATCAGCCAATGCAGCCTAGCTCCCACTCCTTTCACAACAAGCACTCATGCATTCAAGTATGCCCTTGCAGAGGTGTTCAACCTGTTGCTAAGTACACTACATAAACACAACAAAAAACAAGAGAGCACACTGCTTACAATGTTAAACAATAGGAATTAATTTCACTTCCTTTTAAGGCTGGATAAATGAGATTTTACTAATTATAATGTGGTTTTGTGTGGGTATTACTTCACCAATTTAGTTCTTACATACTTTACAGAATAAAAACATTTTAGTCAGAAATCCAAGGCATTGCAGGCTGATCAATATATACAGAATTGAAATGATCTCCCTCTAAAAATGAGCCTCAAGAGGGTTTTGTTATTTGTATAAATTATAAATGAGCTCATAAATTTGATATCTGATCTCAGTGAAGGCAAATTTCTAAAAATATTTCAGTAGTTCAGTTTCATTAGTACCAGAATTCATTATATATCCCACCCATTTCAACTTCCCCATGCAACTGAACACCCATTCATGTATTGGTGTTTCATGGCATCCCATAAAATGCCATTTGAAGACTATAGGCTTTATTTAGAGTTTGACGGGCAGGACACTTGACCAAAACGTGACGGGAATCTCTTTATGTTATGGGATGTTATGTTATTGTATTTCTAAAGCGCTTGGTTACTCCATGGCTTGATCAAAGTATGAGGATAATGTAGGCCTTTGCCATTTAGAATTCTGTGGCAGAATCAGAGGGCTTCAAATGTCACTCTATTTTTAATTGGGAGTCAGTGCAATTTTTTGAGCGCTGGTCCCAGGGAGGAGTGTCTGGGGATATTCAGGAGCAGCTGAGCTGCTGAATTCCTCTCGTCTGCCTTATTAGAAGAATCATAGGGCGTCATTTATGAGAAATGACGCATCGCTGCGTGAAAGCAGCGATGCGTCACTTCTCAGTGCGCACTCCTTGTGACATTCCTCATGCATCATATTTACTGTATGACGCATCATGTCGCAAGGAGGTACAGATACGTCAGTATTTCTGACGTATCTGTAAGCGCAAAAGTGACGCATTGCTGGAGTGTGTCACAAAATTGACGCAACTCCAGCAATGCGTCCTTTCACATGGGGCAAGCCCCATGTGAAAGGGCCTGCGTCAGTCTTACGCCTGCTGTGAGGCAGGCGCAAGATTTTGACGCAACACCGTCCTAAAAGTGACGCAGTGAAATCTCATAGATTTCACTGTGTCACTTCTACGACCCTTCCTTGCGTCAATACGCCCCCCTTGCATACATTATACCTGGCGCAGGTATAATATGGCGCAGGAGTTTACAAAGTGACGCATCTACCTAGATGCATCACTTTGAAAATATGGCGCAACAAGGTGCATTTTTAACGCCACTGGTGTGTCACAAAAGTTACTCAGCGGTGGCGTAAAAGTGACACACAGCCTCATAAATGAGGCCCATAGTGTTTAATTCACTTGTAATAGGGCGGACCACGGATCTGCCTTGTTAATGACTGAGTATCCATTTGTCAAACTGTAAGCAAGGCCCTATTTTTTAAACAAAATAGCACAAATACACTATCCCTAAATATGCTCCCGTCTATACATGGTAAGAAGGTGATTTTTTTTTACAGGGGTTCTTCATAAACATATCAGCATGAAACAAAAAAGAAAGAAAGGGAAAGGAGCAAACAATGCTAAGATTTTGCAGCATTAATATCATCTCCCTCATTATCAGCATACTATGAAAAAAAAAATAAAGATAAGGTGGCTAATTACTGAAAATTCCAACACAGCATTTCCTCTAGATTGGGCAGGATAATGAAATTAATCAAGCATTCACGTTGAATCAGCCCTCAAAGGTCGAGAGAAAAAATAAAATAAGTAGGGCACGTGTGAAGCACGTCTCTTCTCAGGAAGGCGCCTGGTGCAAATTGGAGACCGTGGCTCGCGAGCCGATGTTCGCAGATGACAGGTCTTTCATAATCATGTGCATAAGCGTGCGTAGGTGTTCCAGATCTGTCAGCGAGTAATGAGTGGAAATGTGGTGCAGGTGTACAGAAGAGGAAGATTGGGTGAACCTGCGTAAAAGAAAAAAAAATAGACCTGAGCGAAACAACACAAGCTGTCTTTAATTCACATTCTATTAAGCACAACTAAACACAGTTAATCCATATGTGTACTGAATGCCAAAATCTCCCCTAAAGTATCGACTTCAGTTCTTTTAGGCTATATCTTATGCTCAGGATGAAAAGGTAAGCTTTATTCACTAGTTATCTTATGTGGCAGCCTTCTTTTCGCTTTCATCATTCAGTTTGTTCAAAACTGGGTTTATTTATTCTCAAAGCAAAAGCAAGTTTGGAGTACATAACTCAGTAAATTGCAGAGTCTTTTAGGTTCCTTTGCAAATTTGCCCCAAAACGTGTTAAATGGGTTTAAAATGATAACATTTAGTGAATATTGATATACAATTAGTACAAACAGAAAATAATGCACTATCTTTGCACTTGTACTGTTTCTCGAGAGCCATCAAAGTGAACGTAAAAAAGTACTTTTGCAGTACCACATCCGTTATTAATAAATACTTTTGTAAATAAGTCCTAGCTCTTTATTTTGCAACAGCCAACTTTTCGTAAATTATTCGAAGAGTCCCTATCATCAACAGTAATAATTTGTGTGCTTAAAATGTCCTTTTGGTTGAAGTGTACTATATTGCATCCTCATTAGAATATAGCTTTGCAAAAGTAAGTTTATTATGCATGTTACCATAACAACAGATGATATATTTTAAACATAGAAACCGTATTCAGAGTTTCTTAAAAAAAGCAAACATTTCTCGGGAGAAATTTCACACTTTAATCAGCGAGCGGAGGTGATGAAAGAGAAAAATAACTGTTTCGATGTGATGCAAAAGAACTTTTAAGTTGCATGCCGTCAACATTTTTTTGTATATTAGGAACTGTGTGGAGGATTCATATTTTATTCGATGGGAATTCTAATCGCTTCGAGACTGAACAAAAAACATAATCCTCAATTGGTATGATTGAACGATGTGATCGATTATCCTCTTTTTGGAAAGGAGTCAATCCCTAGGGTATTTGTTTGGCAGTTTCCTTTTTTCTGATCAAAAAAGTCCTTCAAATATGTGTCAAGTCTCTTTCTAGAAAGCCTATTTGTGTAGTTTACAATGCTATGTTGAATTGCCGTTTATGATTACCTGACAAAATGTAAGATTTGCTTTTATTACATACTAGCAGCCCGTCCCGACGTTGTCCGGGTATAAAAAAGAATGTCAGGCTCGGCATTCAATAATGACGGCACCAACGTTCAGCGTGTGTGGCCTCACAGTGACCCAAAGCGGCACCGTGATGCTGTGCTGTGCTGATGCAGATGCTGTGCGTGTCTGTAATCCCACCCAATGACACAGTGTGGAAACACGCCTTACCCTGCGCCAACGTTCACCGTGTGTGGCCTCACAGTGTCCCAAAGCGGCACTGCGGTGCTGTGCTGTGATGATGCCGATGCTGTGGTGTCTGTAATCTCCCCCAATGACACAGTGCGGAAACGCGCCTTACCCGTTTTGGCCTGCACAATGTTTCTGGGTGCCTCTGTACGCGATGCTGTTTGTGTCCCGAATTTACGCCAACGACACAGTGTGCACATGCGCCTCAGCCGTCTTGGCCTGCACAATGTGCCCAGGTGCACTGAGACGCGTTACCATCTACGTGATACGACGCTATCGGCACACACCTTGGGACGCTCTGCCCACGTCATAGGTCGCTATTCTCACACCCCTGCACAGACGCTTTTTCCTGCACAGACGCTATTCCCACGCTGCAGGCGGCGTATGCTCCTCAGAGCGGGTGCTATTTCCAGCGGACTACTTTGTCCCGCAACGTGCTTTGTCCCTAGCAAAGTATATGTTGCCCTGGTGTATAGCCTATGTCAATCTGCTTTGCCTCACCTTTCCAATGCTGCATGTGGTGTCCCGGTTGGCGCTGTGGTTACTGAGCATTCCCGCCTCAAAGGTTTGGGCTCTCTCTTTATAATAGTAGTATAGATAAATCACTCTTAAGGTAAGCTCTAAGTATCCAATAGGGCAGGGTGGTATGTGCTTAAAAGTCATATAGTTTGAACTTTTAGGCAGTTAGAAATGCATTTATATACTAATATACCCAGTTACATATTCAGTCAGCTAACTGTGCAATGACTGACAAACCAATTTTAAAAAACCTAGAGTATGTCACACACCTATTGAGAAAGTGACAGAGGCACTTACACATTTATTTATTTGGCTACACAACACTCATGTACCCAGCAGTTACAGAGCCAGTTAACCACAGAGTCACGCTAAGGAGCCAGTAAGCAATCAATATACTCACATACATACTCATATACAGGCTCATAGACTTACTTAGAAAGGTAGTCATATAGTGACAAAATACCTTAGACATCCAATGACACACTCCCATAGCGCAACTCACTTACCTATTTCCAAAAGATAGATCCACTCATACCCAGTCAGGCAGTGACAAAGGCACTTACACATTAATTCTCACACCCTCTCAGCACGTATGTGTCCAGCAGTAGCAGAGCCAGCAACACACACTTTTACATACTCCAATACTCACAAACACAACCTGTAAGTAAGCCATGCAGCCACTTATATACACATTTACAGACCTATAGAGTTACTGAGAGAGCCAGTCATATATCAACATATTTACATATACATCCAGTGACACAGCTACAAAAGAACTCATACACTCACTCAGAACTCAAGTACTGACACTCCTTGTCAACCATATAGACAAGAAGGCATCAAATATGTTGATGTATAACTGGCTCTCTCAGTAACTCTATATGTGTAGGTCTATAAGTTACTTTTGTACTACTGTGGTATCGGGTTCCCAAGGCCTACATGCTCCACGGAAATACCCACTTACACCAAAGAACTGTTGGCACGGAAACTGAAAAGTACAAAAGACAAGTTTATTAAGACCCCATGGGGTGGTGGTACATTCCTACAGCAGCCTTCGGTAATGCAAGAAGTATCACACCGAACGTTGGTGTGATTCCGTCTTTTATACAATCTTACAGGTAATAAAAAGGTAGGCAGTACAGAGTTACACAGCTTTATGTACATATATGGTCATTTTTGGAGCACAGCCAACTCATGGGAGGGGTTACAACTCCACTGGTCAGTTTGGCGGAACATTCATGAGGGGTGACTGGTCAGTAGAAACTGCGCATGCACAGGCTTGACCGTTACTAAAAATAGCCTGTTGCTGGGCAAAGTCGAGTGGTCAGTGGTACAGACAATGGACTAAAGGGCATGCTGACCACGAGGCCGCTCGTTCCCTAAAATGGCCGCCGCAACATACAAAATGGCTTTTTCTAATATGGCCAAGTTAAGGGAAATAACGTGTAGTAAAGCTAAGCGCTAACCCGGCCATTGTCAAATTACGACAGACGACCCTTTTAGCGTTTAGCTGAAGCTACCTCATAGTGGACATAGTCGGAATACTCATCTTCGATATCTATTGACATTATTTGAGCAACTCCTTTATGAAGCATCATTTCATTTCGAGCAACAGTGCGTCTGGATGGAATGCAAGCTGATAAACACATAGAACATAAGGCAGGACCACATTGTACACATAAACATACGAAGAACAGTATCCCAACAATGACACATAAAATCGTCAGTAGTTTCCAACCCCAAGCGGTGAGCATTGACCAGAACCACCCTGAAAGAGTCCAAGTTCCATTGTCCGGGTGTATTTCAGCAGCTATTTTGTGCAATTTTGAGATGGCATCATAAACAGAAGGCGAATTATCGGGCACGTACACGCAGCAGCTACTTCCGATGATTCTACATGCCCCCCCACGGTCAGCTAGAACCACATCTAGAACCATGCGGTTCTGGAGCGTAACAATCCTAGAAATCTGAAGTTCTTCTGTTATGTTCCCCAATGCAATAGCAGTATCATTGGCTACAGCCTCAACAACACGAGTCAGCCGTCGTATCTTCCGACTATTCAAAGCAGCCCCCACAAAGGAAAACAATCCCAAATTAAAGTCTACATACTGTTGCAAGGCAGTATCGGTCTGGTCAATATCATCCAAGACCACAGCACGTTTACACAATTTAATACAAAGTCATGATAAAGTGTATAGTCATTATGGTACATTGGCGGGGCAATGAATACAGGGGGCAATACAAAGGATACATAACATGTACCTAACCATCCTAAAGGGAGCTGATGATAACCTTTATTGCCATAGATAAAATAAGTATTTCGAGATGCCACAAATGATATGCCATTCGGACTGTCAAATGTAAGTGTAGTGTTACATTCACTTTTCCCCACCGGGATTGTACCTTTCTTACGAATGCAGAGGTCTGCCTTAGTAGTGATAACATTAATAACATGTGTACTGGACATATTAATGTTCCTTTGATTGCTGTAAACACGAGGTGCAGTCACATTATCGGGCGGTACTCTTCCCATTCAAATCGAGTACCCTCAGCTTGTGGATACCCATCCCGGTCATGGTAGCAAACTTTGTTCAAGCGGAAGAGCACCCCCCCTTCGTTGGCCATCGTAAAGTGAATAGAAGAGTGTACCAGGCATTGCAGGAGCCATTATGCGAAAATGGGAGTGGGATGAGCGGGGTGCCCCCTTTCTTCTGATGACCAGGCAGCATCCCACACACCCAACAATTGGAGGTGTTTGTCATATTATGAGTATGATGCAGAATCTGAATGAAGCTATTGTTCAAGTAAGTCTGTCGGTGCCGTTCTTCATGGTAGGGCAAGGTGAAGTGAAAATGTTCAGATGGAGCCGGGGTAGTCGGCAGCAAATGTTCACGTACAGGTACCACAAGTTCTACTACCCAGGCTATTACTGCTATCACCACAATTGTTAATACGAACAAGACGGCACCAAGTATTCTTTTGTCTCGTGATGCAGTGGACGCCATAGTTCAAAGAGTTCACAATGTCTCAAAAGTATACCTAAAAAAGAAAAATACGGTGCTGAGCTCCGAGGTAGCCGTTGTTTTCTTCTCCGGGGTCAAGACGGGTGTCGCTACTCTTGGCAGAACTGATCCCCCCCCCTTGAGATTCCCAGCTTCCGTTTCACAAACCCCAGAGCGGTAACCAACCAGTCTTGAAAAACAAAAATCTTCTTCCTATCTTGGCCGCAGATCGTAGCGCTGTCGTCCAGAAGCAGTGTGGTCCGGGAAGGCTCCCTCGACTTCGGCCGATGTCACAGCTGGGCTCTTTTCTTTATCTAGAATCTCCTTGTAGTCGGTCAGCACGGCAGGATTCACCAAATCCGGAGAAACACGACGGCAGTGAGTTGAGTGCACCCACCGCTTTCTGTTGGTCACTCGTACAGCTGTTCGAGTTGCTAGGAGGACTTGCTCGGGGCCACGCCACCTCGGTTCCAAGCTATTCGCCCTCTCAAACGATCTCACCATCACAAAATCCCCAGGACGGAGATTGTGAGCCTCTCCAGTAGAATTGTCAGGGAGTGCTTCTCGAACCTGTTGATGAATAGAAAGCAAATCATTTGTTAATCGTGCCAAATAATCGTTCATCATTATACAAGGCACATCATGTATCAATCGCGGCTTAGGCACTCCCCATATGTTCATAGGCCTTCCAAACACCACTTCATACGGTGTGAGGCCTGTTCGAGAGTGGGGCACTGATCTAAGAGAGAGTAATGCTAGCGGCAAGGCATCCGGCCACTTCAATGACGTGGACGCCACAATCTTAGCCAGCTTCAACTTCAACGTAGCATTGTACCGCTCGACAAGACCTGCTGACTGAGGGTGGAACACAGCATGAAACTTCTGCTGGATCCCCAACCCCTTCAGTACATACTCCACAATTTTCCCAACAAAATGAGGCCCATTATCGCTCCACAAAAATTTGCAAACTCCAAATCGAGGGAAGTACTCCTTGAGCAACACCTTAGCCGTTGTCAAAGCTGTATTATCTTTCGTGGGGAAGGCCTCAACCCATTTGCTAAAAGCACACACCACCACTAAAACATACTTAAGGTTATTGCAGCGCTCAAGCTGGATATAATCCATTTGGAGTACCTCGAATGGTGCAGAAGGTGGAACGAACCCTCCTTTCGGAGTATGAGTCCCCTTTGCAGGATTGTGCTGTAAACATATCAGACAGGTCTGCACTACTCTCTTAGCAGTATTGGCAATCTCTGGATGCTCCCAAACTCGTGTTAATAAGCGAGTGATTGCAAGAGCTCCCACATGCGCTAATCCGTGTGTCATCTGAACCATCGCCTGCAAGTAGGCTGCAGGCAATTTCCTTCTTTCCATATCCTTGCTTCTCCAACAACCCTCATCATCTAACACCCCATCTGCTGCCCATGCCGCAAGCTCTGATTCAGTCGCTGATTTTTGGATATCTAGTATCTCTGCTCTAGCATCATACCATCGCTCAGCCTGTGATTTTGTTACATACATGGGGGAGTCAGTTCGGGACATAGCCGTTTGTCTTGCTATGCTGTCTGCAAAAGCATTACCTTGACCCACTTTATCAGTGATCTTTTTATGGGCACTGCATTTAATTATCGCTACTTTCTTTGGACAAAGCAACACGTTTAGGAGATCACGCACCAGTTCTCCGTGCATAATGTGTACTCCATGAGAAGTCAAAAACCCACGTTTTCTCCAGAGTAGCCCGAAATCATGCGCTACTCCGAAGGCGTACCGGCTGTCTGTGTATATGTTCACACATAGGCCAGCACTCAATTCGCAGGCTCTTGTCAAGGCTATCAGCTCTGCTGCCTGAGCCGATTTTTGTGGTATTCGTGCTGTTTCTACCACTGTCTTAAGTGTCGTGATCGCATATGCTGCGGAAGTCGTACCATCTGGCAGCCTCAAACACGATCCATCAACCCACAGTTCCCCATCCACATCTGGAAGTGGCATATCCTGTAAGTCGACACGACCCTTTGTCTGTTCCTCGGTCAGGAAAACACAATCATGATGTTTTTCTTCCTGACCCTCCTCGACCGGATAGGGCAATAAAGTGGCAGGGTTCAGGGTAGCGCATCTTTTCAGTGTGATATGTGGCGCCAGAAGTGTAAGCTCATATCCTGTCAAACGTGCACTCGTGAGATACTGTGTCTTCGTTTGATTCAACAGGGCATCCACTGCGTGGGGAACTAACACCAACAATTTGTGTGATAAAACTATTCCCTCACTTTGCCGTATAGCTACTGCTGTTGCTGCAACTGCTCGGAAACACCCAGGTAACCCTCGCGCTACAGGATCAAGAATAGCGGAGAAATACGCACATGGCCTCTGCTTATCCCCGTGTGCCTGCACTAACACTGATAACGCGCACCCATCTTTCTCGTGCACGTACAATGTGAAAATCTTTGTGTAATCTGGTGTACCTAACACGGGTACAGAGCAAAGGGCTTGTCTCAGTTGATCAAAAGCATTTTGACATTCATCTGTCCATTCAAGGGGCATTGGTGTAGTTTTAGACAGTAACGCTAACAAAGGTTTTATAATGTGCGAAAACCCCATGATCCACTGTCTACAAAAGGACGTTAATCCTATAAAGGCACGTACATCTCTCTGAGTGCGGGGAACTGGTGTATCTAAAATCGCCTGAATTCGATCTGATGTTAATGCACGCTCCTCCTTAGACAAAAGATGACCGAGGTAGGTCACCTTGGGTCTACAATATTGAAGCTTTTTCTTCGAAACCTTATGATTATTCTGGGCCAAAAAGGAGAGCAAAGCAAGCGTGCTCTCCTCGCATTTTACATAAGTGTCTGCAGCTAACAATAGGTCATCGACATACTGGATAAGGGCAACTCCAGATTGCAATTCAAAAGAATCAAGCTGTCTTTTTAAAGCTTGGCTGTAGATACTCGGACTCTCAGTGTAACCTTGAGGAACACGACAAAATCTATACGATTTATTATTTAACGTAAAGCCAAACAAATATCTGCTATCAGGATGGATGGGGATGGAAAAGAACGCATTCTTAAGGTCAATGACACTAAAGGTCGTCGCCGTTGGGGGAACCAATGTGAGTAATGTCGTGATGTCGGACACCACCGGGTATTGGGGAATGACAATTTTGTTAATTTCTCTCAGATCAATAATAAATCGATAGACCTTGTCGTCAGTATCTTTCTTAAGGATCGGAAGAATAGGGCTGTTACAAACATTGTAAGGAACCTCCTCCACTACTCCTGCAATGATCAAATCTTGAACAATGTGCGTCAGGGCAATTTCACCTTCCCTGGAAATCTTATACTGTGGTACACGTGGCAAAAGTACTCCCTCCTTTACAGTGATTCGAATAGGTGGAATAAGCATCTGTCCCACATCCGTATCTGAGGTCGCCCATAACGTGTGCGGGAGAGAGGCTAATGCTTCAATTTCTTGTATAGTGCAAAATCTGTCTGAATCTGGATAATTGTCGTTCAAAATAACTCGCACTCCCTCCGGAGCGCAACGTATCGTTGCTCGAAAATATTTGAGTAAATCAATGCCCAGAATGTTATCTGGTGTATAGGGTGACAACAAAAATTGACCAAAACTGAAAAATGTATCAAGACAAAGTGCAAGAGGCTTCGATAATGGGCTAGGAGAGGGTGTGCCATCAAACCCTATACAAGTTATCATGTCGCCATACAGGGGAGCCCTCGGAACCAAGTTTTTAGACAAAGCGCTACGAGTAGCTCCTGTGTCGACTAAAAACTGATCAGTAGAACCTAAAATGCCCGCTGATACATATGGACCACTCTGATCTACTGGCACTTCAACTGATTCCGTACCCCATCCTACGCAGTCCTATGCATGCACATAATCCTGATGCTCCACATTCTCACCCTCCGATATCTGATACTGGTTCCGTCTATCAAAGGTATTACGTTCATCCTGGCCACGGCCCCTCTCTTCAAATCTACCACGGTCTCCTCCACCACCTCTCGCCCCCGAATAACTGTTCCTGGTCCTTCCACCTCCTCGACCACGTTGACTACGTTGCTCACGAAGTACCGGACAATCATCAGCCCAATGCCCAAACTCCTTACAATAGGCACATTGGTCCTCCGCTATATCCGTACGCCCATACGACGCATTACCTCCTCTTCGTCTACCTCTATCATTCCCTCTAGATTGCGTTCCACGAACCTGTGCCAACATCACCTTCGTTTTCAATTCTTTCGCTTTCTTATCAATACTTTCTTTAGCTTCTAATTCCTGCCGCTCATAATACTGAGCCATAGTTAACAAAGACGCAGGGGTCGCCGTGGCCCAGGAACTTTCACTCGCCTTTAATCGTTTTGCAATCTCCAGCAGGAGATTAGCTACATACTTATCTACAAACAAATGCCTGCCCGTATCATCTGTTAACGATTGACCACTGTAATCATGAAACGCTTCTTCGAAGCGTATAAAGAAATCGGATACCGTTTCATCTAACTTTTGTTTGCACGAAGCTAACATAGTCCAATCTATTTTTTTAGAAGGAACAAGCATTTTCAGTTTAGTTAAGATAGCCGCTGGAAGTCCTAAAATCGAATCACATGGTTTACATGCAGGTTCCCTGTCTAAATCAGCTTGGTTTATTTCTTTCCAAGTTCCCCCGAGCACTGTTTCATCATTAGTTTTACGAATCAACCTCCACATATCAGGTGGAAGAATTAACCCAAAGAAGAGATCTATATCAACAAGAGTCATAACACAAGAGGAAATGGCCCCCTCCACCCCTTCATAGAATGCGGCTGGATTTTTACGGAGGTCAGGTAATGAATTCTTTAATGCCATAACATCTGACCTATTCCAAGGCGTATATACCCAATTATATATAAAATACCCCTTTGCATCCTTCGATGTTTTATCGTCATCTGTACCCTCTCCCTTCGGGGGAACATACAAAGGTGCGGCTTCACGCATAGGCATAACATGCACTTTAGAATTCTTATCTGAACCCCGGAGAGAACACTCCTTAATCTGCTCTCGTGACCCCGGCGCAGACTCCTTTTTCTTTTCTTCCCGTAGCTTGGACGCCTCATCCCGTAGCGTGATCAGTTGTTTGAAAAATGCATCGACATCTGAAAGAACAAATAAACCTTTATCCAGATTCTCACGATGAACCGACACAGCCTTAGGTTCTAAAGTCTCTGAATATTTACGAAATGTAGCAACAACTTCATCAGCCAGAGTATGCAAAAAACACATCAATTCTCGTTCTGTCCATTTACTCCTCTCAGCAACAACGTCGGTCACAGTTACATAATTTAAATTCAATTTACGGGCCCAACTACGCAAGTCCGCAGCTTTCTTCGCAGATAACCTGACACTGGACTTATCCCCTTTTTCCGACTTATCCTGTCCTTCGTCATCAGAATCTGCAGTCGGAGCCGTAGGAAGAACGTACGGAGGCGGCGATCGATCTAATAACGAAAAATCATCAATTTCATTAGTAAGGACAGGATAAAGTGGTCGTCGAATAGGAAATTGACCGGTCGCTTGCAATTTACGTTCCCGTTCCTCCCTCTCTTTCTTTTCCTGCGCCTCCTTTTCCTCAAGCTGTAAAGCCTTATCTCGAGCAGCCTTGCGCTGCTCTTTGTCTGCCAAGGCAACTTCACGTTTCATACGTTCACGCACCGCTTTCTCCCACATTCGTACACAATCAAACATATTCTGTCTAGACCTGCGCTGAAAGAAACATTGCTCCACAAACTGAACCTTTCGTAAATCAAACGACCCATGTAGTGGCCATTGCAATTCAGGATCGGTCTTGGTATATTTATGCCATAATTTACTGTACATTATAGGGGGAAGGCCAAATTTTATGTACATTTCACGGTTTGGAGTTCCTTCTGGGGGAGCCGGCTGTGATTCCGCTAACCTAATTGAGGTACCATTTCCAAGACAGCACATCCCTCGGAGTGTGCTTAAAACAGGCATGTTCAAAAAGTATCACGAAAGCGTGATACCATATAAATGGCACTTACAGTACTTCACAGAAATGTGCCGCTCAGAATACGAAACAAATTAGAGAAACATCTCTACATGCCTGCCTATGTGAAGTGCACTACACATATAATTCAAAGTTCACAAAGTCAAAATGTTAGCTAACTCAAATCATAGACACAATCATAGAACTTCAGTAAGCGTCCAAGAACTACCTTACCGAACACAAATCATAGAACTTGAGTAAGCGTCCGGAGACTACCTTACTGATCACAAATCTTACCCAAATCAAATATCCAGGTTGCAACTGCCAAGGTCTTTGATCGAATCAGCCAAACGGCGCTTATCCAGCAACACAGACGATCAAGAACTCAGTCGGAGACCGGCGCCACCTGGAAGGTCAGATCAGAAGGAAAGGAAGAAAACACCGTGGGTGCCAAGACTCGGGTCACTCGGTGGCAGCGTACGCGTCCATGGCGAGTTTCCAATCCTTCGTCACGACCTCTCCTTCGGGCATCCGAGTCGCCGATGAGTCCCTTCATGGACGCCAATTTGTGGTATTGGGTTCCCAAGGCCTACATGCTCCATGGAAATACCCACTTACACCAAAGAACTGTTGGCACGGAAACTGAAAAGTACAAAAGACAAGTTTATTAAGACCCCATGGGGTGGTGGTACATTCCTACAGCACCCTTCGGTAATGCAAGACGTATCACACCGAACATTGGTGTGATTCCGTCTTTTATACAATCTTACAGGTAATAAAAAGGTAGGCAGTACAGAGTTACACAGCTTTATGTACATATATGGTCATTTTTGGAGCACAGCCAACTCATGGGAGGGGTTACAACTCCACTGGTCAGTTTGGCGGAACATTCCTGAGGGGTGACTGGTCAGTAGAAATTGCGCATGCACAGGCTTGACCATTACTAAAAATAGCCTGTTGCTGGGCAAAGTCGAGTGGTCAGTGGTACGGACAACGGACTAAAGGGCATGCTGACCACGAGGCCGCTCGTTCCCTAAAATGGCCACCGCAACATACAAAATGGCTTTTTCTAATATGGCCAAGTTAAGGGAAATAACGTGTAGCAAAGCTAAGCGCTAACCCAGCCATTGTCAAATTACGACACTACAAATAAGTTACCCGTAATATAGGCTGTAAGTAAGCTATAGGACAGGCTATGTGCTTAAAAGGTAATACATGTATTTGAAGTTTCAGTGAGTCACATGTGCACTTACAGACCTATATACCCAGTTAAACATCAAGTTTCCTACTCATACTGCAACTGCTAAACCTATTTACAAAAACATTGAGCCACTCTCACACCCAGTTAGACAGAGACATTCACTTACTAACCCATACAGCAGTTATGTATCCAGCACACACAGTTTCACACTTTGAGTCACTAACATTACATTTACATTTACATTTATTTCACTTGTAAAGCGCGTAATTCACCCGAAGGTCTCAGAGCGCTGGGAGCAGACAAGATCCTTAGATTTCAGCAGATTCAGAGGGGTTTAAGGGTTCGGAATATTAAGGATTAAAGAGACAGGTTTTGAGCAGTTTCCGAAATCTAGCGTGATCTGGCTCTTCTCTCAGAGATGTAGGGAGGGAGTTCCATGCTTCTGGGGTGGTTTTACTGAAAGCTCGGTCCCCGTTTCTGACCGTTCGGACTCTAGGAATGGATAGAAGGGCTTTACTGGAGGAACGTAGAGTCCTAATTGGGATATGGGCTCTAAGTTTCCTTTCCAGGTAAGCTGGTCCATGTCCGTTTACTGCCTTGTGAACCAGACAGCAGAGTTTGAACTTTATACGTTTTTTAATGGGGAGCCAGTGCAACGTTTTGAGACATGCTGCTGACGGGGTGCGAGGGGGAAGGTCTAATACTAGCCTCGCAGCAGTATTTTGAAGAACCTGGAGTCGGTTTAGTAGTGACTGATTGATGGCTGAAAACAGGGCGTTCCCGTAGTCCATCCTGTTTATAACCAGTCCTTGGACTAGGGGCATGCGTGCTGAGAGCGGGTCCATTTAAAGATCTTCCTTAAGCTACGTATCTGGCCGTAGCTATTTCCAACTGTTTTTTTTATATGTTCAGACATAGTAAGCTTGTTATCTAGGATTACACCCAAGTTCCTGACATATGGTTTGGGAACAGGGCAAGTGCCCAGGGCGTCAGGCCACCAGTCCGGTGACCCGATTTGGTCAGCTTTGCCAAAGAGCATGACCTCGGTCTTCCCTGCATTCATCATTAGGTAGTTTCTAGTCATCCACTCTTGAATATTGGTCATACAATTTTTGAACCTATGTTTAACGTCTTCATGGTTTTGACGGATGGTGACGAGGATTTGAGTGTCGTCAGCATACGATATTGTACCAAAACCGCTTTCTCTAATGATTTTGGCCAGAGGGGAAACATAAATATTGAAAAGGGTCGGGCTTAGAATAGATCCCTGTGGGACTCCTTTATCATTATTATAGAAGACAGGGGTATGGTCGCCAATTTGGACCCATGATCGTCTGTTTTCAAGGTAGTTTAATATCCATTTGAGAGCGTTTCCTTCGACACCAATCTAAACAAGGCGCTCTGACAGTATGCGATGCGAGATGGTGTCGAAGGCCGCAGATAAATCTAGTAATATCAGGATGGCTGATTTTTTTGAGTCTAAGGATAACCTTATATTGTCCACAACCTCCAGCAGGGCTGTTTCGGTGCTGTGGAATGCCCTGAAACCGGATTGGGATGGATCAAGGAGTTTATTTGATTCCAAGTGGGCGACAAGTTGTTTATTGATTAGGGTTAAGCATGGGCGAATTTTGCGAATCTCGCGTTCGCAAATTTTGCGGATTTGCGAACTCGCAATCCGCAAAATCCGCGAATTCCCGCAAATTCGCGGATTTTTTTTTTTTGTGTTCGCGCGTGTTTCTGCCAGTTCGCAAGGGTTTTTACAATTTCGCAATTTGCGAACTTACCTGTCGGGTCGCAAGTTTTGCGAACTTGTTGTTTCTACGTGTCCAGCCTGTTTGGGACACTCTTCTTCATCACTGCCACTCTCTGTCACCACTGCCACTCTCTGACTACTCATGCCACCCTCTGGCCCACCCATGCCACCCTCTGTTTCATCACCACACCCTCTGGCTGTCCAGTGTACATTATTTTCGGCAAAGCAAAGCACACCTTCCCTGCCTCAAGTGACCTGAATTAATTTGGGGCTGATTAATGTGTCACAGAATATTTTTTTAGCTGGCACCTGCTTCCTTAGTGCTTCCTGATTAGTGATCTTTTGCACTTGCTAAGTGCTTTCATTGTTGCAAAATTAGTTACAACACCTGCCCTGCCCCAACTGACAATAATGAATTAGGGGCTGATTAATGGATTTTAACTTCCAGCCTGGCTCCTGCTTGTCTCCCTTAGCTGTAATTCAGGACCTTTGTGGCATATGTGTAACTATTCTGAGGTTCAGAGCAGGGTCACATAATAGTTGCAACTGGCAACTGAACTCTGAAGGGGCCCCTCAGGAAGCACTACAGGAAATGGCTACTAATGATGAGCCTGAACTTTTGAACCTGGTAAGTAGTTTCAGTTTTGCTAAGATCGTATTTCTGCAATTTAGCACTTACTCGCGGGGTGCGAAGTTGTACTCGCAAGCCGCGAACTCACGCGAACAGTGCGAGCAAGCCATAAAATCCGCTGCTCGCGGATTTGCGGATTTTGCGGGAGATTCGCGGATCTCGCGGATTGCGAATTTACCGAAAATCCGCAAAATCCGCGAGCGAAACGGATTTTCCGCCCATGCTTAATTAGGGTCTCCATAACTTTCCCAAAGAGTGGCAAGAGGGAGATAGGTCTATAATTTATAAATTGCTCAGGGTCGGCATTTGGTTTCTTCAAAATGGGCCTGATTATTGCTTCTTTCCAATGGTCAGGGACAACGCAATGTTGTATTGATTGGTTAAAAATATTAGTCAGGGTGGGGATCAAAACTGGAGAGATTTAGTGTATGACTTGTGGCGAAGCAGGGTCGCCCGGTGCTCCAGATTTCATTTTCAGCAGTGCGTGATTTACATCCTGCTCGGTCAGGGGTGAGAACAGATTCATCGTGTTATCATGGCTGATGTGGGAGTTTTGCCTTTCAATGGGAGGAGGGCTAGTCTCATCCTCAGTTGTTGGCTGGGGGAATCGTTTATGAATTTCGGTTATTTTTTCATGAAAGTAGGAGGCTACGGATTCAACCCATTTTTTGGAGTCGGGAAGTGCCTGTTGTGTACCTGCGGGTGTGGTAAATTCCTTCACAATATTAAATAGTTCTCGTTGGGAATTTGCTGCTAGGGCAATCCTGTTACCCAAGTAGACTTTTTTGGCCGCAGCAATGTCCTGCATATACTGTCTATGAGCCACTTTGTATAAGTGTCTGTCTTGGGCGCTTTTAGTCTGTCTCCATTTTCGCTCTGCCAGTCTAGTAGCGCATTTTCTTTGTTTAAGTTCCGGCGTAAACCATAAAGAGTTAGTTCTCGGAGGTTTAGAGGTGCGCATAGGTGCTATATCATCAAGTGCAGTAGTAATGGCTGATTCAAATTGTATGGCGGTTTGGCTAAGATTGGTACATTGTGCAATAGAGGGCGGGGGGAAGGATTTGCTAAAGGCTGGTATGGTGATTTTATTCCAAGGTCTAGTTTTTTTCATTTTTCTTGGGCGGGTTGCCGGGATCTGAGATCCGCTTATAGCGAATTTTATGATGTAATGGTCCAAACCAATAAACAATCCATACAGCAACTTACATGCACATTTACAGACCCATAGATTTACTAAGAGAGCCAATCACACAGCAACATAGTTACTTCCACATCTAGTGACACACCTACAGAGGGACTGATATACTCACTCAAATATATACTCAAGTACTGACACAACCAAACCAGTCATCCAGACAAGTCGCCCATTAAACATGTCTCGGGGCTGCTACTGCAGAGCATGTGTGTGCAGTATTACTACCAGGCCAACCTAGCATTTAAAACCCCTTGCCAAGTCTTATACTCCCCTTGTAGTACAAATAACTTACCCTTCCAGTATGCTCTAGGTAGGCACTAGGGACTTGCCATTGGCTTATAATTTAGGAGATATACTTTTAGGTTTAGTGAGTCACATTTACAGACCTTCACCCATGTTGCAACTCACAGACCCAAGTTCAAATCGTAGAACCACTAACACACCCAGTCAGACAGCAACAGAGGTACTTACACATTCACTCACACACACACGCACACACAGACAACACATATGTATCCGGCAGTGACTGAGGAAGTTGCATACACAGTTACATACCCTAAAACTCACTAATACAGCCAGGAAGCAATCCCTACACCCACTTACAACTACATTTACAGACCCATAACATTACTAGAAAGCCAGTCATATACTGACGCACTCACTTACACATTCAGTGACACACACAGAGGCACTGGTACACTCATTCAGATACGTACTCAAGTACTGACACAACCAAGTCACCTATCCACACAAGTAGCCCTTTAAACATGTCTCAGGTCTGCTACAGGAGAGTCTATGTTTTCAGGTTTACTGCCACACGGACTTAGTGTTTAAAATTCCTTGTCAAACTGTGATTGTTTTTCTACTACATATAATTCATCCCTAAGGTAGGCTGTAGCTAGGCCATAGGACAGGGTGCCATGTGCTTAGGAGTAAGGCATGCACCTTGAGATGGAATGGAACTGTTATGTTTATTAGGTCTGGAATAGTATGATATATTGAATTATGTAGGAATTTAGTTGCTTGAGGTATATTATATAAAATGTTTACTGTATTTTATTTTTCAGATTTCTAATTGTGTTCAGAGAGAAGAATTTAAAATAACAAACAAGGAACAGAGGAGAAAAGCACAAAGGAAACAGTACTACCTGCAAAAAAACTGAGAACAAAAAAGGGTGTTATGAATAGAACGTAGATGGGAAAACCACCTGCTGGTAAGAGAAATAAGGAATTTCTTAAAATGGTATTATGATGTGAATAAAAAGGAAGCTTGAAAAACCAAAGTTGATTATGAACGGAGTGTTGACAATACAAACACTCACCCCCAGTCAACTGATCTGGGTTTAATCCATCACCGTTCTTTAGCTCACTCCGCCACCCCAGTTCAGACATGGCCATATGCAAACCAGTCTGACCCTGTGCCTCATGGGAACAGTCCAGCCCAAACTGCCAAGCCATTTCTTCCCTGGATCGGAATCAAGCTTCCCAGGACCGGTTTCTGGCATTACAGCCGTCTTCAGCCGGGCTTGCTTGACTCCAGTGGCAAAGTGAGCAAGGCACTCACGTCTGAGCACACCCTGCCAACTTAGGGCGAACAAAGAAAAATCAAAGGTGATGATGGACGGAGCGTTGACAATACAAACACTCACCCCCAGTCAACTGATCTGGGTTTAATCCATCACCGTTCTTTAGCCCACTCCGCCACCCCAGTTCAGACATGGTCATATGCAAATCAGTCTGACCCTGTGCCTCATGGGAACAGTCCAGCCCGAACTGCCAAGCCATGTCTTCCCTGGACCGGAATCAAGCTTTCCAGGACCGGTTCTGGCATTACAGCCATCTTCAGCTTAATTTCTTAAAATGGTATTATGATGTGAATAAAAAGGAAGCTTTACCAACAACTCAGAATCAAAAAGTAGTAATTCATGTTCAAAGTGGAAAATGTTCTAAAAAACAAAACTCACCTGACAGCAAGACAGAAACAGTACAAATACATTTGAAAAATGTTTAGAAGTAGTGTAATTGAAAATGTAATAAGAAATATAAAGGTGTGTAAAAGAAGAACAGCTAAAAGAACACATAGAAAGTGTAGTAGATATGAGGAAATATAATTTTTGATCGAGTAGTGTTCCCCAGCGCGTACCCCACCGTCTCCATGTACTAGCTTGCAGTGCATGTGATTTCCCTCCTGTGCCAGCTACGAAGACGCAAATACATTTGCGTCCATCTTTAACATGTCCTCTTTCAGATCCGCCATGAACGGATTGAATATTCAGTTCCTATATATGCCGTGCCACCGTCTTTTTGTGGTGCACTTTACACGTTTTTCAGCTCTGGCGAAGTAGGCCCTGATCTGCCATTGAGCCTTTTTCCTGCTTCCCGATTCTGAGGGCCTCAAACCAGGCTGCCTCTGTACCAGTGACCCCTGCCTTACTCCTTGCGCGGCTCCGGCGCATAGCCCAGCCTTCTGCCTGCCAAGACTGCATTCAACCTTCGAATTATCTGCTCCACTCCTCGAAAACACATTCCTGTCTCGTAGCTCAAGTAAACATCCTCCCAGCTGCAGGAGCAGTGGGCTCAGTCTTTCTGTCTCCGTGCAAATAATTCATAGACTCCGTTGCCATGGCCCATGCCCCCTCACCTAGCAGGCCGACATGTAGACACATGTACACGCACTCACAACTAGTATAGGGTAGCCTCCGCCCGAGAGACCTTTTCCCTTCCAGATACTACAGTTCCTTAAACATATGATATCAGATACGATTTGGGATTAGGTTGTTCTGACACCCTAGACTTATGTCTACACTTGTAGTGCTAAATGTCAAGTCCCCTTCACCCTCCAGTTACACGTCAGACTCACGTCAAGCTGCTGCGCGCGCATGTCTGCCATATATTTTTGCTGACATTGCAGGATTCTCTTCTGGATCCACCTACCTGTGACCTCATGATAAGTGACGTTTCTAGTACACGCCTTCATGCACGCCTATTGTAACGCCTTTTCTATGACGTATTCATGTTTTATCTCTCTTTTTCCAGCTGTTACGCCTACTGCATATTCGTTTAATATAATGCATTGACTATATATATGAACTTCTGTAAATAATATGTTGTCTGTCTGCCCCTTCCCGAACCTATGTGGTGACGGAATGGTATGCCACCTTGGCTCGAGCCAATAACCCAATTCCTTTTTAAGGAATAAAACCCTTTTGAGTAAACCTCAATATCCCGGATTTTGCCTCTTATTTCTCTGAGTTATTCCTATTGATTATTGATTATAAATTATGCATAGGTAATTGATTTTTACCACAGTTCTGGCGCCCGAACAGGGACCCCTCCCCCACCCCACGCGCCGGAGGTGCGTTGCAGGCCTAGCCCCCTGCCACAGCCGGACGGACAACTACGCGTACCCGCAGGATTTCCTGTATCTCCCTCAGGCCAACGGAGGTGACTGAGGCTGCGATCGACACCCAGACGAGGCGGTGAGGAGTGCGGAGGATCCCGACCTGAGCCTAGCTGAGAGAGCAAGATCCGAGGTATATGGAGGCCCACCAGGTTCCGAAGTTCTGAAGTATCTGCGTCACGAGTCGAGTCCGAATCCAGTCCGAGCCCAGTCCAGTCCAGGGTTTCCGAGGCCTTCTGTTTCCGTGCTTCCTGGTGAGTACCGTTGCTAGGGACGCATCCTGACGTGCGCATTAGTTTGTGCCGGTCAAGACGGGTTCGGGTACACGAGCCTGGTCTGCACTGTTTAGCAGTGTATCCATACTGTTTAGCAGTATATCTAGTTTGCATCTGTAAGGTGTATCTGTACTGTTTAGCGGTACATCCTGTTTCCTGTAGTTGGTAGGTTTTCATGTAATTAATGTGGTTTTCGTTCTTGAAATGTCTTTAAGTCCTTTAAATGTCGTGGTATGAGTGAATGTTCGATTATTTATTGTGCTTAAACGTGTTCATGTTCAGTGTGTCCATATCTGAGTAAGAACCAAGTAGCCAGATTTCAGAATGCCGTTGTTCTCCAAACTAAGACAAATAAAAACCCGTAAAGGGGTTCTAGAGGAAGCTGTACCCATTCCACCTAGGGACACTCCAGGGTACTTTATGTACCATAAGCACGGCCTAGATGCCGTTTTATTTCTCGACTTATGGGTAGATTATACTAAGGAACTGTCAGAGAATCAGAGATGGCCCGCGGCTGGGACATGGGATGCAGATTGCATCATGAGAGTAGAAGAGGCTTTATGGAAAAAGAAAGCCAGGCAGTCACAGTAAGATGCCATCGAGTTGTGGCGTAAAGAATCGCATAGGCGTACAGAAAAAGCACACAGACTAGAAGAAAAGAGTAAGGAGGAGCCTGACAAGACCCGAGAAAACGCATTAGTTGAGGAAGGTATCAGAGTAAAATTAGAACAAGTAGACAGACAGCGAAATACACTTATGAATGGCATGTTCCCCATCCTATCAAAGGGCTTGCCAAAGGCCTCTCCTGAAGTACCGAAGGACCTACCACCCCCATTGCTCCCGACTAAAACACACCAGAAGACAGCAAAGGACATTTTCCTTTCTTCCTATTTAGACGATGTAGCTCCCGCATATGTTAATGCAGCATTGCCACAAGTGCCTGCACCTGACGGTCAGGACAATTATGCTCTTCCTCCCCGACAAACTACTCCTCCCCCGATCCCTACACCCCCTACTACCCTTGATACGAATCCGACTAACCCTTTCGGAGCCGGCGCCTCAGGAGGCGCGTCCGGAGGAGCGATAGATTTCCAGACCCCGCCACCCACCCACCGTATGTCCTTTAGAGAAATAGCGCAACAGCGTACACCTAGAACAGATATTACAATTTATGGAGATCGCCTTGCAGATTGTAGATATGATCCAGTACCTGGTAAAAAGGTTGACGAGAGAATGTTACTCGCATCAGTACGTTTACGGCGAGTCACGAACTTCCTAATGACACTACCTGGAATGACAGAACACTTAGATCGAATATATAAGTTTGTTCAGACAGGAGTAGGGCCTGAAAGTATTAAAGAGGCCATGGCCTATCAGAAAGTGGATACTAAAGGCAAGATATTGCGGTTTCTTATAAACTGCTTCATTAGAGAAGTGGACAGGCCGGGTATGAACCCGGAGGATGTAAAAGCACTCCACAAATGGGGTCAGCATATAGCAGATGGACAGCATGACAGAGAGGCCAGTATAGATAATATGTACAGAAGAATCAGAACTGCAATAAATAAGATGCATGAGAAAAGACAGCCCGTACCGGAAGTAGATTCCGATAAACATGAATCCACGGAGGAGGAGGCAGAGGAGGAAGCCGAGACACCAGAACACACACAGCTGCCAGCTAGAGAAATGATAGCTTATGTAGGTAAAGGAAGACCATTTAACAATTCGATGCGCCCAGTGCGCCCAGAAAGTAAAAGGTTATATCAAGAAGCCATGTGTAATCCTAGAACACCCGAACACTTATTCCAAGCCACTGACAGAGTACTCCAAGAACGAATGGGGTACCATGTACTCGATTCTATGGATGAACAAGAATTAGCCAGGTCAGCCGTGCAATGGGCTGACAGCTCTGAGAAATATGGTGATGATGCGTTAGCACATACGTTCCTGAATTTGACTCCGAGTGAACAGCGTTTAGCTGGTATGTACATGATACAACATCTGCTTTTATTATATAAAAGCCAACATTCTGATCCAGGCCCTCTGCCTGACATATTAATAGAACTGGTCATGAACAGATGGAAAGGTCTAGGTACCGATCTGATTAAAGTTATTCTAGAACACCGCCACAAGTATAGTACATTCTTATGTCCACAGATCAACGCAGCACCCGTTATGGAACAAAAAACCATGTATTATATGGATAGACAGAATCTGTTGCGTGAAGTGCACCCCGTACAGAACGCAGACCACACGCTTAGACGTGTGTTCGTGTATACACCTGTGACTAAAATTGAATTGTTGGAAATGAAGAAACTAGTACCCAGTCATAATAAAGATCCCGCAGGGTTTCATCGCGAAATAAAGGATATGTTATTAATGGGCGATTACACTTATCCCGATCTTATGAAAATACTGAAAGTGTTACTACCTCCAGGCATATACGAGAAACTCAAAGAAAAAGAGTGGGAGGTGGGAGAGGCAAAGATTGATTGGGCTGCATTACAAAATGAAGAAGATACCCGAGTGCCAGGCCTAGGGCTTGGGGACAAGGTTAAAGCGTTACCAGGTTTATTAGTACAAGTGTTGCCACGTTTATTGAGTACGAAAAAGGAAGATTGGGGTGCTATTTCAGCATGCAAACAGAAACCTGAGGAAGACACTAGTGATTTCTATACACGATTTGAGAAATGTTTTGGTATAAATAGCGGTCTGAAAGCAAGTAGCGAGTCATATCCACATCTTTTTGTAACGAAATTGGTCGAGAATTCCTTGCCCCAGGTTAAGAATAGAGTACTGAAAGTAGAAAGCACTTGGCAGGCTAATACCCCTTCACAAATGTTGCAAATGTTACAGTACCACCAGAATAGACTTAGAGAAGAACAAGAACATGAACAAAGACGTATGAAAGACACAAAAATGAAAATGTTAGTTGCTCAGTCGGTTCCTGCCGACGGTCAGAAAAAGGGTGCGACCCATCCCGGCAATTCAACAGTTCCTGTAAAGGGTGTATGTAATTACTGCAAACAGCCAGGTCATTATATAAACGATTGTGCAGTTCTGAAACATAATATCGCCACGGGTAAGACTAAAGAGAGACCGCGTCCTCCTAGACAAGATCAGACTTCACAACAGGTACCCCAGAATATACAACATATTGCACCCATGCCAGCCTCCACACAGACCGTAGCGATACCCCAACAACAGCCCATTACCGCAACACAAAACACAACGCAGCAGATGTATCAGTATGCACAGAACGATTACCCTGATTACCAACGATACACATGAAACAGCCTGGAGAGGGAATTCCGCTTGCCTCTTATTGAAGTTCCTGTAGATCAAAATGGTCCCTATGTACATAGTCAAGTATTAGGGAAAGACAGAAAGTTTCTCATCGATACAGGGGCAAGCAGAACCACGATAAGCCACAACGAAGTACCAGGGGCACCCCTCTCAGGCTCACAGAATGTGTCCCTTGGATTTTCAGGAAAACCCATTATTAATGAAGTATCACAACCCCTCCCTCTTGCAGTAGGTCCTCTGACACGGACTACAGATTTATTGCTCACGAAGTCATGTCCAGAAAACCTGTTAGGTATAAAGACACTGAAGGCTCTAGGAGCTATTATATGCTGTTCTCCTGAGGGAGTACGATTGTTTTTGCGAGATTTCAAAGGCCATTATGTATTGAGAGATATGGATCCCCGGTTACAGAACGTCCCTGCACACTTGTGGGCACAGGGCCCCACTGATGTAGGTTGCATGCACATTACCCCATATCGAGTCACACTCAAGGCAGGAGTGGTATTACCACGAATACGACAATACAAGTTACCTCCAGATGCTGTAGTGGCTTTACTGAGAATCATTGACGAGCTGATTGCACAAGGAGTGGTTGTGGAAACTGACTCCAACGTGTGTAATTCCCCGATCATTCCTGTTCTTAAACGAACTGACCCAAATGCTCCACCTGTTTATCGATTGGTTATTGATCTGCGCGAATTGAATAAATGCATTGTACCACAGTACCCCGTGGTCCCAGATATCTCTTCATTACTAACTGCTATTGACTCAGAAGCAACGTTCTTCACTGTAATTGACCTCAAGAACGCTTTCTTCAGTGTTCCCATTGATCCGGAAAGCCAATATTTGTTCGGATTCAGTTTAAATGGACGATCTTTCAAATTTGCCCGCGCACCTCAAGGATTCACAGAAAGCCCCAGCATCTATAGTCAAGCATTGAAAAAACAACTCGACAGCATCCACATGCCAGTTCACACTGCCCTGCTTCAGTATGTCGATGATCTGCTGATCACCGCTCGAAGCGAACCCGAATGTGAAAATGCATCACTGACTGTTTTGAATTTCCTGGCCGATAAGGGACACAAGGTGTCTCCTTCGAAGCTACAATTCTGTGTTCAGCAAGTTGTGTACCTGGGTCACTTGCTGTCCAAAGTGGGGAGACAGCTCACACCTGATCGCATTCAGTTAATTGTTAATATGGCACCACCTAGAACACAAAAGGAAGTGCGGGCTTTCATAGGCCTCACTTCATACTGCAGACAATGGATTCCCCAATATGCATTTTTAGCGAAACCACTCATCCAGTTAACGACACAGGAGGCAGCGACTTCGACTGTCCTCCCTTGGACTCAGGAACATACACAAGCTTTTGAGGATTTGAAGAAAGCCTTATGTCAAGCACCTGTTTTAGCAACACCATGTTACAGTAAGCCTTTTACACTTTTTGTCACAGAACGTGAGGGTACTGCTTTGTCAGTCCTCACTCAGGAACAAGCAGGTTCACACAAGCCTTGTGCTTACTTTTCTAGCACATTAGATCCAGTAGCCCAGGCCCTTCCGGCATGTTTGAAATCAGTTGCAGCAACAGCTTTAGCAATCAGACAGAGTGATTCTATTGTGTTAGGACATCCATTGACAGTACAGGTTCCGCATTCTGTAGAAGTCCTTTTGAATCGGACTCAAACCCAACACCTGACCATAGCAAGATTGACAGGTTACGAACTGACATTGTTTCAACCACACATCGAAATCAGACGCTGCAGCACATTAAATCCTGCCACGTTATTGCCAATAAATGGAGTAGATCCGTTGGCACATGATTGCATTGAAGTTATTACTATCACAACAAAACCCAGACAAGACTTGACAGATGTTCCGTTACCAGATCCAGACCTGACACTGTATGTGGATGGTTCATGTATGAGAACAAGAACAGGTGAATTAGTGGCAGCCTACGCCGTCACGACAGACACGGAAGTCATTGAAACCAATTGTATTGACACTTTGTCAGCTCAAGCAGCAGAGCTTATTGCTCTGACACAAGCATATATTCAAGCTAGTAATAAGAGAGTCAACATATATACTGATTCACGTTATGCATTCGGAGTCGTACACGACTTTGGAGTCCTTTGGCGAGAGAGAGGTTACTTAACTTCTCACGGTGCCAACATTCAACACGGTCCCCTCATTCAAGCATTATTAGATGCAATACATCTACCCACTGCTATCTCTATCATGAAATGTAAGGCACATACAAAGGTTACTGATATCATTTCCCAGGGTAACGACCTGGCAGACCGAACAGCAAAACAAACTGCTCAGAACCAAACTCATGTAACTGATCAGACACAATTAGTGGTACCATCGCACTGCATGACAGTTAGGGATCCCGCACATGATGTAATGGACATACAGTCGCATGCAACACCAGATGAGATTAAGGAATGGACTAAACTAGGAGGGATCCAAACAGACCAGGGATGGATGACGAAGGGAAAATCTACATGGTTTCTCCCCGACTCTATGGTACAAGTCATCATTAATACAATACATAGTCCCGCCCACCTAGGGGAGAAAGCAATGCTAGACAGTATCCAACACATATGGTCCAATAAAAACTTACGGGCAGCAGCCAAACAGAAAGTGCGTACTTGCATGATTTGTGGTCAGTTCAATCCAGGTAAAAGCATTCCTGTAGAGCAAGGTGGATTCCAGCCTCCCGAATACCCTTTTGAAATACTCCAGATGGATTATATCCAGATGGAACGCTGTCGAGGATTCAAGTACGTCCTCGTAGTCGTATGTGCTCTTTCCCGATGGATCGAGGCATACCCAGTTCCCGATTACACTGCCCCGACCACTGCCAAGCAGCTGGTTCGTGAATACTTCCCACGGTATGGTTTGCCCCGTATCGTGTACTCAGATAATGGCCAGCCATTCTCATCTGTGCTCGTGGAACACATTACACTTCTGTTAGGTTACCAGTGGAAGTTCCATTGTGTTCGGCATCCCGAGGCAGCAGGTCTCGTGGAGCGCCATAATCAGACATTAAAAATCCGACTTTCCAAGATCTGTAGAGAGAAAGGTGTAGACTGGATAGTTGCCTTGCCGGTCGCCCTTTTCTATATGAGGATGGTGGTCCATTCTCGATCTGGGCTATCCCCGTACGAAGTGGTTTTTGGGAGACCACCGAATATGTGGGGGACGCCCGTACCACGCAAAATAACTGATGTTGATTGTCTTATGCTGACAGATTACCTTGCCTCCTTGATGTCTGCACTACAATCTTGTTGTTCACAGGTAGCTGCAGCCTTTCCCGACAACACCGAGGTGAAGCCCCACGAGGTGGTTCCGGGTGATTACGTCTTCGTCCGCAACTTTGATCGGAAGAGCCCATTGGAGCCCCGCTGGCAAACCCCGAAGTTGGTACTGCTCACGACGAGGACAGCTGTTAAAATAGAGGGCAGGAAGGGATGGCTGCATTCCAGCCACATTAAAAAATTCTACGGACTTCCTTCGGACTTGGACTCTAAGCCCTGCCCTCCTCCTCCACAAACTGACTCAAAACTCCCTTTGGTTGAGAAATCTGCTTCTGAGGAATACAGAACGAAATTACGATCTAGCAAGTCAGACAGTTTAATTGTTTAAGTCCTCCCCTAGGTGAATCGGTTAAATTAGTTTCTGACATGTATCCCCTAGATCGAGATAGAGAGAGAGATAGACAAAGACAACATAAGAAGAATGCATATTGTAAATCACTTCGTAGTCGCTGTATAGTAACACTACTTATTATGTTTTTCTTAAGTCTGCTGGTTATTACTGCTAGTGTTCTGTTACATATATATTATCCTATATTCAAGCGTGCACAATCTGCTTATAATGTTACTGCCGAACATTCTTTCAGTGAATTACCCCCACATGAGTTATCTTATAGACTTGCGCTGCGCAATAACACTTTCATTAGTATGTTACATCACTCCCATCAGATTACCAATGCTACAAACTGTTGGATATGTGGTCGACTCCCTCCTTACCAAGAAAACAAGGGTGTTTTGCCCCTTTTCCCGTACCCGTTCACTCACAATGGCACATGTGGTGCATGGTTTAAAATGCTCAATTCCCTAGTTTCTGATGCTGCTATTTACGAAGGTAACTGGGTTTGGGGAAACCTGAACTTAGTTTTGCTCCGAGTATGCTACCCTGACAAGGAGGGACTCCCCGTAGATACTGGAACTGATCTAGAAAATGAAGTATATGGATTAGGTAATTTCACAGTTACATTCATGATTTTATCTGTCGAATCCGAAGCTGCTCCTGTTCTACCTGCTATGGCAGTATTGCCAATTACTGGTGAACTATGTGTTCGCAAGAATGGTTCCGTACACTTAGGTCATAGTAAATGTACTACTGTGGTCGATTTCAGTGATCATGGTAGATCCACGTTTAGGGCTTTACGTCATTCCTATTTTGTTTGCGGCCATACTGCATATGTCCGTTTGCCTTTAGATTGGGATGGTACCTGTTACATTGCATTCCTTCTGCCACCTGTTTTCCTAGCCCCTCCTGACTACCATAGAAACACCAACTTGGTTAAGCATAGATACCAAAGAGATCTCCCGCTTGTCGATTATACTGAAACCACATGGGAACAATATACAGATTTCAACAAAGGTTTTTTCCCCTACCTAGGTACTGTGTCTAATAGTAAACTAATCCGTAGATTAACCAGAACTCTCGAGGCAGTGGTACTTGAGACCACTTCAGCTCTAGGTAACTTAACAGAGGAGCAGTCCGCCATACGGGTTGTTGTTCTTCAAAATCGTCTCGTTATTGATGTCATCTTGGCAGATAGGGGTGGAGCTTGTAAGGTCATCGGGTCAAGTTGCTGTGTTTTCATCCCAAATAACGCGCCAACCGTGTACAAAGCTATTACACGTCTCCATAAAATTGCAAGTTTAATACATCAGACTCCAGGCACCTGGACTTGGTCCGGTTGGTTCTGGACAACGCTATCAGCCTGGGGGTGGAAGATCCTATCCCTCCTAGGTGTTGGCCTTCTCATAGTACTCAGTTGTTGCCTATGTCTCCAATGTGGTCCGGCGATTTGCGGCCTGTGTGCCACTTCATGCATTCCATATTCAAGTTCCCATCCAAAACGCGAAAAGAAAGAAGAGCAAATGATGTTAAGTGAGCAGATTGATCAATTAATGAGGATTGATGTGTCATGAAGGGTCCGTGGGGAACAAGGAGGGAATGATGAAATATAATTTTTGATCGAGTAGTGTTCCCCAGCGCGTACCCCACCGTCTCCATGTACTAGCTTGCAGTGCATGTGATTTCCCTCCTGTGCCAGCTACGAAGACGCAAATACATTTGCGTCCATCTTTAACATGTCCTCTTTCAGATCCGCCATGAACGGATTGAATATTCAGTTGCTATATATGCCGTGCCACCGTCTTTTTGTGGTGCACTTTACACGTTTTTCAGCTCTGGCGAAGTAGGCCCTGATCTGCCATTGAGCCTTTTTCCGGCTTCCCGATTCTGAGGGCCTCAAACCAGGCTGCCTCTGTACCAGTGACCCCTGCCTTACTCCTTGCGCGGCTCCGGCGCATAGCCCAGGCTTCTGCCTGCCAAGACTGCATTCAACCTTCGAATTATCTGCTCCACTCCTCGAAAACACATTCCTGTCTCGTAGCTCAAGTAAACATCCTCCCAGCTGCAGGAGCAGTGGGCTCAGTCTTTCTGTCTCCGTGCAAATAATTCATAGACTCCGTTGCCATGGCCCATGCCCCCTCACCTAGCAGGCCGACATGTAGACACATGTACACGCACTCACAACTAGTATAGGGTAGCCTCCGCCCGAGAGACCTTTTCCCTTCCAGATACTACAGTTCCTTAAACATATGATATCAGATACGATTTGGGATTAGGTTGTTCTGACACCCTAGACTTATGTCTACACTTGTAGTGCTAAATGTCAAGTCCCCTTCACCCTCCAGTTACACGTCAGACTCACGTCAAGCTGCTGCGCGCGCATGTCTGCCATATATTTTTGCTGACATTGCAGGATTCTCTTCTGGATCCACCTACCTGTGACCTCATGATAAGTGACGTTTCTAGTACACGCCTTCATGCACGCCTATTGTAACGCCTTTTCTATGACGTATTCATGTTTTATCTCTCTTTTTCCAGCTGTTACGCCTACTGCATATTCGTTTAATATAATGCATTGACTATATATATGAACTTCTGTAAATAATATGTTGTCTGTCTGCCCCTTCCCGAACCTATGTGGTGACGGAATGGTATGCCACCTTGGCTCGAGCCAATAACCCAATTCCTTTTTAAGGAATAAAACCCTTTTGAGTAAACCTCAATATCCCGGATTTTGCCTCTTATTTCTCTGAGTTATTCCTATTGATTATTGATTATAAATTATGCATAGGTAATTGATTTTTACCACAGATAAAGCATTTGCCTTGAAGCATAAAGTATTTATCTTAATACTAAACATAAAAAGCACACTGAGAACACTGGATAAAACAGTGTTGTCTATGAAAAGAAAAAAACAGCAAAATGACTTGTTATTAAACACATTTCTGTAAAGCCTTCAGATGAGAAAGGAAACATACATCTAGTACTGAGCATTTCTTTAAAAAGAAAGTTACTTCCAAAAGAACACAAATAGTTCATGCAGTTAAAACAACTGGTGGATTCTATTAGGTAAAATATAGTACTGCCATTACAAAAGAGGAGATGGCTCATAGAAATGTAGAAGAGGAGATATCAGTAGGGGTACAAGAAAAGAGTAGGAGAAAAGAGTAGACATGCTCCTATGTATAAATGGGAGCACAGTAATATTTGTAGTGCTTACTGGGAGTCAATTGTTATATTAGGAGATATTCTAGGAATATTTCCAAATAAGAGTATCAAAGAGAAAATTGCAATTTTTCAAGATTTAGATCCACGTGAAGTGAGAAAACTGACTAATCTACCTCTCTAACTCAGTGGTTCCTGGCCCGCAGCATCTGGCAGACTTTTGGTGCTGATGGGGTGGGACTTTATTCCCTTGACTATCACATGGACGAAGCAGGGCCAGAGACTCCCTACAGCGCTCTTCAGCATGGAACGCTACCCGCAGCACAGGCTCTCTAACTCAATGGTTCCCTGCCCACATTCTCTGGCAGACTTTTGGTGGCTCTGGGTTGGGACTTCATCCCCGCAGACTGCCATGTGGATGAGACATAGCCAAAGACTCCAGACAGCCCTCTCCAACATGAACTGCTTCCCACAATGCAGGCTCTCTGACTCAGGGGTCCGCTGCCCGCATTCTCTGACAGACGTTTGGTGGTGGTAGGGTGGGACTTCATCTCCCAGACTGCCACGTGGATGAGGTGGGGCCAAAGACTCCCAAAAGTGCTCTTCAGCGCTAACCGCTTTCTGCAGCACAGGACCTTTGTGTAAGTGTGAAGACCAGGCACATTTTCACCTGTCATCTCCCAGAGGAGGCTGGGCTGCCCCCCTTTCATCTACCACCAGAGGTACCGAGCATTCACTTATGAGCAACTAATTTTCTATATCAAATCAATTTCACCCATACTTTTGCTGTCCTCCCAATTGCTGGTCTACTTTGTGCTGGTTCATCAAGAGAAAGCTCAGGGCTGCTAGTACAAAATCATCAGCAGGCACTACCCTTGACATCTTTGTGTAGCAACCCATGGGGGTCATCAGCAGGGAAATCGATCTCTCTGAATGGTGTCTGTCCCTGTCATCCTTGCCTGAGCTGGCACCTGAGCAATCATGTGTCCCCCTTGAGCTCAATATGTCGGCTGATATGTCTGCCCCCAACATTGACTCACCGTGCTGACTATGAGCTATGATGCTCTGATCACACCACCTGGTGCAAATGTTCTGGCTGCCACCGTGGCCTCGGAGCCTGGTGACCATTCTGGGTGGTCTCAATCATTATGTTTCCTGACCAACACAGGGAAGACAAAAAGCCTAGGGGGCAGGAGGAAGAGGGTGGAAAGGGGGGGGGCAAGTCCAAAAGACAATGCCCTTGGCCCCCAGCTGTGATGTTCACTCCAGCCCCTGTTTTAAACCCAGAACCTAACTCTCTATATTCAACCAATAGGAAGAAGACTCTATCTGCCTTACATGTGGAAGCACATTGGGTTCAGTTTTAAACCACTTGGAGAAGGTGGAGGAAGCATTGGCTAACCTGCGGGACATCTTGCTGGTGCATCGTTCTGCAAGTTCAATGCTACCTGGTTCAATAGGCACTACCACTAACATGGCTTCACCTGATTAGTCCAAGGCCCCAGACACTCAACGGACATCTCACTGAGAAGAGAAAGAGGTCTTAGCCAAAACAATCCTACTGTCATGCCCAGGATGGGCCTGCAGGATGCTTCTGGAACTAGAGGCGAGTCACAGACTCAGACAATAAGGCCCCTGGACATCCATAGCACTAGCTCTGACCTCGCTCTGCCCATCTTATCCCTTAACTTCGTTCCACGACTGCCTAAGAGAGACGGCTGGGTGGTTGCACAGGAACTCCCTACAATTTAACTCCTCCAAAACAGAGGTTCTGTTTTGCGCTGGAAACAACATACCTCACCAGTTCCCGAGCGATTTCTGGCCTCCAGAAACAAGGGACAAACCACAGCCAGTTACCTTGGTCTGCAACCTGGGAGCCATGCTCAATAACAAGCTGAGTATGGAAACCCAGGTCGCTAAAACAGTGGGGACCTGCTCAGCTCTTTTACGTTCCCTGCGTAAAATTATGCCACTCCTCCATGCACAAGCTCGGGCGTTGATAGTCAGGTGCACTATTCTCAGTCGCCTCGACTATTGTAACGCATTGCTACTTGAGTCTCCAGTTACGCTGCTAGACCGGCTTCAAAGAATTCAGTCAGCCGCTGCCAAGCTAGCTCTCGATTCAGAAAAGGGGGTGGTGATGGACAGAGTATCTGAATTAAGCAGAACACTCCTACCCAGTCAACAGATCAGGGCTTGATCCATCACCGTTTTTTAGCTCACTGCACCATCCCAAGCTAGCTCTCGGCTGGACGAGGAGATCTTCGGCCACAGCGGCCCTAGCCGAGCTACATTGGCTACCTTTGAAGCAGCGTGTGGCTTTCAAGTCCCTCTGCATTGTCTTTAAGGCTCTGCATGGACTCGGGCCCAGACCTCTGCAAGCTCTGTTCTTGTGGTACACTCCTACCAGAGCCCTGCGATCATCCTCAGCCTGTCTGGTAAAAGTGCCCAGATACAACAAAGCTAGAACCGGGGGCAGATCATTCAGGGTCGCAGCGGCTAAATTATGGAACAGTCTGCCCATCGACATACGCCAAATCTCACAACTCCTTCCCTTTCGGAAACGGATCAAGACCTGGTTATTCCCCTAAATCTCACCGCTTGTTATTTGTTATGGTTTCTCCTCAGTAGAGTATTCTCCAGCGCCAGGAAACCTGCAAGGTATCAGCTGCGCTATACAAATACTTAAAATAAAAAAATAAAAAATAAACTAGGATCCACACACTGCATCTCCCTCCCCAGGCGACCCCCTTTGTAGTTATATTAAAAACCATTCCTCCATTAAGCTATGGTATGCATGAAGACCATGACAAACAAGGTGGTTCAATGGACTAATAGCAGCCTGGGTGTCCCTGAGTATGTCCAGATTAACCTTGCCAGTAGAGTCCCATGGGTGGGCAACAATCAAAAGCATGCTAAATCTGATTGTATTGCTAATATTTTCAGAGATAGAAGTGTGGCAAAGGATACTTTGACTAAGTTACATTTTGCTGGGCCACAAACAACAGCTATTGAGGCACTCCCTCTTGGATATTTTTACAAACATTAGGCTGTTCACTCCATTGCTGCCTGGAAATCCTGCCCCTACCATCAATAGGTTTGCAACCACTTCACATCTGGACCAATTGGACTGACTCCCTGGCATAGCGACCCTCCCTGAAATATGCTACTCACCGGTGGAGTGTGGACCGTCAAAGACTGCCGGAATTTCCATGTCTGTCTCGGCTACCAGTAACAGGTGAACTTCCAACCAGGGCACTGGAAGTATTATAACCCAATCAATATTGATAGCCTCATGGAATGTCGCTGGTTTTTCAAGCAAGTGTGGCAAGCAAGATTGGTTCCAATTAATTGAACTCAATGCTGGCTTATAGACTCTGTTTTCTTCGATGGGTATACATACCTACTTCACACCAGCCATTGCAGGAACTATGGGAAATTGCCATTTGGGGTCTTATTGCCTTCATCCTCTCTTTCATGCCCATTATGAACCAGCCCCTCCTTTTATCATTCTCCAGGAATTGTGGGGGGGTAAAGAGTTGGTCAACGGTAGAAGATACTACCTTCTTGACTCAGTTGGTGGCGTCCTCACTCCCTGAATTCTTGAAATGCCTAGTAAATGATGATAGGCAGAGCTGCGGTATTAAACTTCTTAAAAGCTTTGACAGAATCTGTGGCGCAGCTTATGACTTGTTTCTGTTCCCTATTAAAACAGGCAGCAGGCCGCCTAACAAGAGGTTTGTCTCAAATTGTACCAAGGTGCATAACCAGATATTAGCCACCTTGAAGAAGATACCGAGAGATCAGGATGGGGTTTGAATCAGTAAGACCCTATATTAAAATTCCCTTAGAGTGAGGAAGAACACTGTTGTGTTCAAGTCCCCAAACAGATGACACGGACACCGTAGCAACAGGTACAGCCTACCTTTATTCCTTTGATCCTCTTCTCCTATTTCCATCCCCTTTACTATCCTCCTCTCTTCTCCTTACTCCTCCCCTTCCTCTTTCCCATTTCCGGTTACCCCTTTCTTCTTTCCTCTAGTGGCGGGTCCTAGTGCCCCACACATGAGCTCTACTATATCATTACAAACACTATCAGAGAAGAAGCCTATTTCTCCCTACTGCAAGCAAGTGCGCTAGGAGACAGCAAAGTATTTTGGGTAATACTAAATAGCAATGATTTTGAGAAAGTGAAAAACCATGATCTTGATACTGTGATTCCTCCTGGAATTTAGGTCACTCATTTTACAAAGCGCTACGCTGACTCTGACATGGAAAATATTTCCTCCCCAGCCACACCGCTATTAGCCCAACTGGTTGCTCCCAGGTTTTCCCACAACCTTTCAGCCCCATATAACATTCTTGCTGGCCCACAGATTGAATTAAGCAAGGTTTTGCTGGCAGTAGCCAGCTGCCTGGTTATGAGAGCCTGTGGCCTAGATGCAATACTTTAGGATATGTTTAAGGTCAATACTACACTGTGGGCCACACTCCTGACCATTGTTCTAAATGTTGCCCTAGGTATTGACCCACTTAGAAGTTGGTCCCATATCACCATTATTCTCATCTTTAAAAAGAGCTCACAAGGCAATCCACAATGCTACCACCCAATTGTGTTGATAAATTGGACTGCCAAGATCATGGGGTGAATTTTGCTGCACCACCTAAAGACATGGGCCAATGGATATATTGTACTTTCCGGAGGTCCAATTTGGCTTCCGTCCAAGTCTAGGAACAGTGAAGCAGTCTCCTAATCTGTATTTCTTAATAAGTAAATGCCCTGTTGCCAAAAAGGGTTAGCTGCACCTGTCATTTATGGACTTGAGCTCTGCTATTGACTCTGTTAACAGGTTCAAACCGTGGAGCATTTTGTTAGACATGGAGGTCAACCAGTATATTGTCAATTTCCTTAGGGAGCTTCACAATGAAGTCACTGTCAGTATGGCCTGGTGTGGGGAGACAACAACAGCCTTTAGTCTGGCTAGGGCTGTAAGCTAGTGGTGTAGGCCAGGCCTGTTCCTCTTCTCACTGTATGTAAATGTCCCAGAGGAAAAGCTATTTAGAGCTTAGGGAGGACTGTCCCCACATAGGCAATCACAGCGTGCCTACGCTAATCTACCCTGATGATACTGTCCTAATAGCCAGGACAGCAATTGTCTACCACGCTTGCTGGACTGTTTCTGTCAGTACATGACCAGCCGAGACGTAGGGTCACCCAGGTCAAAATGCATGCACAAGGACAAGAAATAGCACTGTCTTTGCAGTCAGCAGCATTAAAGTCAGTACTGTCTGTCTCCTTGTTTTCCTACTTAGTAATTCCTTTCAACATGCATCTAATAGAGCTGTTCCTTTTCCAAAGCGGTTGGGGCTTTCCTCAACTTTGCCCATAGACTAGGTTGGAAGCCCATTAGGAAACGCAGGGGCATATTTACAATAAAGTGGACAAGCGTGTCGTTAAGCCAAGCAGGCTAATGACACACTTCGTCACTTTAAAACCGCAGGGCTGCACCATATTTACTAGAATATGGTGCAGCCCTGCGTTTCCCCCTGCGCTAGTGCTAACTTTAGCTGCATAGTGCTAACACAGACACCCTTGCACCATAGTGCAAGTATGCCTGTGTTGAGGGGAAGATTGTTTATGTGCAGGATGCCCCCCTCCTGCACATAAACAATCTTGAAATGCTGTTTTGTAACTTCTGCAAGTATATTCTCGTTTTGAAAGCACCTGTTGCTGCGTTCCTTGCCTCCAGCAATTTTCAAGCATCATTTAAAATGTCAAGATAACTCTGGTGATTATTCATCTTCCTGGAGAGAGACCAGAGTTTTGCCTAGGGGAAGTTTGACTGCTTCTAAGGTAAGTCAGAGGGTGATGGTGCATGCAGCAAAGAAAGTTTACCATGCAGATCACAAAGTGCATATAATCTAAAATAGGTCAGTGTGTTACTGCTCTGTCAGAGACATCCCTAAAATCTTTGTATAGTGCACTGGACTATTAACTGTCATCAAAGAGTTGTTTGTTTTGCCCAGTCTTTCATTATCCTAATGTTTCCAAAATGTTTCATTTGGGTAGAAATAAATTCTTATTGAAAAGAACCCCTAACAATGGTGTTACGTATTAAATTCTGAGTTGGGGCTTTTCGCGACGTAGGACTCTTAAACTATACTACCATTATCGATGACAAGTGACTCCAACACCTTGTAGTCCTATCTGAGGTAACATTTCCTACACATTGATTTACACATTAATCATTGTCAATGTGTGTATGATCTAAAGTGCTCTGACACCTTAAACTGGTATGAGTGGTGCTATAAAACTAAATGAATCTAAGAGACAGTGGTTATGAAGACTTGAAGGACACTGTTAAAGGTTGGTAGTGAGGGAATACGCTGCAGGGGTAGTCATTTGTGAGTGCCAACAAGCATCGTCGCACAGGGCGCCACAAGTGTTAAAGCCGGCTCTGTGCACAAGGCAGCGCACATGGAAAAGAGCAAAAACAAGGAGAAATAAAATTTTTCCCTTGTTTGGCCTGTTTAAGACCAGGTTTTCTCCGGTCTTAATTCGGGAGCTGCCTCCTATTTACACTGCCCCTGTAAATAGGAGGCAGTGTCAAAATCAATGGGCATTGTAGTGGAACACCCACCGCAACACCCATTGCACTCCCCTTTAATGCTAAATACAGCATGAAAGATTGCCTTAGTTACAAAAGTGGCTTAACGCTGCCTAGTAAAGAAGGTGAGGCACCTATCGCCATCACAACGTCACTGAAAGTGATATTTTGGTGGTGATAGGGGCAATAAATATGCCCTTCACAGTCATTTACAAAGCCAAAGTGCTGTGTTATTGCTTTCCATGCAGTTGGGGTACAGGGCATTAGTGATCAGAAGGGTTTGGAAACAATTAAGAATGGTTTTATTAAAAGTCTATTATCTGTCCCTAAAAGTACTAGCTCCTTCATATACTATTCAGAGGTTGGGGTTGGTTTTATTAATAATTTTCAAAAAATACAACCACTCTTCCTGTGGCTTAGAATTTGGTCAAACAGCCAGATCTTTTTCAGAAGGGCTGTGCTTGCTGAGTTCCTGAAACGTGACCGGTGTCTAACTATTCCCTGGATAAGGTACACTTATAACACCTGCCTAATACAGGGACGGGAAGATTTGTTTACTTCTCCTGGCAGCGTGACAGCTAGCTCCCTTACTTCTTTGAAGAATACTTTTCTAGCTGGCTGGCTGGAAGAGAGTATGCAGAGAGCGATAGACAATTCAACTGTACACGCACACATGAGGATCTTTATTGACACTTGTATTGAACCCTATTTAATGTGGATGTGCATATAATAAATAAAAAGTCCTCAGTAAATTATCAAAAGAAACGCAATTGTTTTAGATGTCTCTTTTAACCCCTCCCCTGCTGATGATGGAACCGCTCCGTCATCAGCTACAGTTGAGCTGTGCTGATGACGGAGCGGTTCCGTCATGGCCCAGCCGCCGCGCCTGCGCGGCGCTGATTTCGCGCCTGCGCGGGCGTTCTAAAGAGCGGGGCGGGTCATGACGGAACCGCTCCGTCACCAGCATAGCTCAACCGCGGCTGGTGACGGAGCGGTTCTGTCACCAGCATGCGGCCGCCGCGCGGCCGCCCCGCCCCTTTAGCGCTGCGGCGGAATAGCCGCCGCAGCGAAGGGGTTAAAGTCAGGAATCCAAGGTCAATAATTTCTCTTCTCGAGACAGAGACAAATATCATAGTCCATTAGTATGTTGTTTCAACTGATGATTTATTCCTTAGGGTATTCAGCAAAAAACAGCCCAGTCCATTTTGGAAAAGTTCAGCCGACATGTGTTTTGTCTATTTAAAGGCTTTTTCAAGGCTGAAATACAAGTATAGTATGCATTATCTTGATACATATACAAAAAATGTTTGTGAGATTGAACATTTAATTTGCAAATTATCCAGCAAACAGCCAGATAACTGATAAAGGAAAGAAGCTTAATCAAGCAAAGATTTCACCCATGGAAGAAAAATGTATATAAAATCTGGAAAAGTGTATGAAGATAGAAAAGATCCAATAGTAGTTTTAGATGAACCCAAGAATAATCCATGCTTCACCTAAACGTATTTAAAAAGAACGTGATTTAACCCATAAATTATAAAGAGAACAAAAATATGAACATATAGGAACCCACCAGTTCAACAGTATAATGTCTAGACATCCATGGCCATCAACGTTTGCTACCACGACGTCTTAAATCCTTCTTATCTGAGAACCAGTAGTTGTCTAAATACAAATCTGTAATGAGGGAACAACAATATGTCAAACCACTGATCTGCTATTGATAAGAGCCAAAGGCGATCTAAGTGGTCAGGCCCAGAAGATCTACAAAGATTAACAGGCTTGTGTATCATTACATGATACTCAGTATTAGCTCAAGAAGTCTATTAAAGCATAGTTTCATCAAGTCCACATACTTGTAAATTAATTGATGAGTGAGTTCCACCTCCACTTAAGGCTTCCACATATTGCTGACCAAGTCACGGTGTCCACGCTACAGTCTTGTTGTTTCTATAAACTAAAGGATGTAGAGATATATTGTCACTGCTGAATACACGCATGAATTCCATCCTGTTTCTCCATAACATTACGATCCTTTTTGTCCCATCACGGTACTCTATGTTTACCAAACCAGTCCATATACGCGTTGTAGTATCAAATACACATAACTTTTATTTTAAAATGATCAATGAAATCTGCATTGTAATAAAACGTCTATATTTCAACAACCAACCACCATTAGTAGTAAGAGCTGCATGGCTTCCTATCCTTAAAAGACCACAAGCTGCCTCTAATATATAGCCAAGGTCTCACAGGCGTGTTAATTATTAAATCCCAAATTGTGACCCAAAAGAATGTTCTAATGTAAAATATATTGGTGCAAACATGAAGTATCTTATTTGTAATTTGTTAAGATACCAAGAAGTTTTTATGTCCTCAAAATGCATTGTTCACTTTGTGACCCAAATACAATTAAAGTGGTGCAAATATGAAGTGTTTTAATCACTGTTATAGATACCAAAGTGATTCTATATCTAAAACGCTATGTTTAATTCTCAATCCTACGAAAATAATTCTGTAATTGTGTCGGGGGATCAAGGATGGATGGGTGGACAGGGTAAACTGACAAACTGCTCCCGATGTGTTCCAAAACTGGCCTCTTGATGCTCCATGTGCAGGCTGCGGAGTGCCCCTTTAACTCACCATAAAGTATCCTGGAGGATGAGTCCCATGGGGTGACGTCATCCCCTACTGACCTATCAGGTGGAGGGACGAATGAGGGCGTGTCTACGGGAGGACGCGGAGCAGCAGAGACCGCTCCAAGTGAGTGGACAAGACGTCGGACTTCTGGTGAATGTCCTGGAGGTCAAGGACATGCCAGGAGGCCAACAGAACCACGTGTCACCCTGCCACTCTCCAGTAGGAGGGTTGCTGGACCAGGTACGCCTCCGACTATGGGGATTCTGTGAGCACTGGGTGGGGTAGGGAGGTTCCTAGAGGGAGGACACCATTTTCTCTCCTCAAGCGGGGCTGCACAAGGTGGCGGTATTTGGTGATTCCTCACACTCCCCTTCCTGGCTCTAAGAGTTTCTTAGCTTCTCCACCGATCTGTGATTTTGTTTTTGTTTCCTATTTTTTCTTGGAGTCACGGACCAACAACGGAGACCCACGTGTTCCCACAGTATCCTCCAAGACTCAGTGAAAAACAGGAATGCCCCTTGGAAACCTTACTGCCCTTGTCGAAAGATTGATGTTGTGTTTCAGAATAAAAGAGACACCAAAGAGCCATAAAGTTTCTGGATCCTCATTTCCTGTGGGCGCTATACCAGAGGGCACCCCCCTTCCTCACAGTGGGACCCTTGACAAAGTGGGAAGTCCTTGATAAGCCTCCTTACTGAAACATAGAATGGGAGGGGGAAATATATCATAAATGAAAACTATTTGTAAGAACAGCCCATACTTGACACTCTCCTCTCAAGTTGTAAAGACCCAGATCTGGACTTACCAGAGAAAAATGGACCTCCGTATCGCAACGCAAGTCCGTCCTCTCAACACCGGTTATGTGTGTCATTGTCAGTAAATCTTTTTGAACGCCCAGCAATAGTCATGTGACTTTGCTGATTTGGGGAATTTCATGTTACATTCAATACAAACAAATGCAAGACTAATGTTGGCGCCATTTTGGAAGGGTCATATAGTACGCATTTAGAATCGAACAACAAAGTCACTAAAACCCATAAAATGTAATATGTGTCATTTAACAAACTCTAATTTAAAAAGTAATGACAATCAGCTAAGTTCAAGGCTGTGAAGAGGTATTTTCATAATATTAAAATTGTCTTTACTTAAGTTAATTAATTCAATATTTTTGTCCGATTTTAAATTAATTTAGGATATTTTTGCCACATGTTTTATATATCGAGTTAGGCAACATCGTCTTATTTTATGTGAAATATGAAGATGCAGAAATTATATTTTGTCCTTAATATAGACACTGTTGTCACACCCATAATCTTAAATTATAGTGTGCATTAATAAATCTAGCATAGTCATATTCGGGTGAAATAAAGCTTAGCCTCCAAGTGAGTATTGCCCTGTTGCCACCAAATGCATAGTGGAAAAATCCACTCTTTGCACAACACCAATTAAAAGCACATGATCATTATTCAAGTGATAGAAAAGCCCACCAGATATGGCAAAATGTTAGAAAGAAAGTATATATATATATATATATATATATATATATATGTGTAAGATCTGAAAGGGGGAAATAGGTGCTATGTACAAGAGAAATAGTAAGGAAAAGCCACAAATCATACCATCAAGTTTTGTTCCATCATGGTTAATCCTATTATGAAGAGAGGTTTGTTGTGCATAACAGTTTTTGTAGCAATCTTACAACAAATTTTCAAATAGATTTGGTGGAGAGATAAACAGTGTAAACATAATATATCATATTACATAATGGTATTATACCTATATTGATCTTATCCTGAATAGAGTATTGCAGTAACCTTTCACAAATACAATGTAATAGTCACACAAAAGTCCATGGCTTCCTCATCAAATTCACCATCGAATTACAAATATTCTACATAGTATCAGCCTCGGAGGATCACATGCAGTTCTCTATCAACATTAAGTCCTAGGTCTACAGATCTAAGTTTAATCAACCATTTTGTTTCCACTTTCCTCAATGCTAAAATTCTATCTCCACCACGTTCATTGTCCTCCACCACTGCATTCCAATGAAAGCTAAGTTTTATAATTTCAGAAGCATCTTGCATGCTATCGAAATTAACAGTTAATGGATAATTTGTATTGGCATTTCAAATTGCTCTAATGTGCTCTTGTACTCATTTCTTCAATGGCCTAATTGTGCTGCCCACAAATAATAGACCACAGTGGCAGACTATGCAATACACTACGAACTAAGGGCCTCATTAGGATCGCGGACGGACTTGCGTCCGTCCGTGACCCCAGAGCAGGAGGGAACCTCCGCATGGCATGCGGAGTTCCCTCCTGTGCAATTAGGATGTGACCGCCACCCTGGCGGTCACATCCTCTATTTTTAACATTACGGCGGGTGCGGCTTCAAGCTGCACCCGCGGCAATGTTAAAAATGCAGGTATTGCATTTGTATGCAGAAAGAGGCAGGCACCGCACGGTGCCTGCCGCTTTCCGCATACAAATGCAGGGGGGTACCATAGGTACCCCCCATGTGCACCCCCCACCCCCCTTCACCTAGGGGGCCCGCAACGGGCCCCCGCAGTGAAGTTACACATGCTTTTCCACGGCGGAAAACCCGCTGCGGAAAAGCATCTGAAACAGGCCATCCTAATATGGCGGACGGTGTCTGACAGACACCGTCACCATATTAGAGCTTTTCCACCGCGGTTGAAAGCCAGCCGCGGCGGAAAAGCTGCGGACGGAAACCAGGACCCACCAGCCATCCTAATGTGGCGGTGGGTCTTTGGTGGGTCCGCTGCGGATTTTCCGCATCCTCCTGGCCAGCGGTGGCTTCCGCTGGCCCAGAGGATGCGAAAAATCCTCAATCCTAATAACCCCCTTAGTGTTGCAATTTATGATTGGTTTATTTTGTAAGTCTGTCCATTATTGTAACAAAAATTCAATGTTCTGTTTTTAGCATATTGACAAACATTGCATGCAGAACAACTATAGAAGCTCATAGGTCTCTTGCGTAACTATGTTGTAACCTCTCCTGTCTTTTTTGGAGGAAGATATGATGGACGTAGTCTGTTACTTAGTGTTCTTCCTCTACTATATGTAATTTGTGGTTTTTTAGATATATATTGATCCAAACTGTGGTCAAGATTCAATAGATGCCAATGCTTATGTATTACTTTAAATATATTTTCACTATATGAATTGTATTGTGTAATGAATGCAACATTGGTCCTTTATGATTTAGCTTCTTTAGCAGATCTTAAGAGCTTCGTACAACATTTTCTTATTATCTTATTCTGTGCTTCATCTAAAGTAGTGCTATCATATCCCCTAGTTAAAAAACTTAGATTTTAAATTACCTAGCTCTTCTTCGAAAATTACGTCATTGCTACAGTTTCTTCTGAGAAGCGTCATTTCTCCGAAGGGGATTGCTCAAATTTGTATGTTAGGATGTGCACTCTCTGTCTGTAATACAGAGTTGCACGCATTTTGTTTACGATAAAGTTTTGATGCAATCTTGTCATTTTCTACATATAGAGTGATATCAAGAAAGTCGACCACACTTTTGCTACTCTGATTGGTAAATGTTAAATTGTATACATTGTTATTAAGATGTAAAAGAAATTCTTTGAGATGGATATGTAACCAACATCACAGATTTTTGCTAGAAAGCTTTAGACTTTGCATTGCCAACTTTTCGGATACCTTCACACAACAGGGTCTTTATTTCCAGAGCCTATCTGGTTGTCCCTGTGATGAACATTCAACAAAAAGCAAACCACTTCTCGTTCTTTTGTAAATTGTAATAATTGCGGAGAAAAAGCTATAAGTTACCTTTCTTAAAAGAGGCTAATATTTGATTTTGCTGAGCTGCTTTTACTTACTTTTAATCTCTCCGCATTGTGAAGATCTGCTTTTTAATTGCTAATTACATCCAATGTACCACAAAGCAGAGTTTTACTGTGAACATGTAACAAGTGATGTGCATCCATTCTTATTTGTCTGGATGGATTTTTTTATCATCTATCAAATTTTTTTTAGGAATTGTTAAGATTATGTTGCTTAGCGTATATGGATTTATATGATGCATGTGTTAAAGTTCTCTTATAGTCTAGCTAGACCAAATAAAGTTATCCTGACTGACTAATTTACAAGGACACTCATTGGCATATCTATCCAAAAAAGAGTGTAGAAGCACTTTTAACCATTTTTTTAATCGTGGCTATTCATCACTCCTGCTTTATGTTTGGGAGAATTTAATAGCGCTCTCTTGCATGGTACAGTAGCAGAAGTAGAAAAAGTTTGTGTAGATGTTCAGTTTAATTTTTTGGGTCCTAAAGAGAAGTCTAGAAAAAATGAGGAGTTGGTAAGTGTAGGTGTAGAGTTACAGGACACAAGTATTAGTATTGATAACCTTACGCACAAGATTGCAAAGTTTAACACAGTTTCTTCAGAGAAACCTACCCCGTGTGTGTATTTATTGTCATGGCACTCACTACAAAAGCCACAGTTGCAATGTTGTTATGTTCTAAAAAACTGAAGAAGCGAACAGAGATAAGTGGCAAGAATTTGCTGTCTATTTATTTGTAGAAGTGGTAAAGATTGCAGGAATCACTGTTAGAATGAGCTGAAAGCTATTTTGTACTTACCAGCCATTTTAGTTAGCCATGTGCTCGCCATGTGCTTTCTCCCTCTCCTAGAGCCAGAGCCTTGCACATGCTCAGAAAGGCCTAGCTAGTAGAATGCACCTGCTCCTAATATATAACTGTCAGGTTATTCCTACTGATGTGTTCAGTTTAGTCTCCCCTCCCACTTTGTTGAGCAAGCATATTTTGTATACCCATATTAGTCAATAAGCATGCTTGTATGTGCCAGGACCTCCCCTTGGTTTTATGCTGACTATGTAACAAAGCAATGAGGGGTGGTGCAGGTGCACACCTTAGCTAAGGCGTTTTTGTTATAGATTAAACAAAATGTTTGGAATGATTTCAGAGGTAATTAAAGGAATTGCGTGCTATTCCCTTTTTCTATGGAAAAGGACCCTAATTTCCCATTCTTTTAAAAACCAAAATGAACTGTGGGATCACCCACGGTTAAGGGAATGCACAGCCAAAGGACTTAATGTCTCAAAACAAGCTTTTCATATATGAACTTAAACAATAGTAACAAATGCTCGAAGGCTACAAAATTCATTTAGAATTATCAGGTTTAGTCAGTGTTTCAACAATAGCTCATGTACAAATAATTACAATAAATAATAACAAGCATTATTTGCATAACACTTATCATGGGTTTAAACAAAACGATCTACTTTTGTATAATCGTGTGAAAACATAACATTGTGCGAAAACATTTGACTATGTGTTAGTAATGTTCTTTTTCAAAAATCCCAATGCATTTCGGGTTTACTACAGAAACCCTTCGTCAGGGGAGGTCAATTCCATGAATACGATGATCTTCACTGGTAGAATTGTGCGCTATTGAGGTGTATAAAGCCACGACATCTATTGTGCACAACAGAGTGTCATTGTTCACCAGTTCACCAATTGCATCCAATTTTAAGAGACAGTATGTAGTGTCTCTTATATATTTTTCCCAAGTTTGTACCAGTGGCTGAATATGATAATCCACAAAATATCCAATAGCTTCATGTATTAAAACCGCAAGTATCTGGCCGCATTTGTAAGATTGTCTAACACAGCAGCTTGTAGGAATTCTTCAGGCAAGCCCTCTTTCGTTTATTTCTTTCGTTGATTTTCCTTACTTTGGCCTATGACACTCTTGTCACGTATTTTACCTTAAGTTACACACTATTTGCACAGGTGTTCCTCTACAATCTATCATACCATATACTATTGGTTTTGTTGCTACTACTCACCTGAGCACATTTCCTTCTCTGTTTTTACGAAGCGTACACCAGTCACAAACTAGGGTTCAAATTCTACATGTAAAGCAGTATATTTACTGCATATTGTTGCGTTTTAGATTACTGTGGATGCCATTCGACCTGTGAAGTGCCTGACTTTTAAATAATCTGTGACAGTGCTTACTTTTAACACTAGAAAAAGAACTTTCAAACAGCTGTGTTTAAGCTGTCTCACTGAGAAGAAGCTGTCTGACACAACAAATGGAAATTAAACTCTTTCAGGACATTACAAATACAGAAAAAGTTTTTTTTTCTCCTGAGAGAGGCATGGAAATCGATTCACAGCTGTGTCAATATTATATGGCTATTCTTGGTCCCAAGCCACAGGAAACTGCTGGGTCAACTAGATTTTAACTTAGTGCAAACACGGTATAAAGGCATGCATTAAGGACTGCTGATTTTAAAAGTTAAAAAAGACAGTTTCATTATTTTGGACAACAGAGAAAAAGATTAAAGGAAGGGATTTTTTTATTTAATGCTTTTTTAATAAGCACATCTGTGGTTCTGAAGTTAAATGATTACTATCCTTTAAAAGTGGCACAGACTTTTCATGTTTCAAGTAAAACTTCTGGTCTTAGGGTTATAAATGAATGCGTTTAAAAAAAGGAAAGGAATGAGGCTTGCTTTTCATATGTGGAACAATCAAAAGCGTTGGTGTTATTAAATTTAAAAAAAGGGAATTTTGACAAAATGAAAAAAAATATTCATTAAAAATAAGTGCACTAAAATCGTTTGTTGATCTCTCTAATGCCTAATTATCATACTGTGAATTTAAGCAGCGCTTTACCGCAATGGGTGGAACTAAAATGTGAAATGTCACTTTACTCAGGCGTACCAAACTCATTTTTAAGGGTGTACCTTATACATTTCTGATTCCCCATTCCTGGGATATCTCGGGGAGACCCTGGGGGGTCCCTATTATGCAAAAACATTGTGGGTTAATAATTTTTAAGTGCCCCTACTTCCAAAGTCGAATTTGGGCACAATGTACCTTTCAAAAGCAGTTCTGCCACTCAGAGCAGTTTTCAAACTGATCTCAGGCTTTAGTAACGCACGCATGTAAGTATAGAACAAACAACTGACCTCTATACTGCTAGAAAAGCACACCACACTGCACACAAATGAAAATAAGTATAAAAAACCAGCAGAAGTTATTATCCTACCTCTAAATTACCGGCAAACAGGAACGGAATAGGACTGCTTTTCAGCTGTCAGTCTCCATAAGTTGCTTTGAATTGGAAAACCTGCATGGAAAAGCCTTGTACAAAATAGGACAGCTGGTAAAGGGTTAGATGTTGAGTTCTGCATTTAGCAGTCTAGATTGCTGTTCCCTTATTTGACCTTTAAGGGGAACAATGTGTTAATCTCATGGTATATACAGTTTATCAAGGGCATTGCTAGTCTTTTATTAGTTGGCCATGTAAATAAGTTGACAGCCCTTAATAAAGCTGATGGGGCATAGTCTGGTTTGTGAAAAGTAGAATGCAGGAAAGAAGACCATGTGATCCTTGGCAAACACTTTTTAAAAGAAAATATTGTTTTATAGGAGTGTGTTTGTCACATCATGTTCTGCTGGAGAAATGTATGTACCCACTATGTTGAAGTTTTTTTTTAAGTTCTTTATGTAATAAGAAACCCTGCTAAATTAGTAGTTTTAGATTTTCCTGCTACACCTATATCATGAGAGCATCGTCCGAAGCGTACAATGTAGGTGTCTTTATGAAAGAGAAATAATTTTAGAAGTGTCTTCAGTCCTGTACAAGCAGTGAAAAGTTATGATTTATGAAACACAAGCTTATTGCTTGTTCTAAAAATTTCCTTTTTTTCTTGAGGGTCTTCAGATGAATAATATAGGAATACACAAATGTAAGGATTTAGAATATGTCTGCATGGTTTTTCTCTTTCCTCAGAATTTAGTAAATGAACACAGAACACAGACCAAGCGTTCTGGAAAACAGGTGCTGCTATTAATCACTCCCTGATTACCCCTTACCACACCACTAAACAGCTCCGTTCTGCTCAGTCCTTTCTTGCTACAGTTCCTAGGATTAAAAGATCAAGATGTGGGGGTCGATCTTTTTCCTACAACGCGGCTAAACTGTGGAATTCTCTTTCCCTTCATCTGAGATCTCAGCCCAACCTACTCCTGTTCCGCAAATGCCTAAAGACCTTCCTTTTCACAAAAGTATAATAAATCCCTGTTATCAGCCTGACCAGAGGGTACAGCCTTTCTAGCGCTAGGACCCCTCAGGGCAGCTACCGCGCTTTATAAATCTTCTTTTCATTTCATTTCATTTCATTTCAGACTTCCTTAGCTGCTTCAAATAGTGTAATAGGTCCAGGGTTTTTTACTCTCAGATAGATGAAAGTGGTTCTTGGGTACTTTGCTAATATATGGGGCGCCCCAAGACTAGGAAGTATTCTGAGACTATCCTCTCTGTTGCTAGATTATTGCTATGCCTTGTCTAAAGACCTTTTGTTCTGTCCACCTGTAGATATTTGCTGCCTTACAACCATTGCCAGAGGGGCCCGGACATCAGATCCAGCCTGGGGAGTCAGCACAAGTCCAGCTTTAAGTCAAGGTGAAGGTCCCCAGCACAGGCGTTGCTAGCAACTAGGACCTCAGTGAAGGCAGAAGCACTGGGATGTGCAGTGTGTACCCCTGCCACTGTCTTGGGTGAAAGACGGGGTCACAAATCAGAAAGGAGAAGTCGTGGATCAAGTTCTTGATGCCCAGCTGGGAGAGTCACAGACCGACAAGGATGGCAGGGAGGCTTTTGCTTGAGGTGACCCCCTTTTAAACAAGGGTTGCTTCAGGCCTCTGTATCCTGGTCCCAACGTGAATGAAAAGTGTGTGCCTTTGTTTGTTGATGAAGGGATACCTGGGCATACTGGATACAATCTTTGGCCCCAACAAAAGAGCAGTGCACCAGCAAAGCAATACAGGAGTTAGGGAAGGACTTGAGTTTAGGGTAAAGGTGCTGTGTCTCTGGTGCCTGCTAGATTAAAGTGAAGAAAACTGGTGCACTGCCTGAGACACTGAACAGGATCGTTGAATGACCTGTTCTTCTCAAACTGGACCGCAATTCCTGAGTTGGGAGTTTTGCAGCTTCACCGTGGGAACAACAAGAGCCTGCCTTTGAGGCTCAAACAGACACAGGGAGAAGACTCCCCTCTGGCTGGCTGTACAGCGGCTTCAATATCCCAAGGACTTCTTTTTGTTAACAATGTACCCTTTCGGTCGTCCCATTTTTGAGGAGGAGTAGCCCTTTGCGACTCCTCGTCCTAATGCTCATGGCCCTGTGTGGTCCTTCTGGTCCCCTGAATCCAGGATTGTTTTTATAATAATATGTTTGACTGCTTTAATATTTGCATTAGGAATAATGTTTATTCTGCGAGAGAAAAGTTCATCTTAGCATTTGACAAATGTTACTCTGCTCTTTCCTTGAGTATATTAATTGATAGTCTAGCCCTCATAAAAGGAACACCGGAAAAGTCTATTGAAAATGTTTTTATTAGGTATGTGCGGTTGGCTATTCTGAAAGTGAAATAGATGGTCACTGAAATGCACAGGAGCCCTGAAAATGTTTTTTACATAGAATTGGACTAGATGGCTCTAGGATTTGCTTTCTGCTTAGGGTTGAAAAATATTGATGGTTCTGTTTGTAATAATAGCCATTACTCTCTCCTGCTATGTGTATGTTAATTATGACCCAATGCTCTGTTCCCTTTGTACTCCTGCTTATACCCTATATATACCTGCTTAATGAAATGTTTAGAATGAAAAATGCCCACCTAGCAATAGATTAGGATATTGATGAATTTATGGGAATAAATGTGCAAAATATTTTCTATGTTCCTTCTAGATCATAGGAATGTCTTTAGATCATGCTAAAAGGACCATCTGTTAAAGATTGCAGACATCGCTATTAGCATGAGCTGAAAGCCATTTTGTACTTGGCAGCCATTTTAGTTAGCCATGTGCTCGCCATGCGCTTTCTCCCTCTTCCAGAGCCTTGCACATGCTCAAAAAGGCCTAGCTGGTAGAACGCACCTGCTCCTAGTATAGAACTGTTAGGCTATTCGTACTGATGTGCTCAGTTTAGTCTCCCCTCCCACTTTGTAGAGCAAGCAAATTTTGTATACCCATATTAGTCAATAAACATGCTTGTATGTGACAGGACCTCCCCTTGGTTTTATGCTGACTATGTAACAAATGCATATATATAAGGCCCCTGTTCTCTGTACTCCTCCTACAGTGGCCTGAGGGTACTGTGTGACGCAATCTCCCTCATGTGAGGTTAATAAATGCATTGTTTTTATATTACAGCTTCCGTGCCAATCTCTTATTTGTTGTATTAAAGGACCAGGCGTATCAGTAAACCCCTTAGAAGGTTTGTATTTCTTCAGAAGGAATGCTTTGATTTGTTAACATGGCAAATTGCATGTAGGTATTGCCAGGATAAGTTAGAGAATAACAAAATGACAGCTAGACCAATGCATAACAAGTTAGAATTGGTATCAATTGCAGAAGAACTTTGTTTTCTACATCTATTTCCTACTGGAGAAGGTGGCCAGCATCATGACCACCCCATACAAATACCAGCAGCTGAGTCAACCAGATTATATTCAGAGGACGCTAGATTTCACCAGTTTTTTTCCATACATATTCCATCTATTATTTCAGAGTGACTTGTCTGGACTATCATATGCTGCAAACAACATACTGAACACAGAAATCAATCTACAAAGTCTCTCGGTGAATGAATTTGTTGACAAAGTTCATGGTAAGGATGAAAAGTTGGAATATAATTTGATTCATTTGATATCATGCGAACAAAGTACCAACGAGTATTGGTATCATGGTCATGGAAAACTGAAATGCATGTTGCAAACTTTGGTGCACCTACTTGGTTTTTGACAATCAGTTGGGCAGAGTATGGGTAGGATGATCTACTTGAGTTTTTGAGATAAGCCATTTTAAACATTAAGGTTATCAATGTAAAAACAACAGGAGAATGTTGCTCTTTGGATCCTGCTAATGTTTGTAGATATCGTAACCAAAGGCTTCAAGCCATGCTACGTTTTATCTGCAACAGAAGAAAATCTCCACTTGACAAAATAACTTGTATAAAGATTACCAAGCTAAGCAGTATGTGACATGTGCCATCCATAAGGACAGTGGTGAAATAGGCCTGGGATGGCAAGTTTTGCACTTTCAAGCACATAAAGGTGGCACATATTGTCCTCAAAGATTAAGGGCTAAAGGAAAACTTAACACAAGGTGTCCTTTTGGATTTTCAAGACCTGTGATTTCCTAAGAAAAATGAACTGAGTTTCTATGTAGTGAGTAACCCACTGACTCGAAAATCACATAAAAACACTTACAGTCTACGAAGAACAGTGGCCTCTAAATATATTAATGACTATTAGGCACATGCATCAACCTTTTTTGTGAGCGCAAACGGTGCGATTTGCAAAATTTGGCCATTTGTGCCCGCAAAAAGGGAATTTGCGATGCATCAAGGTTAAAGGCACTCGAAACTTGAGAATTCAAAATTAATTGTGATTTCTGAAAATGCTTTTGCATTTAAGGAATAACAATTTGCAATTCCTTAAATTCAATGCAAGAACCACTTTAGAATAGTGATTTCGCTATTAGGGGGCGCAATTTACCATCACGTTGAACTTGATGGTAATTTGCAAAAACTTGGGCATGCAATCTCCCATTCAATCTCCCATTCATTCCTATGGGCCTTTAGGCCCATAGGAATGAATGGAAAGGCATTCCTTCATTGCAACTTGCAATTTTCAAGTCGAAATTAAGGAATGCTAATTTTATAGCGATTCCTATATGCACAGACTTTTGCAATTCCTTAATTGCTATTCCTTAATAATTACAATTAAGAAATTGCAAAAGCCTACATTGATGCATGTACCTGTTAAATCTTGTGATTCTCAAAATCGAGAACGCTAGTATGAACATACAATGTGGGGCAGACAACTACATAGCTGTTGCTTAATATGTGACTTCCTACGTAGCAAAATCAGAGAAAACTGAGATGAAGGCGCTGTGGGAGGAAACGTCCTCTGAAAAGTGTCTAACCAAGATATTGTACAGCTTCAGTTTGAATATGCTTTCTCATATTGAAAGTGGATCCTCTAAATGCTGTGATCGGTTGAGCTTAGCCAGTTTGTATTTGAAATCAAGGGGAATTGTTTGGGTATGTCTAGGCCTCGCAAGCATGCGAAGTGGAATGTTGAAGTCTTTTCTGGAAATTCAGTATCTAGCAGAGTTCTACCAGGAAAGTACAGACATTTTGAAATAAATATGTTGGACACGTACTTTCCAAGAAGGAGTCCACATCTAGAAAACATGTGTCTTCATGAAATACTTCAATGTTACAGATATAGAAACAATGTAACAGAAAACATAGCTGAAGGGAATGTGCAGTATTTGGTTTTGAAGGTCGTTTCGTCCGATACATAAAAGAAAGTCTGATTAACCACAGAAAATTTATTTACTAAACTCCTGATAAAAGAGAGGCTTTTTATTTGATACTTCTACAACTCTTCAAGCTTTGGCATTCTGAAATGGAATTACTCTGAGGTTTTGACTGCTATGAGGATTCTTTCAACACTGTGAAAGACAACATTCAATGTTTGCAAACTATTTGAGAATGTTAAGGGATGAGATTGAACAAGAAGAAACAATTGCTGCTGAGATAGCTAAGGAGACTTCACAAAGCAGCCAAAGTTCAGGACCACTATGTCTAAATCTCGTAGACAACAAATTCTTGAAAATGAAGCTACCAAAGCCATGAATGAGGTGGAAACTGCAATGCAACCAGCAAGACAAGAACGTTTTGATTTGGAACAGTTCGGTGGAGAACTGAATGACGAGTAAAATAAATATATATGGAAGTAAAGAAGACAATAGAGCATTGATTCCTTCATGAGAAAAAACAGCATATATGCACATAATTTAAGCCAATACTATTGTATGTCAGTGGTCAAGCTGGCATGGGAAAAGTTTATTAATTGAAGTTCTCACTGCTTTCCTACAGAGGACTACAGACTCTAATTTGTCATGTGTAGTAACAGCACCCACTGGATTAGCTGCACACAACATTAAAGTAATTACTTTACATCGACTACTTATGCTGTCTGTGAAACATAACAACAACCTGGAGTACCAAAGGTTATCCATTGAAGCTTGTCATGAAGTCTTAAAAGTACTGAAGAAATTGGAACATTTAATCATTGATGAGTTGAGCATGGTCTCAAACGTAATTCTTGTTTTTGTGGACTTGGGAATGCAACAGATTCTATAGACAGACTATGATGTGCTGTTTGGAGGCAAACACTTAATTATGTTTGGCCATCAACCACAACTTACTCCCATGAAAGGATAGCCTGTGTTCAATACATTTCTCCATGATGAAACTCAAATTTCATTCGGAAGTATTGTAAATTTAAACATTTGGTTCAACTTTCAATACAAAGAACTTCTCAGGAATCTGCAAGCATCTGACATTGAATATGGAAATATTCTCAAAGATATTAGAGTAGGAGTTCTCACAAAAGAAAAATGTCATTAAGAAAGTCAACTTTGTAAGAAACTGCTTGTGATGACCAAGACAGCAGCAGAGCTTATGTTTAGTTTCATTCAAGAAGAAAAATTGATTGTGTGTCTAATGCCTACACTTCAAGTGTCCTCCTGTTTTAACGTAGAATTACTAAAATTGGAGAAAGAAGACATTTTGCAACTTATAGCAATAGACAAAATGAAACACCACGCTTTTACAGTACTCTTAAATGATAAACTGCAAGTGAAACTGGATTAATTGGTAAAGTCTTTATCCAGAACTGTAGAATTAGAAATATCGATAAGTCTGGAAGAATTGTGGAGAAATATTACATTGAAATTTAAATGTTGAGGAAGGATTCGTATATGGTGCAATGGATAAAGTGATTGATTAAATTAATTTTCAAAATACGAAGGAGGTTGAATATTTGGCAATAACATATCATTATATTGATGGTGCAAAGCAGATTTAAAGATGCAATGTATGTTTTTTTGCTTGTAAAAGACTTGAATGTTCGGCAGCAGCACTTTCCAGTTTCTAAAGCATAAGCTGCGACTATCAAGATCTCAAGGTTTAGGTGCAGAAGCAGCTTTTAATAATATTGGTAGTACTGTATTCAACCCGTTTCATGCTTCCGTGATTTTGCGGCAGTGCGGCACTTCCGCAAAACGGGCGGGCCGCGTCGGCCATTGGCCGACGGCAGCACTGGGTAGGTAGTGATGCTGTCGGCCAATGGCCGACAGCAGCATGGAAGGGGTTAAAGAAGATATGGCATATGTAGCTTTACCCCGAGTTAGAACATTGTTTACTTTGTATTTAGTTGGTTTTAATGACAGCAAAGTAAGTGCTGATCCAAGTTGTGTTAAAGAATACCATCAGTTAAGAAGGGTTTGTTTTGGAAAGTAGATTATTGGTAGGGGCAAATGTAGGTCTGCCACTGGCAATAAGGCCACTAACACATAAAAGGACTCAGCATAGGTCTTAGACAATTATTCCTATGCTCAACACTTGGTAGCTTGGCTGCGAGCAGGCAGGCTTAACTTCCAAGACAGGTATATAAAGCATTTCAAAACAGCAATTCAGTAAATAATTAAGACACTACACATAATAAAAATCCAACACCAACTTATAAGAATAGGAAATATTTTTACCTTTAAAATGACACCAAAACGACAAAAATCTAATGTAGGGAAGCGGAGATATACTTTTAAGCAAAATATATATATTTGTTTTTGTTTAAGAAATTTTTATTAAGGTTTTTCAAATACAAAAGAAAGGCCATAATAAAACGTAGTTAACTTAAGTAAAATACACAATCAGGCATATAACATAAGATACATTTGTAATTCGAAGACACCAGAGGGAAAGGATAGCGGGAAAGAGAAAGAGAAAGAAGGAGGAAAAGGAAAGAGGAAGAGGAAGAGAGAAGGAAAAGAAAGGAAGGATCAAAATTATATAGGATAGTATTATGGAAAAAGAAAGAAAAAGAGTTAACGTAAGGGAGGGTTAGAAGAAAGGTAAGTAGTAAAGGAAAGCCAAAGGAGATCAGATTTGATTTTTCGAGAAACAGAAGAAGAGGAAACAGTAGGAATCCTGTGTTCATCATAAATAAAATTCCACCAAATAAGTAACGATAATTTGGAATTATCTTTCCAGGATGCCACAATTACTTTAAAAGCTAAAGCAATAAAAGATCAAACAGTCTTAAACCAGAGGATTCAATATCTATATCAGGTGATAAAGAACCTAAAAAAACATGCAATAGTGATAAAGTACCATTGAAGTTAAATATTGCCATGCAAACATTCCAAACTGAATTCCAAAAAGATAAAGCAGAAGAACACTCATATAGTTGATGCTTTAACGTGCCTGTTTCACTAGAACATGACCAACAAAGTGGAGAGGAGGTTGATGAAAACTTACAAATGCTAACAGGAGTAATAATAGCTCTATGATAAATAAAATACAAAGATTGAGTTATACGCGCAGCAGCAGAAACTTTGAACAACTTGGACCACAGTTTCTCCCAGGTTAGGACAAGGAGAGAAACGGACAGATCATTTTCCCATGCAATTTCAATATTGGAATTAGAACGATCAGTAACATTGGATAACAATAATCTATATACAAGGGCGGCTTTAGGTCTGTGGGTTGAAAATAAAGGATATAGAGGAGTAGAAGGAGTTAAAGATGGTGAGTCAGGTGGGAGTGAAAAAGTAGCAAAATGAGATTGAATGGCATTAACAATGATATTGTATTAATTGAAAAGGGAATCAGTCAACTGATAGCGTATTTGTAGTTCATGAAAGGGGATAATAGAATAATTATGGAGAAATTGATAAACAAAAGTGATATCCTTTTCCTTCCAATATTTATAGTAAAAAGATTTGCCTTTATATTTAAGAAATGCATTATACCATACACTAGATAATAAAAACATTGAAGAAGAGTTAAATCCTTAGATAATGTATTATAGAGTAAAGTTTGGGAGTATTTCAAAACAGGGTTTTTGGACAAAAAGGTACAATTTGACATAAAAAATAATATGCTGAGAAGAAAAAAAATTCAATAATGAACGTTCAAAAACGATCCATCTTGGGACAGGAATATCTAAAAATTCATAAACCAATGAAAAAGATTGTTTAATCAAAAAAGCTGAGTGATACGCTTTAAAATTAGGAAAGTGAACCCCATCTTTATTTTTAGGTTGAATAAGTTTGTTTAAAGCAATACGTGGGTGTTTATTATTCCACAAGAATTGTATACAAATAGAATTTATTCGAGAGAAGTATACATTAGGGATTTTAATGGGAAGCACAGACACTGTGTACAACACGTGAGGAGCAATCATCATTTTAATAGTATCCAGTCTACCCCACCATGAAAGATATAAGGGAGACCATATGAGAAGGAGGGATTAAAGTTTCTTCAGTAACGCGTTAAATGTGAATTTAAAAGTATCAGTTAGGGTTGATAAAAACCAAATGCCAAGATATTTAATTTTTGAGGGACACCAAGCAAAATTAGTATCACTAAACATTAAATTGGTAGCAAGTAGGATTTAAAGGTAAAACTTCTGTTTTTGATAAATTTAGTTGATAGCCAGAAATAGAGGAATAGAGTCGAACTTCATTCATAAAGTGTGGAAAGGAGTCAATAGGATTGTTTATTCAACAAAAGGAAGGGGGGGAACTAGGATTTGGTAAGCACTGTGATGTGAACTTTCCACCTCTCGGTCTGGTACCTTTACCAATGTTCAACATTGGCAGATTTCTGCCCGATAGTTGTTATACGTGTAATCAACTTTATACAGCCAAGGTTAGTTGCCTTTCAACACCAAAAACTGCGTTATTTGAGCCAAAGGGCTCCCTGAACTAGCAGCCCCCGATCTACTGTGGACTAGTCTTGTGTGCCCGCGTAACTTTTCTATTTGAAGCTCTGTGTACACATAAGTGACACTTTGTGATGCATCAAGTTGTTACTGACGCTCACATACGGCTTACTTTGCTTTCTTTTTTTCTAGGTATCATCCAGGAGCATCTTCTATGTAGCAGCTACAACCACATAGTGGGGACACAGGTCCCCTGATCCGCCCTGGATGAGATAAGAGGGTTCTAATTTTAACTTTTATGTATTTTGTATTTTGTTCACGTGCACTTCACTTTGTTTTTGGTCCTGACGAAGCGCCAATGACCTATGGGCGATAGAGGCGCGAAACATGTTGACCTCGACTAGTGACACCCAGGCATAGTGGGCCTTGTGGGGTCAGTCATTTTTAAGCAGTACCTTTAACTGCCAAGGGTTACCTAGACAATCTTGTCGCTGCTTACATACCCTTGATTTTACTACACTATCATGTTTGCATGTTATTGATTTACCCTCCCTTACCCTTCCCCACACACCCGCATGCAACTTCCTGCTAATCCTCAAAAAGATCTCCGACAAAGTGACCCTTTGGGGGACCCGTAGGGAATTGCAGCGCCGGCCCTATGAGGAGCAAATTGCCCGATGATGAATTATGACATTCCCCGGGGTGTGTGAGGGCTGCAGAGGAAGTATAATGTCTTTCCCTCTCCCATCAGGGTACTTTTTACCTAGAATTACTCTTTCCCCATTTTTCCCTGTTTTTATTGTATGGGTGACTGTTTGCACCCAGATACGTGGGTGACTTTTGCACCCGGGTATAGGAACTTTGTCCTCCTTTTGTGAACAGATTTGGTTTAGGAGCATGGACATTGGACCTTTACTGGCTCCTCGGTCCCCCACTCTCTTTTGTTGAATAGATTATGCACGGCTGTACGGCCGCGGGACCTACCCTATTTCCTTTCCTCTTCAAGTGGGCACACGAGACGGGTCCTCGGGGTCGTTGGGTGCTGACCTTATGTTACACCTTGAACTGGTAACTTTGGACAATCCCGGGGGATTAATTCTTTGCAATATTAGACATTAGGACTTACATTACGGTCCTCTGTGTTAGGCAATTTGGCTGTATCCTCTTAGCACCCTCCTTATGGCCTAAGCATCGACTATTTGTTAATGGTTGTGAATTTGGTAACATCCACATAGATTGAAGCTATTATTTTCCGAGATGTGGTCCAGTCACGATATCAGGACCGGTTACAAACGGGAAGTTTCTACATAGATTTGAGTTAATTGTCGAGGTGTGGTCTATCCATGATACTAGGACCTGTGTTATACGGGAAGGCCTGAGATAGTGAAGAGTAACTAATGCCGTATTAATTAAGCAGATTTATATGAACTCTTAGTCATTATCGGCATTGTTATGTTCCTTGACTATGAAGCCAGTGCGCAGAAGCGAGGAAGCAGTGTGCACAGCTATCACGCATGCGCCGCCGCTGCTTCGCTGTGTCGCACATGCGCAATTTTACACTTCCTTGCAAGGCTTCTCCGTAGATAGTTACCGCCTCTCTTTTCCCTCGCCCCACCCGATCCTTTCATTTAAACACTGCATTTCGCCGCCTTACTTCATTCCTGGCGAGCGTTTGGACAGGGGTAGGTGTACTAGAGGCTACACCCGCATTACTGAGTAAGTGCCATTTCAATTAATTCCCCCATACTCTATCGGTACTTTTCCCGTTGTGCTTATGTACCTGGGTTGTGTTTATTGTTTCCATAGCCCGACTTTTCGCGGGCGCCCATTCCCTTGACCACTGGAGGAGAGCTCCAACTAGGATTTGGTAAGCACTGTGATGTGAACTTTCCACCTCTCGGTCTGGTACCTTTACCAATGTTCAACATTGGCAGATTTCTGCCCGATAGTTGTTATACGTGTAATCAACTTTATACAGCCAAGGTTAGTTGCCTTTTAACACCATTAAATTCGTTATTTGAGCCAAAGGGCTCCCTGAACTAGCAGCCCCCGATCTACTGTGGACTAGTCTTGTGTGCCCACGTAACTTTTCTATTTGAAGCTCTGTGTACACATAAGTGACACTTTGTGATGCATCAAGTTGTTACTGACGCTCACATACGGCTTACTTTGCTTTCTTTTTTTCTAGGTATCATCCAGGAGCATCTTCTATGTAGCAGCTACAACCACATAGTGGGGACACAGGTCCCCTGATCCGCCCTGGATGAGATAAGAGGGTTCTCATTTTAACTTTTATGTATTTTGTTCACGTGCACTTCACTTTGTTTTTGGTCCTGACGAAGCGCCAATGACCTACGGGCGATAGAGGCGCGAAACATGTTGACCTCGACTAGTGACACCCAGGCATAGTGGGCCTTGTGGGGTCAGTCATTTTTAAGCAGTACCTTTAACCGCCAAGGGTTACCTAGACAATCTTGTCGCTGCTTACATACCCTTGATTTTACTACACTATCATGTTTGCACGTTATTGATTTACCCTCCCTTACCTTTCCCCACACACCTGCATGCAACTTCCGGCTAATCCTCAAAAAGATCTCCGACAAAGTGACCCTTCGGGGGACCCGTAGGGAATTGCAGCGCCGGCCCTATGAGGAGCAAATTGCCCGATGATGAAGCATGACATTCCCCGGGGTGTGTGAGGGCAGCAGAGGAAGTATAATGTCTTTCCCTCTCCCATCAGGGTACTTTTTACCTAGAATTACTCTTTCCCCATTTGTCCCTGTTTTTAATGTATGGGTGACTGTTTGCACCCAGATACGTGGGTGACTTTTGCACCCGGGTATAGGAAATTTGTCCTCCTTTTTGTGAACAGTCAATAGTATTGGACATATAAATCAGAATATCATATGCATAAGCAGCTATTTTAGTTTCAACAGAGGTAAGTTTAAAACCAGTAATTTGAGAGTTAGTCCGAATACGCTCTAAGAATGGTTCAAGGAATAGGATAAATAATAAAGGAGAAAGAGGGCATCCCTGCCTTGTACCTCTAGATAATGAAAAAAATTTGGAGAAATGGTTATTAACAAAAATACTGGCTTGAGGACAAGAATACTAAAGTTTAAAGTAAGAAATAAAAGAGGGTCCAAAACCAAACCATTGGAGAGTTTGAAACATGAATTGTTATTTAATACGGTCAAATGCTTTTTCAGCATCTAAAGACAGAGCTGCAAGGGGGTCCTTCAATTTTTTGCCATGGGAGGTTATATTAGTAAACATTCGAGCATTGTCAAAAGCTTATCTACCTTTCACAAATCCAACTTGATCAGTTTTAATCAAAAGAGAAATTATGCTATCAAGGCGGGACGCAAGAATCTTGGCAAAAATGTTACGATCATAATTAATTAATGATATAGGGCATTTTTACTGTAAGAATGGTCTTTATCAGGTTTAGGAATTATGACAATTAAGGCACCCATAAAAGACCCAGAAGCTCTAGCATCAGCAATAAAGGATTTGAAAAGTTGTAATAGTTTGGGGGCAAAAATTGAGTTACAGGTAGAAAATTTCTACAAGTAACCCATCAGGGCCTGGTGCCTTCGATTTTTTCAAAGATTGGATGGCATTAATTATTTCTTGAAGAGTAATATCCTTCTCTAAGGCATCAAATTCATCAGGAAGAGATGGTGGTGGGGGAGATCTGGGATAAAGGTGTTTAAATTTTGAGTGGAGGGGAATGTGTCATCAGAGTAAAGAGATTGATAGTATTCATGAAAGACCTCAGCAATATCTTTGTCTGATGAAACTAGTTTTTTAGTAGATTCGTTGAGAATAGGGCCAATAGTTTTATGTTCAGACTGAACTTTTAAATAGTTTGCTAACATCTTACCCGCTTTATTTTGACCTCCATGATATTTAGACTAAATCTTAAGCAGAATGAGACATGCTTCAACAGTTGCTAATTTATTAAGTTCAGTTTTTGCTGCAATTAAATCATGAAGGGCATTAGGAGATCTAGAAGTAAAATATTTATGCTCTAATCCTTTAATTTTTTGTAGTTGGTTCTCATATTTAATTCTTGTGGCCTTTCTCTTTTTTGATACATAAGAAATGGTGAAGGCACGTAGGGCAGCTTTAAAAGCATCCCAGTTATTAAGACAGAAGTATCTATTGGGTTATTAGGACAGAAGTATCTAATGGGCCATTGAAAATAAAGAATTCATTAATAAAAGTGGTGACATCTTTGATAAAAACTGTATCAGATAATAAGAAAGTATTACGTTTCCATCGGCTAAATTTGGAGGAAGTAAGTGGAAGGTCTAAAAGAGCATAAACAGGAGCATGGTCAGAAATAAAAATGGAACCTATTTCAGATTTTTGTATAGAGGGAAGTAGGGACCTACTAACCAAAATGTAATCAATCCTAGAACGAGTATGATGCATATTTGAGAAAAAAGTATATTCAAGTAAATCAGGGTGACAAGTTTCGGACGAGAGGCAATGGCTGATTGAAAAGATTTATGAGATTTATCAGATTGAAATTTACATTTGGACAATCTATCAGAAAAAGGGTCTAACCATTGGTTAAAGTCAACAGCAACAATAATATTAGGGCAATCAGCGACCATCTTCTTCATTTTGAGTGGATACAATATGAACTAAGAAAGCTTTATGAAACAACATTGCTAAATCCCCTTTTTTGTTTGATGCAGGAGAAAAAATAACTTGGCCCACCCACTGTCTTCTCAACTTTAGCGACTCTTGAAGAAAAGCAATTTGAGAATTGAGTTTAGATAAATGTGGCAGTACCTTTTGTCGTTTGACTGGATTCCCAAGACCCCGGACGTTCCACCTGACAAAGTTACACATAATGGAGGATTGGGAAGATGGAAAACGTGGAGTAGATACACTTCAAGGACAGGACTACAAAAAGGAACACACCATAAAAAACAATTACATGAAGACAATCCTACTATAAAACCCTCAATGCTATAATATATTAACCCTAATTCAATAACAAGAACACACCACACAAAATAATTACATAAAGAAAAGCCAACAAAAAAACTCACATTAGTAAAGTGTGTTAACCCTGAATCAATAACAAAAAGCAATGAGGAGCAAATATAAATAGAGAGAAAAAAGAAGCATAAGTTCAAAGATGGAGCAGAGAAAGAAAAAAGAGAAGAAAAAAGGGATAACGCAAGAAAAGAAGGACAAACAAACAGATCAAAGCAGAACAGCCAGATCTGTAAAAAGAGAGGAAAAGAATGAAGATAGAGCATAGTGACTCGAGGCAAGGCAGGTCACATAAAGAAAAATAAAATGTAGGAAAAGGAGAACCAAAACAAAGATACAGTGAGCAAAGTAAACGGTAAATATAATGCAGAAAAGTATAACAGATTAGTATAGAAAGGAGAACCGGAAAAGCCATTTAGAGAGAAACAAAGAGAGAAGAGCAACATAGAAAATCAGTTATTAGTGTCCATTCCATTGGAAGAAAAGGATTGAAGGAAAAGTTTAAGTTTTGCAGGATCATCAAAGGAGCGTAAGCGCCCAGCATGAGTCATCTTGCAAAGACATGGATGAAGTATGCCATATTGAATATTGAGATGTCTCATTTGAGGACGCTAGAAATTCTTTTCGACGTGCATTAGTTGCATTAGAAATGTCCTGAGAGATGAAGATGTTGTGTCCAGACCAAATGAGACGACGTTTGAGTTTAACAGCCTTCAAAACAGTCATAAGTTCAGTAAATTCCAAAAAGAGCATAATGATGCTGCATGGTTTAGTAGGAGTGGAAGAGAGACGGCCCAGGCAGTGAGCTCTTTCTATGTTAAGGGGAGATTCTGTAGATGGTAGATTGAGGAGCTCAGGAAGAAACTTCTGAAGAAACAGGACCATATCAGAGCCTTCAACGTTTTCCGGAGGACCATAAAGGCGTAGGTTGTTGTGACAATTGCGATTTTCTAAATCTTCAATGTGGATCTTTAATTTATGGATTTTTTGTTCAAGAGTTGGAATCTTAGTAGAAATATCTTGTAAACCACCGACACGTTCCAGATCCAAAACTTTGCCTTCCATAACAATCCATCTTTCCTCTATTTGTTTCGATTTTTCATTTGTTGCATTCATGAAAGGTTGAAGACCCCTTACCTCATCCAAAATGGAATCCAGAACGGGATTCTGTGAGGAGAGAATAGGTGACGGTGGGTCTTGTAGAGTGTGAATCACTTGCCATTGTAGTAAAGATAATAAAGTGTCGCAGAATATGTGCCACAGGAAAAGCGCAAGTACAAGCAGAAGCTCCAGTTAATAAAATCAAAGAAGATCTCAAGTAGAGATATGACAAATCGGCAGATTGTTGCAGAAATAAATTGTGGAAATATGAACAGTGGCCAAAAATGGCGGCCGCCCACGTCCCTAGTAAAGGAATAAACGTCAAAAAATATAGCTGTTTGGTGCAAGATTGGGAGTAGTGCAGCTTAAAATAGTTGCAAAAAAACAGGAACTCCAAAGACAATAGACACACAGGGGCGTAGTTAAATGAGAAAAGTTGCAGGAAAATTATTAAGATGAAAATTCCTCAGGAGGACTCACAAAAGAATAGTTCCAGCACAATCAAAATAGCATCCAATGGCAGTAAATGGCATCCAACTCCAGGTAATATTGAGAAATAGGGGCCATTGTAAACCATATATACGAGGAATTAAAACGTCATGTAATCATACAATATGGCACATGGCAAGAAGGAAGTAAAAAATTGAAAGCCTGCAATAATCCTGTCTCACGTCGGAAAACAAAGGGAATAAAATATTTAAATGAGAAATAATTAGAAACATGTTGCTGGCAGAAGGGGCCACACTATGGTAGTCATAGGAGAAATGAAAAAAGTTACCGGCTGAAGAATCTCGGGCGCGACGACTCAAAATGGCCGCCGCCCGAGTCACACTGAGGAGAAGATGCTGAAGCCTCCAATTAAGTGTCCGGAGCAAGAAAGTTCATAAAATAGAGCCCCAGGTGCTCACAGCATTTTCTGAGGTAGATGCTCGTGATTACGAGTCCTGAAAATCAAAGGAAAGACGGTTCTACGAAAATGCGAGTTCCGCCGACGAGCAGAGCTCAAACATGAGCCGCCAAGCTGCGTCGGCGCCGAAACCACGCCCCCATTTTTAGCAAAATATAACACTTAGAATCATAGAGCACCTTATTGGGATATCTGGTCGCGATAGACCGGCTCAAAGTCAAAGTTTTAAGCCGACCACGATGGAGCTCTAATCGGCTACCACTTGGGGTAGGTCCCGGTCACATTTTTTACCTTCGGACTTAGAAACTTTTCTGGAGCTTTGCTTCCCGGGGTCACCTCAAAGCTCTCAGCCAGTCCGAGTTTGGTGATGGTTCACAGGATAGCCTTGCGATGAGCTCTCGTTCAAACTTATGGAAGTCAAACCTCCAGAGCATTTCAGCAGGGCAAACCCAGGATCCAGGCCGACACGGGGTTGAAGGCAGGCGGCTTGGCTTTCGCAGTTTCTCCGGGTCACCTTTTCTTCGTTCGGACTTAGAAACTTTTACGGAGCCTTTTCTCGCGGGGTCCCTTGATGCTCTTCACCAGACCGGATTCGGTGAGAGTTCGCTGGCCTTTGATTTCTTCTACTCCCGGTCAAACTCTGGAAGTGGGACCTAAAGAGCTTTAGCTGGACAAACTTGGATGGCTTGGCCTGCTCGCAGTTGAAGGCAGGTGGCCTGGCTGGCCAGGTTGAGTTGGTCTCTCTATAGAGCTTTTTTTCAAAAGTTGCTCCAAAGTTCTCCAAACTTCTGGAACTCCTTCCTGAAGTTCCCCAAAAGGTCCCAAAGTATTTCAAACTTACTCCAAGGGTCTGGAAGCTCCAAGATGGTTCTTGAAAGTTGAGGATTTCAGTTCCCACAATCCACTGGTTCAAAACCCTTACAAATCCACTGGTGGTTCTCCAAGGTGTGGATTTAGGGGGTGATCTAGGGGAGGTAAATCTTTTGTTCTCCAGGCCCACACTAGCTACACTGATGTCAACCCCATAAGAACTGAAACTACCTTGAGAACGAGTTTTGAAGTGGACACAGGAAAAAAAACAGTTCTGAGAGGACACAAAAGACCTGCACAAGGAAAAAAAGGTGTCTTCCATTTAGTTTTTTAGGAGTAAGGTGTACTGTGGGATTGTTTGTGGTAGATCAAACAGAAACTGCTGAAACTTTTACCCCATTTTTAAGGAAGGGGCCAGAAGTCACGCCCACCCACCGACTAGTGCAAACTATAAAGGTGACAACTTCAAACACCCCAAACCACGAATGCCTACTAGACCTGCTGAACATCAGAAGACTGACTCTTCTTTCTGTGATCTTTGAGACCTAATGGGCAGGACATGCTCCCACTTCTACCAATGTCTGAGAAGTGGACTCTAAGGGTCACCTTCGGTGTGGCTATATGGGTACAATAAGCTGCAAGAGACATTTTTTCTTGAGTGACCAGTAACAACTGGACCACTGAACCCTGTTGGTGGCCGCTTCTGAAGTAAGTCTTGGTCCCTAACTGCTGTCTCTGAGGTCCTGGGAGCTTTAGAAGTGACCAAGAGGAGCTGCTCCAGAATCCCTAAAAAGTTAGAACTTTGAAAATATTTGGACTTCCAAGACCTCCAAAGTATGAGGGATGTCACAGCAAAGATGTCCAATATTGATGCTAATTTGTCAAATACAGCCTCTGGCTTGCCCTGACAGAGAATTTTGAGCTCCATAGCAAAGACTAAGGAACATATTTATGGGAAAGTCACGCAGCGCAACACAGGAGTCACCTTGCTGCACTGTGTGACAGGGAAAGAGCAGGAAAGCACCCCATTTAAAAAGATACTGTGCATTCCTGCCTTTTTCCCTGCACTGGTGCTCTTTTTGCTACCTAGAGCCCATGCAGGCACCCTTACACCATTGTGCAAAGGTGCCTCTTGCATGTAGGATTGTTTTGTACAGGAAGGGGCTCCTTTCTGCCTAAAAACAATCCTAAGAGGCACATTCCTCTTTCTATGTGTTCTGCAGAATGCAGCATACATAGAATGGAGAAGTAGTGGGAATAAATAAAAATATTTCTCCTTGTTATGCCTCCCATGAGAAGTGATACCTTTTAGCACATTCCCAGGTCCACTTTTTGTCTCTTCCAAGACACAGCCCTTAGAAGAGCATGTGAAATGAGTGGGGACTTTTCCTCACAGGTACTCTCTTTCTCTGCAGTTACCTTATTTTTTCCTATCTTCTTCATTGACCCTGCTGTTGCTGTGGTCCTGCAGCTAACCAGAGTGCGAGAGGCTTTTGTGGTGCCTTCCACAAAGCAAACCTTTGTGCTTGTGAGTTTTGCTCCTTTCTGAAGTCCTGATAGATGTTTATCCCATTATCATTGAGGTTAGTCCCGTATGGATCCCTGCTATGCGGCCAGGGCTGCAGCAAGATGGTGACCGCGTAAGTGGTCGTATGCAGGAGTAGCGGGAAGGGCACGGTTTTGTTTGTTCCCCCATATCAGCATTATATGGCTACAAACGGCAGCGAATGTCATAATTTCCCACGGAGGTTGATTAAGACTTAGATGCTGCTGATTATCACTTACCGTTTGTTCTGGGCGAATACAGCACGCCTCGCGGAGTCCGGGCTCGGGCTGAGGTGAGTGCCCGGCATTGTGCTGTCTTTGTGGTCCCGATCTCAATGAAGGAGGTGTGGCGGAGGGAGCAGGCGGAGTGAGCGGAGCACGGACGGAATGGCTCCAAAAGCTGCGGTTGGAGTGTCGGCAAAGACAGCAGCGGCGGCGGCGGCTGCCCGGAGGAAAATGCAGGCAGGCGAGCAATCCAGGCAGGAACCAGGAAAGGGCGAGTCGCCATGCAAGCTGCGTACACCCCCAGTGGAGCTGCCAAGAAAAGGGAAGCACGCCGCAGCAAAGACTCGTCAAGCGACCGCATCGATCCCGGAAATGTTTTCACTAAGTGGCAAGGAGCTGAATTCAAAGGTTGGCTGCGTGGAAGATGCAGCCGCTCACGGAATACGCTCAAAGGAGATTGGGGCAGAGGGAGCACAAGTGACAGGTATGGATGTGGCGTGCACCCCCTTGCCAAAAGACACATTTATCCAAGATAACCTACAGAGCCACACATGTGAATAGAGCGCGCAGAGGTCTCTATGGCTGGTGTAAAGGGGGACATTAGGCTAAATTACCCTGGCAATGAGGACAGTGAACCTAGTAGCACCAAGGCAACAGTAACTGAGGGGCAGGCCCTGGGCAATGACACTCCCACTCCACAGAGAGAGAATGAGGCTGAGGATGGTCAGGCAGCGCGGGTGATGGTCCAAACAGGCGATGGCAGCACTCGAGGAGGTGAAGAGGCTGGAGGGCTATGTCCCCCCGTGATAGATTTTGAGAAAGATAAAGATCCCAGCAAATGCTTCTTCTCCGTCTCAGAAGAAGCGGAGTGGTCTGAAGATGATGGGAGTTCATCCCAGGGGGATAGTAACTTTGAATCTGAAAGCGATCTTGAACATGACCCCCCTAGTACAGCTAAAAGACCTAACCCTCAACCAAACATGCAGGACCAGCCTGATTTAAGCTGAGACCACTCATCCTCTATGCCACTCCAGGGCAGCCCTAATGCAGAAATGACTACAATCCATCCACCGCTCCTTGAGGTTATTCATCGGGCAATTCTTGCTCATCGTGAGGAAACACGCCAGCATAGCCGCAAGGCGCAAGCGGCATTAGGAAGATGCAGGGCGTGGTCAGGAAGTTGTCTAAGGCATGTGTCAATGTGGGAGATAGGGTTGCAAATCTTGAAGAAAGGATTGTCACTACAAAAGCGGAGGCCCCCGCAGCCACCACCAAAGTAGAGTCCCAAAGTGCCCAGGTCATCGATATCCAGCGGAAGCTGGAAGATATGGAAAATAGACTCAGGAGGAACAATTTGCGGGTGCTTGGGATACCAGAAGGGGTGGAGGGGTCGGATGTTAGGGCCTATATGATAAACCTATTCAAATCGGCCATTCCAGAGCTCTCGGATTGGAACTGGTCGGCGGAAATACAGAGGGCGCACTGCACCCCGTTTAAAATCCGCTCTGGTGCATGGAGTGGCGATAAGCCAAGGGCAGTTCTAATATGTTTGGGCAACTTCATTTTACGGCAGGCCATAGCCGAGAAAGTCGGACCAGAGGCAAGAGGATCTAGCAAGGGAGTCATTTTATTTGTCCGGCCAGATTACTGCCACGCAACCGTGGAGACGCGTTGGAGGTTGAGGCAACTGATCAAACCTTTTCAGGATAAGAACATTCAAGTACACCTTGTCAATCCAGCACAACTCAAAATAGTAAATGAAGTCTGGACCCAGTACTTTGCATCAGAAGTGAAAGCCCAAGAGTATTTAGACTCCCTTAGTAGTTAGGGAAACTATTGGAAAGATTAGGAAACTATATGGATCTGGCTGGGGGGGATATGTCGCCGCGATTTCTTTGCATCACGTTTGGCTATAAATCTCTGCTGGGGGTAATGAAGGGGGGTTTTCACTTTGCTGAGTTGTAATTGTTGGAAGGTGCCCTAACCGCTACTAATGCAAGCATCACAAGCACAGACCAAGGTCTGAGCGCTTCACAAGGGAGGGAGAAGATGGGGGAAGGGAAGGTGGGGAGGTGGTGGGCGGTGTTAGGGAAGGAAGGGGGGCAACAGGGGGGTGAGCAAGGGGGAAAAAAGTCAAAATGTGTTTTCATTTTTGGGAGTGGGGTATGGTTTGTTTGTTATACGTGGTGTCTTTATCCAGCTGTTGGCACAACAAGTTAAGGAAATGCTTAAATGTAGGAATGGTGAACCTTTGTATATGCTCTATTAATATCGGAGGACTCAACGAATGGCCGAGTTTGTTAAATCAGAGCATATAGATATCATTTGTCTACAAGAAACGCATCTACCTTGGGCAAAAAAACTGCTGCTTAATTGGGAGGCTTCGATATTCTGTCGTGTTCTTCTCAGACTTCAACAATAAGAGGGGTAGCTATCTTAGAGAAAACGGGACTTGGGGGATTAAGCGCTCCAAGGCTGATGCATTAGGAAGAGGGCATTGGCCGAAATGTGTTTTGGTATTACAATTTGTGGGATATACGGCTCCAACCAAGATGACCCCGAAGTCTTTGAATTATTAGAGAAGGAATTGACTTACTGGTCCACCCCTATTGTGGTATGTGGAGACTTAAATATATCTGCAGACCTCAGTAATAAAACCACGTATGTAGGCCGGAAGACAAGGCTATTTCGGGCTATGTGCTCCATGATGCAGTCTCATGGTCTAATAGATGTATTGGGAAATAAGGAACCCGGAAATCCTGGGTTCACCTATTTTTCTTGTTCATACCAAAAATATACGAAGTTGGACTATTTTTTAATTTCATCTACAGAATTGAGTAAAGTTAATATCAGGAAGCTACCAAAAGTTTTATCGGACCATAGTCCGCTGTATCTGAGTTACAGCTTTCTAATATCAGCAAGAAAACAAAGGGACTGGACCTTTGATAGGAGACTGCTGGCGGATAGCATATATGTTGAATATTTGAAGAAATGGACCCGTGATTCTTTTGATGCTTATCACTTTAGCGCACCCAGAAATAGTGTGTGGAAGACGTTTAAAGCAGCATTAAGGAGGAAACAATCAGCTATGCTGCCCAGATAAGGAAATAATTGCTGACAGATAAGGAAAGGTTATTAGCCAAATTGATAGCAGCAGAAAAGCAACATGGCCAAGATATTTTACAAAGAAAAGAAGGGAATGAAAGTCAGCTGAGAATTAGATCTGTTAAAGCAGAGATGCACAATCAAATGGCCAAAAAAGCTGCTTCCGAATATCAAGCATATAAAGGCAAAATGTACGAAACAGGTGAGCAGGCAGGTAAGGCGCTGGCACTTCGGGTCAGACAGGGCACTACCAAGAATATAATATCTGGTATTCAGGAGAACGACCAGGAGTATGTAGAACCGCAGGAGATTCTGGAGGTGTTTAAAAATGTTTACCAAACACTATACCTGGAAGAGACGGAAGGCGAGAAGCCACAGGGGGAGTATCCGGATGAAGGTGCCAAACTGGATGAGTCAGAGAGGGAAATACTGAAAAAAGATCTGATGGACAGTGAAGTGTTAGAGGCATTACAAGAGCTAGCAGCCTGAAAGGCAGCAGGGCTGGATAGTATCCCACTGAAGGTCTATTAAGTGTATTTCCAGAGAGGTAGCACCAATGCTACTAGACTTATTTAATGGGATAATGTGCACTGGTGTAATACCGGAGACATGGAAGGACACAAACATAGTGGTATTCAATAAGAAAGGGAAGCCAAAAGAAAACCCAGGGTCCTATGGGCCTATTTCACTTATAAACACGGATAATAAAATCTTTGCTAAAATCTTGGCGAAGCGTATGTGGAGGGTCATCGGCGGTCTGGTCTCCCCTTGGTAGCATGGGTTCATTACGGGGCGGGGAACAACTGATCATATAAGACAATAAATATCCTTGTTTGATACCCATGCTGTCGGGCGGGGATGGCCATGATCCTCCTCGACGCTGAAAAAGCCTTTGACCGCGTTAGGTGGGATTATCTGTGGGGGGTATTGGCAGGAAGAGGGTTTGGTTCAAGAATCTTGACTGCCATCAAAGCTGTGTATTCCGATCCAGTTGCTAAGGTGCAGCTGATGGGTGAAAGCTCGGGGAGAATTAATATAACGAGGGGGACCCACCAGGGGTGTCCCTGCTCCCCCTTTCTGTTTGCGATGTACCTAGACCCACTAATCAGGCAGATCCTGCGCAATGTTGAGATAAAGCCGGTTATAACAAATAGATTTGAGACTAAAATATTGGCTTATGCTGATGACTTGGCAGTAATCTCTGTGGAGCCGGTTTCAGCCATGTGCGTATTGGTTGAAATCACCAAAGAATTCGGCAGGCATTCAGTTTATCGCCTGAATGAGGGGAAAACCCAGGTAATCTGCACTAAGAATATTGTTAAATAAGACTTTAGATACGTGGACTCTGCAATATATTTGGGAGTAACAATTAATACAGCACCAGAATTAATTATAAAGGATAATTTTGTCCCGCTTTTAAAAAAAATCGAGTGGGATCTTTAAAAAAAGGACACTTTACATCTGTCATTAAAAGGTAGATCCAATGTCCTGAAAATGACTATGCTCCCCAAAGTCCTATATCTGTTTCTCTCCATTCCTTTTCTAATCGATGAGGGGGTGATAAAATCAATGAAAGCCATATTCATGAATTTTCTATGGCAATATGGCAAGATCAGGCAGTCTTTAAAATTCATGTCTCTCCCACAGGAATTGAGTGGTTTAGGAATCCCAAATGTAAGGTATTATCACTGGGCATGCCTGTTAACCCAAATGGCAATTCTATTTGATCCATCTACAAATGAACCACTTCTCCAAGATCTGCCACAGAGTAATCAAAATATCCCTTCTATATATGAACTATTACTGGGGAGGGAGGCAGTGGGGGTTTTGTTAAGGAAAACGGATCATAGGTACTTCAAGAAAATGCGCTATAAGGTAATGGATAGCGCTTGGGAGATGTGGAAAGCATTAAAAAATATATTACTAATCCCAAAGATTAACTTTCATGCACCACTCTGGAAGTCAGGCTTCTTCCCAAACTTAAGTATAGATGGCGCATGGAAATACTGTGAACAGCAGGGTATTCGGACAGTAGGAGATGTTATGGAGGAAGATGGTGTGATGAGTTTTTGTGCGATTCAGCAGAAATATGGTATCCCTAGTAGTCAAGGCTTCAAATGTGTTCAGGTTTTGCAAATACTCAAACTGAAAGACCCCGTATCTCCCCTGGTAATCGGTGTAGCATATTGGAGTATTTGTTAAAAGGGGGCCGTAGGATCAAAAATATCTATAAGATCTTAATATCTGTGATCCAAGATGATCTGGAAAAAAACGAAGCTTCCTGGGCCATAAAATTGAAAGATCCGGATATGGATTTGGATAAAGCGGTGCAATTAGATAAGAAGATTCTACGCTCTTCTAATTTAAAAGCACAACATTTTAAAACGCTATTTAATATTTACTTTACACCCTCTAAATTATTTGACTGGGGCAAAAGGGAAGATAATAGATGCCCAAGATGCTCAAAAAAGTCCCGCTGATCGATTGCACATGTTTCATCATTGTGAGAAGTTAAGTATAATTAAAGGGGAGATTGAGACATTTTGGGAGGGGCTGCTAGGGTTTAAGATCAGTCTATTCCCGACCTTAATGATCTTAGGAAGTGAAAGTAAGCTGGGTATTAACAAAGAGATTGAAGCGTTTGTTTTTATTTCGGTGGCAGTGCTGCGCATTCTTATATCAGCAGCATGGAAGGATGTGGCCGCCCCATCATTTCAGATGTGGCTGTCCAGGCTCCTGGGTATACATAACATCGAGTCTACACTGCATGAACATAAGGGTAGGAAAACACGGGAGGTTGTGCTAAATATCTGGGCGCCACTGAAAATCTGGAGAGATTCACGATTGCAAACATAAGTTAGTATATATTTGCATGTATAACCTATTTCTATGTATAGTGCTTTTAATCACTTTTTATAACTGTGGAAGTATGTGTAAAATGATATTGTCTATTTATTGTATTTATTGCATTTCTTTTTTAACCTTGCCAGCTGGAATAATGTATGAAATTATGTTTATTGTTATTTTTGTACCAGAATAAAATTCTCAATAAAAAATAAACAAAAAAAAAGAGTTTAGTCCCGTATGAATGTGGCACAACTAAACCAACGACTTTGCATTCCTTGGTAAAGCGATAGCCACATTTTAGGTGACTGACACAACTAACTATAAACCCAAGGGATAAACCTAAATCTCTGGGGAGATCAAACACATTTGTCAAACTCAGAGACACCAAATCCTTCCTTCTGCAGGATATGAGTTACTCTGTGAATTCTGCTGTTGCTTTTTCCTTGTCATATCTCGATTTAGGCATTTTTGAACATTAAGTCTGTGAATGGTAAACATTACTAACTCATCACATAGTAACCCTATTTTGATGAAAGGAATGCGAATTGTAAAATTTTTTAGTTACTGACCATGGTCAGCTAGTCATTGTGTCCATTGTACAGTTTGTGAGCAATATTTAACTATTTCACCCATTCTGTAATTAAATTGATGTGCTTTTTATTGTGGAATTTTGCTAACATTTGCTTCATGTGTCCCCTTTGAAAGACATTGCACTGGCTAAAATCTACATATGCCTCAGAAATTCTCAGTTAGTCCATGAGCACAGCTCAGAAACAGCAGTTGTTGTCTCTCCCTGTTTCTGAGTTGTCCTGTGTTAGATTTGGGGGTCTCTAGTTGGCACAGGTAGATACTTGTGACAAATAGAGACCCTTGCCTCTTGTCAGGGTAAGTGGGTACACTCCTAAAATAACCCCTGCTCACCCCCTTGGTAGCTTGGCACGAGCAGACAGGCTTTTCTCAGAGGCAGTGTGTAAAGCATTTGTGAACACCTACAGTAATCCAGTGACAACGCTACAGATGGACACCACCCAGATGTATTTTAAAAATAAGTATTCTTTATATAGATTTAACACAAGGCCACAAATGACAAAAATCCGCAATACTGCACTTAAAATGGTAGGTTTAGCTTAGTACTCTTCAGATTTTAAAATGTGACACTTTAAGTCAATGTACCTTAAGATGCAACACACAGGGCAACGTAAAATGTTGCAAAGATGGTGATGCGTTGAAAATTTGGTGCAAAGGAATAAAGACATTGTCTTCTTGTTGCTGTGGCACGCTTCTCCGATGAAGCGAAAAGTCTCGACTCAATGTGTCAGCTGCAGCGGCGACACCCTTATTCCGTAATGCGACGACAACAGCTTTGGAAGCAACACTCTTCTCCGACGTTGCGAGACACTTACGTGCAATGCGACAACTGCAGCGATGACACCCTTGTTCCAAGATGCGACGACAGTGGATCCGACGGTGGCATGTTTCTCCGTGGATGCGAGGCGCTTCTCTTAATGCAGTGCAATACAACAGCTACAATGGTGACATCTATGATGCGACGGCAGCAGCAGCGAGGGCGACGCGTTTTTTCTTCGTTGCGAGACACTTCTCTCGATGCAATGCAATACAACAGCTACAACAGCGACATCCGAGATTCAAGGGCAGCAATGACGGCGACACGCTTCTTCTTTGTTGCGGGATGCTTCCAGCTCCTTGCGACACGCAGTCCCTCAGAAGGCCTAAAACAGCAGCAGGCACTTCCAAGGAAATCTTGTGGAGCTGGGGGTTGAAGTCTGTTGTCCCTGAGACTTCTGATATGAACAAACAACGGTCCGAGACCTATATATTTTTAAACAAGCAATGAATCAAAACTTATTCAATTGAAAGGCGTATGTTATTTAAACAGCCCTGCTCAATCAATGATGAACATAAAAGAATAGGCAACAGCAACAAACTCCAAATATATATGCAATATTTTTAATCTATTGTCATATTAAAGTATTGAAAGCGAATTCACAGTATTATATACATTGCCCCGTATTAGAGCGTGCAGTATAGCAAAGGGTGTCAAAAGAACGTGAAGGTGATACGGTGAAAGGAAAGGAATTCACACAAGATTATAAAGGTAATTTAAATAATTCAAAAAACACCAGCCAATGAAAGCCGGAACAGTATATCCTGTCCACTTCAATTAGTCCACATATAATCCCTAATGTTATTCTGAGACATAGGATGTAAAAAATGTCTGCACTATATCACAGAGGGAGATATAGTTAGTGGTCCAGGTTTAGTAAGTGTCGACGTTTCGACTCGTCTTGCGGCCTTGCGGTTGATTATGCCTGGGCCATGCGAGTCTTCTTCAGGACATATTGGACGGGGCAACACAGGGATCTCTTTGTTGACCCCTTCTCGGGATGTAGTGGTTGTTATTCCCACTCCAAATGGGCTCAGTCCACATGAATCCAGAAAAATCTTATTGTCCAGGTATTCTCTTCAATATTTTAGGGTTTCTTATCCTAGATGGATGTACATGTTCCACTACATGTCTTGAAAAACGGGAGGCTTATATTTAGATTCCAATCCTGAGTATTGGGCAATTTCAATGTACGATTTTTGATTGGACAAATCCTCACGCTGTAAAACCTGAATTGGTAAATTCTGTAGCTATGTCCAGGAGCTAAAGGTTGGTCAATTGCCGATATTTAAATAAACAGTCAGGCAGCATTAGGTAATGTGGAGGAGAGAACCTCTCTCGCGAGCAGCTGTCTCAGGTTTCCGGTAGACGTGTGTCCTGGCAATGGAACTCCACATTACCTAACGCTGCCTGACTGTTCATTTAAATATCGGCAATTGACCAACCTTTAGCTCCTGGACATAGCTACAGAATTTACCAATTCAGGTTTTACAGCGTGAGGATTTGTCCAATCAAAAATCGTACATTGAAATTGCCCAATACTCAGGATTGGAATCTAAATATAAGCCTCCCGTTTTTCAAGACATGTAGTGGAACATGTACATCCATCTAGGATAGGAAACCCTAAAATATTGAAGAGAATACCTGGACAATAAGATTTTTCTGGATTCATATGGACTGAGCCCATTTGGAGTGGGAATAATGACCACTACATCCCGAGAAGGGGTCAACAAAGAGATCCCTGTGTTGCCCCGTCCAATATGTTCTGAAGAAGACTCGCATGGCCCAGGCATAATCAACCGCAAGGCCGCAAGACGAGTCGAAACGTCGACACTTACTAAAAACCTGGACCACTAACTATATCTCCCTCTGTGATATAGTGCAGACATTTTTTACATCCTATGTCTCAGAATAACATTAGGGATTATATGTGGACTAATTGAAGTGGACAGGATATACTGTTCCGGCTTTCATTGGCTGGTGTTTTTTGAATTATTTAAATTACCTTTATAATCTTGTGTGAATTCCTTTCCTTTCACCTTATCACCTTCACGTTCTTTTGACACCCTTTGCTATACTGCACGCTCTAATACGGGGCAATGTATATAATACTGTGAATTTGCTTTCAATACTTTAATATGACAATAGATTAAAAATATTGCATATATATTTGGAGTTTGTTGCTGTTGCCTATTCTTTTATGTTCATCATTGATTGAGCAGGGCTGTTTAAATAACATACGCCTTTCAATTGAATAAGTTTTGATTCATTGCTTGTTTAGAAATATATAGGTCTCGGACCGTTGTTTGTTCATATCAGAAGTCTCAGGGACAACAGACTTCAACCCCCAGCTCCACAAGATTTCCTTGGAAGTGCCTGCTGCTGTTTTAGGCCTTCTGAGGGACTGCGTGTCGTAAGGAGCTGGAAGCATCCCGCAACAAAGAAGAAGCGTGTCGCCGTCGTTGCTGCCCTTGAATCTCGGATGTCGCTGTTGTAGCTGTTGTATTGCACCGCATCGAGAGAAGTGTCTCGCAACGAAGAAAAAACGCGTCGCCCTCGCTGCTGCTGCCGTCGCATCATAGATGTCACCATTGTAGCTGTTGTATTGCACTGCATTAACCTCTTCGCCGCTAATGACAAGGGTAACTCGTCATGGACTTTCCATTGATTTCAATGGAAAGTAAATGGCAATAGTAATATTGCCTTAGCAGTAAAGGGGTTAAGAGAAGCGCCTCGCATCCACGGAGAAACATGCCGCCGTCGGATCCACTGTCGTCGCATCTTGGAACAAGGGTGTCATCGCTGCAGTTGTCGCATTGCAGGTAAGTGTCTCGCAACGTCGGAGAAGAGTGTTGCTGCCAAAGCTGTTGTCGTCGCATCACGGAATAAGGGTGTCGCCGCTGCAGCTGACACATTGAGTCGAGACTTTTCGCATCATCGGAGAAGCGTGCCACAGCAACAAGAAGACAATGTCTTTATTCCTTTGCACCAAATTTTCAACGCATCACCATCTTTGCAACACTTTACGTTGCCCTGTGTGTTGCATCTTAAGGTACATTGACTTAAAGTGTCACATTTTAAAATCTGAAGAGTACTAAGCTAAACCTAATGAATACCTGGACAATAAGATTTTTCTGGCTTCATATGGACTGAGCCCATTTGGAGTGGAAATAACAACCACTACATCCCGAGAAGGGGTCAACAAAGAGATCCCTGTGTTGTCCCGTCCAATATGTCCTGAACAAGACTCGCATGGCCCAGGCATAATCAACCGCAAGGCCGCAAGACGAGTCGAAACGTCGACACTTACTAAAAACCAGGACCACTAACTATATCTCCCTCTGTGATATAGTGCAGACATTTTTTACATCCTATGTCTCAGAATAACTTTAGGGATTATATGTGGACTAATTGAAGTGGACAGGATATACTGTTCCGGCTTTCATTGGCTGGTGTTTTTTGAATTATTTAAATTACCTTTATAATCTTGTGTGAATTCCTTTCCTTTCACCTTATCACCTTCACGTTCTTTTGACACCCTTTGCTATACTGCACGCTCTAATACGGGGCAATGTATATAATACTGTGAATTCGCTTTCAATACTTTAATATGACAATAGATTAAAAATATTGCATATATATTTGGAGTTTGTTGCTGTTGCCTATTCTTTTATTTTCATCATTGATTGAGCAGGGCTGTTTAAATAACATACGCCTTTCAATTGAATAAGTTTTGATTCATTGCTTGTTTAGAAATATATAGGTCTCGGACCGTTGTTTGTTCATATCAGTACAATACCCAGGTCCAGTACCTTTTGGGTTACCCCATTTCTTTAATGGTCCCTGAGACTTCAGCAGGAGGCAAGTTATTCTCTCAAGCCCTTGGAGGTCCTTTACAAGTTGAATAAAGTGCACGCAAAGTCCTTTCTCCTTTCTTTCGCAGTCAGGCAACCACTACAGGCCAATCCCCCAAGCAGCACTTCAGCTTAGGGATAGTCTCTCCTCAGGTTTTTCTGGTTCCACTCCTCAGCAAAGGTTTCTTCTTGCTGTCCAAAAGTGATTTAAATTCTTGGAATCAGGGTCCCACTACTTATACCCCAAAATCCTTTGTCCTCTTAGGGCAGAGGGGCCTTTGCCTAGTCCAAACAAGTTCTGGTCTATCCTGGAGCACTCTGTTTACATGACTCCTTGTTTCCTTTCACAGTGGAGGGCAGAAACATCAGATGCCCCAGAGGAGGTGTAGCCAGCATTGTGGAGGGGAGGCACAGCCCTGGAGCACTCTGTTGACATGGCTCCTTCTCTCATTTCACAGTGCAGGGCAGAGTCATCAGATGCACCACAGGAGGAGGAGCCAGCATTGCCCTATTCAGGTCCCAGGTGCAACTCCTCCCACCCATCTAGATGCAGATCTCTCTATTCCCAACTGGGCTGAGTCATCCTGTCTCCTGGAATCCCCCAGCCCTGTCACTCAAACTCTAGACAAAAAATGCACAACCTAGCAGAGGCAAGCTTGGATAGTTATACAAGAAAATACCTACTTTCTAAAAGTGGTATTTTCAAACACAGAATGTTAAAATCAACTTCACTAAAAGATGTATTTTATCATTCTGAGTTCAGGCATACTAAACTTGAATTTCTACCATGTTCCCTGAGTCAGTTAGGATTATAAGATGCAATAATCTAATTGACCATTTTGGCCTATGGAGAACAGGTAGTCTTGCAATATTGAAAAACGACAATGGATGTAATTAGCTATTAGGACATGCCACACACACAAGGGCTTGTCCTACCTTATACTTACAATGCACACTGCCCTTGGGCCTACCATAGGGGTGTCTGATATGAAAAAAATGGAAAGTTTAGGGACTGGCAAGTGAGTACACTTGCTCAGTCAACATGGCAGTACCAGACTGCCCACAGGCTCTGCAATGGCAGACCTTAGACACACTTTTACAAGTTGCTTCTGTGGGTGGCACAAGTGCTATAAGTCCACCAGCAGAATTTGGTTTACAAGCCCTGGGCACTCTCGGTGCACTGTACTAGGGTCGGACAGGTAAACCAAACCAGTCAATCATGGAATCACTAATTCATACTTTAATTTATAACACGGAGAGCAAATGCACTTTAGCACTTTACAGCAGTGGCAAAGTGCCCAGAGTCATAAAATAGCCAACAACAGGTCAGAAAAAATATAGGAGGAAGGCAAAAAGTTCAAGAATGACCCTGCAAAAAGGGCCAAGTCCAACATCCTGTCTGCAGCTATTGTATTATCTGGGAGAATTTCACATTAAGACATTTTAGACAGTCAAAGTCATAAAAACTGACAATAAGCTCTGCACTGTGGCAGAGCACATATTCGTGAAATACCTGGGGGCCATATCATTAATATGTGCTCTCTCCCACTTTACATTGAACTGTCTAGAGCACATGCATTTAACCTGAAATTTCTTTGAGTTGGAACAGGAGTTTTAGAGAGTATGTCTCAAAAGCAGAGAAACGCATCCACAGCTACCAGTTTGGGACAGGGCAACAGCTCATGCGTTAACTGAGATAAATTCGGAGTTGAATATATGCCCTTTAAATTGTAATGATGTAGCGCTTACTACCCCTAACAAAGCATTGAAGAAAATGCTATCACATTAAAACAAGCACACAGCTGTTTAAGCTGCTGAATTACACACATTCATGATAGGGTCACAGGTCTCAAGAGCACAGTTTGAGTAATTTCTGGTATCTCATCAGTACAGGCTTATTGTAACCTCATGGCTCCATGACATATGCCCCATAACACTAAGGACCTTATTATGACTATGGCCGTCCATAGAACCTCTGTAGTTGCAGTGGCTGTCGGTGGACTCACAGACTGGTAACCCACCTGCCCTATTAAGACTTGGGGTGGTTGTACCTCCACAGGACCGCTGCAACCATTGGGGATCCGTGATCCTGCAGTGGTTGCGCAGTGGTCTGAGGCCACAATATGCTGGTGCATTACCAAACATATTACGATTTTCTTCACTACCACAGTTTTCATGTTTTTGAGCCCACCATGAAACATGTGGTGGTAAGGAAACTAAGGAGGCCCACTGGACCCCCTGCTGCTTCTGGGCCAGTGGGTGCATGTAGGGGAGCAAATGTTGTGCCCCCTATTAGCATCCACCCCCTGTTCCTGCATGGCATGGATTTCAGAGTCCAATGCCATGCAGTAATGTGCTTTGGCACTCCTATTGTGGTGCCTTTCAAAGACTTAGAAATGGGCCTTTGAAAGGCACTGCCATGGCTCCGCCAAAGGCTGCCCACCAGACCACGAGTAGGCGATGCGGCGAGCACAAGAGTAGGGTTTTTATTAATCTTTTATATGTATTTTACCCACATCGTTATCTGTCAAATCCCCCTTGCTCCTGCCCACCCCTTTTACCTGTTCCAGCCATGTAATATCCCCACTTTCCAAAAGTACCATTTTCAAACACGCAGTTAAAAATCATCTTCACTTAAAGATGTGTTTTTAATTTCTTTGTTCAGAGAAACTAAACCTCAAATCTTTAGCTGTTCCCAATCAAAAGTTACACTAGTAAACTTTACAGCTCCAATGATAGCTTATGGGAGAGCCAGTCCTTGCAATAGTGAAGAACGAAATTGTAAGTATTTCACTTTCAGGACTTGTAAAGTATACCAGTTCATCTCCTACTTTGCACATGCACTGCACACTGCCCACGGAGGTACCTTGGGCCTACCTTAGGGGTGCCTTACATCTGGGTAAAGGGAAGGTTTAGGTCTGGCAAGTGGGCGTAGTTGCAAGGTCGACATGGCAGGGTAAACCTGCACTCACAGACACTGCCTGAGATCTGTTTACATGGCTACTCATGTGGGTGTTACAACCAGTGCTGCAGGCCCACTAGTAGCATTTGATTTATAGGCCCTGGGCACAAATAGGGCACTTTACTAGTGACTTACCAGTCAATCAAATATGCTAGTCATGGATAACCAATCATAATCACAATTTATACAGAGAGCATGTGCACTTTGGCACTGATTAGCAGTGGTAAAGCGCACAGAGTCCTAAAGCCAACAAAAATAAGGTCAGAAAAGTAGAAGGCAAAAGACAAAAAAGTTAGGAGACAAACTTGTAACAAGCATTGGCATAGCCAATAGGTCTCGCTTTTGGGACCTTATAAGTATTTAGTTATGTAGCACAATATCCTTGGTGCAACAACATTAACTGTTGCATGGTTAAACACTTATAAGGCCCCAAAGGAGAAACCTATTGGCTATTCTTTAAAGGACAAGCAGGTCTATCGGGCTTCAGCTGCCACTGAGAGGTAGAGGGAGAGAGGAGTGTAGAGAGAGAGTGAGAGAGGTGTGTAGAGAGAGGTGTGTAGAGAGAGGTGTAGAGAGAGAGAGAGAGATGGGGTGTGTAGAGAGAGGTGTGTAGAGAGAGGTATGTAGAGAGAAGTGTGTAGAGAGAGGTGTGTAGAGAGAGGTGTGTAGAGAGGTGTGTAGAGAGAGAGAGAGGTGTAGACAGAGGTGTGTAGAAAGGTGTGTGTAGAGAGAGAGAGGTGTGTAGAGAGAGGTGTGTAGAGAGGTGTGTAGAGAGAGGTGTAGAGAGAGGTGTGCAGTGAGAGATGTGTAGAGGGAGGTGTGTAGAGAGAGTGGTAGAGAGGTGTGTAGAGAGAGGGGTAGAGAGGTGTATAGAGAGAGGTGTGTAGAGAGAGGTGTGTAGAGAGGTGTATAGAGAGGTATGTAGAGAGAGATGTGTAGAGAGAGGTGTGTAGAGAGAGGTGAGTGGAGAGAGGTGTGTAGAAAGAGGTGTATGGAGTGAGGTGTGTAGAGAGGTATGTAGAGAGGTGTGTAGAGAGGTGTATAGAGAGGTATGTAGAGAGAGATGTGTAGAGAGCGGTGTGTAGAGAGAGGTGAGTGGAGAGAGGTGTATAGAAAGAGGTGTATGGAGTGAGGTGTGTAGCGAGGTATGTAGAGAGGTGTGTAGAGAGGTGTGTAGAGAGGTGTGTAGAGAGAGGTGTGTAGAGAGAGGTGTGTAGAGAGGTATGTAGAGAGGTGTGTAGAGAGGTGTATAGAGAGGTATGTAGAGAGAGATGTGTAGAGAGAGGTGTGTAGAGAGAGGTGAGTGGAGAGAGGTGTGTAGAAAGAGGTGTATGGAGTGAGGTGTGTAGCGAGGTATGTAGAGAGGTGTGTAGAGAGGTGTGTAGAGAGGTGTGTAGAGAGAGGTGTGTAGAGAGAGGTGTGTAGAGAGGTGTGTAGAGAGAGGTGTGTGGAGAGAGGTGTGTAGAGAGAGGGGTAAAGAGAGGGCTAGAGAGGTGTGTATAGAGGTATGTAGAGAGTGGTTTGTAAAGAGAGGTGTGTAGAGAGGTGTGTAGAGAGAGGTGTGTGGCGAGAGGTGTTTAGAGAGGTGTGTAGAAAGAGGTGTGTGGAGTGAGGTATGTAGAGAGGTATGTAGAGAGGTGTGTAGAGAGGTGTGTAGAGAGAGGTGTGTAGAGAGGTGTGTAGAGAGGTGTGTAGAGAGAGCTGTGTAGTGAGAGGTGTGTAGAGGGAGGTGTGTAGAGAGGTATGTAGAGAGAGAGAGAGGTGTAGAGAGAGGTGTGTAGTGAGGTGTGTAGAAAGGTATGTGTAGAGAGAGAGAGGTGTGTAGAGAGAGGTGTGTAGAGAGGTGTGCAGAGAGAGGTGTAGAGAGAGGTGTGTAGTGAGATGTGTGTAGAGGGAGGTGTGTAAAGAGAGGGGTAGAGAGGTGTGTAGAGAGAGGTGTAGAAAGGTGTGTAGAGAGAGGTGTGTAGAGAGAGGTGTGTAGAGAGGTGTATAGAGAGGTGTGTAGAGAGGTGTGTAGAGAGAGGTGTGTAGAGAGAGGTGTGTAGAGAGGTGTGTAGAGAGAGATAAGTGGAGAGAGGTGTGTAGAGAGGTGTGTAGAAAGAGGTGGGTGGAGTGAGGTGTGTAGAGAGGTATGTAGAGAGGTGTGTAGAGAGGTGTGTAGAGAGAGGTGTGTAGACAGAGGTGTGTAGAGAGAGGTGTGTAGAGAGGTGAGTAGAAAGGTGTGTAGAGAGAGAGAGAGAGAGGGGTTTGTAGAGAGGTGTGTAGAGAGAGGGGTAGAGTGAGGGGTAGAGAGGTGTGTAGAGCGAGGTTTTTAAAGAGAGGTGTGTAGAGAGGTGTGTATAGAGGTGTGTAGAGAGAGAGGGGGGTGTAGAGATAGACGTGTGTAGAGAGGTGTGTAGAGAGAGGTGTGTAGAGAGAGGTCTGTAGAGAGACGTGTGTAGAGAGAGGTGTGTAGAGAGGTGTACAGAGAAGTGTGTAGAGAGAGGGGTAGAGAGGTGTGTAGAGAGAGGTGTGTAGAGAGAGGTGTGTAGAGAGGTGTGTAGAGAGAGGTTAGTGGAGAGAGTTGTGTAGAGAGGTGTGTAGAAAGAGGTGTGTGGAGTGAGGTGTGTAGAGAGGTATGTTGAGAGGTGTGTAGAGAGGTGTGTAGAGAGAGGTGTGTAGAGAGGTGTGTAGAGAGTTGTGTAGAGAGGTGTGTAGAGAGAGCTGTGTAGTGAGAGGTGTGTAGAGGGAGGTGTGTAGAGAGAGGGGTAGAGAGGTGTGTAGAGAGAGGGGTAGAGAGGTGTGTAGAGAGAGGTGTGTAGAGAGAGGTGTGTGTAGAGAGAGAGAGAGAGAAAAGGTCTGTGGAGAGAGAGAGGTGTGTAGAGAGAGGTGTGTAGAGAGACATGTGTAGAGAGAGGTGGGTGGAGAGGTGTATAGAGAGGTGTGTAGAGAGAAGGGTAGAGAGGTGTGTAGAGAACGGTGTGTAGAGAGAGGTGTGTAGAGAGAGGTGTGTAGAGAAAGGTGTGTAGAGAGAGGTGTGTAGAGAGGTGTGTAGAGATGTGTGTAGAGAGGTGTGTAGAGAGAGGTGTGTAGAGAGGTGTGTAGAGAGGTGTGTAGAGAGACCTGTGTAGTGAGAGGCGTGTAGAGGGAGGTGTGTAGAGAGAGGGGTAGAGAGGTGTGTAGAAAGAGGGTTAGAGAGGTGTGTAGAGAGAGGTGTGTAGAGAGAGGGGTCTGTAGAGAGAGAGGTGTGTAGAGAGAGGTGTGTAGAGAGGTGTATATATAGAGAGAGAGAGGTGTGTAGAGAGAGGTGTGTAGAGAGATGTGTGTAGAGAGAGGTGTGTAGAGAGGTGTGTAGAGAGGTGTGTAGAGAGAGAGAGAGGTGTAGAGAGAGGTGTGTAAAGAGAGAGAGAGAGAGGTGTAGAGAGAGGTGTGGAGAGAGAGGTGTAGAGAGAGGTGTGTGGAGAGGTGTGTAGAGAGAGATAGAGAGAGTTCTATAGAGAGAGAGAGAGAGAGAGAGAGAGAGAGAGAGAGAGGGCATTTAGAGTAGAGAGAGGTGTGTAGAGAGAGGTGTGTAGAGAGGTGTATAGAGAGGTGTGTAGAGAGAGGTGTAGAGAGGTGTGTAGAAAGAGGTGTGTGTAGTGAGGTGTGTAGAGAGGTAGGTAGAGAGGTATGTGGAGAGGTGTGTAGAGAGAGATGTGTGGAGAGGTGTGTTGAGAGATGTGTAAAGAGAGCTGTGTAGTGAGAGATGTGTAGAGGAGGTGTGTAGAGAGAGGGGTAGAGAGGTGTGTAGACAGAGGGGTAGAGAGGTGTGTAGAGAGAGGTGCGTAGAGAGGTGTTTAGAGAGAGAGAGAGAGGTCTGTAGAGAGAGAGAGGTGTGTAGAGAGAGGTGTGTAGAGAAAGGTGTGTAGAGAGAGGTGTGTAGAGAGACATGTGTAGATAGAGGTGTGTAGAGAGGTGTATAGAGAGAGAGAGAGATGTATGTAGAGAGAGGTGTGTAGAGAGAGGTGTGTACAGAGAGGTGTGTACAGAGAGAGAAGTGTGTAGAGAGAGGTGTGTCGAGAGAGGTGTGTAGAGAGGTGTGTAGAGAGAGGTGTAGAGAGAGGTGTGTGGAGAGAGGTGTGGAGAGAGGTGTGTAGAGAGAGAGGGAGGTCTGTAGAGAGAGAGAGAGAGGCATTTAGAGCAGAGAGAGGTGTGTACAGAGTGGTGTGTAGAGAGGTGTATAGAGAGGTGTGTAGGGAGAGGTGTGTAGAAAGAGGTGTGTAGATAGGTGTGTAGAGAGGTGTGTAGAGAGAGGTGAGTGGAGAGAGTTGTGTAGAGAGGTGTGTAGAAAGAGGTGTGTGGACTGAGGTGTGTAGAGAGGTATGTAGAGAGGTGTGTAGAGAGGTGTGTAGAGAGAGGTGTGTAGAGAGGTGTGTAGAGAGGTGTGTAGAGAGGTGTGTAGAGAGAGCTGTGTAGTGAGAGGTGTGTAGAGGGAGGTGTGTAGAGAGAGGGGTAGCGAGGTGTGTAGAGAGAGGGGTAGAGAGGTGTGTAGAGAGAGGTGTGTAGAGGGGTGTGTAGAGAGAGAGAGAGAGAGAGAGAGAGAGAAAGGTCTGTAGAGAGAGAGAGGTGTGTAGAGAGAAGTGTGTAGAGAGAGGTGTAGAGAGAGGTGTGTAGAGAGGTGAGTATAGAGAGGTGTGTACAAAGGTGTGGAGAGAAAGGTGTATAGAGAGAGGTGAGTAGAGGGAGGTGAGTAGAGAGAGGTGTGTAGAGAGGTGTGTGGCGAGGTGTGTAGAGAGAGGGGTAGAGAAGTGTGTAGAGAGAGGTGTAGAGAGAGGTGTGTAGAGAGAGGTCTGTAGAGAGGCGTGTGTAGAGAGAGGTGTGTAGAGAGGTGTATAGAGAGATGTATAGAGAGAGGGGAAGAGAGATGTTTAGAGAGAGGTCTGTAGAGAGAGGTGTGTAGATAGGTGTGTAGAAAGAGGTGTGTGGAGTGAGGTGTGTATAGAGGTACGTAGAGAGGTGTGTAGAGAGGTGTGTAGAGAGAGCTGTGTAATGAGAGGTGTGTAGAGGGATGTGTGTAGAGAGAGAGGTAGAGAGGTGTGTAGAGAGAGGGGTAGAGAGATGTGTAGAGAGAGGTGTGTAGAGAGGTGTGTAGAGAGAGAGAGAGAGGTCTGTAGAGAGTGAGAGGAGTGTAGAGAGGTGTGTAGAGAGAGGTGTGTAGAGAGACATGTGTAGAGAGAGGTGTGTAGAGAGGTGTATAGAGAGGTATGTAGAGATAGGGGTAGAGAGGTTTGTAGAGAAGGGTGTGTAGAGAGAGGTGTGTCGAGAGATGTGTGTAAAGAGGTGTGTAGAGAGAGGTGAGTGGAGAGAGGTGTGTAGAGACATGTGTAGAGAGAGGTGTGTAGAGAGGTGTATAGAGAGGTGTGTAGAGAGAGGGGTAGAAAGGTGTGTAGAGAAAGGTTTGTTGAGAGAGGTAAGTGGAGAGAGGTGTGTAGAGAGAGGTGAGTAGAGAGAGGTGTGTAAAGAGGTGTGTAGAGAGAGGTGTGTGTAGAGAGGTGTGTAGAGAGGTGTGTAGAGAGTTGTGTAGAGAGAGGTGTGTAGAGAGGTGTGTAGAGTGGTGTTTAGAGAGAGCTGTGTAGTGAGAGGTGTGTAGAGGGAGGTGTGTAGAGAGAGGGGTGAGAGGTGTGTAGAGAGAGGGGTAGAGAGGTGTGTAGAGAGAGGTATGTAGAGAGAGGTGTGTAGAGAGAGGTGTGTAGAGAGGTGTGTAGAGAGGTATAAAATATGATAACTCAGCTTCAGATGAAAGTCTTAACCAGCACATACAACAGCCACACAGACTAGTAAGGAGCTGCGATCTATGACACGTGGAGGAGGCAAGAGTAAAAATGCAACTTTTCTGCGGCCTTCTGGGCCTGTGCGCTGCTATTTTCAGAGGTCACTGGTGAACTTCGTGGAGTAAGACGATCCATTTCATAGCACCAGTCCTAGATAACACCAATATTATCGCATGCAGGTTCTTCTCGGGGCGGTAAATGCAAGGTAATATTTACATTGGGTGTTCCTTTAAACAAAGACAGCTGTACCCGCCCTCACATGTGGTTACATATTAGAAAATGCCATACCAGTGCCTTAAGTGAAGGTGCCCTTTGGAGTCTCCTCTGTACACTCCCACTGGAGGCTGACATGGGCTAGGAACTCTTCAGAGAGAGGCAACTTCACATGCGGCTGCAAAGACACCACACGCTGGGAAGCTCACACCCTGGGGAGTGGAGGGGGGAGGCTATAAACAAAAGGCATTCCACGTCCGGCGTGATAATCACATCACCACCAAGTTGTGCCCTGGGCACAGTCCAGCCAAACTTTTAAAGCCAGAATGAGCTTAACCTATCCCAGAGACACCCAGCTTCCAAGGCCGAAGAAAGGACGATCTTTAGAGCTCCCTTTTTTAGTTACCACTAATACCATTAATGTCCATAAAGAGCCTCTTGCTCAATCGGGGTGGGGCTGCTTGGTGTTGTCCCACAATGAGTTCGAAATACCAATCTACATACCTACATCAAGACTATTATACAGACTGCTGAAACATTGTGAAATGAATCTACACTTACATTTGACATAAGTTTTTATTATGTGCACGAAAAATAGCACTATTTAAAGGAATCGATATTGTGACATCCCGCTTCAAAGCTAAAAAACGCCTGTGCCCATTCTGGGACACTTAAGCATTACTGGGGTAAATGTAAACACTAACATTTATGGAAAAGAGAAGAACAACGAAAGACTGTCGTCTGTGTCTAATATAAGCTAGTCAGGCAAAAAAGAAGGCTGTGCTACAGCTTATGAGACTTTGCAGACATGAGACACTCTAAGGCTGTGTCCTTGGGACTAAAACAAGAAGCGCGGCTGCAAGAAGCGCTCTATGGCGGGGTAGGAGCTGTTAACTAAGGGGGGGAGCAGGAGGTGAGCCTGCAAGTGGTGCCTGAACTAAAGGAAAATTTGCAAACAAAACAGGTGAAGTACCGAATGTGGATCAATGTCACACATTCACCCCAGTCCAAAGATCTGGGCCCAAATCCATCGTTTTTTTGCACTCCACACCACCCTAGGTTAGACAATGGCGATATGCAAATCAGCTCTGACCCTGTGCCCCATGGGAACAGTCCAGTCCGAACTACAAAAGCCATGTCCTTCACAGAACGGAACCAAGCATCCGAGGACCGGACCGGTTTCGAGGTAACACCTCTCATCAGCCCGGCTAGCTTGACTCCAGTGGTGTGGAGTGCCTGGGACCCAAATCTGGGCATCCCCAGCGCACTTATGGCGAATTTGCAAACAAAACAGGTGATGGACCGAATGTGGATCAATGTCACACATTCACCCCAGTCCAAAGATCTGGGCCCAAATCCATCGTTTTTTTGCACTCCACACCACCCTGGGTTAGACAATGGCGATATGCAAATCAGCTCTGACCCTGTGCCCCATGGGAACAGTCCATTCCGAACTACAAAATCCATGTCCTTCCCAGAACGGAACCAAGCATCCGAGGACCGGACCGGTTTCGAGGTAACATCTCTCATCAGCCCGGCTAGCTTGACTCCAGTGGTGTGGAGTGCCTGGGACCCACGTCTGAGCATCCCCAGCGCACTTATGGCGAATTTGCAAACAAAACAGGTGATGGACCGAATGTGGATCAATGTCACACATTCACCCCAGTCCAAAGATCTGGGCCCAAATCCATCGTTTTTTTGCACTCCACACCACCCTGGGTTAGACAATGGCGATATGCAAATCAGCTCTGACCCTGTGCCCCATGGGAACAGTCCAGTCCAAACTACAAAAGCCATGTCCTTCCCAGAATGGAACCAAGCATCCGAGGACCAGACCGGTTTCGAGTTAACACCTCTCATCAGCCCGGCTAGCTTGACTCCAGTGGTGTGGAGTGCCTGGGACCCACGTCTGAGCATCCCCAGCGCACTTATGGCGAATTTGCAAACAAAACAGGTGATGGACCGAATGTGGATCAATGTCACACATTCACCCCAGTCCAAAGATCTGGGCCCAAATCCATCGTTTTTTTGCACTCCACACCACCCTGGGTTAGACAATGGCGATATGCAAATCAGCTCTGACCCTGTGCCCCATGGGAACATTCCAGTCCGAACTACAAAAGCCATGTCCTTCCCAGAACGGAACCAAGCATCCGAGGACCAGACCGGTTTCGAGGTAACACCTCTCATCAGCCCGGCTAGCTTGACTCCAGTGGTGTGGAGTGCCTGGGACCAACGTCTGAGCATCCCCAGCGCACTTATGGCGAATTTGCAAACAAAACAGGTGATGGACCGAATGTGGATCAATGTCACACATTCACCCCAGTCCAAAGATCTGGGCCCAAATCCATCGTTTTTTTGCACTCCACACCACCCTGGGTTAGACAATGGCGATATGCAAATCAGCTCTGACCCTGTGCCCCAGGGGAACAGTCCAGTCCGAACTACAAAAGCCATGACCTTCCCAGAACGGAACCAAGCATCCGAGGACCGGACCGGTTTCGAGGTAACACCTCTCATCAGCCCGGCTAGCTTGACTCCAGTGGTGTGGAGTGCCTGGGACCCACGTCTGAGCATCCCCAGCGCACTTATGGCGAATTTGCAAACAAAACAGGTGATGGACCGAATGTGGATCAATGTCACACATTCACCCCAGTCCAAAGATCTGGGCCCAAATCCATCATTTTTTTGCACTCCACACCACCCTGGGTTAGACAATGGCGATATGCAAATCAGCTCTGACCCTGTGCCCCATGGGAACAGTCTAGTCCGAACTACAAACGCCATGTCCTTCCCAGAACGGAACCAAGCATCCGAGGACCGGACCGGTTTCGAGGTAACACCTCTCATCAGCCCGGCTAGCTTGACTCCAGTGGTGTGGAGTGCCTGGGACCCACGTCTGAGCATCCCCAGCGCACTTATGGCGAATTTGCAAACAAAACAGGTGATGGACCGAATGTGGATCAATGTCACACATTCACCCCAGTCCAAAGATCTAGGCCCAAATCCATCGTTTTTTTGCACTCCACACCACCCTGGGTTAGAGAATGGCGATATGCAAATCAGCTCTGACCCTGTGCCCCATGGGAACAGTCCAGTCCGAACTACAAAAGCCATGTCCTTCCCAGAACGGAACCAAGCATCCGAGGACCGGACCGGTTTCGAGGTAACACCTGTCATCAGCCCGGCTAGCTTGACTCCAGTGGTGTGGAGTGCCTGGGACCCACGTCTGAGCATCCCCAGCGCACTTATGGCGAATTTGCAAACAAAACAGGTGATGGACCGAATGTGGATCAATGTCACACATTCACCCCAGTCCAAAGATCTGGGCCGAAATCCATCGTTTTTTTGCACTACACACCACCCTGGGTTAGACAATGGCGATATGCAAATCAGCTCTCTGACCCTGTGCCCCATGGGAACAGTCCAGTCCGAACTACAAAAGCCATGTCCTTCCCAGAACGGAACCAAGCATCCGAGGACCGGCCCGGTTTCGATGTAACACCTCTCATCAGCCCGGCTAGCTTGACTCCAGTGGTGTGGAGTGCCTGGGACCCACGTCTGAGCATCCCCAGCGCACTTATGGCGAATTTGCAAACAAAACAGGTGATGGACCGAATGTGGGTCAATGTCACACATTCACCCCAGTCCAAAGATCTGGGCCCAAATCCATCGTTTTTTTGCACTCCACACCACCCTGGGTTAGACAATGGCGATATGCAAATCAGCTCTGACCCTGTGCCCCATGGGAACAGTCCAGTCCGAACTACAAAAGCCATGTCCTTCCCAGAACGGAACCAAGCATCCGAGGACCGGACCGGTTTCGATGTAACACCTCTCATCAGCCCGGCTAGCTTGACTCCAGTGGTGTGGAGTGCCTCGGATTCTTGATTCCGGTCTGGGAAAGATATGGCTGTTGTAGTTCGGACTGGACTGTTCCCATGGGGCACAGGGTCAGAGCTGATTTGCATAAAGCCATTATCTGACCCAGGGTGGTGTGGAGTGCAAAAAACGATGGATTTAGGCCCAGATCCTTGTACTGGGGTGAATGTAAGACATTGATCTACATTCTGTCCATCAAATTGTTTTTTGTAATTTTCTCCCTGAGTGTACTGGGGTAGCTCAGACCTGGGTCCCAGAGCCTCCACACCACTGGAGTCAAGCTAGCCGGGCTGATGAGAGGTGTTACCTCGAAACCGGTCCGGTCCTCGGATGCTTGATTCCGGTCTGGGAAAGATATGGCTGTTGTAGTTCGGACTGGACTGTTCCCATGGGGCACAGGGTCAGAGCTGATTTGCATAAAGCCATTATCTGACCCAGGGTGGTGTGGAGTGCAAAAAACGATTGGTTTAGGCCCAGATCCTTGTACTGGGGTGAATGTAAGACATTGATCTACATTCTGTCCATCAAATTGTTTTTTGTAATTTTCTCCCTGAGTGTACTGGGGTAGCTCAGACGTGGGTCCCAGAGCCTCCACACCACTGGAGTCAAGCTAGCCGGGCTGATGAGAGGTGTTACCTTGAAACCGGTCCGGTCCTCGGATGCTTGATTCCGGTCTGGGAAAGATATGGCTGTTGTAGTTCGGACTGGACTGTTCCCATGGGGCACAGGGTCAGAGCTGATTTGCATAAAGCCAATATCTGACCCAGGGTGGTGTGGAGTGCAAAAAACGATGGATTTAGGCCCAGATCCTTGTACTGGGGTGAATGTAAGACATTGATCTACATTCTGTCCATCAAATTGTTTTTTGTAATTTTCTCCCTGAACTAAAGGAAAGCCATAAAGATAGCCGGATGGCGCCTGATCGGGCCAGCAAAAGCGTGTGGCAGCACTTTTAAAGGCCACTTACAAAATGTCTCGCAGCGCATGCATGCGCTGGCCCAGCGACACCTAAAAAGGGCCAGGTCCAACACTGTAGATTTGCAATGAGTTCTCAAAAATAAGTTCATGTGTGTACATTTTCAAACAAATAGTCTCAAAGGTTACACTCAGTTAACCAAATAAATATGTGTTTATATATAGCAACTATTGCAGGGCTTTAATAAAAATGATACTAGAGCTAAAAATGATACTAGAGCAAAGTAAAGTATTTACTTCTGTGACGTTTTCACACCTTCCTGAGGACTCTCCCCCTAATGCCTATAGCACTCACGATTTTTTTTAAATCTATTGCATGAAGATGCTTGAAGATTAGATTTTTATTTTCGGTACCTCATAAGTTTATACGCGCCCTTATGAAGGGCCCAGCCTCAAATGCATACTTATGTTTTGAAACAGTGAAGTAGTGTGGCTCACTGGTTAGAGGCGGCAGACCCGAGAGCAGAGGACGGCCCGGGACCAGGGTTCGATTCCCGACGCGGCAGGTTTCTGGACCAGGGTCAGCGGACTCGATAATTCTCTCGCCTCGGTGCCCACTCTGATCAGCGATCACACTCGGCAACTCTGGGCATTAGCTTGCCTCATCTTCACTAACGGCCCCACCAGACCGCCGGGGATGCCTGGTCTCACCCTGGAGATACCCACTAAGGGACCAACTCTCAGGGAAGCCAGGAAGGGTTTCGCAGCGGTCAAAGCGCGGAGATACTCCTCCGGGAGTCGATCCTAGCGCTATATAAACCTGCAATTAATTAATTAATTAATTAACAGTGGATGTTTGAAATCTTGAAACTAAAAAACCACACTAATACAACATTGGATACATTTGGAATGTGTAGTAAGTGACCAAGCACACACCACTGTAAGTAACTCTTTATTCAAGTATAGAAAACAGGACGACAACCATAACCTGCCAGTCAGGTACTGACAGGGAGTGCGTCTTGGAATGTTGATAGCACATGGGTCAGCCCAAATGGGGCAGGAAACATAGGGGGGAACGGAATGTACCAACTTACATTTTAGGTAATTACAACAGAATGCTTTGTACTTATTGCCATGCACATGGACTTAGGGGCACATGCATCAACCTATTTAGGAAGTGCAAACGGTGCAAATCGGTAAATTCAGCCATTTGCGCTTCCTAAATACGTTTTTGGGATGCATGAAACAATTTTTCAAAATTCGCTTTTTTTTTGCATTTCCTAAAAATGCAAATGCATTTAAGGAATCGCATTTGTGCGATTCCTTAAATGCAATGCATCAATTTTTTAAAAAATGCGAATTTTGAAATAGGAAGTGCAAATTAACACGAGGTTGACCCTCGTGTTAATTTGCAAAATTCTTTAAAAAAGCACAAAAATGCATTTTGGAAAGTGTCATGTTACAGACACACATGTCCTTAGGACATGTGTGTGTGAAACATGCACTTTAAAATAAATTTCAGGGGTGCAGGGGGGGTCCTTTGGACCCCCCTCTGCACCCTTGCAATGCATCAACAAATTGTGAATTCCAAAAAAAAGGAATGCAAAACGGCATTGATTCCTATGGACCTCCAGGCCCATAGGAATCAATGTAATGCCATTCCTTAATTGCAATTTGCAATTAAGGAATCGCAAATTCCGAAAATGAAGAAATCCTAAAAAATTTCAGGATTTCTTGATGCATAGGATTTTGCAATTCCTAAATTGGGATTCCTTAATTTTCGCAATTTAGGAAATGCAAATTCCTACAATGATGCATGTGCCCCTAAAACTTAAGGATTAGCGAATTTGCATACATGTTCAAAGAAATAGTCTCAAAAGCTGCACTCAGTTAACCAAATAAATATGTATTTATGAATAGCAACTATTGCAGGGGCTTAGCATCACTCCTTTTAAAAAACGATAATAGTCAAAGTTAAGTATTTACTTCAGGAATGTTGTCACACCTTCCCTTGGACTCTCCCCTAATGCCCATAGCTTTCGTGCTTGCTTTTTTTATCTATTTCATAAAGAATCAGATTTTTGGACCCGAGTTGCGTGTGCACACCAAAGCTTAGACATACGTTGAAAAGAAAAGCAAATGTGCGTCCAGGGTAGTCCTGCCCATCAGGAAAGATATGTTACTACACTATACTTTTGTAGTTTAAACCAACAAGGTCATTTGTTTTCCATGCAGCACGTTCCCAGCAGAATTTTCTGAGCACATCTTGTGCCTTTGTTCGGATTTTCGTGCTTTTGTCTGGAGAAGATTTCAAGAAGGAAAGGTCTTTTGGAGCACCACATCATAGCACTTGGTGAATGCCTGAAATGCCTCACGTTCTTGTTCACAAAAACCTGGTTGGACAGCACTCCAAGAACAACAGGCAGCAATGGTGCAAGCAGCAATGCGGAGAAAGGTAGGGGCGGGCATGCAGTGACGTGGGAGGTGATAGATGGGATGGGCAAGCCCTGATGGGGTAGGAAAGAAGCAATAATAAATCCCCCAAAAAGTCATATTTATGCACAGTGAAACAAAACTAGGTTTTATCTCTTCCTAAATTACCTTCTTCTGGTTGACAATGATATATCACATTAAAAAGTAAAGGCAATATATTAAAGTAAAAAAAACAAGCAGTGACGGGAGAGGAAATTGGCAAGCAGCAATGTGGGAGGAGACAGGGGAGACAGGCAAGCACCAATGGGGTGGAAGGAAGCAACAATGAAGGCGAAGCAAAAAAAAGTACCTCGATCCGACCAGGATAAGTGTAAGGAAACTAAATTAGTCAGAACTTGGTCCATGCTCCAACCAAGAGACACACACGCAAACAGGAAGTTAAGCATGCACAAACTGATCAACATAAAACAAAAAAATAAGAGGGACACTAACGCAAACCAATGATAAGCAATGTGCGGCTGAAAGCCCATTACTGTATCTCTTGCAAGCAAGCGTTCTAGCGGTGCATGTGCTGTAGCAGGTGAGACCTAAAAAAGGAGATTGGGATCAGTCCACATTGGGCTCTATATTAATCCTCTTAGTTACTGAACTAAAAAACACAGCAGGAGGTCGAACAAACAAAACTTTTTTTCAACAGACATGTTGGGGGAACCCTGGCACTTCACAGCATTTCCTGCCATTATCACTCCAGCCTGTTTCAAAAGTTAGAACAACCACTAAAAGGGGGGCAGAAAAACGGTGGAAATGCCAGGCATATCACACTTACGTTTCTGTTACTTATGGAGCCAAGGATCTTATTCACAAAGCACGACTTTCCTGAGGAACCTAACTCTTGTGACTTAGCATTTCACACCGGAAGGTCTGTTTTTACAGTTGTGCCAAAGCAGGACACTACACGGGTACATGAGCCATGGAGTCTATCAGCAGTAGAACTTATTTATTTATTTTTGTTTGTAGTAGGAGGCAAGCGGACCTGCCCTTTCCTGGGCCTTCTATTCAGCAGGACTGGAAATAATGTATTTGCGAAAAAAGAACTCTGATCTGATCCTTAGATTGGTAACGGGCAAATGCAGTAATTGAGGTAGAGTATGCATTTTTTGTTGCATGATTTCTTTTACCAAGAACAGGACTGGCATTGAGCGGAAAGAGCTAAATATAAATCTGCTTTTTTTCTCAAATGGGGAAAAGCAGGTCACAAGGCAGGAGTGCATGCTGGTACAGGGCGTCCACCCACTATTTACACAGGGTGGACGCTGTCAACCCTACCAAGAAGTTGGGCCCCACAGAAATATACGGAACTCATCCAGGTGTAACTTCCAGACACTGGGCCACGTTTAGCAGCGCCTGCATGTAGCCTAATTTCTATTCCCAGCAGTAACGTCCAGCTAGCTTGGGAGGCTTTTTTATTTTGACCTCCAGCTGAGCCAAAGATATAGGCTGAAGATGAGGAACCATCAGCCCTCCTTTTGATCAAATAGCCTGACTGGGCGCGATCTGGAACCTCACACTTAAATGCATATGCAACGGAAGGGAAACAAAAACAACACAGCTTGTTATTTGTTACAGAGTTTATTTTACAGAGTTTTATACAGCGCAAACTTGACCCGAATCGTTATCACTTCACAGACACTTAAGAGAGGCATTATTTTTACTTTGTTCAGTACCTATATGTAATTGCCTGCACTGTAAGAATGGCAGATGTATTTGTCTGACCCAGTATTTACACAAATAACAATTTAAATAGCACTATTTTATTTCTTTTACAGTGCTACTAATCCCAATGCAGGGTGTGGGAGTGATTCACGTAACATACAGGATATACATTGACAATACATCTTGTAAGTGTTTAAATCAATTTACAAGATGTGTTACATAAGATAGTGAGGGTTACAAGTTCTAGGTGTCACATGTCCATATCTCACAGTGCTATATTAGAAACATTTGAATGTTTGAGCTTCAAATAATAAAAGGATGTCTGTGTTGAAAGCAGTAAACCACTTACTTATCTACATTAAAAAAAATGTAATGTGTATTTTCCATAATGTGCTGTGCAAGAGACAAATTAACTTTCTATACTACTTTGATTCAAATCTAGGATTAAACAAAACACAGATCTCTCCAGCAAAAGTGTTAATCTCCAGAGTTATTTTATTATTACTTCTCCATTAGATTTACTGGGCACACAAAGATCTCTTCCACCAATTTCTTTGTGGTAGGGTTTTAAAAAACATCAATGTGTTAGTTGAGGCCCTGATTTTGTGTTGAGGTTGCGCCACTTTTGTGGCACAACCTTGATGCAAATTCTAATTTGCTAAATCTCATAATGAGCTTAAATGTAGACATATGTGGGTGGTGTTAATATCTGATGTCACTTCCAGTGATGTTTCTTCCAGTGATGCCACGTGCGATATCACACATTTTGATGTCATGCACTGTGATGGCATGCACCATGATGTCATTTGCATACTGCCTAACTTGGTTAGTCCACCTGCTTCTTTTCTTAGGACTTGTGCCGTGGGGAACAGTCACCTTTTTCCTCTGGCCCCTGGGGCATGGTATTTTACCTTTAATACCGTTTTGGGGGCATTTCAGCTCTGCTTCCTTCCAACTTTATCCAGCCGCAGCTCGTGCAGGAAAGAGTGGTGGGCCGGGTTGGGGGGATTTAATAGACGACCACAAGGGAAAATTAAATAAATAATGAATTTTGCCTAGTTGTCGTCAGTCGAAATTCCCCCGCTGCCCGTACCTGGCCTCACCGCTCCACCGCTCTTACCTGCCCGGGCCGTGGCTAAATTTATCCAAAGTACAGCTCTGAAAGTGTACTGCATTGTATTTCTTCTAGTTATACAGTGCTTAATGCCCCTGAAAAGGCGCTGACATAGGATTTGTGTCAATCTTGATTTAATGTTGTTTAAAAGGTGTCTGTGGGTGCAGTGATTGGAAGTAAAGAAGCTTGATGAAAAAGTGACTTAAATCCACGATGTATGAATTACTGCCATGAGCTGAGAGTTTGGCCTAATTTACGAAGAATTAATGTGTTGTTGCTTGCTAATTTCAGTTATCGTTTGTTGATTGACTTAATGAGTTTGTAAGCATTCTGGATTCAATTGATTTAAGCCATGTCCTGATTTACATAGGTCACGCCCTTTGTAAAGGATTCTTGGTCATGCTTCTTTGGACACACCCCTCTTAGAGATCTCCACTTTTTTTTAGTCCACTTCAAGCCCTGATTAACAGCAACACGAACATACTGACTTCACCAAACGCCATCATGCTTGTCCTTGTCAATGACATGTAGCTGTTAATGCGCCTCCCTTGGTCCCACATAGACCCATCATTAGCAGCGAATGGGACAAACATGCCACCACTATTAGGCCAACATTAAAAACAAATAAGATGCATAAAGGGGTGAAAAGCTGACCCCTACTAAAATATACAATTATCGGCAACTGGGGACGAGACAGGGAGACAAAATTAACGCCAGGGGTCAAAGTTCACTTTCCTTGCTCAGCGATGGACTTCCTGTTAATCAGACAGATTGCCCCGTGGTCTGGGACGTTAAACCGACTTGCAGCATCAGCACAAGCAGAATGTTATTGTGGAGTTCGCACGCGCCTCTCTAAAGCATGGGTAGAAATTTATGGCTTCTAAATTACAGAAGTAGCTCTAATTAGCCCCACTACGGCTTTACATAAGAAGGAACATTGCCGAGTCGTATTTGCTTCCGTATCACGATCTTTTTTTTCTCTGAGACTCTGGTAATGAATGTTCTTGAACAATTGCCGCTCAGAGTCTCTGTAGCTAATCGCACTCCTGAGCGAAAAGGGCTCTTCATTTGCAGTCTTGCAGATATCAGTCGGAGGCCGCTGGTAAGCTTGAAAATTCGCCACTAATCTTTACAGCGCAGTGAAGTGGAAGAGGAGACGCCTGCTGTGGAATCAATTGCTCATGTTGTTAGTCACGTGGTGGCCCTAAAGAAGCAATACACTCACTCACTTATCAGGCAAACAGTGTGTAGCCGTTTACGTCTAAAATTGTGTACCAATCCCCTTTGTTTCCAAAGCCCATGGATCCAGCGAGGTGCAATAATGTTTATTTATTTGTGTAGCGAGCAATGTAGAAAACTCAATTATTTCTAGACACTGGGGTTGGAGGTTTTGGTTAAAGTGGCTTGCCAAGGCTTTGGGTGTGGAGAAATGATCAGCATTTACAGTTTCATCAAATCACGTGGGTGCTGCTGTGTACATGGCTGAAAAGCAGTGCGTAACAAACTTTTAGGAGGCTCCGCTGAAAAGTTCATGGAGGTCCCTCTCCTGGACTCAGTCCGGAGCCCTCAAGCTAGGGGTGCTCGTGCACAATTCCGGAGGGAGGCCCTCTGCTGACCAGAGAAATATGCATGGACCATGGTGCTTCGTTACAGCGGAATCAGTAAACAACAAATAAAGCAGTATCAGGCATGAAAAGAGGAGGATTAGTTACAGATGAAATAAAGCAACTATAGTCACAAACATGCCATATGAAGTAAAGGCGTAGCAACTACATATGCCGCAGAGGAACAGTGGTCACATAAGCTTCAGCGGATACTGTTGAGCATAAGCTACTGACCAGTGGAGATGGGCGTGTCCCCGTTAATGAGGAGGATGTGCTAGTGCTGAAATAGGTGGATTTAGATCGACCTTACAGACAGCGCATTCTTCGCCTGTTGCGAGGCATATTGTAACTTACCAGGAGAATAGAGAGACTTGGACCCCACCCATTGCTTACCATTGATTGGCTTTCCTGTCAATTGAATGTGCCTGCTTGTGGTGATCCCTCCCATGGAGCATTGTCTGTTGTTGGAAATGGCCCTTTTGCAGGGTCACTCTCAAACCTTTTACCCTTCTCAAATTTCACTATCTTAGGTGATTTTAGCTTTCACCTAGAAGTTCTTCAAGATACGGAAACAGCAAATCTTCTCCAAACCATGTCTAGCTTTGGCCTCCCCAAATGGTGGGCGGCCCTACTCATCAAGCAGGGCACATACTAGACAGAATCTTCACGAATAATGCAGCCTTAAATATTAACAACAATCTCCCACTAGCATGGTTGGACCACAATGGATTCTTTTCAAGCTGACATACAGTGCCTCAGCCAATAGGCGCCAAACCAAACAAGGTTTGTATATTTCTTGCGCATGGCACACTATGCACCCAGATAGGCCAGCGGAAGAACTTAATAATTCACTTTCTGATCTTTCCACTAATATTGACACAGCTGCCACTCAATGTACATCATGGGTTGATAAAGCAACCCAGCTAAGCAAAGTCAAATGAAAGGTTCTATCAGCTTCTTGGTTCACAGAGGAAATAAGGGCACAGCAATAAAACTGCTATCAGCAGGAGAAAACCTGGAGACGAAACTCTAACAAGATTGAGAAAAACAAATATCAGGTCCGTCTAGCAATGTATAAATCCCTTACTCTTAAAGAAAAAGTGTCCTATTTCACGAGAAAGATAGAGGAAGCAAAAAAATCCGCAAAAGATCTCTTTCAAACAGTGACTAATTTAACTACAGATGCACTCGCTACATCTAGCTTACGCGGTCAATTCTTTTGCAAAAGCCTAGTGGATTTCTTTATGGAAAAGGTAGAAGGAGTTTATAATCTAGTCTCCTCCCCGGCCTCCACTCCTGATAATATTACGACCTCTGCCTTGACATGTAGGAATGGACCAAGTCTCTGTAAATTTATGCCACCCACCTTGGAACAGGTAACAACCTCACTGAGAGTAACCTCATCTGGCTCTCCACATAACCCATTCCCTCCAAAGATAGCAGGTTTAGTGGTGAAGACCATTGCTCTCCCACTTACGGCTATCATCCAAACCATGACTTCGGCCGGTAATCTCCATCTATCTGGAAGAGAGCCTAATTATCCAACTTCTAAAAAAAGCACCTCTGGACCCTCAAAATCCCAGCAGCTATTGCACTTTATCCCGTCCCCCTCTTCCTTCCAAGATCAACGAGAAGATCATAAATACAAATCTGAAAGACCATATTCAATCTAACAACCACCTGAATGCCACCCAGTTCGGTTTTCGCAGTGGACATAGCACAGACACAGCCTTGATCAAAGCAACCAAAGAAATCAGACAGCTGCTTAATCAGAACCAAGGAGCAGCACTTATACTTCTTGATCTCTCTGTTGCTTTTGATACCGTAGCTCAGTGGTTTCCAAACTTTTGACTCCTGAGGACCCCCACTGAATCACTACTGGAAGCCGGGGACCCCCAAGCAATTTGTACAATTCAAATTTCTTTTTAAAAACACCTTTTGAAGCAGAGGCAATTTCTAGAGGGAGACAGCCTGAATTGGGTCTATTGGCATGGACATGTATGCATACAGCAGTGTATTATTTAATGGTACAAGTCTCCTACTCTCAGCCATAGGAGCACCTCTATATTGTCAATCCATAGCCTTGGAGTGGTGACCCTTCCTTACAGCAACAGGTTGAATGATTGTGAATTATTAGCCTTTTTACCTATTCACAGTTTAAGAAGGTCTAAAATAATATACAATTATGAAGCATTTTATAATAAAGACATGCCCCAAGGAGCAACAAATATTGTGAACATTCTAACAAGATAGTGCACAAAGCGTTGAGTCCAGTGTACAGAGCAAATTCAAGGTCTATATTAGGAGTTCATCATGGAAGTGCAAGAGATGGCAGGAAGGTATCTGCACAGGAGGCATATTTTTTCAGCGAGATCATGGAACAAAGCTATGCCAATTACCATAAATCTCTGTTAGACATTATCTTTAGTCACAGATAGCAGAACAACATTTTACCACGAAGGGGTGAGCAGTGCAGTTAAGGCATATTTCAGAGAGGCCTCACGTGGCACCTGGCAGGACCCTCTCCTGTTAGAATGCCCACTGCCTCGTGCCTTGCCAACAACAAACTCTAAAGGCTACACAGAATAAGAGCTTGATATGTCTGAATATGAAAGCTTGACCGAACACATAATTCACCCAAGGGCTTGTGGAAAGTGAGCAATCAGAAAGCAGCACGAAAATCCTACTGCTGATCCTGGCTGCATCTATTTTAACCTGCCTGCCAAGTAATGGTAACCTATACACATGTGCCTTTCAACGCTTTATTGCTTTTATTGTATAGCCTGTATTTTCATTGTTGTGTCTGTGACTGCTGTTGCCTGTCTTCCCCCGCTGCCTGTACGTGGTCTGTGCACCTTTTTCTTCCCTCTGTTCCCCTCGCTGTCCCCGTGCTCTCTCTTCCCGGTCTTCCCTTCTGTACCCCTCACAGCCCCGTGTCTCTACCCGGTATTCCCTTCTGTTCCCTCACGGCCCCCGTGCCTCTCTGCTCGTTCTGCCTTCTGTTCTTAGCTGCCCCTATATTTCTATATTCTGTATTTTGCCTCTGTGCCACTTGTTTTTTGTGCCCGTCTGCCCTCTGTGCCACTCGTTTTTCCCTTGTTTTTGTGCCTCTTTTGCCTTCTATTCCACTCTTTTCCCCTCATTTTTGTGCCTTTCTGCCCTCGGTTCACCTCGTTTTTTGTGCTTTTCTGCCCTCTGTTCCACTCGTTTTTTGTGCCTTTCTGCCCTCTTTTCCACTTGTTTTTCCCTCGTTTTTTGTGCCTTTCTGCCCTCTGTTCCACTCATTTTTTGTGCCTTTCTGCCCTCTGTTCCACTCGTTTTTTGTCTTTCTGCCCTCTGTTCCATTCGTTTTTTCCCTCGTTTTTTGTGCCCTTCTGCCCTCTGTTCCACTCATTTTTTGTGCCCTTCTGCCCTCTGTCCCACTTGTTTTTTGTGCCTTTCTGCCCTCTGTTCCACTCGTTTTTTGTGCCATTCTGCCCTCTGTTCCACTTGTTTTTCCCTCGTTTTTTGTGCCTGACTACCCTCTGTTCCACTCAATTTCCCTAATTTCTTGTGCCTTTCTGCCCTCTGAGCCACTCGTTTTTTGTGCCCTTCTGACCTCTCTTCCACTCGTTTTTTGTGCCTTTGTGCCCTCTGTGCCACTCGTTTTTCCCTCATTTTTTGTGCCTTTCCCCTCTGGTCCACTCTTTTTTCCCTAGTTTTTTGTGCCCTTCTGCCCTCTGTTTCACTCGTTTTTTGTGCCCTTCTGCCCTCTGTTCCACTCATTTTTTGTGCCCTTCTGCCCTCTGTCCCACTTGTTTTTTGTGCCTTTCTGCCCTGTGTTCCACTCGTTTTTTGTGCCTTTCTGCCCTCTGTTCCACTCGTTTTTTGTGGCGTTCTGCCCTCTGTTCCACTTGTTTTTCCCTCGTTTTTTGTGCCTTTCTACCCTCTGTTCCACTCGTTTTCCTTCATTTATTGTGCCTTTCTGCCCTCTGTGCCACTAATTTTTTGTGTCCTTCTGCCTTCTCTTCCACTCTTTTTTTGTGCCTTTGAGCACTCTGTGCCACTTGTTTTTCCCTCGTTTTTTGTTCCTTTCCCCTCTGGTCCACTCTTTTTTCCCTAGTTTTTTGTGCCCTTCTGCCCTCTGTTCCACTTGTTTTTTGTGCCTTTCTGCCCTCTGTTCCACTCGTTTTTCCCTCTTTTTTTGTGCCCTTCTGCCCTCTGTTCCACTCGATTTTTTCTGCCCTTCTGTTTTATGTGCCCCTTGTTTTTTCCTTATTTTTGTGCCCCTTTTGCCTTCTGTTCCACTCGTTTCCCCAGCCGCTGTGCCCCCTGCGGCCCGCCCCCTTGACTGCTCACTGTCCATTCACTGCCCCAGCCTCCCAATTATATTGTTGTGGTCTTGCCACCCCTGCATCAACATTCACAGCTCTTGTGTGCTGTGAGGACGCATGGGCGTTTCATTTTTCACTACGACGACAGGCACTCGAGTCCTGCGGACCCCCTGAGAATGTCTCACGGACCCCTGGGGGTCCATGGACCACAGTTTGGGAAACGCAGCCATAGATCGTGGAGTGGTATTAAACTGCTTATCTGAAATCAATGTCAGTAGTACTGCATGGAGCTTATTGAAATCTTTTCTTTCTGATAGAGAACAGTCCGTCAGACTCGGTGAGTTCACATCTCAGTCTTTCTTCTTCCCCTGTGGTGTTCCTCAGGGTTCTTCACTCAGCCCTACCTTATTTAATATTTATAGAACACCCCTGGCCAACCTAATCAAAAGCTTTGGCTTATTCTTAATGTCCTATGCAGACAACACCCAGATTGTCGGATCATTGATCAAAAAGGACTCAGGAGTAAGCAGCAGATTTCACGATTGCGTGCAGGCAGTAAATACCTGGATGAGTAGGAATTGTCTCAAATTAGATATAGATAAAACTGAAATAATATTCTTTGAAGAACAATCTTCCTTCTGGACATCATCATGCTGGCCAGCAGAAATGGGTCATATGCCCATTCCCGTTACCAAGGCTAGAATTTGGGAGTTCTGATTGACCATAAACTAACTTACACAAATCACCTCAATGCTCTATCATCGTCGATCTTTCTCACTTTAAGGATGCTAAAAAAATCCTGCCTTTTTTTGCTACGCATCTAAAAAAACTTTAATTGCATCACTAGTTATGTCTAAACTAGACTATTGCAATGGTCTGTTACTCACAGTGCATCAACTCATTCTTAATAGGCTAAAAGTACTACAAAATTCGACAGCAAGATTTCTGCTAAAGATACCTAGACATCAATCTGTAACCACAGCCATTAAAAATCTACACTGGCACCTTAGTAGACAGAGGTGCACTATCAAGACACTTTGCATTGCTTACACCGCACTTAACAGCTTAGGTCCTACTTATCTACAGCAAAATCAGAACCCTATGATCGGCCTCTTAAAAACACATTGCAGTACCCAGATTTAAACTGTTGACCCACTGCGGCAGGAGTTTCTCTCTAGGCACATCCAAAGCCTGAAATGCTTTACCATTAAACATCAAAATGCTCCCAACTTGCTGAACTTTAAAAAACAGGTGAAGACTTGGCTCTTCAGCATCTGCTACTTGAAACACATCTGCTTAACCCCTTGGCCACGGCAGTGATTCCACAGCGGCGCTGGGGGGAGGTCGTGCGGCGCCGCCATGCTCATGACAGAACCACTCCGTCATGAGCCACGGGCGCTCTGTGCTCCTGACGGAGCAGTTCTGTCACGGTCCGCACGCTCATTAAAATGGGCGCCCAGGCGCGGAATTGCTGCAGCGTGGGCGGGGCGGCCGTGCCATGACCGAACCACTCGGTCATTAGCACAGTGCGCCCATGGCTCATGACGGAGTAGTTCCGTCACGAGCACCGAACAGGTTAAATCTCCATCCATTCTCTAAGCCAGTGCCAAGACACCTTCAGGTAATCGTGCACTTTACAAGACTTATTAAAATAACATAAAAAAATGAAGACTGCAAATTGATCCAGATCCTCTTCCCTCAGCTGTGAGAGCATGGCCCCTATGCCATGCTCTGCGGCATCTGTCTATTGAATGAATTTGTTGGAGAAATCAGGGGCCTTGATAATGGATGCTCTGAGTATGGCCTCCTTTATTCCTGGCAAGTGCCACGCATCAGGCATTAGACTAATGTATGTCAGTGTGGTGATCTGTATAAATGCACTGAAATGCAGATTAACACATTCTAGTGCCTCAGCTGTCAAGCTGGGAGCACTGGTATATTGAACCACTAAACAAGCTGTATTGGCAGCACGCGATGTGGCTGCTTCTTAGAAGTTAGTTCTTTCAAGGGTGCAACATTGTTGCCATACCCCTTGGCAAATCTCCTACAATAGCCAGTGAGGACTTCTGTATCGAGCTTTGGGGATTCCCAAGCCAGAAAGGTTTCAATCTTGGCCCAAGGGGATGCACCTTGCCTCTTCCCATTTGAAGACCCAAGTAGACCACTTAACCCTGCCTTATCTGGCACTTTATGGCCTTGATAGTAAGGTTTGCTCTCTGTAGAGTCTAAAGCACTTCTCAGAGGTGCCACAGGTGCTCCTCCAACTTGAACTGGAGACTGCAATGTGTTGGAAAGTGGGTTATTAGTAGTGCAAAATATATATCTACCATTGGCAATATCAAGGCAGAGGCCGTAATATTATCAGGAGTGAAGGCAGAGGAGGAGAATAGATTAAAAACTCCTTCTACCTTTTCCAGAAATAAATCCACTAACACATTCTAAATAGATCTCAGAAAATGGATTAACTTCAGAGACAGGTATGTAAAGCCTTTGAAAACATCAATTTAGTAAATAATTAAGACACAACACACAATAAAAATCCAACACCAATATATAAAAATAGGAAAGATTTTTATCTTTATAAAATGTAGTAAAATCCAATGTAGGGAACCAACGATATGAGTGTTTAAATATTAAACACGTTCTAGTGCTTAGAAACCAATAATGTCACTTCTAAACATTTGGTCGCCTCTTACCAGGACAAAGTCAAAGTTTGAGGCCAACCGCAATGGAGCCATGGTCGGATACACTAAGCAGGAGGCCCTGGTCAAGATTTTACCTTCAAATGTAGAAACCTTTCTGGAAGATTTCTCACTAGACATCATACAGCCTCCTCCAGCAGGCTGGATTCAGTGAGGGTTTGCCAGATTGCCTTTCTGTGAGTGTCCAGTCACCCTCTGGAGCTTTTTCACAAACTTTCGCTAAACTTTCCCAAATGTTTGGAACTTCTTCCTGAAGTTCTTCTTGAGGCTCCAAAGTGTCCAAAACACAATCTAAGGGCCTGGAATCTCCAAAATGTCCTTGAAAGGTTGAGAACACAATCCCCACAATGCACCTGGACAACTTAAAAGTCCACCAGATACACCCCAGGCTGGGGACTCTTGGTGGAGTTAATGCAGGTGAGCTCTGTTAACCTGTAGTTTGCACGGAGTCCTTTCTTTAATCCTATTGAAACAAGGTACGTACAAAGGGCTGTAGTCCCAGAGAATGCAGCAGGCGCAGTCAGTCAGAATGCAGTGCCTGTTGATACTTATTCAGTATTTTCTGGCGGTCAAGAAAGAGGGCACTCCCATCCAATGAGGTGCAGGGCAACATCCCAGAGCATGACCATTTTCTCCAAAGTGTGGCACAGTGGTCTCCCAGAAAGCACCATTCTTCCAAAATTCAATATGGCAGAAATCTCAGCAGAGAGATAAGAGCTAGCTAAATCATCCTCCAGGATGGCTCATTTCCATAGATCCCCTCTGCCATACAACTGTAAATTCCTTCCCTAAGCCTACCATCTGGCTGGGTTCAGAGTGGAAGGGGTTGATGGACCTGGCTGTCCATTTCTACCTTTGAAGCTGATGTTTTTCGACCCTTCCCCCCTGCTCTTGAATTCATGTAGAACAGGGTCCTCTTACAAAAGATAGCCTTTTTCCTGGGTGCTTGATCACTTCATGAAAGCAGTCTGGCTAATCACCTAACTCTGACCTTTCATGGCAGACCACTGGAAGACTGAATTTGTCACTGTATTTTGAGTGTTTTCAGCATAGCACTGGCCCTGGGCCTGGTTAGGCAGAGCCCAGGGACAGTCAGAGTCATTTAACAGCAGTACCAGTCAGCAAACGTGGGGTTTGAGTTGACTTTGCAAAACAATGATAGGTGCCATTGAGGTTTTCCAATCCAGTCATGACCTGGTTAACCAAACTCTGGAAGATTGCAGGGGCATTCTTCAATCAAAAGGGTAATACCCGGAACTTGAAGTGCCCTTCTGGTCAAGGCAATCTGCCAGTACCCAGATGTTAAATCAAATGTGCTGAGGAACTTGTCAGCTCCTAACCGATCTGTGAGCTCCTCAGCTCTGGGGATGGGGTGTGCATCAGTATGGTGACCACATTGAGCACCCTGTCATCTACACAGAACCTAAGGTCTGGGGTCGTACATGGAGGAGCAACCTTGGAGACTAACACCACTGGGCTGGACTAAGGTTTGTTGGAGATCCCAATAACCCCTAACTCTAGCTTCTGGGAGACCTCTTCCTTAATGCTGCCTCTCACCTCATCAGACTGCCAGTAGATTTTACTCTTCACAGGCATGCTGTTCCCAGTATCAATATCATGGATACACCATGTAGTGAGCTTTGGGGTAAGGGAGAATATGTGGCTGTTAGACCTGTCTGGCTTTTTGCGTAGTCCCTCCAATTTATTATTTATTTTGTCCCCTTTTTGCCCCTCAAACCTTTATTAATTTTTGTGTCCACTAACTTTTTCTAGGTGTTGGTCTAGGGGATAGGTGTTCTTTCCCCCCCCTCATAGTTTTTCACCTCAGGCCTAGAGGCCTATTCTGACAGGAATAGCTGGAGTCACAAAATGGTGGCTACCAACTGCCCTAACTGACACACCTGGAACCTGTCCCATAGAGTAGCATAGGGCATTCCAGAACCTTCTGGTCCCTTCTGGACCTTTGAGGGTCAGCCTATAAAAGGCGGAATGCTGGACAGCCATTTTGTCTACCTGAGAGAGTCAGCTGGAGGACAGGCTGTAGCTTAAGGTGGGGGTAGGATAGTCAGAGGTTTGGGCCTATTGATTCACCACCCTTCCTCCCTTGGGTTATTTGTCCTATCCCTGCTGCGTTGGATGACTGGAGACCCTGGGCGCCTAGTTCGCCCCTTGTCTAATTATACAGGGGATGTCTACAGGAGAAGGAGACTGCAGCACTGCGGAGCGAAGTCCTCTGCCCAGTAAAGGAACTCAAGGGAAGTGACCCCAGAATATAACTACAGTAGCTGTAAGGACTATGAGCTGGTGAGGAGTCTATCGCCATATATCACAAGCTTATTCCCCCTTTTCCCTGTACCTGGGGCTGCCCTTGCTCAAGTGATCTCCCAGCGACTGAAGTGGGGCTGAGAGCGTGCTCTTCACGAGGCGCTTCGTGGTGCACTGGTTGCTTGTTCGGGCCGCCTGTGTGCCCTGTGACCGGTGGCTGCAGCGGACGCTGTAGTGGAGGATCGTCTTTCCTGCGCTGTGTCCTGTCAGCGCTAACCCGGCATAAGGAGCGAGTGAGCCGGTGCTTGTGGGCGGGGCCGGAAAAGGCAGAACCGAGCAGTCTCCAACTGAAGCCGCCGCTCGCTCGCGCATGCCCGGTCGCGCCGCTTCTCTTCAGGAGGGCGGAGGCGGGACCAGGTGGGGAGGCGCCGAGAGCCGAGCAGAGGCTGAAGTGTGTGGCATCGTCTTTCCCCCGCTCGAGCGCCTCACAAAGGAGCTGGCGTGAGCGGGAGGGGGGGATTGAGGAGCCTGGCAGAGGCTCAGAAGAATCGGCGAAAACTCCCTTTTCCCTGCTCAGAAGCCACACGGAGGAGCTGGCTCGAGTAGGAAGGGGGAAGCTGAGGGGCCCTGGAGATCGGTGAGCCTCCTCAGCGTTCAGCTCCTTTGCCCTGCCTCTGGTGATGCAAGATTACAACTCAAGGATGTATTACAAGTAAGGAGGATTAAGCAGGGGAAGTGAGACATAGTCAGCGCTCTAGCTGAGAATCCAAACTAAAGTATACAGCATCCATAAGAAATCTCTGAAAGGGGCTGCACTGACAGTTGGTTTCCTAGAATACCCAGACTGGCTCATTGCTTATAGCAGGTTATTACTCCAGTGGAGCCAGTCTAGGTTGGGAAGTGGATACTGAGGGATTTTGCAGTGGCCGGTGAAGCTGTTCTAAGAGCACCTGCTCATTAAGTAGGGGAGCTGGTGTCTAATAGAGACTGCTGCTGCACAGACCTGTACAACTTAAACCTTTCTGTAGTAGTGTCCCATGGTGGTAATTAGAGTGACTAAAAGGGAGAGTTAAAGAGCACTTCATAGAAGTTGTGTCACATCAAAGTTTGGAGTCTAATGTAATGAAATGTACTATTAATGTTGTTTACTGATGTAAGTTAACACTGCTAAAAATAATCCTAGTGGTTTCATGACATCTGCTTGTACTGAGCTGTAGTTTTTCCCAAGACTTAAGCGTAATGTTATTTCACCTGACTGAATGTATAATTTTCAATTGTGAATACTAAGAGCTAAAACAAAGAGAATATTATTTTTATAAATCAGCTCATATTTTTCCATACTTTGGTGTAGTGTCATTTTTGTGTGTTATTGCGTGGATTTACTGCTCGGTGGTTTGCAACCTTCACACTTGTGCCTCTAGATTTTATGTCTTACCCTAGGCCAGGCTACCCTAGGTGACCTGTCATCCCAGGTTCCAACAGATTGGTGTCTAGCGGTGGGATCCTGACTTGGTTGCAGCTACTCAATAGTAATTCAACGCAATACACTGGCCTACACCAGGAGTTTTCTCCTTGCGGCCCTCCTAATTTGAATTTTGTTTTTTCAAATTTGTTCCTGGTGGTGGTTGGAGGTTATCCTCAGATCACATGTCTTAGTTCCCTCCTGAGTACTCATTCAATCCCATATTTGAAAGATGGAATTAAACCTTGAAGAGCTAGAGTCCTACACTGTGACCCAACTGAAAGAGTGGTGTCAACAACAGGGGGTATTCTTCAAAAAAGGTGCTAAGAAAAGCGAGTTACTGACAAGCATAAGGGCATGGGTGGAAGCTCATATAGTGGAGGAACAGGACACAGAAGAGAGTGATAGGGACACTGTCCTTGAGACTGCAATGCTGTACCAAGCTGGAAGGGGGAATCTGCTGACAGGTCCCAGGACACTTTCAAGGGAGGGCAGCAGCGTCTTGGTGAGGAGTTTAACTGATGCCGAGTTGGAAGACAGGAGGGAGGAGAGGAGACTAAAACTGGATTTAGCTAGAATGGAAATGGAGAGGGAGGACAGGAGGTTGGCCCATGAACTAACCATAAAGGAGCTAGACTTTCAGGCCTTAACATTAAGGTCTCCTAATCCAGACAATGGTGGCAGCGAAAACAAAGTAAATACCAGGGAACCCAGACCCTATCTACCCAAGGATGTTATTGCTAGTTACACTACAGGCGATGACATTGCCAAATGGTTAGCCGCATATAAAGTTTCTTTGAGGGCTCACGGGATCTCAGAAACTCACTGAGGGGGTGGGCTGTATAAATATATGCCACCTGCTGGCAGGGATACCTTGTTGGCTCTGGAGCAGGATGAGCAAACCCACTACCCTACAATGAAAGTGGCACAGGTGAAAAAGTTTGGACTTACCCCTGAAAGATACAGACAAAAATTCAGGGGAAGTCACAAACTGAGTACCCAGATTTGGGTGGATTTCTTAGATTACGCCAAGAAAGCCTTAGAGGGTTGGGTCAAGGGCAGTGAGGTGAAGGATTATGAGGGGCTGTATGATCTATTTTTGAAAGAGCACCTCCTCGAGAAATGTTTTCCCGAGCTGCGCTAACACCTGGTGGACAGCAAGCTGACCAATCCCCGGAAGCTTGCAGAGGAGGCGGATACCTGGGCAAGTACCCGGGTGTCCTCAAAGGGGACTAGAGGGGATTCTCAAAAAGCCGGACAGGGCGCCCCCCAGAAGAAGGAGGGGGGAGATAAAAAGAAGGAGTTCTCTAAAGGTCCCCAAAACAATTTCCAAGGAAAGGGAACAGGTTTCACCCCTAAGGCAAACCCGCCCAGAAACCCTAATCCTGGCCAAAGCCAGCAGCCAAGGGTTCTCCACTGTTTTGAGTGTGGTGGTGTTGGACATTATAAGGGAGATGTCAGATGCCCAAAGAGACCACCCCCTCCCACCGGAGGAAAACCACCGGGAGTAGCTAGTGTAGCGCTCGGGGAGGAGTTGCCCTTAGATAAGGGGGGTGAGTGGGCGGGTGTCACCTTAGTGTCCCTGGGAGAGCGGGAGATGGTTCCAAAGATCCAGGTGCCCCCAAATACTACAAAGTATGGGCAATGGGTCACCATCAATGGCCAGAGAGGGGAGGCTCTGAGAGATACAGGAGCCAGTATGACTATGGTGAGAAGTCAGCTGGTGTCTCCAGAGCAGGTGGTTCCCAATGTACTCCACCCCGCCGCGATGGCTGACGGCAGAATGGGCCACTATCCAGTGGCTGAGGTTCCCTTTGAGTGGGAGGGGGTTGCAGGTTCACTTCGAGTTGCCATAAGCCCTGCCGTGCCAGTTGATTGTCTGCTGGGGAATGACATGGAGCACAACACTTGGAGAGAGGTGGAATACCGGACGCACACTGCGATGCTGGGTACACCTGACTGGGCCTGTGCAAGCACACGGTCTGCGACTGCCCGGAGAGGGAGTTCGCCTGGGTTGGAGCCTGGAACAATGGCCCAACCCGCTGCCAAAAAGGGACAGACCCGGAGACAGGAAGAGCCTGCTCCGGCTTCCACACCCCATGTGACAGATCGGCCACCTGCGGTGGTGGACCAGGAGTCCGTGGAGGGGGAAGTAGACTCTCTGGAGGATTTACCCATCCCTGCTGAGTGGCATGTGGAGGGAGGTCCTACCAGAGAGGAATTATGTAAAGGGCAGAGGGAGTGCCCTACCCTTGAGGGACTGAGGCGACAGGCTGAAGCCCAGGCAGCAGGTGATGTTACGGGACACTACCATATTTACTGGGAGGATGGACTCCTCTACAGTGAACCCAAGGTACCCTTACCTGGTTCGTCAAGGGCCTTGGTAGTCCTGCAACAATACCGAGCCTTTCTGCTGGAATTGGCTCATGCTATACCCTTGGCAGGACACTTAGGCCAGGATAAGACCTTTGCTCGGCTTGTCTTCCACTTTTACTGGCCTCAGATGAAAGTGGCGTCCAACACTTACTGTCTGACATGTGTATCCTGCCAGGCCAGTGGGAAAACAGGGGTGAAGCTGAAGGCTCCCCTGGAACCACTACCGGTCGTTAGCACACCCTTTGAGAGGGTGGGCATCGACATTGTAGGGCCTTTAGATCCACCAACAACAGCTGGTCACAGGTTCATCCTGGTTCTGGTGGATCATGCCACACGGTACCCAGAGGCAATTCCTCTGAGGACAGTCACTGCACCTGTGGTGGCTAGAGCCCTAATGGGGATCTTTACCCGAGTGGGATTCCCCAAGGAGGTTGTGTCTGACAGGGGGACCAACTTCATGTCAGCTTACATGCGGGCGATGTGGAAGGAGTGTGGAGTGACCTACCGGTTCACCACTCCTTTTCACCCCCAGTCAAATGGACTGGTTGAGAGGTTTAACAAAACCTTGAAGGGCATGATCAGAAGTCTGCCCGAAAGCCTGCGGAGGAAATGGGGCGTCCTCCTACCCTGTCTGCTCTTTTCTTACAGGGAAGTGCCACAGAAGGGAGTGGGCTTCAGCCCCTTTGAGCTTCTGTATGGGCAGCCTGGTGAAGGATGGTTGGGAGAAGTCTCCCAGGAAACCCCCCCAGGATGTGGTGAGCTACATGCTGGCCTTCAGGAGCCAAATGGCGAAGTTGTGGAAGCAGGCTTCTGACAACTTGGAGGCCAGCCAGGCAGTTATGAAAGAGTGGTATGACCACAATGCTCACCAGGTGGAATTGGAGGCTGGCCAGAAAGTGTGGGTGATGGAGCCTGGAGAGCTTAGTGCCCTCCAGGATCGCTGGACAGGCCCATTTGAAGTGTTGGAGAAGAAGGGTAAGGCCACATACCTGGTGGACCTTAAGACCCCTCGACAGCCCCTACGGGTGCTGCATGCCAACCGACTCAAACCCCACCATGAGAGGCCCGAGGTCATGTTGATGATGGTGACTGATGGGGAAGAGGAAGCGGAAAGCGAACCTCTCCCAGATTTATTCTCGTCTCAAGAGAAGGATGGGTCAGTGGAGGGAGTGATTCTCTCTCCCACTCTAACTCCTGAGCAGCGGGAGGACTGCCGCCAGATACTGGAGCAGTACTCTACGTTGTTCTCCCTTGTCCCGGGAAGGACTCACCTGTGTACCCATGATGTGGACACAGGGGACAGCCCACCAGTGAAGTCAAAGACCTACCGGCTGTCCGACAAGGTGAAGGCTAGCATCCATGGAGAGGTTGCCAAGATGCTAGAGCTGGGAGTTATCGAAACTTCCAACAGTCCTTGGTCCAGTCCGGTGGTGCTCGTGCCAAAAGCCGCGCCACCAGGCACCACACCAGAACTGAGGTTCTGTGTGGATTACCGGGGACTGAACTCAGTGACAAAGACTGATGCTCATCCGATCCCTAGGGCGGATGAATTAATTGACCGGCTAGGAGCTGCCCAATATCTGAGTACCTTTGACCTCACTTCGGGGTACTGGCAGATCTCCTTGACAGATGGAGCAAAGGAAAGGTCAGCCTTCTCCACGCCTGAGGGACACTTCCAGTTTTGCGTGATGCCCTTTGGGCTCAAAAATGCCCCTGCCACATTTCAGCGGCTGGTGAACCAGGTCCTCTCTGGAATGGAGAGTTTCTCTGCTGCTTATCTGGATGACATTGCTGTCTTCAGTAGCAGTAGGGAGGACCATTTGCAACATTTGCAAGCAGTTCTCCAGGCCCTGAAACAAGCTGGATTGACAATCAAGGCCAGCAAATGCCAGATTGGGCAGGGGTCGGTTGTGTACCTTGGACACTTGGTGGGGAGGGAGATTGTGCAGCCCCTGCAGGGGAAGATTGAGGCAATCATGGCCTGCGAACCCCCCAAGACACAGACTGAGGCCGAGCTTTCCTGGGCCTCACAGGTTACTACCGTCGCTTTGTGAAGGGGCATGGCACTATTGTAGCGCCTCTCACAGAGCTCACCTCTAAGAAACAACCTCGACGGGTAGTTTGGACAAACACTTGTCAACAAGCTTTTGAGAAACTGAAGCAGGCAATGTGTGCAGCACCGGTCCTGAGGGCCCCAGACTTCTCCAAGGAGTTCATTGTCCAGACAGATGCATCAGAACATGGCATTGGGGCAGTGTTATCGCAACTAAATGAAGAGGGCCTGGATCAGCCTGTGGTCTTCTTATCCAGGAGACTGCTTCCCCGGGAACAGAAGTGGAGTGCAATTGAGAGGGAAGCTTTTGCGGTGGTGTGGGCTCTGAAGAAGCTGCGGCCATACCTCTTTGGCTCGCACTTCCTGGTTCAGACTGACCACCGACCCCTTCATTGGCTGATGCAAATGAAGGGGGAAAATCCCAAGCTGTTGAGGTGGTCCATCTCCCTACAGGGAATGGACTTCCGGGTGGAACATCGGCCTGGAGTGGACCACGCCAATGCAGACGGTCTCTCCAGGTATTTCCGCCTTAGTGATGAGGACTCCCAAGGGGTTGGGTAGTTCTCCCCACTTTCAGCTGGGGGGGACGCGTGTTAGACCTGTCTGGCTTTTTGCGTAGTCCCTCCAATTTATTATTTATTTTGTCCCCTTTTTGCCCCTCAAACCTTTATTAATTTTTGTGTCCACTAACTTTTTCTAGGTGTTGGTCTAGGGGATAGGTGTTCTTTCCCCCCCTCATAGTTTTTCACCTCAGGCCTAGAGGCCTATTCTGACAGGAATAGCTGGAGTCACAAAATGGTGGCTACCAACTGCCCTAACTGACACACCTTGAACCTGTCCCATAGAGTAGCATAGGGCATTCCAGAACCTTCTGGTCCCTTCTGGTCCTTTGAGGGTCAGCCTATCAAAGGCGGAATGCTGGACAGCCATTTTGTCTACCTGAGAGAGTCAGCTGGAGGACAGGCTGTAGCTTAAGGTGGGGGTAGGATAGTCAGAGGTTTGGGCCTATTGATTCACCACCCTTCCTCCCTTGGGTTATTTGTCCTTTCCCTGCTGCGTTGGATGACTGGAGACCCTGGGCGCCTAGTTCGCCCCTTGTCTAATTATACAGGGGGTGTCTACAGGAGAAGGAGACTGCAGCACTGCGGAGCGCAGTCCTCTGCCCAGTAAGGGAACTCAAGGGAAGTGACCCCAGGATATAACTACAGTGGCTGTAAGGACTGAGCTGGTGAGGAGTCTATCGTCATATATCACAAGCTTATTCCCCCTTTTCCCTGTACCTGGGGCTGCCCTTGCTCAAGTGATCTCCCAGCGACTGAAGTGGGGCTGAGAGCGTGCTCTTCACGAGGCGCTTCGTGGTGCACTGGTTGCTTGTTCGGGCCGCCTGTTTGCCCTGTGACCGGTGGCTGCAGCGGACGCTGTAGTGGAGGATCGTCTTTCCTGCGCTGTGTCCTGTCAGCGCTAACCTGGCATAAGGAGCGAGTGAGCCGGTGCTTGTGGGCGGGGCCGGAGAAGGCAGAACCGAGCAGTCTCCAACTGAAGCCGCCGCTCGCTCGCGCATGCCCGGTCGCGCCGCTTCTCTTCAGGAAGGCGGAGGCGGGACCAGGCGGGGAGGCGCCGAGAGCCGAGCAGAGGCTGAAGTGTGTGGCATCGTCTTTCCCCCGCTCGAGCGCCTCACAAAGGAGCTGGCGCGAGCGGGAGGGGGGAATTGAGGAGCCTGGCAGAGGCTCAGAAGAATCGGCGAAAACTCCCTTTTCCCTGCTCAGAAGCCACACGGAGGAGCTGGCTCGAGTAGGAAGGGGGAAGCTGAGGGGCCCTGGAGATCGGTGAGCCTCCTCAGCGTTCAGCTCCTTTGCCCTGCCTCTGGTGATGCAAGATTACAACTCAAGGATGTTTTACAAGTAAGGAGGATTAAGCAGGGGAAGTGAGACATAGTCAGCGCTCTAGCTGAGAATCCAAACTAAAGTATACAGCATCCATAAGAAATCTCTGAAAGGGGCTGCATTGACAGTTGGTTTCCTGGAATACCCAGACTGGCTCATTGCTTATAACAGGTTATTACTCCAGTGGAGCCAGTCTAGGTTGGGAAGTGGATACTGAGGGATTTTGCAGTGGCCGGTGAAGCTGTTCTAAGAGCACCTGCTCATTAAGTAGGGGAGCTGGTGTCTAATAGAGACTGCTGCTGCACAGACCTGTACAACTTAAACCTTTCTGTAGTAGTGTCCCATGGTGGTAATTAGAGTGACTAAAAGGGAGAGTTAAAGAGCACTTCATAGAAGTTGAGTCACATCAAAGTTTGGAGTCTAATGTAATGAAATGTACTATTAATGTTGTTTACTGATGTAAGTTAACACTGCTAAAAATAATCCTAGTGGTTTTATGACATCTGCTTGTACTGAGCTGTAGTTTTTCCCAAGACTTAAGCGTAATGTTATTTCACCTGACTGAATGTATAATTTTCAATTGTGAATAATAAGAGCTAAAACAAAGAGAATATTATTTTTATAAATCAGCTCATATTTTTCCATACTTTGGTGTAGTGTCATTTTTGTGTGTTATTGCGTGGATTTACTGCTGGGTGGTTTGCAACCTTCACACTTGTGCCTCTAGATTTTATGTCTTACCCTAGGCCAGGCTACCCTAGGTGACCTGTCATCCCAGGTTCCAACAGTGGCAAACTGCTCTAACAACTTTGGCAGTCTCTCTGTAGTTCTAGGGTCAGGGTAGGAGATAGGCTAATCCCCTCCACTGACCCCTCCTGCTCCTTGGAAGAAAGGAGGTTGGGGAGAAGTTCACTCTCCTCCTCTGCCCCATTAGACGAGACCAGGAGCATGGTTACTTCAGACCTCTCAAAGTGGGGTATAATGTGATTGACATGCTACGCCCTTAAAGGGTCTCCGGGAGTATTGAGGCCCACCAGGTAGGTGCACCCTCGCTCACACTCCCTGCATACACTGAAGCAACAATGAAGGCCCCTCCTTCTCCTACCTTGCTGCAAAGTCATAGAACAACCTCCCCCTTTACCCCCAAAACCTCATCCTCTCTGTTGAAATTCAGGAAGGGACTCAAGACCTGGCTGTTAAACTGAACACTCCCTCGGCAGCAGGTTCTCAGTACCTGGATACCCTCAAGGGTGATTAGCTAAGCTTTACAAGTCCTGTTTGATTGATTGACTGGTTGATTTAGAGGTATTTAAATGTTGTAGGTTAGAAAAAAATGACAGCCTCTCCTTTCATAGTCCCCAGCAAGATTGTTACATAGTTCACTTTAGAAAATCTTCTCACTTTGCATGGAAAGAAAATTAAACACCAATCCACTTGTTAGAATAATAAGCAGCAATTTGTCTGAAGATGTAGCCTGACAATTGACATGTCTTTGGAACACAAAATATAAAGATATCTTTACTGCTCATTCACCTTCTGAACTCCAGCATGGTTATTGTAGGGGTGGCTATGTCAACTCTTGTATCTCTACTTTGAGCGTCTATGCGCCATCCGGTCTATATTCTTCAGCAACCTCGACTCAAATCCAGCATGCAACTTGGCCAGCCAAAGACTCAAAGAGGACCACTTTTACTCCTGAAAAATGAAAGGTAATTCTTTGGGACTTATCCGGGCCTTGTATCCGAGCTGTGTTCCATTCTGGTTAGCTTTAAACCATACCTTTGTCCTAGTCAAGCTTGACCAGTTGCCCTTGGGTAGAACTTTGCACTTTTTGGAGCTAAAATGTAATTCAATCTTTAAAAGTTCAGATTTCTGGTCCCGGTTATTGGAATCTTGTCATTATGGTGTCATGTTGTTCATTAAAATGTTCTCTCCTTTTATAAGTTGGAGTTAGATTTTTTTATGTTGTGATTTTGAGTTATAACTATTTCTTACTTTTAAATGCTGTACATATTTTCCTAAGTTAAGGATGTCTGCTCTGTGCCATACCTACCTGAGGATAAGCTCAGGTTTAAATGACGGACACCTTTATAGCACATAGCAAAAATAGTGACATTATTACTTGTGGTGAAATTCCATGTGACCCCAACTAATAATCCTCTTTTTCACAAGTACCTGGTTTGTGTATGTAGGGACAATGAGTGCAGTTCAAAGATGTTCTCCTACCATGGCACAGTGAGCTACATATGGCAGCTACAGTGTGAGGATTATGATTCTTACTTGAGTTACAGCATAGTTGAGAGTGCCACAATTTGGTCCGAAAGGAACTATACTTTAAGTTGTAAGGGATGGTCTACCAGATGATATTGGACACGTTGGTTTCATAGAAGTATCCATGGACTCTGGATGCTTGGGTGAAAGTTTTTTTTTGGCGAAAAGTGTTAAAAAAATTATGCCTCTCAGAGTATCTCACTTTCTGCCAATGATACTTATCAAAGGCATCCTATACATTCATTTTATGTTTGGCTTCAACGCTTTCTTCTGTGATTTTGTTCCATTCATATAAACATGACTGGCAATATAGGTGAGCCTAGTTAGCCCCCCTCTAACCTTTCATCACGATCTGTAGTCCTAGCAATACTCCTATTCTGAAACATGCTTGAAGTTGTTTTGTGTTGTGCTTGAAATTACGATAAGGCTACATGTTAACAAAGGTTAGTTTCTGGTGCCTCCAGGGAATGTGAAGTCAGTCAGAGTGAATAGGACCTTGAATATCATTGGTAGATATAAAATCAGAAGGGACATTTACAGTTCTCAGCAAACACATGCGTAGCATCTTTTTGTTTATTTATTTCAGATCAATTTATAGGTTTTAAGAAAATTGAACATAGATCATACATATATTAAAAAACCTCAAAAAACCAAAATATACAGCTACTTTGTTGCATTTGGTTGTGCATTACTACAATAGTATTAAAGAGCATCAAGAGGAAAGCGAATTAATAAATAAAAGTAAGGTAGGTGAGAGATGAAGTAGAATATTTTAGGAAGAAGCCGTGGCAATAATAACACAATAAGGCAAAGAACATTTGAGCATAATTGAAGAAATACCAATATTAGTGATGAGTTCCATATTTGTGAAACCTTAGTTTGATCAAGATGGAGGTCTTATTTTTCCCATATGGATCGGGTCTTGTGCCTCTAGGGCAATTGCTGTAATATGATGTTATCCCCTCCTCTTGTGTAAAATAACAGATCTTTCCAGGCTGGGAAGGAGATATTGGCAAAACTTTTCTGTAGCTGAGTATAATTTTACAACCACTTATATGGATGATGTTGAGAAGATAACCATAATATACATCCATTAGTCGTGTATCATGATGACCAAGAACATAAATATTAGTTTAATTTGCAAAACATCTTTAAAAAAGATAAAAACCTTTAGCCAATATTTCCTGAGTAAATGACAATAAAAACACTTGTCAGTAAGGTCTCCTATTGTCACATGACAATTCCAGCATATCGGGAGTCCAACTCTATCTACGTAGGAGGTGATATTTGGTTTGTGACAGGGAAGGCATGATTTTATATTTAAAACTAGAGGTCACATCTCTTGACAATTATAAGGGGAATTATCTATATTGGTTTCATAATCCCATTTGGTAGATGTCAGTAACTTAAGAGTATTGGGGGCAAAGGACGGGGTAGACGCTGCAAATAAAGTGACCTCTTTAATTGTACAAGGCTATTAGATCTAGAATGTATGGGTAGGGAAATTAGAGTTTTAGTTTGGAGATGACTGCTTTCAATTTAAGGAAGTGGTTGAGTTCCATATTGTGTATGCAATATTCAGATTGTAAGTTTGCAACTGTCTAAGGGGACTGAGGAGGACCGTGTTGGTCCAGCGTACATATGCTTGCCAAGGTCCAACTTAGCCAGTTGATACTTGAGCTATCAAGTTTGTTTAAGTTATTATTCCAGATGAAATCTAAATTTAAAGTTTTCCGATTTATTGTTGATTTTGAGTCAATAGATAAAATCACTTGTCTGGATTAATGGAATATCTTAGTGGAATGAGGGAGACGCACATTAGAAGCTATTAAAAAAGAGATGAGTAAATGTTTGTAGTATCTGATGTTCTACTGAGAATCAAACCAGTTGGCATTGGTCTGGTAGCGATAACCATTTAGAGTTTTGTTTGAAGGGGAAGGCTTTATGATATATTGAAAAGTTATCTAATCTGACCCCTCCTAAATGTGTAGGCAATCTTAGTGTTTTCAGGGAGATCCTTGGTCTCTTGCCATTCCAAAGAAATGTGTTGAAAAGATTGTCCAATTTGCTAAAGAAGTCTTTTTGATAGGGAGATGAGAATCATAGAAATCATATGATCAACCATGAAATATCTCTAACCATTTCGGTATCACTCTATTGCTTATATGGGTGCACCAATTGAAGATTTAACTATGGGGTATAAAACAACGAGATTCTTAATGTCACTGATAACAAAGCTAACATTTTAACTGAAATCCAGAGCATCCTTGACTCTAACCCAGTCAGTGATACGTTCCCTCTTACTAGATTGGAAACTTTAAAAACTACAATCAAAGGTATTCTCATCAGTATAAGATCCTTCAAAAACAATTAAACTAATGATTCACTGAATAACATTGAAAAAGAAATGCAATCAACAGTACTCCAACATAGGCAAGATATGCCAATGTGCAGCTGTTAGCCACACTAAATAACAACAACTATGTATACAATAAATTAATGAGTAAAAGAGCTGGTGTCTGGATTCAAAAACAAAAAAGTATCCTGATGTACAAAGCTTATAGAGCTGGTAAGATGCTAGCTGTATATTTGAAATTTACAGAGAACACATTTTCGATAACAAGTATAAGAAACTCTAGCGGTACAATGCACACCAATTGAGATAGCTGAAGTTTTCAAAGCTTTCTATATGGACCTATATATGATAATAACAAACAATTTGATTTTGCGCAGTGTCAAATTTAAATCTCCCTACCGTTACTGATGAGGAAAAAGTAACTCTTGCTGCAGAGGAAGATTGATCCGTCATAAAACGAATAAAGTCCTCCAAGGCAGCGGGTCCCGATGGATACACTGCATCCTTCTATAAACATTTTTGGCCTGAACTCAATTCACCTTTGTTAAACATGCGTAGCATCTTTGATGGCCATGATTCCTGGCTTGTTATTGGAGGCTTAGAATGGATTGTGGCACCACCGGGTCAGCTAAACAACAAGAGGAGCCTTGCACAAGCTAGGTGTGTATTCAGTGTAGGCTGTGGAGTTCTGGACTTTTTGGTTCCGTCCAGAGGTGTCAGGGAACAACACCCAAAGACCCCGGAGTTCCACCTGCCTTGGTGCGCAAATGAACAGAAACACGGGCTTCTCGATGGTGGCGTCAAAGACCAAAGGTTTATTACTGCAGGGACACAGAAGTCACAGAAACTACGCATGGGCAGTGTCTAGGAGCCTGTTCGATTTGTACATTGAGGGTTGCTCCTTATATACTAAAAATTGTGCTTCAGGCAAATATTTCACATGTTAGTACATTCCTAAACCTTTGTGTCTTAAACAATAAATATTTGGCGTTACACAGGAACTGTCGATAATATCTGATGCCAAACATCACGAAGAGGGGTTCCCACTAGTCCATCACAATCCCTTGTCAATATTGCATTCAAGAGCCGGACCGCCTCATCGTAAATTTCGTTACCTCCCCCTAATAAAGGCCCAGAAGGAAAGGAGCAGAGCCAGGTGCAGAAGATAGGAAAGCGGGATAAGAGATGTTTGTGGGTTGTAAATGGGCAAGGCTACCGGCTTCGGCCGCCTAAACATGATCGGGACAATGGACACGAGAACCAGTTCAGGTGGGCTAGCCTCGGGCAGAGGAGGCAGCCTTTGTCGAGTCATGCAGCTACAGCATGATCTGGTTTAAGGTGCACGTGTCATGAAAGAGGTGAATCTCCGGCTAAGGCTACGTGTCCTTAATCGAAATGAAGTGATCAGAGGTTATTGCGTATGTGAGGGCAAGAAACACAAAATGGCGGACATGATCTAAGATGGATGCCGTGGGTAGATCAGAAATGTGTTTGAAAACAGGAGTGCTCTTGCTCGTATCGTAGCGAAAACACCAGGATATGCTAAATGGATCATTTGCGGTTCGCTGATACTAATATTATGTATTTCCGACAATATTGAAAACACGGGTTCAAATCGTCACGGAACCTCAGACCCTCCTTTTGCCCTTACATAGGCAATTACTCAGTCTATATCAGAGTCTAGTTCTATACTCATCAGGTCAGTGACATGCTGTTGTATCATCATCCTTTCTCGTGCCTTTTCTCCAAATGTAGGTGGTTTCCTAAAACAGGTTGCAGCACAAAGACTACACAAAGCTGGACCACACTGGATAATCAGGCAGCATGAGAATAGGAATACTAAGATGACACCGATCATCATTAGAACCTTCCACCCCCACGTTGAGATCAGAGTCCAAAACCACTCCATAAAGGACCAGTTTCCCTTGTCTACATGTATAGAGTCGGAAATCTTGTGTAGCTTAGAGATCGCCTCATAGACCGTTGGAGCATTATTAGGAATAAAAACACAGCAGCTCGATTGGATCATTCTGCATACCCCACCTCGATCTGCAAGTATAACATCTAGAACCATACGGTTCTGCAACGTCATGAGTCTATCCGCCTGAAGCTCAGCTGTCAAATTACTAGGGCACCAGCAGTTTCAGTAATAGTAGATTCAACTACCCGTGTTAGCTGACGTATGTTTCTACTATTGGCCATAGGCCCCCAGAACGGAAGGAAGCCTTTGAAGAAGTCTCCAGCTTCCTGACCAGCAGTATCTTCCTTGCTGAAGACACCTCTCGCTATTCTGGTTCTGTGGTAATCAGATGAAGCAGTGTATGTTGGAGGCAACAATCGAGCAATATAGCATGAACCTGAAAAGTCGGAAGGTAACCATGTATATGCCCGGTCTCGACAAATGAAGTAGGTACCCCTAGCAGTAAGGAAGGCAGGGGAAGAGTTAGCCGGAAACACATAAGTCTCAACGCACTCACTCCTCCCCAGCTGAGCTCTCGGATTTCTCCCGTTACCTTGCAAACAGACCTGACCTCGGTGAGGTACGACCCAGATTGGAGTTGAGCTTTTACGCTTGCTTTCTCCTAAACTAAGGCGATACTCTGAAGTATTCCAACTTAAATACACTCGCAGTTCGTCTCTAGGGTATGATGGAGTATTATTGACATCCTTGATCATGTCAATAATTCCCTGGACTAAAGCTTTGTTCGCAGAGTTATATCTAGTGGAACGTGGTGGACGTGGAGGATAGGTCTCAAGGGCATAAGCAAAGATGGTTTGAAGGGCCTGAAATGATCCATTATAGCTGAAAGGCAAAACCAGATAGGGAATACCTTTATCCATAGTGTGGGGTATCAAGCCACACACCCAGCAGTCTGTAGTGTTAACTACCAGTTGGTGTTGGTGCAAGAGCTGTACAAAAGTGTTGTTAATGAATTCTGAGCGTCGGGCTTGCTCATGTTCAGGAAACGAGTGGAAAGAATGTATAGAAGAAACAGTAGAAGTGGCAGGATCAAGGGGAGGTACTGTAGTAACTGGCACAAAAATCAGATTTATACTAAAGACGATTCCACCCACCAATGTTGCTAAAATAATCAAAAATGTAATGGCACATTGCATCAAAAAGCATTTGCTACGAAGAATTCTGTAAAGTCTGTTTCTGCGAACATAAATCACATTTTCTCGTTGCAGCGCAGGAAGCTCCATCTTCTACAATCCGCTCGCGACCACTGATGATGTGTACGTAGATGAAAATGCCTCTATAAGCCCTGGGAGTTCCCAGAACCAACAGAAAGATCGACCTTGTGTCAGACCCCTGCAGATTCAAACTAGGCACACAGCCACGACCCTACGGCTACCCAGACGGCAAGGCAATTTAAAAAACAATAAACAATAGCAAACTTCCTGGCTGAAGGCAAATGTTCAATATATCAAAATCACAATATGCAGTTGCCTGCTTTATTTGTCCATTTTACGGCTTCTTAAGTTATATCTCTGTTTTGCTGGAACTGTCTGATCGGAAAATAGTGTATCACTAGCAGCTGTTGCAGTGTTTAAGTTCGCAGATAGCAAAGTTTCTTCTGATGCTGGAGACAAATGTTCAGTGTTCAAAGGAGTCTTTTCAGGAGGAAAGTCAGGTTTTGAAGTGTCAGTAATCAATTCGGCATCGCTGAAAGAGATGAACTTCGGTGTGCTTTCAGATTCGGAGGCACCAATTCCCTTCTTTACCCAGTCGTCGTAAGGGAGCGGCAGGGGTACACGCTTTACATGTGATGCGTATACCCAGTGCTTGCGGCCAGCTACACGAACTGCTGTTCTCGTTGCCAGTAAGATCTGGAAGGGCCCCACAAATCTCGGTTGAAGGTTCTTCGTCCTCGCGAAGTTCTTGATGACAACAAATTCTCCTGGTTTCAGCTGATGCCCTGGACTCTCCGGAGGTTTTGGCAAAGCATCGAAAACCTGTTGATGAATAAGACTCAATTTAGCAGTCAAGTCGTAAAGGTAGTCTATCAACATAGGATATTCTAGAGAATTAAATTCCTTAGGCCTTGGCACACCCCAAATATTTGCTGGGCGGCCAAAGACTATTTCATATGGGCTAAGCCCTACTCTAGAATGTACAGTTGCTCTCGTTGATAACAAAGCCAAAGGAAGTGCGTCTGGCCAGGCTAAACCCGTGGATGCCTGTATTTTAGCTATCTTCAGCTTGAGGGTACCATTGTAACCCTCCACTAAACCAGCTGACTGGGGATGGTTCGCACTGTGGAATTTCTGTTTCAAACCTAGGCCTGCACATACACTCTGCATAACTTTCCCTATAAACTCACTTCCGTTATCCGACCATACAATCCGTGGCATTCCAGATCTAGGGAAATATTCTTTGAGAAGAATTTTGGCAGTTGATAAGGCAGTATTGTCCTTCAGTGGATATGCTTCTATCCACCTGGAAAAAGCACAAACCACCACTAGGACATATTTTAAATTATTACAGCGGTCCATGTGAATGAAGTCTAACTGTATCACTTCGAAAGGGCAGGAAGGAGGAGCGAAATGACCAGCAGGAGTTGGAGTTCCCTTGCCAGGATTATGCATCAGGCATACCATACAGTTTTTTACCACTCTTTCTGCACACTTACTGATTCCCTCATTTTTCCAGACTGGAGCCAACATCTTACAGATACCTTTAGAACTTATATGTGCTACTCCATGCGCCATCGTCACTACTGCAAGCACATACGCATCGGGCAACATCCAACGCTGCTGTTCTGTCAAATCAATCCAACATCCATTCGAGTCCAACTTGCCCGTACTCTCTCTCCATACACGTTTCTCTTCCTCAGTTGCTTCTTTCTGAATCTCTTTCACACTTTCCATTGTGTCCTCACACATTCCAGACTCAGCGATCCATCTTGCAGACGTTGCAACATACATTCTACTCATCATGTCTCTAGCTGTCTGTTTAGCAATTTCATCAGCAAAAGCATTCCCACGACCAACATCATCCGTGATTGCTTTATGAGCACTGCACTTTACAATCGCAACTTCAGTCGGCAAGGTTAGAGATTCCAACAAGTCGTTAACTAGCTGACCATGTTGAATCTTAGTCCCATGGGACGTAATGAAACCTCTTTCTCTCCACAAACGGCCAAAACTATGGGCCACGCCAAATTTTCTATTTTCTATTTCTGGATTTGGTGGAGCGCAACAGCTACCCCGGCAAAGGGGTGTCCCGGCGCTAAGAACAGATGCACAGATTGAGGGGAAAGGGGGAAAAGGGGAGACTAGGGAGCGGGGAAAAGATGAGTCTTAATTGCTTTGCGGAATGCTGGGAGAGAGTCGATGGAACGAATGCTGAGAGGGAGATCGTTCCACAACTTGGGGCCAAGAACGCTGAAGGAACGGCCTCCAGTTCGGCAGAGCCGGGTCCTAGGGATAGTCAGGAGGAGTTGGTTGGCAGAACGCAAATCACGGCCAGGAACGTAAGGTTGGGCAAGGTTACGAAGCAGCGGGGGATTTCCTAGTTTAACGATCTTAAAGATCGTAACTAAGGCTTTGAATTGAATTCGACGATCCACGGGCAGCCAGTGGAGTTTGCGAATAGTAGCTCTGGCTGAACATCTGCGTGGAAGGCCGATCAGCATTCTGGCTGCCGCATTTTGGATACGTTGGAACCTAGCAGTTTCCGCTTTGTTAGCTCCCAGAAGGAGGACGTTAGCGTAGTCCAGGCGCGATAGAATGGTGGCCTGGACGATGAGCTGGCGGGCCTTAGAATCGAAGAGCCCGAGTATGGGCCTGAGGTTCCTTAGAAGGCCTATGCAGGTGGCTGCCACCTTTTTAGTGTGGGTCTGGAAGCTAAGGTTGGCATCCACCCAGACTCCCAGATTTTTGACGCATTTTTTGGGGAGTGGGGTGGCGCCTAAGGATGACGGCCACCAGTGCTCGTTCCATAGGCTGGTGTTACGGCCTAGGAGGAGCACCTCGGTTTTACCGGCGTTGAGTTGGAGGTAGTTGTCCGTCATCCAACGGGCCACAGCAGTCATACCCTCTTTAAACTTGGATGCCACGGGGGACGGGCTTTCCGAGAGGGTGACAACCAGCTGGGTGTCGTCGGCGTATGAGACCAGCGTGAGCCCCCACTCTCTAGCCACGTCTGTAAGTGGCTGGACGTATAGATTAAAGAGGGAGGGGCTCAACGCTGATCCCTGGGGGACACCTTGAGCAATGGGGTGGGATTTAGAAAGAAAAGGGGGAGCCGACACCTTAAAGGATCTATCCTTGAGAAAGGATTGGAACCATGCGAGGGCAAGACCAGTCACCCCGGTCATCTCCAGACGTTTTAGAAGGATGTCATGGGATACCGTGTCAAAGGCTGCGCTGAGATCAAGAAGGATCAGCGCAGCACTATGACCGGAATCCAAAATCGTCCGGAGATGTTCCGTAGTGGCCAGTAGGGCAGACTCCGTACTATGGCCTGCACGGAAGCCGTTCTGAGAGGGGTCTAGGATTCCGTGGTTTTCCACATGCTTCGAAAGGATGCTGTTAGCATGGGTTTCGGCTATTTTGGAAATCCAGGGGAGGAGAGATATCGGCCGGAAATTTTCTGGTTTGGAGGGGTCGAGGGTAGGTTTTTTAATTATCGGAGATACCCACGCTTGCTTCCAAGCTATGGGTACAGATCCTGTAGAAAAGGAAAGGTTGAGGATGTTCAGCATGGGGGATAGGAAAAAGTCCATCGAGTCCAGGAAGTGGGAGGGACTCATGGGGTCCGCTGGGGAGCCAGATTTTACTTTCTTACCTAGTCTGATCAAGTCTGCAGCGGTGATGGCAGAAATTTGGGACAGAGGTAAGAAATTGAGATCTGTGGTCTTAGGTGCTCCACAGAGAGGAGCGATCTGCGGAAAGGACGCATAGATTTTCTGGACTTTTTCAACAAAATATGTTGCGAGCTGCTCACAATGCTCATGGGAAGAAATTTTAGGTAGGGGTGCCCTAGGGTTTTGGAGCTCTTTCACTAGTTTAAAAATGGTTTTAGATGGATTCGTATTGGAGTTGATTTTGTTGGAATAAAAAGAAGCACGGGCAGATCTGATAGCTTTATGGTAGGTCTTAAGCCTAGATAGATATAATGCCTTGTCCTGGTTATCGTAGTGTTTCCTCCATAGGCGCTCGGCTTTTTTACACTCCTTGCGCATTGCCCTAAGGGTGTCGTCGTACCACGGGTTGGAAGGAGTATTACGTCCTTTAGTCAACTTAGCCGGAATAAGAGTGTCGAGGCCGTTGCTGATCCAGTTGGTGAACGAGGTGTAGGTTGCGTTTATTTCCTGGTTCGCATCGTATTGGAACTCTCCAAGGGTTTCCTGTAGGGCGAGGGGGGAGAGTTTGTGCCAGGGTCTTTTTAGACGCTGATTGGATTCAGTTCTGATCTGCCGTTGAGGTGCTGGAATGCTCAGTTTAACAAGATGGTGATCCGTCCATCCCAGGGGGGTGGGGATATCTGTAGCTGCCTCATGTATATTAGAAAAGATCGGATCTAGGGTATGTCCGGCTATGTGGGTAGAAGTGAGGACTAGGGAGTTAAGTTGCAGTGCCGAGAGGTCCGCTAGGAGGTTGGTGATGGTATGGTCGCCAGTTGCATCAAAGTGCAAGTTTAGGTCGCCTAGGATGGTGAAGTTGGCGGATTTAGTGATGAGCCCTGTGGTCGTTTCGAGGAGGGCATTGATAAATCTAGTGGCCTGGCCTGGAGGGCGATAAATGTAAAGGCCAGATAGCGTAAATTGGGGGGTCACACTGATTTTAAATTGGGCGCATTCACAGTCTTGGAGGGGTTCTTTTATGAAAGAACAAGTGAGGTGTTTTTTATAGATAATTGCGATGCCGCCGCCGCGAGATTCACGGTTGATGGTGACCAGGTGGAACTCATCTGGGAGCGTTAAGTTGGGGATGGTGGTTATGCCGTCTCGGAGCCATGTTTCGCATAGAAACAGTACGTCAGGGTTTTCCTCCTGGAGAAGCGTATTCACCTCAGGGTGGTGTTTAACGAGGGATCTGCAGTTGAGTTGAAATATCGTCAATGTCGGGTTTATTGTATTTAGGGGGTCACTCCGCACCCTAGTGGGTGTGTGAGTCGAGAAATGACAGCGGTTGCAGTGGAGATGCGTAAGACCAATAATGCCAGAGGCGTTGGAGCATTTTTGGTCGGGGTTCAGGTGTAAGAGTTCCTTACCGTCATAGCGAATGCGTGGATAGGGCCTGGGCGAACCAGGGGGACTGGCGAGAGGCGATGGTCTGGCGATGACGGGCGCAGACGGGCTTGCCTTAGGCGCGCCTTCGGCGCGCAAACGGCGCTCCCGCTGCGCTCGTCCGCTGCGCTTCCTGCCCTGGCACATAATACAGGGGAAGGAAGGGGCGTGGCCTCAAGGGGGCGTGGCTAGCGAGCACGCCTGCGATGGCGGTCGCTGGACAAGAAGCAAACAATTACCGCGACAGCGCTTAATCGGCTGCGTGGCAAGAAGGTAGGATGACTTTTGTCAGGTGTTTGGCAGGTTATTAATTCAACACAACACAAGTAAAAACAAATTATCACAATATTAAAATTGGCGTGTACCGCCAGAGCCCGGCTTCCGCCTCAGGTCTGGGATCAGGTTCTGAGAGTCAGTTTCAGCGCGGCGCTTTAAGTAGGGCAGGGGGCGTGGCCTCAAGGGGGCGTGGCTAGCGAGCACGCCTGCGATGGCGGTCGCTGGACAAGAAGCAAACAATTACCGCGACAGCGCTTAATCGGCTGCGTGGCAAGAAGGTAGGATGACTTTTGTCAGGTGTTTGGCAGGTTATTAATTCAACACAACACAAGTAAAAACAAATTATCACAATATTAAAATTGGCGTGTACCGCCAGAGCCCGGCTTCCGCCTCAGGTCTGGGATCAGGTTCTGAGAGTCAGTTTCAGCGCGGCGCTTTAAGTAGGGCAGGGGGCGTGGCCTCAAGGGGGCGTGGCTAGCGAGCACGCCTGCGATGGCGGTCGCTGGACAAGAAGCAAACAATTACCGCGACAGCGCTTAATCGGCTGCGTGGCAAGAAGGTAGGATGACTTTTGTCAGGTGTTTGGCAGGTTATTAATTCAACACAACACAAGTAAAAACAAATTATCACAATATTAAAATTGGCGTGTACCGCCAGAGCCCGGCTTCCGCCTCAGGTCTGGGATCAGGTTCTGAGAGTCAGTTTCAGCGCGGCGCTTTAAGTAGGGCAGGGGGCGTGGCCTCAAGGGGGCGTGGCTAGCGAGCACGCCTGCGATGGCGGTCGCTGGACAAGAAGCAAACAATTACCGCGACAGCGCTTAATCGGCTGCGTGGCAAGAAGGTAGGATGACTTTTGTCAGGTGTTTGGCAGGTTATTAATTCAACACAACACAAGTAAAAACAAATTATCACAATATTAAAATTGGCGTGTACCGCCAGAGCCCGGCTTCCGCCTCAGGTCTGGGATCAGGTTCTGAGAGTCAGTTTCAGCGCGGCGCTTTAAGTAGGGCAGGGGGCGTGGCCTCAAGGGGGCGTGGCTAGCGAGCACGCCTGCGATGGCGGTCGCTGGACAAGAAGCAAACAATTACCGCGACAGCGCTTAATCGGCTGCGTGGCAAGAAGGTAGGATGACTTTTGTCAGGTGTTTGGCAGGTTATTAATTCAACACAACACAAGTAAAAACAAATTATCACAATATTAAAATTGGCGTGTACCGCCAGAGCCCGGCTTCCGCCTCAGGTCTGGGATCAGGTTCACACAAATGCGTACTGACTATCTGTAAAGACATTCACTCTCTTTCCCTTAGCTAAAACACATGCTCCCGTTAGAGCTATTAATTCTGCAGCTTGGGCAGAATTCTGATTCACTCTTGCAGTCTCCACAATCGTTTTCAAAGTCGTTACTGCGTAAGCAGCAGTCACATCACCATTCTCCAATTTAAAACATGACCCGTCCACATACAGCGTACCATCTGGATCTGATAATGGAGTATCCCTCAAATCAATGCGTCCTTTTGCCTCTTCCTCCGTTTTGAAACAGCAATCACTCGACTCTTGATTAGCCGGCAACAACGTTGCTGGATTCAATACATTACATCTTTTAATCTGAATATGACTCGCTAGTAATGTCAGCTCGTAACCAGATAATCTTGCACTAGTAAGGTGTTGTGTCTTAGTTCGGTTCATGAGTGTGTCCACTGCATGAGGAACCATGACCACTAGCATGTTGTTCATTACCAGACCAGCAGATTGTCGAATGGAAGCCGCAGCTGCCGCTGTAGCCCTCAAACAACTAGGTAACGCTCTAGCTACCGGATCTAATGTTGATGAGAAATACGCACAAGGGCATTGTTTATCACCAAATTTCTGTGTCAGGACACTCAACGCGCAACCTTCTCTCTCGTGAACGTAGAGCGTGAATGGCTTACTGTAATCGGGTGTACCCAATACAGGAGCTGAACACAATGCTTTTCGTAATTCAGTAAAACTCTCTTGACATTCATCAGACCATGGCACCGGACTCGGAACATTTTTCCCAGTCAAAGTTACCAATGGTTTCGCTAAAAGAGAAAAATTTGGAATCCACTGCCTACAGTAGGAGGTAATACCTAAAAAGGCACGTACTTCTCTCTGTGTGCGTGGAACACTCATTTGCGTAATTGCTTTTATTCTTTCTGGGGTCAACTTCCTTCCCTCCTTTGACAAGAGATGACCTAGGTAGGTCACTTCTTGGCAGCAGTATTGCATCTTGGAAGGTGACACCTTGTGATTCAAATCAGACAAATGATGCAATAACGATACTGTAGCTGCTTTGCAAGTTTCCTTGTCATCGGCAGCCACTAGAAGATCGTCTACGTACTGTACTAGGGCAGAACTTGGAGGAAGGACAAAAGAATCTAACTGGCTTTTTAATGCTTGACTATAAATAGACGGACTTTCACAGTAGCCCTGTGGAGCGCGTTTAAATCTGAAACTTCGACCTCCTAGACAGAAGCCGAAAATATCTCTGCTTTCCTCGGCTATCGGAATGCTGAAAAAGGCATTCTTTAAGTCGATGACTGAGAACCAAGTGGCTGTAGCAGGAATCAATGTTAACAAGGCAGTAATGTCTGGAACCACAGGAAATTGCGGAACCACAATCTTATTAACTTCTCTAAGGTCTATGACAAACCTGTACACTGGAGGTTTTGTAGGATCAGTTCGTTTCAGAATCGGCAATACAGGACTATTACAAACATTTCCTCGAGTTTCTTCAACCACACCTTTCTTAATCAAATCTTGCACAATCAATAAAAGTGCACGTTCTCCTTCACTAGATATTTTATATTGGGGAATTCTTGGAAATTTTACATTTGCTTTCAAAGTGACTACGTATGGAGGTATTTCTAAAAGGCCTACATCATTAGGACCAGTCGCCCAAAGAGAATCAGGGAGTGAGCGCAGCTCTGGCGGGAGTGCGTCCATTGACAAGTACATCGGAGAAGTGATTCTTTTACCCAACGTAAGCTGTACCCCTTCCGGAGAACAGTACAATGTCGCATATAGTCGTTTTAACAAGTCCAAACCAAGCAGGTTTTCATTACAACCCGTCGTCAAAATCAGGGGTGCTTTCAATTGACACGGTCCAACAGAAATAGACAAAGAACCAGATATCGGGTTGTAAACAGGGGCGCCTGAAAAACCTACAGAAACATTTGTTGAGCCAGACAAAGGTGCGCCAGGGAGTTTCGCATGAATGATAGAACTTTTTGCGGCACCAGTATCCAACAGAAACGGTTCGACTACACCTGATGTTGCTACTGCGACATAAGGCCCACTCTGATCCACTGGAACTGATACTACTCCCTCTCTCTGTCCATGGCTGTCCTAGTACCCATTTTGCTGAAATCCCTCATCCACTTCACAATAGTCTTCAACAAGATATTGCTGAGATCTATTCTGTTGAGCTGACTGTCCATTTCGTTGATCAAAGTGATTGGAGGGACGATCATTCGTTTGCGGAGGCATAGCACCTCGCCCTCGACCTCTAGAATTCTGCACAAAACCACCACGACCTCTCTGAGCTGCTGCAGCATTATTTTGCGCTAAGATCGGACATTCATTTTTGTAGTGACCCTCTTTCTTACAGTACGCACACTGGTTCCACTGATATTGTGGCCTCGTTGAACTATAATCTGTCCTCTGATACGAATTCTGTTGCATATTAGTCTGATTCGTGCGAGGCGGATACGCCTGCTGTAAAAGAACTTTAGTTTTTAAATCTTTCGTTTTCTTCTCTGATTTTTCCTTTTCCTCTTTATCCCTATTTTCGTAGTACTGTGCAGTTGCAAGTATTTGCGCAGTTGTAGAAACAGCCCACGCACTTTCTGAATCCTTTAATTTATTGCATAACTCAGGTAACAAATTATGCACAAATTTATCGACAAACAGTCTCTGTCCTCCTTCAGTGCTCATATCCTGACCACTATGATCTACAAAAGTCTCTTCGAACCTCGTGAAGAAGTCGGAGACACTTTCATCTTTCTTTTGCTTGCATGCGGATAATTTTTCCCAATTAACACGCAACGCAGGCATCAGAGTCTTCATTAAGTCAATTATTCTACCTGGAAGATTAGCAATTAGGGGTTCGGGTTTTGCACCACCCGTTTGCTGACCATCCGCTGCAGTGATAGCTGCCCAATCACCACCTAAGGCTACTTGATGATCCTCCCTACGAATTTTAGCCCACACTGGTTGTGGAACTACATTTCCAAATAACATATCGATGTCCGCTAAGTTCATTATACAAGCCTCAACTGTCTGTGTTAATTCCTTGTAATATCCAGCAGGATTTTTACGCGGATCTGGCAAGGCCTGTTTTACCGCTAGCACTTCAGCTCGCTTCCATGGAATGTGTATCCACACTCGTTGGAACTATGCTGGAGCAGCTGCAATACCCGCATTATCATCACGTTGTATTGCTTCGCGCCAGATTGGAGGAACCTCCCTCATAGGATATTGGCGACTTAGCTTCATTTTACCTTTCTCTAAATCTCTCGGCGAACGAAGAGATGGATCATTCCTAAAACTTAAAATAAGTTCCATCGCTTCTTTTATATTATCGCCCACTATCATTCCTGCAGCAAACTCTTTTTGAATTTTTATTAAATCTTCCAAGTCTGATTCAACATCATCTTTCTCTATTTCCTCACGTAACAACGAGCACATCTCATCAAAGACGTACCGTTGCGTTGGTTCCTTCCACTGCATAAACGTATCTAGTACATCTCTCGTACTATATCTTCTACCTTTCGTAATCCATCTGAGAGCCGTGGAATCTAAAATTCCCCGTTCTTCAGTACTTGGTAGCTGACTACGTCTCTGAACTGAATCAGGAGTAGGAGTCTTAAGTAAAGATTTATATAAAGGAGACAGTATATTAGCAACAGAATCAGTGATTTTTCGACGTACAGAAAGTGGAGTTAACACACTTGCAGACGTAGAAAACACAGTAGAGGTAGGAACAGATAGCGAGGCAGTAGGAGTATCGAGAAAAATAGTTTGTGAAGTAGTAGGTGTAAGCGAGACAGATACAGGTATAGAAGTCGGCAACCCAGGAAGAGGAGGAGCCGTAGGAATATTCACATTAACCACAGGAGGTACAGGAACTTGATTCTGAGGAACAGGAACACCAGGTTGTCCAGCAACCGGCAATTGAACATTTGGCACAAATTGGGCCGTAGCACCTTGTGCATACGGTGGAGGTGACCGTAACAGATAAGACAACAGAGGATCGTTTTCGGGGTCCTCCAGTATCTTAGCTGTTTTCGATGGCAAGGCAGGGTAGCACTTGTCAATCGCTAAATTATGCTCTCTAATTGCCACCTCTATAGCCTTTTCGCACTCATTATCTTGCAATTGTTTAGTTGCTTGCTCTAGAGTCAACTCTTCTTTCTCTTTCTGTTCTCTCTTTAACCTTTTTATTTCTCTCTGTTTGGACTCTTTTCGCCAGTAACGGAAAGAATCAAACATTGCTGGCCGGGCTTTCTTACTAAACAATTTCGCTTCTAAATTATCAAGAATCTCGGGTTCAAAACTACCATGTAGTGGCCAACTAAGGACACCATCCTTCTTAGTATAGCGGACCCACACCTCATTATAGGATATAGGACCCACACCATGTTTACAATATAAGTCATAAAGGGGAGTCCCAATCGGAGGAACCAGACAGGAATCCTCCAATCGTGAGTCATGGTTGCAACCAAAACAAGACAACATTTTCCGACTTACCATTTTGAATCCGGAACACAAAACAAACAAAACACGGAACAAATATGTGTGCACTCGAACCAAGAACTTAGGCCTACCAAAACCAAACTAATGTATCGATACCCAAACTGAACCAAATAGATTATCGTAACCAGAACAACTAGTGATAATCTTACAAAACCAAACCAAACCAAGAACCAATCAAGGGTTTTAACAATCCTCACAAAGTAACCAGCTAGCTATCACTAAATACTTAACTGAGGCACTGAAGACGTCACCAAGGAGAAACCCGTCACGTTTCGCTGTACTAAGGGCTGCACCTCGGGTCCAAGACAGGGCGACGGTCAAGGCAACGGCCCACTGCAGCCGTCCTGAACGGGAACCCTCGTGGAAGAGAACTTCGGGCCACTTTTGCGATATGCCGGGATCGATGAAGTGGGGCGCCTCCCTCAGGAATCTTCACACGAAGCTTCTCGAACTCTTCAGGCTTTTGGACCGGTACCGAATGACGTCGCCCGACGTTGGGCGCCAATTGGAGTTCTGGACTTTTTGGTTCCGTCCAGAGGTGTCAGGGAACAACACCCAAAGACCCCGGAGTTCCACCTGCCTTGGTGCGCAAATGAACAGAAACACGGGCTTCTCGATGGTGGCGTCAAAGACCAAAGGTTTATTACTGCAGGGACACAGAAGTCACAGAAACTACGCATGGGCAGTGTCTAGGAGCCTGTTCGATTTGTACATTGAGGGTTGCTCCTTATATACTAAAAATTGTGCTTCAGGCAAATATTTCACATGTTAGTACATTCCTAAACCTTTGTGTCTTAAACAATAAATATTTGGCGTTACACAGGAACTGTCGATAATATCTGATGCCAAACATCACGAAGAGGGGTTCCCACTAGTCCATCACAATCCCTTGTCAATATTGCATTCAAGAGCCGGACCGCCTCATCGTAAATTTCGTTACCTCCCCCTAATAAAGGCCCAGAAGGAAAGGAGCAGAGCCAGGTGCAGAAGATAGGAAAGCGGGATAAGAGATGTTTGTGGGTTGTAAATGGGCAAGGCTACCGGCTTCGGCCGCCTAATCATGATCGGGACAATGGACACGAGAACCAGTTCAGGTGGGCTAGCCTCGGGCAGAGGAGGCAGCCTTTGTCGAGTCATGCAGCTACAGCGTGATCTGGTTTAAGGTGCACGTGTCATGAAAGAGGTGAATCTCCGGCTAAGGCTACGTGTCCTTAATCGAAATGAAGTGATCAGAGGTTATTGCGTATGTGAGGGCAAGAAACACAAAATGGCGGACATGATCTAAGATGGATGCCGTGGGTAGATCAGAAATGTGTTTGAAAACAGGAGTGCTCTTGCTCGTATCGTAGCGAAAACACCAGGATATGCTAAATGGATCATTTGCGGTTCGCTGATACTAATATTATGTATTTCCGACAATATTGAAAACACGGGTTCAAATCGTCACGGAACCTCAGCTGTGTGACAGAAAACATCTCAGGCTTTTAACTGGATAATGACATCCAGATGAATCCTCTGTAGGGCACCATTGTAAATGCTCTGTGGAATTTATGAATGTGCCATGCAATCCTGGGCTGCGCTGTACCAAAAAGATGACATATTGGTGGGCTTGAATTGCACATAACTTCTGAAAGGAAGTCGTAGGGAATGGAAAGAAACATACATTGCATTTTGATCTGCTGATTTAAGCCAAACAGGAATTCCATTCATCCCCTCAAGCTCTCTATAAAAAATAGGACCCACTGGTGAAAAAGAAGTTGCTTGTTCTACTGCAGAACTTCAAAAAGCCACAGGGGGAAAGAAAATCATTTATCTTGTACCACTTACCTACACTTTAAAACAATGTTCCAAATTCTACAGTGTACTGATCTTGGGCTCTTACGTTCATCAACCAAGTAGCACATTACTAGTATGGCAAAACACAATTAGCTTTTATACAAAAGCACATGAGGTATTGTTTAGTGTTGAGTATTTTGAAACCGGGACTATCTTTTGGTAAAAGCCTGCAGAGTGTGGTGTAATTGTAGTTAAGCGGCATCCTTCCACAGAGACTAAACCATCGCTGCATCTGCGCTGAATCAGGGGATCCCTATGTGTAACTAGTGCCTTTGAAGAGTAATGGTTTTCACTACTCCTCAGTGCTGCGTGAAAATATGCCTCGGTATGCTGCTGTACATGAACGATTAAGAGAAGAATTGTTTTTTTTTATACTATGAGGTCCTGGTTTATGAAGAAGTGTGCCATGTAATAACACCATTTTCTAACGTGAATTACTCTTCTCCATTTAGTATTAATCAATCGATTTTAATTCTTGGCATTTTAATGTCATAATGGCAAATCGTTTTAGCACTGTAGTAGTACTTTTAAGACAAAACATCATTACCTTCTCCTGCTATCCTTTGCCCACTTGATTACTATAAGAGATGCTTTGCACCCTTTATCATTCACAAATGACAATTCAAAATAAACTCCACACACCCTCTCCACATTCTTTTTATTTTGTGGGTTGCGACAGAGCAGTAGATCCAGCGTTGAGGATAAGATTGCAGACCGCTTCGCTGAGCTAGTGGTCTGAGCCAAATGCGCTGTTAATCTTTTGAATCGGAGGCTGAAAAAACTCTCTTTCCACCATTCTTAGGGCCTGATTATGAGTTTGGCGGTCTTCCTGTGGGCCGCCACACCTACGCAAACTTAAAGTCAGATCACACATCAGATTATGAGTTTAATCCTGGCAGGCAGTGTGTGCTGTGGCAGTCCCACAGTGGTGCCTTTCTATGGCTTAAAAGAGTGTTCTGATGGGGCAGCCTTTGGTAAGAGCGCCACAGGGCTGGGCCATGGAACTTTACAGGTCTCAATCCCCATAAAGCCAACAGATAATAGACTTCCTCGTTGATTCTGGCCCACACCCTGTTTGACAACCTGTAAATTTTGTTCTTCACAGGCGGACTTGCTCCAGTGTCAATATCATGGATGCACAGATGTGTGATTTAGATTTAGATTTAGATTTTATATTTTAATTTATAGAGCGCTGCAATGACCCAAGATTCAGAAAAGGGGGTGGTGATGGACAGAGTATCTGAATTAAGCAGAACACTCGTACCCAGTCAACAGATCAGGGCTTGATCCATCACCGTTTTTTAGCTCACTGCAGGGCAGACCAAACTACCAAGCCAATTCTTTTACTGGAAAGGAAACAAGCTTCCGGGGACCGGTTTCTGGCATTACAGCCGTCTTCGGCCCGGCTTGCTTGAATCCTGATGGTGGAGTGAGCAAGGGACTCATGTCTGAGCATATCCTTCCCCCTTTTCTGAATCGTTTTGTCCACCATAAGCGTGGAAGGGTATGCTCAGATGTGAGTCCCTTGCTCACTGTGAGGTAAATAAAATTTTCAGGTAGCCAAAATATCCCCTAACTCGCACCCTATCCATGTACCCATGTTCCATGTATGTCGTGTAACTCTTGACCTGTACCTGCTAGGAAGACGCATATACATTTGCGTCCATCCTTAACATGTTAGCTATCCAACCATACCAAGATATCCTGTTAATCATGTTCCTAGACATATGTTGCCACCGTATTTATATGGTGCACTACTGAAATTTGCACACGTTTTCTCCATGTTTTCTGGCCCAGTCGAGCCCTTAACGAGGCCCTGAGCCTCATCTCTCTTGTCTCCAAAAGCTGCAAGCATCCCTGACCTCTGCCTTACTTCCTGCCAGCGCAGCGGTGCCCGGCTCTGCCTGGACTGCCTGCCAAATTCATGTTATGCCTACGGGTATCAGCTCAGCCTCCTCGAAAACACATTCCAGTCTAGTGAAATAGGTAAACATTCTTCCCGGCTGCAGAGCAAAGGGCCTTGCCAGCCTGCCTCCATGTCCTGTGCATGTAATTTACTGCTCCCGTTACCATGGTATGCCCATGGCCCCCGCACTCTACATGAAGATTCATATGCACGCACTAGCATTCAGTGATGAACAGCCTCTGCCCGAGAGACCTTTTACTCCAGACACTACGTCCTCAAAACATATGATATCAGATATGCTATAGGTACAGGTTGCCCTGACACTCCAGACACCAGTCTCCTCTACTAGTGCTAAAGTCAAAACCCCCAGTTATACGTCATATTAGTTGTGCGCGCACACAGGTGAAGGGTTTCTGCTGATCCTGCATACTTTTCCTTTATATCCACCCACATGTGACGAGTCTTGTGACGTTTCTCTGACATGTACAGTACACACCCATGTGTAAGCCTCTTTTCACGCCTCCTATTACGCACATGCGTTCTTATCTCTCTCTTTTCACCTGTTACGCCTACTGTATTGGAATCTATTGAAATGTTTTACTATATATAATGTGTAATGTTAATAAATCGTTGACTGTCCCTTCCTGAACCTTAGAGGTGATGGAACATGATGCTCCATCCTTGAGGATTAATCCATTAAAGCCTGTATGACTCAGATACCACGGACTCTGCCTCTCATTTAAATGAGCTATCTTGTATTGGTAATTATACGGAAAAAAGGTTAGGTAATAATTATTTACCACATAATTGGCGCCCGAATAGGGACCCCCCCCCCTTCCCCACTCGCCGGTGAAGTCACGCGGCCTTAGCCCCCTTCTACAGCCCCGACGGAAACCGTGCACGTTTGCGGGTCTTCCTGCTATCTTCCCTCGGGCCCACGAGGGAGACGGAGACTGCGGTCCGGCGTCCAGACGAGGCGGTGAGGAATGCGGAGGATCCCGTCCAGAGCCTAATCGAGAGAGAGCAAGGTCCGAGGTGTCCAGAGGCCCACCTGTTCCGAAGCGCATGCGTAGGAGAATCGTCACCTGACGCAGTCCAGTCCAGTCCGAGGCCTTCAGTTCTTGCTTCCCGGTGAGTACCGTTGTTGGGTACGCATCTAGACGGGTTCATTTATTTGTTCCCGGTCAAGACAGGTCTGGGTACACAGGCCTGGTCCGTACGTAGTCACTTAGGTGGATCCGGTCCGACGTGCCTCTTTATGAGACCGGTCTGTACTGTTATAGCAGTGCATCTAGTAATCCAGTAATCTAGTCATCCAGTAAGTCTATAATTCAGTGATTCAGGGTTCAAGTATTGCGATTTCAGAGTTTTCAGTATTCATATGTTTTTCTATGTTCCAGGTAAAATGTTTCCATGTGGTTTTTAATGTTGTGGTATGAATGATTGTTTTTGCTATCCATTATCGTTATTACTGTATTTTACTGTGTCCACATTTAAAGGTAATTCGACCATGCCTCTGTTTTCAAAGTTACGTCAGATAGGAACCCGGAAAGGGTTACTCGAAGAAGCAGTTCCTGTTCCACCTAGGGACACTCCTGGTCATTTTATGTACAATAAACATGGCTTAGATGCCATACTGTATCTTGACTTATGGGCAGATTACACTAAGGGTTTGGAAGAAAAGTTTAGATGGCCTGTCTCAGGGACATGGGATTCCGATTGCATCATGAGAGTAGAAGAAGCGTTATGGAAAAAGAAAGCCAGACGATCCCAGAAGGATGCCATAGAATTATGGCGTAAAGAAGCTCATGGACGAAATGAAAAGGAAATCAGAAAGGCCGAAAGAAGTAGAGAAGAATCTGAAAAAGCTAGAGAAAAAGACCTACTAGGAGAAGGAGAACGAGTCAGAATAGAACAACAAGACAGACAGAGAAATGCACTTATTACAGGACTGTATCCAGTCCTTGCCGAGGGCCTGCATAAGGCGACCCCGGAAGTACCAAGTAACTTGCCACCACCATTGATTCCGACTAAACTTCATCACAAACAGACCGCAGCAGACATTTTTCTTGCCTCCTATCTAGACGATGTGGCTCCGACATATACTGTACCCATGCCACCCGTTAATAATGCACAGCAGCCTGATCAAGCTGGTCTAGCCACGACTCCTCCACGCCAAGACTCGCTTCCCGCAGCTGTTGTCACTTCCCCTTCTGCTGGCATCCCTACTGTTGGTCCTGCCAATCCATTCCTAACAGATACAACCCAGAGTCCGACCCCATCACATGTACCTTTTCCACCCGCCATACCATCAGGTCATGCTCAAGCTTTCGCTTCAGGAGGCCACTCTCGTACCCCGCCACAAGTACACCGAATGACATTCAGAGAGTTCGCGTTTCAGCGTACTCCGAAAGCGATGCCACACGAAAAGCTTAAACAGTATATTACCGATTGTAGATATGATCCAGTACCCGGCAAGACAGGAGACATGATGTTAGCTTCGTTACGTTTACGACGTGTTACAGATTATTTGTTGACCTTACCAGAAATGCCAGATCATCTAGACAGAATATACCATTTTATTAGAACCGGGGAGAGACCAGAATGTATTCGCGAGGCCATGGCATACCAGAAAGCCGAGACACAGGGATTAATATTGAGATTCTTAATCAAAAGTTTAATAAGAGAACAAGATTGGCCAGTTGTTGTTAAAGAAGAGATGGATGTGCTGACTAGATGGAGTCAAAATATTGCAGAATGTAAACATGATAAACAGAATTGTATAGATGCCATGTCTAGGAAGATCCGTAAAGAAATAATAGCAATACATAATAGACAGAAGACCGAACTAGCAGCCGAATCCTCGGAGGAGGATGAAATAGAAACTCCAATAGAAGATGCAGACAGGATAGCGTACGTAGGTAGAGTGAAACCCCCTAAACAGTATTCTAGTCCTTTTGACAGACCCGTTTGTTTAGGAAACCAGAAACGTTTCCTTTCCCCGATACCGGAGCAATGTTCTCTTGAACATTTATTCCAAGCCACTGATAAAATACTGAAAGATAGAATAGGTTACAGCGAACTTAGTACTATGCGTGAACAAGAACTAGCCCGGTCTGCAGTACAGTGGGCTGATAATAGCAGCATATATAAAGACGACTCAGTAGCGCAAACGTTCTTGACTCTTTCCCCAGACGAACAGCGATTGGCTGGTACATACATGATCCAGCATATCATTACGTTATATGAGAATCAGCATTCTGATCCAGGTCCCCTATACAATATATTGGACGAATTACTCCTGAAAAGATGGAGAGGTCTAGGTACCGATTTGATTAATGTGATCCTAGAACAACGTCATAAATACAGAACTTCCTGACTCCACATTTTGTTCCTGTTCCACCTCCAGTAAATCATCCTTTCCACATAGACAGACAGAATCCCTTACGTGAAGTTCATCCCGTACAGGCAACTCCAGGGGTGCGCTTCAACGCGTGTTTGTTTACACGCCCTTAAGTAAAATGGAATTATTGGAAATGAAGAAAATAGTGCCTTGTCATGATAAAGATCCAGCAGGGTTTCACCGTGAATTAAAAGACATGTTACTCATGGGAGATTACACATATCCTGATATTATGAAAATGTTAAAAGTATTGTTACCAGCAGGTATTTACGAGAAACTCAAAGAGAAAGAATGGGAGGTGGGAGATAAAAAGATTAACTGGACTGAATTAGAAACCGAAGAAACAGGACGTACCCCAGGTTTAGGTCTTGGGGACAAAACGAAAGAATTACCAGGATTATTAGTACAGGTTTTGCCAAGATTATTAGCAACTAAAAAGGAAGATTGGGATGCAATCTCAGCCTGCAAACAGAAACAAGATGAAGACTAGTGATTTTTACTCCAGATTCGAGAAATGTTTCATTATTAACAGTGGTTTGAAAACAAGAAGCGAGTCATACCCACATCTTTTTGTCACCAAATTAGTCGAGAATTCCTTACCACAGGTTAAGAATAGGGTCCTGAAAGTCGAAAGTACCTGGCAAGCGAATACCCCTTCTCAAATGTTACAGATGCTACAGATGCTACAGTATCACCAGAACAGAATCAGAGAAGAGCATGATCATGAACAGAGACGTATGAAAGACACGAAAATGAAAGTATTAGTTGCCCAGTACCTCCCAGCTGATGATCAGAAGAGGGGTAACGCACAGACTAGTCATTCTGCGGCTCCTGTTAAAGGGAACTGCAATTACTGCAAACAGCCAGGTCATTATATTAGTGAATGTTTGGTTTTGAAACACAACATTGCTTCAGGCAAAATGAAAGAGAGACCACGTCCTCCTAGACAAGAACACGTCCCACAGCATATTCCACAGAACGTGCAACCTCCACAGAATACACAGCAAACAGTCGCTGTGCCTCAACCCCAACCTATTGCTGCCACGCAACATGTTACACAGCAAATATACCAGTATGCACAGTCAGATTACCCCAATTATCAACAGTACTCATGAAACAGCCTAGAGAGGGAGGTTGGCTTGCCTCTTATCGAGGTTCCTGTAGATCAAGATGGTTGAAACGACAACTAGACAGTATTCACATGCCTGCTGACACTGCTCTGCTCCAACATGTAGACGACTTATTGATAACTGCACGGACCGAACGTGATTGCGAACATGTGTCACTGACTGTCTTGTATTTCTTGGCCGAAAAGGGGCATAAAGTGTCCCCTTCGAAGCTACAATTCTGTGCCCAACAAGTGGTTTACCTTGGGCACTTGCTATCCAAATGGGGGAGACAGCTGACACCAGAACGAATACAGTTAATTGCACATCTGCCACAACCCAAGACACAGAAAGAGGTACGGGCCTTTATTGGCCTCACCTCATATTGCAGACAATGGATCCCTCAGTATGCATTCCTAGCTAAACCACTCATTCAGTTGACAACACAGGAGGCAGCGACTTCGACTGTCCTCCCTTGGACTCAGGAACATACACAAGCTTTTGACGAATTAAAGAAAGCCTTATGTCAAGCACCTGTTTTAGCGACACCATGTTATAGTAAACCTTTTACACTTTTTGTCACAGAACGCGATGGTACAGCATTATCTGTTCTCACACAAGATCAAGCAGGACACCATAAGCCTTGTGCTTATTTTTCTAGTACATTGGATCCAGTAGCCCAGGCTCTGCCTGCGTGCCTTAAATCAGTTGCAGCGACAGCTCTAGCAATCAGACAAAGCGATTCTATAGTGTTAGGACATCCCCTGACAGTACAAGTTCCACACTCAGTGGAAGTTCTCTTGAACCGTACCCAGACTCAACACTTGACGATAGCCAGACTGACAGGATACGAATTGACACTGTTCCAGCCACACATCGACATCAGACGCTGCAACATACTTAATCCTGCCACATTGTTACCCTCGAGCACGATTGACCTGACACCACATGACTGTGTAGAAGTCATCAATATTGTAACAAAGCCCAGACAAGACTTGACAGACATTGCATTACCTTATCCAGACCTGACACTTTATGTGGATGGTTCATGTATGAGAACAAATACAGGAGAGTTAGTGGCCGCCTATGCAGTGACCACTGATACTGAAGTCATAGAAACACATCGTATTGACACTCTGTCTGCTCAAGCTGCAGAACTTATCGCTCTGACCCAAGCATGTATTCTAGCCAAGAACAAGAAAGTAAACATATACACAGATTCACCGTATGCATTCGGAGTCGTTCACGACTTCGGAGTCCTTTGGGAAGAGAGAGGTTTCTTAACTTCTCACGGTACCAAGATCCAGCATGGTCCGCTTATCCAAGCTCTGTTAGAAGCAATACACTTACCTGCATCCATTGCCATCATGAAGTGCAAAGCACATACGAAAGTCACAGACACCATTTCCCAGGGTAACGACCTGGCAGATCGAACAGCTAAACTCACAGCTCAGACTCATACAGACCTGACAAAGACCGTAGTACCAACACAGACACATTGTATGACAGTTAAGGATCCCACACTAGATGTACTTGACATACAGACACATGCCACACCAGACGAAAATTAAGAAATGGACTGAACAAGGAGGGATCCAGACAGATCAGGGTTGGATGACGAAGGGAAGAGCCATATGGTTCCTCCCCGACTCTATGGTTCAAGTAATCATTAACACAGCACATAGTCCAGCACACTTAGGAGAAAAAGCCATGTTAGTTTACAGAATCTCTGGTACAACAAACATTTACGAGCAGCAGCAAAACAGAAAGTGCGTACTTGCATGATCTGTTGTCAGTTCAATCCAGGTAAAGGTGTCCCCGTGGAACAAGGTGGATTTCATCCTCCTGACCATCCTTTTGAAGTCCTCCAGATGGATTATATCCAGATGGACCGATGTCGAGGTTTCAAATATGTCCTCGTAGTTGTATGTGCTCTTTCCCGATGGACAGAAGCATATCCAGTCCCAGATTACACAGCTCCGACCACTGCCAAACAGTTGGTTCGTGAATTCTTCCCGCGATATGGTTTGCCCCGTGTCGTATATTCAGATAATGGTCAGCCATTCTCGTCCGAACTCATGAAGCAGGTTTCACTCCTGTTAGGTTACAATTGGAAGTTCCACTGTGTTCGACATCCCGAAGCAGCAGGTCTCGTAGAGAGACACAATCAGACTCTGAAAACACGCCTAGCAAAGATTTGTGCCGAGAAAGGTGTAGATTGGATAGTTGCCTTGCCAGTTGCACTCTTCTACATGCGAATGGTAGCTCATTCTAGGACAGGGCTATCCCCGTATGAGGTGGTCTTTGGGAGGCCGCCGAATATGTGGGGGACGCCTATGCCCCGTAAAATTACAGATGTTGACAGTTGTATGCTTACAGATTATTTGGCCTCCTTGATGTCTGCACTACAATCTTGTCGTTCACAGGTCGCGGCTGCCTTTCCGGACAACACCCAAGTCAAACCGCATGAAGTCCGTCCAGATGTAGCTCTGGTCAGGAATTTCGACAGGAAGAGTCCGCTGGAACCCAGATGGAAGCAGCCCAAATTGGTTTTATTATCAACAAGAACTGCCGTCAAGCTTGAGGGGAGAAAAGGATGGCTGCATTCGAGCCATGTGAAGAAAGTTCACGGACTGTGTACAGACTCTCCCATTAAGGACTGCCCCCTTTCAGACATTGATACTAAACTCCCCCTGCTAGAGAAAACTCCCCAACAGGAGTACTGTGCTAAGCTAAGGTCTAGTAAGTCAGACAGCGTTTAATTGTTTAAGTCCCCCTCGGGTGAAGCGGTTAGACTAGTTTCTGACATGTATAGAATAGACCCCAGTAGTCAGAGAGATAGGCGCAACGAGAAAAGAAAAAAACATTGTAAAGTTTTGCACAACGGATGTATTATTGCCTTCATCTCGATGTTTCTTCTGAGTCTTACGATAATCTGTATCAGTTTAATGTTACACATTTTCTTTCCTCTTGATTCACATGTACATGTCTACTCTAATGACACTGTAGAGCACACTTTTAGTGATCTACCCCCCCATGAAATGTCCTATCGTTTAGCCATGCGCAACAATACATTCATTCGTATGTTACATCACTCACACCAAACCAGCAATGCCACTAATTGCTGGGTATGTGGCCGACTCCCTCCCTATCAGGCGTACAAGGGAGCTCTGCCTCTCTTTCCTTATCCGTTCACACATAATGGTTCATGTGGTGCATGGTTTAGTTTGATATCCTCTTTAGACAGTAAGTCCAGAATATCCCAAGGCAATTGGATTTGGGGTAATTTGAATACAGTTATGAATAAAGCATGTTTTCCAGACAATGAAGGTCTTCCCCAGAGGACAGGGACCGATCTAGAAAATGAAGTGTATGGATTAGGTAATTTTACACTTAACCTTATGATCCTGAATGTGCAGTCTGAGACTAATTCGGACTTGCCGTTTATTACAGTCTTACCAGTAAAAGGTGTCTTATGCGTCAGAAAGAATGGTTCCGTACATCTAGGACACAGTGATTGTGATACTGTTGTCGAATTCAGTGATAACGGAAAGTCTACTTTCAAAGCTTCTCGCCATTCTTATTTCATATGTGGTCAGACAGCCTATGTACGTTTGCCATTGGATTGGGATGGGACGTGCTATATTGCGTTCCTGTTGCCACCTGTTTTTCTAGCCCCACCTGATTATCACAGAAATCCACATCTCGTTCATGTAAAACATAGAATGGAGATCAAGATCCCACTTGTCGATCAGACTGAAACTACGTTAGAGCAATATATAGATTTCAATAAAGGATTCTTCCCATTCATAGGCACTGTTTCAAATAGTAAACTGATTCGGAAACTGACCAGAACATTAGAAGCAGTAGTGAACAAAACTACTTCTGACTTGGGTAACCTGACCGAGGAACAGTCTGCTATGAGACTTGTTGTTCTTCAAAATCGCCTTGTCCTTGACGTCATCCTGGCCGATAGGGGCGGGGCTTGTAGAGTCATCGGATCCAGTTTTTGTGTGTTTCCAAATAACGCGCCATCCGTGTATAAGGCCATAACTCGGCTTCATGAAATTGCTCATCAGATACATCAGAACCCAGGCTCCTGGACCTGGTCCAGTTGGTTCTGGAGTGTGATATCTGCCTGGGGATGGAAATTGTTATCATTCCTAGGTATAATATTGGCCATAGTATTCAGTTGTTGTCTCTGTCTGCAATGTGGGCCAGCGATTTGCGGCTTGTGCGCCACAGTTTGTATTCCCCATCCAAGTGCAAGTCCCCGTTCCCGAATGAAGAAAGATGAGCAAATGATGCTTTATGAACAGATAGATAGTCTCATGAATATAGATATATCCTAATTAGTGGAGTAGGGGCCAAGGAGGGAATGAGGTAAATAAAATTTTCAGGTAGCCAAAATGTCCCCTAACTCGCACCCTATCCATGTACCCATGTTCCATGTATGTCGTGTAACTCTTGACCTGTACCTGCTAGGAAGACGCATATACATTTGCGTCCATCCTTAACATGTTAGCTATCCAACCAGACCAAGATATCCTGTTAATCATGTTCCTAGACATATGTTGCCACCGTCTTTATATGGTGCACTACTGAAATTTGCACACGTTTTCTCCATGTTTTCTGGCCCAGTCGAGCCCTTAACGAGGCCCTGAGCCTCATCTCTCTTGTCTCCGAAAGCTGCAAGCATCCCTGACCTCTACCTTACTTCCTGCCAGCGCAGCGGTGCCCGGCTCCGCCTGGACTGCCTGCCAAATTCATGTTATGCCTACGGGTATCAGCTCAGCCTCCTCGAAAACACATTCCAGTCTAGTGAAATAGGTAAACATTCTTCCCGGCTGCAGAGCAAAGGGCCTTGCCAGCCTGCCTCCCTGTCCTGTGCATGTAATTTACTGCTCCTGTTACCATGGTATGCCCATGGCCCCCGCACTCTACATGAAGATTCATATGCACGCACTAGCATTCAGTGATGAACAGCCTCTGCCCGAGAGACCTTTTACTCCAGACACTACGTCCTCAAAACATATGATATCAGATATGCTATAGGTACAGGTTGCCCTGACACTCCAGACACCAGTCTCCTCTACTAGTGCTAAAGTCAAAACCCCCAGTTATACGTCATATTAGTTGCGCGCGCACACAGGTGAAGGGTTTCTGCTAATCCTGCATACTTTTCCTTTATATCCACCCACATGTGACGAGTCTTGTGACGTTTCTCTGACATGTACAGTACACACCTATGTGTAAGCCTCTTTTCACGCCTCCTATTACGCACATGTGTTCTTATCTCTCTCTTTTCACCTGTTACGCCTACTGTATTGGAATCTATTGAAATGTTTTACTATATATAATGTGTAATGTTAATAAATCGTTGACTGTCCCTTCCTGAACCTTAGAGGTGATGGAACATGATGCTCCATCCTTGAGGATTAATCCATTAAAGCCCGTATGACTCAGATACCACGGACTCTGCCTCTCATTTAAATGAGCTATCTTGTATTGGTAATTATACGGAAAAAAGGTTAGGTAATAATTATTTACCACAACTGCACCATCAGGATTCAAGCAAGCCGGGCCGAAGACGGCTGTAATGCCAGAAACCGGTCCCCGGAAGCTTGTTTTCTTTCCAGTAAAAAAATTGGCCTGGTAGTTTGGTCTGCCCTGTCCCCATGATGCACTGGGCCAGGGACAGACTAATTTGCATGTAGCCAGGTTCTGAGCTGGGATGGTTCAGTGAGCTAAAAAACAGTGATGGATTAGGCCCTGATCTGCTGACTGGGTAGTAGTATTCTGCTTAATTCAAATACTCTGTCCATCACCACCCCTTTTTCTGAAGCAATCACCCAAGGGCATCAAGACACTATAGATCACTGTCCGGAAGAGGTGCACTAGTACACCTGCTTCAGAATGAACATTACATGTAAAATAGCCATGTATTAAGAGCCTTCCTAGAGGACAGGAGCTAGATGATGGATCTTATATTAAGTGGAAGGGAGTTCCTGAGTTTGCTTGAAAATACTCTATTGGCCATTTCTTTGTTATGGTTCTCGGTACCCCAAGCAACAATTGAAAAGATGAACGGAGAGGTCTGCCTGGGGAATGCCAAAAGAACATGTTTTTTTATCTTGTTGGGTATGGAAGATAAAGAGCCTTGTGAACTATGCACAGTGATTTAAAGCTAATGCTCTTATTTATAGGGAGCCAGTGCAGGGTTTCTAGTCCCTTCCCAGCAGACTGCCTTCTGCGAATGTCCAAAACAAGTCTCGCTAATGCATTCTGCACCTCCTGGAGTTTGTACTGCCTGCTCTTGTTTGAGTCCAGGTGTAGCAAGTTACAGTGGACAAGTCTGGGCATTACTAGTGCGTAAGGGCTATCTGCTTGATTGCCGGCCGCTGGATGAGAGAAAAGATTTTCTTAAGCATCCTTATGATCCAGGTGAAGGTAGAAATAGTACGATTGATAAGGGCATTGATGTTAAGGTCAGTGTCCCTCAATACTCCAAGGTTCTTAGCCTTCTTACCCGGAGTAGGACAGATTACTAAGGAATGTAGCCAGCAATTACTATTCCAACCTGATGTCCCAGGGCCGAATATCATAACTTCTGTCTTGTCCCCATTGAGTTCCAAAAAGGTACATGACATCCATTCTGCCACTTTAGTTATGCATCTGAAGATGTTCTCTGCTACCCAGCATGAGTTCTTGGGGATTGACGTCATGATCTGAGTGTCAGCTGCTTATCCAAAAGGAATGGATAACAGCCGCTAAGGGTGCCACATGAAGATTGAAAAGCGTAGGGCTCAACGAAGAGCTCGGCGGCCCTCCACATGGTAAAAAATAGGCTTCTGAATAGAAGTACTGTAATTTCACCCTTTGGGATCTTTCCCTAAGGAAGTAGGACAAGGGGGATAATGCTTGAGGAGAAATGCCAAGAGCTTGGAGTCTATCCAGCAGCAGTGCAGATGAGAAGGTATCAAATGCTGCTGATAGATCCAGGAGTATCAGCGCCATCCCTTGTCCTTTATCCACTGTGCACCTAATTTAGTCGGTGGCTGATATTAAGGCAGCTCCTGTCCCATGGTGTTTCCTGAAACCGAACTGGGGAGTCATTCAGCCAAAGTTGCTGTTCTGCAGTTTCCATCAGCTGGATGTTAAGGTGCATCTCCAAGATCTTTGCAGGAACAGGCAGCAAGGAGATAGGATGGTAGTTCTTACAATGCGTGGGATCTAGATTTGTTTTTTTTTCAAAGATGCCCGATGATGGCTTGCTTCCAACTTCGAGGATACCATCCGGATAGGATTACATTATTCATAAGTTTGCAAAGTGACTCGGCTATAATGTTGGCTTCCATATGAAGAACTGCTGGAGGTCATGCTTCTAAAGGTGCTTCTGCATAGGTTTTCATGAGATATTGTTCGGCCAGCTCGAGCGAAAGCGAAGATAAGACAGAGAGACCTTTGGTCTCTAGGCTGGTATCAGATGTAATCCCTCGTGCCGTTTTAGTAGGCCAGCTGGAGGCAACTAAAACGGCTGGGCAGCATAAGGTTAGGGTCAATACCTGTGTAGATTTGCATGATTTTTGAGTGGAAAAAGGTTGCTAGCTGGACACAAAATGCTTGTGAGGTCTCTAGCTCCGCTTTTGGTTGAGACACTGAAAGCAGTTGTATTAGCCTAAAGAATTCCTTGGCGAAGGATGAATTTTCAATTATATGGGTGCAAAATTTTGACTTTTCGTCCTTTAATGCAAGCTTGTATTCCTTAATACTAATTTTATATAGATTTTTTTCCAGATCTTCAAGAGTTTTACTCCAGACCCGCTCAGAACGGCGGCAAGCTTGTTTGAGCATCCCGAGACTGTCATTGTACCAGGGAGCAGATGGAGAAAGCTTTTTACAAATCTTTGGCTTCTAGGGGGCCTGTTTATTTGCTGCAGTTTCCAGCCATGTTGCAAATGTCCAGGGTTGGGTGAGAACAGTTTATCAAACTGCCCCAGCAACTGGTAACAGTCACTCTGCTGTTTTGGGGTCAAGTGAAAGAAAGGATGACACCCTTCAGTGACCCATAATGTTCCTGTGCAGAGATGAGGTCAGGGAAAGATTCACTCTCCCTTCCCACCCCCTTATCTGTCTCAAGGAGCATGCTCCCATTAGACATCTTGAAGTGAGGCATGAATCTGTTAACATGGAGCACATATAAGGGTTCCTAGGGGTCTGGAGATCCACCAAGTAGTTGGACTCACCTGTTAGCTCCTTGATTTCATATGAGCCAGTCCAGTGGTCATGGAGAACCCTGGGATCTACTGGTTTTATGACCCATACTTTCTGGCCAGGCCGAAACTGCACCAGTGTCCTTCTGGTTGTACAAGAGTTTCATCACTTCTTGACTGGCTGCTAAATTGGTTTTTGCCTTTTGCCAGTGGTGAATTATCTGGTTGTGGAGGGCAAGCATTTAGCTGAAGACATCCTGGGAAAGTTTCCTCTGAGCTTGCTCCCACCTCTCCTTGACAACGCCCAGAGGTCCCTTAACATGGAGGCCATAACAAATTTCAAAGGGTATGAACCCTACACCTTTCTGTGGCACCTCCCTGTAGGCAAAAAGAAGGCATGGTAAGAGGGGCCTCAGGGGCACAAGCAGACTCATAATCATGCCCTTAAAGATCTTGTTGAATCTCTTCACGAGACTATTGATTTGGGGGTGAAAGGGTGTGGTGAACTTGTAAGTTACATCATACCCAACCTACATGGACTTCATGTACGTGGACGTAAAGTTAGTGCCCCTGTCAGACACTGCCTCCATGGGGAATCCATCAGAGTGCTAGCCACCACAGGTGCAGTCACTGACCTCAAATTGATGGCTTCTGAGCAGCGGATGGCATGGTCTACCAAAATCCGGACAAACCTGTTGCCTAGGGCTGTCTTGGGGTCTAAGGATCCAATGATGTTGGTGCCTACCCTTTCAAAGGGGGTGCCAATGACTAATAATGGGCTCAGGGGAGCTTTTTGCCTTTTCCCAGTTTTCCCACTGGGCTGGCAGGTGAGACAGGACTTTCAGAATGCATCTGAGGCTCTCTTCATTCCGAGCCAATAAAATTGGGAGACAAGCCTGGTTAAGGTCTTATATTGCTCTAAATGTCTTGTCAAGGGCATATCCTTAGCCACACCCAGTAGGAAGGTTGTGTAACACTGGGGGATCACCAGCACAATGGTTGCCCCAGCACCAGGAGCCTTGGACTCGCTATAGAGAAGATCATTCTCCAAGTAGATTGGGTGATTCCCAGAGGCTTCACCTGCTATGTGGGCTGAGGCCTGTTGCCTCATGTCCTCAATGGTAGGGGCACGCTTTCTGTGCGGTGCAGAATTCCTCCTTGGTGAACGTACCCTCAACTTGCCAGCTAGCAAGCTTGGGCAAGTCACTTAGGGTGGCAATGTGTACCCCAGTTGGGTTGGGGGCTCAAGCTCAGGCACCCCAACAACCTCTACCATGAGAACTTTAGGGGCTGGTTTCCCACACCGTCTACTTCACAGTTGTCTGGTCCATTGTTTCAGGCTACAGACACCCTTGACTTCTGTCCCGGGCAGCCGTGGACTATTTGGTCATACAGATCCACACAGGCAATCCCATCATTTCCAAGTGAGACCTGAGGTCTACCTTCCTCCAGGTAGTGTGCTCCAGGTCATTGCCGAACAAATAATCGACAGGCATGGCAGGGCTCACAGCTACTTTCAGAGAACCAGAGATCCACCCACTCACAGGGAATCCGAGCCACCGTTAGATGTCTCTCTCGATTGTCAGCGACTATGACTTTGTAGAATATGTTCCATAGGACCTGCTCTGCAGACACCTGACAGTAGTCATTCAGGCTCCATCCAGTGCCCATTGATGGTGACATGCTGCCTATACTTGGAAGTATTAGCACACATTTGGCTTTAGGCACCATCTTTTTATGCCCCAGGGAAACTAGGGTTAACTTTGTCTGTTTCCCAAAACTAACTAAAACTATCACCTCCCCAAGTGCTACACTCACCAACTCAGGTGTCTGCCCACCAGTGGGGGGCTGTGCCCGCCCTACTGGGACATTTGGAGCCACCATTTGAGTGTCCATACTTATAGCACTAAGTACATTGGGGTAAAAACCTCTCTGTCTTGTGATCAATACCGACTTCTTCTTAGGATCAGACTGGGACTGGTTACCACAACTCCCATGAGAAATATTTTGGGGGCCTTATGAGAACTCTATATTTTCAGGTTTTCTCTCCCCTCTTTCTTCTGGTTGGAATCCTGACCACCTTTGTGGTAGTCCCCCCCTGGTTACCTTCTTGGACACTCTACGGAGCCCAGAGGACCACCTCCTTAGCTAGCATCCGGGGGTCAGTCAGCTTACTTTCAACTATGTGCTGGAGCAGCTCAGGAAAAAATGGTACAACCCATTAAAACCACTAACGGTGCTGCCCCACTCCTAACCGTTCAATGCCTTACTGGAGTAGTCCACAAAATCTAGCCTGGATTGGTTGGGGAGATTCTTGCTGTCCCTAAATCCTTGGTGATGCTTCTGAGGGGTCATTCCAGAATTGGCAATTAAAAAGGCCTTTATAGGAGTATCCTTGTTTTGGTCCCCAACATCTAGTGTAAGAAGTGTGTTCATCCCCAGGGTAAGCATGTGTTGCAATAAACCAACCCCCAGGGCTCCTCAGTAATCCTGTGAACCTTTAGTGAAACTTCATAAGCAGAAAACCATTTGTCAATATCATCTCCGATCATATAATTATGCATCAAATCACGAGGTATACAAACCCTTTTCTTTCCTTGAGGTACTGCATTTATGCTGCCCCCCTCACTGCTGGAATCCACCTGTCTGGCCTTGATATCCAGCCCTTTTAGACTTCTCATAAGCCAACAACGTTTCCTCTTTCAAGGCTCTTTCAGCCTTCTTCTCCATGATCAGCATTAGTTACTCCATTTTCAATTTGGCCAGCTGCAGCTAAAATTCTTTCTCCTCCCTCCTCTCTGCCAATTCCTCTGGGGATAGGGCATGGGAATAGACACTGCTCCCTGCTCTGATGGGGGCTCAAATTCAGGGTTTTCACTCTAAGCCACTGCAGGTGGTTCTTCAGAAGATGCTTCTAATCCATCCCGCTCCTTGGAGTGAGCTTCTGCCCAGGCCCTCAGTACCCTTTGTAACTCCATCTTTTTTATTTTCACTCTTGGCATGTAGGCCAATCTCCTTGCAACAGTCTTTAGCTGGCACACTGTATAGTTTTCCAGGTTGGCCAGCTCAAATTCCATGGTTCCAGTTCTAGAACCATCAACTACAGATATGGTTTTGCTGAAAAATCCGAAATGCAAATTAGGGAGATTTAAACTACGAATTAGTCTTGGATGTGGATGGGTAGTGTACGACAAGTTACTGTATGGCACTGCGCAAACAGAAGTCCTAAACTCACCACTGATCCCCAGAACTTAGAACTCAGGTTGTAGGTTGACTGGAGTATGAACCCTAGTCAAGCAGCAACCACAATCCTAGACAGGGTAAGAAGTTGGCAAACTGTATGTTAACCTGTGCTCACCTTCTGGTAGCTTGGCAAAGGCTTAACTTAGAGGCAATGTGTAAAGTATCTGTGCAACACTTCAAATGATAAAGCAGTAAATACACCACACAAAAATATTCCACACCAGATTTGAAAAACAGTACTTAATTTAATAAATACAGCAAGACCAAGATGACAAAAACCCAATAGGTAGAACTTGTGATATGATTTTTTAAAGAATAAACTGTATAATAGTGCTTAGATGGTACATGTGTTTACTGGGGATACCCGGTGGCACGGGACTGGGACAAAGTCTAAAGTTCAGGCTGACTGAGATGGAGCGCAAGCCGGATACAGGGACTCAGTGAGGCCAGATGAACAAAAGTATCTTAATCCTGGCTACATCACCGTTGAAGATGCAGGGTGCAACCAAAGTGATGCGTCAATGATCCACACATTGGTGGTGATGCGCTGGTCCTGATCTGTGCAGCAGTGGTGATGCAGCAGCTCTAACAAGTAAAGAGCTGCAATGCAGAGATTTGTTGTCAAGGATGCCTTCGACGGGGATGCAAAGATTTTATGCCTGGAAGAGCATTGCACAGGGGTGGTTCCAAGAGCAATCCATACAGCATAGGTGATGCACTAGTTCTGACCCATGAAACAGGGGTGATGCACCTGTTCTGATCCGCACATTGGTGGTGGTGCACTGGTTCGAACGAGGATGTGTTTGCTTTGCTAGAGCAAGCACCTTAGGACCACTTCTAAGGGTCCAGAACTGGGGTGGCACCACTTGGCAGGGCAGACTCACAGTTGGCAGAGTGCAGGTGCAGAAGCAGGTAGGTTGGAAGTCTTTTATATCCCTGAGACTTTAGAGCTAACTAGCCCTTTGAATCACTCTGGATTCAAGTGATGAAGGTCCAGTCCTTCTCAGCCAGACAAGGAAACGGCAGGCTTCCTGGCATAGTCTTCACAAGTCCAGAAGTGTACTGAAGTGGTGGTGTCTGAGGTCCAGTACTTATATCCAATTGTTTCATTGAAGTTGGGAAGACTTCAAAGACAGGCCTTTGCAGTGCACAGAGGTCCTCCCTTCCTGCTCTAGCTCCAGACTCACTACAGGGAGGTATGAAGCCCTTTGGTATGGATAGGACACAACATATTCAGGTGTAAGTGAGGCTGGGTCCAGCTCCTCCCGCCCATTCTGATAGGATGACCCATGAAGTCACAATTAAGCTTCCATTGTGTGTGGCTACCTAGGGGGGATTCACAAAGTATAACTGTTACCCACCCCAGACACATTATCTGAGACAGGCAGCAGGCATCAAATGGCTAAAGTAAGAAAATGCCAACTTTCTAAAAGTTGCCTTTTCATAATTGCAATTTTAGATTAGACTTCACCTTAAGTTTGGATTTAGAATTGTGATTCCAGAGACACCAAACTTAGAAAATCTGCCTCTTCATAATTGTGAAGTATACGTTATAACATGTAATAAGGTAATCCCAATGTGGGAGAGATAGGTCTTTCAGTAGTGAAAACAAATTTGAGAGATTTCCACAACCCGGACATTTAAAACTTAAAAGTGCATGCCCTGTCTTTTAAATACATTGCACCCTGACCTCTATGTTACCCAGGGCCTACCTTAGGGTTAACTTATATGTATGAAAAGGTAATCATGGGCCTGGCATAGATTTATTTTGCCTGGTCGAAATGGCAGCTGAAAATGAGCACACAGGCTCTGCAAAGGCAGGCCTGAGACATGGTTAAAAGGCTACTTAAGTGGGTGGCACAATCAGTGCTGCATGCCCACTAGTAGTGTTTAATTTACAGGCCCTAGGAACGTTGTAGTGCACTGTACTAGAGACTTATAAGTACATTTAATATGCCAGTTGCAGATGACCAAATATTACCATGTTTAGGGGAAAGAGCACAAGCACTTCATCACTGGATAGCAGTCAGTGGTGTAACATTAGCCCTCACAGCCATTGTAGTGCAGAGGAGCCCCCGAGCTTCAGGGTGCCCACTTACCACAGTACACTGAGCAAAGTGGTAGGTGGTGGGCCGGGGTGCCCTCCTTGTACTTTCCAGGGGGGGTCCCATTCAAGTTTTGTTACGCCAGTGATAGCAGTGGTAAAGTGCACAGAGACATGAAGCTGGTAAAAATGCGGTCAGAACAGTGGAGGAGGTAGGCAAAACATTGGAGAAAAGACAAATCTGCGTCTGTCAGGTCTAACACGCTTTAGAGTTAGGTATGGTAGTATGATCTTCCCTTTCATTGGAAAAACAACTCTGATATGAAATTAAAAAAAGGTTAAAGTTATGTTATAGTAAGTGTTGAAATGGTTTTAAAAAAACAAATATTTTTTTGAAAACATTGAAATTTGATAGTTATAGTTCAGTGACCCAACTACAACGGGTCCCGCCATGCATGAAAAGCATATAACAAACTATCCCTTTCATTGGATGATGACATTGCGATGTCATTTAAGATTTCATCATTGATTTCATCAATGATGGCATTTAATATGTATGATGTGAGGTCCTAAGTAGTGTATGGAACAAGTTATAGATAGTTCACTTAATGGTGGCAAAATTAAGTGTTTTTTTTGTTTTTATACATTTTATACATCAATTTTTAACTAATTTCAACACCTAAGTTAATATCTCTTTAACCTTTGTTTTTTCAGTGAATATCGGTATATATTGATTGAGTCTTCCTTATACTTTGAGAAGCAAGCAGTGCTGCTTCTGAACAGTATGTGCCTAATTTGCCCTTCAGAACGGCAGCCGTTGGTGAACTGCCAGTAGCAAAACAGACAAGATTTCTTGGCACTGCCTAATGCTTGCCAACTATGATCACTCTCTGTTTGCAGCCAAAACATGAGTCTGATTGACGTCAGATTTTGGATATTACAAATCTACAAGAGAGCAGCTTAGTGGAAGAAATAGCAACTTTTCTTTTTAGATTCTTAATAGTTTCATTAAAGGCTGAAGTATAATGGTGGGAATCATTTCATGATCTTTTATATTGAGATGTGATGTTGAACTGTTTTTCTACTCAGATCATAGACATAACAGGCCTGATTCACAAAGGTAAATTACACTTTTGTGTAAGTTTACGATTGTTTGCTATTCACGTGGATATTTTATGAGCAGTATCTTTATGACTGCGGAGTCTCCACACTTAAAATGATAGGACTGTCCCATCTTTTTATGTGTGTAGACTCTGCAGTCGTAAAGATATTACTCATAAAATACCTTTGTGAATAGCAAATAATTGTAAACTTACACAAAATTATAAGTTTACCTGTGTGAATCAGGCCAAGTATGATTTTAAATGAAAATCAGGCAATAGGTTCTTCAAGGTTGAAACCGCCAAAGCAAGGTAAGTTTTCATCAAGGTTGAGAGTCATCGATGTAGCTGGCACTATGAATAGCTCTAAAATGAGAATGTTACCGAATATTTCTTGGGCGTGGTGAAAAGTGAAACTATACATAAATGATTTACTTGTGGTTAAAGGGATAACGATAAGCTCGGATTGTCCAAAATGTGTACAACTGCATATTTTGCCTCCTAGTGAATCTAAAATATTTTGGCCCTGATTTTATAAGTTAATTGCATTGCCACAAGATAACGCATGCCCTTAAATGGGATTTACAAAGCCATGCAAGGGCCTACTTGCTCCATCTTGAATGGCTTTGTAAAGAAATGTAAAACAGCGTAGCAACTCACACTGCAATATGTTACATTTCTTTTTCTTCGGCTTTCCATTAGTCCCCGTGGCTCCACCCAAGGAAGCCTCAGTAATCAAAAGTGGGAATGGACACTTGTATCTACAATAACCATTGGTTATTACTTGGCAACCCTCATAGACGCTATGATTTCGTTGTTGCGGTGTATCTTTTATCCGCCCCTTCTCTAGCGTCATGGCATAGTCATCGGGTTGACAAGTGACGTGCTATATGCCAGCCTCACCCGAGGCAACCTCTGGTAAGTGTAGAAGTGTCCAGAGATGATTAGGACTGTTCAATAGAGTTATATGGTAGTCCTGTAACTCGGATACCGAATATACCACTATTTTTTCTTTTTAACTAACAGTGTGCATCTTCTTATAACAAATTTGGTTTTGCTGATGCGACACAGTTTTTTATTCCCACTTGTTGGCACTGCCGTCAACTCCTCTGGAACAGTCCTAATCATCTCTGGACACTTCTACACTTGCCAGAGGTTGCCTCGGGTGAGGCTGGCATATAGCACGTCACTTGTCAACCCGATGACTATGCCATGACGCTAAAGAAGGGGCGGATAAAAGATACACCGCAACAACAAAATCATAGCGTCTATGAGGGTTGCCAAGTAATAACCAATGGTTATTGTAGATACAAGTGTCCATTCCCACTTTTGATTACTGAGGTATCTATTCAGGGGAACTGAATGGACGTTATTTCCTCTTCCCTCTTTTGATAAGAGTCCACCCATGGAAGTTCATCCATTCCCAGATTAATTTAAACTAGTAAACCTGGGATTTCACCAAAATGGTGCACCTACCACAGAGAGGTGTAAGGAGGAGAAACATGTTTATTTCTCCTCATTACTTCCTCTTTCTGTACCTGATGCATTCTGCATCTCGCATATGAAAAGGAAGTTAACTCTTAGAATTGTTTTTGTGCCGAAAGGGGTCCTTTCCTGCACAAAAACAATCCTGCCTGTAACACAAATGCGTCAGTGCACATAGACAGCATACGAGCGCAGTATACTAATAGATAGGGTGATGTTTTCTCTCTCTCTCGTTCACGCAGGGCAGCAACTTTGCGCCTGCACTGTGTTGTGTGAACCTTTAGTAAATATTCCCCATTATTTTTAAGAAATTAAATGCCATGGAATTTGGCAACCTCACAATAAAAGACTGGGCCCGCCTATCCGGTTCCTAATTGTGTTTGGAAATTTACATTGAGGGATTCCGGCCACTCATTCAACCTTCATACTCCTTTAACATTGAGTGTTCTTGTAGTGTATCTTCTTTCATTCTGCTCACCTTAGCGCGGTTGAGCTTTACAGCAGCATGGGGGTGGTGTGAGTGAGGTTTATTTCCATCTACACAGACGATTATGCACTTAGTTGATCATGCACTGAATATTAGATGCCACCGACTTACTTGGCTTTTAGACGTGCTGCACTGTCGTTAACAAGTGTTAATTAAGAGAGCTATTTTTTCTGTGCTCTGGGAGTGTTGATTACAGCAGCAGCCTGGGGGCAGAGGTGTGTAGCTGACAATAGACCCCTGAGCGCCGACAAGTTTTTTTTAACACGGAATGTGTGACATTTATTTTTGCAGTATTTTCGTCGTTTGATATTTCCTCTCTTATTTATTCGTATTTTATGATTCGCTTCGTGCTAAGGAGCCCTTAATAGTATTGCTACTTATTTTGCTGTCTACATTTTTTAATACAAGCAATACTTCTAATTTCCACTCGAACAATTCCCTACACTCAGGCAAATTAATTCTACTTCCTCTGAAATAAGCTTCAGTGGCTCCTTCATTAAAAGTTACCCTTAAATTATAGATAATCAATGATGTCGTCCCTTTTGCAAATTGTATTGACAGAGCTGGATGAGTCCTATGTGATTATTAACTGACTACACAGAATCTGTAATACTTCTCCAAACAGGGTGCCTCAGCTTCAGCTCAAACTAGTGTTCCTCATTGTGATGAGGTGGTCTTCCAGGCTCTTTGTAGTGTATTGGCTGTACTTTGAATTGTGGGCTACAGGCATTGTTCTATGCACAACAATGTACCTCCAATAAAACTGTGAAATTGAAATAATTTCTCACACCCAGGAGGCCAGCAGAAGTTATAATGTATTATCTTTGGTTGGCCCTGTTGTTTACCAATGGAGTCTCACTGTTTTTTGGTAAAGTCACATTTAAATAGGATTGATCGAGTATGTCTTTGGTGCTCTTGAATCTTCAGAGGTAGTTTAGGTTTTCAGTCAAGGCTTACTCGAGGCTGTTATAGGAAATGTAAAGTCCTGATACATTTTTTCAAGGCATTCATGCACAATTTAATTAAAATATCTAAATTCATAGAAATGACAATGTATGTATTTAAAGTAGGAAAGAATAGTCAGTTTAAAATAACAGGACCTATGGAAAGACAGATCATTCTAGCAGCTTCTTGGGCTGTGATGAGAACCCAACATGGATTTTAATTTTTAAATTTCGCAAATGTTTCATTTCCCTTCATAGATGCCAGTGTACAATGGCTTGTGGACTCTGTTGTATGGAGCTGTGGAACCAGATATAAGGGGACCAGTTGAGATCCAAACTGGTCCACGATCTTGGTCATGGTGATAAGGGGTGCCAAGAGGGAGTGTAGCATCTCTGTGTTTGCACCCAGATTTTTTAGGGACACCTTCTGTACATAATAACATCAATTGCGAAGAAAGGAATCCTTATTTATGTGAAAATGAAACTGTACATTAGGGTAACTTAAAAATCATGGGTCATAGAGAGATGCTCCACATCACAACTGTAGAATGAGCAATACATCTGGGAACTGGATGGGAAATCATCTTATAGACCTTGGACAAGCAACTCTGAAGTTTGAAGCCTCAATAATATAATTGAGAATTGTAGCAACACTTGAAGACCCTCTCACTAACCACTGATGTGTCAGAGACGTGTGTCTCCTGTATAAACTCAAGTCTCTCGTGATTCTGCCTGGTCATGCATAGACTCTTCTTTTAGAGTCAGCCCTCTTCCATTTCTCAGACAGCAGGACAGGTGTTTCAGGCATCTCCTTTCATATTTGGCTCAGTTCCAAAGTAATGGACAGCAGTATTGTCACATCCTGCCTTCTGGTATGTCATTCGTGAACAGGTACTTTAGAGCATCAGTCTGAATCCAAAATATACACAAGGTGCTGGATTCATGGGATAATTACTTATGGCAATACGAAACCAGTCACAAGAGCATAGGCACTGTACATACAACATAAAATACAGCCTCACAGGACACATTCACGTGGATGTGAGTGTTCCTGGTTATTGGGGACTGACACGATTTTAAAGCGGGTCAATAGAGTCCTTTCCGATTGGTACATTTAGGTAGGCATGCGCTTCTGCTTAGTAATCAACTGCCATTCTCCTGATAGGCTGCTGAGAGGGTAGGATCCAACCTCTACTATTTAGATATACACCGGGTGTGCCCTTAGAACAGCAGAGCTATGCGTTCTAATGATGAAGCAACAACATTAACATAGAGCATGTTCATTCTGCTCCAAGGTTTTGAAACCAATTGGGGGAAAATGTAGTGTTGATACTCCAAAAAATCAAAGGTGACACAACCGTCCATACATTAAAATTACATTTGTTCTTGAAATCCCTTTAGTCCTCTTTTCTCGAGCCCTATACTTTTCATTGGATCACTGTTTAAGCATCAGGTTGCAAAAAACATAACTTTGTAATTCATTTTCATTTTTTTGGGATAGATGGTTTATGAAGAAGGTAAACCAGTTAGAGACAAAAAGAGTAAGATAGGAGAGAGAGATGGAGAGCGAGAGAGAGAGAGAAAGAGAGAGGAGAGAGATTAGAAGCAGAGAGATGGAGAGAAAATATTGCTACTCTATGTTCTTTGAACAGTTTCTCGTGTGGAACAGGGGCACCACTTAGGCTGCTTGCATTGCCTTTCTGTTTTCAATCGGTTTACCTTTTAAGACTATCTAGTAGATAAATATGTGGACTCTTTAGAGAACAGTGGTTACATGAAGGTGCTTATTCTTTTTTAACATCAAGCAGATGGGCATAGATCATGCTGGGTCTGGTGGCTTTCTGAACTAATGCTTTCACTGTAGGGGCTGTGTTCAACCTCATGGTCACAAGTTAAAATCCCAGTGGGTCCACTCAGCCATTCACCCATTTGGGGTTGATAAAATGAGTACCATTGAGTTGGGTAACAATAAAAATCTTTAATTCACGTGCCAAGATACCCTTCTGGGTGAGTGTGCACTTTTCAAATACACGTTATGTTGTCACAGACTTGCTCTATATCAAATCAGAGAAAACTTTAAATAAAACTCTCACTTATATAAGACTGATGTAATAAGATCCTTCATGCATTTTATATGTAAAAAACCTAAACCTAACAAACTAAAAACATCAAGCAATAAGTTCAATCTGTTGTGAAAAATAATTACAAAACATAAAAAACTACAATACCAAAGAAAAATAACATATGGCTAACATAATTGATAAAATATAACATTTTCCATTCAAAACAAATAAGTTAAATAATACTGTTCTGTAACTGCAGATCATCATCTGTAGCCATGTGGATCATTTTCTGTATCCACTGAGTCAAAAACTATGATCCAGCAAAAATAAAATGAATTCAGTAGAGATCCATCAAAGCAATCCAAAGTACCCAGGGGCAATAAAAACTCGAAAAAATGCTCAAAAAAATAAAAGCTCACAGAAACCTGAAAAAAAGGAAATCAAAGTAAAAAAATATTGGCTTATTAAAGACCAACAACAATCTTGTTTAAAAAAAATAATGCTAAACCCAAATGTCCATTGGACACATCCATAAAGGAAAACTTTCAAAGTAAAACAGAATACCTACCCACAAAAAACTGTGCATTCAAAAATTAAATATACATTACACTTAAGCATCAAAAAGCAAGTAACGTAACACAATATCATTGATACATTACTAAAACACTGTATGAAAACCTGAACCAACATACTAGTGAAAAACTCTACAATTACTACAACTAAATGAACTAAAAGCCACAAACACTATGGGCCCTATTACGAGTCTGGCGGTCTGAAGCTTACCAGACTCATGGTGGTGTGGCGGTGGTGGAACCAGCCTCCACCTGTACTGGCAGTGCAACCTCCCGATTATGACTCGGGCAGTCACACCGCTCTGGGACTGCCATCTGCACCAGGGAACTGCTGTTCTCTTTTTGTATGAGTGATGGTCAGAGGCTGATGTATGCTTGGTGGCACCGCCATGGTCCCATCAAGCATATTACAATTTTCCACTTTGCCAGGGGAAACCCTGGCTGAGAGAAAAGAGGGCGCCTACTGGAACCCCTGTGCCTCAACCACATGTGCATGCACACAGGTGGGCATAACATGTGGACCCCTGTGTGCATGTACATAGGTATCTGCATGGCATGGATTTTCGAGTCCATGCTGTGCAAGAACCTTGTAGTGTCTTTATTAATGGCACCACCAACTTTGAAAGTGGCACTGCCATGATCCCCACTGCCTCTCCCACCTGGTGGACTTCTAAAAAATTCTAATCTGGCTGGCCGAGTGACCTTTGGCAGTGCAGTGGCAACAATCTCATACTAGGCTGCTAAAAGGAACCTCCAGAACTCCCCCTTTCATCCATCCTACCCCAACTCCCTAAAAAAACCTTTAAAAAAGGGCTTACCTGTTCCGATGATTAGCAGTACCATTACATATTGAAGAATGAGTGGATGTATAAGTGTCTGGATGAAGGATTTAGTAGGTGCGTGACTGACTGTATGAGTGAGTGATTAAATGTGTCTTACTAAATGCATGGGTTAGTGACTAAACTATCTGAATGTGTGCATCAGTATGTCTGTTATTGTGTAAGCTGCTGCATGTGTTGATCAGTAGCTATATGAATGGCTATATGGGTTATTGATTGGTTTGCCAAGTATTTGAATGGAAGACTGAGTGTGTGTGTGGTGGCTGGGAGGTTTGTGACTCTGTGCATAGATGTGTGAGCAGTTGATTCACTAGGTATATGAGTTCATGAGTGCATGTTGAAACAGCTATATGGGTGGTTGACTGTCTGCATGGGTGTGTTGGTGAGTGAATGGATATCTCAGTGCTACATGTCCAAGTAAGTACATATGTAAAACACAGTGCATGTGAGAGTTGGCATATATAAATGACTATACATGAGAGCCAGTGAATGTGCTAGTGGCTGTATGGATCATTGTGTACTTGTATCAGTGATTGTATAATTGAGTAAGTATGTGTTAGTATATGTTTGAATAAGTAAGGTGTTGTGTGTAGAACTGTATAGTTGAGGAAATGGAAGTGTGATTGATTCTTTGCATGACTGACTAGGTGTGTGTGTAACTCCATGGATGAGTGGCAGTGTGTGAGTGTCTGTATAGGTGTATGAGTGCATATGATAGTGTTGTATTGATGAGTGACTGTATGTATGACTGATTCTATGGGTGAATGAGTGAATGTGTGTGTAGACCTAGGAATCAGTGAGTGCGTATGTAGTAACTGGTATTGGTGTGTCAATGGTTTCAAGAATGGTAGTCTGTATTTAACAGTGGGTGTATCAAAGGTTTTATTAGAGTTATCACATGAATGATATCATCAGTGATGTGATCAGTGATGTCAAATGAGATGTCATCAGTGATGTCATTTGAGATGTCATCAGTGATGTCATCAGTGATGTCACTGACCATGTCATGAATGATGTAATATGTGACATCATCAGCAGTGGATTGCGGGTACGCGAAATATAATTAGTACAACTAACTATATAGGAGCAATTTCAATGGTTTTTTTAAATGCTAATTCCTAACTATATAAGGCCTGAAACCTATGGTTTTTTAAGTGAATTTGCAAGGTTTTTTAAATGCTAATTCCTAACTATATAAGGCTTGAAACCTATGGTTTTTTCAGTAAATTTTCAAGGTTTTTTAAATGCTAATTCCTAACTATATCAGGCGTGAAACCTATATTTTTTTTCAATACATTTCAAAGGTTTTGTAAATGCTAATTATATTAGCGGATAATGTTTATATATGTTATTATCCTTCAGGGACCACCTTGTTTCTCAGGAGAAGTAAGGCACAAGAGAGCACAAAGCAAGAGTGGAAAACGCGAAAAGCGGGCAGGGTTGGGACCCCATGACCCCCTAGCCCTTCTCAGGGGGTCCCAGAAGGACCACCAAGTGCAAAAATGTTTTTTTTTTTAAATCGCGGGGTATGCGCACAGTACTCTTGTTTTGGGCTCTTTTGTGCCTCAGTTCTTCTGAAAAACAAGATGATGGCCAACACTTCCTGGTTTGGACAGTTTGGAATGTTGACAGTTGACTGCCAACCAATCAGAAACTCGCTCGTGCACGTAAGGGTACGCGCACGTACGCGTACGGTGAGCGCATATAGATATATAATTTGCTCAAATTCAATTTTCTCAACAACTACTGTAGGGATTTTCACCAAATATAGAAAAGGCACTACTTCATACCTGTCCCTACCATTTTGCCAAGTTTGGTGTAATTCTATTTAGCCGTTCGGGCTGTAGCCGTGTCTGAAGGTCCCAAAGAAAATGGCATTTGAAAAATTTCAAATTCAATTTTCTCAAGAACTACTGGAGGGATTTTCACCAAACATAGCAAAGGCACATCTGCATACCAGGCCCTACCATTTTGCCAAGTTTGGTGTAATTCCATTCGGCCGTTCGGGCTGTAGCCGTGTCTAAAGGTCCGTATGGAAATTAACATGGAGAAACACGTTTTGGGGCCACCCTTTTGGCCCCCGCTTGACGAATCCCCCCAAAACTTTCAGAGAAGGAGCGGAGCAGAGCCGGCAAAAATTCTGGAAAATTACACACAGATTCCTCAATCGGTGCCAATGTTATTCCCAATAGAATGTTGAGCGCATATAGATATATAATTTGCTCAAATTCAATTTCTCAACAACTACTGGCGGGATTTTCACCAAATATAGAAAAGGCACTATTGCATACCTGTCCCTACCATTTTGCCAAGTTTGGTGTAATTCCGTTCAGCCGTTCGGGCTGTAGCCGTGTCTAAAGGTCCCATAGAAAATGCCACTTGAAAAATTTCAAATTCAATTTTCTTAAGAACTACTGGAGGGATTTTCACCAAACATACAAAAGGAACTGCTGCATACCAGTGCCTACCATTTTGCCAAATCTGGTCTAATTCCGTTCAGTCGTTCGAGCTGTAGCCTTGTCAGAATGTCTCTATGGAAATTAACATGGGGAAAACACATTTTGGGACCCCCCTTTTTTCTTGGCCCCCGCTTGACAAATCCCCCCAAAACTTTTAGGGAAGGAGCGGAGCACAGCAAGGCAAATTTAAGGAAAATTACAGGCAGATCCCTCAATCGGCTCCAAAGTTATTCCCAATAGAATGTTCGGAATTTCCTATGGTAACTAGGTCCTAACTATATATACCTACTGGCTATCGCCAGTAGGTAATATATATATATATATATATGACAAGCTCAATGAGGAAATCAGCAAATGCAAGGAGTCAGAAACGGCTATAAAAAATCTGGAAGCAGCTATGAATGACCGCCTGAAAAAACACGAAGATAAGATAAAGGCAAGAAAGGTCAGTAAGTTTGCTCGCGACCAGGCAGACTATGCACACGGGCAAATTTTTACCTTTGCCCGGAAATATAGTGCAGCAAAACGGCAGCAATACAGTGGGAATTTAAAACAGCAAGCTATACCCACCACCTCACGCAATGACCCTGAACATGATGATGTGTTGCTCAATGAGGATACTAGCAGCAACACGCCTTCCACATCTAGTGTTTCCAGTGATGATTCTGGTAGAGACCGGCAAGCAGCACCTATTTTGGATTTGGCTGAGGAACTTGATTTTTTAGTTGCAGAAAGACTGAGAACATTGCGCCCTCGGCTGGACAGTCAAGGGCAAATCATAAAACCAAAAACCAAAAAAGACGAGAACGAAGGAAACAAGCAAGAAAACAAAGTGCAAAAAAAGAAAACCAAAGGGCCATGGCAACGAAGGAAGTGAGTAACAAAAATGCATTAATTAACCTCTCCAGTGTGGTTCTGGATAAAGCGGAAGAACATCTTCTGTCTTTGGCGCTCAACTTCTGTCCAGCCCAATCCTTCGATTATGCGGCGACCCGCATTGATGTTTATCGCTTTATACGAAAAATGAAGTTACGCAAACATTTTGCTACTCAAAGCTTGAAAACGTCTATTGGAACCTTGGCTCCGGATGATCCCAACACCCCAGACGGGGTGCCGGAGGTAAGAGCTGCTGATGTTTCTACTTATCTAACTCTCAATGACCTTTGCCAAGCCACAAATTCCCAGCCTTTTAGTTCTGATATTGAGAGCAACACCCAAACTAGACTGTCAAAAATTAATATCATTCAAAAAGGTGCTGGCATCACGCCTTTCAAGAACAAGTCTAAATTTGTACCTTTAATGGTAAAAGATGCCATTGACACATTCCACGATTGTATAACCAACGAAATCAAGCAATTACATATTAAATCTTGCAAAAGAATAAATCCAAATACAACCAACAACAAGAAAATTACATAGCACTTATGAAGAAGCTCAACGCTAACCCAAATATAGTTGTAAAAACAGCTGATAAAGGCGGCAACCTTGTGATTTGGGAGAAAAGTGATTATGTTGTAGAAGCTTTGCGCCAACTCAACACTACATCTTGTTATAGCAAAGCCAATAAGAAAGAATATCTTAATGCAAAAACTTTGTTGGAAAAATTGTTGAGCAAGTATCGGCGAGAGGGATTGATCTCAGGTGAGGAATATAAATTCATGTATAAAGAATTCCCGGTCCTCCCTGGTTTCTACCTAATCCCCAAAATACATAAGAATATCTTGCCCACTCCTGGAAGACCGATCATTTCGGCGATCAACAGTGCCGGAGAGAATGTAAGTCGCTATATTGACTATTTTTGCAAGAATTGGTCAAAAAATTGCCAAGTTATGTGCGCGACACTGGCGATTTCCTGGTAAAAATCAAAGATTTGGAATGGCAAGAGGACATGTTGCTCATTACATTGGATGTAGAATCCCTTTATACAAGTATTGGACACACAGAGGGATTAAGGGCTACTAAACATTTTTTGGATACCCGATCCGCTGACTTTTATGAACACAACAAAGTCATTTTAGAACTAATGAATTGGTGTCTGAATAATAATTTATTTGCCTTCGGGAAGGAAATATGGAGACAATTACGTGGCGTGGCTATGGGTTCCTGTTTCTCCCCCAGCTACGCGTGCTTGCACGTGGGCTGGTGGGAGGAACAGGTCCTAGGCACTACGCATGCAATATGGGTGAGAGAAAAAATTGTCAAATACCTAAGGTACATTGATGATATTTTTATTTTGTGGCAGGGTAGTGAGGAAGAGGCAAATTTGTTTATAAATGAAATCAATGCTAATTCGCTCAACCTCCATTTTACCTCACATATCAGCGCCCGCCAGATAGAATTCCTAGATGTACAGGTTTATGTGGAAGGCAACCGACTAACATCCGCATTACATCGCAAACCTACTTCTGGTAACACCCTTTTACACGCCTCTAGTCTCCATCCCAAGCACACCATTTACAGTATCCCTCTGGGTGAAATCCTAAGAATCAAACGTATTTGTAGTTCTACATCTGATTTTGATAAATGTGTTAATGACCTCAGAATCCTGTTCTTAGAACGTGGTTACTCGAATTAGATTTTTAACCAAGCTTTGGCGAAAGCAAGGTTAAGAAGCAGAGAGAGTCTGTTAGAGACACCTGACCCTGACAATGTTGAGTTGTCTACTGATTCCGATACGACTGTTAATACTTGTCCCAGGTTTATAACGGCCTATAGCAGTGATGAATATGCCATCAAAAGAATTATTCAAAAAAATTGGCCCATCATTCTAACCGATAACATCTTGAGCTCTACCTTACCTGCTAAACCTGTTATAACATATCGTAGGGCCATAAATATGGGAATTTCTCTAGATGTTGGCAGTCCTGAGTTAAAACAAAAGGATATCTGGTTAAAGGCCAAACCTGGATTTCAGAAATGTACTCACTGCAGGGCCTGCAAATTTGGTGAAAACAAAACACACTACCGTACACCATTTTGCCCCAGTGAGATTCCAATTAAAGGCTGCTATGACTGTAAAACGGATTTTGCAGTCTATGTTCTGACGTGCACCTGTGGACTACATTACATCGGTAGTACGAAAGCCCAGGTGCACGTCAGAATTTTGCAACACCTGTGGGCAATATTGCACACTGATCCTTCCTATCCTGTAGCTCGCCATTTTGCTGCTAAACACAATAAAGATCTTAATTGTCTTAGATATTTTGTGATAGGATCAGTATTGCCCTTACGGAGAGGAGACAATAGAGAGTTGTTATTGCGACAACTCGAAACACGCTTCATTTTAGAGTTCGACAGTAAATGGCCGAATGGCCTCAATAATACTGAAGATTTTTACAACTTCTTGTAAAACACTAGGAACTCTTTAAATGTATACAATATGAATCATTTTGCCCCTCTCCCGGTATTAGCCTTATGGAATATTTTGTTGTCAATCTCTGTCAGGCATATTTCTCCATTTTAATGAGTATTCAGGTTCCCTGTTGCTCATTATGACATGTTGTAATTAGTTAGTTATTTACTTTCTAGGATTTCATGAATTAATAGATAGTCAGGTTCCCTGTTATCTATCAGGGTCATTTAATACCTATGACTATATGCACTGTATTATGTATATTAATATGAATTAATTTCATAATTCTGTGTCATTTTTCTATTTTGCGCCGCCCATTTACCATTTTAAGATCAATGGTTTTCTCATCCTTCCCTCTTTTTATCACATTTTATCACTATTTAACTTTTATATACACTGTCTGTTATGTTGTTTAGGATAATAACATTATGAAATCAATGTTTTTAGAAATGCATTTTTAGAATGAAAAATAGTTCCTGATTTCATGACGGGTAACTGATTGTTTTTTCATAGTGCATTCTCTGATATTTTACAACATGTATTTCAATGTCTTTTAGAATGTACAGCTTGCACTTTATTTCTAGCCTCTTTGCACACTAGGCAAGGTTGTCCTAGCTTTTTTGGTTGTTATTATTATAGTACCGTTAGGCCTTATATTTGTTGACATAATTCAACTTTACTCTGACATGATGTCTATACATGTCAGTATACTGATTTACGCTATCTTTTGATGATATGTGTGATATGGTCAAAACAATTAATGTTTACACGATTTACAGGATTTAACCAGTTATGATATTAATTTTTGGAATTTATTCCGAGATTGGATTGTCTTGTATAAACATCTACATGAGTGTATACATTTTGCATTTATGCCGGAAATGATATGTTTCAACAAACATTTGTTTTGTACATTCACTGAGATAGTCTGTTTTCCCTTTCATGTTGGTCACATGACCTTTCAGGGAGGAGGGCTACAGGCGGGGCACTTTAGCACTTTAAAAGCACTTTAAAATTCACTAATGCCTTGCATGTGAACAAGGGCTGCAAAGCCCGAAACGCCTCATGGTTGGTTGGTCAAGGGAAAAACTGGAAAAATAAAAAAACTTACCTGAAAGCTGTGGTCTGTCTCCTGCTTCGCCGGTCCTGTTGAATTGGAGGTGGTTTTATGGAGTTCCTGTCGATATATATATATATATATATATACATATATATATATATATACATTTATTTATATATTTTCACTGAAAAAAACAAAGGTTTCAGGCACGTTATAGTTAGGAATTAGCATTTAAAAAACCTTAGGAATTCACAGAAAAAAACATAGGTTTCAGGGGCGTTATAGTTAGCTAGACATTTCACTCGTACAAAACCATTAAAATTCCCCTGTTATAGTTAGTTCAGCTAACTATAACTCATGCGCCAGCAATGCACTGCTGATGACGTAACATATTACATCACTCATGACTTGGTCATTGACATCACTCATGACATCACCGATGTCATCTCAAATGATATCACGGATGACATCACTGATGCCCTTGTGATAGAGTTGCAGACCTCCTCTCACCCTAATATAACCTTTGATACACACACTCAAATGTAGAAACTAACATTTTCCCAAAAAATGGAGATAGCAATACCAATACCAGTGAATCTCAAAGGTTTTTTAAATGCTAATTTGCAACTATAATGTGCCTGAAACCTATGTTTTTTCCGTTTATTACAAAGATTATTTAAATGCTAGTTTCTAATTATGCCTACAGAGGTAGGACATGTAAAGAAACAAAAAAAATACACAGAAACTAGAAAAAGAAATGCAGAAAGAAGCAACAGTAGTCCTCAAAGACAAAGAAAAGTGCATGAAGAATGAAGACATGCAGAAAGAACAAACAGAGGAGCAGAAAGAGGCCTTGTTGCAAAATTATCCTGTACCCTCAACTTTTTCAGATGGGTACTGATGGTAACTGACTCTGACTAACCAGTCCTAAAGCCAGTACTATGCTAAAAGACACTTAGAATACAGTTAAAACACCTACATATACTAGCAAACACTATGCGTCGGGGTACCCCTGTGATTACTATGGCCTCCTCTGTAAGCCCCTAGGATATAATAGGGCAGGGGGATTAAAACTACCTCTTAAAATGCGCCACAGGGCACGTTTACACACTGGTGAAGGGAGGAGGAGCTGAGCTTACATGTGCCAACAAGCCCTGTGGCAGTTTTAATTTGGTGGATAAAGTCCCTTTTAATCCAGAGTGTCCCTTGGATACAAGTAGCCCACTAGGTATCTCCAGTTAGTGCCACAGAGCTGCGTTGCAGAGAGTTGTAAAAAGGGGCACAGCCTGGACCACCTCTCAAGAAAGGAGCATAGTGGCGTTTACTGGGAGCACCTTGTGGGCTAGTTGGCCCCCACGGGCCCACTGGGTTGAAGGGAAATTATTTCCCCAACATAAAACATGCCACAGGGCGTGTTTGCACACGTCACCTCAGGCCCCGTCCCTCCCGTCGCCCCTGTGTAAACGCGCCCTTTGTCCGTTTTAAGTTGGGGGATTAAGTCCACTTGAATCCTGAGGGTCCCTAGGGTCAAACTATCCCACTAGATACCTCCAATAAGTGTCACAGAGCTCCCTAGCGCATATTGGAGGTACTTGGCTGGCTAGTTGTTCCTCAGGGACCCTCAGGATTGAAGAGGAATTAATTTCTCAAATTAAAAGACACCACAGGGCGCGTTAGCACAATGGTGAAGGAAGGTGGCGGGGCCTGCCGTGACATGTCTGCAAACACGCCCTCTGGTGCGTTTTAAGTTGGAAAATTAATTCTGCCTAAATCCTGAGGGTCCCTAGTGGCCAAATGTCCCACCAGTTACCTCCAGTATGTGCCAGAGAGCTAGGTTGCAAAAAGGTGTTAAGAGGCCAAGCCCCTTTTTACAACACTCTGCAACGCAGCTCTGTGGTGCTTACTGGAGGTACCTGGTGGGCTAGTTGGCCCCCAGGGACAGTCAGGATTGAAGAGGAATTAATTCCTCAACTTAAAACGCACCACAGGGCATGTTTGCACACATATAGCCTCAGGCACCACACCCTCCCTTCACCACTGTGCAAACGCGCCCGTGGTGCGTTTTAAGTTGGGGAATTAATTCCCCTTGAATCCTACGGGTCCCTGGGGTGCGACTAGCCCACCAGCTACCTCCACTAAGCACCACTGTGCTGCTTTGCAGAGAGGTGTAAAAAGTGGCATGGCCTCAGAACACCTCTCTGCAATGCAGCCCCTGGTGCATACTGGAGGTTCCTGTTGGGCTAGTTGGCCCCCAGGGACCTCCAGTATTCAAGTGGAATTTGTACCCATCTGCAAATGCGGTACAAAAGGGGGTGGTGATGGACGGAGCATATGAACCAATCAACCACTCACACCCAGTCAACAGATCTGGGTTTAATCCATCACCGTTCTTTAGCCCACTCTGCCACCCCAGTTCAGACATGGCCATAAGCAAATAAGTCTGACCCTGTGCCTCATGGGAACAGTCCAGCCCGAACTGCCAAGCCATGCCCTCCCTGGACTGGAAACAAGCTTCCGAGGACCAGTTTCTGGCATTTCAGCCATCTTCAACCCGGCTTGCTTGAATCCAGTGGCAAAGTGAGCAAGGGACTCATGTCTGAGCACACCCTGCCAACTTATGGCAAACAAAGTGGTACAAAAAGGGGTGGTGATGGACGGAGCATCTGAACCAATGAAACACTCACACCCAGTCAACAGATCTGGGTTTAATCCATCACCGTTCTTTAGCCCACTCTCCCATCCCAGTTCAGACATGGCCATATGCAAATCAGTCTGACCCTGTGCCTCATGGGAACAGTCCAGCCCGAACTGCCAAGCCATGCCTTCCCTGGACCGGAAACAAGGTTCCGAGGAACAGTTTCTGGCATTTCAGCTGTCTTCAGCCCGGCTTGCTTGAATCCAGTGGCAAAGTGAGCAAGGGACTCACGTCTGAGCATACCCTGCAAATTTATGGCGAACAAAGTGGTACAAAAGGGGGTGGTGATGGATGTAGCATCTGAACCAATCAAACACTCACACCCAGTCAACAGCTCAGGGTTTAATCCATCACCGTTCTTTAGCCCACTCTGCCACCCCAGTTCAGACATGGCTATATGCAAATAAGTTTGACCCTGTGCCTCATGGAAACAGTCCAGCCCGCACTGCCAAGCCATACCTTACTTGGACCGGAAACAAACTTCAGAGGACCAGTTTCTGGCATTTCAGCCGTCTTCAGCCCAACTTCCTTGAATCTAGTGGCAAAGTGAGCAAGGGACTCACGTCTGAGCATACCCTGCCAACTTATGGTGAACAAAGTGGTACAAAAGGGGGAGGTGATCGACGGAGTATCTGAACCAATCAAACACTCACACCCAGTCAACAGATCTGGGTTTAATCCATCACTGTTCTTTAGCCCACTCTGCCACCCCAGTTCAGACATGGCCATATGCAAATCAGTCTGACCGTGTGCCTCATTGGCACAGTCCAGCCCGAACTGCCAAGACATGCCTTCCCTGGACCGAAAACAAGCTTCCGAGGACCGTTTTCTGGCATTTCAGCCGTCTTCAGCCCAGCTTGCTTGAATCCAGTGGCAAAGTGAGGAAGGGACTCACGTCTGAGCATACCCTGCCAACTTATGGCGAACACAGTGGTACAAAAGGGGGTGGTGATGGACGGAGCATCCAAACCAATCATACGCTCACACCCAGTCAACAGATATGGGTTTAATCCATCAACCTTCTTTAGCCCACTCTGCCACCCCAGTTCAGACATGGCCATATGCAAATCAGTCAGATCCTGTGCCTCATGGGAACAGTCCAGCCCGAACTGCCAAGCCAAGCCTTCCCTGGACCGGACACAAGCTTCTGAGGACCGGTTTCTGGCATTTCAGCCATCTTCAGCCGGCTTGCCTGAATCCAGTGGCAAAGTGAGCAAGGGACTCACGTCTGAGCATACCCTGCCAACTTATGGCAAACAAAGTGGTACAAAAGGGGGTGGTGATGGACGGAGCATCTGAACCAATAAAACACTCACACCCAGTCAACAGATCTGGGTTTAATTCATCACCGTTCTTTAGCCCACTCTGCCACCCCACTTCAGACATGGCCATATGCAAATCAGTCTGACCCTGTGCCTCATGGGAACAGTCCTGCATAACTGCCAAGCCATGCCTTCCCTGGACCGGAAACAAGCTTCCGAGGACCGGTTTCTGGCTTTTCAGCCGTCTTCAGCCCGGCTTGCTCGAATCCAGTGGCAAAGTGAGCAAGGGACTCACGTCTGAGCATACCCTGCCAACTTATGGTGAACAAAGTGGTACAAAAGGGGGTGGTGATGGACGGAGCATCTGAACCAATCAATTACTCACACCCAGTCAAAAGATCTGGGCTGAATCCATCACAGTTCTTTAGCCCACTCTGCCACCCCAGTTCAGACATGGCCATATGCAAATCAGTCTGACCCTGTGCCTCATGGGAACAGTCCAGCCCGCACTGCCAAGCCATGCCTTCCCTGGACCGGAAAGAAGCTTCCGAGGACCGGTTTCTGGCATTTCAGCCGTCCTCCGCCTGGCTTGCTTGAATCCAGTGGCAAAGTCAGCAAGGGACTCATGTCCGAGCATTCCCTGCCAACTTATGGCAAACAAAGTGGTCAAAAGGGGGTGGTGATGGACGGAGCATCCGAACCAATTAAGCACTCGCACCCAGTCAACAGATCTGGGTTTATTCCATCACCGTTCTTTAGCCCACTCTGCCAACCCCAGTTCAGACATGGCCATATGCAAATCAGTCAGACCCTGTGCCTCATGGGAACAGTCCAGTCGGAACTGCCAAGCCAAGCCTTCCCTGGACCGGACACAAGCTTCCGAGGACCGGTTTCTGGCATTTCAGCTGTCTTCAGCCCGGCTTGCTTGAATCCAGTGGCAAAGTGAGCAAGGGACTCACGTCTGAGCATACCCTGCCAACTTATGGCGAACAAATGGTATAAAAGGAGGGTTGTGATGGACGGAGCATCTGAACCAATCAAACACTCACAACCAGTCAACAGATCTGTGTTTAATCCATCACCGTTCTTTAGCACACTCTGCCACCCCAGTTCAGACATGGCCATATGCAAATCAGTCTGACCCTGTGCCTCATCGGAACAGTCCAGCCCGAACTGCCAAGCCATGCCTACCCTGGACCGGAAACAACCTTCCAAGGACTGGTTTCCGGCATTTCAGTCGTCTTCAGCCTGGCTTGCTTGAATCCGGTGGCAAAGTGAGCAAGAGACTAACGTCTGAAGATATCCTGCTAACTTATGGCGAACAAAGTGGTACAAAAGGGGGTGGTGATGGACGGAGCATCTGAACCAATCAAAGACTCACACCCAGTCAACAGATCTGGGTTTAATTCATCACCGTTCTTTAGCCCACTCTGCCACCCCACTTCAGACATGGCCATGTGCAAATCATTCTGACCCCGTGCCTCATGGGAACAGTCCTGCCGAACTGCCAAGCCATGCCTTCCCTGGACCGGAAACAAGCTTCTGAGGACCGGTTTCTGGCATTTCAGCTGTCTTCAGCCCTGCTTGCTTGAATCCAGTGGCAAAGTGAGCAAGGGACTCACGTCCGAGCATACCCTGCCAACTTATGGCAAACAAAGTGGTACAAAAGGAGGGTGGTGATGAACGGAGCATCTGAACCAATCAAACACTCACACCCAGTCAACAGATCTGGGTTTAATCCATCACCGTTCTTTAGCCCACTCTGCCACCCCAGTTCAGACATGGCCATAAGCAAATCAGTCTGATCCTGTGCCTCATGGGAACAGTCCAGCCGAACTGCCAAGCGATGCCTTCCCTGGATTGGAAACAAGCTTCCAAGCACCGGTCTCTGGCATTTCAGCCATCTCCAGCCTGGCTTGCTTGAATCCAGTGGCAAAGTGAGCAAGGGACTCACGTCTGAGCATACCCTGCCAACTTATGGCGAACAAAGTGGTACAAAAGGAGGGTGGTGATGGACGGAGCATCGGAACCAATCAAACACTCACACCCAGTCAACAGATCTGGGTTTAATCCATCACCGTTCTTTAGCCCACTCTGGCACCCCAGTTCAGACATGGCCATATGCAAATCAGTCTGACCCTGTGCCTCATGGGAACAGTACAGCCCGAACTGCCAAGCCATGTCTTCCCTGGACCAGAAAAAAGCTTCAGATGACCGGTTTCTGGCATTTCAGCCGTCTTCAGCCCGGCTTGCTTGAATTCAGTGGCAACATGAGCAAGGGACTCACGTCTGAGCACACCCTGACAACTTATGGTGAACAAAGTGGTACAAAAGGGAGGTTGTGATGGTCGGAGCGTCTGAACCAAACAAACACTCACACCCAGTCAACAGATCAGGGTTTAATCCATCACCGTTCTTTAGCCCACTCTGCCACCCAAGTTCAGACATGGCCATATGCAAATCAGTCTGACCCTGTGCCTCATGGGAACAGTCCAGCTCGAACGGCCAAGCCATGCCTTCCCTGGACAGGAAACAAGCTTCTGAGGACCGGTTTCTGGCATTTCAGCCGTCTTCAGCCCGGCTTGCTTGAATCCAGTGGTAAAGTGAGCAAGGGACTCAAGTCTGAGCATTCCCTGCCAACTTATGGCGAAGAAAGTGGTACAAAATGGGGTGGTGATGGAAGGAGCATCTGAACCAATCAAACACTCACAGCCAGTCAGCAGATCTGGGTTTAATCCATCACCGTTCTTTAGCCCACTCTGCCACGCCACTTCAGACATGGCCATATACAAATCAGTCTGACCCTGTGCCTCATTGGAACAGTCCTGCCGAACTGCCAAGCCATGGCTTCCCTGGACCGGAAACAAGCTTCCGATAACAGGTTTCTGGCATTTCAGCCGTCTTCAGCCAGGCTTGCTTGAATCCAGTGGCAAAGTGAGCAAGGGACTCACGTCCGAGCATACACTGCCAACTTATGGCGAACAAAGTGGTACAAAAGGGGGAAGTGACGGACGGAGCATCTGAACCAATCAAACACTCACACCAAGTCAACAGATCTGGGTTTAATTCATCACCGTTCTTTAGCCAACTCTTCCACCCCAGTTCAGACATGGCCATATGCAAATCAGTCTGACCCTGTGCCTCATGGGAACAGTCCAGCTGAACTGCCAAGCCATGCCTTCCCTGGATCGGAAACAAGCTTCCAAGGACCGGTTTCTGGCATTTCAGCCATCTTCAGCCTGGCTTGCTTGAATCCAGTGGCAAAGTGAGCAAGGGACTCACGTCTGAGCATACCCTGCCAACTTATGGCGAACAAAGTGGTACAAAAGCAGGGTGGTGATGGACGGAGCATCTGAACCAATCAAACACTCACACCCAGTCAACAGATCTGGGTTTAATCCATCACCGTTATTTTGCCCACTCTGCCACCCCAGTTCAGACATGGCCATATGCAAATGAGTCTGACCCTGTGCCTCATGGGAACAGTCCAGCCCGAACTGCCAAGCCATGTCTTCCCTGGACCAGAAAAAAGCTTCAGATGACCGGTTTCTGGCATTTCAGCCGTCTTCAGCCCAGCTTGCTTGAATCCAGTGGCAACGTGAGCAAGGGACTCACGTCTGAGCATACCCTGCCAACTTATGGCGAACAAAGTGGTACAAAAGGGGGGTTGTGATGGACGGAGCATCTGAACCAATCAAACACTCACACCCAGTCAACAGATCTGGGTTTAATCCATCACCGTTCTTCAGCCCACTCTGCCACCCCACTTCAGACATGGCCATATGCAAATCAGTCTGACCCTGTGCCTCATGGGAACAGTCCAGCCCGAACTGCCAAGCCATGCCTTCCCTGGACCGGAAACAAGCTTCCGAGGACCGGTTTCTGGCATTTCAGCCGTCTTCAGCCCGGCTTGCTTGAATCCAGTGGCAAAGTGAGCAAGGAACTCAAGTCTGAGCATTCCCTGCCAACTTATGGCGAAGAAAGTGGTACAAAATGGGGTGGTGATGGACGGAGCATCTGAACCAATCAAACACTCACAGCCAGTCAACAGATCTGGGTTTAATCCAACACTGTTCTTTAGCCCACTCTGCCACCCCAGATCAGACATGGCCATATGCAAATCAGTCTGACCCTGTGCCTCATGGGAACAGTCCAGCCCGAACTGCCAAGCCATGTCTTCCCTGGACCAGAAAAAAACTTCAGATGACTGGTTTCTGGCATTTCAGCCATCTTCAGCCCGGCTTGCTTGAATCCAGTGGCAAAGTGAGCAAGGGACTCACGTCTGAGCATACCCTGCCAACTTATGGCGAAAAAAGTAGTACAAAAGGGGGGTGGTGATGGACGGAGCCTCTGAAACAATCAAACACTCACACCCAGTCAACAGATCTGGGTTTAATCCATCACCGTTCCTTAGCCCACTCTGCCACCCCAGTTCAGACATGGCCATATGCAAATCAGTCTGACCCTGTGCCTCATGGGAACAGTCTAGCCCGAACTGCCAAGCCATGCCTTCCCTGGACCGGAAACAAGCTTCCGAGGACCGGTTTCTGGCATTTCAGCCATCTTCAGCCCGGCTTGCTTGAATCCAGTGGCAAAGTGAGCAAGGAACTCAAGTCTGAGCATTCCCTGCCAACTTATGGCGAAGAAAGTGGTACAAAATGGGGTGGTGATGGACGGAGCATCTGAACTAATCAAACACTCACAGCCAGTCAACAGATCTGGGTTTAATCCAACACTGTTCTTTAGCCCACTCTGCCACCCCAGATCAGACATGGCCATATGCAAATCAGTCTGACCCTGTGCCTCATGGGAACAGTCCAGCCCGAACTGCCAAGCCATGTCTTCCCTGGACCAGAAAAAAACTTCAGATGACTGGTTTCTGGCATTTCAGCCATCTTCAGCCCGGCTTGCTTGAATCCAGTGGCAAAGTGAGCAAGGGACTCACGTCTGAGCATACCCTGCCAACTTATGGTGAAAAAAGTAGTACAAAAGGGGGGTGGTGATGGACGGAGCCTCTGAACCAATCAAACACTCACACCCAGTCAACAGATCTGGGTTTAATCCATCACCGTTCCTTAGCCCACTCTGCCACCCCAGTTCAGACATGGCCATATGCAAATCAGTCTGACCCTGTGCCTCATGGGAACAGTCTAGCCCGAACTGCCAAGCCATGCCTTCCCTGGACCGGAAACAAGCTTCTGAGGACCGGTTTCTGGCATTTCAGCCGTCTTCAGCCCGGTTCACTTGAATCCAGTGGCAAAGTGAGCAAGGGACTCACATCTGAGCATACCCTGCCAACTTATGGCGAACAAATTGGTACAAAAGGGGGTGGTGATGGACGGAGCATCTGAACCAATCAAACACTCACACCCAGTCAACAGGTCTGGGTTTAATCAATCACCGTTCTTCAGCCCACTCTGCCACCCCAGTTCAGACATGGCCATATGCAAATCAGTCTGACCCTGTGCCTTTGGGAACAGTCCAGCCCGTACTGCTAAGCAATGCCTTCCCTGGACCGGAAACAAGCTTCCGAGGACCGGTTCCTCTCATTTTAGCCGTCTTCAGGCCGGCTTGTTTGAATCCAGTGGCAAAGTGAGCAAGGGACTCACGTCTGAGCATACGCTGCCAACTTATGGCGAATGAAGTTGTACAAAAGGGGGTGGTGATTGACAGAGCATCTGACTCAATCAAACACTGACACCCAATCAACAGATCTGGGTTTAATCCATCACTGTTCTTTAGCCCACTCTGCCACCCCAGTTCAGACATGGCCATATGCAAATCAGTTTGACCCTGTACCTCATGGGAACAGTCCAGCCCGAACTGCCAAGCCATGCCTTCCCTGGACCGGAAACAAGCTTCCGAGGACTGGTTTCGGGCATTTCAGCCGTCTTCAGCCCGGCTTGCTTGAATCCAGTGGCAAAGTGAGCAAGGGACTCACGTCTGAGCATACCCTGCCAACCTATGGCGAACAAAGTGGTACAAAAGGGGGAGGTGATCGACGGAACATCTGAACCAATCAAACACTCACACCCAGTCAACAGATCTAGGTTTAATCCATCACTGTTCTTTAGCCCTCTCTGCCACCCCAGTTCAGACAGGGCCACATCTAGATTAGTCTGACCCTGTGCCTCATGGGAACAGTCCAGCCCGTACTGCCAAGCCATGCCTTCCCTGGACCAGAAACAAGCTTCCGAGGACCGTTTTCTGGCATTTCAGATGTGTTCAGCCCAGCTTGCTTAAATCCAGTGGCAAAGTGAGGAAGGGACTCACGTCTGAGTGAAGTAATTCGGGGTTCCCAAGGCCTACACACTCCAGAGATAACCCACTTACACTCAAGAACTGTTGGCACGGAAACTGTAAAAGGCAAAGAACAAGTTTATTAAGACCCCATGGGGTGGTGGTACACTCAAACAGCACCCTTCGGTAATGCAAGAGGTATCACACCGAACACCGGTGTGACCCCGTTTATATACAGTTTTGGGGCAATAAAAGATAGGCGGCACAAGTTAGGACACATTTAAGGACATATATGGTCATGTTTTGGAATACTGCCAGCTCATTGGAGGGGGCACAACTCCGCTGGTCAGTTTGGTGCACATTCCAGAAGGTTTACGGGTCAGTAGGAACTGCGCGTGTGCGACTTGACCAGTACTAAAAATAGCCTGTTGCTGGGCAGATAGGAGTGGTCAGCGGAACGGACAACGGACTAAAGGGCACGTCGGCCACGAGGCCGCTCATGATCTGAGATGGCCGCTGCAACATTCAAAATGGCGTTTTCATATATAGCCAAGTTAAGGAGGACAACGTGTAGGTTCAGCTAATCGCTAATGCGGCCGGGCCAATTACAACAGACGACCCTTTTAGCGGTTAGCTGAATCTACCTCATAGTGAACATAGTCAGGATGTTCGTCCTCGATGTCTATTAACATTATTTGCGTTACCTCCTTGTGAAGCATCATTTTGTCATGGGCAAGAGCTCGTCTTGATGGTATACAAGCTGATAAACACACTGAACATAAAGCTGGGCCACATTGAATACATAGGCATATAAAAAACATGGCTCCTACAAATATACAGAGAATTGTCAACAGTTTCCAGCCCCAAGTTGTAATCATAGACCAAAACCATCCCGAAAGTGTCCAAGTTCCATTGTCCGGGTGTATTTCAGCTGCTATTTTATGAAGCTTGGAAATAGCATCATACACAGATGGAGAATTGTCCGGGACATATACGCAACAGCTGCTTCCGATAATCCTACATGCCCCCCCACGATCAGCCAAAACAACGTCCAATACCATTCGATTTTGGAGGGTGACAATTCTGGAAATCTGTAGTTCCTCGGTAATATTCCCCAGGGCAATGGCAGTGTCATTTGCAACAGCCTCAACAACACGTGTCAGTCGTCTGATTTTCCGGCTGTTCAGTGCAGCCCCCACAAAGGAGAATAGTCCCAGATTAAAATCCACATACTGTTGTAACGCAGTGTCCGTTTGGTCAATGTCCTCCAGGGCAACAGTTCGTTTAACCCTATTCAAAACGAAATCATGGTACAGTGTATAATCGTTGTGGTACATCGGAGGGGCAATGAATACAGGGGGTAACACAAACGATACGTAGCACGTGCCCAACCACCTCACTGGAAGCTGATGGTATCCCTTCGTTCCACAGATGAAGTATGTATTTCGTGATGCAACAAATGAGATGCCATTCGGGCTATCAAACGTAAGAGAAATGTTACATTCGCTTTTCCCCACTGCAATCGTGCCCTTGTTTCTGATACATAAATCGGCTTTTGTGGCAATGACATTTATAATATGAGCACTAGATACATTAACATTCCGCTGATTGCTGTATACACGTGGGGCAGATATATTGTCAGGCCTATACTCTTCCCATTCGAAACGTGTACCCTCAGCCCGGGGAAACCCATCCTTGTCATGGAAGCATACTTTATTCAAACGGAAAAGCACCCCCCCTTTAGTTGGCCATCTCAAAGTAAAAAGGAGGGTGTACCAAGCGTGGCATGACCCATTGTGTGAAAACGGGAGTGGAATAAGTGGGGTGCCCCCTCTCTTCTGGTGCCCAGGCAACATTCCACACACCCAACAATTCGAGGTATTGGTCATGTTATGCGTGTGGTGAAGAATCTGGATGAAGCTGTTATTTAAATACGTTTGGCGATGGCGCTCTTCATGAAAGGGCAGTGTGAAATGAAAATGTTCAGACGGTGCCGGGGTAGTCGGCAGCAAATGTTCACGTACAGGCACCACAAGTTCGACTACCCAGGCTATAACAGCTATCACCACGATAGTCAAGACAAAGAGAAAGGCACCCAATATTTTCTTATCACGAGATGCCGTTGATGCCATATTTCAAGAATATTCGTGTAAAATCTCAAATAGCACCAATTGTTCACAAATTTTCCACAAATTGTCTCAGATACACGTACGTATATATCTAAAAAAAAAGAAAAATGCGGTGCTGAACTCCGAGGTAGCCGTTGTTTTCTTCTCCGGGCCAAGACGGGTGTCGCTACTCTGGCAGAACTGATCCCCCCCCTTGGAATTCCCGGTTTCCGTTTCACAAACCTGGAGCGGTAACCAACCAGTCATTAAAAAAAGGACACAAAATTCTTTGTATCGTGGACGTAGGTCGTAACGCTCTCTTCCGATAGCAGTTTGGTCCGGGAAGGCTCCCTCCACTTCGGCCGACGTCACAGCTGGGCTCTTTTCTTTCTCCAAAATCTCCTTATAATCAGTCAACACAGCAGGAGTCACCAGATCCGGAGAGACACGGCGACAATGTGTCGAATGCACCCACCGCTTCCTATTTGTCACTCGTACTGCGGTGCGGGTCGCCAGGAGGACCTGCTCGGGGCCCTTCCACCTGGGCTCCAAACTGCTTGCTCTCTCAAACGAGTGAACCATTACATGATCACCAGGATGAAGATCATGGCCTTCTCCAGCAGAGTTGTCAGGGAGCGCTTCTCGAACCTGTTGATGAATAGAGAGCAAATCATTTGTTAATCGTGCCAAATAATCATTCATCATAACACAAGGCACATCATGTATTAATCGCGGCTTTGGCACCCCCCCAGATATTCATCGGGCGGCCAAACACCACCTCATAAGGCGTAAGGCCAGTTCGTGAGTGGGGTACTGATCTAAGAGAAAGCAGTGCCAACGGCAAAGCATCTGGCCACTTCAACGATGTAGACGCTACAATTTTGGCTAGCTTGAGCTTCAGCGTAGCATTGTACCGCTCGACCAAACCTGCTGACTGAGGGTGGAATACAGCGTGGAACTTCTGCTGAATCCCTAACCCCTTCAGTACATATTCCACAATCTTTCCAACAAAATGGGGCCCATTATCGCTCCACAAAAATTTGCAAACTCCAAAGCGAGGAAAGAATTCCTTAAGCAACACCTTAGCTGTCGTCAAAGCCGTATTGTCTTTCGTGGGGTAGGCCTCAACCCATTTGCTAAAAGCACACACCACCACTAGGACGTACTTCAGGTTGTTGCAGCGCTCGAGTTGGATGTAGTCCATTTGAAGCACTTCAAATGGTGCCGAAGGTGGAACGAAACCTCCTTTCGGAGTATGGGTCCCCTTTCCAGGATTGTGTTGCAAACACACCAGGCAGGTCTGCACTACTCTCGTTGCAGTATTAGCAATCTCGGGATGTTCCCAAACTCGTGTTAAAAGCCGAGTTATTGCAAGAGCTCCGACATGAGCCAGTCCATGTGTCATCTGGACCATCGCCTGCAAGTAAGCCGCAGGCAATTTCCACTTCTCCATGTCTTTGCTTCTCCAACAACCCTCGTCATCTAGTACCCCATTTGCTGCCCAAGCCGCAAGTTCAGATTCTGTGGCTGATTTTTGGATATCCCGTATCTCTGCTCTAGCATCACTCCATCGCTCAGCCTGTGATTGTACCACGTACATGGGGGAGCTAGTTCGGGACATGGCCGTTTGCCTTGCTATGCTGTCTGCAAAGGCATTCCCTTGACCCACTTTATCCGTAATCTTTTTATGGGCACTGCACTTTACTATCGCTACTTTCTTAGGGCCAAGCAACGCATTTAGGAGATCACGCACTAGCTCTCCGTGCATAATGTGCTCTCCGTGTGATGTCAGAAACCCGCGTTCTCTCCAAAGAAGCCCGAAGTCGTGGGCCACTCCAAAGGCATACCGGCTGTCCGTGTATATGTTCACACATAATCCGGCACTCAATTCGCAGGCTCTTGTTAAAGCTAGCAGCTCTGCTGCCTGAGCCGACTTTTGTGGTATCCTAGCTGTTTCTACCACTGTCTTAAGTGTCGTGATCGCATATGCTGCGGAAGTCGTGCCATCTGGCAGCCTTAGGCACGATCCATCAACCCACAGTTCCCCATCCACATCAGGAAGTGGCACATCCTGTAAGTCAACACGACCCTTTGTCTGTTCCTCGGTCAGGAAAACACAGTCGTGATGTTTTTCTTCCTGACCCTCCTCGGCCGGATAGGGCAATAAAGTGGCAGGGTTCAAAGTAGCGCATCTTTTCAATGTAATATGTGGCGCCAAGAGTGTCAGCTCGTATCCTGTTAGCCGTGCACTCGTGAGATATTGGGTCTTGGTTTGGTTTAACAGGGCATCTACTGCGTGAGGAACTAACACCAACAATTTGTGTGATAACACTATTCCCTCACTCTGTCGTATGGCTACTGCTGTTGCTGCTACCGCTCGAAAACACCCAGGCAACCCTCGTGCTACAGGATCCAAAATGGCAGAGAAGTATGCACATGGCCTCTGCTTATCCCCGTGTAATTGCACTAACACTGACAACGCGCACCCATCATTCTCGTGCACGTACAATGTGAAAAGTTTCGTATAGTCTGGTGTACCTAACACGGGTGCGGAACAAAGGGCCTGCCTCAACTGCTCAAAAGCTTTCTGACATTCATCTGTCCACTCAAGAGGCATTGGTGTGGCTTTGGACAGTAATGCTAGCAAAGGTTTTATGATATGCGAAAAACCCATGATCCATTGCCTACAAAAAGACGTCAACCCTATAAAGGCACGTACATCTCTCTGCGTGCGGGGGACTGGTGTATCTAAAATTGCTTGAATTCGATCAGATGTTAATGCACGCCCCTCCTTAGACAACAGATGACCGAGGTAGGTCACCTGGGGTCTACAGTATTGGAGCTTTTTCTTAGAAACCTTGTGATTGTTTTGTGCCAAAAAGGAAAGCAACGCAAGTGTACTCTGTTCACATTGTGCATAAGAGTCAGCAGCAAGCAGAAGGTCATCCACATACTGGATGAGCGCAACGCCAGACTGCAATTTAAACGAATCTAGCTGCCTTTTCAAAGCATGGCTATAGATGCTAGGACTTTCAGTATATCCTTGGGGAACACGACAAAATCTATACGATTTATTATTGAGCGTAAAACCAAACAGATATCTGCTATCAGGATGAACAGGGATGGAAAAGAACGCATTCTTTAAGTCAATAACACTAAAGGTGGTGGCTGTCGGTGGAACCAAGGTAAGCAAGGTCGTAATATCAGACACCACCGGGTATTGGGGAATGACAATTTTGTTGATCTCTCGCAAATCGATAATAAATCGATAGATTTTGCCATCAGTGTCTCTCTTAAGAATCGGAAGAATAGGACTGTTACAAACATTATAAGGGACCTCCTCCACAACCCCTGCAGAAATCAAATCCTGAACAATGTGTGTCAATGCAATTTCACCTTCTCTCGAAATCTTATACTGTGGTACTCGTGGTAGAGGGGCCCCCTCCTTAACAGTAATGTGGATTGGTGGAATACGCATCTCTCCCACATCCGTATCTGAGGTCGCCCACAACGTATGCGGTAGAGAGGCCAAAGCTGGAATGTCTAAAATAGCATAGAATCTGTCAGGGTCAGGGTAATTGTCATTCAGGATAACCCGCACTCCCTCTGGAGCGCAACGTATTGTCGCTCGAAAATATTTAAGTAAATCAATGCCCAAGATATTGTCTGGGGTATGGGGTGATAACAAAAATTGGCCAAAACTGAAATATTTGTCAATGCATAGTGCAAGGGGCTTGGACAATGGGCTGGGGGAGGGTGTGCCATCAAACCCTACACACGTAATCATTTCGCCAGACAGGGGAGCCCTCGGAACCAAGTTTTTCGACAGAGCGCTACGAGTAGCTCCTGTGTCGACTAGAAATTGATCAGTAGAACCCAAAATACCCGCTGTTACATATGGACCTTGCTGATCTACCGGCACTTCAACTGATTCCTTACCCCATCCTACGCAATCCTATGCATGCACATAATCCTGGTATTCCACATTCTCTCCTTCCAAAATCTGATATTGATTCCGTCTATCAAACGTATTTCGTTCGTCCTGGCCACGGCCTCTCTCCTCAACCTGTCTATGATCACCTCCGCCACCCCTCGCTCCAGTATAACCTCCTCTCGACCTTCCACTTCCTCGACCACGCTGACTACGCTGTTCACGAAGTACCGGACAATCTTCGGCCCAATGCCCAAACTCCTTACAATAAGCACACTGATCCTCCGCAATATCCGTACGACCATACGATGCGTTTCCTCCACCTCGTCTACCTCTATCATTCCCTCTACCCTGTGTTCCCCGAACTTGCGCCAACATCACCTTCGTTTTCAATTCCTTCGCCTTTTTCTCTACACTTTCTTTAGCCTCCACTTCCTGCCGCTCATAATACTGAGCCATAGTTAACAAGGACGCAGGGGTCGCCGTGGCCCAGGAACTTTCACTCGACTTCAATCGCTTTGCAATCTCTGGTAGGAGATTAGCTACATACTTATCTACAAACAAATGCCGACCCGTATCATCTGTTAAAGATTGACCACTGTAATCATGAAAAGCTTCCTCGAAACGTGTAAAGAAATCTGAAACCGTTTCATCGGGTTTCTGCTTGCACGATGTTAGCATAGTCCAATCAATCTTTTTGGAGGGAACAAGCGTTTTTAATTTATTCAAGATAGCTGCCGGCAGATCTAGAATTAACTGGCAAGGCTTACAGGCTGGTTCTCTGTCTAAATCTGCAGCATTTATTTCCTTCCATGTTCCCCCCAATATCGTTTCGTCATTATTTTTACGAATCTGCCTCCACATATCAGGTGGTAATATTAGCCCAAAAAACAAATCTATATCCACAAGAGTCATCACACAAGATGATATAGCCCCCTCCACCCCCTCATAAAATGCCGCCGGATTCTTCCGAAGATCAGGTAAAGAATTTTTCAATGCCATAACATCCGCTCTATTCCACGGCGTATATACCCAATTATACAAAAAATACCCTTTCGCATCCTTCGACAATTTATCATCATCCGTACCTTCCCCTTTTGGCGGAACATACAAAGGTGCGGCTTCACGCATAGGCATAACATGCAACGCAGAACTCTTATCTGAACCACGGAGAGAACACTCTTTGGCCTGCCCATTATTCTCCAATTCGGACTCCTTTTGCCTCTTTTTCCGCTCCTCCCGCAATCGGGTTGTCTCATCCCGCAGCTTGATCAATTGTGCAAACAGGTCATCAACATCTGAAAGATCAAAATCACCTTTGGTCAAATTTTCACGATACACTGACAATGCTTTGGGCTCAAACGTATCAGAAAGGTCACGATATGCGCCTACAACTTCATCCGCCAGACTAGACAAAAAGTACATCAATTCAAGATCCGACCACCCTTTCTTTTCTGTTAACAATTGCTCCTGAGTAATACTACGCTTATTCACTTTACGAGCCCAACTGCGTAGGTGAGGGGACCTCTCCGCAGTGAACCTGAGAGCGGATATACCCTTCTTGTCCGACTTATCCCGTCCGTCGTCCCCTGAATCCTCATCCGGAGCCGTCGGCGAAACATACGGAGGCGGTGACCGTTCTAACAAAGAAAAATCATCAATTTCATTATTAAGGACAGGATAGAGTGGTCGACGAATAGGAAATTGACCAGTCGTTTGCAATTTACGTTCCCGTTCCTCCCTTTCTTTCTTCTCCTGAGTCTCCTTTTCCTCAAGCTGTAAAGCCTTATCCCGAGCAGCCTTACGCTGCTCTTTGTCCGCCAAGGCAACTTCACGCTTCATTCGCTCACGCGCCGCTTTCTCCCACATTCGCACACAATCAAACATATTTTGTCTAGACCTACGTTGAAACAAACATTGCTCTACAAATTGTATTTTACTTAAATCAAACGACCCGTGTAGAGGCCATTGCAATTCAGGATCAGACTTGGTGTACTTATGCCATAATTTACTGTACATAATAGGGGGAAGGCCAAATTTTATGTACATGTCCCTATTTGGTGTTCCCTCTGGGGGAGCCGGCTGTGCTTCTGCTAATCTAATTGAGGTACCTTCTCCAAGACAACACATTCCTCGGAGTGTGCTGAAAACAGGCATGTTCAAAAAGTATCACGAAAACGTGACACCACACAAAATGGCACTTACAGTTCTTCACACAAGTGTGCCGCTCAGGGGAAAAAAACAAAGTTAGAGAAACATCTCTACATGCCTGCCTATGTGAAGTGCACTACACATATAAGTTCAAAGATCACGAATTCAAAATGTTAGCTAACTCAAATCAAAGACGTAGATCGTAGGACTTCGGCAAGCGTCCAAGGACTGCCTTACCGAACACAAATCACAGAATTTCAGTAAGCGTCCGAAAACTACCTTACCGAACACAAATCATAGGACCTCAGTAAGCGTCCGAAGACTACCTTACCGATCACAAAGCTTACCCAAATTCCCAAATGTCCATATTCCAACTGCCAAGGTCTTGTAAGCCAAATCAGCCAAACGGCACTTTCTCAGCGATGAAGACACTTCAGAAACTCAGTCGGAGACCGGCGCCACCTGGAAGGTCAGATCGGAAGGAAAGGAAAAAACACCGTGGCAGCCAAGACTCGGGTCACTCGTGGCAGCGCGCGTCCATGGCGAGTTTCCAAGCCTTCGTCACGACCTCTCCTTTGGGCATCCGAGTCGCCGATGAGTCCCTTCGTGGTCGCCAATTGAAGTAATTCGGGGTTCCCAAGGCCTACACACTCCAGAGATAACCCACTTACACTCAAGAACTGTTGGCACGGAAACTGTAAAAGGCAAAGAACAAGTTTATTAAGACCCCATGGGGTGGTGGTACACTCAAACAGCACCCTTCGGTAATGCAAGAGGTATCACACCAAACACCGGTGTGACCCCGTTTATATACAGTTTTGGGGCAATAAAAGATAGGCGGCACAAGTTAGGACACATTTAAGGACATATATGGTCATGTTTTGGAATACTGCCAGCTCATTGGAGGGGGCACAACTCCGCTGGTCAGTTTGGTGCACATTCCAGAAGGTTTACGGGTCAGTAGGAACTGCGCGTGTGCGACTTGACCAGTACTAAAAATAGCCTGTTGCTGGGCAGATAGGAGTGGTCAGCGGAACGGACAACGGACTAAAGGGCACGTCGGCCACGAGGCCGCTCATGATCTGAGATGGCCGCTGCAACATTCAAAATGGCGTTTTCATATATAGCCAAGTTAAGGAGGACAACGTGTAGGTTCAGCTAATCGCTAATGCGGCCGGGCCAATTACAACATGAGCATACCCTGCCAACTTATGGCGAACAAAGTGGTACAAGAGGGGGTGAGGATGGACGGAGCATATTAACCAATCAAACACTCACACCCAGTCAATAGATATGGGTTTATTCCATCACCGTTCTTTAGCCCACTCTACCACCCCGTTCAGACATTGCCATATGCAAATCAGTCAGACCCTGTGCCTCATGGGAATAGGCCAGCCCGAACTGCCAAGCCATGCCTTCCCTGGACCGGAAACAAAATTCCAAGGACCAGTTTCTGGCATTTCAGCCGTCTTCAGCCCGGCTTGCTTGAATCCAGTGGCAAAGTGAGCAAGTGAATCACGTCTGAGCATACCCTGCCAACTTATGGCGAACAAAGTGGTACAAAAGGGGGTGGTGATGGACGGAGCATCCGAACCAATCAAACACTCACACCCAGTCAACAGATCTGGGTTTAATCCATCACCGTTTTTTAGCCCACTCTGCCACCCCAGTTCAGACATGGCCATATGGAAATCAGTCAGATCCTGTGCCTCATGGGAACAGTCCGGCCCGAACTGCAAAGCCACGCCTTCCCTGGACCAGACACAAGCTTCTGAGGACCGGTTTCTGGCATTTCAGCCATCTTCAGCCCGGCTTGCTCTAATCCAGTGGCAAAGTGAGCAAGGGACTCACGTCTGAGCATACCCTGCCAACTTATGGCGAACAAAGTGGTACAAACGGGGGTGGTGATGGACGGAGCATCTGAACCAATAAAACACTCACACCCAGTCAACAGATCTGGGTTTAATTCATCACCGTTCTTTAGCCCACTCTGCCACCCCACTTCAGACATGGCCATATGCAAATCAGTCTGACCCTGTGCCTAATGGGAACCGTCCTGCCAAACTGCCAAGCCATGCCTTCCCTGGAACATAAACATGCTTCTGAGGACCGGTTTCTGGCATTTCAGCCGTCTTCAGCCTGGCTTGCTTGAATCCAGTGGCAAAGTGAGCAAGGGACTCACGTCTGAGCATACCCTGCCAACTTATGGCGAACAAAGTGGTACAAAAGGGGGTGGTGATGGACGGAGCATCTGAACCAATCAAACACTCACACCCAGTCAACAGGTCTGGGTTTAATCAATCACCGTTCTTTAGCCCACTCTGCCACCCCAGTTCAGACATGGCCATATGCAAATCAGTCTGACCCTGTGCCTTTGGGAACAGTCCAGCCCGTACTGCTAAGCAATGCCTTCCCTGGACCGGAAACAAGCTTCCGAGGACCGGTTCCTCTCATTTCAGCCGTCTTCAGCCCGGCTTGTTTGAATCCAGTGGCAAAGTGAGCAAGGGACTCACGTCTGAGCATACGCTGCCAACTTATGGCGAACGAAGTTGTACAAAAGGGGGTGGTGATTGACAGAGCATCTGACCCAATCAAACACTGACACCCAATCAACAGATCTGGGTTTAATCCATCACTGTTCTTTAGCCCACTCTGCCACCCCAGTTCAGACATGGCCATATGCAAATCAGATTGACCCTGTACCTCATGGGAACAGTCCAGCCCGAACTGCCAAGCCATGCCTTCCCTGGACCGGAAACAAGCTTCCGAGGACTGGTTTCGGGCATTTCAGCCGTCTTCAGCCCGGCTTGCTTGAATACAGTTGCAAAGTGAGCAAGGGACTCACGTCTGAGCATACCCTGCCAACCTATGGCGAACAAAGTGGTACAAAAGGGGGAGGTGATCGACGGAACATCTGAACCAATCAAACACTCACACCCAGTCAACAGATCTGGGTTTAATCCATCACTGTTCTTTAGCCCACTCTGCCACCCCAGTTCAGACATGGCCATATGCAAATCAGTCTGACCCTGTGCCTCATGGGAACAGTCCAGCCCGTACTGCCAAGCCATACCTTCCCTGGACCGGACACAAGCTTCCGAGGACCAGTTTCTGGCATTTCAGCCATCTTCAGCCCGGCTTGCTTGAATCCAGTGGCAAAGTGAGCAAGGGATTCACGTCTGAGCATACCCTGCCACACTTATGGCGGCCAAAAGCGGTACAAAATGGGGTGGTGATGGACGGAGCTTCTGAACCAATCAAACACTCACACCCAGTCAACAGGGGGCATGTTTGCATAGTGCTGCAGCGAGGGGGCAGGGCCTCCGCTCAATGCCATTTTTTTGCATTTTGTTTTAGAAGGGAGGCTTTGTGGCCCCCCCTTCTTTTTCTATTGTTTTGGCACTGGGGACACATCCCCCAGGGCCTGTTCCCATTTTTTATTTATTTTTGTAAATAATTTGGAACGGGGCCACATGGCCCTCCTCCCAAGGCCTTAATCGGCCCCGGGGACCCCATCCCCTGGAGCATGGAATTTATTGTTTTTAAAAAATCTTCAGGAGGGGGGCTGCGTTGCCCCTTTTCTCAGGCCACTTATGTCCCCAGGGACCCCATCCCCCGGAGCCTGGCCTCTTGTTGGGGACTGTGGGGGGGGTACCCAGTCCCCCACGATCCCAGCCAGCTTCCCGCCTACTGCAGGAGCCGGCTTTGCTTTTCCCCATGGGGAGCTGCTAAGATGCATCTCCCGTGTGGAAAAGCAATTTGGGTTGCATTTTGAAAGAGACAGCAGGTTTCCCTGCTCTCTCTTTCAAAATGCAAACCAAGTTTGCTATGGCAGGGCAGGAGCCGCGAGGATCATACCCTGCCAGAGAAAACTACAGTGTTTTGGGGGTGGGCAACCTGGGACACTGCAGGAGCCGGCCCTGGGGGGTGGGTTTCCCCAGGGCCATCACAGGCTCCAGTAGGGGGGCCGCACAACCTCCTCCCAACAATTGCAAAGCTCCAGGGGGTGGTGGTTCCCGGGGATTGGGGGCCCGTAACGGACCCTCTAATTTAAATATTTAGAGCCCCAGGGAGATGGTGGTCCCTGGGGTGTGTGGGGTTTCTTTATAAAAAAAAATCCCTGGGGTGGCGGTCCCTGGGGCTGCGGCGGGGCTATGACCCCTGCAAATATTCCAACAAAGCACCAAGGGTGGCGGTCCCTAGGGCTCGAAGAGTCTTTGAGCCCCCAACCCACTTCCAATGAAGCCCTGGGGGTGGCGGTCCCCGGGGATGGGGGGGCTGTGAGCCCCCAGCACATCATATTAAAAAAAGCCCCATGGGGAGGCGTTCACTGGGACTGGGTGGCCCCTCTGGGCCCCCCTTCACATAACACCATTGCCCCCGGGACTTGGCCCCCTGGGCCTAATGACCATGAAGCATTGGAGCCCACGTTTTATTTAAAAAAAATAATTATCTTTTTGGGCCCTGGGGAAAAATTCGTGAACCCCGGCGCCAAAGTTATTGGCAATAGAATGTTGCGGATTTCCTATGGAAAATAGGTCCTAACTATAACTACCTATTGACAACCACCAGTAGATAATATATAATGAACTATAATGAACTATATATTTTAAATGTAAAAAATATGCATTTCATAAACTCAAAAAATAGACAAATTTAAAAATATGTTACATGGCTTTATTCTATTAGACTATGTAAATATCATTGTTGTTTATTATTAATACAAAGACAACTACTATGATAATTGATAATTATCTTTCTAAACATTACCAATTCTAATTAAATGACATACCAACTCTGTTAGACCTGCCATCTTTGGTGTGGTTTCCCACTATCTTTTTACCTCTACCTCCTATATTTTTGATGGTGTGCTGGATTTCGTTTTTGCTGGTTTAGATGCTTTGGACACTCTGCCACTGCTGATCAATGCCAGAGTGTAAGTGCTCCCTATGTAAATTGTTATCATGATTGGATATACATGATTGGCATATTTGTATCACCACGAAGTTCCTAGTAAAGTGCACTGGGTGTGCCAGGACTGGTGATTACGAATGCTACTAGTGGGCCTGCAGAACTGATTGTGCCACCCACATGAGTAGCTCTAATATGGTGTAAAGTGCCTGCCACTGCAGTGCCTGTGTGCAGTCTAGGAACTGCCGAGTCCTCCTGGTCAGTGTCCCCACTGATCAGGCCTAACCCTTCCCAATTTGTGCTCATTAGTCACCCCTATGGAAGGCCCAAGGTACCCCCTAGGCAGGGTGCAGTGTATGTAAAAGGTAGAGCATGTACTAGTGCAGGTGACATGCTCTGGTAGTGAATTACAGCCATTTTCGTTTTTCACTATTGTAAGGCGATCTTGCTCCATAGATTAACATGGGGGATGCTGGCTACAGTGGCTTCCAGCATTTCTTCCTGTTGGAATAAGATAGGACATAAGTGTCTAGTATCCCTGAACTCAGAATTTAATACCACATCTTTTAGGGAAGGTTGTTTTTAAATCCTGTGTTTGAGAACAGCACTTTTAGAAAGTTGCTGTTCTCTTGTCTGACCCTTCTGTATGCCTTGGCCTGTTTGTGTATTGACTGTCTGGTTTGGGAGTGACAGGGGCTGGAGATTCCCCAGGAGGCTGGCTGAGTCAGCCCTAGGCTGAATGACTGCATTTGCAACCTGAGTGGTGGGAGGAGTTAGCACCTGGGCCTGAATAGGGCTGTGCCTGCCTGCCACAATGCTGGCTCCACCTCCTGCTGGGCGGCTGACAACCCTGCCCCTTCATCTGAAAGGAAAGGAGAAGCCAGGAAAACAAAGTACTCAAGAAACACCCAGAACTGGTTCAGACCGGGCTCAGGGCCCACATGCACAAAGAGAACAAAGACTTTTAGGGGTATAAGTACAGGACCCCGGACAACAGAAAATGAGATCATCCTGGAATCAAGAAGGAACCTCTGCCAAGGAGAAAGCTGAATCTGAAGAAGGAAGACTATCCTGCTGTTGCTCTGCTGGACTGACCTGTTGCTTTGCTGCCCAGGAGAGGGGAAGGACTTTGCTGTTGTGCTGCGTCCTCTGTCTTGAAGGAATCTCCAAGGGCCTGAGAAGAGCTGGCTCCCTGTTCTGAAGTCCCAGGAACAAAAGGACTTCACCCCAACTTCCCTGAACTCTGCTGAGAGAGTTCTGTCCTTCCTAGAGTGCTTGATCCAGTTGTGGGGCCTCTAGAAGTTGTACCTGTGCTAGGAAGCTTGAAGCTAAGCTTGAGAGACTTTTTGCAATTGAAAAGTTATCGCATCGCCCGCTGCAGAGTGCATCCCCGACAGTGCGAGAAGTTTCCCGCCGCTACGAAGGTCGAGATCGTTGCAGCGCCTGTTACCGCTGTCAGAGCCGTCGCATCCTTCATTTGCGGGATGCACCCGATTGGTGCCAGAAGCCTAACATTGCTGCGAGTGTTGTTGCAGAGCCTGTCGTTTGCTGGGTGAGATCGCCGCACTGCTTGCTTGCGGACCGCATCACGTCGCTGCGAGTGTCGTCGCAGAAGCCATCGCATCGAGGAGCTGCGAGAGATAAGATCACCACTGGTTCGTGCATCGTCGCCTTGGAGATCGTTTCGACTCCAGAGAGCGTCACATCGTGCCTTTGCGAGAACAAACTTCCTACGGAACCTATGCACCGGAATCCATACAAGTGGCCTTCCTCCCCATACAGACCGGATTCGTCGCAACACGCCCGCTGCTGCAGCGGGGCTGTCGCATCGCCTCCCCAGGGTTTCAGGAGCAACGCATTGCTTGTTTTCCACCGCACCAGCTTCTGCTTTTGGAACTTTGTCGCAACTAAAGGTACTGTGTCTGAAACGTGACGCAACTGTGAACTTTTCACGCAACTGTGGATTATTTTATCGCAACCTAAAGAACTTACATTACAACCTTAAGAACTCTTTTGAAATCTTATTCTTGAACTGTGTATGTCGGATTTTTGTCATTTTGGTCTTGTGTAGTTTAGAATAAATACCTTTGTTTTTCTAAACTGTTGTGGAGTCAGTTTGTGGTGTTTTCACTGTGATACTGTGAGTGTTGGTACAAATACTTTACACATTGCCTCCTGAATAACCTTGACTGCTCGTGCCAAGCAACCTAGAGGGTGAGCAGGGGTTTTCTCAGAGGGTTTCCTCCTTACCCTGACTAGAATCAAGGGTCCCTATTTGGACAGTGGTACCTACCTCTGCCAACTAGAGACCCCCATTTCTAACATTGTTGGTCAGCGGTGCGGATTTTAACTTGTATTTGTACTAGACCCACAGTGATTGGTGTACATCACTAGTGAGTGCAGACCACTACGCCACCACATACTACTGGTTTTTGATTTTTGATTCAAATTTTTAGTAACTCTTTAAAGCATCATGTCTGCGAAAGGAAAGGCACTCAGTGAGGGGGCAGAAGCAGATTTGGAGTTTGCCATTGGAGATTTGTATTCATACAAAACTGCGCAACTTAGGAAGTTCTGCCTTGAGTTTGAGTGCCCCATAAAGAGCACCTACAGAAAGGAGGAGCTGCAGAGAATCTTGAAGGCCCATTGGGAGGCACAAGAGGGAAATGATGATGGAATGGAGAGAATGGTTTTCAAGTCACAGATCTGCCAGTGGGCAGAGTAGGCTCAGGAGCTGGCAGCAACCACTCTGGTAGGGGCCTCACCCCAGAAGAGTTACAAGAGAATCAGAGAGTGAGAGAATATGACTTGGAAGTCATGAAAATGAAAATGAGGTAATTGGAGTTGGAGAAAGAAAGGGCAGCAGAAGACAAGAAAGAGGCCCGTGCCCTAGAGGAAAAGAAATTGCTTTTGGCTCATGAGTTGAGCCTGAGAGAACTGGATCTTAAAGCCAAGGAGGTGGATGCCAGTTCAAATGGTGGCAGCGCGCAGCCAGTGCATGGGGGTAAAGTATATATTCACAAAGACCTGGTACAGAATTACCATAGAAGTGAGCATATTTATGCCTGGTTCACTTCGTATGAAATTCCATTGAAGATGAATGGTGTGCCTGGTCAGTATTGGGGGGCGGGCCTGTGGAAAAACTTTGAGGCTTCTGGGAGGAGTGCTCTAGAGCCCTTAGAGATGGCAGGTGCCATGACCTATCCCAATATGAAGGAAGCCTTATGTCTCAGGTATGGCCTTACTCCTGAGCAGTATAGACTGCAGTTTAGAAACTAAGAAGAGAGAGTCTGAGACTTGGATGGAATGTGGGAATCAGTACTCACGTGCACTGGAAGGTTGGATGAAGGACAGTAAAGTAACTGATTTTAAGGGGTTGTTGCATTTAATCAGTTGGGAGCACTTGAGTAGTCTTTGTGTTCCAGAGCTTCCCCAGCATCTTTTAGACAGCAAGCTGACAGACCCCATTGAGCTTGCTAAGGTGGCGGACCGCTGGACCAGTACCAGGGTCCACAGAGGAATTGTGGGTACCAAAGCCAAAGGTGGGCAGGGTCCCCAGCAGAAGAGTGGGGGGGACAAGGGTAACCAAAAGGAGTTCTCGCAAGGGCCCCAAAATAGTTCCCAGGGAAAGAAATCCCAATACCCCAAACCTAGACAGCCATGGCCCCCTAAGGGCAGGCAGGACAATAGAGACAGAAGAGATAACCAAGGTCCCCCTACCTGCTATCACTGCAATGAGGTGGGCCACATTGCTCCAAAATGTCCCAAGAAGAAGCCAGCACCCACTGGTGCTCCCACCCCAGCATTAGCAAGTGTATCTTTGGGAGGGGATTTGGTTTCTAGTGACTGGGGGGGGAGCTAGCAGTTATGACCCTTGTCTCTCTAGGAGACCAAGAGATGGTCCAGGAAACCTAACTGCCCTCTAACACTAAGAAGTATGGGCAGAAGGTGACCATCAATGGGAGGGAGGTTGAGGCTCTGAGAGACACAGGAGCCAGCGTGACATCCGTGAGGTGTCAGTGGGTGTCTGAAGAGCAAATCATCCCTGATGTACTCCGCCCTGTAGTGGCAGCTGACAGCTCAGTGCGCCTCTGCAAGTTGGCACGTGTTCCCTTTGAATGGGAGGGAGTCTCTGGTCTTTTGGAAGTAGTTGTCAGTGATGCCTTGCCTGTAGACTGTCTGTTAGGTAACGACCTGGAGAGTTCTCCATGGAAGGATGTAGAACACAGAACTCATTTGGAGATGTTGGGTTTGCCTGCGTGGATCTCTGTGACCACGCGTGCTATGGCAGCCAGTAAGGGTGACTCAGCGGAGCTGGAGCCTGAAACAGTGGCCCAGAGACATGCCAGGAGAGGACAAGGCAAAGGGCGCGGGAAACCCGCTCCATAAGTTCCCAAAGTCCAGGGAGGAGCAGAACCCGAGGGGGATGCCCTGGAACCTACAGGGGAACAGGTGGCCGAACTGGGCGACCTACCGGAGCTGACCCATTGGCAGCAAGAAAGTGGACCCTCCAGGGAGGAATTCTGCCGGGCGCAGAAAGAATGCCCTTCCCTCATTGGTCTGCGGCAACAGGCGGCAGACCAGGCAGCAGGTGGAGTGTCCAGAGATCACTTTACCTACTGGGAAGATAACCTACTATATTGCGAGCCTAAGTTTGCTGAGCCCGGTACAGCCCCTGTGCTGGTGGTACCCGAGTGCTTCAGAAACTTCCTAATGGGTCTGGCTCATGACGTGCCTCTTGCAGGACATCTGGGGCAAGACAAGACCCTGAACTGGCTTGTCACCCACGTCCACTGGCCCCAGATGAGAAAGCACGTTGGTTCCTTTTGCAGATCTTGCCAAACCTGTCAAGCCAGTGGCAAGACTGGAATGAAATTGAAGGCACCCCTTCAGCCCTTCCCAGTGGTGAGCACCCCTTTCGAGCGGGTGGGCATAGACATAGTAGGGCCCCAGGACCCCAAGACAGCCTTAGGGAACAGGTTCATCCTGGTCTTGGTGGACCATGCCACACGGTACCCGGAAGCAGTCCCTCTCAGGACAATCACAGCACCCGTGGTGGGCCGTGCATTGATGGGGATCTTTTCCCGTGTGGGGTTCCCCCAAGAGATGGTCTCCGACCAGGGTACCAACTTCATCTCTAAGTACATGAAGTCTCTGTGGGAGGATTGTGGGGTAACTTATAAGTTCACCACTCCTTACCACCCTCAAGGAAATGGGTTGGTTGAAAGGTTCAACTGGACCCTAAAAGGTATGATTATGGGCCTAGCGGAGCCCATGAGACGGAAGTGGGACGTTTTGTTACCATGCCTGTTGTTTGCCTACAGGGAGGTGCCTCAGAAGTCCTTAGGGTTCAGTCCCTTTGAGCTCCTGTATGGCCACCCTGTTAGAGGACCTCTCACACTGGTGAAGGAGGGATGGGAGAAATCCCATGGGAAAACCCCCCAGGATGTGTTCAGCTATGTGCTGGCCATTCGCAACCAGACACAACGCTTCAGGAAGCTCGCTCAGGAGAACCTGGAAGCTAGCCAGAAAGAAATTAAAAGATGGTACGACCAGAATACCACTCTGGTCGAATTTCAACCTGGGCAGAAAGTGTGGGTGATGCGTCAGTGGAGCCTTGTGCGCTCCAAGACAAGTGGACTGGGCCATATGAGGTGGTGGAAAGGAAAAGTAAGGTAACCTACCTGGTTAACCTGAGGACCCCCAGGCAAACCCTGAGAGTCTTGCATGCGAACTGCCTCAAACCACACTTTGAGAGGTCTGAAGTGACAATGCTCATGGCTACAGATGCAGGAAGGGAAGAGAATAGTGATCCTCTCCCTGGCCTCCTGGCAGTTAAGGAGCAAGACAAGTCAGTGGATGGTGTGGTCCTCTCGCCCACCCTGACCCCAGAACAGCAAAGAGACTGTCGCCAAGTGTTGGGTCAGTTCTCCTCTCTGTTCTCCCTGACCCCAGGTGTCACCAATTGGTACGTCCATGATGTGGACACTGGAGATAGTCTGCCTGTGAAACAGAAATTTTACAGGGTAGCTGACAAGGTCAGGGCCAGCATCAAGGAAGAAGTTTCCAAGATGTTGGCGCTAGGGGTGATTGAGCCCTCCAGCAGCCCCTGGGCTAGCCCAGTGGTCTTGGTACCCAAAGCTGCTGCGCCCGGTGCCACTCCAGAACTCCGGTTTTGTGTGGACTACCGTGGGCTCAATGCGATCACGAAGACTGACGCACACCCCATCCCCAGAGCTGATGAGCTTGTGGATCGGTTGGGAGCTGCCCAGTACCTCAGTAACTTGGATTTGACCTCTGGGTACTGGCAGATTGCCTAAACTGATGGGGCCAAAGAGAGGTCTGCATTCTCAATGCCAGAGGAGCACTTCCAGTTCAGATTCATGCCCTTTGGGTTGAAGAATGCCCCTGCCACCTTCCAGAGACTGGTTAACCAGGTACTGTCCGGGCTGGAGGAATTCAGCGCTGCATACCTGGATGACATTGCTGTGTTCAGCTCCACGTGGGAGGAACACTTGCAACACCTCTGTGAAGTGTTTAAGGCTCTGCAAAGGGCAGGCCTCATTATCAAGGCCAGCAATTGCCAGATAGGGCAGGGATCTGTGGTGTATGTGGGACACCACGTGGGGAGCGGCCAGGTGGCGCCCCTACAGGCAAAGATTGATACCATTCTGGCTTGGTAGCCCCCCAAAACCCAGACAGAGATGAGAGCCTTTTTAGGTCTCACCGGGTATCACAGACGGTTTGTCAAGAAATATGGCACCATCGTTGCCCCCTTGACAGAACTGACTTCTAGAAAGCAGCCCAAGAAAGTGAACTGGACCGAAGCCTGCCAGACTGCTTTTGACACCATGAAGACTGCCATGTGCACAGCCTCTGTGCTCAAGGCACCTGATGTCTCCCGTGAGTTCATAGTGCAGACAGACGCTTCAGAGCATGGTGTGGGAGCAGTACTCTAACAAATCACTGAGGAGGGAGGAGATCAGCCGGTAGCTTTCATTAGTAGGAGGCTACTCCCCAGGGAATAGAGGTGGAGTGTGATTGAGAGAGAAGCTTTTGCTGAGGTCTGGGCTCTAAAGAAGTTCAGGCTCTACCTGTTTGGGACTCACTTCCGTGTTCAGACCGACCACAGGCCTCTCAGGTGGTTAATGCAGATGAGGGGTTAGAACCCAAAACTGTTGAGGTGGTCCATCTCCCTATAGGGAATGGACTTTACGGTGGAACACCGCCCTGGTACAGAGCATGCCAACGCTGATGGTCTGTCCAGGTTTTTCCGCCTTAGTAAAGAGAACCCCCAAAAGGGTGGGTAGTTCTCCCCACTTTCAGCTGGAGGGGACACATGTTAGACCTGGCATCTTTGGTGTGGTTTCCCACTATCTTTTTACCTCTACCTTCTGTATTTTTGATGCTGTGCTGGATTTCGTTATTGCTGGTTTAGATGCTTTGGACACTCTGCCACTGCTGATCAGTGCCAGAGTGTAAGTGCTCCCTATGTAAATTGTTATTATGATTAGATATACATGATTGGCATATTTGTATCACCACGAAATCCCTAGTAAAGTGCACTGGGTGTGCCAGGGCTGGTGATGACAAATGCTACTAGTGGGCCTGCAGCACTGATTGTGCCACCCACACGAGTAGCTCTAAAATAGTGTCTCAGGCCTGCCACTGCAGTGCCTGTGTGCAGTCTAGGAACTGCCGTGTAATCCTGGTCAGTGTCCCCACTGACCAGGCCTAACCCTTCCCTTTTTGTGCACATTAGTCACCCCTATGGAAGGCCCACGGTACCCCCCTTGGCAGGGTGCAGTGTATGTAAAAGGTAGAGCATGTACTAGTGCAGGTGACATGCTCTGGTAGTGAATTACAGCCATTTTCGTTTTTCACTATTGTAAGGCTATTTGCTCCATAGATTAACATGGGGGTTGCTGGCTATAGTGGCTTCCAGCATTTCTTCCCATAGGAACAAGATAGGTCATAAGTATATAGTATCCCTGAACTCAGAATTTAATAACACATCTTTTAGGAAAGGTTGTTTTTAAATCCTGTGTTTGAGAACAGCACTTATAGAAAGTTGCTGTTCTCTTGTCTGACCCTTCTGTGTGCCTTGGCCTGTTTGTGTATTGACTGTCTAGTTTGAGAGTGACAGGGGCTGGGGATTCCCCAGGAGGCTGGCTGAGTCAGCCCTAGACTGAATGACTGCATTTGCAATCTGAGTGGTTGGAGGAGTTAGCACCTGGGCCTGAATAGGGCTGTGCCTGCCTGCCACAATGCTGGCTCCACCTCCTGCTGGGCGGCTGATGACCCTGCCCCTCACTCTGAAAGGAAAGGAAAAGTCAGGAAAACAAAGTACTCAAGAAACACCCAGAACTGGTTCAGACCGTGCTCGGGGCCCACATGCACAAAGAGAACAAAGACTTTTAGAGGTATAAGTACAGGACCCCTGACAACAGAAAATTAGATCATCCTGGAATCAAGAAGGAACCTCTGCCAAGGAGAAAGCTGAATCTGAAGAAGAAAGACTGTCCTGCTATTGCTCTGCTGGACTGACCTGTTGCTTTGCTGCCAAGGAGAGGGGAAGGACTTTGCTGTTGTGCTGTGTCCCCTGTCTTGAAGGAATCTCCAAGGGCCTGAGAAGAGCTGGCTCCCTGTTCTGAAGTCCCAGGTAAGCATGAGCGGAAAATCCGTTCCGCTCGTGGATTTCGCGGATTTTCAGTAAATTCGCAATCCGTGAGATTCGCGAATTTCCCGCAAAATCCGTGAACGAAAATCCGCGAATGGAAGGGATTGGGTCAACAGTTCAAGCTGACTTTTGTAACTCTTTTAGAATGGCGCCGGCAAGCTGCCAGAGCCATTCTAAAAGAGTTACAAAAGTCAGCTTCAACAGGAAGCTCTAATAGATAAAGTAAAGCAGGTGCTGCTCAAATTCAGTTACACAATCATTAATCACCCCAAACTTGGGGTGATTAATGATTGTGTAACTTAATTTGACCTTCAACTGGAGCACCTGCTTTACTTTATCTACTAGTGCTTTCTGTTGAAGCTATTTCTAGCTATTTTAGAATAGCGCTGGCAGCTTGCCGGCACCATTCTAAGTGGGGCTGAGGGCAGAAGGGCACAAAAGTGGGACAGAGGGCAGAAGGGGACAAAAAATGAGTGGGGCAGAGGGCAGAAGGGCACAGAAACAAGTGGTACAGAGGGCAGATGGGCATAAAAAACGAGAGGGTGGCAGTGATTAAGCAGGCAAAAATAAAACCCCGCAAAATTGCAAAGCGCCTCGCGAACACCCGCGAACACGCAAAGCGCCTCGCGAACACCCGCAAACACGCAAAAATAAAAAAAATCCGCAAATTCGCGCAAATTCGCGCAAATTCGCAAATTTTGCGGATTGCCAATTCGCAAATTCGCGAATTGCCAATTCGCAAAATTCGCCCATGCTTAGTCCCAGGAACAAAAGTACTTCACCCCCAACTTCCCTGAACTCTGCTGTGAGAGTTCTGTCCTTCCTAGAGTGCTTGATCCAGTTGTGGGGCCTCTATAAGTTGTACCTGTGCTGGGAAGCTTGAAACTAAACTTGAGAGACTTTTTGCAATTGAAAAGTTATCGCATCGCTCGCTGCGGAGCGTATCCCCGACAGTGCGAGAAGTTTCCAGCCGCTTCGAAGGTCGAGATCATCGCAGCCCCTGTTGCCTCTGTCAGAGCCGTCGCATCCTTCATTTGAGGGATGCACCTGATCGGTGCGGGAAGCCTAACATCGCTGCGAGTGTCGTTGCAGAACCTGTCGTCGCTGGGTGAGATCGCCGCACTGCTTGCTTGCGGACCGCATCACATCGCTGCGAGTGTCGTCGCAGAAGCCATCGCATCGAGGAGCTGCGAGAGAGAAGATCACTGCTGGTTCGCACATTGTCGCCCCGGAGATCGTCGCAACTCCAGAGAGCGTCGCATCGTGCCTTTGCGAGAACAAACTTCCAACGGAACGTACGCACCGGAATCCATACAAGTGGCCTTCCTCCCCATACAGACCGGATTCGTCGCAACACGCCCGCTGCTGCAGCGGGGCTGTCGCATCGCCTCCCAAGGGTCTCAGGAGCAACGCATCACTTGTTTTCCACCGCACCAGCTTCTGCTTTTGGAACTTTGTCACAACTAAAGGTACTGTGTCTGAAACGTGACGCAACTGTGAACTTTTCACGCAACTGTGGAACTTTTTATTACAACCTTAAGAACTCTTTTGAAACCATAATCTTGAACTGTGTATGTTGGATTTGTCGTTTTGGTCTTGTTTAGTTTAGATAAAATACCTTTATTTTTCTAAACTGTTGTGGAGTCAGTTTGTGGTGTTTTCAATGTGTTACTGTGAGTGTTGGTATAAATACTTTACACATTGCCTACTGAATAGCCTTGACTGCTCGTGCCAAGCTACCTAGAGGGTGAGCAGGGGTTATCTCAGAGGGTTTCCTCCTTACCCCGACTAGAATCAAGGGTCCATATTTGGACAGTGGTACCTACCTCTGCCAACTAGAGACCCCCAGTTCTAACAAACTCCAACTACATAGAAATACATTTTAACACTGGGATTTAACAATAAAAGGGTTCAATAAAATATTCCCACTCCAACATAAACCTTTTTGTAGAAAGTGTTGGACACTAAAGGGGTGCAACTTACTGTTATCACTCCAATTCAAAACATTTTGAGGAAAGTGTTGAACACTAAAGAGTTGAAATTAACTATTTCCCCTTCATTATAAACTATTTTGAGGAAGCTGTTGGACACTAAAGCGGTGACATTCAATATTGCCACTCCAATCTAAAGCAATTTGAGGAAGGTGTTGGACATTAAGGGGTTGAAATACACAATTCCCACTCCAATCTAAGCGAATTTGGGGAAGATGTTGGACACTAAAGGGGTGAAATTTACTACTCATACTCCAATCTAAACTAATCTAGGGAAGGTGATGGACACTAGAGGGGCCACATTCACTTCTCCCATCCCAATCTAAACCATTTTTGCGAAGGTGTTGGACACTAAAGGGGTGACATTTACTATTCCGAATCCAATCTAAATCATTTTGGAGAAGGTGTTGGACACTAAAGAGGCTACATTTACTATTCCAAATCGAATCCAAACCATTTAGAGGAAGGTGTAACACACTAAAGTGCAGCATTTACTATTTCCACTCCAATTTATATCATTTTGGGGAAGATGGAAACTGTGATGGCCCTGGGGACCGCCACACCCCAGGCAGGCACCTGCAGTTTCCCGGGGTGCCCACCCCCGAAACACTGTAGTTTGCTATGGCAGGGCGGGGGCCTCGCGGCTCCCACCCTACCATAGCAAACTTGGTTTGCATTTTGAAGAGAGAGCAGGGAAACCTGCTGTCTCTTTCAAAATGCAAACCAAATTGCTTTTCCACAGAGGGAGCTGCATCTTAGCAGCTTCCCATGTGGAAAAGCAATGCCGGCTCCTGCAGGAGGCGGGGAGCTGGCTGAGACTGTGGGGGGATTTGAGAACCCCCACAGTCCCCAACAAGAGGCCAGGCCCTGGGGCCATAAGTGACCTGAGGAGGGGTGCAACGCAGCCCCCCTCCTAAAGATTTTTTTAAAATAATAAAGGCCATGCCCCGGGGGATGGGGTCCCCAGGGCTGATTAAGGCCTTGGGAGGGGGGCCAAGCAGCTTTTGCAGAAGGTGTTGGCCACTAAAGGGGCAACATTTATTATTCCAACTGCAATCTACACCATTTTGAGGAAGGTGTCGGACACTAAAGGAGAAAAATTTACTATTCCCTGTTAAGGCTTGTTAAGGCTTTCCTTTGCTGCGCGCTGCGCTGTGGCACTTAGAAGCTCTGTGATATTTTTAAAATACCCCGTTTTTGTCTCCTTATTTAATTTTCATTTAAAGCATTTCCCCTGATTTTAAAATAACTCTCACTTACTTGCACCATAATTGTGCCCTTCACCGCGGCTTCAGCGGGTCCTTTCTAGCGCGTTTTGCGCTTTCTGGGAACATCGGCGCCATCTTGGGGGTAGGTAGGGGACGCTGATAGGACGCCAGTCCAGGTAGTGCTCTAGCAGTCAGGCTGACTGGCTAGAGGCATCCAGAACCAAAACGTACTTAAGGGGCAGTTGAAGGTGGGTCTGCCTGTTAAGGCTTTCCTTTGCTGCGCGCTGTGGCACTTAGGCGCTCTGTGATATTTTTAAAATACCCCGTTTTTGTCTCCTTATTTAATTTTCATTTAAAGCATTTCCCCTGATTTAAAAATAACTCTCACTTACTTGCACCATAATTGTGCCCTTCATCGCGGCTTCAGCGGGTCCTTTCTAGTGCGTTTCGCGCTTTCTGGGAACATCAAGACTTAAGAACAGTGAAAAAATATAAATCACACAGAAAATCAATCTATCCTCATTGTTTTAATCACAATGGGAATGCATAATGGATATACAAGAATTGGTACATCAAATACATAGTTTTAGGTAGTGCCCCAAGAAAGGGAGGTGAGGGTGGGGGTTGTGATCGTGTGAGGACGTAGTGCAGGAGAAGAGGAATGATTTAGAGGTGACAAACAATCAACCAATAAAAGTCCTTAAATTGACACAGTTACACAATATGTACAAAACACAAGACTCATTAGTCAATTTTCAAGTAAAGCATACTTCACATTGTTCAATTTATGAAACATTCGGGCGTGAAGTTGACATTCAAAAACAAGGGGTAGGCACCCCCCGGAGTCGCTTCTGACCTTTGCAGGCTGTTACTGTTTTCGGACTACTTTTACGGTGCCGGCTCCTGTTTCGGTCGCCACACCGGTAGGTCCGAGCGCTAAATCAGGAACTACATTGAGGAGCGATAAGGGGTTTCTCGTAAATGCGAGGTCACTGATCAAGAACAATCTCGCATTCAAGGATTTCGTACTGACCAGAAAACTCACCTGGGTCTTCATCATGTAAACGTGGGTCAAGGACTCCTCGGGACCTGATTTGGTTGAGGCAGTACCGGATGGTTATTCGCTGGTGAGGGAGGACAGAGTAGGACGCATTGGGGGGGGCTGGGCATCCTTTATAAAGACTGCTTTTCCTGCCCTACTATCCCACTCTCTGAACCTCAAGACGCCTTTCAGGCCCTTCAGTTTTCCATTAACGGATCATATGTAGTTCCGTTTACGGGCTTTCTCATTTACAGACCTCTGGGGACCAGAACAGATTTTGGCCATCACATGCTCAACATTTTAGAGCCACATTTTGGCTGTGAGCACTTTACTGTTCTGGGGGACTTGAATTTCCATCTGGAAAATTTGGAGTCAAATGAAACTCTATCCCTACTGGATATTTTCTCTGGATGTGGGATGAAACAACTAGTCAATGGTCCCACCCATCAGGCTGGCCATACGCTGGATGGGGTCTTTTCTAATGACCCCCGGCTGACCATTGAGACTCCCATCCCTCTCTCTTGGTCGGACCATTATGCGATCCCTATAGAATTAATGACTGCCACTGTTAATAGTAAGGGGAATGAGCCAAGTAAAATGGAATTGAGGCGTAACCTCAAAAGCATTACCAATGACATGCTTGCCCCCAGATTGCCCAGTCGGGCGATCTCCTCAGAGAAGGACGTAGGCACTGCAGTAGAGAGGATGGATAGTGCCATCAAAACAGCTATTGATGACCTGGCCCCAGCCTCACTGAGTTACTCCGCGAGGAAAAGCCCATCGGCACCGTGGTTCTCGGAATCATTAAGACTTCTTAGGCAGGGAGTACGAAGACAGGAACGCCTCTGGAGGACTAGTTGGGATTTGTGAGATAGGGATAGCCACAAAACCCTTTTAAGGAAGTACAAGACGGAGGTGATAAGGACTAAACAAGAGTATTTTACCTATCTTACCACCTCACTCTCTTCGCCGAAAGAGCTGTTTAAGATCGTAGACACGCTCACATCATTGAAGGTGCCGGACCCTGTTGTTAGCTCCCAGCAGCTCTGCAATGATGTTGCACAATTCTTTCAATATAAAATTGTGGATATATATTCGGCTCTAAAGTCTCAGAGGTCGGCACTATCCACCTCTCCGTGCTTTCCTGTCCCCTCGCTAACATCATCTGAGGAGGTGTCTTCAGGGTGTTTGTCCAGCTTTCCACCCCTCTCCCTCCAAGAACTTGAAGTCCTCCTACTCAAGACTAGGTCGGGGTCTCCCCTAGACCCATGCCCCTTGAAACTCCTTAAACAATGCAAGGATCCTCTCCTGCCTTTGTTATTAGAGATCATGAACAGGGCAATGAGGGATGGTACCTTTCCCCTACAATGGAAAAGAGCGGTGGTCAAACCACTGTTAAAAAAGCCCACATTGGACCCGGGGGCTCTCAAACATTTCCGCCCCATTTCGCTGCTCCCAGCCCCGGCAAAGATGCTGGAAATCCATCTCAACCAGCATCTTGCAGCCTTTCTGGAAACTTCTGGCCTCTTAGATCACTCGCAGCATGGATTTCGGAGAGAGCATAGTACGGAGTCGGCCCTTACCATTGTGCTTGACAACATACGCACTAGAGTGGATAAGGGCCAGACCACCCTCCTCATCTTGCTAGATCTGACGGCTGCGTTTGATACCCTGTCTCCCTCAGTGTTAACATCTCGACTGAGGGAGATATGGGTTGAGGGGCCCGCACTTAGTTTGCTGGCCTCTTTCCTCGGCCAGAGGGAACAGAGAGTCAAGCTGGGGGAGTTCCTATCTCCATCCCTTCCTGTGCATTGTGGGGTCCCTCAGGGGTCGGCATTAAGTTCCACCCTTTTCAACATCTATGTGACCCCACTTGCCAGGCTTATTAGATCTTATGGGATGGAGGTAGTCTCCTACGCCGACCACACGCAGATATTGATGTCTCTCGCCCAACCTGTCATCTCGGCTGCCTCCAATTTTAGACACTGCATGGAGGCAGTTGCTCAATGGATGATCTGCAATTCATTGAAGCTTAATGGCGAGAAGACAGAAATTCTGGTGTTCGGAGGAAAGGAGGACATTTGGTCGGCGGAATGGTGGCCCTCATCCCTGGGCGTGTGCCCGACACCCACCGCCCTGGCCAGGAACTTAGGAGTCATGATTGGCCCTACTCTGGGGATGGGTCAGCAAGTAAACAGGACTATCTTCACATGCTGGGGCATAATAAACATCTTGAGGAAGATAAAACATTACCTGTCCCCTCAAGCCAGAAAGCAAATTGTAATAGCATTAATAGGCTCAAGACTTGATTATTGTAATGCCTTATATTTAGGCATTAACAAGGGTTTGATAATGCGACTTCAAATGGTGCAGAATGCCGCCACGAAGTTTGTACTGGATCTACCTAGGCGGGCCTCTGCCACGGCTGCCAGAAAAGCATTGCATTGGCTTCCGATTGAGGCCAGGATCTCTTTTAAGTCCCTTTGTCTGATCTATGGGGCTTTGGCCACAAATAGATCTAGAGGCCTGAGGGATCTGTTGATTCCTTATACCCCTTCCAGATCTCTGCGCTCTGCAAATAAATCCTTGCTATCAATCCCCCGTGTTCGTTGAGCTAAGTGGGGTGGCAGAGCCTTTTCAACTTTGGCTCCAAGGTTGTGGAATACTTTGCCGATTGAGAATGAATCCCTTCCCTCAAAGCAAGCCTTTAGGAAGGCTCTTAAGACGTGTCTATTTGCCAAAGCCTACCCTTAGCTCTGGATTTGCCTTTTTTATGATTTCCTTTGGTTAGGCGCCTTGATGCTTTCGGGCTTAGTTGCGCGGTATAAATTTCATTTCATTTCATTTCATTTTCATTTCATTTCAATTGAAACCATTTTGGGGAAATTGTTTGACACTTAAGGGTCAACATTTACTATTCACACTCCAATCTGAACCATCCCAGGAGAAGAGGTTGAACCCTGAAGGGGTAATATTTAAAATTCCCACTCCAATCGAAACAATTTTAAGGACAGCGTTAGACACTAAAAGGATTATATTCACAATCTATACTCCATATTCAAGCATAATTCTTTTTATATGTCAAATAAAATAAAAAGTTCTTAAAAGACACAGTAACCCAAACTAAAAACATATATATTTAATATCAAAGGTTACGATATAAAATATTGTAATCACCATTTAAAAAGGATTTATTATTAATATTTTATTGATATTCCTAAATTTTGAAACATGACATAAAAAAATACATAATCCAATGTTAAAAATCATTGAATATATAAAAAACACATGACACAAATTTTATAATTATATAGTAAATTTAAATATTATTACAGTTGGATTAATAAATATTAGAATATATACTCCCAACTAAAGAACTTATTGCAGTACTATGATATTTAAAATGCCAGTAATAAAAAATGTTGCATTCAAATTTAAATAAACCTATAACATACAAATATACAGCTACATCTTAATTATTACATCATAAATAATATGTATTTATTCTATCTTCATAATTGAACCCCTCCCATGCTCGCGTCGGCCGTTGGGTGCTGCGCACGACAGTTGGCTGAACGCAACCCCGCCCACTCCGTCAAACGCCCACACCTTGGCAGAATGTTTGGCGTGGTAAACGGGTTAATTATACATACTTTTGAATATATTTAAGTACATTTACAATACAAAAACAACTCATTTTCAATACAGTGTCATTTTTAACATGTAAAACAGACATTCAAATCTTATTGAATTTATGATAAAAATGTAATAATAAATGTATTAAATATGTAACAAAAATAAAACACAAAAGTGTTACATTATTCATTTAAATTTAATACATTTACATTTCTTCCAAAATTTCAGCAATTTAAATACTTAGAATAAAATACCAATATTTTAAATGAATTTATTTTGTCAGTAAATTAAAACAATTATGAAATATTTATAGGGAAGATTAACTGAAAAAATACATTTCTTAATATTTCAATATTAATTTGCATATCATGAAAAAATGTACATTCAATTTACATTTAAAAAGTCACTTTTCAAAAATCTCCCCTGACTTATCCCCTAACAACCCAATATGCCACATTAAAAAAAGATATCTATATATGTATACATATGCACATTTGTTCTACACATTAGTTAAAATAAAAATAAACCTCTCAAAAAATTCACAAATAATAAACTTTCTTAATAAACACACACATTAAAGTAATACTTACATAAAATCCAACACACCACAATAAAATTCATATAATATACCACAAATTATATTATTTGCATTGATATTTTCCAAAACAATATGGTTTACAATGATACTAAAAAAACACTTAAAACAATATTCCTTGATATTACTGTACATGATATTTTTTATTCAATATTGTGCCCAAAGACCAGAGAACAGATGTTGGATGCTCTGGTTAGAGCATTGTTGCTAAATGGATATGGGGGTATGTTTTTAGGTTGAGATTTGGTGCCTTGAGAGAGAAGAAAAGAGGTGATGCAGGGCAGGCCAGTATATCTGTTGGTTTCTTTGGTCTCCATTTAGCTGTTGAGAGACAGCTTAAAATTAGACTCGCTATGAAACAAGATATTCATTGATATAAGTACAGTGTGTGTCAATAATACAGAACAACATATTTTGGGGCGGTGATACACTTGCTCTTCAAGGCAACAATCATGTTCCGCAGGTTCAGTACAGAGTCATTCATTAATTTTAGGCTTTCATGCATTGCTTTTAGATCAAGTCAACAAGTATCCATGGGCGGGATGAAAAGAAAAAAATCTTAGCTATTAATGTCAGATGAGGATTAGGTGAGGTCATCAGAAGTGGAATATGCTGAGTGGGCATATATAGTTCTCCAGTGGGAAGGCTGTTGGGTATAGCTGTAACAAGGCAACTGGCCAAATAGTGGCCTATCTTTATTGAGTCATAGACTGTGTGCCACTTGTAAAGGATAGTAAGGGATTATTTGAGTTATTGTCATGTTAGTTATCATTGCCAAAGTTGAAATAGTAATTGTAAGTTTAATTGGAGCTTCATCAGAAATAGGGGCAGAGGATGAAGAAGGGGAAGCATTCATGCGCTTGTCACTGCTGTCAGAATTAGGAGAGGCGGTTGTAGGAGGAGAGTTGAAAGGGCCATAAGAAAAATCTGTTTAAGGTGTAGGGTTTGGGGATTAAGGATTAAGTTTGAGAATGGGCTTGAAGAGTTGGAAATATATGCAGGGAGACTGGAGATGATTGTACTATTGTTAAAGATACCGATGTGGAGGTCAGAAGATGGATTTTGAAATTTACTTGGTTAGTCATTTTTATCTAAAAATAATGCTGAAGATGCTTGTGACATTGAACGGATTACAAGGGTTATTTGTCCATGTTTCTGTGATAGCAGTGAAAACGACAATATCAGTTCTAAAAGTTGTATGTCTACTATCAGACTTGATATATTAGACATTCATGGTTTGTAACTAAGGGGCCGATTACGATGTCATGCGGAAACTAAACTGACGACTCCTTTTCGGAATCAGTTCGGACTGACTTGTAATCGGCTGTTCCGCACTACCCATAACGATGCTTCTGAACACAATTCAGAAGGACTCCTATTGACTTCAGTGGGAGCCTGTGTTCTGACCAACAACACAGGCTCTGCAGAGGAGAATGGGTGTCTGCGGAAAATCTTTCACCCTATTACAGGCACCCCATTGTGCCTGCAACACTTTGCAGGGTTTTACATGGGGTGCCTTGAGTACTTCCACGGACCCCAACCGGGGATCTCAGAATGAAGGGGGGCCTGCTGGGGCCCCCAAAATCAGTTTCCGACAGCCTATTTGCCTTGGCCAGTCCGGCTCGAGAAAGGCTGGTAGAATCCGACATCGGATTCGGTCAGTCAGAAATGCTGTCCCTTGAGCTGTAAGAAATGGTTTCCAACCTAATCAGATTCCCTGAATGACCAAATAGTTCCCCTTCCGACCACGAGCATCGTAATTAGAAGGAATTGTTTCTGACCCAGTCGGGCAGATGGGTTCCGACATGGTCTAGGAGAATCTGACTTTCGTTGGAGACTTTCTCACCGACATTATATTTAGCCTTTAAGTTGTTCTGTTTGAAAAGTCTTTCTGGATTCCTATATGAGCCCTATAGGTATATGATTGCTGCTATAATGGTATTTATGTATTGCAAAGTATTTTATGGGGAAATCTTTTGAGTGGTGCTGGTCATCGTTTAGTATTTAACAGAGTTAGGAGGATTGATGTACTAGAAAATGTGGATGAGCATGACCAACATAGGAAGATCAGGGTAATGAGTACCTGGTGGTCATTGAATCACAGCCAAAATAATAAAGACGTGTTAGCAAAAAGTTACATTCAAATGTTTGTTGGAGGTTTAATGTAGAGGGGTGTGAATCACAATGCAGGGAAATCATCTCCATGGTCCCAGAATGTTGTTTCCGTTGTAGCAGCAAGGTCCACCCGACCATGTGTGCCCCCCTCCTCCCATTGTAGGAGTGTCCTCACATACCAGTGTTATTTGAAAGCTATAGGTGTAGACTTAAAGACAGATTGAGTAAAACTGAGACAGGTGTATCACCTACGTTGGGCAAACCTTAAAAAAACAATTGCGTCCACAACTGGTTGGCCAGACAATTAGTCCATTGCCAGAATGCTTTGAGCAGTTGCTCCGTGGGAGCAAACAAATGCTGCTATTTTTGCCAACTGATGAGGGACACCTTTGGTACCCATCAATGTTGGCCAACAAAGCTATGCAAAAGAACCTTGTTGTTTGTTACCTTGGCACAAGACTTGAGCCATCTCTTGTCAGTAATTGCACAGTGAGGTTGCAGCCTCTTATATGAGCATCAAGTGACTTGTTGGTAATCTCATTTTCAGTCTTCCACAATCATAGTAATCCCACAAGCAGCATCAATGGATATTTATTTATCTGGGAAGTCTGAGTCACAATCACAAAGGAATGGCCATTCTTCATTGCCAATCCCCCAAATCTTCATAAGAATCAAACGTCCCTGCATACTGTGGGCACTATACAGATATTGCAACATGTCTGTTAACATTCTTCATGTTCCTGCATCCTCCTCTCACTCTCTTCACTGGTATAATGAGACAACTTAACCTTTGCAGCAGCTGAGGTACTGCTATCACTTTAAGTCCTCTTCTAATGCAGAAACGTTTAGGAAGCTGTAAAAATATGTTGCGGCTTTCAATGTTTTCCAGTAATTGCCCTCAAGCTATCATTGATGTGACATATATTTGCAAGTTACACTGACATCATATTTGCAACTGTTTGCATCACCATATGTATCGAAAGCAGGGCTCAACAATATTAGTGCCTTGCAGGAGTACTGGGTTTATTTTGATATATTTCTGAATTTCCTAACACCTATAACTTGAGCCCCAGTTTTTCAAATCCTACCTGTTACAGAGACCATATGTCAGAATCAGTTGAAACCTATGGGAACAAGCGAAATAGCTGTTTTGCAATGAATATCAAAAAGATCCCCGATACAGGTTGGCCAAGCAAAGTTTAGCAGGTGCAGAGCAAACGGAAGTCTTGTCTAAGGACCCAAGCTGTTTGACTTGGTTCATGCTACATGGTCCTTACATACCCACTCCTCCCTCTAGACTACTGTAGGGATACAAACCCCATGAACTAGACAGACACTAATGAAGCCAAGTAGAGTTAAGTGCCATCATGGTGCTGTGTACGTAGTCAAGCTCAAGCCAATCCCCTAGTAAAAACCGAGCAATCTCCTCTACTGTAATATTAGTCCCCAGAGGAAGGATTTGAAACTACAACACAATTATGTGCCTTGGACCTACACACCTCAAGACACCTCATAAACCTGGTGCTAAATAGAGCTTACTGTTGTAGGAATGGCAGGGGCATGCTTCATGATTGCCAATATGCCAATATTGCGCCTATTTAGCACCCTCTTTTTTTCTTCCTATCTGATCGCTGAACCCCAGTTCATTGAAACTTACAACTACCCCAGGGGCTGAATCCAGTCATTTCATACCTTGTCCCAAAGATTGAGACAGTGGACACCATTTAGCTGAATTAATATCTGAACAGAGTCCTGAAATGTTTGTAAGAATGCACCAAATGTATCATAGTGGGTGTTCTAGAGAAATAAAAGTTCACATTTTGCAGAAATTATACTTCGATACAAATCTGAAAAATGGTGGGTGAAAGCAAACTGCCTGATATACTAGTATGAGGAGTGT